>NC_083722.1:59770621-61020621 GCF_028564815.1 Eubalaena glacialis | reverse complement strand
CAGACGCGCAGGCTCAGTAATTGTGGCTCACGGGCCTAGTTGCTCCGTGGCATGTGGGATCCTCCCAGACCAGGGCTCAAACCCGTGTCCCCTGCATTGACAGGCAGATTCTCAACCACTGCGCCACCAGGGAAGCCCTGGTTGCTTCCAGTTTTGAGTGATTATGAATAATCTTGCTATAAACATTTGTATGCAGGTGAATATGTTTTCTACTCAGTTGGATAAATACCTAGGAGTGTTGAGTGCTAGATCATGTAAGTTTAGAAGCTGCAAAATTGTCTTCCAAAGTGGCTATACCATTTTGAATCACCAGCAATGAAAGTTCCTGTGCTCTGAACCTTGCCAACATTTGATATTGTTCAATTTTTAAATTTTAGCCATTCTAATACACGTACAGTGATATCTCATTGTTATTTTAGTTTTCAATTCCCTAATGATATGATATCAAGCATCTTTTCATATGCTCATTGCCATCTGTATATGTTCTTTGGTGAGGTGTCTATTCAGACCTTTTGCCCATTTTTTAAATTGGTCTGTTTTCTTGTTGGATTTTAAGTGTTCTTTGTATATTGTGGACATCCATCCTTTATCGTACATGTCTTTGCAAATATTTTCTCCCAACCTGTGGCTTGGCTTTTCATTCTCTTAACAATGTCCTTCTCAGAGAAGAAGTTTTTAATTTTAATAAAGTCCAACTTATCAATTTTGTCTTTCATGGATCATGCTTTTGAGGTTGTATCTAAAAACTCACTGTCAAACCCAAGGTCACCTACATTTTCTCCTATGCTTTCTTATGAAAGTTTGATAGTTTGGGATTTTACATTTAGGCCTATGATACATTTTGAGTCGATTTTTGAGAAAGGTGTAAGGTCTATGTTTACATTCTGTTTTTGCATATAAATGTCCAATTGTTCCAATGCCATTTGTTGAAAAAATATATATTTTCTCCATTAAATTGCTTTTTCTCCTTTGTCAAAGATCAGCTGACTTTGTGTGGCTCTATTTTTGAGCTCTCTATTCTGTTCCATTGAGCTGTCTATTCTTTTGCCAACACCACACTGTCTTGATTTTTTTTTTTTTTTTTAAGATTTATTTATTTATTTATTTGGCTGCACTGGGTATTCGTTGCTGCGCGGAGGCTTTCTCTAGTTGCAGCGAGCGGGGGCTACTCTTCATTGTGGTGTGTGGGCTTCTCATTGCGGTGGTTTCTCTTCTTGCGGAGCACAGGCTCTAGGCGCGCGGGCTTCAGTAGTTGTGACACGCGGGCTCAATAGTTGTGGCTTGTGGGCTCCAGAACACAGGCTCAGTAGTTGCGGTGCAAGGGCTTAGTTGCTCCATGGCATGTGGGATCTTCCCGGACCAGGGATCGAACCCATATACCCTGCAGTGGCAGGCGGATTCTCAACCACTGCCACCAGGGAAGTCCCTGTCTTGATCTCTAAAACTCTACACTAAGTCTTCATAGGTCAGTAGTGTCAGTCCTCCAACTTTGTTCTTCTTCAGTAATGCACTGGCCTTTCAGAGTCTTTTGCCTTTCTATACAAACTTTAAAATAGATTTGTCAATATCCACAAAATAACTCGGTGGTATTTTTTATCAGCATTGTGTTGACTCCATAGATCAACTTGGGAAGAATTAACATTTTAACAATATTGAGTCTTCTTACCCATGAATGTGTAACATCTCTTCACTTATTTAGACCTTTGATTTCTTTCACTGGAGCTGGAGTTTTCATCATATAGATCTTTTGCTAGATTTATACCTAAGTATTTCATTTTTTGAGGCTAATGTAAATGGTATTGTTTTTTATTTTAACTTCCAGTTGTTCACTGCTGGTGAACAATACCAGAAATGGCAATAGGAAAGCAATTACCTTCTGCATATTAACCTCGTATCCTGCAACATTATATAACTGCTTATTAATTACAGGAATATTTTGTCAATTCTTTTGGATTTTCTACATACACAATCGTGTAATCTACAAACAAAACCAATGTATACTTCTTCTTTTCTTTTCTTACCTAATTGTATTAGGTAGGACTTCAGCAGTACTGTGATGTGAGTAGTAAGAGGGGACATCATTTTCTGGTTCCTGATCTTGGGGATAAAGCAACCAGTTTCTCACCGTTAAGTACACTGTTAGCCTTAGGGTTTTTTTTGTAGATATTCTTGATCAAGTTGAGGAAGTTCCCCTCTATTTTTGGTTTGATGAGACTTTTAATCATGAATGAGTGTTAAAATTTGCCAAATACTTTTTCTGCATCTACTAATATGACCATATGATTTTTTCTTTGTTAGATCATTGATGTGATTGATTATGTTGATTTTTGAATGTTGAGGCATCCTTGCATGCATGAAATAAATCCCACTTGGTTATAGTGTATAATTCTTTTTATACATTGTTCAATCTGATTTGCTAACTTTTTTTGAAGACTTCTGCATCTATGTTCATGAGAGACATTGTTCTGTACTTTTCCTTTCTATAACGTCTTTTTCTGGTTTTGGTATTAGGGTAATGCTAGCTTCACAGAATAAGTTAGGAATTATTCTGCTTCTATTTTCTGGATGACAACGTAGAGAATTAGTATCATTTCTTTCTTATGTTTGGTAGCATTCACCAATTAAATCATCTGGGTCTGATGTAGTAATTACATATATGTAATTGTGTCTGAAATGTCTGAGAGTACGTTGTAGACACGATGTTCATTTACCCTTAAAATACTCAAGTACTTCCTAAAAACAAGGACGTTCTTTTTCAGAAACACAGTACAATTAACAAAACAAGGAAAACTAACACCGACACAATACTATAATCTATAGATCTTATTCAAAATCTGTCAACTGTCCCATTAATGGTCCTTAAAACAAAAGAAAAACTTTTTTTCTGGCCCAGGATCACATATTGCATTTATTTGCCACGTCTCTTTAGTCTCTTCTAATCTAAAACATTTTTTCAGTCTTTATCTTTCATGACTTTGCTACTTTTGAAGCATATAGCCAGTTACTCTGTAGAATGTTCTGCCGTGTGTCTAATATTTCCTCATGATTAGACTCAAGTTATAATTTTTGTCAGGAATGCCACAGAAATGACATTGTGCTCTTCTTGTGCATTACATCAGGAGGCATATGGTGTACATTTGTCCTATTAGTGGTGATGCCAACTTTGATCACTTGGTTAAGATGATTTCTGCCGGAGTGCCCCATTATAAAGTTACATTTTTTCCCTCTGCTATTAATATATATCTTGTGGGAGATTAGTTGAAACTATGAAAACGTTTTGTTTCTCAAATGTCGTACCTTCACATATCTCATTATTTCGAAAACTGGTAAATAAAGGAAAAGAATGTCAAGCATTTATCCTGCCTTTCTTCTATATAAACTGTAGCACCGTGTAATCAAACAGAAGTGAAGTAATTCTTTATAAAAGCATTCCATATCATATGATATCGTTTATACACGGAATCTAAAAAGAAGGGTACAAATGAACTTATTTACAAAACAGAAGTACAGTCATGGATGTAGAAAACAAACATGGTTACCAGGGGATAAGGGGCGTAGGGATAATTTGGGAGATTGGGATTGACATATACACACTACTATATATAAAATAGATAACTAATAAGAACCTGCTGTATACCACAGGGAACTCTACTCAATACTCTGTAATGGCCTATATGGGAAAAGAATCTTAAAAAAAAAAAAAAAAAAAAAGAGTGGATATATAACTGATTCACTATGCTATACACCTGAAACTAACAACACTGTATATCAACTATACTCCAATAAAAATTTTTTGAAAAGCATTCCAACTAATAAATGAAGAAAAAGAATCAGAATAACATCATTTTGCAGCCCCAATAAGTTAATGATCTAGGCGATGAGCATACATAGATGCCAGCACAAAAAAAGGAAACCAAACATTGTATAACTCCTAATAAAAGAACACACCACCACATAGTCTTACTAAAGGGATAGAACCTGAGTCTGATCAAACCTCTGGATCCAGCTGTCAATTTCCAAGAAATACAGAAAAAGGAAACATGCTGAAAGTGCACCATGAGGCTGCAATTAGCAAAACCCAGACTGTGGGAACTTCCACAATACATATCAAATAACCCAAGTTCTTCAACAGATAAAACGTGTAGAACAGAAAGAGATGGACAGGAGACCTGTTGATTATCAGAGACTTAAAGATTTATTAAATGAGCAAGACTAGCTGTTTTTTCCAACTGGAGCTCAGCAGGATGACTCCCGCAAAGAAGGGTGGCAAGAAGAAGGAGGGCCGGTCTGCCATCAACGAGGTGGTGACCAAAGAATACACTATCAACATTCATAAGCACATCCACGGAGTGGGTTTCAAGAAGCGTGCTCCTCAGGCACTCAAAGAAATCCAGAAATTTGCCATGAAGGAGATGGGAACGCCAGATGTACGCATTGACACCAGGCTCAACAAAGCTGTCTGGGCCAAAGGAATAAGGACTGTCCCATACCGTATCTGTATGCGGTTGTCCAGAAAAATGTAATGAAGATGAAGATTCACCAAACAAGCTCTATATGTTGGTTACCTATGTACTTGTCACCATTTTCAAAAATCTACAGACAGTTGATATGGATGAGAACTAACTGCTGATTGTCAAATACAGTTATAGAACCGCCAAAAAAAAAAAAAAAATGGGCAAGACTAAACTGTAATGACTAGGGATGCACATATGGATGATAGATCTATAAAGAAATGAAAATACAGTGATAGCTATAAAAGTCAAGAAAGTGTTACTTCTAGAGAGGGAAGCAGTTATCATTTGGATGAGAAATGGAGGTGCTTCTTTGGTGACTGGCAAAGTTTTATTTATTGACCTAAGTGATGGCTAGGGTATTTGTCTAATATTTGTGTTTTGTGTGGTTCTCCAACTATATATTATACTTCATAATAAAAACATTTTTAAGAAAAAAATGTTTCAAAGAAGCAATCATGGAAATTGATAAATACTTGAAACAGAATAGTAAAAACAAACACTAAACTTCAAAACTTGTGAAATTCAACAGAAGTAGAGCTTTGAGACTATCACTCAAAGAACTTCTATTATTAGACGAGGGAGCTGAAAAATAACGAGCTAAATGTCCAACTTAGGTAAGCTAAAGAAAACACAGTTAATCCAAAGAAAGACAAAGAATGGGATTTAAAAAGCTAGGAGTGGAAATTGTTAAAAAAGAAAACAAAGAAAAAAATAGAAAATAATAAAACCAATGTCATCAAGAAGACAAGAAGATGTAGAGAAAAGGGAACGCTTGTACACTGTTGGTGGGAATGTAAATTAGTTCAGCTACTACAGAAAACAATATGAATGTTCCTGAAAAAATTTAAAATAGAATTACCATATGATTCAGCAATTCCACTCCTGGGTATATGAAATAAAAACACGATATTGAAGAGATATATGGCCTCCCATGTTTATTGGAGCATCATTTACAAGAGCCAAGATATGGAAACAACCTAAGTGCCTGTCAACCGATTAACAGATAAAGATGTGGTAATACTTACAATGAAATATTACTCAGCCATGAGAAAGAAGAAAATTCTGCCCTTTGTGACAACATGGATGGATTCTGAGGACATTACGCCAAGTAAGATAAGTCAGAGAAAGACAAATACTGTACGATATCACTTATATGTGGACCTAAAAGAAAGACAAACTCATGAAAACAGAGTAAAATGGTGGTTACCAGGGTCTGGGGGGAGGGGGAATAGTAGAGATGTTGTTTGAGGATACGAACTTGCAACTAGTAGATACATAAGTCCTAGAGATCTAATAAACAGTATAGTGATTATAGACAACAATACTGTAGTATTAAGACCAAACATGCTAGGAGACTAGATCTTAATTATTCCCATCACAAAAAATAAATGATAATTATGTGGTGTTCGTAGGTAGCTAATACTACAATGGCAATCATATTACAATATATAAATGTACCAAATCAACACGTTGTACACCTTAGATTTATACAATGTTATATGTCGCATACATATTTTTTAAAAACTGTTACCACCTTTGGAAACACTGGCTTTATCAAGAGCTGTAAAAATGTTCTCCTCCTTTGATCCAGTAATTCCTCTTCAGGAAGTTATCATAAAGAAATAATTCAACAAAACAAAAAATTTTAAGTGATTATTACAGCATTATCTAAAATTTTTAAAAAGCAACAAAAAGGTTAAGTAAATCATGACTTATAAACTCCATGGACTATTAAGCAGCCATTGAAGTGGTAATTATGAAAAGTATGTGGTAATAGGGGAGAGTAATCATTAAATGTTAGGTAGGAAAAAGCTCAGAGGAAAATGCTACGTTCCATGCACTTCCAACTAAGCACAAATAAACATATATATGGGCCAAGAGAAGAAGGAAACTAAACTGTGCAAGATTTCCCGAATACAGCATGATTTTTTGCAAGCTGTTTCCTCTGCCTTGAATGTTCTCACACACAGACATACATATGCACACACACACACATAAGTATACACTGAGATACATTCCCATATACAAATAAACATGCCCAATACACATACTCCTATACACACATATATACTAATGTACACAATGTTATGGGCATAAAAACAGATACATAGATCCATGAAACATAATAAAGAGCCCAGGAACAAACCCACACATATATGGTCAATTAATTTATGACAAAGGAGCCCAGACATACAATGGGGAAAGAGCAGTCTCTTCAATAAATGGTGCTGGGAAAACTGGACAGCCATATGTGAAAGAATGAAACTGGACTCCTGTCTTACAACCACAAAAATTAACTTAAAATGGATGAAAAGACTTGAATGTAAGACCTGAAACCATAAAAGTCCTAGAAGAAAACATAGAGGGTAAGCTTCTTGACCTAAGTCTTGGAGATGATTTTTTGGATTTGACACCAAAAGCAAAGGCAACAAAAGCAAAAATAAACAAGTGGGACTACATCAAACTAAAAAGCTTCTGCACAGCAAAGGAAACCATCAACAAAATGAAAAGGCAACCTACTGACTGGGAGAAAATATTTGCAAACCATATATCTGATGAGTTAATACCCAAAATCTATAAAGAACTCATACCACTCAATAGCAAAAAAAAAACTCAATTAAAAAATGGGCAGAGGATCTAAATAGACATTTTTCCAAAGAAGACACACAAATGGCCAAGAGGTACATGAAATATGCTCAACAACACTAATCATCAGGGAAATGAAAATCAAAACCACAGTGAGGTATCACCTCTCACCTACTGGAACTGCTACTATCAAAAAGATAAGAAATAAGTATTGGCGAGGATGTGGAGAAAAAGGAACCCTTGGGTACTATTAGTGGGAATATAAATTGGTGCAGCCACTATGGAGAACAGTATGGCAGTTCCTCAAAAATTTTAAAATAGAACTACCATACGATCCAGCAATTCCACTTGTGGGTATTTATCTGAAGAAAATGAAAACATAACCCAAAAGATACACACTATCATGTTCACTGTAGCATTATTTACAACAGCCAAGATATGGAAGCAACATAAGTGTCTATCAATGGATGAATGGATTAAAAAATGTGAGATACAGATATATATATGAAAATTATTCAGCCATAAAAAAGAATGAAATCTTGCCATTTGTGACAACACAGATGGACCTCAAGGGTATTATGCTGAGTGAAATAAGTCACACAGAAAGAGACAAATACCATATGATCTCACTTATATGTGGAATCTACATATGTGGAATAAAACAAAACTGAGCTCATAGATACAGAGAACAGATCTGTGGTTGCCAGAGGTGGTGGGAGGGTGGGCAAAATGGGTGAAGGGGGTCAAAAGGTACAAACCTCCAGTTATAACATGAATAAGTCATGGGGATGTAACATACAGCATGGTGATTTTAGGTAATAACACTGTACTGCATATTTGAAAGCTGCTAAGGGAGTAAACCTTAAAAGTTCTCCTCACAAGAAAAAAAGCTCTGTAACTATGTACGGTGACAGATGTTAACTAGACTTATTGTGGTGATCATTGTGCAGTATGTACAAATATCAAATCATTATATCATACACCTATGTCAATTATATATATATATATAAAATCTCAATTTTTTAAAAAAAAGATTAGATTTACTGTGTTATGCAACATAAAATCCAGGACAAACACAAGAAATTATAACATGTTTAAAGAACCTATACACACTCTCAAGAGGGAGAGAACATGGCCCTAAACTTAGGGAAAGCCTTAGGTTGAACTAGGTAAAAGAAGGGGTGAGCAAAAGATTAGCACTTTCTCTATAAATAACAAATGCTGCAGAGGGTGTGGAGAAAAGGGAACCCTCCTACACTGTTGGTGGGAATGCAAGTTGGTGCAGCTACTATGGAGAACAGTATGGAGGTTCCTCAGAAAACTAAATACAGAATTACCATATGATCCAGCAATCCCACTCCTGGGCATATATCCAGACAAAACTACAATTCAAAAAGATACATGTACCCCTATGTTCATAGCAGCACTATTCACAATTGCCAAGACATGGAAACAACCTAAATGTTCATCGACAAATGAATGGATAAAGAAGATGTGGTACATATATACAATGGAATATTACTCAGCCATAAAAAAGGATGAAATAATGCCATTTGCAACAACACGGATGCAACTAGAGATTATCATACTAAGGGAAGTTAAGTCAGAAAGAGAAAGACAAATACCATATGATGTCACATATGTGGAGTCTAAAATATGACACAAATGAACCTATCTATGAAACAGAAACAGAATCAGGGACAGAGAGAACAGACTTGTGGTTGCCAAGGGGGAGGGGAGAGGAGGGGAGGGGAGGGGAGGGGAGGGATGGAGTGGGAGTTTGGGATTAGCAGATGCAAACTATTATATATAGAATGGATAAACAACAAGGTCCTACTGTATAGCACAGGGAACTATATTCAATACCCTGTGATAAACCATAATGGAAAAGAATATGAAAAAGAATGTACACATATGCATAACTGAATCACTTTGCTGTACAGCAGTAATTAACACATTGTAATTCAACTACACTTCAATAAAAAATAAATTTAAAAAAAAGATTGGCACTTTCAAGAAGGAGAATGAACATGGGAGAGAACAAATTAGAGAATGACATTTTCAGGGACTGGAAGTAACTCAGAGTTGCCAGACTTACAAGGAAGTTGGAAAAGAGTGAGAGATGAGATAGAGTAAGAGATAATAAGTGGACAGTTCTGGGAGAATAATTTAAGTCATAACAATTTACGCGGACTTTACACTAAAGGCAACAGGAAAGGTTTTAAGGAGGAGAGAAGCAAAATTAGTAAGATAAAAAAGAAATTAAAAAATAGAAAATTGCAATAATAATCACAATAATAATCATCACAGTGAATAAAATACTTGTTTTAATCATTAAAACCCCAAATTATCCTCTTATAAAGATTATTAAATGGAGACACTATTTGAAAAAACTGGATGAAAAGACGCAGATGATACAGTAGTATTAAAAACAAGAAAGGGAAAGAAAACAACTCCTACAAACCAGTAACAACCCAATAAGCAAAAAATATATACAAGCATCTCACAGAAGAGGAAATACATGTGACTGATAAATATACAAATATATGCTCAACATTACTACAATTCAGGGAAATTCAAATCAAGAGCACAATGAGATGCTATTCTATACTTAAGACATGTAAAAACACTAAATTTTTGAAAGGAACAACTCAACTGAGTCTCTTAGCCATTGTTTGTATGAACACAAATTGATAAGACCACTTTGGAAAAACATTACTATATGAAGTTAAATACTTGTACAGTCTATGACCCCCAGCAATTCCACTTGGAGCGAGTGGAATTTCATACATTTATTGGCCATTTGTATTTCTTCCTTTGTTCACACCCTCTTCAAACTTTTTCTAAGAGATAATCCACCTCATTCTTAATAATTTTTAAGAACTGATGTATGTATGTGTGTGTGTGTGTGTGTGTGTGTATGTTGAAGAAGATAGCCTTTGCTTATAATGTGTATCCGAATTATTTCACCTACCACTATGCTGTTTATCTTTGGTATGGTATATTTTGCCATATTTTACTATTCAAAGAATCAAACTTCCCAATCTTTTCTGTTTTAACTACTGAATTCACAGCTTTTAAATTAACAGGTCTCTAACATAACCTTCCAGGGATAAAGCTCTGGAGTAGAATGTACTAGTTCTACCCTTCCTATCTGTGGAGCTCTACTGGTGTTTCATGCCACCTGAGTGTAGATTTAAAAATCCAAAGGCATCATCAGAGTTCTAATGTATAAGCATAACCCCAACCGAGACTAAGGAAGATTTGCCTCTGCCATGATTTGGACTTAGATGTCAACCCTAAAATAGTACATAATAGTATACAGAGGAAGGGCCTTTAAGCTTCTGCATCTGATTTCAACACACATTAATTTGGTCCTGTATTGCCTCATGCAAGGTAAAAAAATAAATAAATAAATAAATAACAACAATAAAAATGATCAAACCAAAAAAACCTCTTTAACATAAAAGAAAAATCTGCATAGATATTTAAACATGAATTCGTAATATGTACCCCTAAAAGATCATCTTACCTGTTAGGCTGCCTTGGAATATATATAAGGCATCACAGGCAGCAGGAGGTGTAGGTACCAGTCCTTGAAAAAGTCCATGGAGTGCTGCAACCAACCAGCAGGCAAGAACACCCACTCAGAAAAAAATCTGAGTTTTTTTTTCCATCTGATCATCTTATTGCTAGTTTTAAGACTACCCAATATTATTAATTCACAGATCCCTTCTGTTACCCATTTCTAGTTTGTACTTAACAAGCTTTTACATTTGCTTTTTCTATCCTGCTTTCACTTATAAATTAAAAGATATTCGAGTTCTCCCTCTCTATCCTTCACTCTCACACAGTTCAACAAATAGCTCGTAATTTTACTGTCATTTTATAATTTTCCCTAGCAAACTAGTAAAACTGCCAAATTATAGGTAATTATGTAGTTGATTCCATTTGCCCAAAATGATTAGCCTCATCTCTCCTGTTTGAGGCAATCAAACCTTCCTTCATCAAGCCAACAAATATGATCAGGATTTAATTTTGTCATGGATCCACATACTTTTTTTTTTTTTTTTTTCATTTTTTGGACATGCCGCACTGCATGTGGGATCTTAGTTCCCCAACCAGGGATCAAAACCGCACCCCTTGCATTGGAAGCTCGGAGTCTTAACCACTGGACCGCTGGGGAAGTCCCCACATGCATTTTAAAAGGAAAGAAAATTATATAGATAATGGTGATTTAGTTTTTAAAAATATGTCTAATAAGAGGTTTCTTTATTATTTATTACTAACAAGAGCCATGTCTTCTCAGAACGTTTTAAAATATTTACTGCATGTAGCACTCCCTATTCCTATGAAGTTTACATGCATTTTCATTTCATCACTAGCGCCTGAGAGCAACCATAACAAAAGTAAAAACTTAAGGTCAAACAAATTAATATTAAAATTTATAATCTGAGTTGTGAGCCAATATTTGCTCATATAAGACTTTTCTCAAAAGAGGAATGGTTCCAAGAGACTGCCTTTTTTATAATACAAAATAATTAACAGTTGTCATAATACCACCACTATTCTGCTCAAGCTCCAGTAGTTGTCAGTTTAATGTCAGATGGTAGTATGCAATTTCCATTGAGACTGAACTAGTGTAGGTTGATGAAATGAAGCACCGGGCTACATTAATTTACTTAATAATCAGGTTTTTTACTGAGACTGTTAGCAGTAGCGTATGTTAAGATCCATATCAGGATAGCTTGCTTTTTTCAGTTGTTTATATTAAAACCAACTGCACTGTCAACAGTATTTATTAAGTATTCAGAGATCCAAAATTGATATTAATTAATAATAATAAGAGGGACTTCCCTGGTGGTCCAGTGGTTAAGAATCCACCTTCCAATGCAGGGGACGCGTGTTCGACCCCTGGTTGGGGAACTAAGATCCCACATGCTGCGGGGCAACTAAGCCCATGTGCTGCAACTAATGAGCCTGCACACCACAACTACTGAGCCTGTGCACTCCAGAGCCCGTGCCACAGCTAGAGAGCCCACGTGCCGCCACTAGAGAGAAGCCCACGTGCCGCAACGAAAGATTCCACATGCTGCAACTAAGACCTGACACAGTCAAATAAATAAACAATAAATATTTTTAAAAAATAATAATAAGAGATAACATTTATTTAACATTTATTAAACACCAGGTACTCAGAGCCAGCCAACAACCCCCTAAGGTAAGAACTATTACTATTACAGATATGGGAAATTATGGCCCAGAGAGTGAAGTCACTTTAAGGTCACACAACTAGTAAATGGGGAGAGCTGAAATCTCAAGCAAGTTTGGCTCCAAAAGTAATACAGACAATAACAACGAGGACAAATACATGCAAGGAGAACCCAACTCACTAACAGATACAGAGATTACAACAAACTATATCTTCCCATTGTTATAAGCATTATATAACTGACTCCTCAGGAACAGTAAAATTACAAGCTATTTGTTGAACTGTGTGAGAGTGAAAGGTAGAGAGGGAGAACTCGTATATCTTTAATTTATAAGTGAAAGCTGGATAGAAAAAGCAAATGTAAAAGCTTGTTAAGTAACAAACTAAAAATGGGTAGCAGAAGGGACCTGTGAATTAATAATATCGGGTAGTCTTAAAACTAGCAATAAGATGATCAGATAAAAAAACTCAGATTTTTTCTGAGTGGATTCAAAGTGATAATAGAGAGATGAAAAGTGCATAGTTCCAGGGACTTCCCTGGTGGTCCAGTGGATAAGACTCCACGCTCCCAATGCAGGGGGCCTGGGTTCAATCCCTGGTTGGGGAACTAGATCCCGCATGCATGCCGCAACTAAGAAGTCAGCACGCTGCAACTAAAAGATCCCGCATGCCACCACGAAGATCCCGAGTGCCGCAACTACGACCAGGATCAGCCAAAATAAACAAACAAACAAACAAACAAACATTAAAAAATAAAAATAAAAAAATCACATAGTTCCAGGTTTGTTAACGGTTCCAGAGGGTAAGCTGAAGCTTCACTTGATATGATCAGTAATGGAAGCTAGCAGAGAATTTAAGAGGGTGGTAACAGATGCAGTAAAAAATGGCAGAAGAGAAAATGACCTTGGCTGCAAGCAAATACGATTATCATAAACTCAAGGAATTCACACCTATTGATGATGTAAGACTGAAAGTAAATAGGAATTCAACGAGAACAGGAACAACAGTCTGCTCTGTCACAAATAAGTCTACTATATGAGTAAAAATGTAAGCCTAAGACAGACTGAAAGTATGAAGACATCATTTATCTTAGCAAAACCAATCAACACTTAAGCTCCATGAGGTGGGGAATTTGTAGCACTCACTTTGTTGTGGAATTAACGAACGATGAAGATGTCTGCTTTGGTAACCTGGCTCAAATCCTTCTTCAAAATTTTGCTTAAAAAGGGTAGCCAGGAAAGGGGAGAGCTGCTACTACTGAGAATAGAAAGTCTGAGAGTAAAATGGCAGAAATGATTTAAAGACCAACAAAAGTTAATATCTGGCTAGAGTTAGTTTTGAGACTGAAGAGTCAGAGAAGACCTGTTGTGGCAGTACTTTAAAATTTAAATGCCCTTTACAGACTCCAAAATTAGAACAGAAGTGGGAATGAAATCTATGAACATTTGCTCCCAAATGACAATCCTTTTTTAAAAACGATCTATGTATGAGCCTTAGCATAATTCAAAAACTGTAACTCCAGGATTTTTGAAAGCTGGGTCCATCATGGATGTTTAAAAGAACTAATATTTCTAAAACGGCAGTTCAGAAATCACACTAGCACGGAAAGTGACGTAATTCCAACACCCGCCCCGCCCCCCACCCAGCCCTTTTTGGTCAGTAGGTAGAAACAGTACCATGGCTGAGTACAGTATAAAAGCTAACCTTACCAAAAGGGAAAAAATATTAAGTTAGCAGCCTTGAGTCAAAAATAGCAGCAGTATTCAGGAGAAGGGTGGAGTTTAATCACGCTCCAGTGTTAAATGACTAACGTGGGTCGGCCTGAAGCTGGTTATGAGTCCCCAGGGTAAAAATGACATATTCACATTACAGTTTGATGTCTGTGCTAGAAAAATGTTCAGACCAAGAATGAAACATTGCACAATTCTGGGAAACATCACTCACTCTGTGGTCTGTTGTGGATGGCATCGCCTACCGCTGCATAGTAACAGCCAGCCCACCCTAACCACACTGGTTCTAACAGCTTACGGTGCTTGATTAAGACCCTGTGGGTTTATGTGATAAACATATCATTCCTTCCTTGTTACCACTTTCTTAACTTTAAAGCAGTCTAAAATGCCAAAGAATATTCTCTCTTAACTAAACAAATATTTATTTTGTTGAAATAAAACATAACTGCTGTACTTTTCATGTGATCCTGCCATGAATTAATTTTCTTTTTTATTAACTGAGTAGAATGAGCTCACGGCAACAGTGTCAAACAAGACCTGATGACTAATGAAATGCCACCCTGAAGCCCCTAAAATGTGATCACCACCACAAAGACCCTAAGCCTTCACCCCATTCCTGACTCAAAAACAAAAGTCTAACATACAAGGTGGAAAAGGTGAGCAATCCGTGGCATTTATAGAGCAACTCTGTGATGGACTCCAACATGTAAACAAAACACACATTCATACTCATCCCCTAAATGTTAAAATGAGATTTAGCAGAGCCAGGGAACAGGGTAAGCTGCTCAATCTCTTACTATATATCAGCATTTCCCAAAAAATTTTCCAAGGAATATTAAAAGCGTTCCATGGTCAGTAAATCTGAAATGCCACAACTATCCATCTGGGAGCATCACCATGCATATTAGCCTATTAGAGCTCCGAGAGGTCATGTAGTAAAGAAACTGGTTTTGTTAACCCAGTTTTTCCCATACTTACTTGATCACAAAACCTGTTGTTTTGTTTTGTTTTGTGAAATATCAGTGATATGAAGAGTTTGGGAAATGTCACTCAAAGATTACCATGTATACATGTATTAATTGTTGGTTAACAATTAAAATATAACATCCAAAATTAAATAAGATTTGCTTGATGCTTGCAGAGTACTAAAGGAAACTGCAGTGCCTTAGGTTCAACAAATGTTGGTTGATAGCTTTACTTCCCAAAACGACAAGCAAAATACCATTAACTGTATATTCAGTAATGCTAAAAATAAAGCACAAAAAGCCTGTTCTATAATAGTGTCACTTAGCACATAATTCTCATAAAGTGAATAAAAACATCAATATTTGGGCTGATAGCATTTTAAGTGCTCAGTAAGAACATATAGTGTAATTACTGATCAGAAAACATCTACACGTCTATGACTTCAGGAGCTCACAACCTTAATAATCTCTCCTCGTGTTACTGACTACATTGAGATAACCTACTAATACCCAAACAGTGGCACCTACTGAGGATTATTACAATACTTACCACATTACAAAAAGAATCCAGACCAATGCTATGTACATACTTAGTACATTCTGGATTAGACCAAGTAAAATTTAACAACAAGCTGAACAGCATTCTATAAAACAAAAACAAAAAGTCAGTTAGGCTAATTCTGTCTGTTTTTCTAAGCTATGGACTCATAGTGAGAAAGAAGTTGTCTTGGAACTTGATGACTGAATCATATCTGAAATCTTTAAAGTTTATCTACACTTACCTCAAAAGAAGTTCTTTGGGTAACTTTTTGTTAATAAGGCCTTCATCATTATTTGAGAAAACCTACAGGAAAAAAAAAAGGGGATATTATTAAAATGTTCCTCAATCAAAAAAAAAAAGGATACACGTTTTGTAGATCAAAACAGCCCCAATCACTGTCCTACAATTATGATGATACTAATTTCATGAAGTCACCGTTCTTCAACATTGATGGATATAAAAATAGTTTATACCCTATTACCATTTAATAAAAACAGCAAACATTTAGAGAAGAGTTAACACACAGCCATATCTACACTACATTATATTACAGATTTTAGCCAAGGCGTTTAGCAAGGAAAATAAATAAAAGGCATGCTGAAAGGAAAGGAAGAAATAAAACAACTTCTATTTACAGATGACATAATCTTGTATATTGAAAATTCTAAAAAAGAGACACAAAAAAACTATTAGAACTAATAAAGGAATTCAGCCAGGTTGCAAGATACAATATACAAATATACAATATATTCATATAAAAATAAATTGTATTTCCATACATGACCAATGAACAACCTGAAAATGAAATTAAGAAAACAATCTCATTTGTAACAGCAAAAAAAAAAAATACTTAGGGGACTTCCCTGGTGGTGCAGTGGTTAAGAATCCGCCTGCCAATACAGGGGACAATGGGTTCGATCACTGGTCCTGAAAGATCCCACATGCTGTGAAGCAACTAAGCCCGTGAGCCACATCTACTGAACCTGTGCTCTAGAGCCCGAGAGCCCCAACTACTGGCCCCACGTGCCACAACTATTGAAGCCCGCGCGCCCTAGAGCCTGCACGCCGCAACTACTGAGCCCACGCGTCACAACTACTGAAGCCTGTGTGCTCTAGGGCCCGCATGCAGCAACTACTGAGCCCGTGTGCCACAACTACCGAAGCCCACGAGCCTAGAACCTGTGCTTCACAACAAGAGAAGCCACTGCAATGAGAAGCCTGCACACCACAACTAGTGAAAGCCTGCATGCAGCAACAAAGACCCAACACAGCCAAAAAAAAAAAAAAAAAAAAAACTTAGGAATACATTTAACTAAAGAAGTGCCTGACATTATATATTGAAAACTTACACTAAACACTGTTGTGAGAAATTAAAGAAGGCTTGAATAAACTGAAACACATCCCATGTTCATGAATTGGAAGATTTAACAGCATTAAGTTAGCAATGTTCCTCAGCTTTGTACTTATTCTGCTTGGGGTTTGCCAACTATGTCCAGTCTGCTATTAGGCCCATCAAATGAATACTTAATGTCTGATTCATACTTTCACTTCTAGCATTCCCTGTTCGGTCTTTTTATAGTCTTCCATCTTCCTGCTAAAATTTTCTCACTGTTCATCCATTCCAACTGTTCAACATCTGGACCATCACTGACTGTTTCTCTTAGCTCTTCTCCTGACCATGGGTCACATTTCTTTGTTTCTCTCCATGTCTCATAATTTGTTATTTCACACCAAATATTGTGCGTAAAAAAATAATTAATTTACAAGGATCAATGAAACTAAGAGATGTTTCTCTGTAAAGAAAAAATTGACAGAGAAAGGGAGGAGAGACTGGCCAAGATAGCAGAGTAGAAAGACACTGAGCTCACCTCCTCTCCCGAGCACACCAAAATCACAACTATTTGCAGAACAACCATCAATGAAAAAGACCAGAATCTACCAGAAAAAAATCTTTACAATTAAAGGAGGAACCACAACAAGATGGGTAGGAGAGGCAGACTCTCAATATAATCATGTCCCATACCACGGGGTGGGCAACCCACAAACTGGAGAATCATTATATTGCAGAGGTTCTCCCACAGGAGTGAGAGTTCTAGGCCCTACATCAGGTTCTGCAGCCCAGGAGTCAAGCACCAAGAAGACAAGCCCCCAGAGCATTTGGCTTTGAAGGTCAGCAGGGCTTAACTTCGGGAGGCTCAAAGGACTGGGGGAAACAGAGACCTGGCTCTTAAAAGGTGCACACAAAATCTGACATGTTCTAGAACCCAGGGCAAAAGCAGTAATTTGATAGGAGCCTGGGCCAGACCTACCTACTGGTGTAGGAGAGTCTCCTTGGAGGGAGGCGGGGGGGAACTGTGGCTCACCCTGGGGACACAGACACTGGCAGCAGCCATTCTTGGGAGCTCCTTCTACTGCGTGGACAATGGTGCTGCCAGGCACCACTGTGGAACCCTCCCTCTAGCTCATTAGCACCAAGACCTGGCCCATCCAATGGCCTGCAGGCACAAGTGCTGGGATGCCTCAGGCAAAGCAACTAATTGGATGGGGACACAACCCCACCTATCAGCAGACAGGCTGCCTAAAACTTCCTGAGCCCACAGCTGCCTCTGAACATGGCCCTGCCCACCGGAAGGCTAGGACCCAGCTCCACCCACCAATGTGCAGGCACCAGCTCTGCTCTGCAAGAAGGCTGCTCTAGCCATTGGACAAGTCTCACCCACCAGGGGACAGACACCAGACGTAAGAAAGCCACAATCCCACAGCCTGCAGACCCAGCCTGCCCACAGCAGGCCAGACCCTACCCTGGGACCAGCTGGGCCTCAACCCTTCCCACTAGCAGGCCAAAACAAGCTTCCCAACACCCTGGACCCCATACTCAACTGTGTCAGGAAACGCCCTCCACACACACACACACCAGTTATCTGACACCAGCTCTGTGATCCCTGGGCACTACAGCCAGACTCCAGGACCCAACTGTGACTGCTAGTAGTCCGGCATTAATCCCAAAACCTGGCTTCACCCATAAGTAGGTGGGTAACAGCCCCAAAGTTTTCTGGACCCTGATTCCACCCACCAGTGAGCCAGGACTAGCCCCAGGGCCCCCTGGGGTACTGCAGTCAGCTGCCTCGTGACTAGGCTCCACCAACCAGTAGCCAACAGCTTCCCAAAGCACGGCCAAAGCATGGCCTGGCAACCAACCGGAGTAGGGGCCAACCAAGCCTACCAGACTGTCCACATAGTCAGCCTGCCACAACAGAAGGAACCATGCAGCCCTCATAGGGGGAACTGCTAGAACATATAGCTTGGCCATGATAGGGGAGTGCACTGCTAGGATGCATAGTACATCTCCTACAGAAGAATACTTCTCCAAGGTCAGGAAATGTAATTAACCCACCAGATACATAAAAATACAAACAGCAACTTAGGCAAAATGAGGTGACAGAAGAAAATGTTCTAAATGAAGGAACAAGATAAAACCCTAGAATAAGAACTTAGCGAAGTGGAGACACGCAATCTACCCAAGAAAGAGTCCAGGGTAATGATCATAAAGATGATCAAAGAACTCAGGACAAGAATGGATGCACAGAGTAAGAAGTTATAAGTTTTTAACAAAGAGAAAACATAAAAAAAAAAGAGAAAGATGAAGAACACAATAACTGAAATGAAAAATATACTAGAAGGAATCTACAGTAGACTAAATGATACAGATCAGCAAGCTGAGAGATGGAGCAGTAGAAATCACTGCCACTAAACAGAAAAAAGGAAAAAGAATAAACAGAAATGAGGACAGTTTAAGAGCCCTTTGGGACAATATCAAATGTACAAATATTCACATTATAGGGGTCCCAGAAGGAGAAGAGAGATAAAAAGGAGCTGAGAACATATTTGAAGAAATAACAGGTGAAAACTTCCCTAACCTGGAAAAGGAAACAGTCATCCAAGTCCAGGAAGGGCAGAGAGTTCCATACAGGATTAACCTAAAGAGTAACACACCAAGACACATTGTAATTAAAATGACAAAAGATTAAAGATAAAGAGAGAATCTTAAAAGCAGCAAGGGAAAAGCAACAAATAACATCCAAGGGAACTCCCATAAGCCTATCAGCTGATTTTTCAGCAGAAACCCTGCAGGCCAGAAGGGAGTGGCATGATATATTTTAAATGATGAAAGGGAAGAACCTGCAACCTACAACCAAGAAATACTCTACCCAGCAAGCCTCTCGTTCAGATTTGATAGAAAGATCAAAAGCTTTACAAACAAGCAAAAGCTAAAAGAGTTCAGCACCATTAAATCAGCTTTACAACAAATATTAAAGGAACTTCTCCAGGTGAAAAAAGAAAAGGCCACAACGAGAAACATGAAAATTACGAAATGAAAAAGCTCATCAGTAAAGGCAAATACACAGTAAAGGTAGGGAATCATCCACGCATAAAGTGAGTAGGAAGGTTAAAAGACGAAGGTAGTAAAATCACCTATATCAAAATCACTTAAGCAGTTAAGGGATACATGAAACAATTAGATAAAAGATATGATATAGGGGCTTCCCTGGTGGTGCAGTGGTTGAGAATCTGCCTGCCAATGCAGGGGACACGGGTTTGAGCCCTGGTCTGGGAAGATCCCACATGCCGCGGAGCAACTAGGCCCGTGAGCCACAACTACTGAGCCTGCGCGTCTGGAGCCTGTGCTCCGCAACAAGAGAGGCCGCGATAGTGAGAGGCCCGCGCACCGTGATGAAGAGTGGCCCCCACTTGCCACAACTAGAGAAAGCCCTCTCACAGAAACGAAGACCCAACACAGCCAAAAATAAATTAAAAAAAAAAAAAAAGACATGATATAAAAACAGTAATCGTGAGGGGAGAAGAGTACAAAGACAGGGTTGTTAAAACGCATTTGAAAGAGATCAGCAACTTAATCACATATATATAGATTGCTATATAAAAATCTCATGGTAACCACAAACCAAAAATCAAAAATAGATATACACACAAAAAAAGAAAAAGGAATCCAAATATAACACTAAAAATAGTCAAATCACAAGAGAAGAACAAAAGAAGAAGAAAAAGACAAAACAAAACAAACCCCAAACAATTAACAAAATGGCAACAAGAACATACATATCAATAATTACCTTAACTGTAAACAGACTATATGTTCCAATCAAAAGACATAGCGTGGCTCAATGGATACAAAAACAAGACCCATATATATGCTGCCTACAAGAAACTCACTTCAGATCTAAAGACACAAAAGACTGAAAGTGAGGGGATGGAAAAGGTATTCCATGCAAATGGAAATCAAAAAAAAGCCAGAATAGCAATACTTTTATCAGACAAAACATACTTTAAAATAAAGACTGTTACAAAGAAGCACACTACGTAATGATCAAGGGATCGATCCAAGAAGAAGACAGAACAATTGTAAATATATATGCACCCAACACAGGAGCACCTCAATATATAAGGCAAATATTAACAGACATAAAAGGAGAAATCAACAGTAACATAATAGTAGAGGAATTTAACACCCCACTTACATCAATGAACAGATCATCTAGACAGAAAATCAATAAGGAAACACTGGCCTGAAATGACACATTAGACGAGATGGACTTAACTGATACATAAAGAGCATTCCATCCAGAAGCAGCAGAATACACATTCTTTTCAAGTGCACATGGAACATTCTCCAGGATAGATCACGTTAGGCTTCAAAACAACCCTCAGTAAATTTAAGAAAACTGAAATAATATCAAGTATCTTTTCCAACCACAATGCTATGAGACTAGAAATCAACTACAAGGAAAAAAAATGCAAAAAACACAAACACATGGAGGCTAAACAATATGCTACTAAACCACCAATGGATCATTAAAGAAATCAAAGAGGAAATCAAAAATACCTAGAGACAAATGAAAATGAAAATGAAAACATGATGATCCAAAACCAATGGGATGCAGAAAAAACAGTTCTAAGAGGGAGGTTTACAGCAATACAAGTTTACCTCAGGAAACAAGAAAAATCTCAAACAACCTAAACTTACACCTAAAGGAACTAGAGAAAGAACAAACAAAACCCAAAATTAGTAGAAGGAAAGAAATCATAAAGATCAGAGCAGAAATAAATGAAATAGAGACTAAAAAAATAGAAAAGATCAATGAAACTAAAAGTTGGTTCTTTGCAAAGATAAACAAAATCGATAAACCTTTAGCCAAATTTATCAAGAAAACCCAATAAAATCAGAGATGAAAAAGAAGTTACAAGTGACACCACAGAAATACAAAGGATCATAAGACAACAGTGATCAAACAACTATATGCCAATAAAATGGACAGCTTAGAAGAAATGGACAAATTCTTAGAAATGTACAATCTCCCAAGATTGAACCAGGAAGAAATAGAAAATATGAACAGACCAATTACCAGTAATGAAATTGAATCAGTAATTTAAAAACTCCCAACAAAGAAAAGTCCAGGATCAGATGGCTTCACAGGTGAATTCTACTAAACATTTAGAGAAGAGTTAACACCTATCCTTCTCAAACTATTCTCCCTCCCAAAAAAAAGAAACTGCAGAGGAAGGAACACTTCCAAATTGATTCTGTGAGGCCAGCATCACCCTGATACCAAAACCAAGGATATCACACACAAAAAAAATTACAGGCCAATATCACTGATGAACAAGATGCAAAAATCCTCAACACAATATTAGCAAACTGATTCCCACAATACATTAAAAGAATCATACACCATAATCAAGTGGGATTTATCCCAGGGATGCAAGAATTTTTCAATATCTGCAAAATCAATGTGATACACCACGTTAACAGATTGAAGAATAAAAACCATATGATTATTTCAACAGATGCAGAAAAAGCTTTTGACAATATTCAACATCGATTTATGATAAAAACTCTCTAGAAAGTGGGCCTAGAGGAAACATACATCAACATACTAAAGGCCATATATGACAAACCCACAGCTAACATCATACTCAATGGTGAGAAGCTGAAAGCATTTAGGTGGGTTAATTACATGCCCACTCTCACTACTTTTCTTCAACAGAGTACTGGAAGTCCTAGCCACAGCAATTAGACAAGAAAAAGAAATAAATCCAAATTTAGAAAGGAAGAAGTAAAACTGTCACTGTTTGCATGATACTAAGTGTAGAAAATCCTAAAGATGCCACCAGAAACTACTACAGCTTATTAATGAATCTGGTAAAGTTGCAGGATACAAAATTGATATACAGAAATCTGTTGCATTTCTATGCACTGACAACGAACTGTAAGATATGGAAACAGCGACTTCCCTGGTGGTGCAGTGGATAGGAATCCACCTGTCAGTGCATGGGACATGGGTTCAATCCCTGGTCCAGGAAGATCCCACATGCCGTGGAGCAACTAAGCCCATGCGCCACAACTACTGAGCCTGCGCTCTAGAGCCCGTGCCACAACTACTGAGCCTGCGTGCTGCAACTACTGAAGTCTGCATGCCTAGAGCCTGTGCTCCGCAACAAGAGGAGCCACTGCAACAAGAAACCCACGCACCGCAACAAAGAGTAGCCCCCACTCGCCACAACTAGAGAAAGCCCACATGCAGCAACGAAGACCCAACGCAGCCAAAAATAAATAAAATTAAATCTTAAAAAAAAAAAAAAAGATAAGGAAACAATCCCATTTACCACCTCATCAAAAAGAATAAAATAACTACAAATAAACCTACCTAAGGAGGTAAGAGACCTGTATTTGGAAAACTGTAAGACATTAAAAGACTATAAAACTATAAGGTGAAGAAATTGAAGATGACACAAACAGATGAAAAGATATACCTTGTATTTTTGTATTGGAAAAGTTAATATTGTTAAAGTGACCATACTACCCAAGGCAATCTATAGATTCAATGCAATCCCTATCAAAATATACCCAGGGCACTTTTCATAGAAGTAGAACAAATAATCTCAAAATTTGTATGGAAACACAAAAGACCTCAAAAAACTAAAACCATCTTGGGAAAGAAGAACAGAGCTGGAGGAATCATGCTCCCTGACTTCAGACTATACTACAAAACTACAGTAATCAAAAAGTATGGTAGGGCTTCCCTGGTGGCACAGTGGTTGAGAATCTGCCTGCCAATGCAGGGGACACGGGTTCAAGCCCTGGTCTGGGAGGATCCCACATGCCGCGGAGCAACTGGGCCCGTGAGCCACAACTACTGAGCCTGCACGTCTGAAGCCTGTGCTCCGCAACGAGAGAGGCCGTGATGGTGAGAGGCCCGTGCACCGCGATGAAGAGTGGCCCCCACTCGCCACAACTAGAGAAAGCCCTCGCACAGAAACGAAGACCCAACACAGCCATAAATAAATAAATAAATAAATAAATTTATTTTAAAAAAAAAAAAAGTATGGTACTAGTCAAAAAACAGACACACAGATCAATGGAACAGAATAGACAGCCCAGAAGTAAACCCACACACTTATAGTTAATTAACTTATGACAAAGGAAGAAAGAATATACAATGGAGAAAAGACAGTCTCTTCAATAAATGGTGCTGGGAAAACTGGACAGCCACATGCAAGAGAATGAAACTGGATCCCTGTCTTATACCATACACAAAAATTAACTTAGAATGGATGACAGGCTTTCAATGTAAGATCTGAAAACATAACACTCCTAGAAAAAAACAGGCCGTAAGCTCCTTGACATAAGTTATGGAGATGATTTTTTGGACTTGACACCAAAAGAAAAGGCAACAAAAGCAAAAATAAACAAGTTGGACTACATCAAACTAAAAAGCTTCTGCTCAGCCTAGCAAACCATCAACAAAATGAAAATATAACCTACTGAATGATTTTGCAAATCATATATTTGATAAGAAGTTAATATCCAACAAGAAATCCAATTAAAAGATGGGGAAAGGATCTAAGTAGATATCTTTCCAAAGACATACAGATGGCCAACAAGTACATGAATAGGTGCTCAACATCACTAATCATCAGGGAAATACAAATCAAAACCACAATGAGATACCACCTCACACCTGTCAGAATGGCTATTACCAAAAAGACAACAAATAACAAGTGTTGGTGAGAATGTGGAAAAAAGGGAACCCTTATGCACTGTTGGTAGGAATGTAAATTGATGCAGCCACTGTGGAAAACAGTATGGAGGTTCCTCAACAAATTGAAAAATAGAACTACCATATGATCCAGGAATTTGACTTCAGGGTATTTTTCTGAAGAAAACAAAAACATTGTTTCAAAAGATATAGGCACTCCTATGTTCACTGAAGCATTATGTACAATAGCCAAGATATGGAAACAACTGAAATGTCTATCGATAAATGAATGGATAAAGAAAATATGGTAGATATATACAATGGAATATTATTCAACCATAAAAAAGAAGGAAAATTTTCACACTTGCAACAACATGGATGGACTTTGAGGGCATTATGCTAAGCGAAATAAGTCACACAATGAAAGACAAATACTTTGAAAGAAAGACAAATGATCTTATATGTGTAATCATAAAAAAAAAATGAGCTCATATATATACAGATTTATGGTTCCAGAGGTGGGGAATGGGAGGGTGGGCAAAATGGGTGAAGGGGGTCAAAAGGTACAAACTTCCAGTTATAACATGAATAAGTCATGGGGATGTAATATACAGCATGGTAACTATAGTTATTAATACTGTATGGCATATTTGAAAGTGCTAGAAGAGTAAATCTTAAAAATTCTCCTCACAAGAAAAAAAATTCTCTATGTATGGTGACAGATGTTAACTAGACTTACTGTGGTGATCATTGTGCAATATATACAAATATCAAATCATTCTGTTGTACAGCTTAAACTAATATGTTATATGTCAATTACACCTGAATTTTTTAAAAGTAATTTACCTCCATAAAGGGCAGTTCCTCCTTCAATTAGGTTGCTGGGGGGTGGGGGGGGGGCGGGTATTGAATCCTTTTAATCTCTAGTTGACCTGGGTTTCAGATTTGTTGTAGCATTAGTCAGATTCAGCTCAAGAACGGTTTAAAATTTTTTTAGGGTGACATCAGAACCTCATCTTCAGGAGAAGTTGGGATCTGAGCACTAGTAAAACTTCACAGATCTCTTTGAGCTGTACAACCAGGCTGCTAGCTTTCTGATACGTGAGAGCACTCTCTGTTTTACATTCTGGCTGCCAGCTGGGGAGTACTTTGCTCTGCAGAGGCACCCTCTACTGTCCCTTCCTTAAGGAGCTCTCTCTCTGCCCTGTTACTCTAACTCCACCGTCTGAAAGCCTTTTGCCTTGTCCTGACTGAAAACCTGGAGAGCCATAGAGGGACATTTCTCAGCTCTCCCGCGGGGCCCCATCCGTTGTGGCCCTGCCTTACACTTGGGGAAAGCCCCTAGTGCCTCAGAGAGGTTTCTGCTGACTCTCCTGCCCTGCCCCGCCCCAAGCCTTCAGCGGGCTCCGCCCACCTCAAGGATGTTCTCAGCTCTCTTCCCTTGGCCCCAGCCTCCAGCACACGTCTACATCCATGTACTCAGTGAAGGCCCATGGGAAAGAGAGGTAGGTGCAGCCTAGCTCTGCGGCTGGGGCTCCTCAGGGCTCCAAATGTCACTCCAGCCCCCATGCAGTAAAAGTTTGGCTGATTTCTCCAAGCTGTCTATAGCAGAGTCTTCTTCCTCCTGCTGTCCCCACCACAGATGAAAGTTACCTGTGTGTCTCCTTTTTTCTGGGAAGGGCACATTACATCCTGGATTTTAATTCATTTAGATTTCTTTGTGTCCTCAGCTCTCTAGAGGGTTTTTAAAGAACTGTGATTTTCTAGCTTCTCTATCTTTTCCCATTGTTAGGGTAGAAACAGCAATGTCTAATTTTTGCAACTTTCCGAGTCCTAACAGAAAGTGGAAGTCTTCATTACCCATTCTGATAGAAGAAAAACAGACTTGGAGCAGATAAATGACTTGCCCAAGGTTTAGCACTAAAAACAACCAACCAACCAAAAAAAAAACCCAGAAAAACTACAGTATAAACTTGTATCTCCTGACTCCAAGTCTAGGGTTCTTTGTACTGCACAACAGGTAGTAAAGGCTATTTGACTCTGGGGAAGGCATTTAACCTCTCAGTATTTCTAATTTGTAAAATGAAAGGATTGTATTATAGAAACTCAAAAGTCTCTTCCAAATCTAATTATTTCAAGATTCAATTAAGTTTGTGTTTTTAAAATATCCCACTGTTTCTGAAAACATAATTGTGTGTCTTTAGGTGCCTTTTGATTTTAGATGTCTAGTAAGGGTCACAAATTTATCAAGTCCAAAACCAACTCCTTTCTTCATCCCTATGCTAAATTTACTCCTCCCATAGTCTTCATCTCAGCAAATGACAACCTGTTCCTATTGCTCAGGCTCAAATCACTGAACCATCCTTGACTTCCTTTTCTTTTCTATTCCACAGCCAATCCTATGGATGACTGCACCAATAATACCCTCACTGGTCTCCTCTGCTCTTGTCCTTTCTCCCCTCCCTCCTACCCCACATGTATTTTCCACATAGCAGACGGAATGGTCCTTTTATAAAATATAAGTCATATTCTGTCATTCTTCTTAAACTTTACCAATCATTTCCCCTTCCCTCAAATGGAAAGGCAAACTCCTTTAAATGGCTTATAAGTCCTAGGCGATCTGGTCTCACTGACTACCTTGGTCTTCCCTCTTGCCATGCTCCTGTCTTACTCCACTCCAGCCTCACTGTTTTCCTTGCTGTTTCTCCAACACACCAGACAGTGTCCTTTCCTGAAATGGTCATTCTCTAGGCATTCCCATGATATATCCTCTGCTCAGATGTCACCTTATCAGAGAGGTCTTCCCTTCCACCTACATAAAAAGCAAGTCCTCCCACTTCTCACCCATCCTGCAAAACTTCCTTTCTCTTACTCAGCTTTTTCTCCAAAGCACTCTTCACCACCTTATCTGTATGTTTATTATGTCTTCCCACTGCTAGAACATAAACTCCGTGAGGGCAGAGGCTTCCCTGTTTCATTCACTACTGGATACCCACTGCCTAAAACAGTGACTGGCACATAGTGGGACACACAAATATTTGCTGGATAGAAAACCATGAGACAGAAAATTTAACAGAAAGACACAATTACACGGGCAGTATTGAGAACTGGAAAAGCTGGGTTTGAACCATGAGTGTGACCCCACAAAAACTTTCCCAATGACTGCCCTGTTCTGCTTCCCTAGACCCCTCTGCTCCAAGCACCCCAGTGCTGGAAGTGGCAGTGGCTGAGGTGGACACTACACAGGGTAGAGGTGAGACACAAAATGAGGCAGGGAAGGCAGAAGTAAAAGTGTAGCCCAACCCATGGCTGCCCATATCTGAGCTTTGGTGGTCTGCACTGTTATAAAAAAAAAAAAAAAAAAAGCCAAGTAAATCCTTCAGGATGTCATTACACAACATCTTAATAGAGAGTCTGTCATAAAAGAAAAAGAGCTTGCTGGCTCAGCTGACAAGACACCAAGACTCTTATTCTTGGTGTAGTATGTTCATGCCAGGCACTGGGCACAATCTTTAGTTTGGGAAGAAGCCATGGTGCTATGGTCAAGATGCCAGACTTTGGAGACAGACTAGTTGATTTCAAATCCTGGCTCTGCCACTCACCAACTATGTGACCTTGGGCAAACTGCCTAATCAACTAGGCCTGTTAAGTGGGTACAATGAGTCAATCTCATAGCGATGTTAGAAGGGTTAAATGAGATAAACGTGAAGTGATCAGCCTAAAACTGGGCACAGTGGAACGGTTCCATGAAAGCGAGTTATTGTTACAATTACTAAAAATTATGTGTCCCCCACCCCAGTGCAGCCAAAAGAGAGACCAATTTTGACAAGAGTAGAAAAATTAATACATAGAGAAACGTCTTGTCATATCTATTAACACAGATCTCATTATATAATCCCTCTTAACTATACCATGTGATGGCAAAGAGACCAAAACTGCCTGTAAAATAAAATATATTTTATTGTGCTTCTCAACACCTCTGAGAAGTCCTAACCACAGGCAAATACAGAAAGGAAAGGCCAAAATAGGGAGAAAATCCAAATAAAATGAATTAAAATGGGAAAACTGTATGATACGTTATTTTATTATTTCCAAAAAATAAATCTGCCTTACGAGCTAAAGTGGTAAGCAATAACAAAAACCTGATGACAAGAGGTATCCCAACGTATATTTTAATCCATATGAATTAAAGTTTAAATAGTTATTTGATGTCTTTTTGTAACAGTTTTAGCATACACAACTAAAATAAATGTGAAATTTTTTATTAGGAAAAATCTCAGAAAATAAAATTTTACTTTCAAAAATAGTTTCATCCAATTCTAAATGGCTTTACATTAAAAGCTGGTCTTATAAATCATACCAATGTTTTCTTAGGTCAGTCTCCCAAGGCAACAGAAATAAAAACAAAAATAAACAAATGGGACCTAATCAAACTTACAAGCTTTTACACAGCAAAGGAAACCATAGGAAAAAAAAAGAAAGAAAGAAAAGAAAAGACAGCCTACGGAATGGGAGAAAATATTCGCAAATGATGAGACCAACAAGGGCTTAATCTCCAAAATATACAAACAGCTCATACAACTTAACAACAAAAAAACAAACAACCCAATCGAAAAATGGGCAGAAGGGGACTTCCCTGGCAGTCCAGCGGTTGAGACTTCACCTTCCAATGCAGGGGGTGCGGGTTTGATCCCTGGTCAGGGAGCTAAGATTCCCACATGCCTCGTGGGCAAAAAACCAAAACATAAAACAGAAGCAATACTGTAACAAATTCAATAAAGACTTTAAAAAATGGTCCACATCAAAAAAATCTTTTTTAAAAAAAGAAAAATGGGCAGAAAACCTTAATACAGGGGTCCCCAACCCCCGGGCCGCAGACCACTACTGGTCCATGGCCTGTTAGGAGCGGGGCCACACAGCAGAAGGTGAGCAGCAGGCAAGTGAGCGAAGCTTCATATGCTGCTCCCCATCACTCGCATTACCGCCTGAACCATCATATCCCACCACCTCCCCCTCCACCCCAGTGGAAAAATTGTCTTCCATGAAACCGGCCCCTGGTGCCAAAAAGGTTGGGGACCGCTGCCTTAATAGACATTTCTCCAAAGAAGACATACAGATGGCCAGTAGGCACATGAAAAGATGCTCAACATCACTAATCATTAGAGAAATGCAAATCAAAACTACAGTGAGGTACCACCTCACACCGGTCAGAATGGCCATCATTAAAAAGTCTACAAATAACACGTGCTAGAGAGGTTGTAGAGAAAAGGGAACTCTCCTACACTGTCGGTGGGAATGTAAGTTGGTGCAGCCATCGTGGAAAATAGTATGGAGGTTCCTCAGAAAACTAAAAATCGAATTACCATATGATCCAGCAATCCCACTCCTGGGCATATACCCAGAGAAAACTATAATTCAAAAAGATACATGCACCCCTATGTTCATAGCAGCACTACTCACAATAGCCAAGACATGGAAACAACCTAAATGTCCACTGACGGATGAATGGATAAAGAAGATGTGGTACATATATACAATGGAATACTACTCAGCCATAAAAAAGAATGAAATAATGCCATTTGCAGCAACATGGATACAACCAGAGATTATCATGCTAAGTGAAGTAAGTCAGAAAGAGAAAGACAAATACCATATGATATCATTTATATGTGGAATCTACAACATTGACACAAGTGAACCTACCTATGAAACAGAAACAGACTCACAGACATAGAGAACAGACTTGTAGCTGCCAAGGGGGAGGGGGTTAGGGGAGGGATGGAGTGGGAGTTTGGGGTTAGCAGATGCAAACTATTATATATAGAATGGATAAACAACAAGGTTCTACTGTATAGCACAGGGAACTATATCCAATCTCCTGGGATAAATCATAATAGAAAAAAATATTTTAAAAAAAAGAATGTATGTGTATAACTGAGTCACTTTGCTGTACAGCAGAGATTGGCACCACATTGCAAATCAACTGTACTTCAATAAAATTAAAAAAAAATAAAAGCTGCTCTTTGTGATTCACAAAAGCAGGTGCCAATTCCTGAGCACAAACTGAAATGACAGGAGAAACTTTAAATGCTATTACAGCCATGAGTATGAACCCTAATCCAATATCTGTCTTCACTGATGCCTCTTCATCTCATCTGTGTGAAAGAGGAGAGGAGAGAAGGTTAGGAGTGCCTACTCTGTTCTACAGCGTCCAGTCCAGCACAAAGAACAACAAAATACAAGTAAGTGTTTGTATACATAAGTGCTCAAAACATTAAAATCCAAGTAAGAGAGAAAACTAATTTCCCAACATATAAATAGCATACATATTGAGGAACATATAATGATACATTATACATTATAATCCAAAACCATAAGCAGGTTGTTTTTTTTTAAATTAATTAATTTACTTATTTATGGCTGCATTGGGTCTTTGTTGCCGCGCACAGGCTTTCTCTAGTGGTGTCGAGTGGTGGCTACTCTTCGTTGTGGTGTGTGGGCTTCTCATTGCGGTGGCTTCTCTGGTTGTGGAGCACGGGCTCTAGGCGCATGGGCTTCAGTAGTTGTGGCACACGGGCTCAGTAGTTGTGGCTTGTGGGCTCTAGAGCGCAGGCTCAGTAGCTGTAGCACACGGGCTTAGCTGCTCCGCAGCATGTGGGATCTTCCCGGACCAGGGCTCGAACCCGTGTCCCCTGCACTAGCAGGTGGATTCTTAACCACTGCGCCACCAGGGAAGTCCCATAAGCAGGTTCTGAGACAAGATGCCTAGTTTTGAAATCTGGCTGGGTGACTGGGGCAAGTTACTTACCTCTCTGTGCCTCAATTTCCTCATCTCTAAAATGGGGAAAAGGTATTCTCCTCATAAGGTGGTTGTGATGGTTAATTAAGACACGTAAGGTGCTTATAAAAATGTCTCACACATAAAATGTACACAATAAATATCAGCTCTCATTATTATTTAGAGGCAATAGAAACAAGTGGCTTAACTGAAGAAATTTTCATTGAGAAATAGCTGAGTTCCAAAATTCATGTGCAAAGTCATAAATATCAAATGCTAAAGCTGTATGTTTAGATTCAAGCACTTAATGAAGGGTTATGTTATGATCTCGAATACAGTTTGGGGTTACAGAAGCAGCCTCCTCATCCCCGCTGCTATACCAACCATTCCCCTTTTCCCCTGGAGCCCAGGCATCACCTTACCACCCAATTAAATCCCTTCCATGAATTAAATTCTTAATGCTTAAAGATATACAAAAAGCAAAGCATTTCTAAGTTTAGCAAAGCAACCACTAGTACATAAGTACAATAAAATGCTTTTATTTTAGAGTAAATAAAACTCTAAAATTTACAATAGTGAATCAAGGTGGACTGTGGGTCAGGATGGAAGGGGTAGACAAAGGAGAAGAAAAGGAAAATGGACAACAGGAGGAATATGAGACTTCAGAGAGAAAGCTGTGAATATGTAACTCCTGAATATTCTTCTTCTCCTTCCTATAATCATAAGGGCTTTTCACACAGATAACATGTAAAAGCAAGGCACTGCAACATTTAAAACACTTAGATTTTTGTAATATTCATTTCCTGAAACTCTTGCTGGCTCCATTAATTTTCACTTAAAGCAATTCAGAATTTGAAAGAAACATACATGAAATAAAAAAGGCACTGCTGTTAATTTGGAGGTGATTTTTTTCCCTGCTATCAACAGGCCACACACCTGGCAGTTGTTTTTCCAGAGTCAATGAGATACAGATCATCCACATTCCCTTACTACCTTAATTATTAAGAAAAGACAGAGCTAGCCAGGATTCCAATGAGCAGTTTCTCTCTCCAGAAGGCTGACTGCCACTTGGGGAGCACCCTGCATCCTCAGCTTATTAGCTCTTCCACTAACCCCTGCAGATAAGGAGCAAATCTACACGAAATTACGCACAGTTACAGAAACTGTTTCTCAAACTAGGCATTTTCTTATTCCCCACCCCCACTCCCTCTCAAATATTCTATACCAAAGGTGTGTCCCCAAGCAGAGAATCCAGCCCCTCTCTTCTTTCACACCCTTTGGAGGCTTCTGGAGAATTCACACATCTGGTTGGCAATTCCCTGAATCCTGCCTATTCAAGCCAATACCTGAGCTGAGTCTTCAGGTTAGGTTTTAAAAAAACGTGCTTAATGGGGACCAGGTGGGAATGTCCATTCACTCTCAAGTTTATTGAATAAAGGTAATGATTTAAGACGTTTACCACGCACTAATTATGAATTGAATCCCTGAGTGAGGGTGCTGCACGCACGAAAAAACTCCAGCTTAATGTCCCCATTTTTAAAAAGGAGGGAGGAATCTCCAAAATTACAAATTTAAATTTCCACATGCTAAAAAACCTGTCAGAATGATGAATTTCAAAGAAATACCTATTTGTATATTACTAACATAACTGCATAGAAACAAGACAAGAAGCACGTAGACTGCAATATACCGTTGGTATGAATATATATGGCATATGATATTCATACATATCCTTTTTTATTTTTTTCTAACCACACCCTCTCTGAGTGGCTTCCTAGGCTCGCCGGGGCCAAACAGCGTCACGCTGTCCGGCGACCGGCCGGTTGGGGGTCCCAGCCAGGCACTCAAAGGTGAGAACGCGGCCCTGGGCAGCGGGCGGGCGCTCCGGCTCTCCAAGGGGTCCCCCTCCCGCGGGTCCGCCCAGTCCTGCCCTGCCCTGCCCGGCAGCCCCGCAGGCCGCGGCCCGGCCTCTCTGCGACCCCGGCGCCGCCCGCCCCAGCCCAGAAGGCGGCCGCCCTGCGACCCAACCCGGGCGGGGAAGGGCCAGGCGGCCGGGCTGCGAGGGCCCCAAACTCACCATGGCCGAAGAGCCACAAGCGCGCCCACAGCCCAGAGTCACACGGCGCCGGCAACGCCCGTTGTCCTGGTGACGCCAACTGGGCGCCCCGCCCCGTCCCCTAGGTGGGCTCAGAGGCGGCCATTGGCTGGCGGATAGCACATGACGCGCAGGGGCGGTGCCCTTTGGACCGCCCCCCGCCCCCCACGACTCGGCTCTTGGGCGGGGCCTCTTTGGCTTTCCGCCTCTGCATCTGTCCCTCATCACCCTGATCACCTTGACATCCTTCACCTGACAGATGACCCAGCCGCAGACTGACCTGCTGGGAAAGACCTTTATGGACTTACCTTATTTAAGAAACCTTATTTAAGTTACCTTGATTACACAGGTAACACATGATTATTTGAGACATTTTATTTATCTATTTAAATTTATTTATTTATTTATTTTTGGCTGCGTTGGGTCTTCGTTGCTGCACGTGGGCTTTCTCTAGTTGCAGTGAGCCGGGGCTACTCTTTGTTGTGGTGCGCAGGCTTCTCACTGCGGTGGCTTCTCTCGTTGTGGAGCACGGGCTCTAGGTGCACAGGCTTCAGTAGTTGTGGCTCGCGGGCTCTAGAGCGCAGGCTCAGTAGTTGTGGCACACGGGCTTAGTTGCTCCGCGGCATGTGGGATCTTCCCGGACCAGGGCTTGAACCTGTGTCCCCTGCATTAGCCGGCGGATTCTTAACCTGTGTGCCACCAGGGAAGTCCTGGAGACATTTTAAACAATAACGAATTACAAAGAATAAAACCACACCAAATCTCAGCACCTGATATAACCACTGCTTATATTTTAGTCTATCTGCTTCCAAGCCCACAACAAAATGTATATTATTATAATACGTTGTATTCTTGGAAATGGAAGCAAACCATACGCACTTTTATTATCTACTTTTTTCAATTTAAAAATTATCCTTGCATGCCAATTCATGTCATAGCATTGTATGTATACACTCTAATTTATTAAATCATTCAGCAACTTGTTGGATGTTTTTAATATGGTTGACAGGAACTTTAGATATCCTCAAATCCAGCCCATTAAGTCTATGAAGAGACATACTCAACAGCAGATCTGACATCTCCCCTTGAATGTCTAATAGACATCCCACACTTAAATATAGCCCCAATAAGACTTTTGATCCAAGTTTCTTACTCTCCCTAAACAAATGGACAACTGTAGCCCTCAACAATCAACACCAGAAAGCCCTGTGAAGAGGAAGAGAATTTGTAGTGATGGAAAGTAGATTACTGGTTGTTCACAGCTGGGGGAGGAGTGGTGGAGGAAGAGATAATAACTAAAGGGTATGAGGTTTCTTTTTGAGGTGATGAAAGTGTTCTAAAGTCGACTGTGGTGATGGTTGCACACATCTGTGAATATACTAAAAACCACTGTGTTGTACAGTTTGTGTGAAATGCATAGTATGTGAGTTATATTTCAATAAAGCTGTGTGGTTTTTTGTTTTGTTTTGTTTTTATAAATTTATTTATTTATTTATTTTAGGCTGAGTTGGGCCTTTGTTGCTGCATGTGGGCTTTCTCTAGTTGCGGCGAGTGGGGGCTACTCTTCGTTGCAGTACACGGGCTTCTCATTGTGGTGGCTTCTCTTGTTGCAGAGCACCGGCTCCAGGCACGCGGACTTCAGTAGTTGTGGCACGCGGGCTCAGTAGTTGTGGCTTGCGGGCTCTAGAGCGCAGCCTCAGTAGTTGTGGCGCATGGGCTTAGTTGCTCCATGGCATGTGGGATCTTCCCAGACCAGGGCTCGAACCCAGGTCCCCTGCACTGGCAGGTGGATTCTTAACCACTGCGCCACCATGGAAGCCCAAGCTGTGTTTTTTTTAAAGCTATGTTGTTGCTCATACATACTCTCAACTTTAATTAATCTTGATAATTTGTCTTTGTATCAATATGATATATCCCTCCATGGAACTTTTCACTTTGAATCCATTTATTCTTTTTTCCCCAGCTTTACTGAGGTATAATTGACAATTTAAAATTGTACATATTTAAGGTGTACAACGTGATGATTTGATATATGTATACATTGTGAAATAATGACCACAATTCAGTTAACATACCCATTACCTCACATAGTTACCACTATTTTTCTTTCTCTCTTTCTTTCAGTGGTAACGCTTAAGATCTACCTTCTTAGCAAATGTCAAGTACACAAAACAGTATTGTTAACTATATTCACATTGTTATACATTAGATATCCAAAACCTATTCATCTTGCATAACTGAAATTTTGTACCCCTTGACCAGCATCTCCTCATTTCCCTCTACCCCTAACCCCAGGTAACCACCATTCCACTCTCTGCCTCTGTGCGTTTGACTATTTTAGAATGCACATATAATTGAGATCATGCAGTATTTGTCTTTCCGTGTCCAGTTTCTTTCAATTAACATAGTATCCTCAAGGTTCATCCATGTCACAAACGGCAGGATTTTCTTCTTTTTAAACACTGAATAACATTCCATTGTATAATATATAGATTTCCCTTTCTAAAAGTTTATATGAATGTATTCATACAATAATTAGGATTTTGAAACTGGCTTCTTAGCACATTTTCAAGATTCATCCAAGTTGTAGCATGTACCAGTACTTCATTCCTTTTTATGGTCAAATAATATTCCTTGAAAGGATATACCACAGTTTTGCTTATCCATTTGTTCACTGATGGTCATTTCCATCTTTTGGCTGTCGTGAATAATGCTGCTATGAATATTTATGAACACTTTTTTTTTGACTGTGCCATGCGGCATACATGATCTTCCCTGACCAGGGATCAAACCCGTGCCCCCTTCATTGGGAGCACAGTCTTAACCACTGGACCTCCAGGGAAGTCCTGAATACATTTTCATACAGACACGTGTTTCTGTTTCTCTTGGGTGTATATCTAGGGTATATATCTAGAAGTAAAATTTCTGGGTCATAAGGTAATAACTCTGTTTCAGCATTTGAGGAACTGCCAGAGTGCTTTCCAAAGTGGCTGCACCATTTTATATTCCCACCAACAGTGTGTAAGGATACCAATTTCTCCACAGCCATGTCATATGTTGAAGAAAAAAGTAGTAAAAATGAAGGCAGTTTAAGACAATTAAAAAATAAGCCACAGATTGGGAGAATGTATCTGCAAAACACATATCTGATGAAGAACTTGTATCCAGAATATACAAAGCACTTTTAAAACTCAACAATAAGAAAACAAACAACCCAACTTAAAAATGATCAAAAGATCTGAACAGACACTTCATCAAAGAAGATATACAGATGGCAAATAGCATATGAAAAGATAATCAAGGGTGGCCAAGATGGCAAAGTAGGAAGACCCTGAGCTCACCTCCTCCCATGGGCAAACCAAAATCACAACTATTTATAGAGCAACTATCTATGAGAACAAACTAAAGACCAGCAGAAAAGATTTTTCACAACTAAAGATATGAAAAAGGAACCATAATGAGATGGATAGGAGGGGCAAAGATGCAATATAGCCAAGACCCATACCCTCAGGTAGGTAACCCACAAATGAGAGGATAATCATAATTGCAGAAGTTCTCCCCAAGGAGTTAGGGATCCTAGCCTCAGATTGGGCTCACCAGCCTGGGGTCCTGCACCAGGAAAACGAGTTCCCAGAACATCTGGCTTTGAAGGCCAGTGGAGCTTGCATAGGAGAGCCAGAGGGCTGTAGGAAACAAAGACTCTGCTCTTAAAGGGCACACACAAAATCTCACATACTCCAAGACTCGGCTGAGAGGCAGGAATTTCAAAGGAGCCTGGTTCAGATCCATTTGCTGACTTTGGAGAACCTCCCAAAGAGGCAGAAAGCAACTGATACACCTCCTGGGGACACAGATGCTGCTGGTAGCCATTTGGGGGAGCTTGTCCTACCACAAGGACACTGATGCAAGCACCATTCTGGAGTCCTCCCTCCAGCCCAGGGGTCCCCAACCCCTGGGCCACAGACCCGCAACAGTCCATGGCCTGTTAGGAACGGGGCCACGCAGCCAGGAGGTGAGCAGCGGGCGAGCAAGCAAAGCTTCATCTGTATTTACAGCCGCTCCCCATTGCTTGCATTACCACCTGAGCTCTGCCTCCTGACAGATCATCGGCGGCATTAGATTCTCATAGGAGCACGAACCCTGCGGTGAACTGCGCATGCGAGGGATGCAAACCCTACTGTGAACTGCGCGTGCGAGGGATCTAGGTTGCGCACTCCTTATGAGAATCTAATGCCTGATGATCTGAGGTGGAGCTGAGGCAGTGATGCTAGCGCTGGGGAGCAGCTGCAAATACAGATTATCATTAGCAGAGAGGTTTGACTGCGTGTACATTAAAGTACATGCCCTTAACTCACATCTGTTTGCGCAGCTCTGTGAGGAGATGGACACAGAGCACACACATCTTCTCTTATACACAGAAGTGAGATGGCTTTCTAAAGGTAGATCACTGGCCAGAGTTTTTGAGTTATGAGAGCCACTCCAGAGATTTCTTTTAGAAGAACAGTCACCACTGGCAGCACATTTCAGTGACACAGAATGGGTCGCAAAACTTGCTTACTTGTGTGACGTATTCAACCTGCTTAACGAACTCAATCTGTCACTTCAGGGGAGAATGACAACTGTGTTCAAGTCGGCAGATAAAGTGGCTGCATTCAAAGCCAAACTGCATTTATGGGGGCAACAAGTGAACGTTGGGATTCTTGACATGTTTCAAACATTAGCAGAGATTTTGAAAGAGACTCAGCCAGGGCCTTCTTTCTCCCAGCTGGTGCACGATCACCTATCTCAGCTTTCAAAAGAGCTTGAGCATTACTTCCCAACCATAAAATACCCTCGAACTGGGAAGGAATGGATCCGCAACCCATTTGTGAATAAGCCTGGTGAATTGACTTTGTCTGTGCTAGAAGAGCATCAACTGCTTGAGATCACAAATGATGGTGACCTTAAAAGTATGTTTGAGACACCTTCAAATCTCCATACGTTCTGGGTTAAAGTTAAGGCAGAATATCCTGAGATTACCACAAAAGCACTGAAAAGCCTGCTTCCATTTCCAACATCCTATCTCTGTGAAGCAGGGTTTTCTGCAGTGACAGCAACCAAAACGGATTACAGAGTAGACTGGACATAAGCAACACACTTTGGGGAGTCACTGTCTCCCATCACCCCCAGATGGGACCATCTAGTTGCAGGAAAACAAGCTCAGGGCTCCCACTGATTCTGCATTATGGTGAGTTGTATAATTATTTCATTATATATTACAATGTAATAATAATAGAAATAAAGTGCACAATAAATGTAATGCGCTCAAATCATCCCAAAACCACCCCCCACCCCTGGTCCGTGGAAAAATTGTCTTCCACGAAACCAGTTCCTGGTGTCCAAAAGATTGGCAGCCCATTTCAGTGACACAGAATGGGTCGCAAAACTTGCTTACTTATGTAACAAGTAAGGTTGGGGACCCTATTATCTCCAGGGGCTTACCCACCCACCAGCAGGCCGGCAACAGAGCCGGGGCCCCCTGGACTCCAAATAGCCAAAACAATCTTGAGAAAGAAGAACAAAGCTGTAGGAATCACGCTCCCTGATTTCAAACTACACTACAAAGCTACAGTGATCAAAACAGTATGGTACCAGAACAAATACAGACACATAGATCAATGGAACACAACAGAGAGCCCAGAAATGAATCCACACTTATATGGGAAATTAATAACTTGCCCTACAACAAAGGAGTCAAGAATATACAATGAGAAAATGAGAACCTCTTCAATAAATGGTGCTGGGGAAACTGGACAGATACATACAAAAGAATCAAACTGGACTACTCTCTCACACCATACAAAAAAAAAACTCAAAATGGATTAAAGACTTAAGGGAATTCCCTAGCTGTCCAGTGGCTAGGACTCCATGCTCTCACTGCCAAGGTCCCGGGTTCAGTCCCTGGTCAGGAAACTAAAATCACACAAGCCACGCAGTGTGGCAAAAATAATTAATTAATTAACTTTTAAAAAATTTTAAAAAGAACTTAAATATAAGACCTGAAACCATAAAACTCCTAGAGGAAAACATAGGCTGTAAGCTCTTAGTCATTGGTCTTAGTAATGGTTTTTTGGATATGTCTCCCTAGGCAAAGGAAACAAAGGCAAAAATAAACAAATGGGACTACATTAAACTGAAAAGCACACAGCAAAGGAGACTATCAACAAAATGAAGAGACCACCTATTGAATGGCAGAAGAGTTTCCAAAGCATGTATCTGATAAGGGGTTAATATCCAAAATATGCAAAGAACTTATACGACTCAACATCAACAAAACAAACAACCCAATTAAAACAAAAACAAACAAACAAACAAAAACAGGCAGAGCACCTGAATAGACGTTTTTCCAAAGAACACATTACAGACAGCCAACACGCACAGGAAAAGATGCTCAACATCAGTACTCATCAGGAAAATATAAATCATAACCACAATGAGATACCACCTCACACCTGTCAGAATGGCTATTATCAAAAAGACAACAAATAACAAGTGCTGGCAAGGATGTGGAGAAAAGGGAACCCTTGTGCACTGTTAACGGGAATGTAAATTGGTACAGACACTGTGGAAAACAGTATGGAGGTTCCTCAAAAAATTAAAAATAGAACTACCATATGATCCAGCAATCCTACTTCTGGGTATTCTTATGAAGGAAACAAAAACACTAATTTGAAAAGATATATGCACCCTTATGTTCACTGAAACATTATTTACAATAGCCAAGATATGGAAGCAATCTAAGTGGCCATCAACAGATGAATGGATAAAGAACATGTAGTATATAGAGAGAATAGAATAAAACTCAGCTATTAAAAAAAAAAAGAATGAAATCTTGACATTTGGGACAACATGGATAGACCTGCAGAGTATTATGCTAAGTGAAACAATAAGTCAGACAGAAAAAGACAAATACTGTATGATATCACTTATATGAGGAATCTAAAAAACAAAACAGATTACCATAACCAAACAGAAGCAGAGTCACAGATACAGAGAACAAACTAGTGATTGCCAGAGGGGAGTGGTGCGGGGGGATGAGTGAAATAGGTGAGGGAGATTAAGAGGTACAAACTTCAAGTTGTAAAATAAATAAATCACAGGAATATAATGTACAGCTTGGGGAATATAGTAACATTGTAATAACTTTGTATTGTAACAGTAACTAGACTTATCATGGTGATTGCTTTGTAATATACAAAAAATATCGAATCACTATGTTGTACACCTGAGAGCATAATATGGTAAGTAAATTATACTTCAATAAAAAAGAAAAGATCAAACTCCACACAGTCAGGTAGCTGCCCACCCCTTAGAGAAGCCTGGAGGTTTATTACCTGGAGAAGGTAAAACAGGTTGGGGAGGAGTAGGAGGTAAGATAAAACAGGTAGGACCCCTTTCTGAAAATAGAGGGATTAGGTAAATGCTTACATGTTGAACAGTAAGTAATCACCTCTTTTTTTTTTTAATTTTTATTGGAGTACAGTTGATGTACAATGTTGTATTAGTTTCAGGTGTACAGCAAAGTGAATCTGTTATACATATACATATATCCACCCTTTTTTAAGATTCTTTTCCTACATAGCCCATTACAGAGTATTTAGTAGAGTCCCTGTGCTATACAGTGGGTCCTTATTAGTTATCTATTTTAGATACAGTAGTGTGTATATGTCAATCCCAATCTTCCAATTTATCCCTCCCCCTCCCCTTACCCCCTGGTAACCATAAGTTTATTTTCTACATCTTTATTTCTGTTTTGTAGATAAGGTCATCTGTACCTTTTTTTTTTTTTTTTAGATTCCACATATAAGTGATATCATATGATATTTGTCTTTCTCTGTCTGACTTACTTCTCTCAGTATGACAATCTCTAGGTCCATCCAGGTTGCTGCAAATGGCATTATTTCATTCTTTTCTATGGCTGAGTAATAGTCCCTTGTATATCTGTACCACATCTCCTTTATCCATTCCTCTGTTGATGGACATTTAGGTTGCTTCCATGTCCTGGCTATTGTAAACAGTGCTGCAATGAACATTGGGGTGCATGTGCCTTTTTGTATTATATCAAATAATTATATCTTTTCGAATTATGGCTTTCTCTGGATATATGCCTAGGAGTGGGATTGCTGGATCATATGCTAACCCTACGACTACTAGAGCTCATCAATGAATTTGGTAAAGTTGCAAGATACAAAATTAATACACAGAAATCTCTTGCATTCCTATACACTAACAATGAAAGATCAGAAAGAGAAATCAAGAAAACAATCCCATTTACCATCTCATCATCAAAAAGAATAAAATACCTAGGAATAAACCTACCTAAGGAGGCAAAAGACCTGTACTCAGAAAACTATAAGATTCCGATGAAAGAAATAAAAGATAACACAAACAGATAGAGAGATATACCATGTTCTTGGATTGGAAGAATCAATATTGTGAAAATGACTATACTACCCAAAGCAATCTACAGATTCAATGCAATCCCTATCAAATTACCAATGGCATTTTTCACAGAATTAGAACAAAAAACTTCACAATTTGTATGGAAACACAAAAGACCCCGAACAGCCAAAGCAATCTTGAGAAAAAAAATGCAGAACTAGAGGAATCAGCCTCCCTGACTTCAGACTATATTACAAAGCTACAGTAATCAAAACAGTATGTTACTGGCACAAAAACAGAAATATAGATCAATGTAACAGGATAGAAAGCCCAGAGATAAACCCACGCACCTATGGTCACCCAATCTATGACAAAGGAGGCAAGAATATACAATGGAGAAAAGACAGTCTCTTCAATAAGCGGTTCTGGGAAAACTGGACAGCTACATGTAAAAGAATGAAATTAGAACGCTCCCTAATACATACATAAAAATAAACTCAAAATGGATTAAAGACCTAAATGTAAGGCCAGATACTCTAAAACTCTTAGAGGAAAACATAGGCTGAACACTCTCTGACATAAATCTCAGCAAGATCTTTTTTGATCCATTTCCTAGAGTAATGAAAATTAAAACAAAAATAAACAAATGGGACCTAATTAAACTTAAAAGCTTTTACACAGCAAAGGAAACCATAAACAAAACAAAAAGACAACTCTTAGAATGGGAGAAAATATTTGCAAACGGAGCAACCAATAAGGGATTAATCTCCAAAATATACATCAACTCATTCAGCTCAATATCAAAACAAACAAACAACCAACCCAAGCAAAAAATGGGTGGAGAATCTAAATACACATTTCTCCAAAGACATACATATGGTTAAAAAGCACATGAAAAGAAGCTCAACATCACTATTAGAGAAATGCAAATCAAAACTACGATGAGGTATCACCTCACACTGGTCAGAATGGCCATCATCAAAAAATCTACATACAAACAATAAATGCTTGAGAGGGTGTGGAGAAAAGGAAACCCCCCTACACTTTTGGTGGGAATGTAAACTGGTACAGACACTATGGAGAACTGTATGGAGGTTCCTTAAATCACCTCTTAATTTATATTTTTTTAAATATGAATTTTCATATGTGAAGTTTGTTAACTATAACTAAACTAATACTTTTCGGAATACAGAAAGTGTGTCTATGTTTATTTTTTTGTTTGTTGAAAGTATACTGTATATATATATATACATTCTGAGTGGGGTCTGGGGCAGCCCCCTGTAATTAAACAAGTTAATATTTCTGTAGTGAAATATATGAATGAATAGTCACAGTAAGTGTGATAAATGAGGAGTAAAATTACCCCGTCTGTTTGGGTCAAGTTTTGCTGCCAACTTAGTTTTCATGCTAAACATTTAAAAAACAAAAGAAAAGAAAAATAACGTTTGGTTTTCAGAGCTTTTGGTATTTCAGAAATCTAGAAATGGAATTATGAATCCGTACTTGGATATAGGGGCTACTACCCTTCTATCATGATGAAATTTAAAAAATAAGCTACTCAAGTTTTCTGTGCCTTATTTGCTTCTATAGACCAAGTTAAAGTATGGCAAACATCTCTGGAATTAGATATTTTTTTTAAAAAAGAAAGAAAAGCTGCTCAACATCATATATCATACAGAAATTGCAAACTAAAATAACAATGAAATAGGGACTTCCCTGGTGGCGCAGTGGTGAAGAGTCCGCCTGCCAATTCAGGGGACACGGCTTTGATCCCTGGTCCGGGAAGATCCCACATGCCACAGAGCAGCTAAGCCCGTGTGCCACAACTACTGAGCCTGCATTCTAGAGCCCACGAGCCACAACTACTGAGCCCGTGTGCCACAACTACTGAAGGCCGTGCGCCTAGAGCCTGTGCTCTGCAACAAGAGAAGCCGTCGCAATGAGAAGCCCGTGCATCACAAGGAAGAGTAGCCCCCGCTCGCTGCAACTAGAGAAAGCCCATATGCAGCAATGAAGACCTAACACAGCCAAAAATAAATAAAATTAATTAATTAATTAATTAAAATAACAATGAAATAACATTACATACCTATTAGAATGGCTAAAATCCGAAACACTGACAGTACCGAACACTGGTGAAGTTGTAAAGCAAGAGGAACTGTTATTTTTTTGCTGGTGGGAATGCAAAATAGTAAAGCCACTTTGGAAGACTGGTTACTAGTTTTTTCTAAAACTAAACACACTCTTACCATATGACCCAGCATTTTGTGCTCCTTGGTATTTACTCAAATTTACTCAAATGAGTCAAGAACTTACATCCGCAGAAAAACCTGCATACAAAGTTTATAGCAGCTTTATTCATAATTGCCAAAATTTGGAAGCAAACAAGATGTACTTCAGTAGGTCACCAGATAAGCTGTGGTACATCCATTCAATGGAATATTGTTAGCATAAAAATAAATGAGTTAAAAACCATGAAAAGACATGGAGAAGCCTTAAATGTCTATTTTAAGTAAAAGAAGCCAATCTGAAAAAGTTACATGCTATATTACTCCAGGTATATGACATTTTGCAAAAGGTAGAGACAGTAAAAAGATCAGTGGTTGCCAGGGACTCAAGAGGTGAAGGGAGAGAGAGGGGGGAGCACAGTGAATTATTAAAACAGTAACTATTCTGTATGATACTGTAATGGTGGATACATGACATATATTTGTCAAACGCATAGAACTATACAACACAAAGAGTGAACCCTAATGTAAGCTATGGACTTTAGTTAATAATAATACACTGGTTAATCAAGTGTAACAAATGAAGTGAATATTGAAATAAAGTGAGTCACAAGAATTTTTTGGTTTCCCAATGCATATAAAAGTTATTTTTATGCTATACTGTAGTCTAAGTGTGCAATAGCAGTATGTCTAAAGAAACAATGTACATACCTTAGTTTAAAAGTACTTTATTATTAACAAATGCTAACCATAATTTGAGCCTTCAGTGAGTCATAATCTTTTTGTTGGAGGGTTTGAGATATTTCGAGAATTACCAAAATGTAACACAGAAACATGAAGTGAGAAACTAGCTCAATGCAGGGTTGCCACAAAACTTCAATTGGTAAAAAATGCAGTATTTGTGAACATCTTCACAATAAAGCGAAGTGAAAATGAGGTATGTCTGTGTGTGGTGCTAACCCATGTACTCTGTGTTACCTCTCTGTATATGTATAAAAAGAAATGGTGAGTTTATATTGATGCTTTGGATTTCAGTCTAGCACCACAGACATTCCTCCCTGGCATACTGTAAATTCTTTCTCCAGCAGTGAGAAACTTGGTTATCATTATCTACAAGACATGTATTTATTTTTTCAACTCTAGTACACATGTAAAATAGTTTCAGGATTACGAATACACATCCCTGTAAGAAACAAATTTACCAACTAGAGTATATTTTTTCCTACAGTTTTTTTTGTCTTTGAGTATTTCAGTATTCATTCAAAACACTGTTTTCCAAAGTTACATAGGTAAGCAACTTTTTTTACCCACCCGATTCAGTGTGGTTATGTCGAATATAATACATATGTTATATAGAATTCGATTCATTTGTCATACTCTGAATTCCATGTTGGTGGTTGACTTAAAAAATTGCCCACAGTAAAATTTTCTCCTCTTGATTTATAGTTCTATGGCTTTTGGCAAATACATAAAATTGTATATCTACCACAGAACCATATAAAACAGTTCCATCATCCCCCAAATTCCCTCGTTATACCCTTTTATAGTCAACGTCTTCTCCCACATCCACCCCCTAGCAACTACTGATCTATTTTCCATCCCTATAGTCTTGCCTTTTTAAGAATGTCATATAAATGGAATCATACAGTATATAGCCTTTTGGATTTTTCACTTAGCAGAGTACATTTAAGATTCATCCATGTCATTATGTGAATCAATAATCCATTCCTTTTACTGCTGAGTAGTATTCCATTGTATGGACATACCCCAGTTTTGTTTATCCATTCACCTGTTGGAGGACATCTGGGTTGTTTCCAGTCTTTGACAATTCCGAATAAAGCTGCTAAAAGCATTCACATACAGATTGTTGTGTGAACATTAGTTTTCAACTCACCTGGATAGATAATCAGGACTGGGATTTCTGAGTTACAGGGAAAAGTATTCAGTATCTCATCGTTAAGCATGATGTTAGCTGTAGAGTTTTTATAGCTTTATTTAGTTAACGAAATTTCCTTCTATTCCTAATTTACTGGGAGGTTTTTGGGGTTTTTGTTTTGTCTTGTTTTACTAAATGTGTATTGAATTTTGTCCAGTGCTTTCTCAGAGTTCTCTGATACTTGCTTTTTCTATTCTGTCCACAGTATTTCTTTTTTTAGTTCGTATTTATTTATTTATTTATTTGGCTGCGTTGGGTCTTAGTTGCAGCACACAGGATCTTTGCTGCAGCACGAGGGCTTCTCTCTAGTTGTGGCATGGGGGTTTTCTCTCCCTCGTTGTGGCGCACGGGCTCCAGGGTGCGTGGGCTCTGTAGTTGTGGCGTGTGGGTTCCAGAGCACATGGGCTCTGTAGTTTTTGCCGCACCCGGGCTCTGGCGTTGAGGCGCACGGGCTTAGTTGCCCCGCAGCATGTGGGATCTTAGTTGCCTGACCAGGGATCGAACCCGCATCCCCTGCATTGGAAGGCAGATTCTTTACCACTGGACCACTGGGGAAGTCCCTGTCCACAGTATTTTATTGCAATAAAACACAGGTAGACTGTAGCAGGCATACTCCATCTTGGTCAGCATCAGAAGTCCTCAAAGTCTTTTGACTTCCCTGGCAACACTCAGTGCAGGCAAAATAAAAATAATAATAATAATAAGACAGAAAAGAAAGTAGTCCTCAAAGTCTAATTTTAGCTGATAGTTCCTCCTCCCCGCTGTCTTCTTCATCAGTTTGGGTGCACTACAACAAAGTACTATAGACTGACTGGCTTATAAACAACAAAAATTTATTTCTCACAATTTATTTCTACTTATTCTAGTTGTGGAGGCTAGAAATCTGAGATCAGGGTGCCAGCACAGTCATGTTCTAGTGAGAGCTGTCTTCCAGGTTGCAGACTGCTGTCTTCTCACTGTATCCTCACATGGTGGGTAGAGGGTGAGAAAGCCCTCTGAGGTCCCTTTTATAAGGGCACTAATCCCACTAACACCATCACATTAGGAGTTAGGGTTAGGGTATAGCTTTCTTTGTGTTTATCCTGCATGGCTTTGTTTGTCCTCTAGGATCTGTGGCTTGGTATCTTTTTTTTTTTTTAATTTCTTGGCCGTGCCACACAGCATGTGGGATCTTAGTTCCCTGACCAGGGTTTGAACCCGTGTCCCCTGCAGTGGAAGCGCAGAGTCTTAACCACTGGACTGCCAGGGAACTCCCCTTGATATCTTATCAACTGAGAAAAACTCTCAGCCATAATCTCTCTCTTATTTTTTTTTTATGTGGTTGTGCCAGGTCTTAGTTGCAGCAGGCGGGCTCCTTAGTTGCAGCTCACAGGCTCCTTAGCTGCAGCATATGTGCTCCTTAGTTGTGGCAGGCTCCTTAGTTGTGGCATGCATGTGGGATCTAGTTCCCTGACCAGGGATCGAACCTGGGCCCCCTGTATTGGGAGCTCGGAGTCTTAACCACTGCACCACCAGGCAAGTCCCCCATAATCTCTTAAAATATTTTTCTGCCCCATTCTTCCTCTCCTTTCCTTCTCTCACTTAAGGTATCATATGATTGATCTTCACACAGAATTCTCTATATCTATTATTTTCTTTTTTATCTTATATTTTCTTCCTTTTGTCTCTTTATGCTTCATTCTAGATATTTTCTTCCAACATATCTTCCAGTTCACTAAATCTTTGTTCAGCAATGTTTACTCTTCTGTTAAAAATATTCATTATTTTTTTTTCAGTTATAATTTTTAGTTGGAGACTTTACATTTTTATATTTTTATAGTTTCTAGTACACTGCCATATTTCTCAGACTTGTCTTTTATCTCCCTGAATATAATGAATAGGTTTTTTAAAGTCTGAATCTGATAGCTCCAATATCTGGTTTCTCTGGGGGTCTCTTATCATCTGTTGTTTCTGCTGGTTTTCATTGTTTTTTTTTTTCCTTTTTGTTTCTCATGTGCCTGTTTTAATTGTAGATCAGATATCTACTTGCAAAATTGTTTGTAGAGTAACTTGTTCCCCAGAATGAAGTATTCTTCCTCCAGAGAACATATATTTATTTCTGGTAGGCACATGCACACCCAAGTGACATGAGTTCACTTTAAGCCAAATTCATGACTGAGATTATTCAAAGCTGAGTTGCAATTTCTGCAAGAACCAGCCTTTTTTTTGTAGAACCTTATCACTAATGTGAAGCATTGAGGTCCCAACACAAAGCAAAGAAACACCCCTTCATGGTTGCAGTGTGTCATTTTCCAGTTTCCTTAGCCTGACAAGGCTATGAAAACAACAATTCAGTTTCTCATCCTCTCAGAAGCCCCTCTAAAATGAGTAAATAATCCCCCAGGGGGAAAATGGTCTTAATCTCTCGGATATCTCTGAGCACCTGCCCTTCCATAGATCAGAGTCTAACAATTATTCACTATCTTATTGGGTGCTTAATGCCTTTAAGTACATGTTATCAAATTTTGCACAGGTTTTTAAATGTCCCTTATCCTCAAGAAGAAACTAATCTATTTCACCATGACCAGAAGAGAAAATTCCTTTAAACCTTTTCTACTCACTAGATGTAGAGATTTAGATTTAGATTTAGATATAGATAGTATAGACATAAATAGAGAGAACTACATAGATATGTTGTAGATATATAGATACAATATAGTATTGTCTCGAGTGTATTTTAATTGTTTACAAGAATAGTATAATGTATACTCAGTAACTTTGTTTTCTCAACAGTACGTTGAGACTTCTATATTAATAGTACATATAGATCTGCCTCATTCTTTTCTGAATAGTATCCACTGAACTCATAACAGTGGATGTCTCTGGTAGGGCGAGGGTTTGTCTTTCACAGAGTTGGCCGTCAAAGGATACTTTGGCTTTTATATAATGTTTTGATTTTTCATAAGTGAATGAACTTATTTTGACTCGTGTAATTTTAAATTTCAAGAATTATTAGAGTTATACTGATGAAAAGGACATTTTGGAGTAAGAACAGAAGACCTCTGGATAAGCGAGTATCATTTTGCCCGACTTTTTTGGCATTTAGGGATTATTTTTAACATACTGTGTTGATAGTAGCTTTTCCTCTGCAGTATTTCAAAAGATCCTACTACTCCTCCATTTTTTTCCCTAATAATTTGGTCAATATCACCACCTAATCAATCCATACAATGCCCTCTATTCACATAACAGAACCTTTTCCCCTGAATACTGAGTCATTCTTTCCATCTTTTTCCCTTTTTTGCTTCTGCAGGCACACATTGTGCATTTTTGTTGAATCTGGAGAAGCTGAAGTTAAGATTTTTTCATCGGAAGGAAGATAAAGTTCCTTAAAAACCAAGTCCAAATAGCTACAGAGCAATCCTTTTATTTGTTCATTTACTCTTACACAGACTATTTGGCAGGGCCCTCTTAAAAGTCAGTAGACAGGAAAATATGCTGACAAAAAACAGTGGGATTCTAATTATTCTCCCAAGGCTATTCCTACTTTTTAAAAATAAATTAAAGCAAGCTTGACCACCTTTTTTATGGATGACATAAAAAGTAAACATGTACTAAGACAGCAGATGGCATGCCTAGCAACACAAGATGCAGATAATGCTGCAAGTCTTCCCAGAGCAGGGATGCCCTTCTGGCATTAATTCACTTGTCTGGTGGGTCCCTCTGTGGCTATATGCCTATACAGTATCTCCCATGTGCTCTGGCTGCCCTCTCTTGATCACAACCCAGCATCATCCCTAGATTTCAGCTGTCAACCTCCTCCAACTTGAATTTTCCTTGAGACTGCTTCTCAACTTCTTGTTTCCCCATCACTTGTTTGTTGAATGAATGAGAGCTAAGCAATTTGCCCACATTCACAGTACTACCAAGTGGCAGAACCCACTTGTTTTTCTGTTCACCACCCTGCTACCCACTGTTGGGAATGGAGGAGAAAGACAAAATATAACTCTCCCCTTTTCCCCACTACCTATCTGGGTCCAAGTCAATTCTAGTTAAGTGCCTGGAAAATTGTCCTGTGTACATTCCTACTGTTATTTGTAGATGACTTAACCTAACTGCTGTTGATTTGCTAACTGTGCAGTGAGTGGTTTTAGCTTCCAGTACATAATATTAAAAAGAGAAAATATTTGCGCACAGCTTGATATATATCTTCAGACAGTAAACTGAGGCTCCAAATGAATAAAAAATATATATTTAAAGCATATGAGTTGGCATGTTGAACAAAGGTGATACATGGATTGTGATCAAAGCACAAGTTTGTTTTTACCTTCCACTGTTCCTTTGAACATTATTTCATGGGGATAATTATCCCTGTCCCCAAACTCCTAGTGGGTCCATGGATTTTCTTCCCACTTCAAGGTAATGGTCCCACTACCACTTAAATTTGCAAACACAGTTTTGTTTCAGAAATTGGCACTAGACACTTAGCAATCAAAATGCACAAATTTGCTTGGCATTAAGTCTTCTCCCCTCCACCTGTTTGAGCTCCCGTGTCCCTTGTGGATGCATTTCTATTTTGGGACCCTTTATAGCTCTTTTCACAGCCCTTGGGCAGCTTACATAAACCTCTTTCCTTTTCCTGCTGGAGTCTCTTGCCCTTTCCAGAGAGCCTTGTGTGGCAGGACCAAGACAACCCCATCCAAGCCTCTTTCCAGCAGGGCCCGCATTTGGTCCCATGCTCTGGCAAATTTGGAGTGTGAGGTAGAGACTCCAGCTTGACCAACAGAAGGCATTCTAAACACAGAAAACAGCCATGCATGAGAAAGGGGCCACTGGAGCCAAAGAGAATGATGAAAGTCTCCTTAGAAGCCATCTCTTCATTGCTGGGCTTTACAGAATGAGAAATGGAGGGCAAAGGAGTGATTAGTCCAATAGGCTGATGACAGACTAAGAGAAGAAGCCAAGCATCTCGGGCCCTTCTATCACACTACTCCTCAAAGTAAATTTTTAAATGTCTGTGTCTTTGCTATACTTCAGTAAAAAGCAAAATCAACATATGGGCTAAGATGAGGGATATTTAACATGTCACATCATTGCGTTGGGTTTTTCTGCCTTCTCACCATGTCCCATGTACATGATGACCACTCTTCTGGAAATGAAGTTTTGGGTACATCGCCTGACAAGTACAGGTATACCAATGGGCACAACAGGACTGTCTACTATTAATACGTGGGCTACCTGAGCAAGATCTAGGATGAATAGTCCCCGGAATAGCAGTCATCATGTTTAAGGGCTGAGAGTTCCACAGGGAATTCAGCAGAGATGGTCAGTTTGCCCTGCTTTCCCAAAGCAAAGGACGGAGTTCAGTGGTTACTCTGTGAGGTCTAAAGAAGTGAGGATCTTAAGGTTAGACATGATAGAAGACTGCAGTATACTTATCCCAAAAGCTGCGAGGTGTGGCCAAAAAAAACAAAAACAAAAAGAAAACAAAGTAATTCCAATCTCAAAAACCCGGTATGTTAGGTAGCACTTTCATCTGTATTTTATAGGTAAAGAAACCAAGGCCCAGAGATGTAAAGTGATGTATTCATAGGGTTATTAGTTGCAAAAGTCAGACTTAAACTCAGACTCCTTTCCAGAGTTGTCCCTCTCTGTGGCATTTGCATCTCAACAAGGACCAAAGACTTCAGTGAATGATGCAGAATTCAAATCAGGGATTGCAGGAGATATCTGGGAGACTGGAGCCCTGGGGCCCTCCCAGGGTCCCTGAAAAGCCAGCACAGAAGGAAGCTGTGGATAACACCCACCTGGAAATCAGTCTTGTCCTGAGGGGTAGCACTGCAGCACCACTCCTTGGCTGCCCTGAACTGCCTCCCTACCAAATCCAAAGCCTGTCTTCCTTCAGAACCAGGTCTTCTGAATTGCTTTCTGAGGTCTCATTCCTCCTCTTCAATAGATTAGGTGCAAACACTCTGAGTAAACAAAATAAAATTTCCCTACCATTGGCAGCCCACTGCTAACTGCTACACTCTGGATGGTTTTCTTTTAGTTAATAATTCAATTGCTGAAAAGAGGAGGGTACTTGGTAGAGACTTGGCTCCAGCTGCAAATCAAGTTCAGAACCCAGAGGAACTTGAAAGAACTCCCAGAGCCCACAGTGGCTTTTCAGTGTAGGCTGTGTTTACTCAGGACCCAGCCCACAACCTCCGTAGCCCTGAAGGCAGCCTGCGTGTAAATGCTACATTATGCAGTGATTTTTCGGTTATGTGGCTTCAGACTGGAGGCAGATGATTGGTGAGACTGCTTTGGATCCATCAAGTGTGAAGTCTACATTGGCTGGCATATATCGCTTTTGAGGTGCATTTATTCATCTTTCTGCTCATCGAAGCTTAATTAAATGCCCCCTATATGCTAAGCACTGTGCTAGCTACCAAAGATAGAACATAAATGGACACAGTTGCCCTAAAAAGATGTTAAGAAGAGATCCATGCAATCCCTTGGCAAGTTCCTTATTTTACTGAGACCATCTCCATGGCCCTTGACATGCTCTCTACTTGGGGTCCTGGGATGAGTTAACCCCACAGGTCTGGTGTATGATGAACTCATCAAACAGAGGTTGGGAACCTACCATGAACCAGGCACTTCTCAAGGCACCAGAGATAAAAACACAGAAAATACATGGTCTTTGTCCTCAAGGACATTCAGACAAGTGGGAGAGACAGATCTGTAGAACAATCGTTCCATTAAAGAGCCATGATTACCGAGGCAACTCTTCAGGGTACATGGGGAGCACAAAGGAGAGAATCATCAGTGGAGAGACTGGACTAGTCACAAAAAAGACTTCTCAGAGGGAGATGATGCTACTATTGAGTCAAGAAAGATGAGTAAGCATTCAGGTAGGTGGGCTGAGGGAAACAGAGTGTCCACAATACCATGGAAAGTATGCACTCATTCATTTATCAGACATTCACTGAGGACTTATTATGTGCCAGGCACTGGGATAGGGGCTGTGGTAGACGCTGGGATACAGAGATGGTGAGACACTGCCCCTGCCCTCTGGAAACTTATTCTCCGGAGAAAGGAAAGAACCCATAAATTTAATCACAACACAGTGACCTACACTGTATAGTCACAAGGTGTTCGAGAGGTTACTTATAGTTTCTTTCTCATACCCGGACATATAATGTAGCAAAAGCACTCAAACTACCTACTAAGTGCTCACTTTTCTCCCTGACCTGCTGACTGGTGGCCTCATGGATCTTACAGGCCACTGAAAAACTGCCTAGTAAACTGAGTGGCTGGCAGGGCTTTGAATACTTTTCCCACCAAGACCAGAGACCATAAGGAGTGAGCTGTCCCTAGCTCCTTGTGTCTGGGCACACTTGATTTATGTCACTGATCATTCTGCATACTGTCCTTGAAAGGGAGAAGTTGGTTACGTGGCATCAGAAAACGATCAGGGAAAATGAGATGGGTCACTGCTTATCATTCATGTTTAATCATGTTTTCAAGTGAGAATTGCACATGCATCTCACCCACTACTAGATGAAAACATGCAGAAGCTAGGAGTGCAAAATTGAGGACCACCATTCTGGCTTATGTTAATTCTAGCGTTAAAAACACTTCTTTAGAAAATGAAAACTCTGGGTCAGGTATGAAATTGGATGGGACCCTGGGACAACAGGTGTAAACAGGAGGTGTAAACCAGGATTTTTGGTCATTCAATGTTTCTTTCCTGTTTGCCAGAGCAAAAGCTGGAAAATATTATGGAATTATTGGAAAATATTAGTAGCTTATCTTCAAATTAATCAGGTGGTGATGCCAGTTGCAACTGCTCTTCCAGGTATATTGTCATTACTAGAATACATAAATACAGGCTTTGGCACCTGTTATGTTATTAACCCAGTAAATGGTTCATTTTTAATTCCTTCAGCCAGCAAGAATAGTAGCACATTTTCACTGTTTTATGTCAGGACTTTATCTAGAGGGAAACTGATAGCCACGTACTACCACCATGGATACGAAGATACAACGGTTATACAGCAAAGGAAACCATAAACAAAACAAAAAGACAACCTACCGCCTGGGAGAAAATATTTGTGAATGATGCAACAAGGACTTAATTTCCAAAATAAACAAACAGCTCATCAACTCAACAACAAAAAACCCATCGAAAAATGGGCAGAAGATTTAAATAGACTTTTCTCCAAAGAAGATATACAGATGGCCAAGAGGCACATGAAAAGATGCTCAACACTGCTAATTATTAGAGAAATGAGGTACCACCTCGCACCAGTCAGAATGGCCATCGTTAAAAAAGTCTACAAATGACAAATGCTAGAGAGAGTGTGGAGAAAAGGGAACCCTCCTACACTGTTGGTGGGAACGTAAGTTGGTACAGCCACTATGGAAAACAGTATGGAGGTTCCTCGTAAAACTAAAAATAGAGTTGCCATATGATCCAGCAATCCCACTCCTGGGCATACACCTGGAGAAAACTATAATTCAAAAAAGATACATGCATCCCTATGTTCATAGCAGCACTATACACAATAGCCAAGACATGGAAACAACCTAAATGTCCATTGACAGATGAATGGATAAAGAAGATATGGTACGGACTTCCCTGGTGGTCCAATGGTTAAGACTCTGTGCTTCCACTGCAGGGGGCGAGAGCTTGATCCCTGATGGGGGAAGTTTCGCATGCTGCGTGGTGCGGCCCAAAAAAAAAAAGAATATGTGGTATATATATACAATGGAATACTACTCAGCCATAAAAAAGAATGAAATAATGCCATTTGCAGCAACATGGATGGCCTAGAGATTATCATACTAAGTGAAGTAAGTAAGAAAGAGAAAGACAAATATCATATAATATCACTTACAGGTGGAATCTAAAATATGACACTAATGAACTTATCTATGAAACAGACTCACAGACATAGAGAAAAGACTTGTGGCTGCTGGGGTGGGGGATTGGGGGAGGGATGGAGTGGAGGCTGGGATTAGCAGATGGAAACTATTATATATAGAATGGATAAACAACAAGGTCCTATTGTATAGCACCAGGAACTATATTCAATATCCTGATATAAACCATAATGGAAAAGAATATAAAAAAGAATGTATATATATGTATAACTGAATCCCTTTGCTATACACCAGAAACTAACACAACATTGTAAATCAACTATACTTCAATAAAATAAATTTTGCAAAAAGAAGATACAATGGTTTAGAGACCATTTACTATGTGGAAACTCATAAGGCTTACAGTTTTGAAAGCAGTCCATAGCAATAGGGAACTCTGCAGTATCCAGGCTGCAGAGCAAACTATGTTGCCACTTTGGCCTCATGCCATAAAAGACACAATACTTTAAATGTAGGTAGGGATGCCTTATGAAGCATGGGCAAACCACATAGTAGAATGGTGATATAGACCCCTAGAGTTTTAGAGTATAATCATCTATTCTCCATTTGATAAGCAGTTCCTATCTCGCAATTGGGCCCTGGTAGAGACTGACTGCTTGACCATGTGAGTATGAGACCTTACCTGAATGGGGCATTTTGAACTAGACAGCAGAATTCCACTGTCAAATGGAAATGGTGTATACAAGAGTAGGCCTGGAAGGAACAAGTAAATTACATGAGCAGGTGGCTCAGATTCCAGGGCACTTGCTTCTACTGCTTTGCTACCTGTACCTCAACCCAAATCTATGGACTCATGGGGAGTTTTACTTAACACAGGAGGGAAAAACTTGGGCCTGCTCTGTACTTGAGTGTCCATGGCGTGGCACTAGCCATCTCCACTCTGGTATAGAACTAAAAAACTGTCGTGACATAAAAGGAGAAACACTGTATGATTCCACTTATATGAGGTACCTAGAATAGTCAAATTCATAGAGACAGAAGGTTGAACGGCAGTTACCAGGAGCTGGAGGGAAGGAACGGAGGAATGGGAGTTAGTGTTTAATGGGTGCAAAGTTTCCATTGGGGATGATGAAAAAGTTCTGGAGACGGACAGGAGTGAAGGCTGCACAACAATGTGAATGTACTTAATGCCACAGAACCGTACACTTACACATTGTTAAAGTGGTAAGTTTTATGTTATGTATATTTTACCACAATGAAAAAACCAGGAGCAAAAGAAAATCTTCCCAACGTGTGGAACTTTGGTTTACATGAAAGGAGAGATGGCCTTATTCATGGATCTGTACTAATTTATGGATAATGCCTAAAATAGCTGGTCAGAGACAGCTAGTTCAACACTGAAAAACTGATAATAAGATGTCAGTATGGGGGGACTTCCCTGGCGGTCCAGTGGTTAAGACTCCGCGCTTCCACTGCAGGGGGCGCGGGTTCGATCCCTGCTCAGGGAACTAAGATCCCACATGCCACCCCGCAGCCAAAAAAAAAAAGTCAGTCTGGACATCTTGGAATGAGCAGCCTGGCAATGTGTATGTAGCCTATGCCACCCCCCGCCAAGAGGAATTCAATGAAGAAGTTACCCCTAATAATCAGGTGGCACCTTGGAGGACTGGACCCATTCTCTGGCTGTCAGGTACCTCTGTCTCCAGCCGCATCTGCACTTGTGTAATGGAACCATGTACGTAGGGGTCATGGTGGCAGAGATGGAGGCCATGCAGGAATGCAATAACACAAACTTCTCTTCTTCCTCAGAGTTGATCTGGTTACCACCACTGCTGAGCATCCAATGTGCCAACAGCAGAGGCCACCATGAGTCCCCACAAGACATCATTCCCTAGCTGGCCCCTCCTGTTATGTGGGGGGAAAGTTGTTTATATGGGATCCCTTTTTTTTCACAGGGGTCACAATTATTTGTCCTCATTAGAATAGATCCTTATTCTAGATATGATTTTGCCTTCTTTGCCTGCCTTGCTTCTACCAGCATGATATCGTGGACTCATAGAATGCCTCATCTAGTGCCATGGAATCGCACATTACATCATCTATAACCAAGAAACTGATTTTGCAGCAAAGGCAGTATGGCAATGGCATCATGCCCATGAGTTTTACTCTATGCCCCATCACCCAGAAGCAGATGGCTTGATAGAAAGGTGAGGTCACAGGGTACTAGCTGAGACAATACCCTGAGAGGTTAGGGCACTCGCCCAGGATACAGTATATGCCTTAAGGATACAGGATATGCCTTAAGCCCGCAGCCAATATATGGTGTCATTTCTCTTATAGACAGAATACACCATCTAAGAACCAACGAGTGGAAGTGGGAATGACCTTCCTTCTATTACATATAATAACCCACCTTCCAAAGTTTTGCATGCCATCCCTACAACCTTTAGATTGGTGAATTGGAAGGCTTGGGTGGGCAAGGGAGACATACTTCCACCAGTAAACACACAGGCATCTGCCAGTAAACTGGAAGCTAACATTGCTCTCCAACAGAAGAGAAGGTCACTCTACTGGCTGGTGATTGATCCTGATTACCAAGGGGAAAGTGGGTTGCTTCTACAAAATGCAGGTATGGATGACTATGTCTAGATCCCAGGAATCTGTCCAATAGCAACAGTCAATGAGAAACCATGGCAAACTAAGAAAGATAGGTCCTCAGAAGGAATGAAGGTTTGGATCCCTCCCACCTGTTAAAAAAAGTCATGTCGGCCAAGATGCTCTGAGGGTGGAAGGGAAATATTGCAATGATTATCAAATAATACCTCTTGGCCAGTTACAGGAGCGAGGACTGTGGTATCTACATTTTATGATAAGGGTTTACTTTTTGCCGTTTCTCTTTATGTGAAACAGCACTTATGTGAAAATAACCAGTGATGGTGGTTAATATTACTGTTTAGCTCCAAGTGAGACTTTGAATTGACATATTCCCAGATCATACAGAAACTGATAGAACTTTGTGCTTCCCCTGTTTTGTTCCAAATTATGTTCATCCCAATGAAAGAAGAGAATAAATGGACTGTGCTGGTTGTTTTCCAACTGCCTCTCCAGATCCACACTCTACCCTCCCCCGCCTGACTCTGTGCCCTGGGAGAATGACCTCTGAGGACTGTGGCACCTGTGCTCCTTTGCCGTCCAGCTGTCAAATGGTTCAGCCACCAGGAGGCATCAGGAGGAATCTAAAGGGTAGAAGGAGAGAGAGGTTGGGGTATTTCTTCCTCACTCCCTCCCTACCAGACCACTGGCAGCAATTGTGTTCCTCTACCTGTGGTTAACCTCTCCTTTCAAGCAGCCCCTTTCATGACCATGCTCCTGCTGGATTTTGATAACACCTCCAACTCCCCTCATACCTTCAAGCCTCACGGTGGTAGCCCTTCCTGCTGTTGACAGTCCCAAGGGCTTTACCATCCCTTATTGGTTCTCTCAACCCTGCCCATATTTCTGTCTGTGGTCCTTTCATTAAACTCTTTTCTGTTAAACTTATTTATTCTTCAGGGCAAGAACTGAACTCATTACTCTTGAAATATTTGTTATTAAGGTATAAATAGCATTCAACAAAATGCACAGATTGCACAGATTTTAAGTGTACAGTTTAGTGAGGTTTGAGAAGTGTATACACTTGGGTGACCGCCATCCTCATTAAGATACAGAATGTTCCCATTACATCAGAAGTGTGTTCCCACCTCCTCAAAGGCAACCATGGTATTGTTTTCACCACAGATTAGTTCTGCCCCTTTGTGAACTTCATATAAAAATGGAATCATACAGGGACTTCCCTGGCGCTTCCACTGCAGGGGGAGCGGGTTCCATCCCTGGTCAGGGTGTGGCCAAAAAAAAAAAAAAAGAGAGAGAAAAAGGAAATCATACAGTATGAACTCTTTTACTAAAGCTTCTTTCACTCATCATATTTTTGAGATTCATCCACATTATTGAGTGCATCAGTATTTCCTTCCTCTTATTGATGAAGAGTATTCTATTGCATAAACATGACACCGTTTGTTTTTCTGTTCGTCGGTTGATGACATTTGGGTTGCTTCCAGTTTTTAATTATTGTGAATAAAGCTGCTATGAAATTTCGGTATAAATCTTTTTGTGCACATATGTTTTCATTTCTTTTGGATATACACCCAGGAGTGGAATTCTGTGTCTTCGAGGAGGTGTATTTTAACTTTATATGAAACAGCCAAACAGTTCTCTAAAGCAGTTGTACCAAATAAACCTTTAGAGCATGCTATCTCCCCAAATTAGGACAGGGCAGGACAGGTCTGAATAAAGACAAACTTTAAAATTTCATTAGGATTCAGTAGTAATATCCAATTGACTATTCTAAAAGCGATAGTAGGCACAGCTCCTGAAGGAATCAATGCGCAGCTCCTGCAGGTGCCTTCTGCCCCCTCCCCTCCATTCTCAGCAATAATCAGGCTTTCAAAGGTCCCCTCCAGCCCAGACATGTGAATTCTCACTCCTCAGGTTACCAGCTAGCTGTTGCAAGATGAATAGTTAAGTAAATTAATTTACACTCACATGTGAATGATTGTCAGGCCTTTTAGGGAAGGGGAGTCTCGCTATTCCGTGCGTTTCACTCCTCAGAGTGAGGTTGGCAAATTAGAGCTTTCTTTTTCGTAAAAATGTTCTTCCTCTACAGAAGGACGCCAGCTGCAAAGTCAAGAGGCAGAGTACAGAGTTAGGCATCAATTTTTTCACGGTCCTCCCGGGGCGGGGGTGTGTGGGGTGGGTTGGCCTCTCAGACTGCGTCACCCTTTCGCAGAGGGTCCCCAGGCAGGCGGGGGTTCCCTGCAGCGGGCTCTCCGCTCTCCCCGCCTCCACGCGCCCTTCCCCACTGCCCTGGAGGCGCCCAGGGAGCTCGCCGTTCGTTCGGCGCAGCCTCTTTTGGCACCGAGGCCTCCAGGTGCCCAGCACGAAGGCGGAGCCCGGCTACAGCCGCCTCCCCGGCGCCGAGTACTGGACCCCCTGGGAGTTCGGGGCCCCAGCGCTGCGGATCTGGCATCCGAAGCCTTCCTGGCTCCCCGCACTCCTCCCTGTCTGCGCGCCGGGCGCGAAGCCTGCGACGCGCGAACAGACCACAGCACGCGGAGCCGAGTGGCGTGCGCAGCGCAGTGGCGCGGACACCCCCGATTGCCGCGCAGCGAGAGTCCGCGCTCCAGCCACCCGCCCATGGACGCCCGGACCATGGCTGCCAAGGGACCCGGCTCCCGCACCCGGCTCTGGGCGGCGGCGTTGCTCCTGCTCGGCCTGCCGGGGCTCTCCGTGCGGGCGGAGGGTGAGTGTCCGGGGAGTGCCCGCGAGGCGGCGGGCCGGGGTGGCGCGTGGGTTCTCGGTGGGGAAAGTGAAGCTCGCCGGGGCTGCCCCCTCAGACGAGCCCGGAACACGACCAGCCTGGGAGGAAACAAGGAGCGCAGCTGTCCTGCGACCCCGCCTCCCTCTTGCAGCTCACCGAGTCCCCGCGCGCCCAAATGCCCCCACAGGGCCCCTGAACCACTCCTTAATGCACAAGAGAAAGCCTGTGCTTTGGTCCGGCAGGCCCGCCTCTATCTTTCCAAGATCTCCTTGAAAGGTCTTTAAAATGAAATCACGTCTAGGGTGCCCTGGAACCTCCTCTGCAGAGACATAATTTCCCACGTCTATTAAATGTTCTCCGAATGGCAAGGCCAGTGATTACAAGACTCCCTTGGCGTTTTGGCTTGGTCCGGGAAGATCTGAAAGATGAGTGGAAATCAGCTAGGCAAAAGAGAGAGGAGAGGGTCTTGGGGAGAGGAAATAGCACGTGCAAAGGTCCTGTGAGTCGCAGGGGAAATGGGATAAATGATAGAGTGGCTGGAGCGGAAAGTTCAAGGTGAGGCTCTCCTTCGACAAGAAGCTAGAGAGGGCTTCCCTGGTGGCGCAGTGGTTAAGAATCAGCCTGCCAATGCAGGGCACAAGGGTTCGAGCCCTGGTCTGGGAAGATCCCACATGTCGCGGAGCAACAAAGCCCGTATGCCACAGCTACTGAGCCTGCGTTCTAGAGCCCGCAGGCCACAACTACTGAAGCCCGTGTGCCTAGAGCCCAGTGCTCTGCGACAAAGAGAAGCCACCGCAATGAGAAGCCCGCGCACCACAACGAAGAGTAGCCCAGTAGCCCCCGCTCGTAGCAACTAGAGAAAGCCCACGCACAGCAACGAAGACCCAACACAGCCAAATATAAATAAATGAAATAAATACACTTAAAATATAATAAAAATAAAAAACATTTTTAAAAAGCTAGAGGAAATAGGTAAGGACCAGATTTTTGTGGGTTCTGAGAACTGACCCATCTTTTTGTTTGTTTTTTCAACCTGAATTCAGCTTTCAATACTTCCCTAAACTTAGCAGGATCACAGCCTTAGATCAGTTCAGTTTCAAAAAGCTAATTCAGCTGTGTTTTGATTTTGGAACAAAACTCTGTTGACTCGGTGAAGAAGGATCTAAAAGAAAAGAAGCTAGCATGTTCTCACATCCATGAGGGGTTACTAGTATATCCAAGCTTGGGACAAATTAGATTGATGAAGGAGAAAAACCCTCAGCTGATTTAGGATGCTTTGTATATTTTAAAATGTCATCGCTATTTAGCAAACAATATTGGGTGCAGAGAGAACATTTGACAAAAAGAAGCATGGTGGTTAGGGAAAGGAGAAAGCAAGGGAAAAAACTCCAGATAGTATCTTAGAATTTTGGGTTCTCTTTGTCCTAAGTGCCAGCTTGTAGAACTCTTTGCTCCTAATTAAGGATGACTGTCTTATTTCTCCATATGCTCAGAGAGAGTGTTAGAGGGGGAAACACTGTTAACTTTAAAGGCTCCTAGTCATCACTGTTAATTTTTGAGATAAAATTCATGTAAAATTTACCATTTTAAAATGCATGATCCAAGTGTTTTCAGTACAGTCATCAACCATCACCACTCTCTCATTTCTGAAAATTTTCATCACCCAAAAAGAAATCCCATACCTATTAGCAGCCAATCCACTGTTAATTTTTTTTTTTTAATTTTTATTCATTTATTTATTTTTTGGTTGCATTGGGTCTTCGTTGCTGCGCGAGGGCTTTCTCTAGTTGAGGCTAGCGGGGGCTACTTCGTCGTTGAGGTGCACAGGCTTCTCATTGCAGTGGCTTCTCTTTATCGCGGAGCACTGGGCTCTAGGCGTGCGGGCTTCAGTAGTTGTGGCACTCAGGCTCAGTAGTTATGGCTCCTTGTGGCTCGCAGACTCTAGAGCGCGGGCTCAGTAGTTGTGGCTCACGGGCTTAGTTACTCCGTGGCATGTGGGATCTTCCCGGACCACGGCTCGAACCCGTGTCCCCTACATTGGCAGGCAGATTCTTAACCACTGCACCACCAGGGAAGTCCCTGTTAATTCTTTACTGTAGTACTTTTTAGCCTGACATTGAGTCATGAAAATTAAGCTGATTTTAAAGAATGCAAGTAGAATAAATTGGAGCTAGTATTAACCTTTGAACAATGTATACTGTTGTACCAATTTTAATTCCTTTTAAAGAAATATCTCTGCAACCCATGAGACTTTAGAGTTTCACCCCATTATAACTGCTTAAGTGGAATGACAGATGGATATGGATCAATATTTTGTGCCTATCTGGCTTGATGTGGGTCATAGAAAATTTAAGACAGAAATATCATTGGATAAGGAGAAAGTAACAACTGCACCAGGCATATTTTCTTGTTAACACTTGCCAGAAATGCCTCCGTTTCTCCCTTCTTCTTTCCTTCTCCCTTCTTCCGCAATGGAGAACTATAGGTAAATTTGCTTTCAAGAAACTCCATTTGCTGAGCTCCAACTTTTATAATAGAGCCATTGAAGAATTAGAACCTATTTATGAAAGGATTCTTTTCTTTACTAAATACATGCTTAACTACCACCACTTTTCACATTTAGGTATTTATGTTCTACAGTGATGGAAGGAGGAAGAAGAAATGTGCAGCTAAACTGATGTGTTAAGACAATTTGAAGAGAGAGAATTTGGAGTTATTAAAAATTCCATAGACTTATTCAAAAATAAGTCAAACTCAAATGAAAAACATTTACTTTTACATTGGACTAATTAGATGTGTATCTTATACACAAAAGAGACCTGCTACTGTAATTTTAAAACACTTTTGAAACAGAAAAATCTTCGCATTAACTGAATGCAAATTAACTGTGTTTGGGTAAAGACTGCAGGAAAAGATTCATTAATTCAACAGATAATTTGAGTGTCTACCATATGCTAGGTACTGTCCTTGCTGTTGAGGATAGAACGGTGAGGAGAAACAGGTCCTTGCTATCAGGGAGCTTAAAATCCAATGGGGGAGAGAGTCAATAAGCAAATAGTTATATGAATGAAATATGAACTTGCGATTTTGATAAGTGATAAGATTAAAGGACGGAGGTATTATGAGGGCATATATTAGGAGATTTTTGACTTGGCGTAGGAGGATCTGAAAGATAAGTAAGAATTAACTAAGCACAGGGGGGAAGAAAGAGGATCTGGATAGAGAATAACATGTACAGAGAAACTATGAATGGCAGAGAAAGTGGGACATGTGTTAAGAAACAGAGTGGCTGGAGCCCAGAGTCCAAGGTAGAAGTAGTCTGAGATGATGCTGGGGAAATTGATATGGGGCCAAGTTTTGTTTTAATCCAAAAAAGAGAGACTGATCAGGTTTGCATTTTGAGAAGCTCACCCTGAGAGTAGGAAGAATGGATGGCACCAGGGCAAGACTGGATGTGGAGAGACCATGTAGGGTGCTATTTCCCTTGTCCAGGTGAGAGAGGGTGGGGGTGGAGAGGAGGATGGGGTGAATGGAAAGGGTCTGGACTGAAGAGAAAAATGTGAGTCATCCATGTCAAGATGGCCTTTGAAACCATGTGTGTAAATGGAATCCTAGGGAAAAGTTTTACAATGAGAAGAGATGACCTACTTAATTTCTCCACAGATTTTTGTCACTTAAGTAAAAATGTTTTACTGCAACCTTGCTGAACTGTTCTAGTACTTTTTTTAGTGGATTTCTTAGGATTTTCTATATGCAAGATCACGTCATTTGCAAATATAGTTTTACTTCTTTCCAATCTGGATGCCTTTTGTTTCATCTTCTTGCCTAATTGCCTTGGAGAGAACTGCCAGTACAATGTTGAATAGAAGTGGCAAGAGCAGACATCCTTGATCTGAGGGGAAGGTATTCAGTCTTTCACCACCAAGTGTGACGTTAGCTATGGGATTTTTGTAGATGCTCTTTATCAGGTTGAAGATATTCCCCTCCCTTCTTAGTTTGTTGAATGTTTTTTTTTATCATGAAAGGGTACTGAATTTTGTCAAGTGCCTTTCTGCATCTATTGAGATGATCATGTAGTTTTTGTTCTTTATTCTATTGATAAGTTGTATTATATTAATTGATTTTGGGATATAAACCAACCTTGTATTCCTGGGATAGATCCCACTTGGTCATGGTATATAATTTTTTTTTTATGCTGCTGGATTTAGTTTGCTAGTATTTTTGTTGAGGACTTTTGTGTCTATATTTATAAGAGATAATGGCCTGTAGTTTTCTTTTCTTGCAGTGTCTTTTGTCTGGTTTTGGCATTAGGGCAATGGTGGCCTCATAGAAAAAGCTGGGAGGTGTTGTTCCCTCCTGTTCTATTTTTCAGATGAGTTTATAGAGAATTGATATCAAGTTCTTTTTAGCTATTTGGTAGAATTCATCAGTGAAGCCATCTGAACGTGTACTTTTCTTTGTGGGTAATTTTAAATTACTAATTCAATCTCTTTACTTGTTAAAGATCTATTCAGATTTTCTATTTCTTCTTGAGTCAATTTCAGTAGTTTGTGTCTTTTTAGGAATTTTTCCATTTCATATGAGTTACCTAATTTTTGGCATACAGTTGTTTTGGTTTTTTTGGGGTTTTTTTTGGCCATGCCATGCAGCATGTGGGATCCTAGTTCGCCAACCAGGGATGGAACCTGAGTCCCCTGCACTGGAAGCACGGCGTCCCAACCACTGGACCGCCAGGGAAGTCTGGCATACAGTTGCTTATAGTAGTCCTTTATAATCTTTGTATTTCCATAAGGTTGGAGTAATAACTGCCCTCTCATTCCTGTTTGAGTAATTCAAGTCTTCTTTCTTTTTTTTTCTTGGTCATTTTAGCTAAACGTTTGTCAATTTTGTTGACCTTTCCAAAAACCAACTCTTGGTTTAACTGATTTTCTTTATTGTTTTTCCTTTTCTATTTCATTAAATTTTTGCTTTAATTCTTATTATTTCCTTCTTCTGCTTGCTTTGGGTTTAGTTTGCTCTTCTTTTCCAGTGTTTTCCAATAGGTTAGGATTTTTTTTTTTTAACATTTTACTGGAGTATAATTGCTTTACAATGGTGTGTTAGTTTCTGCTTTATAACAAAGTGAATCAGTTATACATATACATATAACCCCATATCTCTTCCCTCTTGCATCTCCCTCCCTCCCACCCTTCTAGCTGGTCACAAAGCACCGAGCTGATCTCCCTGTGCTATGCGGCTGCTTCCCACTAGCTATCTATTTTACATTTGGTAGTGTGTATATGTTCATGCCACTCTCTCACTTCGTCCCAGCTTACCCTTCCCTCTCCCCGTGTCCTCAAGTCCATTCTCTAGTAGGTCTGCGTCTTTATTCCCATCTTGCCCCTAGGTTCTTCATGACCTCTTTTTTTTTTTTTTTTTTTCCCTTAGATTCCATATATATGTGTTAGCATATGGTATTTGTTTTTCTCTTTCTGACTTACTTCACTCTGTATGACAGACTCTAGGTCCATCCACCTCACTACAAATAACTCAATTTCGTTTCTTTTTATGGCTGAGTAATATTCCATTGTATATATGTGCCACATCTTCTTTATCCATTCATCTGTCGATGGACACTTAGGTTGCTTCCATGTCCTGGCTATTGTAAAGAGAGCTACAATGAACATTGTGGTACATGACTCTTTTTGAATTATGGTTTTCTCAGGGTATATGCCCAGTAGTGGGATTGCTGGGTCGTATGGTAGTTCTATTTTTAGTTTTTTAAGGAACCTCCATACTGTTCTCCATAGTGGCTGTATCAATTTACATTCCCACTAACAGTGTATGAGGGTTCCCTTTTCTCCACACCCTCTCCAGCATTTATTGTTTGTAGATTTTTTTTAATAAATTTTTATTTATTTATTTTTTTGGCTGTGTTGGGTCTTCGTTTCTGTGCGAGAGCTTTCTCTAGTTGTGGCGAGCGGGGGCCACTGTTCATCGCTGTGCATGGGCCTCTCACTGTTGCGGCCTCTCTTGTTGTGGAGCACTGGCTCCAGACGCGCAGGCTCAGTAGTTGTGGCTCACAGGCCTAGTTGCTCCATGGCATGTGGGATCTTCCCAGACCAGGGCATGAACCCGTGTCCCCTGCATTGGCAGGCAGACTCTGAACCACTGCGCCACCAGGGAAGCCCTGTTTGTAGATTTTTTGATGATGGCCATTCTGACGGGTGTGATAGGATTTTTATTTGAGATAATTTTTCTTATTTTAATGTGGGCATTTATAAATTCCCCTCTATGCAGTGCATTAACTGCATCCCATAAGGTTTAGCATGTTTTGCCTTCATTCATCTCAAAATATTTTCTAATTTTGTGATTTCTCCTTGTCTCATCAGTTATTTAGAAGTGCTTTGTTTCATTTCTATTTATTTATGAATTTCCCAATTTATTTATGTTATTAATTTCTAATTCTACCCCATAGTAATTAGAGAACATACTTTGTACAATTATAATCCTTTTAAATTTATTATGGCTTATTTTATTGCCTAGCATATGGTCTACCCCGAAGAATGTTCCATGCGCACTTGAGAAGAATGTGTATTCTGCTGCTGTTGGGTGCCATTTTATATAATCAATGTTCACTTTTATTTAACCGTGTATTGATTTTTTCCCCCTTTCCATTCCATCTTGCCTCTCAAATAATTTTCTTTCTGCCTGAAATACTTCTTTTACTATTTCCTACAAGGAGGATCTGCTGGTGGCAAACCACCTTGATTTTGGCTTATCTGAAAAAATACATTTGTTTCATCTTCGTTCTTTGAAATATATTTTCAGCGAGTATAGAATTCTAAATTTGCAGCTATTTTTTGCTAGTAATTGTATTCTTGCTTCCATTGCTATTGTTTTAGAAGACAGCAGTCAAACTGCTGCTACTTTGAAAGTATTCTGTCCCTTCTCTCTAACTGCTTTGACAATATTTTCTTTGTCTTTACCATTTTGCAGCATCACTGGTATATATATACTTATATTTTCCATATTGGGATTTGTTGTTGGACTTATTCAATCTATGTATTGGAATATTCATCAGTTCTATAAAATTCACAGGCATTTTGTCTTCAGATATCACTTCCACCTCATTTTTTTCTCTCCTCTCTGGGAATTCTGATTGAAGTGTATGTTAATCCTTATTCTTGGGACTTCCCTGGTGGCACAGTGGTTAAGAATCCACCTGCCAATGCAGGGGACACGGGTTCGAGCCCTGTCTGGGAAGATCCCATATGCTGCAGAGCAACTAAGCCCATGCGCCACACTACTGAGCCTGTGCTCTAGAGCCCATGAGCCTCAAGTGCTGAGCCCACATGCCACAACTACTGAAACCTGTGCGCCTAGAGCCCGTGCTCCACAACAAGAGAAGCTACTGCAATGAGAAGCCCATGCACTGCAACAAAGAGTAGCCCCCGCTCGCCACAACTAGAGAAAGCCCACACGCAGCAACAAAGACCCAACGTGGCCAATAATTAATTAATTAATTTTTAAAAAATCCTTATTCTTTCCTTCATGTCTCTTTATTATCTTAATATTTTCCATCTTTTCTTGTTTCTTTACTACATTTTGGATGATGTCTTCTCATTTCTTTCTTTTTTATATTTATTTATTTATTTGGTTGCACTGGGTCTTAGTTGCGGCAAGTGGGCTCCTTAGTTGCAGCTCGCCAGCTTCTTAGTTGCAGCAGGTGGGCTCCTTAGTTGTGGCACGCGGGCTCCTTAGTTGCAGCTCACAAGTTGTGGCTTGCCAGCTCCTTAGTTGCAGCACACAGGCTCCTTAGTTGTGGCATGTGAACTCTTAGTTGCGGCATGCACGTGGGATCTAGTTCCCTGACCAGTGAGCGAACCCAGGCCCCCTGCATAGAGAGCATGGAGCCTTAACCACTGCACCACCAGGGAAGTCCCTTTCTGCTTTTTCAAGGTTAAGTTCTGTGTTTAAATGTGTCTGATACGCAGCCAAAATCATTTATTGCATTTTAAATTTATCATTGTATTTTTAATTTCTAGAAGTCCTATTTTGTGCTTTTTCAGATCAGCTAAGCACTTTTTATCATTTCCTATTCTTTGCAGATATTTTCAAACTTGTCTTTTATTTCTTTAAATACAGTAATCATCACTGTTCTATAATCTGTGCCTGTTAATACCAGTATTGGACTTATCTTTAGGTCAGTTTCTGCTACATGTGGTATCTGTTGCTTCTCACTCATGGTGCATGGCCTTTGAATAAGTATTTGTATGGGATTTCCTGAAGCATAAAATGAAGGGTTTTTTTTTTCTCCAGAGAGGAGTTAGTTACAATTTTTCCTATCAGGCATCTGGATAAATGTCAGTCTTAGGCCACTTTAAGCTAAATCCATGGCTTGAAGTGTCTTAGACATAAATTTTTGTTAGGACTACAATTCCAAATGAGGATTAGCACTTGGCCTCCTAGCACCAAGACAGCTCATCCAACAGTTCTTGAGAATGAGGGGAGGGGATATTTTTTATCCTTGTTCCCTCTTATCTTGAGACTTTAACCCTTCAGACTCTCAGATTCATGTGTGCATGTGACAGTGGTAGAGTGGGGAGGAGAGGGCTATCAGATTCCCTACATCATGTGAGCTCTGGGCTTTCACTTTTATCTCTCTTGCACAGGGGCTTGGCCATCAAAATCTCTGTTTAATTTCATAGCATTTTTTTCCAGATAGGCAAATGCTATTAATACAAAAGTGTCTTGGGGTGCATGCTTACTTCTCCAGGTAGGACCATCAAGTATAGTTGTTCAGGTCGTGTAGTGCACATTGGCACCATATCTGAGGGAGCGCCAGTCACTACAGATATGTTTATTGTGAAAAGTTTTTGCATTTTTTTATTATAGCTTTTGGTTCCAAAGCTGGAGAGATTACTGTATTTGTTGTAATAATTTTGCAGTAGATGACAGTTAAGTCTCTTATTCTAATAAAATCAATTTATTATGATAATTTTGCTGACAGATGGAAGTGAAGTATGCCATTTTAAGTGGGTTTCTTCTCCCCTGCCTTTATTTTAAGCTTGACAGGGTCACCCAAGGCACTGCTTCGTCCTTCCGCGAGGCTCCTGGGGACCCCAGCGCTCCCTCCTGCACCATGGTTTTCTTGCCTAAAGCTGTCCTTTGCTTTCAGACTCAGCTTCCACCTCTGCCTGAGTTCACATCCTATTCCACCCATCTGTCGCACATTTTTCGAGGCCTGCTACCTGCCCATAGATTGATGTGGTGCAGGCAGCCAGGGTGCACCCGACGTGGCTGCTGCCGCCTTGTCCAGTGGGGAGAAATGCAGCGCACTCATTGTAGGAAGGACCTGAAAATGTCCTGAGACAATGGGACAGAGAAGGGAAGCAACCTGCTGTCTGTGGTCACCCCAGGGCTGGGGCAGCAGAGGAAGGCAGAGCTGAGGCTGAATCAGGGTCTTGGACACCAAGTGACCCAACCCAAGGGAACCTAGGACGCTGAGCCTTGGCACTTGGTGTTTGTAAAACATCTTTTTATTTACTTATTTTTATTTAATTTTTTATTTTTATACAATTTTAAAGGTTACCTTCAATTTACAGGTATTACAAAATATTGGCTATATTCCCTGCATTATACAATATATCCTTGAGCCTATCTTACACTCAATAGTTTGTACCTCCCACTCCCCAACCCCCATATTGCCCCTCCCCCTTTCTCTCCCCCCACTAGTAACCACTAGTGTGTTCTTTATATCTGCGAGTCTGCTTCTTTGTTGTTACATTCACTAGTTTTTGTACTTTTTAGATTCCATGTATAAGTGATATCCATTCTCTGTCTGGCTTATTTCACCTAGCACAGTGCCCTCCCAAGTCTATCCATGTTGCTGCAAATGGCAAAATTTTGTGCTTTTTTTATGGCTGAGTAGTATTCCATTGTATATATATGTATACCATATCTTCTTTATCCATTCATCTGTTGATGGACACTGAGGATGTTTCCATGTCTTGGCAATTCTAAATAATGCTGCTAAACATCTTTTTAAAAGGAAGATTTGAAGGGCTTATCCAGATAAACATGCCAGAACAGGCAGTTAAATTTTTTTTAAGTTAAGAGGTAAAAATAGATTAAAACACCAGTGTAACGGTCATCACAGTCCAGGGACGAATGCAATGGGGTAGTTGCTGCACTTAGATCTTTAGGCAAGTGGGAAACTACAGTTCTGATGGGCATCTGCCAGAGGGTGAGTTTGCTGAGACTAAATTCCCATGGATCCTAGAGTCAGCCTGTGTCCGTGCTTGTCCTCACACAGGGAAGCTCTTTGTGCTGGAGTCTCAGAATGGCTCTCAGGGCCTGGAACTAGAGGCCGCTCGACTTTCCTGCAAGAGCAGAGGCGCTCACCTGGTGTCTGCGGATGAGCTGCGGAGGGTGGTGCAGGACTGTGCCGTCTCCATGTGCACCACGGGCTGGCTGGCGGACGGCAGCCTGGGGTAAGTCAGGCCAGCTGGGGGCGCTCTCCTGCCAACTCACCCCGCCTTGCCATCAGGGCTGATACGGGGCTCAATAGAGGTGCCAGGATAGACAGAGTGCAATGGGCTGTGGCTTCCAGTATATTCTTGTTTTGAGTTAAATATAAAAACAAAATGTTAAACAAAATATAAAAACAAAAATGTTAATAAAAACATTTTTCTGGAGTTCTGTCACAGTTTTTTCCTCTTTACTTTGTTATTCTGAATTTCCTTTTAAGTTACAAAAGAAAAAAATGCTTGTAAAAATTTCAAAGAATACAGATATATATAAAGTGCAAAGTGAGTTTCTCTCTTCTTCCCCACCTCAGAGGTAATGACTCTTAACTATTTGATATATATTCTTTATCTCTTTTTGTCTGTGAATATTCATCTGCATCCATGGGAAGAGGAAGATGGTATGGAGGTTTTAAAATATAACCATGAGGGACTTCCCTGGCGGTCCAGTGGTTAAGACTCCGCGCTTCCACTGCAGGGGGCACGGGTTCAATCCCTGGTCGGGGAACTAAGATCCCGCGTGTCCTGTGGCGCGGCAAAATAAATAAAAGTTCAGAGTCATGAGATCAATTTAAAAAAATGATAAATTTAAATAAATTTTAAAAAATAAAATAAAATATGGCCACAAATTCTTTCACATTACTCCCATTGAGAAGTGGGGTTTATGTCCTCTCCCTGTGAATCAGGGACAGCATAGTACTGCCTCGACCAGTAGAATACAGCAGGAGTGATACTGTGTGACTTCTGAGGGTAGGTCGGAAAAACCCATGGTCAGATTTCTGGGGACACTTACTTTTGAGATGCTACCTAAGAAGTCCTAGGAAGCCCAGGCCACATGGAAATGCCTTATGTATGTACTCTCACCAATAGCCCCAACTGATGTCCCAGCCAATAGCCAGCATTAACTACCAGAAATGTGAGTGCAGATGCCTCCAGGTGATTCTAGCCCCCAGCTATTGAGTTAGCCAGCCTGTGAGTCTTTCCAGCTCAGCCTTAGACATTATAGAGCAGAGACAAGCCTTTCCCATTGTGCCCCATCTGAATTCCTGACCCATGGAATCCTTGTGGAGAAGCAATTCTGTGGCCAGCTAGGAGAAAACATCCCATTAGTGCTGTTAACTACTCCATTAGTCATAAACAGAGAAGGCAGGAGCCATTCCACGTTTTCCTTCATGCCACAGGAATGTGAAAGAACAAATGGCCTCCAAAAACTACTTTGCTTGATAATGACCCAGAAGGTGTCTGGCTGGGAGATGGCCATAGAAAACACATGCAACCATGCTGATTCACATCTCCAAAGGTGCCACATGTGAAGCAGCAATTGAATAAAGAGAACAACTGAGGTTACTTCCAAAGCTTTTCAGTGAATCTGGAATTGTGGCTCTCTCTGCTTTATATTTCACATCCAAGTTCCTAAGTAGACAAAATATGTCCCGTGTATGCATGTTTCCATAACATAGTCAAGTATGGATATTTTTCATAACTCTGTCAGTATCATTATATCAGATAACCAGGGTATTCTAAAGAGTCTAAAGAGCCAGCTTGGAGCCAGGCTTAGGTCTCCCAGGCATTACAAATTGAAACTGAGTCACTGGAAAGGTTTATCCTCTCTGGGTTTCCTGTAAGGTGTTAAGACATGTTAGTGGATCTCTAACTTGCTTAGATGCTATTTTGTTGTTGTTGTTGGCCGCACCGCACAGCTTATGGGATCTTAGTTCCCTGACCAGGGATGGAACCCCAGCCCTCGGTAGTTAGAGCATGGAGTCCTAACCACTGAACGACCAGGGAATTCCCTTAGATGCTATTTCTTTAAAGTAAACACACTTACTTGATATATTTACTACATGACATATTAAAATAGTTTTCCATGTTAATGTTTCTGGAACCAAGAAGTATCTGACCATTAGTATGTACATTTCACCATGCATCTTTCCTGCACAGCCATCTCCCCTCCCCACCAAAAACTAATTATTAAATGCATGGTGCATCTTGCAATTGATGGCATAGTAGCCATATAGATCTGATCTGTATCTCCATGAATTTATATTCAGTATATACATATATCTAGAAGATGGAGATCTAGAATGGTGAATCTAGAATTTGGGGCTATTTGTCTCCTGGGAGCTTTTACAGATTTCATAAAGCATGTCTGAAAAGCTGAGAAGCGACTTAGATGGCCTCATAGGACTAGGAGAACAGAGCTTTGAATTCAGGTTTTATGTATGTGGGGGCCAAGGGAATCCTTTTGCTTAGGGTTGGAACACTGAAGGGCTGTACCCTAGGAGTCACAGTAAACTGGAACAAGTACACAGGCCCTCAAAGGAGCTGCAGCATAGCTTCGAATCCTCTGAAGCCATGAGTTTGGATTGAGATGATACTAGAGTTCCAGTGTTCCAGATAGGTAGCAGAACTGATTTTAAAAATCTTCTCCGGAGGAAAATAACATCATCCTAGACAATTTATTTCCACAAACTATTTTAGCAAATATAGGATTTGTCAAGCAAAATAAAATAACCAGTCACGTGAGGAGACAAGGCAACAAGATAAAAATAGCCAACAGAAACTCTAGATGTTAACACTGGTAGATGCAAACTGTAAAAGAACTCTTTAAAATGTTCAAAGTTACAAAAGACAAAAAGGAGAATTTTGGCAGAAGACTGAAAAGTATAAAAATAACCAAATGAAAACTCTAGAAATGAAAAATACAGTAGCTGAAATTAAGAACTTAATGGATGGATCTAACAGCTGATTTTAATAGTCAAAGAGAAAATTAATGAACTGGAAGGTATTTCAGAGGAAGATGTCCAGAATAAAGAACAGAAGAAGAAAGGATGAAAATATAGAAGAAAGAGTACAAGGCAAAGAAGATGCATGTAATTGGAATTCCAAAAGGAGAAGAGAAAGAAGACGAAGCAAAAGCAATATGGGACTTAGCCACAACTGTGGAAAAACATCCACACACAGATTCAAGAAGCCCTACAAAGCCCAAGTAGGATACATAAAATAATTTCACGACTTGGAACAACATGGTAAAACTGGTAAAAATCAAATATGAAGAAAAACTATTAAAAGCAATAATAAGAAAAAGAAAGAGTACCTTCAAAGGAGCAACAATAAACTGACAGTGAAAGCCCCAAGACCACTGAATGAGGCCTTCAAAGTGCTGAAAGGAAATTACTGCCAACCTAGAATTCTATACCCAGTGAAAATATCTTCCAAGAATAAAGGTAAAATAAAGAATTTTCAGACAGACAAAAGGTGAGAGAATTCATCATACATGATCTGCACTAAAAAAAAAAAACACTGAAGGGTGTTCTTCAGGCAGGAGGAAAATAATTGCAGGTGGACGGCCGGAGATGCAAAAAGGGATGAGTGGAAAAAGTAAATATGGGGGTGAATTGGAATTATGTACAGATGGTCCCTGACTTACAGTGGTTCAACTTACAATTTTTTTTAACTTTATGATGGTGCAAAAACATTATGCATTCAACAGAAACTGTTCTTCAAATTGTGAATTTTGATCTCTTCCCAAGCTAGTGATATACTGTCTGATACTCTCTCATGATGCTGGGCAGTGGAAGTAAGCTGCAGCCCCCAGTCAGCCATGTGATCATGAAAGTAAACAACTGATAAACTTATAACCATTCTGTACCAAGACAACCATTCTGCTTTTTCACTTTCAGTACAGCATTCAATAAATTACATGAGATGTTCAATGCTTTATTGTAAAATAGACTTTGTGTTAGATGATTTTACTCAACTGTAGGCTAAAGTAAGTGTTTTGAGCACATTTAAGGTAGGCTAGGCTAAGCTCTGATGTTCAGTAGGTTTTGTGTGTTATATGCATTTTTGACTTACCATATTTTCAACTTACAATGAGCTTTTGGAGATATAACCCTGCTGTAAGCTGAGGAAGATCTATAATTATATAAAGCAGTAACAGTAATACTAAACACTAAAAAATGGTATATCAGTCAGGAAGTGTTTTAAGTATGTTAATACATAGTATTTTAAATTGGGTTGTTGGGAAAGAGAGTAAAAGTAACATTAAATTTTAATAAGTCAAGGAAGCGTGTTATAACCTCTGTGGTAACCACTAAAATAATAGTAAAACAACATATAACTTCCAAACCAATACAGAAGAAAACGAGATTGCCAAAAAGGAATTCAAACAATCAAAATACGAGAAAAAGAGAGGAAGAAAGGAAGAAGAATGGGCAGAACTAATAGAAATATGGCAGATTTAAATTCAAAGAGATCTGTTACTAAATTAAGCAGATGTGATGCTCTGATTAGACAACAAGGACCGTCAGGTGGATTTTTTAAAGTTCTACTATTTGCTGTTTACAAAAGATATCCTTAAATAAATCATGGGGCAAAAATAAATTATAATGGAAATTCACATATATGTAGAAATGAATGATATTAAAATATAACATACTCAAACTCACGGGATGCCACTAGTGCTATACCTGGAGGAAAATGTAAAGCGTTAAATGCTTGTGTTAGAAAAGGAAAGAGGCTGAAGGTTCATGAACCAATGATCCATCTTAAGAAATATGAAAATAACAGCAAAACAAACCCCCCAAAAAGAAGAGAACTAATAAAGAGAAGAGAATTTTATGAAATAAAAACCAAGCATATACTAGAAGAGATCAACAATGTATTGCCTCTGAATCTTGAATTGATATATGTGACCTCAACTCAAGCACCACCTATAACTTCCTGCTTTTAGACTTCTGGGGAGAGTATTGATATTTTATCATATTGATACTTTCAGCCAAAACTCCTGAATCAGGAAAATCTCTGCTGATTCAGCGCTGACAGAAGAAAAGAATTCTTTCCCAGTTTTGGTTAGTTCTCCTAACCCAGTGTCTTCTTTGTCTGTTTTAGGACAACCATGTGTAGCAAGGGGAGTGGTGAACAGCAAATCATGAGAGCTGTCGATGTGAGAATTGAAAGCAACCCGGTTCCTGGTGGCGCATACAATGCCCTGTGTATTAAGGATGAAGGTCAGTGCCAGAGCCTTTGTAAAGGTTTTGGAGGGTGTGCTCGTGGGCGTTGACCTCTTAGGTTGTGTTCTATAGAAACTGACCTTAAGATGAGGATTCACTGAACATCATGAATCAGGAAGACTTCCAAAGAAAAGCCAACAGGGCAGTGGGGAAGTGGACAGGGAAAGGAAGGGGGAAGGCAATGGTGCAGCACTAAGCAAAGTCCACAGTGGCTGTGAGGTGGGGGGGGGTAACTTTGGCTCAATCCTGCAGGGAATCTCTGGAGACAGTGACCACAGGTCACCACGGGTTTCCTGATCAGGGGTGAGAGAACAGGGGTATTGATACCACTGAACTTGTCAGTCATTGTCTAAGGGCTGCTTCAGGGAGATATAAATTCCCAGACTCTTCTGGTTTTCAGTGTACTCAGACAAAGAGTTACGATAGCTGAGTTACCCTCCAACAAAGATGCACAGATGCCCACCCAGAGCCCCTGTGCATGGGAATGGTAAAGGGATCTAGGAAACATGGGCAGACCCCTGACAGCATGTGCTGCAGCTGCTGATACCACTTACCCTTTGGTCTGTCTTCATGGTGGAAATTTTTCTAAAAAGAAAAAAAATCCTTTTTTCCCGAAAGGAAATTTATAGGATTTAGGAAACTGCTCCTAGAAAGAAAAATTCAACTTCCTTCTGGGAAATCAGCTGAGTGGTGAGGAGAAAACCATAAAGGAGTCTCCAGGGCAGCATTTCATGTGCACTGGAAAAAGTACACCTTCATTATCAGAAATACATGCTGCTGAAAGGGAATGTCCGTGCAAATGGCGAGAAAGCGAGCTGCTTACTCATCAGTCATAGAAATCAGCACAGGTACTGCCAGGCTGCACAGTGGTCCCATCTGGGAAGTTTTAAGAACTACTGATACCTGGGTGCCAGCCCTAGAGATTCGGATATAAATGTTCTGGACACTGGGGTTTCTTAAAGGTGCTCAGTGACTATAACATGTAGCCCAGTTTGAGAATTAGTTCTCTAATGCAGAGTTTCCCAAAGCTCTCTGATGATGAGAAATACCAGATGAACTTATTAGAAATGCAAACCCTCAGGCTGCATCCCAGAGGCACCAAATCCCAATCTCCAGGGAAGGGGTCAGAGGAGTTGGTAAATCAAAGAGCCACAGTGAACCCTACCACGCTGGCTGGTGCTTGTTAGATGTTTATTGGCGGTAGGCTTCTCTGCTGCCATGGCATCTCCCTCCAGGAAGGGTTCTACATTTGCTGATTGCAGTCAAGCAACTGAAAGATGTGGCCATGGAAAGCCCTGGGGAGAACAACATCCATGGTTTGTTTTTTAAAAAACCACATAAATAAATGAAAATGATCCTTTGAATCTCAAACATAGGCAAAGGTTCAGATCCCTGAGGGAGACAGGACAGAGCCAGAGGAAAACCAGCATGACCTTCTTTCTTTAGTGATCTCAAATGGATACGTGGGGCTTCTGAGTCTGATCTCTTTCCCCTCATGAAAAAGAGGTAGCAGCTAGCTTCTGCTGTGTAACATACCACCCCCAAATGTAGTGGCTTAAAACAACTGTTTGTTTAGTTCACTATTTTGGGGGGAGGGCTCAAGTTGAGAAACTCAAGTTGAGAAACATCGTACAAAATGACTGGCCTATACTCTTTTAAAAATGTCAAGGAGGGCTTCCCTGGTGGTGCAGTGGTTAAGAATCCGCCTGCCAGTGCAGGAGACACAGGTTCGAGCCCTGGTCCGGGAAGATCCCACATGCCGCGGAGCAACTAAGCCCGTGCGCCACAACTACTGAGCCTGCACTCTAGAGCCCACGAGCCACAACTACTGAAGCCCGTGTGCCTAGAGTCCATGCTCTGCAACAAGAGAAGCCACCACAATGAGAAGCCTGCGTACCACAAGGAAGAAAAGCCCCTGCTCACCGCAACTAGAGAAAGCCCGCGCGCAGCAACGAAGACCCAATGCAGTCAAAAATAAATACAATTAAATTTAAAAAAGAAAAGAAAAATGTCAAGGACAAGAAAGAGAGAGGGAATTCCATGGCTGTCCAGTGGTTAGGACTCCGCACTTCCACTGCAGGGGGCGCAGGTTCGATCCCTGGTTGGGGAACTAAGATCCTGTAAGCCTCGTGGTGCAGCAAAAAAAAAAAAAAAAAAAAAAAAAAAGACAAAGAAAGGCAAGGCAACTGTTTTGGATTAAAATAGACTAAAAAGACTTGACAACTAAATGTAATTTGTGATCCTAGATTGTATTTTGGACCAGGAGAAAACAGCTATAATTGATGAAATCTGAATATGGATTTGAATTAGATAATAGTATTGTATCAATGCTTAAATTCCCTGATTTTGGTAACTACTGCAGTTATGTAAGACAATATCCTTGTTCTTGGAAATATATACCAAGGTTCTTAGGGACAAAGAGACATCATATCTACAACTCATTCTCAAGTGGTTCAGAAAGGAATTACAGGGACTTCCCTGGTGGTCCAGTGGTTAAGAATCTACCTTCTAAGGCAGGGGACATGGGTTTGATCCCTGGTTGGGGAACTATGATCTCACATGCCGCAGGACAACTAAGCCCACACGCCGCAACTAGAGAAGCCCGCATGCCGCAATGAAGAGCCTGTGCGTTGCAATGAAGCAAAGACCCAGAGCAGACAAAATTAAAAAAAAAAAAAAAAGAATTACAGATATAGATACACATATATACATATTCGTGTATGTATACATACACATATATGTATGTGTTTATGTATGATATATATTTTCCATCTCTCTCTCTCTAGATATATATATATATATCTAGAGAGAGAAAATGATAACGCAAATGGGGCAAAATGAAAACACATTAGTAAATCTGGATAAAGGGTTTATGGGAGTTCCTTATTTTTAAAATTTTTCTGTAACTTTGAAATTATATGCAAATGAAAATTTCCCCCCAAATGGTCTACATACTCCTCCCAAAACAACAATAACAACAGGAAAGCACAAAACAAAACAAAACAAAACAAAAACAAAAAAATGAAGCAAATTCATGATGCCTATCAGCTTATGTAAGGATTGATGCCATTTTAGCAAGTGAGCCCTGTATGGGTGTCTTTGAGTCAAAGTGCTCAAGATCCCCACATCCTGGGCAGTTTGCCTGAGCCTAGCTTGCCCGCCTCCCCTCCCCTCCAGGTCAACAGGGAGAGGCTTGGGTGGGGAAAACTGGAGTCTTGGTCCAACAGGGCCTGACTTGTGAGGAGGCTTCAGATGGGTGATGAAGGGGCTCAGGAATGCATGCTGAGGTGGGATTAGGGTCAGAGGGCTGCTCTCTCTTGGACTTTCCAGAAAAGCAGGATGGATTCCCCATGATCCCTCAGAGAGAGCTCGGCCCCTGTTCCTCTGCCTTTCCTCCTTTAGAAAGAGCATGTAAACGGCTCCCAGATGGCTCTTCACTTTTCCTCAGGGGAGCCTTGTAGGCAGTCAACAAGGGGTTATCACAGTAAGTGAAGTAAGTCAGACAGAGAAAGACAAATACCTTATGATATCACTTATATGTGGAATCTAAAATATGATATAAATGAACTAATTTACAAAATAAAAACACACTCACAGACGTAGGAAACAAACTTATGGTTACCAAACGGGAAGGGGGTGGGGGAGGGGTAAATTAGCGATTATTAGCACATACAAACTACCATATATAAAATAGCAGATAAAAACTACTACATATAGGGATTTCCCTGGTGGTCCAATGATTAAGAATCCACCTTCCAATGCAGGGGACGCAGGTTCGATCCCTGGTCGGGGAACTAAGACCCCTACATGCTGCGGGGCAACTAAGCCCGCGCGCTGCACCTACTGAGCCCGCGTGCTCTGGAGCCCGCATGCCACGACTAGAGAGAAGCCCACGCGCCACAACGAAAAATCCTGCATGCCGCAACTAAGGCCCAACACAGCCAAATAAATAAATATTTTTTAAAAACCTACTACATATAAAGTAGATAAACAACAAGGTCCTACTGTATATATATATGTGTGTGTGTGTGTGTGTGTGTATACATGAATCACTTTGCTGTACACCAGAAACTAACATAACACTGTAAATCAACTATACTTCACCAAGGGAAATATGTGTGCCAAAGGAAGGTAAGAAGCCGAGAAGAGGCTCCTGGGGAGTGCACGTGAGGTCTGGTTCAGCAGACACCCTGGTGCAGTATCACCTCTAAAGGTTGCCTTTTTCCTGATGATGATTCATTGCACCTAGCCCTGGGCTGCTGCTTCTCTTCGGCAAGACAGGGAGAATGAAGGGTGCTAACTCCAAAAATGGCAGACATATGCCTCATAAAGAGCCCAGAAGGAAAACAGCCTGTGGAATGTTCAGGCAGCTTCCTCCTGTGTTTCTTTTTTGGATAAAGTTCACCATGAATGTAGACGTTTCTCTGTTTCCTTTCAGTATTTTTGTTTCACTGACAGTGAATTTCCAGCCCTGTGGTGACCTCACTTTAATAAGTGAAGTTATTTTTAACCAACTGGATGCTGATGAAATGAGCTGCCTGCACTTGGGTTCTCTGGCTCTGCTTCTCTTGGCAGCTTGTCTGTGGAGTCAACAGCGTGGGGTCTGGAGGCTTCAGGTCTCCTCTCACCTTCTCCCTGCAGCACCCAAGGCTCACTAAGGGTGTGCTTCTGTTTCTCCCCCTCTAAGCCAGGGATGGCCTGGCTGCTTTCCCCACCAGCCCACCTCACCTTCTTAGCACTGTATTTCACTTCCCCTGCATACATTACTCCTACCTGTATCTCCCTTAAAAATAGAAATAGAATGATTCCCTTCCTTTATGTCTTCAAGAAGAGAGCTGAGGGAGTTCCCTGGTGGTCCAGTGGTTAAGACTCCACACTTCCACTGCAGGGAACTAAGATGCCCCAAGCTGCAGTGTGGCCAAAAATTAAAAGAGAGCTAAATGCTCACCTCTCAGGTGAGCAGGAATTTTTGAGAGTAGCCACCTCCCAGGTCTGCTTGAGGAGGCGCTGTGCCTCAAGATCGGCTTTGGGGAAATTCCAGCAATGATGGGAGACTGGAACCAATGAACTGCAATGCTTTGAGCAGCTGATAGAACTTATCCAGTTCAGGGTCTCCCGAGGGAGTGTGGCAGAGTCTGCACTCTTTACCATTGACCTGGCACTGGCCAATTTTTCATTTATTTGTCCAGGGTAACGCAAAGCAGGGCTCAAGACTTGTGGGTGCTTCAGATAGATAGATAGATAGACAGACAGACAGACAGACAGATAGATAGATAGATAGAGAGGACTCCTCTCCACCCTCAAGGAGTTGACAGTGTATAAGGACAAGCAAGAGATGAATGAGTTTCCATGGCACAAAGGAGGAACGTAATTAGGGAGACTTCCTGAGGCAGTGGCAGCTGAGGTGGAATTTGGAAGGATTTTGTTCTGTGGGGATAATGGTTAGGGAAAGGAGAAGAGGACATTGCAGAGAAAACAGCTGGAGCACGGGCTACAAATCTGAGATCCCAGTGGTTCTGGGGAGACTAGCTCTGGGTGAGCCCTTGTCCTAGTGCTTCAGAGAATGAGTTGGGTTTGGAACATCCCTGGGGGCTCGAGTGGCTGCTGGGCAGGTCTGAGGAGGCTGCAGAGAGCAGCCCAGATAATCCCACTGCAGTTATTCCCAACTTGATCTATAGATTCAATGCAATCTCAGTCATAATTCCAGCAAGTTATTTTGTGGATATGAACAAACTAATTCTATAGTTTATATGGAGAGACAAAGACCCAGAATAGCTAACTCATAATTGAAGAAGAATAAAGTTGGAGGACTGACATGACTCAACTTCAAGACTTACCTAGAGGGAGGGATAGATTGGGAGTTTGGGATCGACAGGTACACATATTTAAAATAGATAACCAACAAGGACCTACTGTGTAGCACAGGGAACTCTGCTCAATAATCTGTAATAACCTAAATGGGAAAAGAATCTGAAAAGGAATAGATACATGTGCATGTATAACTGAATCACTTTGCTGTACACCTGAAACTAACACAACATTGTTAATCAACTATGCTCCAATATAAAATAAAATCTTTTTTAAATTAAATTTTAAAAGACATAAAGATGCAGAAATCAATACAGTGTGGTACTGGTGAAAGAACAGACAAATATCAATGGAATCGAGTAGAGAGCCCAGAAATAGACCCACATAAATATAGTTAACTGATCTTTGATAAGGGAGCAAAAGCAATACAATGGAGCAAAAATAGTCTTTTTAATATAGGTGCTGGGACAACTGAACATCCACATGCAAAAGAAAAGAATCTAGACACAGCCCTTACACCCCTCACAAAATTTAACTCAAAATGGATCACAGACCTAAATGTAAAATGCAAAACTACAAAACTCCTAGAAGATAATATAGGTGAAAACCTAGATGACCTTGTTTATGGTGATGACTTTCTTGATACAACACCAAAGGCACAATACATGAAAGAAGTAATTGTTAAGCTGGACTTACTTAAGATTGAAAACTTCTGCTCTGCAAAAGACAGTGTCAAGAGAATGAAAAGGCAAGCCCCGGACTGGCGAAAATATCTGCAAAAGACATATCTACTAAAGGACTATTATTCAAAATATACAAAGAACTCTTGAAATTCAACATTAAGAAAATGAACAGCTCAATTTAAAAATAGGCAAAAGACCTGAACAGATAACTCACCAAAGAAGATACACAGATGGCAAGTAAGCATATGAAAAAATGCTCCACATCATATGTCGTCCGGGAAATGCAAATTAAAACAACAATGAGGGACTTCCCTGGTGGTGCAGTGGTTAAGAATCTGCCTGCCATTGCCAGGGACACGGGTTCGAGCCCTGGTCCGGGAAGATCCCACATGCTGCAGAACAACTAAGCCCGTGTGCCACAGCTACTGATCCTATGCTCTAGAGCCCGCAAGCCACAACTACTGAAGCCCGCACGCCTAGAGCCTGTGCTCCACAACAAGAGAAACCACCGTAATGAGAAGCCCGTGCACCGCAACGAAGAGTAACTTCTGCTCGCCGCAACTCAGAAAACCCACGTGCGGCAACGAAGACCCAACACAGCCAAATAAATTAATTAATTTAAAACAAAAAACAAAAAATAATGATTTACCACTACACATCTAGCAGAATGGCCAAAATCCAGAACACTGATGACACCAAATGCTGACAAGGATGTGGAGCAACAGGGACTCTCCTTCATTGCTGGTGGGAATGCAAAATGGTACAGCCACTTCGGAAGACAGTTTGGCAGTTTCTTACCAAACTAAACATACTTTTACCATGCGATCCAGCAATCACAGTTCTTGATATTTACCCAAATTAGCTGAAAACTTAAGTTCACACAAAAACCTGTACATGAATGTTTATTAGCAGCTTATTTTCCTAATTGCCAAAACATGGAAACAACCATGATGTCTTTCAGTAGGTGAATGGATAAATAAACTGTAGCACTTCCAGACAATAGAATATTATTCAGTGCTAAAAAGAAATGAGCTATCAAGCCTTGAAAACACATGGAGGAAACAAATGCTTATTACTAAGTGAAAGAAGCCAGTCTGAGAAGGCTACGTACTGTATGATTCCAACTATATGACATTCTAGAAAAAGCAAAACTATGGAGACAGTAAAAGGACTGATGGTTTCCAGGAGTTAGGAGGAATGAATAAGTGTAGCACAGAGGATTTTTAGGGCAGTGAAACTATTTTGTATGATACTATAATGGTGGATATATGTAATTATATATTCAAAACCCATAGACTGGTTTATACAATCAAAACCCATAGACTGTAGAACATGAAAAGTGAACCCAAATGTAAACTGTAGCCTTTGAGAGATAATGACATGTCAATGTAGGCTCATGGATTGTAACAAATGTACCACTGTGGTACAGGATAGTGAGAAGGCTGTGCCTGGGTAGAGACGGGAACATGGGAAATCTCTGTACCTTCCACTCAATTTTGCTGTGAACCTAAACCTGCTCCAAAAATTAGTTTATTAGTTTTTTAAAAAGCAGGTACTCAGTAATAAATATGATGTAATCCTGTTTATGTTAACACACACACACAATATCATGTATTATCGCTTATATGTGGAATCTAGAGAAATGGTAGAGACGAACTTATGTGCAAAGCAAAAACAAAGTCACAGATGTAGAGAACAAACTTACGGTTACCAAGGGGGGAAGAAGAGGGTGGGATAAATTGGGAGATTGGGATTGACATATATACACTACTATGTATAAAATAGATAACTAATGAGAACCTACTATAAGCACAGGGAACTCTACTGAATGCTTTGTGGTGACCTAAATGGGAAAGAAATCTAAAAAAGAGTGGATATATGTATACATATGACCAATTCACTTTTCTGTACAGCAAGAAACTAACACATCATTGTAAAGCAACTCTACTCCAATAAAAAATAATAAATACACACACACACACACACACACAGAGACAGCTACATATGTAGTATACATATGTGCATCTCTATCAGTATGTATTTGTAAATACCAAACAGGTAACAGTGTTACCATCAGGGTCGAGGTTGGGGGAGGGGAGAGGCATCCCCTACTCTACAGTCTGTAATATTTCAGCATTTGACAAAGAGTACCACTTGCTGCTGGGCACTGTCTCTGGGTCCGCCTTTCAAGGAGACATTAGAGGATAATATTGCCTGGTAATTTGAAAATACAAAGTTGCGGGACTTCCCTGGTGGTCCAGTGGTTAAGAATCCATCTTCCGGGGGAGGGGCAAGATGGCGGAAGAGTAAGACGCGGAGATCACCTTCCTCCCCACAGATACATGAGAAATACATCTACACGTGGAACTGCTCCTACAGAACACCCACTGAACGCTGGCAGAAGACGTCAGACCTCCCAAAAGGCAAGAAAATCCCCACGTACTTGGGTAGGGCAAAAGAAAAAAGAAATAACAGAGACAAAAGAATAGGGACGGGACCTGCACCAGTGGGAGGGAGCTGTGAAGGAGGAAAGGTTTCCACACACTAGGAAGCCCCTTCGTGGGCAGAGACTGCGGGTAGCAGAGGGGGGAAGCTTCGGAGCCACGGAGGAGAGCGCAGCCACAGTGGTGCGGAGGGCAAAGCGGAGATTCCCGCACAGAGGAGCGGTGCCGACCAGCACTCACCAGCCCGAGAGGCTTGTCTGCTCAGCCGCCGGGGCGGGCGGGGCCTGGGAGCCGGGGCTCGGGCTTCGGTGCTAGCCGGGAGGGAGTCCGGGAAAAAGACTGCAGCTGCCAAAGAGGCAAGAGAATTTTTCTTGCCTCTTTGTTTCGCGGCGCGCAAGGAGAGGGGATTCAGAGCGCCGCCTAAACGAGCTCCAGAGACGGGCGCGAGCCGCGGCTATCAGCGCGGATCCCACAGCAACAGGGACGCAGAGGGAAAAGCGGAGAGATTCCCGCACAGAGGCTCGGCGCCGAGCAGCACTCACCAGCCCGAGAGGCTTGTCTGCTCACCCGCCGGGGCGGGCGGGGGCTGGGGGCTGAGGCGCGGGCTTCGGTCGGATCCCAGGGAGAGGACTGGGGTTGGCTGCGTGAACACAGCCTGAAGGGTCTAGCGCACCACAACTAGCCGGGAGGGTGCACGAGAAAAAGTCTGCAGCTGCCGAAGAGGCAGGAGACTTTTTCTTGCCTCTTTGTTTCGCGGCGCGCAAGGAGAGGGGATTCAGAGCGCCGCTTAAACGAACTCCAGAGACGGGCGCGAGCCGCGGCTATCAGCGCGGACCCCAGAGACGGGCGTGGGACGCTAGGGCTGCTGCTGCCGCCACCAAGGGGCCCGTGTGCGAGCACAGGTCACTCTCCACGCCGCCCCTCCCGGGAGCCTGTGCGGCCCGCCACGGCCAGGCTCCCGTGATCCGGGGACAGCTTCCCCGGGAGAGCGCACGGCGCGCCTCAGGCTGCTGCAACGTCACGCCGGCTTCTGCCGCCGCAGGCTCGCCCCGCCTCCTCCGTACCGCTCCCTCCCCCCGGCCTGACTGAGCCGGAGCCCCCGAATCAGCTGCTCCTTTAACCCCGTTCTGTCTGGGCGGGGAACAGACGCCCTCAGGGGACCTACATGCAGAGGCGGGTCCAAATCCAAAGCTGAACCCCGGGAGATGTACGAACAAAGAAGAGAAAGGGAAATCTCTCCCAGCAGCCTCAGAAGCAGCGGATTAAAGCTCCACAAACAACTTGATGTGCCTGCATCTGTTGAATACCTGAATAGACAACGAATCATCCCAAATTTAGGAGATGGACTTTGGGAGCAGGATATATTAACTTTTCCCCTTTTCCTTTTTTTTGTGAGTGTAGATGTGTATGCTTCTGGGTGAGATTTTGTCTGTATAGCTTTGCTCTCACCGTTAGTCCTAGGGTTAGGTCCGTCCGTTTTTTTTTTGTTTTTTTTTGTTTTGTTTTGTTTTGTTTTGTTTTTTTGGCTTAAAAAAATTTTTTTTTTCCTAATAAATGTTTTCTTAATAATTTTTTCCTTATTTTCTATTTTTAAAAAATTTTTTAATAAGTTTTTTCATATTTTTTATTTTAAAAAATTAAAAAATTTTTTTTCTTAATAAATTTTTTCTAAATAATTTTTTCTTATTTTTAGTATAAAAAATTAATAAATCTATTTTTAAAAATTAAAAAAAATTTTTTTTCTTAATAAATTTACTCTTAATAATTTTTTTTCTTATTTTTTATTATAATTGCTTTATTTTATTTTATTTTATCCTCTTTTTTTCTTTCTTTCCATTTTTTCTCCCTTTTATTCTGAGCCGTGTGGATGAAAGGCTCTTGGTGCCCCAGCCAGGCATCAGGGCTGTGCCTCTGAGGTGGGAGAGCCAACTTCAGGACACTGGTCCACAAGAGACCTCCCAGCTCCACGTAATACCAAACGGCGAAAATCTCTCACAGATCTCCATCTCAACATCAAGACCCAGCTTCACTCAACGACCAGCAAGCTACAGTGCTGGACACCCTATGCCAAACAACTAGCAAGAGAGGAACACAGCCCCATCCATTAACAGAGAGGCTGCCTAAAATCATAATAAGGCCACAGACACCCCAAAACACACCACCAGACGTGGACGAACCCACCAGAAAGACAACATCCAGCCTCATCCACCAGAACACAGGCACTAGTTCCCTCCACCAGGAAACCTACACAACCCACTGAACCAACCTTAGCCACTGGGGACAGATACCAAAAACAACGGGAACTACGAACCTGCAGCCTGTGAAAAGGAGACCCCAAACACAGTAAGATAAGCAAAATGAGAAGACAGAAAAACACACAGCAGATGAAGGAGCAGGGTCAAAACACACCAGACCTAACAAATGAAGAGGAAATAGGTAGTCTACCTGAAAAAGAATTCAGAATAATGATAGTAAGGATGATCCAAAGTCTTGGAAATAGAATAGACAAAATGCAAGAAACATTTAACAAGGACGTAGAAGAACTAAAGAGGAACCAAGAAACGATGACAAGCACAATAAATGAAATTAAAAATACTCTAGATGGGATCAATAGCAGAATAACTGAGGCAGAAGAGACCTCTGGGACAACATTAAACGCACCAACATTCGAATTATAGGGGTCCCAGAAGAAGAAGAGAAAAAGAAAGGGACTGAGAAAATATTTGAAGAGATTATAGTTGAAAACTTCCCTAATATGGGAAAGGAAATAGTTAATCAAGTCCTGGAAGCACAGAGAGTCCCATACAGGATAAATCCAAGGAGAAACACACCAAGACACATATTAATCAAACTATCAAAAATTAAATATAAAGAAAACATATTAAAAGCAGCAAGGGAAAAACAACAGATAACACACAAGGGCATCCCCATAAGGTTAACAGCTGATCTTTCAGCAGAAACGCTGCAAGCCAGAAGGGAGTGGCAGAATATACTTAAAGTGATGAAGGAGAAAAACCTACAACCAAGATTACTCTACCCAGCAAGGATCTCATTCAGATTTGATGGAGAAATTAAAACCTTTACAGACAAGCAAAAGCTGAGAGAGTTCAGCACCACCAAACCAGCTTTACAACAAATGCTAAAGGAACTTCTCTAGGCAAGAAACACAAGAGAAGGAAAACACCTACAATAACAAACCCAAAACATTTAAGAAAATGGGAATAGGAACATACATATTGATAATTACCTTAAATGTAAATGGATTAAATGCTCCCACCAAAAGACACAGACTGGCTGAATGGATACAAAAACAAGACCCATATATATGCTGTCTACAAGAGACCCACTTCAGACCTAGAGACACATACAGACTGAAAGTGAGGGGATGGAAAAAGATATTCCATGCAAATGGAAATCAAAAGAAAGCTGGAGTAGCAATTCTCATATCAGACAAAATAGACTTTAAAATAAAGACAATTACAAGAGACAAAGACGGACACTATATAATGATCAAGGGATCGATCCAAGAGGAAGGTATAACAATTGTAAATATTTATGCACCCAACATAGGAGCACCTCAATACATAAGGCAAATACTAACAGCCATAAAAGGGGAAATCGACAGTAACACAATCATAGTAGGGGACTTTAACACCCCACTTTCACCAATGGACAGATCATCCAAAATGAAAATCAATAAGGAAACACAAGCTTTAAATGATACATTAAACAAGATGGACTTAATTGATATTTATAGGACATTCCACCCAAAAACAACAGAATACACATTTTTCTCAAGTGCTCATGGAACATTCTCCAGGATAGATCATATCTTGGGTCACAAATCAAGCCTTGGTAAATTTAAAAAAATTGAAATCGTATCAAGTATCTTTTCCGACCACAACGCTATGAGACTAGATATCAATTACAGGAAAAGATCTGTAAAAAATACAAACACATGGAGGCTACACAATACACTACTTAATAACGAAGTGATCACTGAAGAAATCAAAGGGGAAATCAAAAAATACCTAGAAACAAATGACAATGGAGACACGACGATCCAAAACCTATGGGATGCAGCAAAAGCAGTTCTAAGAGGGAAGTTTATAGCAATACAAGCCTACATCAAGAAACAGGAAACATCTCGAATAAACAACCTCACCTTGCACCTAAAGCAATTAGAGAAAGAAGAACAAAAAAACCCCAAAGCTAGCAGAAGGAAAGAAATCATAAAGATCAGATCAGAAATAAATGAAAAAGAAATGAAGGAAACAATAGCAAAAATCAATGAAACTAAAAGCTGGTTCTTTGAGAAGATAAACAAAATTGATAAACCATTAGCCAGACTCATCAAGAGAAAAAAGGAGAAGACTCAAATTAATAGAATTAGAAATGAAAAAGGAGAAGTAACCACTGACACTGCAGAAATACAAACGATCATAAGAGATTACTACAAGCAACTCTATGCTAATAAAATGGACAACCTGGAAGAAATGGACAGATTCTTAGAAATGCACAACCTGCCGAGACTGAACCAGGAAGAAATAGAAAATATGAACAGACCAATCACAAGCACTGAAATTGAAACTGTGATTAAAAATCTTCCAACACACAAAAGCCCAGGACCAGATGGCTTCACAGGCGAATTCTATCAAACATTTAGAGAAGAGCTAACACCTATCCTTCTCAAACTCTTCCAAAATATTGCAGAGGGAGGAACACTCCCCAACTCATTCTACGAGGCCACCATCACCCTGATACCAAAAGCAGGCAAAGATGTCACAAAGAAAGAAAACTACAGGCCAATATCACTGATGAACATAGATGCAAAAATCCTCAACAAAATACTAGCAAACAGAATCCAACAGCACATTAAAAGGATCATACACCATGATCAAGTGGGGTTTATTCCAGGAATGCAAGGATTCTTCAATATACGCAAATCAATCAACGTGATACATCATATTAACAAATTGAAGGAGAAAAACCATATGATCATCTCAATAGATGCAGAGAAAGCTTTCGACAAAATTCAACACCCATTTATGATAAAAGTCCTGCAGAAAGTAGGTATAGAGGAAACTTTCCTCAACATAATAAAGGCCGTATATGACAAACCCACAGCCAACATTGTCCTCAATGGTGAAAAACTGAAACCATTTCCACTAAGATCAGGAACAAGACAAGGTTGCCCACTCTCACCACTATTATTCAACATAGTTTTGGAAGTGTTAGCCACAGCAATCAGAGACGAAAAAGAAATAAAAGGAATCCAAATCGGAAAAGAAGAAGTAAAGCTGTCACTGTTTGCAGATGACATGATACTATACATAGAGAATCCAAAAGATGCTACCAGAAAACTACTAGAGCTAATCAATGAATTTGGTAAAGTAGCAGGATACAAAATTAATGCACAGAAATCTCTTGCATTCCTGTATACTAATGATGAAAAATCTGAAAGTGAAATTAAGAAAACACTCCCGTTTACCATTGCAACAAAAAGAATAAAATACCTAGGAATAAACCTACCTAAGGAGACAAAAGACCTGTATGCAGAAAATTATAGGACACTGATGAAAGAAATTAAAGATGATACAAATAGATGGAGAGATATACCATGTTCTTGGATTGGAAGAATAAACATTGTGAAAATGACTCTGCTACCCAAAGCAATCTACAGATTCAATGCAATCCCTATCAAACTACCACTGGCATTTTTCACAGAACTAGAACAAAAAATTTCACAATTTGTATGGAAACACAAAAGACCCCGAATAGCCAAAGCAATCTTGAGAACGAACAATGGAGCTGGAGGAATCAGGCTCCCTGACTTCAGACTATATTACAAAGCTACAGTAATCAAGACAGTTTGGTACTGGCACAAAAACAGAAATATAGATCAATGGAACAGGATAGAAAGCCCAGAGATAAGCCCACGCACATATGGTCACCTTATCTTTGATAAAGGAGGCAAGCATATACAGTGGAGAAAAGACAGCCTCTTCAATAAGTGGTGCTGGGAAAATTGGACAGATACATGTAAAAGTATGAAATTAGAACACTCCCTAACACCATACACAAAAATAAACTCAAAATGGATTAAAGACCTAAGTGTAAGGCCAGACACTATCAAACTCTTAGAGGAAAACATAGGCAGAACACTGTATGACATAAGTCACAGCAAGATCCTTTTTGACCCAGGTCCTAGAGAAATGGAAATAAAAACACAAATAAACAAATGGGACCTAATGAAACTTAAAAGCTTTTGCACAGCAAAGGAAACCATAAACAAGACCAAAAGACAACCCTCAGAATGGGAGAAAATATTTGCAAATGAAGCAACGGACAAAGGATTAATCTCCAAGATTTACAAGCAGCTCATGCAGCTCAATAACAAAAAAACAAACAACCCAATCCAAAAATGGGCAGAAGACCTAAATAGACATTTCTCCAAAGAAGAGATACAGATTGCCAACAGACACATGAAAGAATGCTCAACATCATTAATCATTAGAGAAATGCAAATCAAAACTACAATGAGGTATCATCTCACACCGGTCAGAATGGCCATCATCAAAAAATCTAGAAACAATAAATGCTGGAGAGGGTGTGGAGAAAAGGGAACACTCTTGCACTGTTGGTGGGAATGTAAATTGATACAGCCACTATGGAGAACAGTATGGAGGTTCCTTAAAAAACTAAAAATAGAACTACCATATGACCCAGCAATCCCACTACTGGGCATATACCCTGAGAAAACCATAATTCAGAAAGAGTCATGTACCAAAATATTCATTGCAGCTCTGTTTACAATAGCCAGGACATGGAAGCAACCTAGGTGTCCATCATCGGATGAATGGATAAAGAAGATGTGGCACATATATACAATGGAATATTACTCAGCCATAAAAAGAAATGAAATGGAGGTGTTTGTAATGAGGTGGATGGAGTTAGAGTCTGTCATACAGAGTGAAGTAAGTCAGAAAGAGAAAAACAAATACAGTATGCTAACACATATATATGGAATCTAAGGGAAAAAAAAAAAAAAGAGGTCATGAAGAACCTAGTGGCAAGATGGGAATAAAGACACAGACCTACTAGAGAATGGACTTGAGGTTATGGGGAGGGGGAGGGGTGAGGTGTGACAGGGTGAGAGAGTGTCATGGACATATATACACTACCAAATGTAAAATAGATAACTAGTGGGAAGCAGCCGCATAGCACAGGGAGATCAGCTCGGTGCTTTGTGACCACCTAGAGGGGTGGGATAGGGAGGGTGGGAGGGAGGGAGATGCAAGAGGGAAGAGATATGGCAACATATGTATATGTGTAACTGATTCACTTTGTTGTAAAGCAGAAGCTAGCACACCATTGTAAAGCAATTATACTTCAATAAAGATGTTTAAAAAAAAAAAAAAAAAAAAAAAAGAATCCATCTTCCAATGCAGGGGACGTGGGTTCGATCCCTGGTCGGGGAACTAAGATCCCACATGCCGCAGGGCAACTAAGCCTGTGGGCCACAGCTAGAGAGCCTGCGTGCCGCAACTACTGAGCCCACACGCTCTGGAGCCCACACGCCACAACTAGCGAGAAACCTGAGCGCCGCAACGAAGACCCAATGCAACTAAATAAATAAATAAATAACTAAATCTTTTTTAAAAAAATAAATAAAAACACAAAGTTGTAGCACTTTGTAGCACATTTATTCATTCAACAAGTATTTTTTGAGTGCTTCATCTGTGCCAGGCATTCTGCCAGGTCCTGGGGATGCCAGGGTGAAGGAGATCTCAGTTTAAGGTACAGGCAACACCCATGGGGGAGAGGGGGTTGCTTTTTGTTTTTCTTCTTCTGTTGTTCCGTTCCTTTTGGATTAATCCAATATTTTATATTATTCCATTTTACTTCCTCTACTGGCTTCTTTTTTTTCAATATTTATTTATTTGGCTGCATCAGGTCTTAGTTGCAGCATGCAGGATCTTTGTGGTGCATGGGCTCTAGAGCACATGGGCTTAGTTGCCCCAAAACATGTGTGATGTTAGTTCCCCGACCAGGGATCGAACCCACGTCCCCTGCATTGGAAGGCGGATTCTTAACCACTGGACCACCAGGGAAGTCCCAAGGGGTTGCTTTTTAAGTTTTTTTTTTCCTCCCAGGCTGAAAAAGTTCTGCAGAGTTTCGGAAAACTTATTGTGATTCCTTGTCCTCAGAGAAGCCGTGTGGAGACCCACCTTCCTTCCCACACACCATCCTGCAGGGCCACACGGGCTTGGAGATGGGGGATGAGCTGCTGTACCTGTGTGCCCCCGGCCACGTGACGGGCCGGCGCGAAACAGCCTTCACCTTGCTGTGCAACAGCTGCGGGGAGTGGTATGGCCTGGTCCAGGCCTGCGGGAAAGGTAAGCAGGAAAATAACTCCAGGACAGCTGTATGGACCGCTCCTCCTGATGAGAATTTTCTGCTGCTGTCCTGCTGTCTTGCTCTAATCCCTGGGCTGCCCCGTGAGTCTGAATAAAATTATAGCTGAGGCTAAAAAGACTCCTGGTGGGCATTTAGCTCCCGAAACCTGATCTGATTCCCCCAGATGTCCCCATTCCATCATCATCGTATGCCTGGGGGCGAGGCTTCTGCATCCCACCCCTGCCCAGCCCCCTTGGGAATTCTCCCAATGGCAGAAATCACTCACTCCTATGACTCCTACACCATGGACCTCATGCCAGACCCTGAATTGTTCCCTGACCTCACAGGGTTCCTTTCTCCCCAAGACTCCTTCAGGGCCCACCTTCCTGATCCCCCATGACATCTGGGTACCAAGCGGAGGTTGGCGCTATAGAGGGGGATGACTCCAGCACCACAATGTTACTGAATTTATAGGACAGTTGGTCCCCAGAATGTCCGACAGATCCTATGGGAGAACCACGATGAGACTAGGGTGCTGTCTTGTCTGTGAGCTTCAACCATGTTGTTGCCTGAGCTGTGGATTTTTGTGTTCATTGCAGTTTACTATCTATAGTGTGAAAACACCACCCATTATTTCTGCTGGTGGTCATTTGGCTTGTTCTCATGTTGTGACTGTCGAAAATTTACGCTGCAGGGATCGTTCTCCTCCACATCATTCGTTTCACATGTGAACACATTTCTTTTGGTTCCTGGCAGTGGAGTTGCTGCCCATGGGGTAGGTGTGTGTCCAGCTTACGTGGATGCTACCAGAGAGTCTTCTAAAGTGTTTTGACCAGTTTACTCTGCCACCAGCTGTGTATAAGAGCTCTGTTCCAGCATCCTCACCAACCTTCAGGATTGTGAGACTTTTTACCTTTTTACCAATCTGGTGACTACTCCATGGTGACCTGTAAAACCCATGTCTCTACCCAGGCACTTATCTAATCGGATACTATTAGCATTTACTCAGTAAGTGTCTGTCCAAGAATTTTGCCCATTTCTCTAATTCATTTGATTATTTACGTTAATGTTGGATTTCTTTTTTACGAAAACTTTCTTAATGTGTTGAAATTTTCTCTCTCATTCTGTGGCTTATTTTTTCCTCTTGGAGTGTTTTTTGATGAATAGTGAGATTTTGTTGTCTCAAACTCTCTGTGCACAATTAAAAATTTGTTTTCTTGTTATTGATAGACTGACACGTTAGTATGAATTAGCATAAAACTAAAGGAAAGATATTCTAGATATAAATAAAAATTTTCCTTAAATAGACATAAAATTCCCCTGTCAAATTGTTACAAAAGCTTCTAAAAACTTCCTACTTGCTTGTCACATACTAATAACAAAGTTACAGAGGGGGACAAGTCCCTGGAACACAATTTGAGCCATTTTCTAGTACTTTCCTCTGTTGCTGCTGCTTTGTGGCAGGCAGGAGCTCCTGCCAGTTCTGATGGATTCACCTGTCTGAGAAAATGAGGCATAAGACCTGACTTCCTGCTTGTTGAATGTGTCACCTCAAAGCAGACCCAAACTCACCCTGAGGTGTCAGTGAGCTGGCTGGGTTTCTGGCGAGGCACCAAGGCTACACCATCCCACGAGGCACACCCACCACTCAAATGGGTTGTTTACTGGCCCCAGTAGAATGAGAACTAAATGCAGGTTTTGTGTGTCTGAAATGGTGTTTATTTTCTCACTGCAAAGCAGAGTCGTTGGAGCTTTCAGCTGCTGGGCAGAAATTCTGGTTTCTACACTTAGCTGAATATACAGACCGTTACAGTTTTCATTACTCTGTAGATTTAACATTTAAAGTATCTGTGTTATTATACGTGTGTGTGTGTGTGTGTGTGTTACAAGAATATTGTCACCAGGTATTTGACTCCACCTTACATGTATTTTTCCAGTGAACACCAACTTTTTTTGATTAAGGAACTGCTTCAAATTGCAGAAAAGTCATCTTGAGAGGGTGGGCCGAACAAGGGTTTTGGAGTTGGACCCATCTTGGTTTGGACAACAACATTCCTTCTACGGCCTACTGGCCATTCATTCATTCACTCTGTCCCCCTCCCTTCATCTGGCAGGGTCCCAGGTACTGTGTAATCAATGTTGAGCAAAACTGTCCCAACCCTAAAGGAAACTAGTAAACTGAATACCTTAGGAGAGACAGAGAAGCAGTAGATGATGAGGTAAAAGGGAAAGCTGGAAAACGAGGTGTCCCAGGTGAAATTTTAAAGGAGGTGTGTGTTCCCAGGTGGAAAAAGTGCTCAAAGGCTGCACAGGTCCAGTCAATGGAAGCTAAAAAGTGTGCACTGGTTTCGCAGCCTAAGAAGGTTCTGGTAGCCTCATGTTTTCAGTGTGTAACTGGGGAGTGGGATGCACCTGGGCGGAACTGCAGCGAGCACAGGAATGAGCTGGAGTGAGGAAGAGGGCCAAGGCAGACAACTTCTGCTGTTCACAGAGAGGATTGGGGTTGGGGGGGGGGGAGGGGCAGAGGGTAGAGCTGCAGGAGTCTCAGGGGGCCAGAGAGGTGGAGGGGTTGTTTTGTTTTATCTGCTTGCTTGCTTTTGTTATTCTAAGATGGGAAGTACATCACTCAGAACAGGACCTGTGATATGGTCTGAGCTCAGACCATATTCTTTCCCTTTCACTCTCGCGCTGATGGAGGAGGGTATTAGGCCCCTCACTGAAGGATCTAAAGGGATTTGTGTGATGCTGGCTCCTTGCTCCCTTGTGTGTTATTGACTCCAGCTTCCTGTACAACAGATAATCAAAGGCGGGCTGTGACTTCAGCTGTCTAGTACTTGGGTGAGAAACTGGTCTCTGCCAGCGGGCATCTCAGATTCTGGAGACAGCAAATGATCCTTCCAGAAAGGCATGGCCTGTGTGGCTTTAGGACATGGTGGAGACCCCGTGGGCAAGCAGCTGGGGACTTTCTAACGTGTAGCTCCCAAGCATTCCAGACTTGTGGCCCCAGCTGCCCCTCGCCTCCAGGGAGCACTTGTCACTTCTGCACTGGGCTCGGCCCACAACCCTCCCTACACATCATGTGGCTGTCTGTCAAGACCCCCCTGCCCCCAGCCCAGAACGTTTCCTTATGTTTCCTGTGAGGTGCTGGAGCCCGCTCCAACCCCTCTGGCAGAACCTGCCCCGGGGGTCCCTGCCCCTTATTCCCCTCATGACCTCTTCAGGCCCAGAGAGCCTCAAGGCTCGGGTGCCATGGAGGTCAACACTTAAAAGAACTTGGGGCTCAAACGAGTTTGGTCTCGGAGATTGCAGGGGCTTAGGAGCACAGGGCTACTAGGAAGACTATTTCACTCAAATTTGTCACTGTTTGGGCATCTTGAAGGCTGGCTAGATGACGTGGGTTAGATTCTCTAAAAGCAGAGCCTGTTCAGATGTCCATGGCTTGTTGAGGGGAAAGGGAATAAGGGAGGCAGGGAAGGTGAGAGGCAGGAGTTAAGGATGTGGCCTCAGCTGGATCCTTGCTTTGCCTGATCCCTTGGGGAGCTGGGGAGCATGAATTGCACCACAGGGTTGGTCCCACTTGGAAGCAAGGGGACCGGCCTGAGTTCCTCCATATTAGTCTGTCATTGGCTGCAGCCTGCTGTGTACGGAGGGCAAGGCGGGTTGCAACCCCCCTAACTGAGGCTCCCATTCCTCCAAGGGCAGTCCACCAGAGGAGTGGCAGCTGTGAACCCTCAGCTGCTGTCGCTCACAGCAGCTGGGGGATGGGTGCACTGGTCTGGGAAAGGGGACATGAGCACCGCCAGCATCCACTACAGTGGAGAACTTAGTTGCTTATTAAAGCATCAGTTCAGGAGAGCAGTGGTTTAAAGAAAAATCAGTAAAGTGGGGACTGCCTGAATGAGCGTGATGAAATTTAAACTTTGAATGGTGAGCGGGCATGAATGCACAGGGGCACGTCCACCTGGGTGATCAGTGAGTGGCCAGTGCAGGAGGGTGCCTCAGGCACACACTGCCCACCCAGGTTGTATGTTCACCTCGACCTTATGGTCCAGCCTCAAGTGGTGCTGGTGAAATCTCTCACTTAGCACAGGGACTTTAGCCTTGACCATCAACCTGAATGGGTGGGGACTTCTTAAACTGCCATTTTCTCCCCTCTGCGTGTTGGTATTTCTCTAGCTTTGGTTCCTAGAGTCCAGGTCTGGGTCTGGCCATTTTGTTTTCCATTCTCCTACCTGAATCCACAGTTGGTTTCCATTCCCAGTTGGGCAGCATGAAATGTTTGTCATACCTCTCTAATGTTCTTGGTATCCAACTATGATTGGTTGTTGCCCTAATTATAGACAAATCCTGGTGCTTTGCTCCTTACGCATGTGCACAGATTTCCATGCTATATTTGGTTTTCTTTGGGCTTCTTATTATACCAAGTCCCATATCTTCAAGGCCATATCCATCTCTGGCCACTTGTACCCTAGAAATACTCTCTGACCTCCCAGCACTCCGAGTGGCCACCCCTGGCCACGTGACCATGGTGCCACACATGCTTCCCTGGGCACACTGACCATTCCCCTACTTGCTGTCCTGGGTGCTCATTGCCTTCAACACCTCTGCCCTCTCCTGACTCAGCAGCCAGTGGTCCTACGGCCTCTACCCTGGTCTGCAGATACCCCAGGAAGGGAGAGACTCATAGACCCTTGCTCTCTGATTTGCCCCTTGATCCTCCTTTAAAACTCGCCCTGGGGACTTCCCTGGCAGTCCAGTGGTTAAGATTCTGAGCTTTGACTGCAGGGGGCACAGGTTCAATCCCTGGTCAGGGAACTAACATCCCACATGCCACGTGGTGTGGCCAAAAAAAAGACAACTTGCCCTGACAAAGGGTATCTGCTAAGACAGGCTCTGAAAAGCCTTTAAGATTTTCCATTCCAAGTTCCATGCTTCTGTTTGTGCTTTCTGGTCTGTAGGATCAGGAAAGTGAGTGACACCAAGCTTGACCTCACTCTACCAGCCCTGCCACCTCTGAGTCCAACAACAAATGGACAGCTATTCTTTTTCCCTTCCCTGGTCTGTTGCAGCTGTGGAAACAAGACCCATTCCCCATTTGGGCACTGAGAAAAGAGCTGTCGTAAACCATGCCAAACCTGTTCCATGTCATCTCTGTTTTGGGAGTTGTTTTTTGTTCTTGTTTCGTTTTTTTTAACAACTTTCCTGAGGTTTAATTTGCATACAATAAACAGTAACCATTTAAAATATAAAAGTCTCTGAATTGTCACAGGTGTGTACACCCATGAAACCACCACCAGAACCAAAATACAGAACATTTTCATCTTCCCCAAGTCTCCTCATGTTCCTTTCTGCAAGAGGAGTTTTATACACTTTATCTCATTTCATCTTCACAAGTCTGAAAGTAGAAATGGCCAGCTCCCATTGATAGATGGGAAAACTGAGGGACAGAGAGGTTCAGTAACTTCCTGCGTCAGACAGCCAGAAAGAAGCAGAGCCAAGGGACTTCCCTGATGGTCCAGTGGTTAAGAATCCGCCTGCCAATGCAGGGGACACGGGTTCGAGCCCTGGTCCAGGAAGATCCCACATGCCGCAGAGCAACTAAGCCTGTGCGCCACAGCTACTGAGCCTGCGCTCTAGAGCCCGCGAGCCACAACTACTGAGCCCGCATGCCACATCTACTAAAGCCCGCGCGCCTAGAGACTGTGCTCCACAACAAGAGAAGCCGCCGCAATGAGAAGCCCTGCGCACCACAGCAAAGAGTAGCCCCCGCTCACTGCAACTAGAGAAAGCCCGCGCACAGCAACAAAGACCCAAGGCAGCCAAATATAAAAAAAGAATTATTAAAAAAAAAAAAAGCAGAGCCAAGATTAAAACCAGGCACGTCTCATTCCAACATCTTTATGATGGCTGTGTGCTTCTCCAGGGGCCTCTAAAAAGCATCAGGGCAGTGCAGGGCTTGCTTTGTAAACTAGCTGTTCCCTCACTAAGTTCCTTTGCTATTTTCCCTCATTTCTAAAGCCCATCTTTTGTTTTCTTAAATTAACTTCCATTTCTGTTTTCCTCCATCTTCTAGACTTCCTTCATAGAATAAAAGCCAGAGACTGGACTGAATTTAGAATTTCTTTGTCAATATTGCCATATTTGTTCAGAGGTTCATTGAACCAGTGGTTATTTTTGGCTTGTCTGGTTGTCTTTTTCAAAATTACTATTTTTAAAGGCTGCGTAGCCAAGACCAGAGGGAAAAAGAAGGCATGTGTGAGCTTCCATAAATGCAACAACATGAAAAAACATGAAAAGTGGCAGCACTGGGAGAGCCCAGGGTTCTGGGCCCTGGCCTGTAATACTTCTGACCCTGATAAAGGCACGACCTGGGCGACCCTTTTCTTTTTACTCCTGATTTCTACTGATATGTAGTCTTTGGTTTTCCTAAAGTAACAATTAAATATAAACACACAGGGAATGACTTGGTTTTTGCAAAGAGAGCCCATGAAGTTTACATTTCCTGGACTCATTGGTCTAAATCAGAAGGCCCAGTGTTGTGCCAGCCCAGCTTTCAGAAGAGTGTGGGGGAGGGGAGGGCTGGAGGGTTGGTTAAGGAGAGTGCAGACTCAGGGGAGCAGAGGGAGGGGAGAGAAATTACACCTCAGCAGGCAAAGGGCTGATGTTCCCCATCTTGAGGCAGAGTGTAATTTTGGGTTGACATTCAGTGAGCAACAAACTTTACTGTTACTCAAGAAGGGAAAAACAGGCTTGGGATATTTTGTCATGAGTAGACTCTTTGTAAACAGTTGGTGTCTGTGTCTTCATTTGAGGTTTTGGCGAAACTGTGACACAGTGAGAGCCTGTTTCTGAGCCAGACCTTGACCTGAGAACCTGGGCAGACAGGAAGAGCTTGGCTCTGGGCCCTGGGCTGCCATCCAGGGATGCTCTAGGCTCAGGGAGCTCTGAAGGCAGAACCTCCAGACGGACAGACAAACAGACACACACACACACACACACACACACACACACACACACACACACAGCTCAGACTGGCCATAAGGGTCCAGGTCAAGGCAGGCCCACCAGGCAAGAGTGGGCAGACCTATCCCAAATCCCCAGCTCTAACATTATACGCTAGGCCAGTATTTCCTGCACAAGAAGGTATGGGGGAGGAGAAAAATGGCTCACGTCCTGCCCATATTCCAGGTGCCTTTTGACTTCTGAAGCTCATGGGCTGGGTTACATGGGAGAAGGAATTTAGCCGACATTGATTATGCTCAGCCCTAGGACTAAGAGGTTGTTTACCATTCTTTGCTACTGTCATGCACCAAATAATGCCCTGGCTGATGGACTTCCAGACTGAATCAAGCTTAATCAAAACGGGCTTCCAGGGGATTAACCAAGATGGCGGAGTAGGACGTGCTCTCACTCCCTCTTGCGAGAGCACCAGAATCACAACTGGCTGCTGGACAATCATCAACAGGAAGACACTGGACTTCACCAAGGAGGATACCCCACGTCCAAGGACAGAGGAGAAGCCACAGTGAGACGGTTGGAGGGGCGCAATCAGAGTAAAATCAAATCCCATAACTGCTGGGTGGGTGACTCACAGACTGGCGAACACTTATACCACAGAAGTCCACCCACTGGAGTGAAGGTTCTGAGCCCCACGTCAGGCTTCCCAACCTGGGGGTCCGGCAACAGAAGGAGGAATTCATAGAGAATCAGACTTTGAAGCCTAGTGGGAATTGATTGCAGGACTTTGACAGGACTGGGGGAAACAGAGACCTCACTCTTGGAGGGTGCACACGGAATAGTGTGCGCATCGGGACCCGGGGGAAGGAGCAGTGACCCTGGGGGAGACTGAACCAGACCTACCTGCTAGTGTTGGAGGGTCTCCTGCAGAGGCAGGGGGTGGCTCTGTTTCACCGTGGGGACAAGGACACTGGCAGCGGAGGTTCTGGGAAGTACTCCTTGGTGTGAGCCCTCCCAGAGTCTACCATTAGCCCCACCAAAGAGCCCAGGTAGGCTCCAGTGTTGGGTTGCCTCAGGCAAAACAACCAACAGGGAGGGAACCCAGCCCCACCCATCAACAGTCAAGTGGATTAAAGTTTTACGGAGCTCTGACCGCCACAGCAACAGTCAGCTCTACCCACCACCAGAGCCTCCCATCAAGCCTCTTAGATAGCCTCAACCACCAGAGGGCAGACAGCAGAAGCAAGAAAAACTACAATCCTGCAGCCTGTGGACCAAAAACCATATTTACAGAAAGATAGACAAGATGAAAAGGCAGAGGGCTATATACCAGATGAAGGAACAAGAAAAAACCCCAGAAAAACAACTAAATGAAGTGGAGATAGGCAACCTTCCAGAAAAAGAATTCAGAATAATGATAGTGAAGATGATCCAGGACCTCGGAATAAGAATGGAGGCAAAGATTGAGAAGATGCAAGAAATGATTAACAAAGACCTAGAAGAATTAAAGAACAAACAAACAGAGATGACCAATACAATAACTGAAATGAAAACTACACTAGAAGGAATCAATAGCAGAATAACTGAGGCAGAAGAACGGATAAGTGACCTGGAAGACAGAATGGTGGAATTCACTGCTGCGGAACAGACTAAAGAAAAAAGAATGAAAAGAAATGAAGACAGCCTAAGAGACCTCTGGGACAACATTAAACGCAACAACATTCGCATTATAGGGGTCCCAGAAGGAGAAGAGAGAGAGAAAGGACCAGAGAAAATATTTGAAGAGATTATAGTCGAAAACTTCCCTAACATGGGAAAGGAAATAGCCACCCAAGTCCAGGAAGTGCAGAGAGTCCCATACAGGATAAACCCAAGGAGAAACACGCCAAGACACATAGTAATCAAAGTGGCAAAAATTAAAGACAAAGAAAAATTATTGAAAACAGCAAGGGAAAAACGACAAATAACATACAAGGGAACTGCCATAAGGTTAACAGCTGATTTCTCAGCAGAAACTCTACAAGCCAGAAGGGAGTGGCATGATATACTTAAAGTGATGAAAGGGAAGAACCTAGAACCAAGATTACTCTACCCAGCAAGGATCTCATTCAGATTCGATGGAGAAATCAAAAGCTTTACAGACAAGCAAAAGCTAAGAAAATTCAGCACCACCAAACCAGCTCTACAACAAATGCTAAAGGAACTTCTCTAAGTGGGAAACACAAGAGAAGAAAAGGACCTACCAAAACAAACCCAACACAATTAAGAAAATGGTCATAGGAACATACACATCGATAATTACCTTAAACGTGAATGGATTAAATGCTCCAACCAAAAGACACAGGCTTGCTGAATGGATACAAAAACAAGACCCATATATATGCTGTCTACATGAGACCCATTTTAGACCTAGGGACACATACAGACTGAAAGTGAGGGGATGGAAAAAGATATTCCATGCAAATGGAAATCAAAAGAAAGCTGGAATAGCTATACTCATATCAGATAAAATAGACTTTAAAATAAAGAATGTTACAAGAGACAAGGAAGGACACTACAAAATGATCAAGGGATAAATCCAAGAAGAAGATATAACAATTATAAATATATATGCACCCAACATAGGAGCACCTCAATACATAAGGCAACTGCTAACAGCTATAAAAGAGGAAATTGACAGTAACACAATAATAGTGGGGGACTTTAACACCTCACTTACACCAATGGACAGATCATCCAAAATGAAAATAGATAAGGAAACAGAAGCTTTAAATGACACAATAGACCAGATAGATTTAATTGATATTTATAGGACATTCCATCCGAAAACAGCAGATTACACATTCTTCTCAAGTGCGCACGGAACATTCTCCAGGATAGATCACATCTTGGGTCACACATCAAGCCTCAGTAAATTTAAGAAAATCGAAATCATATCAAGCATCTTTTCTGACCACAACGCTATGAGATTAGAAATGAATTACAGGGAATAAAACGTAAAAAACACAAACACATGGAGGCGAAACAATACGTTACGAAATAACCAAGAGATCACTGAAGAAATCAAAGAGGAAATCAAAAAATACCTAGAGACAAATGACAATGAAAACACGACGACCCAAAACCTATGGGATGCAGCAAAAGCAGTTCTAAGAGGGAAGTTTATAGCTATACAAGCCTACCTAAAGAAACAAGAAAAATCTCAAGTAAACAATCTAACCTTACACCTAAAGAAACTAGAGAAAGAAGAACAAACAAAACCCAAAGTTAGCAGAAGGAAAGAAATCATAAAGATCAGAGCAGAAATAAATGAAATAGAAACAAAGAAAACAATAGCAAAGATCAATAAAACTAAAAGCTGGTTCTTTGAGAAGATAAACAAAATTGATAAGCCATTAGCCAGACTCATCAAGAAAAAGAGGGAGAGGACTCAAATCAATAAAATTAGAAATGAAAAAGGAGAAGTTACAACAGACACCGCAGAAATACAAAGCATCCTAAGAGACTACTACAAGCAACTTTATGCCAATAAAATGGACAACCTGGAAGAAATGGACAAATTCTTAGAAAGGTATAACCTTCCAAGACTGAACCAGGAAGAAATAGAAAATATGAACAGACCAATCACAAGTAATGAAATTGAAACTGTGATTAAAAATCTTCCAACAAACAAAAGTCCAGGACCAGATGGCTTCACGGGTGAATTCTATCAAACATTTAGAGAAGAGCTAACACCTATCCTTCTCAAACTCTTCCAAAAAATTGCAGAGGAAGGAACACTCCCAAACTCATTCTATGAGGCCACAATCACCCTGATACCAAAACCAGACAAAGACACTACAAAAAAAGAAAATTACAGACCAATATCACTGATGAATGATGCAAAAATCCTCAACAAAATACTAGCAAACAGAATCCAACAACACATTAAAAGGATCATACACCACAATCAAGTGGGATTTATCCCAGGGATGCAAGGATTCTTCAATATACGCAAATCAATCAATGTGATACACCATATTAACAAACTGAAGAATAAAAACCATATGATCATCTCAATAGATGCAGAAAAAGCTTTTGACAAAATTCAACACCCATTTATGATAAAAACTCTCCAGAAAGTGGGCATAGAGGGAACCTACCTCAACATAATAAAGGCCATATATGACAAACCCACAGCAAACGTCATTCTCAACAGTGAAAAACTGAAACCATTTCCTCTAAGATCAGGAACTAGACAAGGATGTCCACTCTCACCACTATTATTCAACATAGTTCTGGAAGTCCTAGCCACAGCAATCAGAGAAGAAAAAGAAATAAAAGGAATACAAATTGGAAAAGAAGAAGTAAAGCTGTCACTGTCTGCAGATGACATGATACTATACATAGAGAATCCTAAAACTGCCACCAGAAAACTGCTAGAGCTAATTAATGAATATGGTGAAGTTGCAGGATACAAAATTAATGCACAGAAATCTCTTGCATTCCTATACACTAATGATGAAAAATCTGAAAGAGAAATTATGGAAACACTCCCATTTACCATTGCAACAAAAAGAATAAAATACCTAGGAATAAACCTACCTAGGGAGACAAAAGACCTGTATGCAGAAAACTATAAGACACTGATGAAAGAAATTAAAGATGATACCAACAGATGTAGAGATATACCATGTTCTTGGATTGGAAGAATCAACATTGTGAAAATGACTATACTACCCAAAGCAATCTACAGATTCAATGCAATCCCTATCAAATTACCAATGGCATTTTTTACGGAACTAGAACAAATCATCTTAAAATTTGTATGGAGACACAAAAGACCCCCGAATAGCCAAAGCAGTCTTGAGGGAAAAAAACGGAGCTGGAGGAATCAGACTTCCTGACTTCAGACTACACTACAAAGCTACAGTAATCAAGACAATATAGTACTGGCACAAAAACAGAAACACAGATCAATGGAACAAGATAGAAAGCCCAGAGATAAACCCACGCACCTATGGTCAACTAATCTATGACAAAGGAGGCAAAGATATACAATGGAGAAAAGACAGTCTCTTCAATAAGTGGTGCTGGGAAAACTGGACAGCTATATATAAAAGAATGAAATTAGAATACTCCCTAACACCATACACAAAAATAAACTCAAAATGCATTAGAGACCTACATGTAAGACTGGACACTATAAAACTCTTAGAGGAAAACATAGGAAGAACACTCTTTGACATAAATCACAGCAAGATCTTTTTTGATCCACCTCCTAGAGTAATGGAAATAAAAACAAAAATAAACAAATGGGACCTAATGAAACTTCAAAGCTTTTGCACAGCAAAGGAAACCATAAACAAGACAAAAAGACAACCCTCAGAATGGGAGAAAATATTTGCAAACGAATCAACGGACAAAGGATTAATCTCCAAAATATATAAACAGCTCATTCAGCTCAATATTAAAGAAACAAACACCCCAATCCAAAAATGGGCAGAAGACCTAAATAGACATTTCTCCAAAGAAGACATACAGACGGCCACGAAGCACATGAAAAGCTGCTCAACATCACTAATTATTAGAGAAATGCAAATCAAAACTACAATGAGGTATCACCTCACACCAGTTAGAATGGGCATCATCAGAAAATCTACAAACAACAAATGCTGGAGAGGGTGTGGAGAAAAGGGAACCCTCTTGCACTGTTGGTGGGAATGTAAATTGATACAGCCACTATGGAGAACAATATGGAGGTTCCTTAAAAAACTAAAAATAGAATTACCATATGACCCAGCAATCCCACTACTGGGCATATACCCAGAGAAAACCGTAATTCAAAAAGGCACATGCACCCGAATGTTCATTGCAGCACTATTTACAATAGCCAGGTCATGGAAGCAACCTAAATGCCCATCGACAGACGAATGGCTAAAGAAGATGTGGTACATATATCCAATGGAATATTACTCAGCCATAAAAAGGAACGAAATTGAGTCATTTGTTGAGACGTGGATGGATCTAGAGACTGTCATACAGAGTGAAGTAAGTCAGAAAGAGAAAAACAAATATCGCATATTAACGCATGTTTGTGGAACCTAGAAAAATGGTACAGATGAGCCGGTTTGCAGGGCAGAAGTTGAGACACAGATGTAGAGAACAAATGCATGGACGCCAAGAGGGGAAAACCGCGGTGGGGTGGGGATGGTGGTGTGCTGAATTGGGCGATTGGGATTGACATGTATACACTGATGTGTATAAAATTGATGACTAATAAGAACCTGCAGTATAAAAAAACAAACAAACAAAACAACTAATACTAAACTTTCATTGGGTTATTTGTATGGAAATATGTTAATATAAATGTTTCAGACATTACATGAAATTTCTAAAAATCTTATATGTTCTGGTATAATGTTATAAGTCATAATCCTAGTTTTTACATTAAAATGTGTATCTCAGAAATTAAAAAAAAAAAAAAACAGGCTTCCATCACTCACTTGTTCACTTCTTCACTCACGCGTTTATTCATTCAACAAATATTTCCAGAGTGTCTACTATGTGCCAAGCACCACGCTGAGTGCTGGGGATACAAAGGCAGAGAGGACTTGTCCACACACCAGAAGACAGAACTGTCACAAATACTCTGAGAGGATGACCAATATGGAGTCCCAAACAAACACTTTCCAACACAGACGGTCCTCAACCTCAGACACACCTCAGAACCAATTGGCAAAATGCCCAAATGACACTCAGTGCTCACAAACGGTTCTCAACGTCAGACACACATCAGAACCAATTGGCAAAATGCCCAAATAGCACTTGGTGCTCAAAAGAGAAGTTTGCCGGGTACACACCAGTGAACTTACCTTGGCCTTGGAGCTCGTCAGCTCGTGCGGAGGCATCTTTCCGTTCCACCAAGGGAAAGCGTACGCTGGCAGCCAGTGCCGAGCTGGGAAGAAACAGGGAGGAGCCCCGAAACAAATAGTTTCAACAACTGCTAGGAATGTCCTCCCAAACCCCCTCTCAGGGCCAGCGAGCCACGAGCAGCAAGCTACTCGCAACCATCCCGGCGCGTCTTTATGACGGCGGCTCTGGTCGGGAAAACCCGGGAGCCAGATATCGCGAGAGCACAGTCTCAGGTTGGGAGCCAAATACTTACCTAAAGTGGGTCCAGCTGCTCGCCGCTCAAAAGCCAATAAAGAGGCAAGTTTGGTGGAAAGGAAAGTTTGCTTTATTTCAAAGGCCAGCAACCGAGAGGGGAGGGCAGTCTCCTGTCCAAAGACCGACTCCCCCCACTGACAATCAGTGGGCAAGAGCTTTTATACGCAGAGGGAGGGGGCTACATGCAGAAACAGCACAGTCAGCTCTGACAGTTATCTTGAAATTGGTCATCCACCAATGGTCTGACCACCATCATCTTGTTTTAGGTACAGTTAATCTTCAGTTCCAGGGTCAGTTTGTTCCCATTTCTTTGAGGCCAGTTCTCAGAATTGTGGCAGCTTATGTCATGGCTACAGACTGGTCATCGTATAGTTAACTTCTTCCACCTGCTGGGGGTTTCAGTATCTACAAAGTAGCCTTCATCGAGTCATAGTAGTAACATCAAAGATCACAAATATAACCATGAAAAGTAAAATGAATGGGCTTAAATTTTAGGAGCAGATCAGAAAGGATTTTTAAATGTATTTATAACTCTGCAAGTCATTAAATAAGCAAGATAAGGAGACTTATTAGAAATAAACCAAATGCCCACTAATCCAGTTTCAGAGCCCAGGAACGCACCACACCTCAGCATTCCATGCAGACCTTGGTGCTGGAGATCTTTGCATTTTGCCCTTTTTAAGGTGCAGAGTGAAGTAGGGGGAAACTCCTGAGCTTTGTTTCCACCTGCAGAACACTGCTGACTCCAAATGTGGTGAGGTGTGGGGCAGTGGAGGGGGATCCCTCACACCAACAACCAATTTTGCAAATCTCTGGACACCAGCTGGGTGTCCTACAGTTCAATTCCATTGTAACATTACCTACCTGGAGTTAGTGCAGAACCCATGGATTACGGGCTCAGTCCCACAAGACAGCCTCCGCTTTACATGCCAATCACAAATCCAGGTCACCTGGACTTGTGACCAACTGGCTATAAACTGGGGGTTTTTACGACCCCCTCCTCAGGTTTGACAATTTACTAGACCAGCTCACAGAACTCAGGAAAGGACTTTACTTATAGTTACCAGTTTATTATAAAGGATATTACAAGGATACAGGTTGAATAACCAGATGAAGAGGTACATAGGACAAGGTCTGGAAAGATCCCGAGGACAGGAGCTTCTGTCCCTGTGAACCTGGGGTGTATTCCTCCCCAGCACGTTGGATGCATTCACCAACCTGGAAGTTCTTGAAACCCTGTAGTTTAAGGGTTTTTATGGAGGCTTTATTATGTAGGTATGGTTGGTTAAATCATTGGCCTTGGCGATCAGCTCAATCTCCAGCCCCTCTCCCTAGGTGGGGGTGGGGCTGAAAGGTCTAACCCTCTAATCACGTGGTTGGTTCCTCTGACAACCAGCCCCCATCCTGAAGCTCTCTAGGGGCCCACAGAGTCACCTCATTAACATAACTCAGGTATGGTCAAAGAAACTTGTTATGCGTAACAAAAAATATTCCTGTCACCCCTATCACTCAGGAAATTCCAAGGGTTTTAGGAGCTCTGTGCCGGGAACCAAAGACCAAATATGTATGTTATTATATCACAATAGCATAGGAAAGCTTTCTATTTAATAATCATGTCTTGGACTTCCCTGGTGGCGCAGTGGTTAAGAATCTGCCTGCCAATGCAGGGGACACAGGTTTGAGCCCTGGTCCGCGAAGATCCCAAATGCTGCAGAGCAACAAAGCCTGTGTGCCACAACTACTGAGCCCGAGCTTTGCCGCAACTACTGAAGCCCGTGCGCTCTAGAGCCCGTGCTCTGCAACAAGAAGCCACCGCAATGAGAAGCTCACACACCGCAACGAAGAGTAGCCCCTGCTCGCCGCAACTAGAGAAAGCCCACGTGCAGCAACGAAGACCCATTGTAGCCAAAAAATTTAAAAATAAAATAATTGTGTCTTGTAGTAGGATGTGACTTTCAAAGACCATTGAGAGGGGCAAGCTCAGCGGGCTGCTTTCTTCTGAGGACACAGCTAGTTGAGACCTTCCTAACCAGCATGGTCCTACCTCACCAAGCTGTCCTTACATTCTGGGCTCCTGCCTGTGGGGCCCGTCTTCCTTCTCACTCAGCTGGATTCAGGATACTTCACAGCACATCTCACAACTCAGAAGTCTTACAAAGAGCAAATAAGAGTTTCAAAAGATACTTTTTTATTTAATTAAAACATACATACAATGATATCACTTATATGTGGAATCTAAAAAATAAAACAAACTAGTGAATAAAACAAAAAAGAAGCCGACTCACTAGAAGAATGAACTAGTGGTTACCAGCGGGGAGAGGGAAGGGGGAGGGGCAACATAGGGCTAGGAGATAAAAAATAAAAGGGTTATTATGAGATTATATGGAATTGTGTGTGAAACTGTTGAAAATTGTAAACCACTATAGAATTTAAAGATCTTTCATTCAATTTTTAGAAAGTTTGAAAAAACATACATACAAATCATAAGGGAACAGATTAATAAATTATCAAAAAATAAAGAAATTTGGCCACCACACAGGTCAAGAAGTAGAATGCTGCCAGTACCCCCAAAAGAATGTGCTCTTTTGTGCTCGGCTTCTTTTGCACAATTTTATGGCTGTGAGATTCCATGTCGTGGGAAGCATGGGTTGGTTCATTTTTATTGATGTCCAGATTTTCATTGTATGAATGTACGACAATGTATGTGTCATTTCTGCAATTAACGGCCATTTGAAGTGTATCTAGTTTCTGGTTATTATAAACATGCTCGTGCATGTCTTTTGGTGCCCATGTCCACACGTTACTGTTGGGTACATACTTAGGAGTGGAATTGCTGTGCTTCGCATCCTTGTTTACACTAGGGATTGTTGGTCTGTTTAATTTTAGCCATTCTGGTGCTATGTAAATGGCATTTCATTATGGCTGTAATTAGCATTTCTCTATTACTAATGAGGTTGAGCCTCTTTACACGTGTTAAATGACTATTTAGATATCCTTTTTGTGATGTTCTGATTCAAGTATCTTGCCAACTTTTCTATGGTTTGTCAGCCTATTTATTTATTTATTTATTTTTAACTTATTTATTTTTGGCTGCGTTGGGTCTTCGTTGCTGCACACGGGCTTTCTCTAGTTGTGGAGAGCGGGGGCTACTCTTCGTTGCAGTGTGCAGGCTTCTCATTGAGGTGGTTTCTCATTGAGGTGGCTTCTCTTGTTGCGGAGCACGGTCTCTAGGTACACAGACTTCAGTAGTTGTGGCACGCGGGCTCAGTATTTGTGGCTCGCGGGCTTAGTTGCTCCGCGGCATGTGGGATCTTTCCAGACCAGGGATCGAACCCGTGTCCCCTGAATTGGCAGGCAGATTCTTAACCACTACGCCACCAGGGAAGTCCCTGCCTATTTATTATTGATTTGTAGGAGTTCTTTATAAATTCTGGAACCCTTTGGAGGCTATATGTGTTGCAATTATCTTCAACTCTGTGGCTTGCATTTTAACTCTCTTCATGGTGGCTTTTGATGAACAGAAGTTCTTAAAGTTAATGTAATTCGATTGTCTGTCTTTGTGCCAATACCACACACAGTCTTAAAAAGTACTCCAGTTTTATAGTAAATCTTGAAATCTTGTAGTTTGCATGCTCCAGCTTTTCTTTTTCCTTGTCTATTCTTGGCCCTCTGCATTTCCATAAATTTTAGCATCAGCTTGTCAATGTCTGAGATATTTATTAGGATTGTATTAAATCTACATAGATCAATTTGGGCAGAATTGACAGCTTAACAATTACACTTCCATTGTACTAACATAGGATAGCCCTTCACTACTTAAGTCTTCTTTAATTTTGCTCAGAAATACTTTGTACCATTCTATGTAGAAATCTTACACATCTTTTGTTAGATTTATTCCTAGGAGTTTGGGGGGTTTTTATGCTATGGCAAATGGTATCTTTTAAATTTTTTGTTTTCTGTTTGTTGCTGGTATATAGAGATACAGTTGATGTTTTATGTTGACTGTAGACCCAGTTTCCTTGATAAACTTGCCTGTTTATTTGTTTAACACTTTGTATATAGGTTCTTTGGGTTTATCTGTGATACAGTCATAGCATCTGAGAATAACAGTTTTATTTCATTTGTTCCAGTCCTTATGCTTTTGGTTTCCCTTTCTGTGTTCCACGCTGGCTCTGTGACCTCGGACTTAATGAGGCTTTTCCCTCTTTCCTTCTAGACGGCGGTGAGGTACATATTGACTATGAAGATAATTTTCCTGATGACAGATCTGTGTCATTCAGAGAGCTCATGGAGGATTCCCGGACAGAGGCAGAGGAGGACAGGGGTCAGGGAGAAGCCTCTGAGGAGGCTCCAAAGCAGGACCACCTGGTCTCTATTTCTGTGGGGAGAGAAGACACAGCCCAGGATACAGCTTTTGCACCAACCACAGGTTTGCCCAGCACTGGGAGCAGTGTCCCCACAGACCTGCCAGGATCCCGACAAAACCAGAAGTACATGTTCTGGTTTCCTGATGAGACCTTCCACAAGCCTGAGTTGGAAAAGGAGATGGACGAGGACACCAAAAAGCAGTTTCCTGCTGGAGACAACCACAGTGGCACCACATTGGCCCCAGGTGAGCCAGAAACTAGGGTCATCTACAGCAGCACTGATGGTCCCTTGGGGCCATTTGTGGGCAGGAATGACAGCAAGGCAGGTGACCCAATGGTGAGCAGCAGCGATGAGTCCTGGTTAGATGGCTACCCTGTGACCGATGGGGCTTGGAGGAAGACAGAGGCAGAAGAGGAGGAAGAGGAGGACAAGGGCAATCGATCAGTAGGGCTGGAAGAAACCATCCTAGTTACACCCAATCAGCCTGCTCTTGTGGAAGTTAAGAAGCCCAGGAGTACCACCCTCACACTCAGTGAGGACACAACCCACCGTTCAGTTCTTCCAACTCAAACACTAGATGTAGAAGCTTTGGCTCTCAGACCCATGAGTGTGTCTGAAACTGAGAGTCCCAGAAAGGGGGATGGTGACTTGACCAGGGACCAGTCGACTGTTCCTTGGAGATATGCCACAGAGAAGCCTCCCATGTCCACCCTACCCTATGAGCTCACCAGCTCTATCCTGGAGACGGTGACAACCGCCATCCAAAAGACATCGAACCTCATTCCCTCAACTGTCATGGCGGCCACCCAGACTCCAATGGAAATCACTGCCCCTGAGGTCCAGGATACCTTTCCATACCTGCTGTCTGAGGACTTCCTGGGACAGGAAGTCCCCGGCCCAGGTGCAAGCGAGGAGCTTCTTCCAACCTTGGAGCCCTGCGTAGGGGATAAGTGTCCCAGCCTCAGCAGAGGCCCCATCGTTGCCACCATTGTCACGGTCCTGTGCCTGCTGCTGTTCCTGGCGGGCATGGGGGCCGTGTGGGGCTACCGCAGGTGCCAGCGCAAGAGCTCCGTGTACAAGCTGAATGTTGGCCAGCGGCAGGTTGGTCACTACCACCAGCAGATTGAGATGGAGAAGTTCTAGCTACCTTGGGGGGCTCGCCCAAAGCCCCTTGGGAGGAAGATAAACTGTGACATATCACACTGAGAAACACTGACAATTCACTAGCGCATGAAACAAGTGGAGTAGGGCTCGTCTTCTTTTTCTCAGGTCTTGTTTTCTAGGCTGAGAAGCATCTCTGGAGGCACCTGGCAGGGCAGGGAGGCTTTGGTGGCATCTTCACACACCTCAGAATCCCCTTGACCATCTGCCCTGGAATCTGTTGCACTAATCCCAGACCTGTGCTTCCTAATTCCAGTGAGAGGTCAAAACTCACCTCTTCATCATACAGTTGTCTTTTCTTTTTTTTAAGGAAGAAAATGACTGAGCCTGTGACATGAAATTTTCGAAATAGATGTGATGTACAGAGCATTTGAGAGCAGTGTTATTTCGGATATAGATATTTAATTGCTGGGAGTGGGATATGGAAGAGTAATGGGTTATTTCCTTTTAATGCTGTGACGTTGCTGAGGGCATATGAGCCAAGAACCAGGACATAGTCTAGAAGCTTTGAGATTTTTAAAAAATTGTTTGTTGAAATTGGAAAGAATTTACGACAGATGTTTGGTGGGGGGGTTAGGGGAGGAGTGGTGGGACACACATCCACCCCGTTCCCTCTATCCTGTGGGACAGCCCATCGTTTTTTTTAAAAAACAAGGTTTGCTTTGTACCGGTAAGCACCGTTTCCTCTCAGAAGCAGTGGCCTGGTTTTCCTTGACCAGTCTGTGCCTAGGAATGTCTTAGAGTTTTTGCCAGGACTAACAAAACTCAGTCCTCGGTTTCCTTTCTCAGGATTAACCATTTCTCTGAACTCCAGGAAGAGAGAATGAGCTAGGAGGGAAAAAATGTTTCAAGAGGGCCAAGGGCTAGGATATCAAGCATGGGTACCTTCCTGATAGAGAAGCAGAGGAATTGAAAAGGAATATGAAATGATCTGTGCCGATCTGTTCTTTACCCTGTTGTGGCGATTGTGAGCCCTCTAGAAACAGCCTGAGTGCAGGATGGACTCCCCATGGCTGTTGAGCACCCAGTTCACGGTGTCTCGATCATCTTATGGTGACTCAGCACATCTCGCTTATGATGACAGAGCATGGTCCTCAGACCAGTGGCATCAACATCACCTGGGAACTTGCTAGAGGTGCAAATTCTCTGGTTCCACCCAGATGAAGTGGAGACCCTGGGGGTGGGACCCAGCTATCTGTGCTTTAACTAGCCCTCCAGGTGATTCTGATGCACGCTCAAGACTGAACCACAGGCTTACAAGCACATAAATTTTGAGCTTTGAGGCCAGCCGAGGCTCTGGAGGCACCGATGAGGAACACCTGAGGTCTGTCTTGCACGGAGGTCAGGCATCACTGTGCCCCTGGATAGCATTTGAGGCTGCCGAAACATCACCTCCAACTCAAAAATAGGTAATATTAATACAAATGTATTAATAAATTTATTACAAATAAATAATACATGCAAATGTATTATTTGATAGAACTGCAAAATAAACCCAACACATCAGTTTTTAAGTTTTTATTGATTTGGTGTCATCTAAATTAATGTTATAGGATCTAAAAATGCACGTAGAAAGGGAATGCTTAAAAACACTGTAAACCTAAATTGTATGTCATCATGTGTGTTTTGAGACTGGTAAATGTTTACTGCTCACAAAAATTTGGGGGTGGGGATCCATTAACACAAAGCTTCTGACATTTTTTAAATAAATAATTATTTCCCCAGTTACTTAGTGTATTTTATATCTGCGTTACATCACAGTGGTTTTTTTAAAAAGGATTCTCTAGTAGTCTTGAAAGTAATGTCTTAGTAGTTGTTGGATCTAAGACCACCCTTTCTAAGCCTAACTGTCAGCCATGTGACCTCCCACAGCAGGATTTGGGGGAGTCTGCGGAGCTCCTGCCCCCTCCTCCCTCCTTCCATCTTCCTCACCCCAACCAGAGACCATGCCTCTCACTACAACAAAAAGCCCAGGGCCTTGCTACTCAAAGTGTGGTTCCCAGGCCAGCAGCACAGACACCACTTAGGAGCTTGTTAGAAATGCAGAATCTCAGGCCCCTCCCCAAACCTGCTGACTCAAGGAGCTTGTTAGAAATGCAGAATCTCAGGCCCCTCCCCAGACCTGCTGACTCAGACTCCATGTTTGACAAGATGCTCAGGTGATGGGTGCGTGCGGTCAAGTTTGAGAAGCACTGGCCTAAGAGACCAGAACCAATTGCCTCCCTTCTCCTAACTGATGGGACAGTCAAAGGAATCAATAGAGAGACTTAGGGGTAGGGACTGGTCAGGAAAGCCTGGGGAGGGTTAAGAGAACCATCAAGGTGTGGTGGAGGGCTGTTAGGGGCCCAGACGAGAGCTTCAGCAACAGGAAAGCCCCCGAGGGACAAGGGCTCCGGTCTCAAGAAGAATACAGCCCCTGTCCAGCGGTGGCCTAGAGAGGCAGGGTTTTTAAAGACCTGGACCTCTTCTCTCATCCTGCAGTCCCTTGCCATGCAAGTCCCAGCTGCGGTCAGCAGCAGTCGAGGGTGAGGGAGCCCAGGCAATGTCTACCCAGGGGCACAGGGCAAGGTGGACAACAGATCTGGAGGCGTGAATGGAGTAACCCAGCTCAGAGACCGTCAGCAGGTGAACCCTCCTGGGCAGGTGAACCCTCCTCCTGCTGCCCTGTTGGCTGCTAAAATGCTCATAAATGCATACGCATACCCTTCTCACCCAGAGAATTGTCCTCAGCCTAATGGGAGTTCTGTCACCCAGGAGTTAGCCCCTCACACCCCTCCACCCATGCAGCACCCTGCATGCAGCCAGTGAGTAATGGACACAAGCACACAGAAGGCCAGCCTCCTTGCTTCAAGGTGGGAGAGCTCCCATGGGATCATGCTGAGGCTGGTCTCCAATGAGACCACACCCTTTCCAGCTCCTTCCTGCTTCCCTTCTCCTGAGAGCACCCCGTCACTCACACAAGGCTTTGCTTCAAGAGATCAGGACTTAAGACGCCCATTGATGGGTAAACTCTTACTGCCTACACTGCCCCTCCTGCTCAGTCCAAACTTTTCCACTGTATCCTCTGGAATTCCTGGGCTGACATCAACAGAATCCCTGTGTCCTCCACCTCCTCTTCCAATAGCCAATGTGTGTGAACTCTCTGGGCCATGGGTCTAGTTTTGCCCTGGCTGGTTCCTCACTCTTTCCACCTGCCTCCTTCTACACTTTTCTTTCTCCTTGCTGGTCCTTGGGTGATAGGCCTGGAGCACAGTAGCTGTTGGCTGTCATGCCTGGAGGCTTTTGGTCCTCGTTAAACAGTAAATACTTTGTCACTTCTCAGACCTTGGCAGCAAGGGACCAGCTCATCAGATCCAAAGCAAGCCCTGGATTCCCAGTGTTTTCCTAGTGAGATCCCAGTTCTCTGAAAGAGAGTCCTCCTGGGGAGACGAATGAGCCTGCATCTCCTGAAGGCTCTGGGCCCGCCCATGGCTGGCAAGGACTCCCCCTCTGCGTGACAGCCAACAGTCCTTGGGGTGAGGGTTCTGCTTCACTAGATGCACATCCGAAAGCTCACAGACCTGAGAAAGCAGCTCATTACAACACGCGTCCTAGAATGACTGGGTGTGGTTAAGACAGCCCCACCACCAGACAGAGAAAGAAAGCAGTCAAGAATAAGCAAAGTAAGGGACTTCCCTGCTGGTCCAGTGGTGAAGACCCCACGCTTCCACTGCAGGGGCACGGGTTGGATCCCTGGTCGGGGAACTAAGATCCCGCATGCTGTGCGGTCAAAAAAAAAAAAGAATAAGCAAAGTAAAACATTTAATGTGATTCTAATTTCCCACAGGGTGAAATTGTACCCACTGCCCTGACCCAAGGAGAGGAGGTGGAAAAGATATCGGCAACAACCTTTGTAGTGTGGCCTGCTGACCACGACCCTAAAGTGGGCCATCTTGTTTCTGTTGGTACAGTTAAGAAATTGCTTCATTTCTTCCCACTCTTTTTCTCGTAAAAGGAGGCACCATTAATCTTACGCTATCAGCTCCAAGAGGATGGCCAGTCAACTCACTCATTCAACGAGCCAGATTTGAGGTGGGGCGCAGTTTAGGCCTAGGGTATGGTACTCACTGTGCTCACCTCCGAGACAGAGCATTCTGCTATGGCACATTCCACGGCTGCTCCTGACTTGTTTCTGGGGTAGGAGTGGGTCAGTGAAGGCGAAGCTGGGCCGTCCTGGTGAATTCGCTCTCAGGGAGATGCCCCGGGGACGGGCTGCAGGCACAGGAAGTCCTATGCACAAAACCTTTGGCTGAGGCTGACTTAAGGTCCCTTCCCTTCCCACCCGCCTCCTTGTATATAGTTTAAACTCTCCACACTAGGTCATTCAAGCCTGGAGTCACCAGAAAAAAGAAGTCGCTGTTTGGGAGATGGCAGATGGTCAAGAGTTCGGACAGCTGCGATGAAGGATTAGTTGTGGGTTTTTCTCAGAGCCTCGCTACAAACTGTGCTGCCGTTCCATGTGCAAACACTATTAAATGAGAATGTTTTCTCTGGCTCCAATCCACCTCTCCCCACAGTTTAAGTATTGAATTTTTTTTAAAAAAACTGAAGTAGTTTAGGTTTACATCTCACATTTAAAACTTAAAAACGTTATTTCCATCAATGTTGGCAGAAACGGGCCACTGTTGATTCCACCAGCAGTCATAATAAACTCTTTCCCACTGACAATCTAACACATCATTTTCTGTTTGCCACTGAGTTTGGTTCAATAAAATTTTTGTGCTCTTAAAATTCCCTTAGTAAGAACTCCTAAAAGCAACGTTTCCGAAGGCGGCATTTGTGGGCAACGGACCCAGTGGTTCTGGATCCCAGAGGTGAGCACAACAGGTTAGTGGCAGTAATTAGAAAGCCTCAAACTCAGAAAGATATTAGTACATTGAATAGCGTGGTATGTACAACATCTCAGTCCATCAGTTGCTTTTAAACCTTTAGGTACACACAAACCTGCCCCCAGCCCTTCCCTGCTAAGGTAAAGTGTGAACATTAACAGAGGTGCAGGGGGTGCCTTTAGACCCTCCCCAGTGTAGGCCCCTGCCTGGGCTGCCTGAGAGGCATTGGGGCTGGAGAGAACCCCCTGCCCCATGGTGGGCAGCCTCCCTGGGTGGAAACCTAACAGTACCCGTGGGGCTGCACGCAGGTGGGTCAGAGGACAAGCAAGGCATCCTAGTCTCGGTCTGGAAACTCCCACAAAGCTTACAAATGTGTCTTGTTTTGTTTTGTTTTGTTTTTTTCAAAAGACAGGGCAGACTAATGCTGAGCCCACAAGGTCTCAATCCAGGATTCTTCTAGGTTCTTCCAAGAAAACCCGCTCAGGGAGGTACTGGGCTGAGGTCGCTGAATGCAGCCTGCGAGCTGGGGTTTTTTCATGGTGGGTTTGGAAGAATCGCCCCACTTTTTTTTTTTTCTTTCATTTAATTGGTTTGGCTTCTTTCGAAGTAAAAACTTAGTAATTTGGTTCCACAGCCTTCAAGCAAAGCAAAGTGCTGACGGTGTTGATCCTACTGTCCCCAGGGTTTCTTTCCCAGGGGACACCGCTAGGATGGGGGTGGAGGCGCTTTCAGTCCCCAGCGAAAAGAGGCCGACCTCAGACAGTGAAGGAGAACCTCCGCCCACCACCAGGCAACCCTGTGGGGAACATCCTCACCCACAGAAAGCTCACCCGGGCTCCGAGGGGGAGGGCCAGAGGGAAGCTCTGTGGGCACAGAGAGGTGGACAGAGTCAGGCCTCCTTGCATGTCCTCGTACAGCCAGGAAGAGCCGCAGCCCGGAGCTTCAAGGAGGCTCAAGCGTGTGCAGGTCCAGAGCCTCCACTGATGGGGTCCTGGGGCAGGGCACCCAAGCACGGGCCCCACCTGCCTTGCAGTCCCGCCCTGGGACCCACTCCCCACTGGATCCCTGACTTAGGCTCTGCTAATGACCTCACCTGAGAAAATGCTCCAATTTGATTTGCAGCCTGAACCTGGCATCCCAGCCTCAGACAGCTGCTTGGCACCGAATGCCTTACTTACCCACCCAGCCATCCTCCCCATCTCAGGAAATGGCAACTCCATCCTTTCTGTGCTTCAGGCCCAAAACCTCGAGGTCACCTCGAGCCTCTCTCTTTTTCCCTCTTATGCTCTACAGCCAATCTGTTAGTAAATCCTATTGGCCCTGCTTTCAAAAAAAATCCGCAATCTGACCACTCCTCACCATGTCTCTCCTGCTACCGCCCAGGGCCGAGCCCGCATCCCCCTTGCCTGGATTTTTGCAGCCATCCCCTAATTGGTATTCCTGCTTCTACCCTTGCTCGCTTCCAGGTTTCTCACAGGATGGCAGCTGGCGTGCTCCCTGTAAAACGCAAGTCAGCCCAGGCTCCGCTCTGCTCCATAGCTCCCACCCCACTCAGGGCAGAAGCCAGTGGCTTTACACTGGCCGGCAAGGCTGAGCCATCCACCCTCCCACCCACACACTTATCCTCACCTCCTTCCATTCTGCCCCTGGCCCACACCTCCCCTGGGCCTCCTTACTGTCCCCGGACCACACAAGCGCATCCCCACTGTTGGGCACTGCACACGCTGCCCCCTCTGGCCTGGAATGCTCTGCCCTGAGACCCACTTCCCTAGGTCTCTGCTCTGCTGTCACCTTGCTGAGGCTTCCCCTGACCACGCTAGTTAAAACTGAAGCCTTGGGACTTCCCTGGCGGTCCAGTGGTTAAGACTCCATGCTTCCACTGCAGGGGGCCCGGGTTTGATCCCTGGTCGGGGAACTAAGATCCCACATGCGCCGCAGCCAAAAAATTCAAAAAACAAAACAAAAACTGCAGCCTCATCTCCAGGCCTCCTTACCCCCTTCTCTGCTTAATTTTTCTCCATAGCAATGATCACCCTTTGATGCCTTGTACATATTTATTTTTGTTTATCTGTTGTCTGTCTTTCCCTGAAGAATGTAGGCTCCGTGAGGGCAGGGACTTTTTTTTTTCTGTTTTTCTGTGCAGTATCTCCAGTGCCCAGGTCAAAGCCTAGCACGTAGTAGGTACTCAGTAAATATTTGTTGAAAGCGTGAATGAAACTAGCTTCCCTCTGCTTCCTTCCATTCCCAACTCTGAGACTAACGGCTGAGCACTGTCCTCAGATGGGATCTACCAACCATTGTAAGACTTTGGACATGTGAAAGTGCTGGGCAAAAGCCACATTTCTGTACTCGACCCTGTCTACCCAACTTCTTTTTCAATGGGCGCCAGAAAAAATGCAGGTCAGACCGTGTACAGACCATCATGAGGAGAAGTTTAGCCTTTGTCCTCACCATCTTTGCTGGATCAGGGGATGGGGAGAAACAAAACCAAAATGTGGAAAAGCAGAAAGGCTAGAGTAGGTTTTTATAATTATCACCTTTTAGGAGTATTTTTCTTATTTAAAAAATAATACTGATTTTCTGCGAAAAGAAAAAAACTATCCATGGAAAACTGTCCTTCTAACCAAAATGGTAAGAAAGCAGGTATAAAAATGGAGAAGGCAGGTGTGAAGATGGGGGGCAGGTGTGAAGATGGGGAGACAGGTGTGAAGAGGGGGAGACAGGTGTGAAGAGGGGGAGACAGGTGTGAAGGGGGCAGGTGTGAAGGGGGAAGGTGTGAAGATGGGGGCAGGTGTGAAGGGGTCAGGTGTGAAGATGGAGGGCAGGTGTGAAGGGGCAGGTGTGAAGATGGGAAGCAGGTGTGAAGAGGGGGGCAGGTGTGAAGATGGGGGGCAAGTGTGGGGGGCAGGTGTGAAGATGGGGGCAGGTGTGAAGGGGGCAGGTGTGAAGGGGGAAGGTGTGAAGGGGGAAGGTGTGAAGATGGGGGGCAGGTGTGAAGGGGGCAGTGTGAAGATGGGAAGCAGGTGTGAAGAGGGGGGCAGGTGTGAAGATGAGGAGGCAGGTGTGAAGGGGGGCAGGTATGAAGATGGGAAGCAGGTGTGAAGGGGGGCAGGTGTGAAGATGGGGGTCAGGTGTGAAGAGAGGGGGCAGGTGTGAAGAGGGGGGGCAGGTGTGGACGCGTGGAAGGCAGGCTCACCCCTGGTTAGCTGTAGTGAGAGATGGGGGCTTCCCTTTCACTTCACAGAGTAAAGAGAAGGCTCCGAGGTATCAACAACTTGTACTATTAGGAAAAGGAAGACAAAGAATCTGTGTTCCTGAACATCGAGAGGAAGTCTCTCTGGCTGCTGGGGGCTAGCTGGTCTCCTCCAGCTCCAAGAGGTCATCCACATACTCCACAACCTCTCCCTGTAAGAGACAATAAGACACCTCTGTTAAGCGGGTACCTGACCTTCAAAGTGCTGGTGAGCAGAGACCGTTTCCAAGAGGCAATTGCCAGCCACCCCTAGGCCAGAGCAGCCTTTCTTCCCTCGAGCCCAGAGGATCTGACTTCTCCCTGGGAGGGACCTGGCTTCCACACCATGTGAACTTGGAGTCAAGTGCTCCAAGACCCCCAGATGGCCTGTGTGAACTGGTGGTCCAGCCCCTTCTGAAAGACCCCATTTAGTGCCCCTTCCTCTGTGCATCCCTCCCCCAGCCCTACTCCCCTCCCATTAGCAGTTACCCCACAGGAAGACTTTCTGTCTGTTCCCTTTCTGCCTTGATCACCAGACCACGAGCTTTTCAAGGACCAGGACCTTCTTCTGCAGAAACTGGCACACAAAGGTCTCAGTAAACTTGCTAGGGAATGGCTGACTGCGTGTAGGCGTGTTACTGCTGGTGCCACTGAAGCCATCAGGCCACTCAAACAAGAGATGCTTGGGTGGTACAGGAGCCCACCTGCTCCCTCCTTTTGCAATGAGCCTTAAGCCTCTACCTGAAACAGCCCAGCATACTTTCTGATTTCCTTCTCTGCGTTGATTCCACTCCCACGACACACCTGACCCACCAGCTGATGACACCCATTCCCTTTACTGCAGAGAATGAGTGAATCACCAGGAAGGCCAAGCCCCTTCCCCTGAGGTCAGTACAGGCAGCCCCACCGATGGTGACCACCCCCTGCTAAAGCCCGGCCCCCCTCACGGAGGCCTCCTTCCCAGGCCAAGAGCCAATTTGCTCCTTTTGATATTTTAGCACAGAGAGAGTCATAAAATCTCTCAGCATTTGAGAATAGTTAGAAAATCTATCAAGTACATGAGACACAAAAGGGGCCTTATTATTTTTATCAAATGCTTCTACACGTCATGCCTGCAATTAGGAACTCAAGTGATGGGAGTGGAAGACCACTGCTTGAATAAACAACATTCTTCAGTTGCTTTCTGGACCCCAAAAGGAAAACAGGGTATGGCAGAGGATTACATATATGGCCATGACATCTGTTCCCAGGGTTACTGTCTCCTGCTGTGTGGCTACTGTGAGGTGGGGATGATAGTATTGTTTGCTTTTAGCTCACTACTAAGTGTCCCCGGCAATAGAGATGAAAGAAACACATCCTCCTATAAGGTCACTGGTGTCGCGCTCAGATCTATCGATATTTTCCAGGCACCCATCCCCCAGCTGCTGGGAGTGTCGTTGCTAATGGCTTATACCTGTCCCTTCTCTGCATGACTGATCTTGGCCAAAATGAGCAGCCCTGCCAGGGAGCTTATACACCACCCCCTCCGGGCTGCCAACAACTATTGAGGTACTGAGAAAGGGGATGACAAAAGGCAGAAGGAGCTCTGTGATACAATGCATGCTCCAGAGCTCCCCGCAGGATCAGGATAACCTGACTGCAGGTGAGACCACATGTGTGCGTAGCTCCTTCCCCTGCCCCTCACCTCCTTTCCTACCCAACAGCATCTATTTCAGCTTGCTTTATAAACGTTCTGAAACTGTAACAGGGCCTCTGCAAAATTTTTAACCAGCGTGCAAACTTTCAGGAGTTCTTACACACATTTCAAACCCAGAAAGATATAAAGAAGAATACCACAGATATCAGGAGACTATATTGACGCTTTGTTTCAAAGTAGCATTTTATCCTTTGGAAATTTTTAAGGATTAACTAAGAATTTTTTTGTGTTGGTTACAGTTTATTTCAAATTATTACTTGCCATAATTTGATATATAATTTAAAAAATAGCTCATTCTTTAGAAATTCTTTTATAATTCTAAAGCTTTGATTAATAACCTAACTACTTTGGGAACTTCAGTGGAGTCCTGTTATCTTGACAGGTCCAGGTCTAAGAATCCTAGGAATTTTAAAGCCTGGAATAAGCCTGGTCTATTCACGAGATGATTACTAAGCAGCCGTGTGACTTTGAGTAAGTCACTCTACCTTCCTGAGTTTGTTTCCTCATCTGTGATATGAGAGAGCTTTACTAAATCTCATAAAGGGTCTCTTCTTGTTCTAATATTTATGATTTTTTTCTAAATGCATTGTTCTTGTATGTTAAAAGTCTTCAAAGAGTTCATAGCCAGGAATTCCACCTCTGGGAATTTATCCTAAGGAAATGATCAGAGAAGAGGTAAAAGATTTAGTAACTGCTGTGTTATTTATAAAAGCAAAAAGTTGGAAGCAACCTAAATGCCTATAAAAAGAGCTTTATTTAAAAAATCCACACCATGGAATATTAGTCATTAAAAAATTGTCTTTATAATGAACATTAACTAACAAGGTTAACAAAAACCACAAAATCATCTCAATAGGTGCAGAAAAAACATTTGGCAAAATTCAACACCAAAACATTTGAAAAAATTCCTAGTTTGTCGAATGATAAAAAACATTCAACTAACTAGGAATAGAAGAGGAACCTCCTCAACCTGATAAAGGGCCCTACCACAGCTAAGAATGTACTTAATGATGAAACAGAAGGCTTTCCTTCTAAGATTAGGAACAAGACAAGGATTTCCACTCTCTCCATTTCTATTCAACATTGTACTAGAGGTTTTAGCCAGGGCAATTAGCCAGAAAAATAAACAAAAGACATCCAGACTGGAAAAAAAGTAAAACCATGTCTATTCACAGATAACATGATCTTGTATACAGAGATTCCTTAGGAATCCATACACATCAAAAAAAAGTTTAGAACTGATAAACAAGTTCAATAAGTTTGCAAGATTACAATATCAACATACAAAAATCAGCTGTATTTCTATACACCAGCAATGCACAACTAGAAAATCAAAATAAGAAAAACAATTCCATTTCCAACAGCACCAAGAATAACAAAACTTGGGAAAATATTACTGAAGGAAGTTAAAGAAGACCTAAATAAGTAGAAAGGTATCCCATATTCATGGATCGGAATATTTAATATTGTTAAGATGTCAGTCAATCTTCAGATTCAGCACAATTCCTATAAAAATCCCAGCTGCCTTTTGCAGAATTTGGCAAGCTGATCCCATATTTCATATGGAAATGCAAGGGGCCCAGAATAGCCAAAACAATCTAGAAGAAGAAGAAAGAAGTTGGAAGACTCACACTTCCCAATCTCAAAATGTAGTACAAAGCTACAGTATTCAAGACAATGCAGTACTGGCATAAGGATAGAAATCTAGATCAATGGACTAGAATTGAGAGTCCAGAGATAAACCTTCACATTTAAGGTCAACTGATTTCTTACAAGGGTACCCAGACAATTGAATAGGGAAAGAAAGTCTTTTCAACAAATGATGCTGGACAACAGTATTTCCACACACAAAAGAATGAAATTGGACCACTACCTCACATCATATGTTAAATTAACAACACAAAAATGATTGTAGACCTAAATGTAAGTGTATAATACTATAAAAACCTTAGAAAAAACCAGTAAATTTTAGTGATCTTGGCTTAGACAATATTTTCTTTGATATGACACCAAAAACAAAAGCAATAAAAGAAAAAATAGATAAGTTGGATTTCATCAAAATTTAAAACTTTTGAGCTTCCAGACACCATTAACAAAGTGAAAAGATAATGCACAGATTGGGAAAAAATTTTTACAATTCATATATCTGACAGGGGACTTATAACCATAATATATAAAGAACTCTTACAACTCAACAATGAAAAGACAAGCAACCCAATTTAAAAATGGGCAAAGAACTTGAATAGAATCAACATTTCTCCAAAGAAGATATACAAATGGCTAATAGCCATATGAAAAGATGCTCAACAACATTAGTCAATAGGGAAATGCAAGTCAAAACCATAATTAGGTACCACTTCACATCCACTAGGATGGCTATAATAAAAAAGACAGACACACACACATACACACACACAAAAAGAAAGACAGACACTATAAGTGTTGAGGAAAATGAAACAGATTAGAACTCTCATACATTGCTGGTGGGAATGTAAAATGATTCAGCCACTTTGGAAAACAGTCTGGCAGTTCTTTAACAAGTTAAACATAGAGTAATAGAACCCAGAAATTCTACTCCTAAATATATACTCCTAGGTATAAGAGAATTAAAAACTTTTGTCTAAACAAAAATTTGTACCCAAATGTCCATCAACCAAGGAATAAACAACAGGTGGTATATCCGTACAGTAGAATATTATTCATCAATGAAAAGGAATTTTTACATGTAACGTGATGCATGTTACAACATGGCTAAACCCGGAAAACATTACGCTCAGTGAAAGAAACTAGTCACAAAGACCAAAAACCATGATTCCATTCACATGAAACATCCAGAACAGGCAAATCCAGAGACAGAAAGTAGGTCAGTGGTTGCCAGGGGCTGGGGGAAAGGGTCGGGGTGGGCAGAGGGGAAGGAATGGAAAGTGACTACTAACAGGTTTGGGCTTTCATTTGGTTTTGTCTTTTTTTTTTTTTTTTGGCTGCACTGTGCAGCTCGCGGGATCTTAGTTCCCCGACCAGGGATGGCACCCCGGCCCTCGGCAGTGAGAGCACAGAGTTCTAACCACCAGACTGCCAGGGAAGTCCCTGGGCTTTCATTTGGGTGAAGAAAACGTTCTCAAATTTGAATGCACAACTTTATGAATATACTAAAAAAAACCCACTGAATTGTATATTTTAGAAAGGAGAATTGTACAATATGTGAATAATATCTCAATCAAACTGTTCTAGAAAAACATAACCAGGGAAATTGCTCATACTACAGTGTTACATGGAAAAGCCATGATATATAATTACAGTCAAGTTTATAGTGAATATATATTGGAAATATATAGAAAAAACTGGAGACATAAATACCAACATATCAATGGTAGCTTGCCTCTAGATAATCAGGAACTCTACTGTCCCATTTTTCCTAAATACTTTTTTCTCAGGAATTTCCTGGTGGTCCAGTTGTTAAGACTCCATGCTTCCACTGCCTGGGACATGGGTTCGATCCCTGGTCAGGGAACTAAGATCCCGCATGCCGTGCTGTGCAGCCAATAAATAAATAAGTAAATAAATATATTTTTCTCCACTTTTCAAACCATAGCGGTCAACCTTGTTTGTGTCTGGTCAGCATTCCTTCCTTTTCAGCATCCCTGTAGTCATATCACAGGCTCTGCTTCAAGAGAACCCAAGCCAAGACATATGGCACATGGGTCACTTCCTAGTTTGTAAAGCACTTCGACGTGCAAAGTGGTATTTCATTCTTCCAACCCTGTGAGGTCAATGTTATTAGCCCCATTCTACAGACGAAGGACTGAGGCTCAGGAGAGCTAAATGCATGCTAGTGGTCGATCCATCTCATGCAAATTCATGCACAGAAAACAAATTCCATGATGACGTCTTATTTACAGGTGCTTCACCGAAAACTGGGGCAGTGGAAAGAGCAGACATGGAGGCTCAGGGCTCCCGGGTCTGGCCTAGCAGCTCCCGGAACCTTCCTGTCCCCCAAGCTCCTCAGCTATAAAGTGAGGGGTCAGACGAGAACAAACCCGCAGCTCTCTCCCAGCTCCGATGGCTGGCAAGTCCCCAGCTGTCTTAGAAAGAGTATGACGGTTTGTTCCAAACGCCTCTCTCCAAACGCTACCCCTAATGATGGCTTTTCTGTGACTAGGCTGCCCCACCACAGAATGACGGCTCCATAACCAGCAGAGTCTCTGCCGTCAATAAAGAAGTCAGCTAAGTAAGACTTAATCAGGAATTTCAAGCAACCCCAGAGAAGGATAAAATGCCTAATTTACAGAAAACAAAACAAAACAAAAAAAACCAAACTGACAGAAAAATTGGGATGTGGGCTTCCCAGTGTCTTCAGAGTGCTAAAATTCAGTGTGTTTTTATAATGTTAAAAAATGATGCTTGATGCCACACGGTGCAGGAAAAGAAAAAAAAAAAGATGCTCGGACGGCTCCCGTGATGGGTTCCTGGAGGATGGCTCCGTACTCTGTCAGGAAACGTGGTGCTTCAGCCTGGGTTTCCTAGAAAACCCTTCTTGCCCAGGCCAGTGCTCTGACACGTTAAAACGCCCACAGAAACTCTGTTTCCCAAGGCCCCTTCTGTTTCTCATTTCAGGGACGACTCGGCCTTCCAGTGATTTTTAACAAAGCTGTGAGTAATATTTTCTCTTAGCCAGACGTGTGCTAAACAGAAAAACTTACCTCATCATCATCCATTATGTTTTCCTTAGCAAAGTCATGCAGCTCTTTCTGGAGTGTCGTCACGTTAAAGAACTGAACTGCTTCCTGTTCAGACACAAACAGAGAACAGTTTATATGACCAACCTTTTAACGGGAGAACTGGGCTGGTGGCAGGCGGGGGAAGGGTATGAGCTTTCTTTGGCAGGTGATGAAAATGTTTAAAATTAAATAGTGGTAACGGTCACACAGCTCTGTGACTATACTAAGACCACTGAATTGTGCACTTTGAAAGCATGAATTTGACAGTATATGAATTATATCTCAATTTGAAAAAAAGAGTAGCCAATCCTGAGTGAATGAAAGAGAAAGTGTGTGTGTGTGTGTGTGTGTGTGTGTGTGTGTGTGTGTTGGCTGGACAGTGAAGTTGAAGGAAGATGTATGTATGGCAAACCAGGACAGCATGCACAAATCTCAATGAAAATACAAGTTAAGGGCAAATTAGAAAAGATCTTCTGAAAGTGATATATAATCCATAGGTTTCCCTGAACACATGCAAAGCTGAGTGCATCCATCAAGGGAATTAAATGATGATTCATCCATAAACAAGCCTGACATGGAGTTGTTAAAAAAAAAAAAAAAGTAGGTGGTATGGGTGCGACATGGGAAGTGTTCATGATGAAATTGTTAGAAAGACAAAGCAAGTTGCAAAACAGTATGTAAGATCCCATTTTTGTAAAAATAAACAGTTACATGCTGCATAGACAGTAAATGCATAGCTATAGGGCAGGATGAGAAAGAGAAAATATGGGATTAAGAAGCAGTCTCAATTCCTAAGTGAATCATTTCTGTAATGTTTAAAATTTGTAGAGTGCTTACTGATTTAGAAATGAGAACAAAGAAGTAAAATGTTAAAAGATAAAAAAGCTACAAAAAAAACTGAGTTTCCCTTCATTTCTGAAATAACCCGTCTCTTAAGATGCAAAGCTGCTTCCTGAAAGTGGGATGAAGAGAACAGGAAACACAATGCCTGGTGCACTGGCACGTACTGGTCTGGGCTGGAAATGCTCCTCCAAGAGCCCCCACTTGTCCCTGTGGTACTGATAATAGACCAGGTTCTGCTGCATGACCTTATCCTCCTGGTCAAAGAGCAGGTAGCTGACCGCACAGGGGGCTGCGTTCTTCAAGTCGTTCACTGAAGGCAAAGGAAACAAGAACAGGAAATCAGCCAACCTCTCATGACCCACCCTCCATTGAATAACACCTTCAAAAAGAAAAAGATCACCAACAAGCCCCTTCTCCACAGACCCTCCTTCGGAATACCTGCAAAGACAAAGAAATCTTCCCAGGGTGAAAAGGTCACAGACAGGTTATCCATGGGAACATGGAGGACAGTTTGGAAAACAGAAGAAGTTCCTCTTTAGGCAGAGACCTATGCAGATATGCCTACTATATTCCCCTCAGGCCTTGGAGACCTGGGCTGGTGTCACATCCCTGGAACCTAAGCAGGCTTGGGTCCCAAGGCTGGACTGTCCTGAAGCTGAGGGAGCTGGTGAGGACATGCCAGCAAATGAGCCCTCCCTGGACCTGCAGTGCCTGGTCCTCTCTGCATGGGAACCCTAATCTCCGGATCCAGGCAGGCCCTTCAAATGTTAAACCAAGCCTAGTTCACCCAAAAAAGGGTCCACCCTCTGGGCTGGAAGAGTTTTGAAAAGTCACCTGGTCTCCATGTCTCCTGGTGGTGGGGTTCCCACCTCCAACCTCCTTCCTTAGAGTCACCCCACCTATGGACGACAGCGCCCTCAGTGCAGCGGTTTTGCTGGGGCTGGGATTTCTCCGTGGGGTGAAGGGTAAGGGGGAAGAAGGAACGAGACACAAGCCCTTGGGCCTTTCTTCTGGCACACTCCGCTCTCCTTGACAACCCAGGAACACGACTTTCCTAAGGCTCTGGTTGCCCAAGTATCCAAGTTGGGCATGAAGAAATGCTGCCGCCTTGTGGCCGTTTCCCATAACAACAACTTTAAAACCGCTGCTTATGGGCACTTCCTAGTCACAAGGCCTGTGGGGTTGGAAATGACACTCGTCCTCAAGAAATGTCCTGGGGTGATTGAAAAACATTTCAAAACAGGGCCGACTTTCAAGAAACCAATTTCAAGTGGTAAATTTCACTCACACTGTTTTTAAAAATAAAAAAGAAGCACTGGAAAAGATGCTCCACATCGCTGGGACTTCCCTGTTGGTCCAGTGGTTAAGAATCCACCTTCCAGCACTTCCCTGGTGGTGCAGTGGTTAAGAATCTGCCTGCCAATGCAGGGGACATGGGTTCGAGCCCTGGTCCGGGAAGATCCCACATGCCGCGGAGCAACTAAGCCCATGCGCCACAACTACTGAGCCTGCACTCTAGAGCCCACGAGCCACAACTGCTGAAGCCCGCGTGCCTAGAGCCCGTGCTCTGCAACAAGAGAAGCCACTGCAATGAGAAGCCCGCACACCACAACAAAGAGTAGCTCCCAAAAAAAAAAAAAAAGAGTAGCTCCCGCTCGCTGCAACTAGAGAAAGCCCGTGCGCAGCAATGAAGACCCAACACAGCCAAAAATTTAAAATAAATGAATGAATTTATTAAAAAAAAAAAAAAAGAATCTGCCTTCCAATGAAGGGGATGCAGGTTCAATCCCTGGTCGGGGAACTAAGATCCCACATGCCGCAACTAGCCCGTGAGCCACAACTACAGAGCCCACGCATTCTGGAGCCCACACTGCCACAACTAGGGAGAAGCCCACGCACCACAACAAAGAGCCCGCATGCTGCAACTAAGATCCAACACAGCCAAAAACAAAATAAATAAATAAATATTTTTTAAAAAGATGCTCCACATCACTATTATTAGAGAAATGCAAATCAGAACTACAACGAGGTATCACCTCGCACCATTCAGAATGGCTATCATCGAAACGTCTACAAACAATAAATGTGGAGATGGCGTGGAGAAAAGGGAACCCTCCTATGCTGTTGGTGGGAATATAAATTGGGAACAGCCACTACAGTGAACAGTGTGGAGGTTCCTTAAAAAAATAAAAATAGAGCTAGCATATGATCCGGCCATCCCACTCCTGGGTGTATATCTGGAGAAAACCAGAATTCGAAAAGACCCAGGCACCCCAACGTTCACTGCACCACTATTTACAACAGCCAAGACATGGAAGCCACCACAATGCCCATCAACAGACAAACGGAAAAGGAAGATGTGGTACGTTTATACAATGGAATATTACTCAGCCATAAAAGAAGAATGAAATGATGTGGTTGGCAGCAACATGGATGGACCTAGAGATGATCATACTAAGTGAAGTAAGTCAGACTGAAAAAGACAAATATCATATGATATCACTTACAGTTGGAATCTAAAAATTGATACAAATGAACTAATTTATAAAACAGAAAGACACTCACAGACTTAGAAAACAAACTTATGATTCCCAAAGGGGAAATTAGGGGGGGTACAGATGAATTAGAAAGTTGTGATTAACAGATACACCCTCATATATATAAAATAGATAATCAAGAAGGACCTACTGTGTAGCACAGGGAACTCTACTCAACACTCTGTAATAACCTATATGGGAAAAAGATCCAAAAAATAGCTCTATATGTTTGTATAACTGAATCAAGTTGCTGTACACCTAAAACAAACACAACATTGTAAATCAACTATAGCCCATATAAAAGAAAAATTCAATTAAAAAAAAAGTAGTACCTGCCATATTTCCCTCAGGGCTTGGTAACCGGGGCTGGGGTCACATCCCTGAAGCCTAAGGAGGCTTGGGTCCCAAGGCTGCACTCTCGTGGGGCTGAGGGAGCTGGGGAGGATATGCCATCAAATGAGACCCCCTTGGACCTGTAGTGCCGGGTCCCCTCTGGATGAGACTGCCATCTCCAGATCCAGGTGGGCCCTTCCAAAGCTAAGCCAAGCCTAGTGCACCCAAGAAAGGGTGGACCCTCTGGTCTGGAGAAGCTCTGAAAAGTCACCTGGTCTCCATGTCTCCTGGTGGTGGGGTTCCCACCTCCATCCTCCTTCCTTAGAGTCACCCCACCCAGGGACAACAGCGCCCTCAGTGCAGCGGTTTTGCTGGGGCTTCGATTTCTCTGTGGGGTGAAGGGTAAGGGGGAAGAAGCAATGAGACACAAGCCCTTGGGCCTTTCTTCTGGCACATTACGCCCTCCTTGACAACCCAGGAACATGATTTTCCTAAGGTTCCGGTTGCCCAGGTATCCAAGTTGGGCATGAAGAAATGCTGCCGCCTTGTGGCCGTTTCCCATAACAACAACTTTAAAACCACTGCTGATGGACACTTCCTAGTCACAAGGCCTGTGGGGTTGGAAATGACACCTGTCCTCAAGAAACGTCCTGGGGTAGGTGATTGAAAAAGAATTCAAAACAGGGCCAAGAGGATTCAAGAGGCCAATTTCAAGATGTAAATTTTACTCACACTGTTTACCTGTAATCCAGAAAGCAAAGATTTCTTGGGGAGCAGCAAGAAAAGCTGAAAGTTTTGGTATTTTATCCATTATGTCTTTGCCACAGTTTCTGATATTCTGGTTGGTTTTTAGAGTTAGGATTTCAGAGGACCGACCAGTGAGCTTCCAGGGCCTGGAAGTGTCCGGAACACCTCTAAACTCCAGTGTTCTGGCGTGTTCCCACTGAACCAAGACTGCTTAGTGGCTGGAAGATCCATGTTTCAATGTCCATTCACAGGGTAGTTTAGTGAAGTGTCAGCACAGCTTCTCATGAAAATGAAAGAAAAACACGGGCTATATTTTCCTCCAACAGAACATCTATAAACTGAATCCAAGATCAGCAATGTGTTGATAAAAGTTGAAACTGGGTGATGGGCACCCTAGCGTTCATTATACCAACCTCTCCAACATATGTTGTTGTTGTTTTTTTAATTACCTTGGTTTTTTTTTTTTAACTTATTTATTTTATTTACTTATTTTTGGCTGTGTTGGGTCTTCGCTGCTGCACACACGCTTTTTCTACTTGCGGCCAACCGGGGGCTACTTTTTGTTGAGGTGCGCAGGCTTCTCATTGCAGTGGCTTCTCTTGTTGCGGAGCACGGGCTCTAGACGCATGGGCTTCAGTAGTTGTGGCACGCGGGTTCTGTAGTCGTGGCTCATGGGCTGTAGAGTGCAGGCTCAGTAGTTGTGGTGCCCAGGCTTAGTTGCTCCGCGGCATGTGGGATCTTCCCGGACCAGGGCTTGAACCCATGTCCCCTGCATTGGCAGGCGGATTCTTAACCACTGCGCCACCAGGGAAGCCCCCAATATGTTTTTAAATTTCCAGAAGTTAAATAAAACATGCACATAATTTTTTTATAATTCTCATTAAAACAGGGTCCTTCCACATGTGGCTGAATATAAGCCAACAGTTAACACTGGGGTTGGGGGAGAGCAGGGAGGGGGATGGAGATGGGTTGTTTGCTTTCTTTGTTTCTCTGTACATCTCTGAGATGTTTGGTTCACTGCAATAAGCTTCTCTTATAAGCCTTTTTGAAAAAAAGCACTTACATTAAATCAGTTATTTATATTAGAAAAGAGGGTGCTTCATAAGCAAAGACACTGCCTAGTGGAAAACTGTCCCCTCCACACTAGAATGTGGTCAATAAATATTTGCTGGCACCATGCTGTGAGCTCAGTGCTGCCTCATAGGAAAGCATGTTCACACATTATATAGAACTAGACTCTTGTCCTCTATGCTAAATAATCCTTTACCAGACAGCTCACGCTGGGGTGACAGTGGCAAATAAAATCTCATCCTTCCCTCCATGAAAGGGGACTTCTGGGAAGGACACCTGTTAAAAGCACACCTCAACCTCCTGTTGATCTCAGAAATGTCCCAACCAAGGGACATTTCAGGACATTTCATTGCATCCTTAGATGAGGTTCCGGCCGCTCTAAAATCAGGTTCACTGCTGAGAGAGGCCAGTTACCTTCCTCAGAAAAACATGGTATAAATGTCAGTATCAGAGACTTTTCAGGAACAAAGGAGTCATCTTGATTAACAGCAAAAGTTTAAATATTTTTAATTTAAAAACTAAAAAGAGAGAGAGAGGGAGAGAAGGAAAATATTTTTCTTTTCTTTTTTTCCCTTTTTTAACCTTCAGCAGGCAAGGCTTTCAGTGTGTCCTGGAAAGGAGATGAGATGGGATTAAAACGTAGGCAGGTTAGGTGGCTGCTGAAGCAGAGGGAACCCAACAAAGAACAGGATGGGCACAGCGGGGAAGGGGGGCTGTGGAAGACAAGGTCACCCGGCACTCCTCCAGGACATCCCTGAGTCCCCAACACCAGCCGCCCCTGAGTTTGAAGGGCAGCCTTGGGGAAGCTAGCCAGACACCTGCCAGTGGACCCACACATTTCATCAGGAGGGCAGAGTTGTTCCTGCTGCAAACGACCCTAGTAACTTCCCGTGCTTGTCACTGAACTGCCAAGGTACACGCTGCTCACGCGAGTGGCACCCAGCAATCTTGGCTACAGGGAGAGGGGGGAAAGCCAGGAAATTCAGGCTCTGAAGTCTGAACTCCAAGTTCCTTTCTTTCTCCCATGTGTCCCTTTTGTCCACTTGGAAGGTTCTGATTGATAAACTCCAATTTCAGGCCAAGGCAGGACCAACTGCAATGACATTCTAAGAGTCTGAAAAGTAAAGCCAATGATGTGGAAGAAGGGAAATAATGATATTTAAAAAAAAAAAAGAAAAAAGAAAAAAGGGACTTGCCTGGCGGTCCACTGGTTAGGACTCCGCGCCTCCACTGCAAGGGGGCATGGGTTCGATCCCTGGTCGGGGAACTAAGATCCCGCATGCCACGCAGAGCGGCCAAAACAACAACAACAACAACAACCAAAAAAACAGTTATATAGAGTTTGCCATGTGCCAGTGTGTGAATTTCCTAAGCATGCCACGTCTATCAACTCATTTAATCCTCACAAAAATCTTAGGAGGTTAGTACTCTCTACAGATGTGGAAGCTAAGTCTTAGTACCTTGCTCAGATCTCCTAGAAAATGATTACTTACATTTATAATAAGCAAACTGCAAATAATGATACATGGTAGCCACAAATTTCTCGACTGGATATCCTCCTATAACTGGGGTGAGGTTCTCTTCACACTGTATTTTGCATTCCAGAACTTCCACGTAATGATCTGAAAGAACACACAAATTTTCAGGCAGTGTATCCATTATTTTCTTAATGCCGCTTCTGCCCCACTGCCCCAAAAGATCAAGGTAAAAGGTAAAAATGATAAATGATAAAATGATAAAAGTAAAATATTCACAACACTTATGATAAAGGGCTAAAATCTTTCATGCACAAAGTTTCCTAAATCAATAAGAAAAAGACAAATGTCCACTATAAAAATAGCCAAAAGGATGTTAATAGAAATTATAAAAAGGGCTAATAAACGTTGTGAAAAGATCTTAACCACATTTGAAATTAAGAAATACAATTCTACCTAAAATAACGTAAGCTATTACATTGGCAAAATGTTTAAAATTTGATGATGTCCAGTGATAGGAAGAGAATAGTGAGACTCATGCTCTCATGTTCTGTTGGTAGGAGCAAAATAGGAACAAATGTTTTGGAGTACAATTTGGCAAAATTTATCAAAGGTTAAAATACACATATTCTCGGTAATTCCCTGGCGGTCCAGTGGTTAGGACTCTGCACTTCCACTGCAGGGGACACAGGTTCGATCCCTTGTCAGGGAACTAGATCCCATATGCATGCCGCAACTAAGAGTTCTCATGCCACAACTAAAGATCCCGAGTGCTGCAACTAAGACCTGGTGCAGCCAAATAAATAAATAAAATAAAATAAAATAAAATTTAAAAAATACCTAAATACAGTCACATAGAAAGATGTCAAAGACTACATTTCCCAGCCTCCTTTGCAGTTAGGTTGGGGCCATGTGACTAAGTGAGCCATGAAATGTGGACGGTAACAACTGATGAATACTACTTCTGGGGCTGGTCCCTAACAACCTCCCAGGTGACCCTCGGCCCCTCCCTTTTCTCCTTTCATGCAGCCAGAAGCGAAAGACTCCAGCATTATGATACACATTTTGCCAGCAAGACTGTGGAGGAACAGGCACTCTCCTACATTGCTGGTAGGGATGCAAAATGGTACCGTAAAATACCAAATAATTTATGTAAACCTTTACTCTGAACTATCAATCCCACTGATGTTGACTTTGCAAACACACTTCCATACTTAGCAAACAACAACAACCCACTAAAATTCCCCATTGCAGTATTAGATGTAATAGGAAAAGATTGGAACAGCCCAAATATCTATCAGATAGTTGAATAAACTGTAGTACATCACTCCTCCAACCCTCAGTGGAGCACTTGGCAGTAATAAAAAGAATGACACAATCTCTACGCACTAGTTAGGATATATTGTTAAGTGGAAAAAGCATAAAATAGAATAGTGTTTAACATATGGTACCTATTCTGTATGAAAGAAGCAGACACAAAAATAAAAGGAAAGTAATCTTTTTTTTCTTTTTCTTTTTCTTTTTCTTTTTTTTTTTTTTGGCTGCATTGCGCAGCATGTGGGATCTTAGTTCCCCAACCAGGGATCAAACCCCCGCCCAGTGCAGTGGAAGCGCGAAGTCTTAACCACTGGACCACCAGGGAAATCCCTAGGGAAAGTAGTTTTATATTCACACAACCTTTATAGAAAAAAATGATTCAGGCAAGAATTCTCAACAGTGTGCTAAATCAGTGGGGATAGGGTGGGGAGGGGGGCAGAGTTTGATGGACAGCAAGTTGTCCTAGTCTGGAAGCACCTGTGCACAAATTATTAATTTAAAAAGGAAAAACAGTAATTATATTATGGAGAAACTGGAAAGCACCTCAACCAAATGTTTAAAACTTAATGTCACCACTTCCCTGGTGGTCCAGTGGTAAAAAATCCGCCTTCCAATGCAGGGGACGCGGGTTTGATCCCTGGTCGGGGAAGTAAGATCCCACATGCCGCGGGGCAACTAAGCCCGTGCGCCACAACTACTGAGCTTGCGCACCTCAACAAGAGAGCTCGTGTGCTGCAACTACAGAGCCCACATGCTCTAGAGCCCGGGTGCCACAACTAGAGAAAGAAAACCCACACGCCACAACTAGAGAGAAGCCCGCGTGCAACAACGAAGAGCCCGCTCCACAACAAAAGATCCCGCATTCCTCAACGAAGATCTCGTGTGCTACAACTAAGACCTGACGCCACCAAAACAAAAAAGAAATATGAGAAATAAATAGGAAATGTGATCCTGGACAAGATCTTGAACCAGGGAAAAAAGTTGCTAGAAAGGACATTATTGTGACAATTGACAAAATTGGAATATGGACTGTAGATTAGATAAAAGTACTGTATTGATGTTGGGACTTCCCTGGCAGTCCAGTGGTTAGGACTCCGAGCTTCCACTGCAGGGTGCCCAGGTTCGATCCCTGGTCGGGGAACTAAGATCCCACATGCCGTACGGCCAAAAAAAAGTATTGTATCGATGTTAAGTTGCCTGAATTTAATAACTATCCTATGGATATGTAGAGAATATTGTTCTTAGGAAATACACTGAAGGATTACGGGGTAAAGCGTCGTGATGTCCGCAACCTACTCTCAAAATGTCTTGAAATAAAAATAACTATATACACACACATACAGCGAGAATGATAGTAAATGTGCACAAGGTCAAAAATTGGTGAATCTGGGTAAGGAGTATGTGAGAGTTCTTTGTACTACTTTTGGAACTTCTCTACAGTTTTGAAATTACAGTTGACCCTTGAACAACACAGGTTTGAACTGCATAGGTCCACTTACATGCAGATTTTTTTCAATAGTAAATACTACTGTACCATACGATTCTTGGTTGGTTGAATCCCTGGATGTAGAACTACGAATTAGGAGGAATTATGGATACAGAGGAACAAAGGACATGGTGGACAAACTATTAAGTCATACTCGGATCTTCAACAGCACTGAGGGTCAGTGCCCCTCACAGGCTTAGTTGCCCTGCGGCATGTGGGATCTTATTTCGCTGACCAGGGATCAAACCCGCATCCCCTGCATTGGAAGGTGGATTCTTAACCACAGGACCACCAGGGAAGTCCTGGTGACATTAATTTTTAAGCATTTGGTTAAGGTGCTTTCCAGTGTTCAAGGGTCAACTGTATTTTAAAATAAAACTAAAAAAATCCCTAAATATCTATCTATCTAAGGTATATCAAAGAAACGAATAAAGAAAGGTTACCTTTGGGGGTGAGTGAGATGAATAGGAGAGATGTGGATGGAAGCAAGACTTCTCTGAGTGTGACTTTTTAAAATAGTTTTCACTCAAACATATGAATATTCTATATATTCAAAAAAAAACTAAACAATAAAAAGGAAAAATCAAGCAAGCCTCCAGACTGAAAACACACTAAAATAAACCTAGATGTATATCCAATTGGTACCACACAGAGAAAAGAACAGATCACAGTAACTGAATATTCTTAGTGGGATACAGTGTAAGGCAGCACAGTCTAATAGAAATACAATGTGAGCCACATATGTAATTGTTAATTTTCTAGTGCAACATTAAAAAAAAAACTATCATTTCAACATGTAATCAATATAAAAAATTATTAATGAGATATTCATTATCCTTTTTTTTGTACTAATTCTGCAAAATCCAGTATCTACATTATACTCAGAGCACATCTCAGATTGGACCAGTCACCATTCAAGTGTTCAGTAGCCACGATCAGCTGGTGGCTACCATGCTGGACCGCACAGATCTAAGGACTAAAAGAACTTCAAAGACATCGCAAATGTCACTCTGAAGTTTTATTGTTAATATTTATATTGGTGTGATACATTTGAGACCATATTATGTTCATTGTAAGAAAAGCAAATAAATAAATATTCTATGTTATAGAGAAGTAAGATTTTCACTGTAAGAAAAAAGTACACAAATAAAAAGTGAAAGAGGGAATTCCCCAGTGGTTCAGTGGTTAGGACTCCTCACTTTCACTGCTGAGGTCGTGGGTTCAATCTCTGGTCAGGGAACTAAGATTCCCCAAGCCGAGTGGAGGGGTTAAAAAAAAAAAAAAATTGGGCTTAAAAAAAAAAAATACAGAGGACAGAGGACTACGGGATACAACCAGCAAAATCCAGACTGTGGGAATCTCTATAGGACAAACAACACAGTTTCCGCAATAACAAGGAGAAAAAAAAGAAATGGTGGGAGGATTTATAGATTAAGAGATTTAAAAGATAACCAGGGGCTTCCCTGGTGGCGCAGTGATTAAGAATCCACCTGCCAGTGCAGGGGAAATGTGTTTGAGCCCTGGTCCAGGAAGATCCCACATGCCACGGAGCAACTGAGCCTCTGCGCCACAACTACTGAAGCCCAAGTGCCTAGAGCCCATGCTCCTCAGCAAGAGAAGCCACTGCAATGAGAAGCCCACGCACCACAACGAAGAGTAGCCCCTGCTCGCCACAACTAGAGAAAGCCCACGCGAAGCAACGAAGACCCAACACAGCCAAAAATAAATAAATAAACAATAATTTTTAAAAAATTAAAAAAATAAAAGATAACCAATTTGCTAGAATATGCATGAACCTTGAGGACATTATGCTAAGTGAAATAGGCCAGTCTTAAGAGGACTAATACTGTATGATTCTGCTTATATGAGGTACCCAGAGTAATCAAATTCATAGAGACAGAAAGAAGAATGGTGGTTGCTAGGGACTGGGAAGGAGGAGAATGGGGAGTTAGTGTTTAATGGGTACAGAGTTTCAGTTTGGGAAGATGAAAAAGTTCTGGAGATGGATGGTGGTGATGGCTGCACAACAATGTGAATATACTTACTGCCATGGAACTGTACACTTGCACGTGGTTAAAATAGTAAAGTTTTGTTCAAAATAAAAATTTAAGAAGATAACCAAATGCAACGTGTGGAACTTATTTTGAACATGATTCAAACCAATAAATTGGGAATTCCCTGGCAGTCCAGTGGTTAGGACTCCACGCTTTCACTGCTGGGGGCCCGGGTTCAATCCCTGGTCGGGTAACTAAGATCCCACAAGTCACGCAGTGGGGTCAAAAAGAAAAAAAAAAAAAAAAGAAAGAAAACACACAAAAAACCCAACAAATTGTAAATTTAAGGAACACATATTTATGACATTTCTGAGATGACTGGGACACTGGATATTTGATGATGAGATCAAGGAACTGTTGTTAAAATTCTTTTAGGTGTAATGTTTCAGTGGTTGAAAAAAAAAGAGTTCTTATCTTTTAGAGGTACCTACTGAAACATTACAAATGAAGTGACACAACATCTGGGACTTGCTTCAAAATAACATAAGGGACTTCCCTGGTGGTCCAGTGGTTAAGACTCCGAGCTCCTGATGCAGGCGCCCCGGATTCGATCCCTGGTCAGGGAACTAAATCCCGCATGCTGCAGCGAAGATCCCGCATGCCACAACTAAGACCTGGCACAGCCAAATAAATAAATAAATATTTTTTAGAAATAATAATAATAATATGAGAGGTAAGTGGGTGGGAATTAGATGACACCCAGTTGACCCTGAGTTGACAATAGTGAAGCTGCGTCATGGTGACATGGAGTTTCTTTACACTCTTCTATTTTTTGTATATGTTTGAAATTTTCCACAATAAAAAGGTTTTGTTAAGAAAAATAAAGGTACTCTGTGGAAAAAGAGATCCATGAGCAAAGAAGTGATTAAAAAACAAAAACAAAAACCGTACTGGATTCAATAACTGTAAAAGAGCCGCCTACCCCAGGGTTTCTGGGAGCCATTAACCATCATAGCACACAGAGCCATTAACCATCACAGCACACAGAGACTCCAAGAGGCAGACGGTGCTCAGGCCAATCTCAGACCTATCTGACCTGGGTCCCCTTCCTGCAAGGTGCAGTTTGGATGTCCCAAACCACTTAGGGACATCTCTTGGCCATTTCCCATTCTCTGGAGCATCGCTGCCCACTACTGGTTAAGGAGAAACCCTAGGGCTATTTATGTGTTTTCAATTTTTTTTCTTTCTTTTTTTTTTTTTTTTTTTGGCCACACCGTGAGGCATGTGGGAATCTTAGTTCCCCGACCAGGGATCGAACCCACGACCCCTGCAGTGGAAGCACAGAGTCTTAACCACTGGACCGCCAGGGAAGTCCTCAATTTTCTTCATTCTTTCCTGTGTTTTCTAAACTTCCTATAATAAGCATGAATTATTTTATAGTCAGAAAATTTTGTTCCCGAAAGTTATCTTAGTGATGACTAACTAGAGGTTCATTATACTCTTCATTTTACCTTGATGTGTGCTGAAAAATTGCCATAATCAAAGTTATCTCCCTAAGGTGAGGCATGAGTTGCTTTGGGGCCCATTTTTATTTTTTCCAAAAGCCTGTGGGAATCTGTAATCAAGTAGGGCTGATGAGGCAGACCTTCTCTGCTGGCCTGTTATCTAGACACCATACTCACTGTTTCTCCAGAAGCTCCCACCAAATCAGAGGCTGATCTATACATGTGTCAGCCACCCCAGTTACCCTCTCTTATTTAAGCTCAAAAGTTCCTCAGAGGCCACTCAAGTACCTAGGAGGCATGTAGAACCCACAGGGGCAGCTATGCCATTTATGTCGAGGACACAACCCACCACTAACCTGCTATGGAAAGATAGAAATCCTTGAAGTCCTTGATCTCCCGGGAGCCCTCGCAGGCAGCGAGACACTCATAAAAGGCCTTGAAAAAGTCAGGAAGGGCCAGCTCCATGTCCGTGATGCATGTCCTCCAGTTCTCACCATTGTACCCCCGCACGGCTCGGATGAACAGGCTCTGGAATCATCAGAAAGTCTACAAATAATAAATGCTGGAGAGGGTGTGGAGAAAAGGGAATCCTCCTACACTGTCGGTGGGAATGTAAATTTGTACAGCCACTATGGAGAACAGTAATGAGGTTCCTCAAAAAACTAAAACTAGAGCTACCATATGACCGAGCAATCCCACTCCTGGGCATATATCCAGAGAAAACTCTAATTCAAAAAGATAAATGCAGGGCTTCCCTGGTGGCGCAGTGGTTGGGAGTCTGCCTGCTAATGCAGGGGACACGGGTTCGAGCCCTGGTCTGGGAAGATCCCACATGCCGCGGAGCAACTAGGCCCGTGAGCCACAACTACTGAGCCTGCATGTCTGGAGCCTGTGCTCCGCAACAAGAGAGGCCGCGATAGTGAGAGGCCCGTGCACTGCGATGAAGAGTGGCCCCCGCTTGCCACCACTAGAGGAAGCCCTCTCACAGAAACGAAGACCCAACACAGCCAAAAAATTTAAAAAAAAAAAAAGAAAAAAGATACATGCACCCCTATGTTCATAGCAGCACTATTAACAATAGCCAAGACATGGAAGCAACCTAAGTGTCCATCAACAGGTTGCATGGATAAAGAAGATGGAATATTACTCAGCCATAAAAAAGAGTGAAATAATGCCATTTGCAGCAACACAGATGGACCTAGAGATTATCATACTAAGTGAAGTAAGCCAGACAGAGAAAGACAAATACCATATGATATCACTTATATGTGGAATCTAAAAAATGATGCAAATGAACTTGTATACAAAACAGAAATAGACTCACAAAGTAGGAAAACAAACTTATGGTTACCAAAGGGGAAAGGGGTAGGGGAGGGATAAACTGGGAATTTGGGATTAACAGATACACACTACTATATATAAAATAGATAAGCAACAAGGACCTACTGTATAGCACAGGGAACTATATTCAATAGCTTGTAATAACCTATAATAGAAAAGAATCTGAAAAATAATACATATATATATATTCTATGTGTAATTGAATCACTCTGCTATACACCTGAAACACTGTAAATCCACTATACTTCAATTTAAAAAAAAACAAAAACAAACAAACAAACAAAAAGCAGGCTCTGGAAAGCACAGAGAAGCCAAGGAAGGTCCAGACATGAAGGGAGAGAGATCTGTCCTCCTGAAAGGAATCAGACCATCATCAAGCTCTACTCTCATTAGCTCTGGAGAAACCATGCTCACTCTTAATTATAAATAGGAAACCAATCAGTAACTTACCTATATCTAGATTTTTCTACCCTGTTCACAGTGGTACACTTATTTTATTTAATTCAAAAAGTAGCAGGCGCAATCCACCAGAGGGCAGACAGCAGAAGCAAGAAGAACTACAATCCTGCAGCCTGCGGAACGAAAACCACATTCACAGAAAGATAGACAAAATGAAAAGGCAGAGGACTATGTACCAGATGAAGGAACAAGATAAAACCCCAGAAAAACAATTAAATGAAGTGGAGATAGGCAACATTCCAGAAAAAGAATTCAGAATAATGATAGTGAAGATGACCCAGGACCTCGGAAAAAGAATGGAGACAAAGATCAAGAAGATGTAAGAAAAGTTTAACAAAAACCTAGAAGAATTAAAGAACAAACAAACAGAGATGAACAATACAATAACTGAAATGAAAAATACACTAGAAGGAATCAATAGCAGAATAACTGAGGCAGAAGAACGGATAAGTGACCTGGAAGACAGAATGGTGGAATTCACTGCTGAGGAACAGAATAAAGAAAAAAGAATGAAAAGAAATGAAGACAGCCTAAGAGACCTCTGGGACAACATTAAACACAACAACATTCGCATTATAGGGATCCCAGAAGAAGAAGAGAGAGAGAAAGGACCTGAGAAAATGTTTGAAGAGATTATAGTCGAAAACTTCCCTAACATGGGAAAGGAAACAGCCACCCAAGTCCAGGAAGCGCAGAGAGTCCCAGGCAGGATAAACCCAGGGAGAAACACGCCAAGACACATAGTAACCAAATTGACAAAAGGTAAAGACAAAGAAAAATTACTAAAGGCAACAAGGGAAAAATGACAAATAACATTCAAGGAAACTCCCATAAGGTTACCAGCTGATTTCTCAGCAGAAACTCTACAAGCCAGAAGGGAGTGACACGATATATTTAAAGTGATTAAAGGGAAGAACCTACAACAAAGATTACTCTACCCAGCAAGGATCTCATTCAGATTCAATGGAGAAATCAAAAGCTTTACAGACAAGCAAAAGCTAAGAGAATTCAGCACCACCAAACCAGCTTTACAACAAATGCTAAAGGAACTTCTCTAAGTGGGAAACACAAGAGGAGAAAAGGACCTATGAAAACAAACCCAAAACAATTAAGAAAATGGTAATAGGAACATACATATTGATAATTACCTTAAATGTGAATGGATTAAATGCTCCAGTCAAAAGACACAGGCTCGCTGAATGGATACAAAAACAAGACTCATATATATGCTGTCTACAAGAGACCCACTTCAGACCTAAGGACACATACAGACTGAAAGTGAGGGGATGGAAAAAGATATTCCATGCAAATGGAAATCAAAAGAAAGCTGGAGTAGCAATACTCGTATCAGATAAAATAGACTTTAAAATAAAGAATGTTACAAGAGACAAGGAAGGACACTACATAATGATCAAGGGATCAATCCAAGAAGAAGATATAACAATTATAAATATATATGCACCCAACATAGGAGCACCTCAATACATAAGGCAAATGCTAACAGCTATAAAAGAGGAAATCGACAGTAACACAATAATTGTGGGGGACTTTAACACCTCACTTACACCAGTGGACAGATCATCTGGAGAGAAAATAAATAAGGAAACAGAAGCTTTAAATGACACAATAGACCAGATAGATTTAATTGATATTTATAGGACATTCCATCCGAAAACAGCAGATTACACTTTCTTCTCAAGTGCACATGGGATATTCTCCAGGATAGATCACATCTTGGGTCACACATCAAGCCTCGGTAAATTTAAGAAAATTGAAATCATATCAAGCATCTTTTGCAACCACAATGCTATGAGATTAGAAATAAATTACAGGGGAAAAAATGTAAAAAACACAAACCCATGGAGGCTAAACAGTATGTTACTAAATAACCAAGAGATCACTGAAGAAATCAAAGAGGAAATCAAAAAATACCTAGAGACAAATGACAACGAAAACACAACGATCCAAAACCTATGGGATGTTTCTAGCAATACAATCCTACCTTAAGAAACATGAAAAATCTCAAATAAACAATCTAACCTTACACCTAAAGGAACTAGAGAAAGAAGAACAAACAAAACGCAAAGTTAGTTGAAGGAAAGAAATCATAAAGATCACAGCAGAAATAAATGAAATAGAAACAAAGAAAACAATAGCAAAGATCAATAAAACTAAAAGCTGGTTCTTTGAGGAGATAAATGAGATTGATAAACCTTTAGCCAGACTCATCAAGAAAAAGAGGGAGAGGACTCAAATCAATAAAATTAGAAATGAAAAACGAGAAGTTACAATGGACACCGTAGAAATACAAAGCATCATAAGAGGCTACTACAAGCAACTCTATGCCAATAAAATAGACAAGCTGGAAGAAATAGACAAATTCTTAGAAAGATATAACTTTCCAAGACTGAACCAGGAAGAAATAGAAAATATGAACAGACCAATCACAAGTAATGAAATTGAAACTGTGATTAAAAATCAAAAATCTGATTAAAAATTGATTAAAAACTTAAAATTTTTGTGATTAAAAATCTTCAAACAAACAAAAGTCCAGGACCAGAGGGCTTCACAGGTGAATTCTATCAAACATTTAGAGAACAGCTAACACCCCATCCTTCTCAAACTCTTCCAAAAAATTGCAGAGGAAGGAACACTCCCAAACTCATTCCACGAGGCCACCACCACCCTGATACAAAAACTAGACAAAGATACTACAAAAAAAGAAAATTACAGACCAATATCACTGATGAATATAGATGCAAAAATCCCCAACAAAATACTAGCAGACAGAATCCAACAACACATTAAAAGGATCATACCATGATCAAGTGGGATTTATCCCAGGGATGCAAGGATTCTTCAATATATGCAAATCAATCAATGTGATAGACCATATTAACAAACTGAAGAATAAAAACCATATGATCATCTCAATAGATGCAGAAAAAGCTTTTGACAAAATTCAACACCCATTTATGATAAAAACTCTCCAGAGAGTGGGCATAGAGGGAACCTACCTCAACATAATAAAGGCCATATATGACAAACCCACAGCAAACATCATTCTCAATGGTGAAAAACTGAAAGCATTTCCTCTAAGATCAGGAACAAGACAAGGATGTCCACTCTCACCACTATTATTCAACATAGTTTTGCAAGTCTTAGCCACGGCAATCAGAGAAGAAAAAGAAATAAAAGGAATACAAATTGGAAAAGAAGAAGTAAAACTGTCACTGTTTGCAGATGACATGATACTATACATAGAGAATCCTAAAGATGCCACCAGAAAACTACTAGAGCTAATCAATGAATTTGGAAAAGTTGCAGGATACAAAATTAATGCATAGAAATCTTGCATTCCTATACACTAATGATGAAAAATCAGAAAGAGAAACTAAGGAAACAATCCCATTCACCACTGCAACAAAAAGAATAAAATACCTAGGAATAAACCTACCTAAAGAGGTAAAACACCTGTACTCAGAAAACTATAAGACACTGATGAAAGAAATCAAAGATGACACAGACAGATGGAGAGATATACCATGTTCTCTCTTTCATTCAGATTATTTTCAAATCACTATTTAGTATTGTGTGTCTTAATTTAAAAAAAAAAAAAGTAACAGGCACTTGATAATAAAATCAAGTTTGAGTAAAGGAAAAAGAGAAAACTCTAGTGACAGAAACCAGAGCAGTGGCTGCCAGGAGTCAGGGGGTGGGGCAAAGCCTGGACTGCACAGGGGTACAAGGGAACTTTTTAGGGGAGAAGAAAATATTCTACATCATGATTGTGGTGGTACCTTTGACAAAACTCATCGAATTACACACTTAAAATTCGTAAATAAGTTTTAAATAAATTATACCTCAGTAAAGCTGATTCTAAAAATCGATTCAAGGAAAAGATAAAGCTTAAGCAAGTGTCAGATACCCCTCCCCCTAACAGTGAAGTATGAACTAGGAGTGCCACACATCAGTACAAGTTCCTGGGGAGGGCAGCCACGTGCCAGATAGAGGAAACGTCAAGGACTTTCTGCTAACTGTTGCCTGGAGCAGGTAAAAGAAATAACTAGGGCTGAGGAAGCAGCCTGCTTTCACAAGAAATAAGTAGAGATCTTGGACGCATGCGGAAACCTGCTAAATTGGAGGGGCCAAGACAGGCCTTGAAATACGCATGGGGCTCTCCATTTGTAGTTTTGTTTTCAGTTGCTCTGGAATGGGGGTATTTGAGGGTCACCCCTGGGACCTGAAATTTTCACCCAGCTTAAGGCCTCAGGTTAAGAAGGTGGGTCTCCTTATACCTCCTGGGCAGGCAGCATCCCCTGGAAACAAGACAGGCAGCTGAAGGGGCTTTGCCTGGAGACTGGGTAAAAGAGCAGCAACACCAGGCCGCTGGCTCTGCAGAAATGGCAGGGTGGCAGCAGCAAGAAAGCCCTGCAGAGAGAGGAAGCCCCTGGGCACGGTTGGGATGGTGGGGAGGGGGGAGCCCGCCACACCCAGCAGGACTCCAAAGAGGGCAAGAAGGGTGCAGCTGCTTGCAGTGAAGCCCAGTGCACTGGTCGCATGCACTCCGCTCTGCTCCCCAAACCCTACCCAAAAAATGACAGGGAAGGAAGTAAAAAGACTTCAATCCTTTTATGGGAGAACGGGAAAGGAGCAAGCAGCAGACAAGAGATTTCAACAACTTTTGGAAAGGCAAAAAACCGAATTATCAGAGAGGAGGGACTTCAGAGCAGGTGAGCTATACACTCGTAGGCACCTGCAGGCACCAGGGACCACGGAGGCTGGCACAAGGCATGGGACAGAAAGCAGGGCTGAAAGTCTGAACATAGCTGTTGGAACCCTGGGTTCCCCTACCAGCGCCCACCTGCTCACCTAAGGAACCACACCTCCCAAAGCCACTCCTTGCCAGAGACTGGTGGTCTATTCTAGAGACTCTACCCATAAAGGCTGAGGGGCCAGGGAGCAGGCATAGCAGAGCCGAGTCGAGGCATGGGCTGAAAACCAGGAAGCAGGTAAGGTCTCCAACTCAGCTGTGAGACCCCCATCCCTCTCCCCAGACTGGCTCTCAGACACCAGTAGAGAAGCACAGACACCCCACCAGCCCTGCAGAAGGCTGGAGAATTCTTCCCTGGAAAACTGAAGGGCTCCAGGAAAGAGACTTCGCCCACTATGTTTGAGGGTCACCACCAGTGAAAAAGTGAGCCTGAGATCTGGTCCCACGATACGAAACCCTGGAGTCAGACCTTAGGATCTAACGGCTCCCATGGGTACTTTCAACGCATCCCTCTGTTTTCAACCCTGCCCACCCTCCACTGGTACCCACACCCCCAGAGCCCGAGCTCGACAGGGCCGGACAACAGTAAGTGCTCAAAGGGCTTAGATTCTTCCTCTTCTGATTGTCCTCATTCATTCTCATCAGAATTCCCCTCTGCAGATGCAGAGACTTAAGTAGCCTCCAATCTGTCAAGTCAGTCCTCCTAGCGCCTCTATTTCCTTTCCAACTTAAGATATAAAGTTGTGTGTGTGTGTATAAATATATATGTTTCCTAGCTTCATCAGAAATGGAGAATTATATTTCTGTTTCTCCTATTCTTGGTCATTTTCAGATGATTTCCAAGACACGTCTTTATTCTACCATCTTATTCTACCATCACATGACCATATTTCTAAAATGTAGCATTTAAAACAAAGTGGCTTTAAAATCATCATGGAAAGTAAAATTGCATTCTTAAATGGATCAACTAGGTGTTAAAAAGGCAATCATTTCTATTGTCATAATATTCATTAAATGTCATTAAAAATCACTAGCGGTCCTTTGATGTCAATAGATGTTCACTGAGATACGCTTCTTTGACAACTCGCATTGCAACTAACCACTGTGTAAAAATGCAAATATACCTCATACGACTTGGTTTCCAAGTCTTTAATGTAGTCCTCGGCATCGGGCAGGCTCTTGTAATAAGCCATGTTTCTCTTCATCATTTCATCATCAGGATGCTTCAGTAGAAAGGTGTGAGCAGCTGCAATGGCTTTTGGAAGATTATTTGCCTAAAGTACAAAGAAGAAAGAGAAAAGCTACTCAATGGGTGGTGAGCGTGAACGTCTGTTCAGTCCTTCGGCAACTTTGTGTTTCTACACAATGTTGGAAGCTAAGGGTTCAGTGATATCCAAGACCCAGAAAGACCTGGCCCAGCCACTCTGGAAGAGTGTTCATTCCCTGCAGGTGAGTAGATGGCCTTTGTGTGCCTGTCCCGATCTACGCCCTGCAGTCTCCACCCTACCCTGCCCTGCCCAGGAGGCTGGTGTACAGGCTGTCACAGCGGACTCCCTTGCCCCCTAGCTTCCAGTGGGTTCATCAATGAGGAGCTCCAACAGGAGCCCAACAGGAACCCAACAGGAGACTGAAGGAAGGGAAGAAAATAAGGCTGGGCCGTTAGTGTCCTGGCTCTCTCCCTGCAAGGTCGCTCCCTTGACTGAAGGTCACAGCCCCTCTCAAAGGGGGCCTCTCCTTCCGGTATCTCTCCTTCTGGCTTCCAGCAATTGGTCTCTCCCTTGCCCCTTCTGGCCTGGGCGGGGGAGTGTCACACCTCACTGTCACTAGCCGTTGTAAATAACTGCTTTATTAAATGTTCCTCCAATTACCCAGTATGACTATATCACATCTTTTCTGCCAGAACCTTGACAGATGTATCAATACTTTCCCGAGTCTCTCACAGAATCTCCGCTTCACTGTTCTCAGTGACTCCCACCACCTCCTCACTTACTCATCCATTCACTCAGCAAATACTTGTTGCAAGCCTCCTACATGCCAGGCACTGTTCTAGGAAATGGGTCTGTAACAATGAGCAAAACAGGGGGAAAGAATCCCTGCCTTTACGTACTGGACATGCAGGTGAGCCCTCCCTATTCCCGTAACCTTGATCAAGAGCCTCTTTTTTTTTGGTGGGGGGACGTGCCTCCTTATGACCTGTTTATTTCAAGTAATTGACCCAACCTGTACTAAATGGATTCATTTCCTCTCTCTCTCCTCTATCTATACATATAGATACACACACACACACACACACACACACACACACATATATCATATACATGGGTCTACAGGTGAATACTTGCAGATAGACATGTTGACATGTAACTTTACTCTTTCATGGATATATGTGTACTAATATATTTTATACACTATATAATATATAATGTAATATATGTAATACATTATAATTAAAATGTATATAATTATTTTTGTAAATAAGTTCATTTGTATCTTTTTTTTTTTTTTTAATTTATTTATTTATTTATTTATTTTTGGCTGTGTTGGGTCTTCGTTTCTGTGCGAGGGCTCTCTCTAGCTGTGGCAAGCGGGGGCCACTCTTCATCGCGGTGCGCGGGCCTCTCACTATCGCGGCCTCTCTTGTTGGGAGCACAGGCTCCAGACGCACAGGCTCAGTAGTTGTGGCTCACGGGCCTAGTTGCTCTGCGGCATGTGGGATCTTCCCAGACCAGGGCTCGAACCCGTGTCCCCTGCATTGGCAGGCAGATTCTCAACCACTGCACCACCAGGGAAGCCCCATTTGTATCTTTTTTCTTAGATTCTGCATATAAGCGATATCATACGATATTTCTCTTTGTCTGACTTACTTCACTCAATATGACAATCTCTAGGTGCATCCATGTTGCTGCAAATGGCATTATTTCATTCTTTTTTATGGCTGAGTAATATTCCATTGTATATATGTTCCACATCTTCTTTATCCATTCATCTGTCGATGAACATTTAGGTTGCTTCCATGTCACAGCTATTGTAAACAATGCTGCAATGAACATTGAGGTGCACGCATCCTTTCGGACCGTGTTTTTCTCCAGATACATGCCCAGGAGTGGGTTTGTTGGGTCATATGGTAGCTCTATTTTTGGTTTTTTAAGGAACCTCTGTACTGTTCTCCACAGTGGCTGTACCAATTTACATTCCCACTAACAGTATAGGAGGGCTCCCTTCTCTCCACACCCTCTCCAGCATTTATTGTTTGTGAATTTTTTGATGATAGCATCTTTTGTGTTATCCTGTGTTCTGTCTCCCTGCTTTTCACACCTCTTTGTGGTCTCAGCTAATGTGTTGTCTCCCCCTCCAGACTCTGAGTCTTGAATGACCCAGCAGTGTCATTCATGTCTGCACTCCTGGTGCCTGGCACAGTTCCTGGGACAAAGCAGGACTTGGTAAGTACCAGTGATTTGGATGTAACATCACCACTGCATAATATTTTCATGAAATTAGTTCATGTTTCCCTCTATTTTCCCCTCTCTCTTTTCTCCCCATTAGGTGGTGGTCAGCTGATTCTGAGTTTCACTGCCTCATGGGAGGTAGCTGTCTGGTCAGGACACAGAAACATGACAAAAGCCCCTGTACTCTTGAGAGAACTTGGCAAGTATGGGAAGAGGAGGAAATCGGGAGAGGGAGCTGCAGGAAGAAGCTGACTGGCCTGGAAGAAGAAGAGGGAGGAAGAGGAATCCTCTAGGCCAGAAGAAAGTCCCCCTTGGGGTCTGCAGGGGCAGCAAGGTCTGTGGCCCTTGACCTTCAGGTTTGGCACCTGCAGGCGGAGCCCAGGAGAGCAGAAGTCCTTAGAGAGGAATGGGATGCCCTGGGGGCGGGAGGCTCAAGAGGCGGGCAGCCGAGGATAGGGACACCTCCCTGTGTGACACGCGAGCAGCAAACAGAGGGCCCCCCGCGATGTCCTGGCTCCTCGGTCCCCTGGTATCACAGCACAACCTGGTGGTGGGGAGGGAAGGCCCCCGGATCTCGTGCACACAGACTCCTTCAGCCAATCCAGAGGGACACTCGGGGGCAAGAATTAGGGAATTCAGTTTGGAGAGAGAAAAATAAAGGAATACTTGGCACACTCTGGATTTCCGAGAATCAAAGGATAGCACATACCTGTGCGAAATTGCCCCAGAATGGGAGCCCAGTCATTTGGAGACAATGGCAGTGGCTGCCCTGGAGGAGTGATGGGTGGTGATAAGGACAGACTCCCAGAAGTCAGTGCTGATATTTGGGGAATGCCAGGACCTGGAGTGCGACTGCCTTTTTTTTTTTTTTTTTGGCTTTGCTGCCGGCTGCTTGTGGGATCTTAGCTCATGGACCAGGGATGGAACTCTGGGCAGGTTGGGGGGGGGCCAGAATGGGGATGGGGAAGCACAGAGCCCTAACCACTGGACCACCAGGGAATTCCCAGAACTGCCTTTGAAAGAGTTCTACAGACAGCTTTATACTCCTGGCTGGAAAAAGGCCAGTCTGGCAGCCAGAAGGAAGGGAAGAGTATGAATGCAGCCCTTTTTAAAGCATGTGCCAATGAAATTAGATTCTCTGATTCTCAGAAGAGCAGTTAGAAAGAGTGGAACAGAGTGAGATTTTTAAGGCCTTTCACTCAGGACCTGAGTTTTACAAAATGGAATCCCTTCCTGAAGGATGATTTTATTCATTTTTAACTCCAGCTCTGTCAGCTGGAGCATGGAGCCACATCTTGACAGCTAAACCTCTGACAGACCCCAGGCAGGTTTTAGAGAAGGAGGGGGTGGGGGAACCTACCCTGCCATGGGCTCCTGAGAGACAGCCACCTGCACGAGAGGCTCCCAGTCACCTGCCAAACCAGCCACCCCTCAACCAGGGGAGGACAGAGTCCAGGTCCAGGCAAAGAGGGGGTAAGCATGCCTGCGAGGCAGCCAGCTCTGTCAGCTCAGAGTTCAACAGTCATCAAGGATTTGATAAAGCGCTGGGGCCCACCTGTTCCTCGGCCTGTGGAGAAGATGAGCATTTCATGAAGATGGCGGCCACAGAGAGAACCCACAGTTCATGACATGAACCTAAGTCAGGCTGGGGGCATGAAACCTACCGTGGTTTCAGATCCTGCTAGAGCAGGAAGCACCATCCATCTCCAGTACCTGTCGCCCGCCGTCAGGTGCCAGGTAGAATGAATGTGCCTGTCACCAATTATTTCCTCTCTACCCAGAAACAGAGTTTGAAAATATAAACACCATTACGGAAAAAAAAAAAAATCAGCCATACAATATCATCACCCCAAATCACTTTTTCAGTGATTTTCAGTTGAAGCAATTAAGGGAAGGTTCTGGTTTATTTATAAAATTCTAAACTTCTCCCTGCCCTGTAAGTGATCTCAAAATACTAAGACGGATGGTATTATACTGACTGTTTTTTTTTTTTTTTTTTTTTGGCTGCACCCCGCAGCTTGCAGCATCCTAGTTCCCTGACCTGGGATCGAACCCATGCCCCCTGCAGTGGAAGTGCGGAGCCTTAACCACTGGACCGCCAGGGAATTCCCTATACTGACTTTTAAGTAAGTGATTGTTACAAGACCTACAAAGGGTTTTGAGAGAAGCTATGAACCTGCTAACCTTTGAGGATGCCAGGATGGAGGAAACCCCTGCCTTCTGGTCACATTTTAGCACTGCAGTCCCCTCCTCCCTACAGCACTTGTTTCAAAGTCATCTGTATATTAAAGAAATCAGAGCTTCCACTATTCTCCAGGTTTAAAAATAAAACGTTTTCCCCTTGATTATGTGACTCAAATTTGGCTCAGACTGTATTTGCCAAAAGCTCTACAAAAAAGAGAGAGGATTAAACGAGTCCTTTTTAGCGTAAAAAATACCGCTTGTATGAGTCAGCCATCACTTCTGCATTTCATACATTCTGGAAATGTATTAATCTTATCCCCGTTCTATTTTAAAATTGTTTTTTTATTGCCAGGACAAACATTCACAAATCTGATACTTATATAAAACTGTAACCAGGCATAGAAATAACCCAGCTTTTCTCCTATTTAGGGTTTCTGCTATTTTATGGCTCATATGAATGCAACAGACTCGCAGCTCCGTTTCAGGGAAATATGAAAACCAGATCTTGCAACCCAAAGACTGAAAGCAAAGTTTAAAAAATCGTTTTCGGTTAGAGAAAGTAGAAACTGGACTTTGAGAGGTCTCTATTGGCAAAACCCGGTGAAGACCCACCAAGCTAAAACCTGTTTATCCAGTAACAGGGAATTCAGCCCCTCTTAAAACTTGTGGGTCACCAGAGTAAGGACTTAAAGGATAGAGACTGCAATTTGTGGCTATCTTTAGCCAGCAATCACAGGCAGAATGTAAGCAGCCACAAAAAGAAGGAAGACAACTGTGTTACATTCTAGATGAAAGACAGCCAGCCCAGATCGCCAGCCCTGATGAATCACAGCGCTCAGCTTCTTCTCCTCCAGGCAGGGAAGTGTCCTTCCAAGGAGCCCTGCCCTTTCCTGGCCTTAATTTCCTCTTTAAAAGGAACTGGCCGGCTCCTCAGGTCCTCTTCAGCCCTATTACTGAAAGGCACCACTCACTTGAGAAATGGGATTTTAATGGTATATACCAAAAAAAGAGTCTGTCTTCAAATAACACTGTGCTAGGCGTTCTATGTACGTTCTCCGCCTCAGAACAACCCTTCAAGAAAAGTATTTTCATCTCTATTGAAGATGAAGAATAGGGGGAACAGGATTTGAAGGCGTCCTTTGGCAGCGCGGGGTGGGAAAGAACTAACTCAAGAAAGAGCGGTGGGACGCGGCCCAGGACCGAGGGACAGAGCCTGGGCCTAGGGGCGGGGCCTAGGCTTGGGGGCGGGGCGGGGCGAGGCGGACTTGCCTTGAAGTAGGCGAACTGCAGGAACTTATACGGCTCTCGGCGCTGGAAGTCGGCCAGCACTTCGCGGCTGGGCTGCGACTGGCGGAAGGCCGGCAGGCCCTGCTTGCAGCGCTTGAGGCAGTGCGCGCGGCGCAGCAGGCCCCCGAAGAGGCGCAGCTCCGGGTAGCGCGCGAGGCCGGCGGCGGGCTCGGGCTGCGGCGCCGCGCTGCAGTTGCGGTGGCAGAAGGCCTCGCTGTCGCGTAGCAGGCGGTGCAGCCGCAGGCTGATCTCCAGATAGCCCACGCTCTCCGCCCAGTGCTCGCCGCTGTATTGGTCCAGCGCGTGCCGGTAGGCCGACTCGAGCGGCATCAGCTCGTCCCGAGGGAAGCTGCGGAAACTGTAGCGCTCGTACTGGGCGCGCCCTGAGCGCAGCGCGCAGCCAGCGCATAGCAGCGCCACCAGCGCCGCGGCCGCCCGGCGCCCCGGCTCCATCGCTCCCGGCGGAAGGAAGGAAGGAAGGAAGGAGGGGTGCGAGAAGGAAAGGAAGCGGGAGGACTGAGCGACGCGGCGAGCCGAATGCTGGGGAGGCGGGGACGCCAGCCTCCGGCCCGCCCCGTCCGGCTGCCCCTCCCCACCCAATCCGGGGGTCCGGGCGAAGCTGCCCGCGCGGAGCGGGTGTCCTGGGGAGAGGCGCTGCCCTCTAGTTCCTGCACGATCTAACCCGTCATCCCAGGCTCCACTGTTCGCTCCTTTATAAAGAGGGCGGTCTGCAAGCCAGACGCGGCCCTAATGGATCATAGATCAGCGCTGCTTACACTTTAGAATCTCTTAGAGGACTTGTGAAAACGCAGATTCCTGGACCGTGACCCGAGTTTCTCATTCAGCAAGTCTGGTTGGGATGGGGGTCTGAGGATCTGCGATTCTAACCAGCACCCTGGTGAGACTGATCCTGCGGGTCCACGGCCTACACTTTGATGGCACTGCGACGACCTTACATTTCAATGAGAAAGACAATGCATAAATAAAATTAATAAGGATGTCAGTGGCGCTTTGTAAACTATTAAGCTAATCAGGTTGGAGATGCACACACCTTATGACTGCCATTCCACTCCTCAGAATACGCTGGAGAGCGAATTCCCTGGCGGTCCAGTGGTTAGCACTCGGCGCTTTCACTACTGAGGGCGCGGGTTCAATCCCTGGTGGGGGAACTAAGATCCCAGGAGCAGCGCGGTGCAGCCAAAATTTTTTTAAAATTAAAAAAAGAAAACCAATAAATAAAAGAATACGCTCGAGAAACTTGTATGTGTACATCAAAAGATGCGGATAGAGGGGCTTCCCTGTGGTCCAGTGGCTAAGACTCCGCGCGCCCAATGCAGGGAGCCTGGGTTCCATCCCTGGTCGGGGAACTAGATCCCATATGCCGCGACTGAGAGTTCGCATGCTGCAACTTATGATCCTGCACGCTGCAACGAAGATCCTGTGGGCCGCAACTAAGAGCCGGTGCAGCCAAATAAATTAATATTTTTAATAATAAATAAATAATTTACAGAAAAATTAAAAGGATAGTAGAAACAATTCCTGTATAGCCCTCATCCACATTCACAAATTGCTAAGTTATGCCACATTTCTTTTCTCTATATTTATCTCTATGTTTTTTTCTGAATCATTTGAGAGTACATTGCATACATGAGGTCACTTACCCCTTAATCTTTTAGCATTGATATGTATGTCCTAAGAACTAAACTACAGACAATGATCAAATTCAGGAAACTTAGCATTGATGGAAGACTAATCTATATTCCCTATTCCTGTTTTGTCAACTGTCCTAATAATGTCTTTTACAGCACTTTATACCCCTGGGCAGGATGCGGTCCAATATCCGGTGTTGAATCTAGCTGTCTCTTTTACCTAGTGTTCTGGAATCTGAACCTTCAGCTTTTCTTGTCATACCATTGACACTGTATAAGAATACAGGCCAAAACAACAATGAGATCCACTACACACCTATTAGAATGGCCAAAATTCAAAATACTGACAACGCCAAATGCTGACAAGGATGTAGAACAACAGGAACTCTTCATTCATTGCTAGTGGGAATACAAAATGATACAGCCACTTTGGAAGACAGTTTGGCAGTTTCTTACCAAACTAAACATACTCGCCATACCATCCAGCAATTACATTCGTTGGTATTTACTGAAATAAATTGAAAACTTATGTCCACACAGAAACCTGCACACAAATATTTATAGCAGCTTTTTACATAATTGCCAAAACTTGGAAGGGAACAAGATGTCCTTCAATAGATGAATGAATAAATAAACTGTGGTACATCCAGACAATGGAATATTACTCAGCACTAAAAATAAATGAGCTATCAAGCCGCAAAAAAGACATAGAGGAAACAAATACATTTTACTAACTAAAAGAAGCCAATATAAAAAGGCTATATACTGTATGATTCCAACTATATGGCATTCTGGAAAAGACAAAATCTTGAAGACAGTAAAAGGATCAGTGGCTGCCAGGTGTTGGGGGGAGAGAGGGATAAACAGGCACAGCACAGAGGATTTTTAGGGCAGTGAGACTATTCCGTGTGATACTATAATGGTGGATAAATGTCATTATACATTTGTCAAAACCCACAGACTGTGAAATACCAAGAGTGAACCCTAATGTAAGCCATGGATTTTGGGTGATTATGATGTGTCAAAGTAGCCTCATTGGTTGTACTCAATATACCACTCTGGTATGGGATTCTGATAGCGGGGTAGGCTGTGTGTATGTAGTGGTGGGAGGTATGTGGAAAATCTCTGTACCTTTCACTCAGTCTTGCTGCAAACCTAAAACTGCTTTAAAAATTAAAGTCTATTTTAAAAAAGAACACAGTCCAGTTATTTTATAAAAAGCCCTTCACTGGGGTTTCTCTGATGTTTCCTCACGATTAGATTCAGATTAAGCTCTTTGGACTAGAATACCATCCTTCTCGGCTGTCACAGAAGGAACACACTGTCTTACCTTATCACCTTATCGGTGACATTAATTTTGATTACCTTGTTAAGGTCGTATCCATTTTCTCCACTTCATTTTTTTTCTTTTGTAATTAATAAGTGTTTTGGGTATGATACAGCAGCACAGTTCCTAATAGCAGAAAGCAGAAATAACCTGTCTAAAAACAGAAGAGTGGATTTTTTTTTTTTTTAGAGAGAGAGGATGTGTGCAGAGGAGAATATTTTACAGCAAGGATAATGAAAGAATTACAGCTACACATAACAACACAGTTCAACCTTAAAAAGAAAAAAAGAATGATTCCACTTGTCTAAAAGTTTAAATATATGCTAAAGTACACAAAATATTATTTAGGAATGCAAGTGATACAGTCTTATTTCATACAAACACGCAGGGTAAAACTGTAATGAAAAAGGAGCCATAAATAAAAACTTTGGAGAGTGGTTTCCTATAAGGTGGAAGGAAGGACGTGGAATTGGCAGAGGGTCACAGGAGGGAGAGGGGATGCGAGTGAGTATGGGAACATTCACTGCATCATTTTTTTATGCCATACATATATTTTAAAGATATTATTTTACAGTTCTTTGTTATTTTAAAAACAATTTTTAGGGGAAAAAATTGCAATGGTGATGTAAAGAGAATGAAACAAGTGGATGGGATGGGGGAGGGCGGGAGATTGCATGAGGAGGTGATGTCTGAGCAGAGACCTGAATGGGGTCGTGGAGGTGGTGGGGGGAGGTGGGAGTGGGGGGAAGCCTGTGGAGAGAGCTGAGCTGGGATGAGAGTTTACCTGGTCCCCTGGAAACTCCTGCCCAATCTGTGACCATCTTGCTTGGGGCTTGATATCCTTAATGTACGGAGAACATGAAAAAGTCAATACCCCAATTCCAAAACAGACACACAAAGGGGCCAATAAACAGAAAAGAGTTCAATCCCACTAACAAGAAGTGTACCCTCTTTTTTTCTTCTCATCTGGCTTCCTCTCTTGTCCTTGAAGTCAGTTTAAGTCAACCTGGTGGGGTTAATGGAGAGAAACTGTCATATGTGCACTGTGTCCTCTGCTGAAATATCATCTGGTGTTGGTCACCACTAAGGAGTCAACCTCATTATCTTGGCCCAGCCCCTCCAGGTCCATCAGCTCTATGCCACTTCCAGGGCATTCTGCTTTGAGAGTGGGGTTTGGGAAATCTCTGGGAGCTCCCTGGAGCCCAGGCTACCTCCACATATCACAAGCCGGTGTCCCACAGAAGATGGCTCTGGAGGAGGAGACAAGAAGGGTACAAGAGACGGAGAGAAGGCTACTGTGGCCAGAGTATAAAGAGTGAGGGAGGGACTTCCCTGGCGGTCCAGTGGTTAGGACTCCGTGCTTCCACTTCAGGGGGCCCGGGTTCCATCCCTGGCCTGGGAACCAAGACCCCACAAGCCACACGGCACAGCTCCCCGCCACTAAGAAAAAAGAGTTGGAGAGAGACTGTGGGGCAGCAAAGGTTAACTGGAATTGCCTTTGAGGAGACAGTCGTGGGTGCGCAGGTGGAGGTGGAGGGAACTGTTGCTTCCCATGATAATTCAACACAATTTATAAATGGAAGTGAAACCAGACAATGTCTACAGTGGCTGACCCCTGCTTCCAGGGTCTGTTCAGCTTCACTAGAGCTGTGTCCAAGAGTGTCTCCTCCCTAAAAGGAGCCAGCGTCCCCCAAATGACTTTAATGACAAATTCGCTTTCACATCATGAATTTATTCATTCTTTCAATACACTGTTCAGCATCTACCTTATACCAGGTCCTGCCCTTGGCACTGGAATGCAAACATGAACCAGACATATATCCTCGACTGAAAGGAACTTCCAGTCGAGTAGAGATAAGACATCTATATTTTTTTCATTTGTTCCATTAACCTATAGTGAACTGTTCCATTAACCTATAGTGAACCTATAGGCACTGTATTAAATAAATATCACCTCTTTCCTAAGGGAACTCAAAGTCTGGAGAAGACATAAGTAAACCTTCAATTGCCCACCACCAGAGCTGGAAAGAGTGCTGTGTGGGTCCAGTGGTTATGACACCACGCTTCCACTGCTGGGGGCCTGGGTTCAATCCCTGGTCAGGGGACTAAGATCCCACAAGCTGTATGGCGTGCCCCCCACAAAAAAATTAAATAAATAAAATTAATTAATTAATTAATTAAAATAAAGAAAGATGAGGGCCTGAGTTAAGGCACAGACCATAAATGGCCATAACACAGAGAAAGATAAATGTCATAAGTTAGATGTAGGTAGAGCGGTGTGGAAATTGTTAGAAGGAAAGAACTCCTTCAGCTAGTGCAAGCACTGATTACTTCATTACAAAAGAGGTATTAAATCTGGGACTTGAATTGGGAATGAGTTGTGACCTATGGTCCTAAAAGCAAAATCTAAGAGGACATCCCCAAAACCCACGGTTAGAGAAAGTTCAAGAAATACATACAGGCAACGGTAGGCTGCAGAGCAATTTCTTCATGTTCAACAAATAATTATCTTATCCTGGGCTAGAAAACGCAGGCTGAGGCAAGAATTAAGTGCTCATTCTTTATTTGGGAGGTAAACCCATGACAGTGGGAGAGAGAGGAGAGGCAAAGAGGGAAAGGAAGGATGAGATGCAACACAAAGTAATGTGTTACCACACTGGCTACGGCTTCAGAACAGCCTTGGCATGTGGACCCACTAGACTACGTGGAATGTCTCTGAACAGGCTATACAGAGAAACCACTCCTTGAAATAGTTGATCCGAGGGAAGAAGGGAGAGGTCATTTATTTACTGGCTCTTTTCCTCCTCTGATCTCTGTTGCACTATGGTTCTCTACGGGGGAGTGAACTTGCCTGCCCCTCTGGGTTGCACCACCCAGCCTCTGGCAGCCACGTAGGAAGCATGGTGCTTTGTTCCAGTGAGTGCAGAGGTGTGTAGAGGAGCCAGAAACTCCAGATGGTTGGTTTGGGGCAGATGTGCTGCCAGGGCAGCTGGGGGCAACAGGAAGTCTAGAGCTCTGGAGACAGGTGACTAGGGAATCTGAGGCATCACACAGATAATGTTTGATATAGCAGTTAGAGAGGCTGTGATCAAATTACCATGGTAACTCTCTGACCCAGAAGTTGCAAACTTAAATCTCTCATGGGGCCTGCAGGCCATGTCAAAAGAACAGTGGACCAGATGGAGATCGTTGCCAACTGGAAGAACCTACCTGCCTAAAGAATGTCCCAATGCATATCTCTGATCTACTGTTACCCTGGTATGGCCAGACCTTCTGACCTTTGAAGAGAAACTGGAAATCCAGATTATGTAAATTCCCCTGATTAAATATTGACAATTCCATTGATTATATAAAATTTAAGACACCGATGGGCCAACATGGTGACTGTCAAAACAAATAGCCCTTTGGCCATATCTAGTTGTAACCTTTGATTGAGCTAGAAAACTACTGTGATCATTCAGAGACATGAACCACGGCTGCAGATGTGGATATAAAGAGAGGATATAAAGACAGAGAGGGCTAAATCCGGGGGCCCAGACGAAGAAGAAACAACAGGCCTAGATCAAACACGAAGGGGAAAAAACAACACTGCAAAGAAGCAGCTGGGAGACCATAGGGAAGCAGATGCTTTTGCCAGATAGTGAAGGCGAAAGAAGATAGGAGAGAGAGTGTTTAAAACAAAGTCATTTCCCCCCCCTCCACTAAGGCCGGCCTCACTTGGGGCATTTGTTTTTAGATCTCAGACTCCTGAAAGGGAGTTCGAGGACATGGTGACAAGGGCATCCTAATGCTCATGACTGTCAAGAGGGATGCGCCAGTCCTGGGACACAGCTGTTAACTTTTATTGGTATTGTGGGGAAACTGTTGTCCAATGATTTCACAATTTTATCTTTTTATTGTTTCATAACCATACCCATCAGTTGGTTGCACAATTTAACCCCAGGATACAGGTCTTGGGACTTACTGTATCAGAAAACTCAAAGACTCGTGAGAAGCATGAGGAATTGCTGCACATCAGAATTGTCCGCATCTGTTAGCAGGAGGCTTTATTATTTATTTTTTAAATAACTTTTTATTTTCATATAAGAATTGCTATATGCCCTTTACCTAATTCATCAATTGTTAACATTTTGCCTTATTGCCCTTATTTGCTCCATAATCATGTACATCTAATAATATGTATATTATGTATTATGTATAATTTTATATATAAACATATACATATGATCATTTGAGAGGAAGTTGCAGACATTATGCCCCTTTACCCCTAAATGTTTCAGAGTGTATTACCTTTTTTTGTGTGTGTGTGATTTTTTTTAACAATTTTTTTAAAAATTTTATTTATTTATTTTTATTTTTGGCTGTGTTGGGTCTTCGTTGCTGCACGAGGGCTTTCCCTGGTTGCAGTGAGCAGGGGCTACTCTTCGTTGTGGTGCACGGGCTTCTCATTGCGGTGGCTTCTCTTGTTGCGGAGCACAGGTTCCAGGCGTGCAGGCTTCAGTAGTTGTGGCGCACGGGCTTAGTTGCTCCGCGACACGTGGGATCTTCCCGGACCAGGGATCGAACTCGTGTCCCCTGCATTGGCAGGCGGATTCTTAACTATTGCACCACCAGGGAAGTCCCAGAGTGTATTTCCTAAGAACATAACCACTGTATTGTTATCAAAATTAGAAAATTTAATCTTGATACAATATTATTTTCTAATCCATAGTCTATATTCAACTTTTGTTAATTGTCCCAATAATGTCTCTTGTAGCAATTTTTTTTCCTGGTTCACAATCCAATCTGGGATCATGCACTGCATTTAGTTGTCATTTCTTTTTAGTGGAGGCCTTGTTTTTTCCTTGCTTTTAACATCTATCATTTAGTATTCCTAAAACCTATTGCAAATTACAATCATTTTAATAGAACTTTAAAAATATTAGAAATGTAAAGTTAGCTAAATTTTTACACTGAAATACAGATCATAACTGACACTGGGGGACTTCCCTGGTGGTCCAGTGGTTAAGACTCTGAGCTTCCAGTGCAGAAGGCTCGGGTTCGTTCCGTGGTCAGGGAACTAAGATCCCACATGCCAAGCGGTGCAGGCCAGAAAAATTAAAAAAAAGAAAGGAAAGAAAAGAACTGACACTGGAACTTGAGGAAAGCTCTGTTAGGACCACAATGGAAAACAGGTCATTCAAAGGGAGATTGATTCTTGTTCTAAAACTTTATTTATTTATTTATTTTTAATTTTTGTTGGAGTATAGTTGATGTACAATGTTCTGTTAGTTTCTGCTGTACAGCAAAGTGAATCGGTTATACATACACATATAACCACTCTTTTTTTAGATTCTATTCCCATATAGGTCATAACAGAGTACTGAGTAGAGTTCCCTGTGCTATACAGTAGGTCCTTATTAGTTATCTATTTTATATATAGTAGTGTGCATATGTCAATCCCAATCTCCCAATTTATCCTAACTTGTGCAAAGCCCTGTTAGGATAGAAAAACAAAGTTTTTACCTGTTATTGGGCCACATATGTCTCTTCCCTTCATTGTTCTTAGGCTACTGATGAGGCCTCTGTGCTTCTCAAGCCACCTTTGGTGAAGGATCACTTTTGTTTCTGCGATTATCAGTGCTCTTTCCCATCTTTCAAGGACTGATCCGGTTGTACAAATTTATAACAATAAATTACTAGAAAAAAGAAATAAAAATAGACATAAAATTCACATCTAATTTTTTCATTATTAGATGCAACAGACAAACTTTCTCAAATTGCTATAAGTTTCCAAATACCTACTCTGAATTTCTGTACCTACCTTATGTCACTGGTCCTCGGACCACACTTAGAGTAGCACTGGTCTATATCAGAGCATGCCGCATATATAGTTGTGTGTGTGGACATCTTTCTACTGGAAGTGATTCCCTATGGGGTGATAGCCTTCTCAAGGTCATTTCATATTCCGCACAACCTGGAGCAGGAGGTTTACACACCAGCACACACTCTATATGCACACTTGGACAGGAACTATAAATAAAGTAGGCACAGAAGCATGGCCTTGTAAAAGTAATTCGGGCTCTAATAAACTATAGTGGAAAAGGATATGAAAAAGAATATATTTTGCTGTACACCGGAAACTAACACAACATTATAAATCAACTATACTTCAATTAAAAAATAAAAATAAAAAATAATTCGGGCTCTAAAGTCAGGCAATGAGGGACTTCCCTGGCTGTCCAGTGGTTAAGACTCCGTGCTCCCAGTGAAAGGGGGCTCGGGTTTGATCCCTGGTCGGGGAACTAAGATCCCACATGCTGCACAGCAAGGCCAGAAAAAACCAGAAAGCAACAGAAAACAAATAAAGGACTAAATGGCGAATACCCTTGTAACCACCCTCTAGTTCAAGAAACAAAACTTTGTTGCCCTTCCATGGGGCCCCTCCCAATCTCAGGCCCTCACCCCCACAAGTAACCACTATTCTTGACTTTTATAATCATCGCTCACAGTGTTAAAATCCAGACTAAGTTTTAAAAAGATGCACAAGTTGTAAAAAATAGTGCTAAAGAAAAAAATTATTCTGACACTTGCTAAAATGGTAAGGAAGACTTCCTTCAAGACTTTTTGTAATAAGGGTCAACTCTACTGCCATAGGTGGGGAGGGATGGGTCTCAATTCTAAGTACAGCAAAGATAGCTGGGGATTTACAGTCAGCAGAGAGAAGGGCTTGTTGGTGAAAAATTATAAGAGGAGATCTCAAGGGATTCTTGCTAAGGGGAGGTCAAGGACTTAGATGTCAAAGAGAGGTGGGGTGGGAATGAGGACCTTGATCAGATAACAAGAATTGGGGGATTGTTCCTAAACTGACTTAGCAGGATTCTTTGCTAAGACTGGACAATGCAGGGCAGGCAAGGAGAGGACAGGCACAGAAGGCCAAGGTCCAGGTCTAGAAGAGTCTAAAAGAGTCTCTAGTCAGAGGAGCCTAATTAAAGTTTAGTCTAGGAGTCTGTCAATAGACCGCATAATTTAACCGTACATTTGTTTTTTTTGTTTTGTTTTGTTTTGTTTTTGGCTGCACCCTGAGACTTGTGGGACCTTAGTTCCCCCACCAGGGATCCAACCCAGGCCACCGCAGTGAAAGCGCTGAGTCCTAACCACTGGACCACCAGGGAATCCCCTAACTCTACATTTTTATTTTTCAAAACTAAGTTAACAATATAAAAGTCGAAAATATTTAAAACGAGTGAATTTTGTGGAATGTTGATTATAACTCAATAAAGCTGGAAAAATACATATATTTGAAATCGATTTCCCTAAAGGCTCCTTCCTCTGAGAAAGGGGGGATTTTCAGAGAGTTCGGGGAACTAGGTAGGAAAGACTTAACTTCAGACTCATATCTAGTGGTTAACCAGCGGTCCTGGACACGTTAACTCACACAGTAGAGACTTCGTTTTCACGAGTGGAAAACTTGGATAAAACTTGTATTTTATGCCCAGTTGACAGATCTGCGGCATCGCAGGGATGTTGAGAGGCTCAAGGGCAAAACTGAAAGATGGGAGGTGTTGCTACTCTTATCTCTCAAAACCCAACGATGAAATAAAAATTCCGCAGCCCCTGGTGCTTTGAGGGTTGGCATTCGGAAATATTTCGCCACAGTTGAAACACACCTCTAAATGTATCAATAACCTGGAACAGTGGTTCTCAAACTTTAGCGTGCATCGGAACTACCTGGAGGGTTTGTAAAAATACAGATTTCTGGATCCCACCCCTAGAATTTCTTGGGCGAGGACCTGCTATTTCCATTTCTAACACGTACCAGAGACAGGATTGGTCTAGGGAACCACACTTTGCAGGCCCCTGGTTTAGTCTTCCGGACAGCCCCGTAGGCAGGGCTGGGAGTCCATCTAGCCCACTTAGGTTTATCTGGCCTCAACTTCCCTCTTCTGTCCTATCAAGGGAACCAGGGAGCAAGGAGACCCCTGTTAAAGTCCAACCCCGAGGCGCGTTATCAAGCTGCTGACAGCCAGGCCTCCTGAGGGTCTTTGCAAAAGGCCCCTCCCTCCGGCGGAGGCCTGCCAGGGCCAGATAACACCATCCTGCTGTCACGCGGCCGCGCTTGGCTCCAGGCTCCCGCCTCCCTGGGCTCAGGGCTGGGCGGGGCGGGGGGCGCGGGGCGGAGCCGGCGAGGGGCGGTGCCAGGCCGCGGGTCCTCAGTCAAGTGACACCCGGCTGCTGCCGGGGCGCTGACTGTGGAGCCAGGAGGCCGGAGGGTGGATATGCCAGGGGTCGTTCGCATCCTCTCCCTGCTGCTGGTGCCGCTGCTGCTGGGCTCTGCGCGTGGCTTGCACGTAAGTCCACAGGACCCCCGCGCAGGAATGATGGATAGGGGACAGGCTGGCGGGGGACCGGGCTGGTGCTGCGGCCACCTGGGGTCCCAAAGGGCGGAGGTCCTGGGACCCCAAGGCGCGCCCGGGCCCGCAAGGCAACCGGGGGAGCTCAGGCAGTGGGCTGAGCCGGCAGAGGGCCGGCCGGGCGGGGCGAGCTTCCTTACCCGTAGGTCTGTTGCTCGTGTGTTCCGCCCCTGCCGCCTCTTTTCGCTGGGACCTACTTCCTTATTGGTGCAATGAGGGGCTGAGATGAGGTGCTTTCCAGCTTTGCGGGTTTCCGGGAGGGGGATTCCAAGTAGCGCGCGTTCTTGGAGGGCGCCTTGGGCTCTGGCTTGGCGCGCCCTCCCTTCGCTCTGCGGAGCGCTCCGGAAGGAGAAAAATGGCGTCAGGAGAGGCCCCCGCAATGGGAACATTGGCTTAATTACCTTCGAGGTGTTATCTTTTCGGACATTTCGTGCCCTTTTCGGCCCTTCCCGCCGCCTACTTTTAAGGCTTGGATTTTACAAACCTTCAGGGTTTGGCGGTGGGCGAGAGGCAGGCTGCAGGTAGCCGCCAGCGTTGCTGGAGGGAGGTCTGGCGGGGCGAGGTGCTGGGCGGTGCGGGGCGTTCACGATTGCGGGAGAAGAACTACAGCCTCAGTCCACCCGGCAGAGCTAAGGCAGGGGCCGAGGGAACTCCGAATCGCTCCTGGGAAGGTCAGCATCACGGCCTTGGAAAGGTGGGGTGGATCTGAGGGGGGGGGGGACCGGGGGATTGAAACGGGCGCCTGTCTCTGTGCACGTTCAGGGAACCAACTTTGGTTCCTCCAGAGTTCGGGTGGGCTGAGTCTGGGACTTGTTTTATAAGTGGAAAATGGTGAACTTTGACTTGCAAATTACACCTTTGATAAAAGGCTTTCAGTAAAGTGCGTAGGGCAGGGAAAAAAAAAAAATATATATATATATATATATATATACACATTTTTATCTTAAACCGAGGTTGAGAATCTTATTTGGAAAACAACTGCTGAAAATATTTTCATTTGGGGTTCTTCTTGGGAAAAGGTCACCTCAAATGACTATTTGCTAACCTTTGTCTACCTGGGTCTGTGCTTCCCCTGCCCCAGTTTTTTGTCTGGGAGCCCTGGAGTGGGAACTAGCCAGCTATGAGAGCCACAAGAGAATAGTTCAAGGGTTCAGTGGCAGAGAAAGATAGGGAGAAGGCAGATCTTAACCAATATCTAGGAGGGTTGTGAGACGGGAGGGTTAAGGATTTATGGAGGAGGAGCTGGGGGACAAGGCAGCCTGCCATGTCGTGGTTGCTCATTATCCTTGAGCAGCATCATTCACAGGGGCTGCCCTGTGACTGCCAGGAGGCTGTCTTCACCCCAGGGATCCTTATGTCAGGTGTCTAGGTGTCCCTCCTGGGCCTAGAGCTGAAAAAGATACCAGCCGACTAGCTTTCCATGATTTCCTTCTTTACATTTATTTACAACAGCGGTTCTCAAACATTAACTGTCCTAGAAGTTAAAACCGAACATTTTTATTAACTTACTTAAGAAATCATAAAATCATTATATGTTAATAAACTTTATATATTTCTTGAAAAATAATATTTCTTCCCAAATTTTAGGGCGAAGAGTGACATTGTACATTTTTGCAAATCTCTTTCATGTCTGTCTTAATAGATGATAGTTGGATTCTCATAGCTACTTCTGCATTCAGTCTTGCTATATCACATGTCGTGTAGCCTCTGGAAAACTTCACTGTACACTCATGAGAGAATGATTATGGCTTAGTACTGTTTTTGAAAATAGTTTTGACTTAATGGACCCCCTGAAAGGGTCTCCCTGGACCACACTTTGAGAACCGCTGGTTTAGAATAATGTTTTTCTTATTATAAAAGTTCATACACATTATGGAAATACCTTAAACATACAGAAAACTGTAAGAAGATGAAACTGCCCATCCTGTTATAATCCAACGTGTTTGTATTTCAATAATAAAATGTAGCAACTGACTGGTATTTGAGTGGCTTGGATTCAAGGTGGGTTGGGCAGGTGTAAGTGGCCTTCAGGTTTTGACTGGGGACAAGGAAGCTCTCATATCCCACAAAGCTGACGCCGGTTCCTGGTTGCAGGCGGAGCTGACCTGGAAACCTGTCCTTGGCCACTGTCCTATCTAAGGAGCTCACCTTCCAGAGCCCGCCTGCACAGAACTGGCAGGGGACCCTCTTAGGAGCAGAGGTGATGGCGATCTTCAGGCAGCTGTCCCTGGGCGCAAAGGCCGCCCTGGCAGCCGGCACTGTCTTCGTGTCCATGGTCGTCTCCCGCTCCTACCTGGCGGAGAGCCTCGAGCTCAGGGCCTGGCGGTGGCTGTTCCGCCTGCAGCTCGCCCTGTTTGCCAACTCGCTCATGCTCCTCGGTTCCCTCTACATCTGGCGAAGCACCGTCAGCAACCTCAGCCACTCCCCTGCTGCAGAGTCGGCCTGTTTCCAGCTTTGGAAGATGGCCGTTGTGGCCTTCCTGGCCCTGGCCCATTCCAGTTTCTTCACCATGCTCTTTCTAGTGGCCGAGGAGCCCTATCTCTTTTCCCTGGCGGCCTACTCCTGCCTCGGGGCATACATCATCATGGTCTGCTTCCTCTGTACCCTCAGTGGCATGGAGCAGGCCTACCAGCTCCTGGCCTTGCGCGCCGGCAGGGTGGTGGGCAGCCTTGACAAGACAAGGAAGCTGGCACTCAGGCCAGCGCTGGCGGTGCTGGTGACCGCCGTGCTCAGTGTGGTAGGGCTGCTGAACGCTGCCCAGCCCCCGGCTGTGAAAACCGTGGAGGTGCCCATCCATTGGCTGCCCGCCTCCATGGACAACCTCAAGATGGCGCTGCTCTCGGACATCCACTTGGGCCCCACAGTGGGCAGGACCAAGATGGAGATGTTCGTGAAGATGGTGAACACGCTGGAACCGGATGTCACAGTGATTGTGGGTGACCTGTGCGATGCCGAAGCCTCTGTCCTCCGGACGGCCGTCGCTCCTCTGGGCCAGCTTCGTTCACGCCTCGGCACCTACTTCGTCACGGGGAATCACGAGTACTACACATCAGATGTCAGCAACTGGTTTGCGCTGCTGGAATCCCTGAACGTCAAGCCCCTTCACAATCAGAACGTGAAGATTTCTGCCACCCAGGCCCAGCCTGGCGGGGGTGAGGATGATGACTGGATCTGCTTGGCTGGGGTGGACGACATCGAAGCAGACATCCTGCACTACTCTGGCCACGGCATGGATCTCGAGAAGGCTCTGGGGGGCTGCAGCCCGGACCACACCACCATCTTGCTAGCTCATCAGCCCCTGGCTGCCAAGAGAGCTCTCCAGGCTCGGCCAGATATCAACTTGATCCTTTCTGGGCACACTCACGCTGGGCAGATCTTCCCCTTGAATGTGGCAGCCTATCTCCTGAACCCCTTCTTTGCTGGTCTGTACCAAGTGGCCCAGACTACATTTGTTTATGTGAGCCCAGGCACGGCCTACTATGGGATACCCATGCGACTGGGCAGCAGGGCGGAGATTACAGAGCTCATCCTGCAGCGGGTTCCCTGAACCCACCCCTGCCCCGTGCGCCTCCTCATTGCCCTTGCCCTCCGTCCCCGACCCTCTGCAGAGCAGGCTGCCTGCTTTATCCCCTCCAGTCTCTCCTGCCAGCACACGCTTGTCACAAGACTGACTTGCACCGTGATCAGTGGTGGGGCTGCCTGGCAAGTCCAGGCGAGTTAACTCTATAGATGGCCATCTGCTTCTTTGTGTGCATTTGTGAGGCCACTAAAATCACATGTGTAGGAACAGGCATCTATTTTCCAGATAATGTGGAGTAAGCCCTCCTCCTCTGCAGAACTCATGGGGATGAACTGAATCAGGGGGTTGCTTGAAGGGGATGCCTGTGGAAAGTGGAGTAGGGAGGGGACTCTTGGTATTTTAAAAGCTTCTTTAGGACTTAAGCAGTGTTCAAAAGCATTGATCCAGAGCTTTCTGGGGAAGGGGCAGTGTGGCTAGGTAATCTGGGAGAACTGGCGAGATGGAGGCCTCTCTGGCTGCTGGAGAAGAAGGTTTTCTTTTCCCCCTTGGTTCTATCAGAGTCACCTTTACTGAGAGCATCAGCCAAATCGGCTGGAATATAGGGCTCATCCTGTTCCGGGCCTTGAGTGATGCTGTCTGATTGGCTGTGCTCCTGGGCCTTTGGGGTTGGGGGTGGGGTGGAAGGATGGGAACACTGGTAGGTGAATGAAGGTCATAGTGCTGCTGCCTAGGAATTCAGAGGGTGTTTGCCAAACTTGGCTTCTTTTATACAACACCTGGATGAGGTGATTAGGGACAGGCGACTTTCCCCAGCTGAGAGATGAGGGAACCGAGGCAAAGGGAGGTAGAGCACTGACAGCAGCACAAGGGTTATGGGAGATGCCGGCTGGAAGCCAGGTTTTCTGCCTCCCAGGACCAGTGTTCTTCCCACTGCCTGATGGTAAGTAGCTGTACCCTGACAGGCGAGGACAGTGTTCAAACACAAGTAACACTGTAACGAGAACAAGCAAGGGCCTATAACCTGATGCCCTTTTGAAGTGGTCTGCTTGAGGCCGATTTCAGTTCACAGTAACTACGTGAGCCGGACGTGGAAGGGGGTCGGCCAGTTTCAGTGTAGGATGGCTGTTAGCCTGGGGGGACAGTCAGGAAACTGGAGTGCACACCCTCCACCCCAGGTTTGGGTCAGAAACAGAGGTTCGCTCTCTACCGGTAGGGAGATTGAGGCTTGCATGGCGAGTGGCAGGGCAGTGAGCTCCCGCGGGCCCCAAGGCCTTCCCTCCCTGGGACCCCTGGCTCTGGGATGCTGGGCTGTCCTTCCTGCTGTTGGCTCACTGCCCCCCTTCCCCCCCACCAGCCTGACCCCATCAGAGCTGTCCTAGCGCTCTGGCCACAGAACCAGACGGCCATCCCTGAGCTGGACCCTCAGAAAAAGAGGCAGGGGTTATCGTGTCTGGAGCAGCCCCACCCTCGCTGGCCGGCCTCTGTGCCAGAGGTAGGATACCCTTTGACCCTGGGGTAGCAATAAGGCCTGATAGACAAGGCCTCACTGAGAATCTTTCTGCAACAGGGAACTCTGACTGGAGGGCCTCACCCTCCTGTTCTCTTGTCAGGCAGCATCGGGCAAATGACCTCACTGAGCCTCGGTTTCCCTCACCCTGAAATGGGGATAATTATCATATCTACCTCAAGATTGTTTTGCAGGGAGGGTATTAAGACATGGCGCAGAAGTTGCTTGTGGCTCAGTCACAAGGAAGCACTTGATGTTGCTAATTTTTAAACATCCCGTGGGGCCTGCAAAGGGGCTGTGTTGGTCACAGGTGCACAGAGAATTTATGGAGCAGCCAATCCTGGGGAGCAGGAGTGGGTACCATGCTGCCTGCCACTGGGGCCCAGTGATTTGTCACAGCAGCAACTGCTGGGGTTGCTTTCCTCTGTCTCTTGCCTGTGTTATTGTCTCCCTGTGCACACTCAGCCTGGCCAGGGCAAGTCTCTCCATTTTCCCCGTTGTCCTCTTGGTTGGTGGAACCCTGGGGGCTCCTGGGGACCACCTTTCTTGTTTCCAGGCAACCAAAGTCTTGACAGCGGGTCTTCCAGTCAAGTTTAAAATGTATCTTTGAGTTGAGATTTCAGTGGTTTCCTTATTATTTACCCCCTCGTGTTTAATCATCCTTACAACCAGGAATAAGTTTGGAGAAAAACTTATCCAGAACCAAGCAAAGGACTCTGGAGAGCCTTTCTTTTAACACATTTTGCAGATGGTGGGGTTATAGGAGGGGGAAGTGCTTTGCCAAGGGCAATACCCAGCTCAGCTCAAGTTTCCTGACTGCCTTCTCAGTGGCATCACTCAAGCTCCCCACCTCAGGAAGGTCACTTCCAGACCTTCTCACTTTCTCGTGCTCTGACCCCAGTTGGGATCACCCCCAGTCTACACTAGTTCTGCCATTTGTCTTCCACCTTTTGGTGCAACGGGTCGTGTGTGTCTCCTGCTCTACCAAGTATTATTTCACTGGTTTCTTGATTTGGGATCTTTCTCATCAGTGCCCTGAGCTGGATGGAATTCGCTTCCATCAGTCCTGCTTTTCATCTTGCACCTTCTTGTCTCTTCTCTTTCCCTGAGTGCCAGCATTTTTCGATCTTGAGCACCTGTCATCCCTGCTCTGAAGTCCTTGCTTGACTGATTCCTCTCTTAACAGAAACAAGACAGGTCCATCTTCTGTGCCTGAGGAATAGTCAGCAGCACCTTCTCACACTTGGTTTGTGTTCCATGATGTGGTGGAAGTTTTCCCAGCACAAATTTCTCCATTTGTGTCCAGATATGGTCCTGGTGGGCTGCTCTCCACGGCCCCCTTGGTACCTCTGTTCCCTGTTCTTCACTCATTTACCTTCTTTGATTTGTTTATTTATTGCCGGGGGAGGTGGTGAGAAACATTTACTTGAAGCTTGAAAATGCTTTCAATTTCATTCTAGTTTCTTTTTAAAAATCTGTTAAATGCAAGCTAAAATGAAACAAAGCTTTCTAAAAATTAACAATAGCCTGTGTACTGTGATACTATTGTTATAAAACCTCAATACATTAATCCTACTGCCATTCATTCCAAACATCCATCCGTCCAACCATCCTTTTTTCCCCTTATTTTGTTTGTTCTTTTTAAAATCTTTTTATTGTGAAAATTTGGAAGTATTCACAAACTAGAGAAAGCAGCAACAGAATCCCCATCACCCAGCTTCAACATTTGTGACTATTCTACTGTTCTTTCTCATCTACCCCAGCCCTACACTCTTTCTTTTTTGTCTGGAGTATATTAAGGCAAATCTTAGAAAATATAATTTCACCCCCAAATGCTTCAGTATGAATCCTTTTAAAAAAAGCATATCCATAATGCTGTTATAGCCGATGAAATTCACAGTAATTCTTTAATATCATCTTATACCTAGTTAGGAGACTTGGGGCTAGAAGTTAGGTTTTCTACCTCTTAATAAAAGTATTTTTTCCACTGTCTGAGGATTAGGTGGCTGTATCGATTACAGGTAAGTATAGGATTCAAATGCAGTTAACTGTGTAAAGAGTTAGTTTTCAGTTTTTCCTGATTATCTCAATTGTCTTTTTTGTGTGTGTGATAGAAAAACACATAGCATGGAATTTATCATCTTAGTGATTTTTAAAAATTATTTAATTATTTAATTATTTATTTATGGCTGTGTTGGGTCTTCATTTCTGTACGAGGGCTTTCTCTACTTGCGGCAAGTAGGGGCCACTCTTCATCGCGGTGCGCGGGCCTTTCACTCTCGCGGCCTCTCTTGTTGCGGAGCACAGGCTCCAGACGCGCAGGCTCAGTAATTGTGGTTCACAGGCCTAGTTGCTCCGCGGCACGTGGGATCTTCCCAGACCAGGGCTCGAACCCGTATCCCCTGCATTGGCAGGCAGATTCTCAACCACTGTGCCACCAGGGAAGCCCATCTTAGTGATTTTTAAGTGTACAGTTCAATGGCGTTAAGTGTATTCACATTGATGTACAACAGATCTCCAGAGCTTTTTCATCTTGCAAATGTAAAACTCTATACCCATTAAACAACAACTCCCCTACCCACCCCCAGCCCCTGGTAACCACTACTTTACAGTCTGTTTCTATGAATCTGACTACTCTGGGTACTTCATACAAGTGGAATTATATATTATTTGCCTTTTGTGGCTGGATTATTTCACTTGGCATAATGTCCTCAGTGTTCATCCACATTGTAGCATGTAACAAAACTTCCTTCCTTTTTAAGGCTGAATAATATTCCATTGCATGTATATACCACATTTTGTTTATTCATTCATCCATCAGTGGACATTTGGGTTGCTTTCACCTCTTGCCTATTGTGAATAGTGCTGCTGTGGACATGGGTGTGCAAATATCTCTTTGAGACCCTGCTGTCTATTCTTTTGGATATATACCCAGAAGTGGGATTGCTGGATCATATAGTAGTTCTATTTTTCATTTTTTGTGGAAACTGTATACTGTTTTCCATAGCAGTTGGACCACTTTATAATCCCACCAGCAGTACACAAGTGTTCCAGTTTCTCTATATCCTCACCAAATCTTATCTTCCATTTTTTGTTTGTTTTAATAAATGTATTTATTTATTTATTTATTTATGGCTACACTGGGTCTCTGCTCTGCACGGGCTTTCTCTAGTTGCGGCGAGTGGTGGCTACTCTTCTTTGTGGTGCACGGGCTTCTCATTGCAGTGGCTTCTCTTGTTGCGGAGCACGGGCTCTAAGCGCGCGGCTCAGTAGTTGTGGCTCGCTGGCTGTAGAGTACAGGCTCAGTAGTTGTGGCGCATGGGCTTAGTTGCTCCGTGGCATGTGGGATCTTCCCGGCCTGGGGATCGAACCCGTGTCCCCTGTATTGACAGGCAAATTCTTTTTTTTTTTTTAGTTTATTTTTGGCTGCATTGGGTCTTTGTTGCTGTGCGCGGGCTTTCTCTAGTTGCGGCGAGCGGGGCTTCTCTTGTCGAGCACGAGCTCTAGGCACTCAGGCTTCAGTAGTTGTGGCACGCAGGCTCAGTAGTTGTGGCTCCCAGGCTCTAGAGCACAGGCTCAGTAGTTGTGGTGCATGGGTTTAGTTGCTCCGCGGCATGTGGGATCTTCCCGGACCGGGGCTCGAACCCGTGTCCCCTGCATTGGCAGGCAGATTCTTAACCACTGCGCCACCAGGGAAGTCCCTGTTTGTTTCTGATAGTCGTGTGAGATGATAACTTATTGTGGTGTCAATTTGCATTTCTCTGATGATTAGTAATGTTGAGCATCTTTTCATATGCTTGTTGGCTATTTGTATACCATCTTTGGAAGAAGGTCTATTCAGGTCTTTTGCCCATTTTAAAATCATATTATTTGATTTTTTTGTTGTTGAGTTGTAGGTCTTTATTATTCTGGATATTAACCGCTTATCAGATATATGATTTGCAATTATTATCTCCCATTCCATAGATTGACTTTTCACTGTATTGATTGTATCCCTTGTTGCGAAAAGTTTTTTATATTGATTTTATCCCTTGATGCGAAAAAGTTTTTTAAGTTTTATGTTCCATTTGTCTATTTTTGCTTTTGTTGCCTGTGCTTTTGGTGTCATATCCAAGCAGTCACTGCCAAGCCCAATATCATAAAGCTTTCCCCCTATGTTTTCTTCAAGGAGTTTTAAATTTTGGGTTTTATGTTTTGGTCTTTGATCCATTTTGAGTTATTTTTGTATATGGTGTAAAGTAAGGATCCAACTTCATTCTTCTGCATGTGAATATCCAGTTTTCCCAACACTTTTTGTTTAAGAGACTGTCCTTTCCCCATTGAGTGGTCTTGGCACCCTTATTGATGACCGTGTGAGCATTTGCGTGACAGTTTATTTTCAGGCCCCTCTATTCTATTCCACTGGTGTATTTGTCTGTCTTTATATCAGTAACTCATTGTTTTTATTACAGTAGTTTTGAAATCAGGAAGTGTGAGTCTCCCAACTTTGTTCTTCTTTTCCAAAATTGTTTTAGCTACTGAGGGTTCCTTGAAATTCTGTATGAATTTTAGGATGAATTTTTCTATTTCTGTAAAGAATGCTGTTGGGGTTTTGATAGAGATTACATTGACTCTGTAGATCACATTGGGTAATATGGACATCTTAACAATACTAAGTATTTCGATCCATTAACATGGGATGTCTTTCCATTTATTTGTGTCTTTTTAAATCTCAGCAGTGTTTTGTAGTTTTCAGTGTATGAGTCTTTGACCTCCTTGGTTAGGTTTATTCCCAAGTATTTTATTCTTTTTGATGCTATTATAATTGGAATTGCTTAATTCCCTTTTTGGATTGTTCATTGTCAGTGTATAGAAATGCAACTGATTTTTGTATGTTGATTTTGTATCCTGCAACTTTGTTGAATTCATTTATTAGTTCTAACAATTTTGCGTGTGTGTGTGTGTGTGTGCGTATGATATCTTTAGGGTGTTCTACATATAAGATCATGTCATCTGTGAATAGAGATAATTTTACTTCTTCCTTTCAAATTGAATGTCTTTTGTTTCTTTTTCTTGCTTGTTGCTCTGGCTAGGACTTCCAATAGTATGTTGAATAGAAGTGGTGAGAGCGAGCATCCTTGCCTTGTTCCTGATCATGGAAGAAAAGCTTGCAGTCTTTCACATTGAGTATGATGTTAACTGTTGGTTTTCATATATGGCCTTCATTGTGTTGAGGTAATTTTCTTCTATTCATAGTTTGTTAGGTGTTTTGTCATAAAAAGTTGTGGAATCTTACCAAATAAATTTCTGCCTCAATTGAAATGATCATGTTTTTGTCCTTCATTCTGTTAATGTGCATTCCATTGATTGATTTTCATATGTTGAATCATTCTTGCATTCCGAATCTCACTTGGTCATGATGTATAATCCTCTTAAAGAGTTGTTGAGGGAATTCCCTGGTGGTCTAGTGGTTAGGACTCAGTGCTTTTACTGCCAAGGGCGCAGGTTCCATCCCTTGTTGGGGAACTAAGATCCCACAAGCCATGCAGCATGGCCAAAAAAAAAAAAAAAAAAGTTGTTGAATTTAGTTTGCTGATATTTGTTGAGGATTTCTGCATCAATATGAATCAGGAATATTGATATTGGCTTGCAGTTTTCTTTTTTTGTTATGTCCTGTCTGGCGTTGGTGTTAGGGTTATGTTGTTCTCATAGGATGAGCTTAGAAGTGTTCCCTCCTCTTTAATTTTTTGGAAGAGTTTCAAGAGGATTGGTGTTAATTCTTCTTTAAATGTTTGGTAGAACTCTCTAGCTAAAGCCATCTGGTCCTTTGTTTTTCTTTGAGATTTTCAATTACTGATTCAATCTTCTTACTAGTTATTGGTCTGTTGAAATTTTCTATTTCTTCATGACTCAGTCTTGGTAGGTTGTATGTTTCTAGACATTTATCTGTTTCTTTAGGTTTCGCAATTTATAGGTATACAATTGTTCATAGTAGTCTCACAATCCTTTTTGTGTGTGTGTGCCATCAGTTGTAATATCTTCTCTTTCATTTCTGATTTTGAGTCTTCTCTCTTTTTTTCTTAGTTAATCTAGCTAAAGATTTATCAGTTTTGTTGATCTTTTCAAAAAATGAACTCTTACTCTCATTGATTTTTTTTCTATTCTCTATTTCACTTAATCCCTGCTCTAATTTTCATTATTTCCTCCCTTCTGCTAGCTTTAGGTTTAGTTTTTTTCTCTGGTTTCTTGAGGAATTGTGTCACTTCACAGTTCTTTTGTTTGAATCAGGATCTAAAAACAAGGTCCATATATTGCATGTGATCTATTTCTTAAGTCTCTCTAAGTCTATAAGATACCCTCTCTTCTTATTTTGTGCCATTTATTTGTTCAAGTTATCTGGATATTATATCTTGGTATTTCCTACATTTTGGATTTGTGGTGGTGTTTGACATGTACTATCCTTCATATTTTCTGTAAACTGGTAGAGGTGGACATCTATGAAAGTTAGAGCTAGAAGCTAGACAGATTCATGTTCAACTTTTCTCCTTTTTTGGTAGGAAGACTTCATTGCTTTCAGTGATGCTGAGATTGACCAGGTGTTGTCAGCTTGGCTCCTCCACTAGAAAGTTCCACATCATCTTTTCATCTAATGTTTCAGCAGTCATTGATGATTGTTGCCTAAAGTCATTAGTCCAGTAGGGATTGTAAAATGGTGATTTTTTTAAAGTTTGATACATTCAATACAGAATTTAGTAGGCCAGAGTACTAAATAGACTTTCTGGGAGTAATTAGTTGGCTTTTATCTATTCAAGAGACATTGGAAACTTCTTTTACCTCAGTTCTGAATTTTGAAGGAGTTTTTGTGGCACTTAGAAGTATAATCCTGGGAATTCACTGGCGGTCCAGTGGTTAAGACTCTGCACTCTTGCTGCCGAGGGCCTGGGTTCAATCCCTGCTTGGGGAACTAAGATCCCACAAGCCACACGGTGTGGCGAAAAAAGAAAAAGAAGTGTAATTCTGCCTTCAGCCCCCAAAACGATGATTTTTAATCTCATTTCTTCTGCATTTACTAGCTGTGGTTCTTCTACAAAGAATTCTCTTCATCAGTTGTTTGGTTATTCTGAAAAAGTCTGTAGCAAAGGCAAGACGGATGCTGGATTCTTCCTCTTTATTCATCAGTTTTCAGAATAATGAGTTGATACCCCAGCAAACTTCAGGGATGACCAATAAGCTTTTCTTTTAGGTGGGAGGGAGTATTATGAATTTGGCTATTTTTGCATATCTGACGTGTTTCAATCTAACGAAATGATAAATCTTTTAATGCTCAAAATATCCCATTTTCAGCCAGTTGGAACTCCTTCAAATTGGCTTCTACGTCATTTTGTGTGGCCCTAATAGTTGTTGATTGTTTTAGGCTTATTTTGTATATATTCTGCCCCAGACTTGGATTAAGTAATTTCTTAAGGAGCCCTGGTTCCTTTTTGTGGGAAATATTTAGACACCATAATTTAAGTGCTAGAGGAGCTAAGTGCTACTGGCTAGTGTCATTTCTTAGCTGTTTCTGTGGCTATTGCGGGGAAATAAATATTTTTTTAGAAAGAGAAAAAATTTTAAGTTACATTATTTTTTGGAGCAGTTTTAGGTTCATAGCAAAATTGAGTGGACGGTAGAGATTTCCTGATTGCAGGGCTTTTACTTAACTTTCTTTGATTTTATGTTTGTTTCTATTTTATACTGAAATTTTTGGTTCCTAACAACCCGATGTAATTACTTATTTATCCTATTATGTATTTTATAGATTCAGAATAGTAATGAAATATTATTAATAGGATGAAATCTACCGGATGCAGGTTTATTTGTTTTAATGCAGTTCAAGATGTATTTTTATCCTTAGTCTAAATATAGTCAAAATACTATTTCAAATTCACTTGAAATGATTCTTTCCTCTATGGACAGTTAGGTCTGTTTTTCACTTTTAAGAATTATTTTATATTTTTAAATTTATTTTTTTAAAACTGTGTACTTACCTTTTCTCTGAGATGAGGGAGCAGAATTAAATCTGTAAATGTCTGTGAGTCCTGGAGGATAGGGAACTGATCCTCAACTGTGCTCATTTCTCCTCCATTCTGCCATTTCCCCTTCCTCTTCCATTGAAAGTTGTACTCTTTATCCACAGTCTTTTGGAATGCTGAACAAAAATCTTCTTGGAACAAGACAGGCATAAATAAATAAAATTAATAAATCTATAAGCCATAGCAGATCATTCACAAATTCCTCCAGGTCCATATTGATTATCACCATTCATTCCCTGTGGTGGTTTTTCTTCTCCAGCCTGTCTGATGTAATGGTGCTTCCATGACATTTGATGTTTTAAAGCCTCTAGCTCTGGCATTATCAATGTGTGTTTTATAGTTGTCTGCAATATTCCTTCTCTTTCTCTTTGTTCTGTGAACTGAGGGATCTGGGAAGCCCATGTGTGTAAACACCCCTCCACCCCTGTCTTCTCCCCTTCTCTTAATCCCTTTTCCCTCAACACTAGGGTGCTAGCAGCCTGGGATGGTTGGGTCTCTGTCACCCTGGAGCTGAGCAGCTCATGTCAGGAATTCTCCAGGCTCTTGGGCCTCTGGGGTGAGTTGAGAAGGTATGTAGGGTGCTGGGGATGGAGATCCATGGAATAGGTGCTTACCTGAGTTATTATGAGAGACTTGAAGACGTTAGCATCTTCACGTAATTGGCATGACACATAACCTGTGATAGCACTGAGCTCCTTTTATTTCTTTATTCAGGTTGAGGAATGTGCACAAATAATGCAAATATAATTATTTTTAGTCCTGAGGATTAGGCAACTTGAGGCATGTTCACATTACCTGGTGATGTAAATACCAATGTTACATTGAATCTTTTTTAAAGAAAGGCTTATTCACCACTGAAATAATCTAAACAGTATCATTAACTTTAAAAATGTTGTATTGGACAACATTAGTTACCTGATATGTATTTGGTCTGGGGTTATTTCATTTGTACTGTGGTCTTTTTTCTCCAGTGTTATATGCATTATGTATAATACATTGGTTGGGGGTGGGGGCACGGCTTGGAAAGGTGTGGGCTTTGACTTGTTTGGAATTGCTTTTTATTCTGTAAGTTCTGTGACCTCATGCACTGTAAATATTGATGCTAACACACCCGAGCACATGTGAAATAAAACTGTGGCTCTTCAGTATTTGGTTCCAATGCGAATTAATTAAAAAGGGGTTGGGGGAGTAGGTGTCCAGTAGTTAAGAATCCGCCTGCCAATGCAGAGGACATGGGTTCCATCCCTGGTTGGGGAAGATCCCACAAGAGAAGCCACCGCAATGAGAAGCCCGCACACTGCAATGAAGAGTAGCCCCCGCTCGCCACAACTGGAGAAAGCCCGCGTGCAGCAACGAAGACCCAGTGCAGCCAGAAAAAAGGGGGTGGAATTTGCACACAGGACAAATTTTCCATTATATGTATTTGGGGGAATAAACTCTGAAGGCAGCTTTCCCTCTTTTCTCCTCCCCCCACATTTCTCGATGGCCCTACTTCCATCAGTGGTGTCACAGCTCAGAGATTAAGGAAGCTGGCTCTTTTAGGCTGGGTCCTCTCAGGTCCTTCAACATTGAAAGGGGTCACTTTGGAGCCATGAAGTGGATTTTCCCTGTTTACCTTGGCCATCACAGTCACCAGTTAGAGGCTGTCTCTTAGGTGATGCTGCTTCTGCATCTTCTGTTATCATCCCCTCTACTGCTTTTCTAAGCTTCCGTTTCAGAGACTTGTCACCGCTCCCCAGGTCCAAATAACATGCTGTTGTTTGTATATCAGACCAGTGTGACAGCTCAGGGAGTGTCCTGACAGTCGAGGTGTCTCATGGGAGAGAGCGGGGCAGTTACCAGGTCCCTGGAGCAGGACAAAGAATGTGTCCTGCTGTCCTGACCACTTACAAACCAACTGCTTTTGACCCTTTTTATTGATAGTTTTGAAAAGATTAGCCACAGACCAAATGCCAGAGGCTGTGTTGACTGTCCCACAGCTGCCACTGGGGCTACCACTTGGTTAAACAAGTGGTCCACCATCATCCAGCACGATCTGTTTTTGGCAGGGGCTCACCGGTGATCTGAATGGGGATGTGATGAGGATGTCCACTGAGTCTTTGTGTTAGAGGCACCAGTATCTGCAATTCCAGGAGGAACTGTGGGCTTGTTCAGATGTATCTTGGGTGGAGGTGGGCAGTGGGCAGCTCCAGGACATCTGTTTGGCCCTTCCCTCCACAGTGGCTGTTACTCATGGGGAGGCTTCTGGGGGCTGTTAAGTAAAACCATCCCAGTTTGCACTCAGAACCAGGGACATTGCCATAGGGTAGGTCCTCTGACTAGTGAGAAGGACGTGGGCCCTTTCCCGTGGCAACAAGGTGGGGATGGTGGCATTCAGAAGCCCTGGTATACATACCAGCCCAGACTGCATCCAACAGTCCTCACGAGGTATGGGGGTGCACTTTCCTTAGGACACAGGTGTCCTAAGTCCCGTTGGGGAAGGAATATTTATTGTGTGTACTTAGGGTGGCATCACAGGGCCCTTCCTCAAGGGGATCCATCCAATCCTTTCTTCCATCAGTTGGCTGTTTGTTGTAGAACCGCCTCAGAGCTGGGAACCAGATGAAGGAGTCATGATTTTCCACTGCAGGGGCTGACCTCAGCCTTTTGCTCACGAGTGATTGATTTTTTTCTTGCGAGACACATCAAGCAGCACCTTCACTGGTTGGCCAACCATCTCACCCTCTAGGAATGCTGTGGTTTCTGAGCCCTTGCCTGAGGTCACCTCTGTCAACACGCCGTAGCTGCCACTCTGGCCTAGCTGGTTGTGGTGGTGATTATGTCCATCTGCATCTGGCGGTTAAGTGGTACCTCTTTGGTTATGCCAGGATCTCATCACCCTCGAAGACACGAGGGAGCATCTTCTGTCATCCCCTGCCCACAGAGCACAGCCCTCAGGGGACTTCTGGAAGACACCAGGACCCTCTCACTGCTGTGTTCCTTACTGAAGGGTGTGTTCTCTGGCCAGTCCTGGGGAGTGTAGTCAGATGTTGGGGTGTCTGGTCACCATTTTTACTTCCTCACTTCTTGGAGCCATCTCATACCTTCCTCAGGATTCCGTGGCAGTCCGGGCACCTCCACCTCATTTCCTGTAAGTCAATATCATGTCCAAGTTCCAAGCAACTGGGTTCCAACAGCACAGGGACTGGGTTGGGCACCTTTACCAAGATGATAGCTCACACATGGGAGAACACACCATGTCCATACACTCCCCTCTATCTGCCTTGTGTTCTGCCCCCTCAAGATCCCCTACCAGTGTCCCCCCCTCCCCCTCCCCGATTAAGTCCTGGCCTTATCTTTCTGGCAGGAGATGTAGGTCTCTTTAAACATTGCCATGGAAGCCTCTGGCATTCACAGAATGCCCTGAGTGGATGGCTGATTTGAGCCTGTCAACCGGTCTCTTTCTTCAAAGCTTCCAATCTGTTAGTAAAAACCAGCCAACCTCACAATCCTTATAATTACCAGCACCCACCCCTCAGCCCCATTCCACGGGTAGAGCTAATGCAGATGCCAACTCCTCCCCTCTGCCTGTGCCCCCTCCCAGTCCTGCACGGGTGAGGGCCTTATTGTGTGTATTTGCATACCATGGGCCGTCGCCACCCACTTAGCACCAGCTGTAGGGTTCTTACTGCTGTTTGACGCACAGGAAATGAGAAATCCAGGTATTGACTCACATTCTGAGGATCTGCTGTTTAGGATGGTTCTGGTACCATGTGTCTTAATTTGGGTTCCTCTAGAAGTAAAACATGAAACCAGGGCTGGAGTGCAGGTGATCTGGGAAGCGGTCCAAGAGGGACAGATTCTCACTCTGGGCAACAGGACCGTGATTCTGCCAAGGTCTCCTGGAGAGCAGACGCAACGTCTCCCGAATTGCCTGCCTAAAAGAGGAGGGTGCAGTTATCCACTCCCACTGGTTGAGGGCTGCTCCGAGGTGCGTGGACTCCCCCCGACACCTGGGTTCCTGGGTGAGCAGGTGCCCATGGCATGTGGGTGGGAAGACACAAAGACTTGACGGTTGAGCTTGAGATGAGACGCTGTCAGCACACTGTACACTGAACTCGCACGGGACTATCCGCAGGAGCTGACATAGGTGTGTTTTTTTGAGGTTTCGTTTGTTTGTTTTTTTAATTTTTTGGCTGCACCTCGGGGCATGCGGGATCTTAGTTCCCCGACCAGGGATGGAACCTGCGCCCCCTGCAGTGGAAGTGCGGGGTCTTAACCACTGGACCGCCAGGAAGTCCCCAGGTGTGTTTTAAAAAACACCTCTTGACCACCTCTTTATTCTGTCTCAGAGATCTTTACCACAGTGGCAAGAATAAGTCATTACTCCCAGGATGTACATAATATTTCATCGTGTGTGTATGTACATTCATATGCAATACACATACCATAGAAACCGTAATTTATTTCATCAGTCCACTTTTTTTTTTAAATTAATTTATTATTTATTTAGTATTTATTTCTGGCTGTGTTGGGCCCTCGTTTCTGTGCGAGGGCTTTCCCCAGTTGCAGCAAGCGGGGGCCGCTCTTCATGGCAATGCGCGGGCCTCTCACTATCGCGGCCTCTCTTGTTGTGGAGCACAGGCTCCAGACGCGCAGGCTCAGTAGCTGTGGCTCACGGGCCCAGTTGCTCCGCGGCATGTGGGATCCTCCCAGACCAGGGCTCGAACCCGTGTCCCCTGCATTGGCAGGCAGACTCTCAACCACTGCGCCACCAGGGAAGCCCCATCAGTCCACTTTTTAAGTTTAATCTTTTTCCAGTTTTATTGAGAAATAATTGGCATACATCACTGGATAAATTTAAGGCGAACAGCGTGATTTATTTACATGTTGTGAAATGATTACCACAGTAGGTTCAGCTAACACCCATCTTCTCATACAGATAAAATAAAAAGGAAAGAAAGAAAGAAGAAAGGAAAAAATTGTTTTCTCCTTATGGTGAGAACTCTTAGGATCAACTCTCTTAACAGCTTTCCTGTATATCCTACAGCAGTGTTAGCTATAGTCATCATGTTGTACATTGCATCCCTGGTATTTATTTATCTGATAACCAGAAGTTTGTGCCTCTTTTTTTTTTTTTGGCCGTGCTACACAGCATGTGGGATCTTAGTGCCCCCACCAGGGATTGAACCTGCACCCCCTGCAGTGGGAGCGCAGAGTCTTAACCACTAGACCGTCAGGGAAGTCCCTGGAAGTTTGTGCCTTTTGACCACCTTTCTCCAATTCTCCCTGCCCCTGACTTTTTAATTTGTGTCAACATTTTACTAGGAACAATTTTCACACATAAAAATGGAGAGTTGAAAACATTTTATACTCACCTTTCAAATTCTACCATTAACAATTAATTACTATTAATCCATCCCTCCATCCATCAATCCATCTTATTTTTGGGATGCGTTTCAGAGTAAGTTGCAGACATCACTGTACTTCCCCTCAAATGCATCAGCATATGAATCATTAATTAGAGGTCAATATTTGTTTATATGCCTTTTTTTCCATCTTAAGGTTAACTTTACATACAATGAAATGCACAAATCTTAAGTGCACCGTTTGATGAGTTTTGGCAAATGCATATATCTGGTAATCCAAAACCCTGATTCAGCCCTAGAACATTACCCTTGCCCCCAGAAAGTTCCCTCATTTTCCTTCCCAAGCATTGTTATTTTCTAACAATACTCTATTTTGTTTTAATACCATCAGCTTTTCAGAGAAACTCCATCACTGGACTTTTAGAATGTCCCCCATTTCAGGCTTGGCTTATCGCTTCCTTGTGTTGTAGTTAGATTCGGGTTCAGCGGAGATTTAAGTTCCACAATGAGCACTGCTTCGAGGAGAGGCTGTGTCCTTCCTCCTGAATCAGAACATGGGAGTGACGTCTGCTTGCTCCATTTTTATGAGGTTGCCGCTGGCAGCGGGATCATGGAGAATCTGCCTGATCCCTTCTTTATAAAATTCCATCAACCTTGCTGATGGTTTTAGCATCCATTGATGATTATAGCTTAAATCCATTATTTCACTGAGTGTTCAGAAAAGGGTGTTTTTCAGATTCTGTTATTCCATCTGCGTTTATTAGCTGGAATTCTGTGAAGAGTTTTCCATTGTCAGCTTTTCGGTTACCCCAAAATATAGTTTTCATGTGAAAGGGAAAGAACCTTTTAGAGTATGGGCAATCTCCAAAGGTGACCGATTAATTCTTTTTTCCCCTCTGTGTATCATTATGAACTCAGGTTTTCATAGCCTTGCAGCCTTCCCCCACCCCCGCCCGCAGGTCATATGTCTCTTAGGTTTCTCTCTCTTTAAAAAAAAAAAAAAAGCTCAAATTTTTCTACCTGAGGCCAATGGGAGCCTCTTCAGGTTAGTCCCCGTGTTCATCCTGCATCTAACCAACCCCTCCCCCCCACCCCCCACCCCCTGGTCCTGTGGGTTCCATCTCCTGCCCGCTGCCCACCTTGCTGCCACCCACCATCGTCCATGACTCTGCTTCCTTTATTGCCATTTCAGGAAAAGACCACAGTGCCAAATATTTGAAAACATGTCTGATCCTATCATTCTTCTGTTTAAGTTGCTCTCTATAGCTCTTGGCATAAAGTCCAGGCCCTTGAACATGGACTTCAGGGCTCATTCAGTCTGGCCCCTGCCTGTCTCCCCTGTTTCGGCCGCCACCATGCTTTATCTGTGTTGAGGTTCCATTGCTCCTTCCCTGCATCCTGTGCCCCCTCCACCAGGGCTCACAGTTTCCTCTGCCTGTGTCGCCCATCCCCTTGGCTAACTCTTCCTCATCCTGGGGCTCAGCTTAGACCGATTACTCTTAACCCTGGCTGTACATTACACCCTCTGGGCAGTTTTAAGAAATACCAATGCCTGGGCTCCACCCAAGATCAATTAACATCTGAATGTCTGGTCAATGAGGCTTGACTTTGCTATTTTTAAAAGCCTGCGCAGGGGCTTCCCTGGTGGCGCAGTGGTTGAGAATCTGCCTGCCAATGCAGGGGACACGGGTTCAAGCCCTGATCCAGGAAGATCCCACATGCCACAGAGCAACTAAGCCCGTGAGCCGGGAAGATCCCACATGCCACGGAGCAACTAAGCCCGTGAGCCACAACGAAGACCCAACACAGCCATAAATAAATAAATTAATTAAAAAAAAAAAAAAGCCTGTGCAGGTGATTCTGATGTGTGGCCAAGGTTGAGAACCACAGTTTGGGGTGTTCCTTCCTCTGGGAAACTTGTCCCCCAGGCCTGGGTTACATACCATTTATTACTGCTGCAGTCTTCTGCTCTAATCCTGTCCCCCCATCCCCCCAGCTTTACTCAGATATAATTGATGGATAATGCTGTGTACGTTGAAGGTGTACAACCTGGTGGTTTTATCATTTTACTATGTAGGCCTCACTATGTCGACTCTTGGGTTTCTTCCTTGCTAGACAGAAGCTTCATGTGGTCCGTGGCTGCATCTGTGTGGTTCCCCTCTGTTATTACCCAGCACATAGTAGGTGTTTGTAATATTTGCAGGTGTTTGTTAGGTTGATGTTTGGGCTGGATTTTGAGGTTGTTTGAATGCAGGGGTGCTCTGCTCTGTGGGACAAAGGCCATATTCCACCATCTGCCCAGATCGTTTCTCTCCAACCTCATCTCCTGCTTCTCCAAATCCCTTCCCTTAGACAAGTGAACTCCAAACAGCCCTTTCCTTTTCCCAGTTCTGCCCGAAGTTGCTCACTCCCTTTCTACCTGTACAAACAATTTCCCCAACATATGGGCCACGTTTGAACTCAAAGAACTTGTGGGAAACCCTTATTTGACATTTAACCATATGCATGCTGTGAGATATTTTCAAAGTCATCCATTGGGGCACCTGGTATAAGAAATCATGTGAGTTTCTTGCTTTTGAGTAGCAATTAAAGCATTGTTTGGAGATATTAAATTGACACTCTGGCCTTTTAAAAAAATGATTCTTAAATTATTTGTTTATTTTTGGTTAGCTTTATTAACTCACATACAGTAAAGCTTTCCAGTTGCCCCTAAGCAGTCGCCTGGCGGCATGCAAGATCTTTAGTTCCCCGACCAGGGACTGAACCCGGGCCCCCTGCAGTGGAAGCTTGGCGTCCTAACCACTGGACCGCCAGGGAATTCCCACAGTCACAATACTTTATATTTGGATTTCAGGCCAAGTGTGATCTAGGACCCTTGCTCTCATGGATGTTTCCAGATATGGCTTCAAGGGCAACCCCCAAAGCTCTCATGGACTGTGATGCTACTATGAAAAAAAGATAAAAAAAAAAAAAAGCCTAAAGATGCACAAGAAATCTTACCAACAATGGAGGACACTAATTAAATGGTCTCTTGTAGCCCTTGTCCTGTTGGAACCTGAGGTCTCTTGCTGCCTTTTTATATCCACCAGGGGGCAGTGTTCTATTCTGCCTCACAGTTGGCCTCCCCTTTCAGGTCTCGCCTTTCTTTTCTTTTTCCTTTTTTTTTTTTAATTAAAAAATTTTTTTTGGCCACGCTGCACGGCATGTGGGATTTTAGTTCCCCGACCAGGGATCCAACCCAAGCCCCTGCACTGGAAGCACAGAGTCTTAACCACTGGACCACCAGGGAAGTCCCAGAGGTCTTCCCTTTCAAATCCTAGCATTTCAGCTCCTGAAGTGATCCCCAAACTGTGTTTCTCAAACTTTGATTTGACTTCTAGAAATACATCTTACATCTCAACCCCACAGAGACATACATCCGTATGCAACTCTATATATGTATATATAACAAAATTTCATAAAATGGCACTTGTTTTCATAGAGAACAGACCTGTGGTTGCCAAGGGGGAGGGGGGTTGGGAGAGGGATGGATTGGGAGTCTGAGATTAGCAGATGCAAACTATTAAATATAGAATGGATAAACAACAAGGTCCTACTGTGTAACACAGGGAACTATATTCAATATCCTGTGATAAACCATAATGGAAAAGAATATGAAAAAGAATGTATATATGTGTATAACTGAATCACTTTGCTGTACAGCAGAAATTAAGACAACATTGTAAATCAACTATACTTCAATAAAATAAATTTTAAAAAAACACTTTCTATGTGCAATACACTGATATTTCTATTCTCTTTCCTTAAAAAAAGTGCCAGTCGTCACCAAATTGAGTTCATGACCTACAATTTGGGTCGCACATATTGCCTTAGAGTTCATTTAGTCTGGCATCCTGCATATTTATGGATGAAGAGATGCAGGGTTAGAGAGGGATGCTCAGTCATTGTGGGACTCAGAGCAGCACCTAGGATAAGGCTTCAGGGCTTCAGACTTCTGATCTGTTGCTTTCAGCACCACGACATTCCTGTTGAGGGACACCCAGAGCTCCGGCAGGTCACAGCCGTGGGGGGCAGGGTGTGTATGTGTGTGTTCCAGCCCCAGCACACTGAGCTTTGCCACACCTTGTGAAGAGTCCCCTGCAGCAGGGTTTTCTCTTTGGGCATATAACTTATGCAGCTCACCCACTGATTGTCACATTGGTGCCGGCCTCTGGAATCCTGCACGTGGCTCCTCCTTGCCCTGACTTAGCAGTGGTTTGCTTTATAGCCCAGAATCAAGAACGTACACAAACTAAAAGGGTAGGGAGTCAGTTGCCACTGTTGAAGCGTCTGCTTCTGAAATGCGGAGGGTGGAAGTTCTCATGTGGTTCCGTCCTTGCTCTGTAGAATGCCTCCCAGAGGACTTTCGAGATCGATTACGGCCACAACTGCTTCCTCAAGGATGGCCAGCCCTTCCGCTACATCTCGGGAAGCATTCACTATTTCCGCGTGCCCCGTTTCTACTGGAAGGACCGGCTGCTGAAGATGAAGATGGCTGGGCTGAATGCCATCCAGACGTAAGTAGGAGGGCACTGGGCTCTCACCTGGGCCTGGACACCCACACCTGGAGGGAGGGTCCAGCTGCATCTCTCGGTGCAGCTGTTTCATTGCTCAGAACGGGGAATAGCATGGTCTGGGGTCCCGGGAGAGGCTAGTCATGGGCTTGAGTGTCCCTTCTTTAGACAATTAACTACTTCTTCCAGCCTTGAACTTTGTCACCAGACATCATAAAATGGATATCAGCTTGAAAGGGCAAAGGGAAGTAACGATGGTTGAGCGTTTACTGTGTACAGGGCACATTACATGGATGATGCCATTTCTCCAAGGTCACCCTTCTTGTTTGCAGCTGGCGAAACTGAAATTTGCCCAGGCACATGTTTTTGGACAGCGGTCCTGCTGAGATTTGAAGATAAGGGTGTTGGTAGGCAACCATAGCTCCTCTCAGCTCCTAGAGGGATATGCCTTGTTGGGTAGATTCCTGAAACCCAGTTTGTCTTTGTGGTTCTGCTGGGGTGATTCTATGGCCCAAGGTTACAGAATTTTACCCCCAAAACTATCTCTCCTTATCTCTTCTGCTGTTGTAAAGTGACTAATTGAGAAGGAAGTTGGGGTGGCTGGCCACTTTGGTTTTTGTATTGCCTATGTGGATTGCTGATAACTCTTCAAAGATAAAGGGTGAGAAAACCCAGCAGCAGATTCCTGGGACAGATAGTTAGGAAGAATCCCACTTGTTATTCTGGTTCTAGGGCCACTGGGACATGTCTGTAGTTTCAACACTAAGTTCTGGGGGACCGAGACTGTTCCAGGGAACCCTGAAGCCATGGGATTGTGGGAAAAAAACACAAGCCAGGGGTCATCAAAGACACCTTTGTGATGGCAGTGGGTGGCTTCATATTTAAAGTTGTGTCCCAGGGCTTCCCTGGTGGCTCAGTGGTTAAGAATCCACCTGCCAATGCAGGGGATATAGGTTCGAGCCCTGGTCCGGGAAGATCCCACGTGCCGCGGAGCAACTAAGCCCGTGCGCCACAACTACTGAGCTTGCACTCCAGAGCCCACGAGCCACAACTAGTGAAGCCTGCACGCCTAGAGCCTGTGCTCCGCAACAAGAGAAGCCACCACAAGGAGAAGCCCGCACACCACAACGAAGAGTAACCCCCGCTCGCCGCAACTAGAGAAAGCCCGCGCGCAGCAATGAAGACCCAACGCAGCCAAAAGTTTAATTTAAAAAAATAAAATTTTGGGCTTCCCTGGTGGCACAGTGGTTGAGAATCTGCCTGCCAATGCAGGGAACACGGGTTCGAGCCCTGGTCCGGGAAGATCCCACATGCCGCAGAGCAACTGGGCCCGCGAGCCACAACTACTGAGCCTGCGCGTCTGGAGCCTGTTCTCCGCAACAACAGAGGCCGCGATAGTGAGAGGCCCGCGCACCGCGATGAAGAGTGACCCCCGCTTGCCATAACTAGAGAAAGCCCTCGCACAGAAACGAAGACCCAACACAGCAAAAATAAATAAATAAATAAATTTATAAAAAAATAAAAAAATAAAAAAATAAAATAAAATTTTAAAAATAAATAAATAAATAAGTTTGTGTCCCATGCTGCAGGCAGCCCGAGGAGCTGGTTGGAATTTTATTTTATTTTTTATAAATTTATTTATTTATTTTTGGCTGCATTGGGTCTTCATTGGTGCACGCGGGCTTTCTCTAGTTGTGGCGAGCGGGGGCTGCTCTTCATTGTGGTGCGCGGGCTCCTTCTCATTGCGGTGGCTTCTCTTGTTGCGGAGCATGGGCTCTAGGCACGCGGGCTTCAGTAGTTGTGGCACGCGGGCTCAGTAATTGTGGCACGCAGGCTCTAGAGCGCAGGCTCAGTAGTTGTGGCGCACAGGCTTAGTTGCTCCGCGGCATGTGGGATCTTCCCGGACCAGGGCTTGAACCTGTGTCCCCTGCATTGGCAGGCAGATTCTTAACCACTGCGCCACCAGGGAAGTCCCGGAATTTTTGTTATTCTACCTCCTTCGGGCTATTCCTGACAAAATCTTTTGTTAGGAGGACGCAGGGCTTGGAGGTTTTCCCATTTTTATTGAAAAATATTTTTCAAAAAATAAGTATGCCTCTTATTACTTTAGCACAGATATTTTCATTTTTCCTAAGCCCTTACATAGGCATAAGTAATTTTTCCATAGCAGTAATTTGTGTCCATGAACTCTGTATTTATTTTTAAGTCAAGCATTAAATAGGAATGGGCGTTCTTTGAGGGTCATACACTTAAAAGTGTTCCCCACAAGTTTGATTCTCTTGATAGCTGCTGTGGAAACTCAAAAGAAGGCTTCTTTTCTGCGAGTCTGCCTTAGGAAGATGTCTGTGTGTCCTGCGGGTTTATAGTTCTGCAGACTGTTCAGAAATTCATGTAGGACACCTGGATTTTTGAGCTATTTCCAGGAAGGGGCTGTGTGTGTCTTGGCAGGTACGTGGCCTGGAACTTCCACGAGCCCCGGCCAGGACAGTACGAGTTCACTGGGGACCATGACGTGGAGCATTTTATTCAGCTGGCACATGATCTGGGACTGCTGGTCATCCTGAGGCCTGGACCTTACATCTGTGCGGAGTGGGACATGGTGAGTGCGGCTAGACCTGCCCTGCCTGCCTGGTGTGCGGACAGGCAGGGATCTGGGGGAAAGTGAATTAAAGCAACGTTGGTAAGTCTCTAATTCCAGGTAACACGGGCCTGTGACTGAGCAAACCCAGTTGTCTTTTACCTTGGGCAGTGCCCAGGCAGAGAGGAGCAGGGAGGGGTCAGAAAGCATGGGTCCTCCTCTTGGTGGTCACGCACAGAAGTCAGTTTCCTCATCTGTAAAAAGAAGTTCGTGGTGTGGCCTCTCTCTGCCTCACAGGGTAGTTGTGAGGTTAAGTGGAGTAAGCTGTAGAAAAGGCTTTGATTCTCAAAACATTGCATTCATGCAGAGTGATATTATTTTTATTATGTTTACAATTTCTAATTGCCCTGAAAGTTACAACCCAGAAAGCCCAGCTCAAATACCCCTTCTCCGTGACACTTTTCTTCTTTCCCCTCACTGCTAATAGCAATTTCTATCTCTCCTAAGACCTTATCATGGCCTCTTCTTCCTTTTTTTTTTTTTTTTTTTCCCTCTCCTAGGGAGGATTACCTGCTTGGCTACTAGAGAAAGAATCTATTGTTCTCCGTTCTTGTGATCCAGGTAAGTTGTTACAGATGTCATAAGAGAATTTAAGAAAGCTTAGATAATTTATATCAAAAGAGTCAGGTATTTCGAAGGCTGGGGTACTCCTGGGCGAATGCTTCTGAAAGTTTAGCCAAAGTGTGAGTGTTCATCCTCCTCCTCCAGATACTGAATGTTTTAGGAAAGAAGGATTATTCGAACAACTTGACCAGATCTCGCTGATACCCTGGTAACTCTTTGAATTGGCACTGGGCCCTGTTTGCTGTTGACTGGCTGATTTTAATGCTTTCTCTGCCTCTGTTCTTAGAATACGACATGGCTGGTGATGACTCCCAGCTAATCAGAATGGCAGATGTAGTTTCTGCAGTGGTGTCACTGGATTTCTCAGTGGCTGCGGTGTCTTCAGTTCCTTTGTCTACTTTTACAGAGTTATCTGTAAATGATAGGTATTTTTTCTTGTCTAGCTGTAAACCCTGATCAATCTGCAGGTCCCATTTAGCTGCTATTCTTTTTTTTTTTTTTTTTTTTTAATTTTTATTGGAGTACAGTTGATTTACAATGTTGTGTTAGTTTCTGCTGTACAGCAAAGTGAATCAGCTATACATATACATATCTCAACTCTTTTTTAGATTCTTTTCCCATATAGGTCATTACAGAGAATTGAATAGAGTTCTTAGCTGCATTTCTGTCTTCTGAAGGCTTCAGTTTCTCTTGGTGATGAAGCTGGTCATAAGAGCAGCTAACACTGATTAAATTTGCTGTGTAAAAGGCTAGTATATTATGTTCTATATGCATTTCCTTCTTAGTGTACTACCCTCACATTTTACGCTCTTAGTATATTAGTGTTTTTCCACGTTTTATCTCAATTAATCCTTACAGCAACTTTATGACCTATGTACTCTGTTATCCCCATTTGACAATGTAAATGTATAATTGATTAGAACTTAATTTTAAGAAAACTCAACTGTGACAGAGAGGACACATCACTCAGTCATTCAACAAACATTGGTGGATGCCTCCTGCACTGCAGGCTTTTTGTCCTATTGGCAGGGGCAGATACCAGGCATACTGGTCCTTGTCCTCTCAGAGCTCCGCAGAGGAGACAACTCTCGGCAGGACAACTTTTAGCAGACTTTTAGTGCATGTAGCGGCCCCCATTTCAGAAGGTGGTTGTTGAATCCAGTCTGTTTAATCTCTGCTGCCAGCCCCAGGGTAATAGGCTGCGTTGCGTCTCTTTGTAGAAAAAGGCGTGTGATGGTGTTAAACCTGGTTGTCTTCCAGATTACCTTGCAGCTGTGGACAAGTGGTTGGGAGTCCTTCTGCCCAAGATGAGGCCCCTCCTCTATCAGAATGGAGGGCCGATTATAACAGTGCAGGTAACCGCGGAGAGGAGCCTGGCCGGGTCAGTGGAGGTTTCCATCCATCCACATTATATATGGGAACGAAGCAGACATGAGCCTCATATGTCTATTTCTTTCTTTTTTTTTTTTTTTCTTTTTCATTTTTAAAATTGAAGTATAGTTGATTTGCTATGTTGTGTTAGTTTCAGGTGTACAGCAAAGTGATTCCGTCATATACATAGATATGTGTATATATTCTTTTCCAGATTCTTTTCCACTATAAGTTATTACAAGATATTGAATATAGTTCCCTGTGCTATACAGTAGGTCCTTGCTGTTTATCTTCATATGTCTATTTCTTTAAGAGGCAATGCCACAGATGGTGCTTTGATTTAAATTGCATTTTGGGGAGGCATTACCATTTTTGAATGCTTGCTGTGTGAGACTCTCTGCTGGATGCCCTACAAATGCTATTCAGTTATTCCAACCACCATCTTCAAAGAGGTTAAGTGACTTGGCCAAGGTCACGCAGCTGGCAGATGTTGCAGCCTGGCTCCTCTCCAGTGCCACATTGCCTTCTGGCCACAGGGATGCAGCATGGACTGACCCACTTTGGTGTCTGCACTGCCTAGGCCGTCAGTTTCCATGGGTGTGGAAAGAGGATGCAGTGAATTGGGGCCACTGTGTTTTCTCTCCCACATTCTGCCCTCACTTTCCTTCTTCCATGTGTTTTTCACTTTGCAGTGACTGGTAGATTGTGAGGTATATCACGTGACAAGAATTTTCCAAGTGAAAAATCGGTACACTTGACCTGCGATGATTTTTGATGTTTGTAAAAATACTTAGGTAAAACAAAACCATGTCTGTTGGTCATTTACCAAGGATGCTCTTATTGCAAATAATACGTTATGTAAAACTGGCTGCATCCCAGACCAGCAAGGGGGTGCGTGCGGCGCTCCCTAGGGGAGCGTGGGCCCGATTTCCTTCTTGTGAACAGCACTGTGGAGTGTTTGCAAGGGACGGTCATTGTGGGGAGGGAGCCTGGCCATTTCCATGCCCTTCAGATATGAGAGGGCTGGGCTGGCCAGGGTGCCCTGCGTGGTGGAGAGAGACCAGGCTGCTACTCCCAGAGAGGTGTACTGATAGCACTCACTGCCCCTCACCTGTCCTGAGTCTGTACCAGTTAAGCTTACAGGAGCCCATTTTCCTGTATGAAGATTTCAAGGCTGAAACTGGATGTATCTGCATAGCTGGGTCTTCTTCCTTTCTCTTGATCTCAGGTTTTCCTCAATTTCCCTTGCTTTTTAGTCTCTGCGTCTGCCAAAATCACTTTCAATTTTTGCTGACGGCTTTTCTGTACCTTTTGGTTATTGAAATGCACCACAATGTCAACAAATATGAACTGTGCAGGGGAGAGCAAAGTTGACTGTCTTGGGGGGCATTTCCTCCTATGTCCATCCCTGGCAACCTCAGATGACTTGAACTTGACCGTGGATCCTGCCGGAGGACTCAGCTTCCTCCTCTCCCTTACCCCCCTCACATCTCCACCTGCTCAAATCCCACCTAATCCTTTTGCCCCTTGATAATTAGGAGTGGGGGCCTTCCACCCACAAATTTGCTTCATACAATTCATGAGGGATTAGCCCTGTTTATACCTGCTGTTTTGGAAGAGTAACAACTGAAAACATCTGCAGTGTTTTGTTGCTTTATTCAGGAGCTTACAGGGTGAGATAATTATTCTAGAACAAAGACCTGCAACCTGCAAACCTGGCCCTCTGCCTGTGTTTGTAAATAAAGGCCACTGGCACATGGCCACGCCCGACCATTTATATATTGTCTGGGGCTGCTTGTGAACCACAATAGCAGAGTTCAGTAGTTGAGACAGAGACATATGGCCAAAAAGCTCCAAATATTTACTCTCTGGCCCTTTATAGAAAAAGTTGGCGAACTCCTACTCTGGAAAAATCAGCGTTCCTCTGAGGCTAACTGCAACTTCGTCTATGAGTCTCAAAGCCCTTTTCTGTGTGTTTCTCCCCTCACCTCCCCCGCCTCCACACACACCTCTTCTTTCCTCTCGTTGGCAATGATAAAGAACTTGACTATACGCTTTATTGCCAGCTTTCTGAGCACTTACCAGGTGCCAGGTATTGTGCAAAAGCCCTATTCGTGTATTGGCTCAGTGAATCCTCATACAACCCAGTGAGGTAGGTACACTCACTTCGTACAGACAAAGAGACATTTTACAGGTGGAGCCACCTGGATAAGAAGAGGCAGAGCTGAGGTTTGCACAGGAACTCTTGGGCCTCTGACGTCTGTGCCTGTGACCGCAGCACTAAGCTGTCTTGCGAATGTTGAGCTTTTCTCTTTCTCTAAAAACCTAACCAAATTAGGTATATGCATTTATTACAATCCTGTTTAAAATACAGTCCTGTATTTTATCTTAATACATGATGATAATGGATAAATAAGATTTGGAAGAGTAAGTGAAAATCAATGACATTGGCTTGGGGCGTGGCCAGAAAAGAACGAGAGGTGCAGAGGCTCTGGACCCTCTTAGTTGCTAAAGCTGACCCTTAAATTTAGCTCTGAATTTCTTGGCAGCCAGATGATGAAGGAAGACACAGTCATTTAAGTAGCTCTTAATTAAAGAGGAGAAAAAAGAAAATGAGGGGGACAGTACCTTACCAGTATTTGCAAAGCTTTTCTTAAGATTTATTTCAATTATTTCCAAAGGGACTTCTGAGGCACTAATCAGAGTATCAGGATCAGTCATCCAAGGGGAGTTTCCTTTTCTGTGTGAGTGGCAAACACCTATTGCAGGATGGCTTCATGACCTGTGAAGCCCTTGATACTGGCCTACCACTACATGTTTTGCTGCTTCTTTTTTTTTTTTTAATTTAATTTATTATTTTTTTTTTTTGGCTGCACCTCACGGCATATAGGATCCTAGTTCCCCGACCAGGGATGGAACCCGCGTCCCCTGCACTGGAAGCGCAGAGTCTTAATCACTGGACCTCCAGAGAAGTCCTTGTTTTACTTCTTTTTTTTTTTTTTTAATTTATTTATTTATTTAATTTATTTTATTTTTGGCTGCGTTGGGTCTTCGTTGCTGCACATGGGCTTTCTCTGGTTGCGGCGAGCAGGGGCTACTCTTCGTTGCAGAGCATAGGCTCTAGGTGCACAGGCTTCAGTAGTTGTGGCTCGCGGGTTCTAGAGCGCAGGCTCAGTGGTTGTGGCACTTGGGCTTAGTTGCTCCGCAACATGTGGGATCTTCCCGGACCAGGGCTTGAACCCATGTCCCCTGCATTGGTGGGTGGATTCTTAACCACTGTGCCACCAGGGAAGCCCTGTTTTGCTTCTTGAACCCATAACATGAAAGTATAGTCAGAGGGATTCTCGCTGAGAAAACCATCGTGCATTAAACCATTTGGGAGGAGGTGCTTTCCAGATGATGATGATGGTGTCTAGTTCTTCTACATCACTCCCTACTCCCTTCCCACTCCCTGACTCTGTCCATAGGCTTCATGGAGCTACTAGTAATTTTGCCAACAGCATACTCCTTGCAGGAACACTCTCTACCTCTCCCGCTTCCTTGACCAGCGAGTGCCTTTCTGTCTAGAGCTGCCTCGGGCAACCGCTCCGGGGAAGCTTCCTTAGCCATCTCTTCCAGCCACTCTCAGACTGGGCATCTCTTTTCTGGGGGCTCACAGTTTCTTATGCTCATGTTCGAAGGCCACGTATCCCTAGGATCACAAAAATTTGTTTGCGTTGTGTGCAGGTAGAAATTGTTATGTGTGGGAAATTTTTAAATTTTTGTAAAATTGTGAAGTATACCACACACACATTAATGTGCAATAATGAAGCATTATGATGAGAACAGCCACAGAATGACCACCCAAGATGGAAAATGGTACGTGGCCAGGACCCTGGAAGCTTCCCAGGTGTCCTTCTTAATCACATCCCACTTCTTCTCACTGTTCTGACTTTCGTAGCCGTCAGCTTCTTGCTTTTCTTTACACTTTTACCAATTATGTGCACACCAAGACTTGATAGTTTGGTTTTGACTGATTTGGATTTTCTATTCGGGAAATTGAATCATCTGTATTTTTCAGTGTCATGCTTCTTTCACCAACCTCTATACCTCTAAGATTCTTTGGTGTATTGGATTTTTTGGTGTATCTGGTGTATTGGAAATAAATGAAGATCATTCATTTTATTGCTTTAGAGCAATGTTGCTTAACCTTTTCTTCATTGTTGCCCATTAAAGATCCTCTCTAGACATATTTTTCTAATTGCCCCCCATGAAATTTTAATACCTGAGATATACTGTATAATTGTACATATATCTGTACTTTATATGAAAAATAAGGTGTTTTTTTTTTAATCCTATAAAAATCAGCTCCCACCTCCTTGGGGATGCTCTCCACCTCATTGAGAATGGGCACTTCAGAGCAGGGGTTACCACCCTCAGCACTATTGTCATTGTACCCAATAATTCTTTGTTGTGGAAGCTGACAATGCAGGATCTCTAGCAACATCCTTTGGCCTCTACCCACTGAATTAACAGATGATTTTTCCATTTTTCTTCATTTTTTAATATTTCTGCCATGGAAAGTATTATTTATGTAATGTTTAAAGTATCGGTTACCTATTATAGGGGAGAATATCACTACAATCTGAAAACTAACACATTGGTTGTTTTCCTTATTTCTGGGAGGTATTAGAAGGTAGGTTTTTATGCTGAGTTGCTTTTTGGAAAATGAGTTTTGAGGACTGAGTGTAGGAGATATTTGGGGGTATTACTAAGCCTTGTCATCTCAGAGATGTGCAGGTAGTTTCTCTAAACAAAAGCTTGCCTTCGGACGTTGGAGTCTCCTGATTTCTTTCCCCTCCTCTTTTTAAATTTGCAGGTTGAAAATGAATATGGCAGCTACTATACCTGTGATTACAACTACCTGCGTTTCCTGCAGAAGCGTTTCCAGTACCACATGGGTGAGGACGTGCTTCTGTTCACCACGGACGGGGTGCATGAGAGGCTCCTGCAGTGCGGGGCACTGCAGGGGCTCTATGCCACCGTGGACTTCGGAGCAGGTTGGTGTCTACAGTCACAGAAACCCAGCTGAGCAGGCAGGTTTGGGCTTTTTACTCCATCGGTCGTTCTAGGCAGCTGTTGTTCAAGTGGCAAGGGCATATCGAGTGAGATTTCCCAAATTTTCCTGTATCTGGTAACTGGTAAAATAGAATACCTGATAATGCACCCCTCCATTGCAGAGATCATTTTATGTCAGCTGAGTTGGCCCTTAGGTCAAGAGCTCCATTTCCAGCCCTGGCGGAGCTGGCTGCAGCCTGGAGTCCTGTTCTCTTAGGGGCTGCCTGCCAGGAGCAGTTCCAGGTTGAGGAGCTCCACCTTTCAGGCTCTGTCTGGGATGTGCTGCTCTTCCCTGCTCCCCCGTCCTCCGAGTCGTGGCTGGATGCTCGGGCTGGGTCGTGGCCATCGTGAACTCTGAGGCCAGCCCTGGGGTTCGGGGAACTTAACCTGGCACTTCCGTTTTCTTTCTACATAAACTCATAACGCTGGGAACTGTAATGGGCCGGAGGTGGTTTGGCAGATGCTACAAAAAATCGTCTTGCCTGATGCATTAGTGCTGTGTAAGCTGCTGAGGTTCCACACATGAAAGGAGGGCTGGGATGCTTCGGGCTGTAATGACATTAAGAAATCTTCATGTAGGTTGAGAGCAGCTTTCACAAAAGGCATGGCAGCTAAATGCAGTGTGTGATCCTGGCCTTTTTTTTCCGTGTTTTTTTTTCTTTTCTTGGTTGTTGTTGTTATGAAGGACATTATTGAGGCAATTGAAATCTTTGAATAAAGCCTTTAGATTAGATAATAGTATTCTATCCATGTTAATTTCCTGTTTTTTATCATTGTATTCTGTTTATTTAAAGAATACCCTTGCCCTTAGGGGATACACAATGAAATATCTAGGGGTAAGGGGCCATTCTGTCTGCAAATTATTCTCAAATGGCTCAGAAAAAAATATGTATATTCATATAGAGAGGGAAAACCTGATAAATGTGATAAAATGTTAACAATTGGGGAACCTGGGTGAAGGGAATATGAGTTCTTTGTACTATTCTCACAGCTTTTCTATAAGTTTGAAATTATTTCAAAATGAAAAGTTACTGCCCCGCCCAAAAAGACCAGCTCTTCAAGTAGCGTAAGGATCCCACTGTTCTCCCATCTGAGGGATGAGACGCACATCCAGCGTTGCCTTCTCTTGAGAAGGATGTACAGAAAACTGAAGTTGCATTTTTAAAAAGATTCTTCTACACTACCAACAAGGAAATTACTGGCTCTGAGTGAATTGAGTGTTTCTAGAAACATGGTACGTTGCTCAGAGCATTTGGTGATGAAATAACTCATCTACAAAGAGCTGCACAGGAAGTGGGATGCTGGTTTCGTCCACTTTGGCACACTTCCCAACACAGTGATGAAAAAGCACAGTATTTTTCTGTTGGGAGGAACAAATTGAAGATTATTATGAGTTAGTTGTAAGCATTATTTGTATGTAGGGTGACAGCACATACAAATAATGCTTCTGCTGTGGGTTCAAGGACAGACACTCAAGACCAGTGTACCTGGGGCAGGTGGGGCTGTGGTAGCTTCATTCATTTGTGTGCGAGAGGGGCAGTGCCTGGGGTCAGATCCCAGGAGAGGCGCCTGAGAGCAACATTTAAAGATCTGGAAGCTACCGAATGCTTAATAGTGAGAAATTTACAGCCATAAAATAAATAAGATTCCATTCTTTCTTGATCAGCACATTCTCTTCTGAAAGCTGGCCTTACAGAGAAGCCCAAGGCTTGTCTAAGAGCAAGGTGTTTTTGGAGACTGGGCTGATGTCCCTTTCACACTGGGACACCCACTGCGGGAACTGGACTGTGCAGTGTGGGGTCAGGGTGTCCTCTGCTCTGGCTGGGAAGCACTGTGCGTGTTCACTGATGTAAAGCAGCCCATTACCTCTCTGGGGAGAAACGCTTTCTGTCTTTAGAGGTGGAGGGGAGAACAGAGACGTGGGAAGCAAGATGAGATACAGGCATCCTAATGGAATATTTCAGAAGAAAAAATTGAGTTCGCGAGTGGTCTGGAATGACTGTTGATGTACAAATTAAAATTCAGAGTATACTCCATGATTCAGGGATAAACGTAATTAGAGCACGTTTGTCCCTTTGATTTGTTAATTAAGTGGCAGATATTTGTGCCACTATGGTGTGTATGGCGCTGTGGAGCTGACCAGGAAGTATGTTCAAAGCAGGGCTATCCTGTAGGGAGCAGCTAGGTCAACCAGATGTCTGAGTGAAGAGAGAGAGAGAGAGAGAGAGAGAGAGAGAGAGAGAGAGAGAGAGAGAGAGAGAGAGAGAGAGAGAGAGAGAGAGACAGAGACAGAGACAGAGACAGAGACAGAGACAGAGAGACACACACACACACACACACACCAGCCGTGTGTCCAGGTGCTGGGGACACAGAGGAAGCACAAAGCCTGTGCCGTGATCTCCCATAGGAAAGCAGTCAGGAGAGGCCCGGGCACTGTTCACAGAGGAAGCATCATTCTGTGGTCCCCACGGTCCGTCAAATGGATGGTCTGAGTCCCCACCTAAAGCTAGCTTGGAGGTGTGCAAGCCCCTGGGGGTGCGGGGAAGGGCGGGGGCCTCGGGCGCAAGTCCTACAAAGGAATCTTTTTATTTAACTTCTTGTCATTCCCATGGCTGACCATTCTTCTCCCTCTCATTTTTCAGGTGTCAACATCACAGCTGCTTTCCTAATCCAGAGGAAGAGTGAACCCAAAGGACCCTTGGTAAGAATCAGGCGTGAGGCGTGAGGAGACTGTTTGCTTGTACTAACTTCATTACTGCTGCTGGGAGAGAGCGATTAAGTGCTGTGGAAGGTGGGAATGGATCCTTGGTTTCTCTGGGTCTGAGGTCAGCAGCTGATGGGAGTGTAGAGACCCCCTTCTGGACACATGGAAACAGCAGAAGCAGTGCTGCTACTTGACACTGAGGCCCTGCACTGGAGGGGGGCAGAATGGGGGCCAAAGTGAACATCCCGCCTCCATCAGGTTCTGCGCTCTTGCGTACCTCATCGTATTTGGTCCTCGTGCCAGCCCTCATAGGTAGTATCATTGTCTCCATTTTCAGTGAAGCTCAGAGACCATGTCACTTGCCCAGGGTCGTACAGCTGGTGAGTGGCAGGGCCAGGATCTGAGTTCAGGTCTGTGTTTCTTGAAAGCTCTTTGTGACAGAGCTTCTCCACCTTTAGTGTGCTTACAAACCACGTGGGACTCTTGCTAAAATGCAAACGTTGATCTGTTGGGTCTGGGAGGGGATTGAGATTCTGCATTTCTGACAAGCAACCAGGTGACATGGGGATGTAGGGTTGCTGACCACTCTGGGAGCCGCGGGGCTCTGTGACATGCTGTGTAGGCGCCTGGGAGGTGGAGACGGCGGCCAGGTCCTGGCGGGTGTGCTCAGCCCATCAACGATGCAGCCCTCTCTGTGCTTCCCTTCTCCTTGCAGTTGTGGCAGTTGTCCTTCTCACTTGGCCCCGTGTAAGGGGGAATATCCTGTGCCTTCCCTGCAGCAAGTCAGGCTGCCCCGCCTGTGTACCCACCTTTGTACAAAGCAGCCTTTCTGAACCTGGTCTCTGCTTCGTGAGCCATGCAGAACCCGAGTTCCCGTGGAGCTATTTCCTGGAGCCTGAGACAAGAAGGCCCCAGAACACGTCCAGATTTCTCTTTCCTTCTATAGATCAAGGGCTTGGCAGGGTCATGCCCAACAGAAACATGAAGTGCTTGGGGCCTGCTTGGCAGAATATTTGGACAAGTCTACCTCACTTTAAGTCAACCTGAGATCTGAAAATCTGGATTCACACAAAGGGTGAATTTGGAGCTAATTATTTTATAAACATTTTGTCATCTGATTCTTTTGCCCAACAAACTTTCCTACCATATTCAAACTGGGGATTGGTTAACAAGATTTTGATGCAGGTACCACTTTTCAGGGACACCTATATTGTCCGCACCTGAGACCTGAGTTTAAGCAATGCTATATGGGATGTCCTCATTGGTCCCCCAGCTCCAGGTAAAGCAGTGAATGTCAGCTCCTCTCCCCACCTGTTCCTCGGTAGAGAACCTAGGGCAGTAGTTACTGAGAAGCCCAGCATGTAGAGGTCTTAAGTCTATCCTAAGCTCCGTATCCCTTTCTCTTTTCAGGTCAATTCTGAATTCTACACTGGCTGGTTAGACCACTGGGGCCAACCTCACTCAACAGTCAAGACTAAAGTGGTGGCTTCCTCCCTTCACGATATTCTTTCCCAAGGGGCCAGTGTGAACATGTGAGTGTTATTTTTCGGAGGGGAGGCTGTTCTCCGTAGATGTGGGCTCATGGTGAAGTACTGTCTGTTCTCTTGTTTCCTTGTAGGTACATGTTTATAGGTGGCACCAATTTTGCCTATTGGAATGGTAAGAGCAATTTAACATCTGTTTGTAGAATCTAATCCTAAAATGTTTCTGGTACTTGATTTTTGGAGGCGTGTGCCTATGGACAATTGTTATTTTCTATTTTTGTTTGCTTTCTCCCAAATTTTCTAATATATAAGAATTGCCTATATAATTTAAAAAATCATTTTTCTTTTATTTATTAAGAAAAGGAGAGAAATGTTGAATTTACTTTTCTATTGAGAACTGATTTTAAAAAATTGAGTATCCAGGTGTTATGAAATAATCAATGTTATATAAATGAGGAACTGCATTATGATGATTATAAATTACCCTTCTATACTTGTTTTAGATGCGCACAAATTACTTGTTCTTTTAAAATTTAATTCAGAATTTTAATTTAATTTACAAATGTGTTATAGAATCATAGAAATGGAATATTTTTCATATGTAAATACAAATCTTTCAAAGTTTTCTTTTTTTATTTTATTGAAGTATAGTTGGTTTACAATGTTGTGGTAGTTTCAGGTGTACAGCAAAGTGATTCAGATATAGATAGATATAGATATATAGATATGTATTGTTTTTCAGATTCTTTTCCCTAATAGGTTATTATAAAATATTGAGTATAGTTCTCTGGCTATACAGTAGGTCAAAAAATCATTTTTCCTTAAAAAAAAATTTAAGAGACATAACTTGTACGTTTAGAAGCTATTGTTTTAAATCAAGCTAGTCGGGCAGGTCATAGTCTCTGGCTATAACTTACTTGTTCATATATTCTGGTCTTTTTTTTTAAAAAAAAACACTTTGTTTTGTTGAGATATAATTCACATACCATAAAATTCATGATTTGGGGAATTTCCTGGCTGTCCAGTGGTTAGGACTCCGTGCTCTCACTGCCGAAGGCCTGGGTTTGATCCTTGGTTGGGGAACTAAGACCCCACAAGCCACATGGTGCGGCCAAAAAAATAAATAAATAAATTCATGATTTTAAAGTACACGATTCAGTGGTGTTTAGTTTATCACAAACTTGTGCAGCCATTATCACCATCTAATTCCAGAACATTTTCATTACCCCAAAAAGAAACCTCGTACCCAAGAAATGCCCCACTCTCCCTCCTCCCAGCCCCTGGCAACCACTAGTCTACTCTCTGTCTTTATGGATTTGCCTATTCTGGACATTTCATACGAAGAGAACCATACAATTTGTGGTCTTTTGTGTTTGACTTCTTTCATACAGCATAATCTTCTCAAGGTTCATCTATATTGTACTGTGTATCAGGACTTCATTCCTTTTTATTGCCGAATAATATTCTATTATGTGGATATACCACATTTTGTTTATCCATTCATCAACTGATGGACATTTGGGATGTTCCCCCTTTTGGGCCATTATGAATAATGTTCCTATGAACATTGATGTTTAAGTATTTGTTTGAACCCCTGTTTCAATTCTTTTGGCTGTACACCTAGGAGTGGGATTGCTGGTTCATATGGTAACTAACTCTATATTTAGAGTTAGAGGAACTGCCACAGTGTTTTCTAAAGCAGCTGCACCATTTTACATTCCTATATGGCCTATATGGTCTTTTTTTTTAGTAGGAAAAATTATGGTAAAATTCTCTTCATTGCCATTGACTTTTGCAAAGACAAATCATCCTATATTGATTTTCTCTAAGCCTCGTTCCCCACATCTCTCCACATCTGAATTTTCCTCTAGGAGTCATTGAGGATGCTCTACAGTTGAGTTTTGGAAGCCTATTTGGACCTCAGTCTCCTGGTGTTAGTAATTGGACACTATCAGCTCTTAATGAAGTTTCTTCTTCAAACTGCTATCTTTTGTGCAGGGCAGGATGGTCAAGGAGAAGACTTTGGTTAAAGTATTATTAATATTATTATTAGAGCCAAAAAATGGAGATAATGCAAAGTTCAAATGTCATTTCTTAAAAGATAGTAGTGTGCCAAGGTTGGTAACTGAAGTTAGATCAGCTCTGTGTCTGTCTTCCCCTTAGAAACACTTCAGACTTTGTGATGCCTTTTGCATTCAGAAGGTAGGGATTCCTCCTAGCTTCCATCCATGGAACCGAGACCAGTCACCAATCCAGGAATAAAGACTGATATTTTTTGAAACTTTACGGTTCATGAAACAATTTTTTATATCCTATTATTTTATTGAAAACAATACATTCTTTTTTTAAAAATATATATTTATTTATTTATTTATTTTTGGCTGCATTGGGTCTTCGTTGTTGGGTCTTAGTTGCTGCACGCGGGCTTTCCCCAGTTGCGGCGAGCGGGGGCTACTCTTCGTTGCGGTGCACGGGCTTCTCATTGCGGTGGTCTCTCCCGCTGCAGAGCTTGGGCTCTAGGCGCGTGGGCTTCAGTAGTTGTGGCACGCGGGCTCAGTAGTTGTGGCTCGCGGGCTGTAGGGCGCAGGCCCAGTAGTTGTGGCACACTAGCTTAGCTGCTCCACGGCATGTGGGATCTTCCCAGACCAGGGCTCAAACCCGTGTCCCCTGCATTGGCAGGCAGATTCTCAACCACTGCGCCACCAGGGAAGTCCCAATACATTCTTTTTTAAAATTTACGTATAATAACTGATTCACTTTGCTGTACACCTGAAACTAATACAACATTGTAAATCAACTATACTCCAATAAAAATTTTAAAAATAAATAAATAAAATTTACATGTATAAAACTACCACTCAGAAGTTGTCCTTAATCCTGTCCCTTGCCCCGACCCTGCCATAAACAATACAAGGCTCTTTTCTGCCTCTGTTTTCCCATTTAGTCCTCATAGCAGTCTCATCTGGGCTGGGGATTATGGACCCACTTTACAGATAAGAAAAGCAGGGTACCAAAAAAGTCCATAAGATTCCCATTCAGTTGGCAGAGAGTGGAGCCTGGGCTCAAACTCAGGCCTTGGAAAGCTGGTCACCGCTCTTTGGATAACTCCTTGCAGCCTGAAGCCTGCGTTTCCAACCCCCAAACCAGCCCCTCTGTGTTTGCGGGCCTCTCTCTCCTGCCCTGTTGCCCGGTCTCTTTGCGGGTGTTGGGCGGGGGGGGTGGGCAGTCTGTGCTCTTGGCTGCTATTCTTCTGGCCAGCTTCCCAGAGGAGAGCATGGGAGAAAACCTCTGGCTCAGGTGCTCACTGCGTTCCTGCCCACAATAGCTGCCCATGCTGTGCAGATAGGTGCCCACTCTGTGCTCATGTATCCCCACGGGAACCAGGCTGTCCTCTCCTCCTCACACACCCTGCAAAGCTGAGGAGCGGTACATCCTGCCATTTCTCTTGCCTTCCTACCTCACACTCCCCAGCATGGCCAGAGGAGGCTGAAGTCAGCACTGTTTCCCTAGGACACTGCCCTGTGGGGATCTGAAACATCCAGAGGAAGATTCTGCTGGTAGAACTGCACAGACTTAGTTTTCCAGTCTGTCCTGTAACCCATTGGCCAACTTCCCAGCCTGGGTTCCCTTGGCCCGTAAAGTATGTTTCTGGGTGTTCACACTTGTTGACACTCCTTCACAGAGCTCCTTCTCATGCATGGCTCTGCAGGGGCCTCGGGTAAACGAGGCCATGCCTACCACTAGGATGCCCTTGGTCTAGTGGAGCAAGGTCACTGCCACACTGAGCGAGAGGAGGGACCACAAAGGAGAAGGTGAGCTCCTTGCAGCAAGGGATGTGGTTTTTCTTTTCTTTGCATCTCACAGCAAAGGATGTGTTTTAACATAGGTGTTGCCAGAGGCAGGAGAGTAAAAGTAATATGACTGGATCAATTCAATTGGTTGAGTGGTCCAGGTCTTTCAAAATGTAGATTCTGTGCATAGAACAGATGAGACAGTCTTTGGGGGATGACCTGATCTTCGGCCTCCCTCATCTGTCAACCCCGCCACCAGTAGGATCACCCAGGGCGGCTCCATCATTCGTGAGCTGTGGGATCGCTCCAAGGAATTTGTTACTAAATCATAGTGAACTGTCAGATTTTGTGCCTCATTTACTTAAAAATTAGATTGGATATAAGATTATCCTAAAATATCTTTATTCTTTTCACACACTTGCATTGCAAAATGCTCTCTGGAGTAGAAGAGAAAGGGGTGGCATGGAGCCTTGCTGGTCTGCAAAAGGCAGCGTCAGTGTCACCTGGGAGGCTTACTTAGAAATGCAGAATCTCAGGTCTGACCCCAGCCCTGCTGAATCAGAATCCCAGGTTGGGCTAAGGAGTGTGTTTTAATGAGCTCTCCACGTGACTCTCAGGCCGGGGCAAGTTGTACTGACGCAGGGTCACTGCCCAAATTTGCAGAGTCTCCTATCTGTGAATATCACCTGTGACAAGGCTGGGGCCCGCTGGTCTAGACTGTGCCCCTTGGACAATAATTGCAACGCTGTTTGCTTTTTGCATCCACAGTATTGGCATTATTTATTAGTCTCTGTGGCGGGTCACGTTCCCTGGGAAACGGACTCTGAGATTGCCTGGCACAAGTTTATTGGGGTGTGCTCCCAGCGGCAACACCAGTGAGAGTCAGGATTGGGCAGAAGGAGAAGCTGGGCAGTGATGCAGTCTCAAAAGTGGCTCAGCTGATTCTAGAGGGAGCTCTGGAGCTGGGATGGCCCTTTGAGGCAAGGGGACTGGGTTTTTATATCCCTGCACTGGTCAATCTTTGGATGTGGGCGATCCCAGGAGGGGTGTAATCTTGGGCAAGGCGGCCCAGCAGAGGTCAAGGACCAGAGAGGGGCACATCTGAGAGCCGTCCTCAGCAAGCACTCCCAGTAACTGGGGGAATGAGTGAGTGCCTGGGCCCTGAAGGTCAATGTGAGAGGCACACCACAGCACCCCCTAACTCTTTGCAGACTTTACAAACGCCCAAGGTTACACTTGACTTTCAGTGGGCTGATGTGTGTCTGCAGTCATCTCCCAGTTTGTTTGGTCTGATAGCCCCTTAGTTGTTTGCTGCTGACCCTGGGCCCAGAAAACTGTGTGTCCACCATGGACCTTTTCTCAGCCACACATGAGGTCATGAACAAGATCACGGCTGCAGGGTTAACGGTCAGACGTAGGGGTCATGCCATAAGCCTTGCTGTTGCTGGTTGTGAGATGTCCAGGGGGTTTTGTGGGGAGCGTCAGAGGCCCTGCTTGTCCAGTGACAGGGCTGTCTGCTGGGGTCGCTGAGAGAGTGGATGGGGAAAGTGCTCTGTAGACTCTAAGGAGCGTGGCGAGGGCCACCTGCAGGAAGAAACTCGTTTCTCTAAACCTTGCCTCCTGAGGGCCACCTCTGTGTCACTTAACAATTGGCTCTAATGTGTTCCTTATTTTCTCCTTCCACAATGCCGAGCCATGAATCCCAAAGAACTTGTCCCAGGGGAAGGCCTTCCGTAGTAGCTAGTGGCACGGTTTTGTCTTCCAGGGGCCAACACGCCCTACCAAGCACAGCCCACCAGCTACGACTATGATGCCCCCCTGAGCGAGGCCGGGGACCTCAGTGAGAAGTATTTTGCTGTGCGGGATGTTATTCAGCAGGTGAGTGCTTTGTACGGGCTGCAGGGGCTGCTCTGGGCCAGAGCCTGCCCGGGACTCACAATACTCTGTAGACAACTTCCTGGAGCCTTTGTGTTTAAAAGGACGGATGAAGGGAAGCATGAGCAAGACTTGGCCTTGAGTCTTGGTCCCACCCGAATAAGAGTGAGCCTGTCAGCATGGTACTCCACAGTACGTTGTAAGGATTAAAAAGAACACAGGTAAGGCCTCCGGTACAGCCCTGACACATCTGTTGTCCAGTAAGTGGTGGCCATTTATGCTATTATTCATACTAAACAGAAGAAAATGTGTGTCCACATAAGTAACTGAAGTATGCAGGAAAGAAAATCCGTGGGCTTTCTGAACACGGTACAAATGTGAGCTGTCAGCAATGCTTCATTTTTCTATTTGGGGCAAGTGATTGCTGTTTCCTCCTGGCCTGACACCTGAATGCTTAGTCCTGCTAACGTTGTGACCTTTGAGGCATCTAACGCACCCAGGTGGGGTTTCCTGTCTCTGTGTGGCTTTAAAAAAAAACCCACAGTTTTTCTGCTCAGTCACCTGAGTTTTGAAGTTAAAAAACAAAGATTTTCTGCCTATAAATGGTATGGACTTTTTTTTCTGTTAGTTTTAAGTATGCTGTAGTCTCAATCTAAGCCTAAGTGTTATTTATATTATGAAAAATTTTAAACATATTGAAAAATATGATCTATACTTAACTACTCTTAGAGTTTGTCCATTTGATCTAAGTTTTCAGATGTGTGGTTAAAATGTTGCTCGTGTGATTTTTACTGTGGGTTTAATCTCTGTAGAATTTAGAGTGATGACTCCTAAGTTTTGTCTTGTACGTTTGTTCTCTGTTTCAAAGCTCTCTATTCCTATCTTTATTATTTCCTTCCTTTATTTGAAGCTTAGCTTTATATTTATTCATTTATTTTTAAATTTTTTATTTTTTTAAATCTTGCTCTTTTACATACTGTTTTTCTTATGTTTTGGTTATGTGTTTTTTATTCGCAAAGAGATCTAATTTTTTTTTTTAATTTTATTTATTTATTTATTTATTTATCTATGGCTGTGTTGGGTCTTCGTTTCTGTGCGAGGGCTTTCTCCAGTTGCGGCAAGCGGGGGCCACTCTTCATCGCGGTGCGCGGGCCTTTCACTATCGCGGCCTCTCTTGTTGCGGAGCGCAGGCTCAGTAGTTGTGGCTCACGGGCCTAGTTGCTCCGCGGCATGTGGGGTCTTCCCAGACCAGGGCTTGAACCCGTGTCCCCTGCATTGGCAGGCAGATTCTCAACCACTGCGCCACCAAGGAAGCCCTAGCTTTTTAAACTGGGCTTTCTTCTTTTCTTTTCTAATATAAATACTCAAGTCTATACATTTCCTTCAAGTACTGCTATGGTGCCATCTCATAAGTTTTTATATGTAATATATTTATTATTGTTTGCTTTTAAACATGCCTATTTTGATTTCTCTTTGACCCTTCAAACGTTCAGAAGTGAGTTTTTAAATTATTAAACATAAGTATTTTTCTAGTCTGTTGGTTTCTCACATATTTGCATTGTGGTTGGAGAATGTAGTGTGTATGATACCAATCCCTTGAAGTTTGTTGAACCTCTCGGTAGAGCCTGGCCTATACCAATATGAACAAATATTCTGTGTATTCTCGAAAAGACTTCGTGTTTTATAATTGTTGGCTATAATCTGTATACGTGTTCACTAGATTAAGCTTATTAATGATGCTGCTGATATCTTTGATATGTTCCTAAATTTTTTGGTCAGTTTATTCTATTAGTTATTGAGAGAGTTGTGTTTATGTATTTCTTCTTGTAGTTCTGTCAGTTTTTGAGGCCATGTTATTAGTATGTATATTGAGAATTAAATCTTTTAGTATCATTATATGGAAGTCGTCTATCTCTGATAATGCTTTTTGCCTTAAAGTCTGTTTTGTCTGATACTAATACTACCTGCATTCTTTTGGTTAGTATTTATCTGGTATATCTTTCACAATGCTTTAATTTCAACCTTTTTATATCCTTTTTAAAAAAACACGTGTCCCGAAACAGAAGCAGACTCAACGGACGTAGAGAACAGACTTATGGTTGCCAAGGGGGAGGGAGGGATAGATTGGGAGTTTGAGATTAGCAGATGCAAACTATTATATACAGAATGGGTAAACAACAAGGTCCTGCTGTATAGCACGGGGAACTATATTCAATATCCTGTGATAATCCATAATGGAAATGAATATAAAAAAGAATGTATATGTATAACTGAATCACTTTGCTGTACAGCAGAACTTAACACAACATTGTAAATCAACGTTACTTCAATTAAAAAAAATAAAAATAAAAACGTGTCCCTTGTAAACAGGATATAGCTGGATTTTTTAAAAATCTAGTTGGAACATTTTTGTCTTTTAACTGGTGCACTTGTTCATTGTCATTCATTATAATTCTTGATACACATCAATTCATTTCAACCACCTTATAATAATCTATTTGTCCAGCTTTTCTGTTTTGTCTTCCCTTATTACTTTCTTTTGAACTGTTTACTTTTGTTTCCTTATTTCATCTCCCTCCCACCCTAGTTTGGGTGTTATTCACTATATTTTTATTCTTTTAGTGGTTACCTATTGAAGTGTGAAATATGTACCCCCCCCAAAAAATACAACTCAGTAAAGAACAACGTGAACCCCTGGAACCAACACACAGCCCCCCAGAAGCTCCCCTCATGCTCCTTCTGGTCATTGACCTCCCACTGACCTCTCTCACCATAGGTTAGCTGTGCTTGTTTTTGACTTTATATAGATGGGTTCATACAGTATGCACTCCTTTATGTCTGGCTTTCAAAAACCTTTAACATTCAGTTTTTACTTATAATAATTTAAAATTAATCCATATCTTTACTTCCTTCCTACAACCAGAACTTTATCTCACATTAACTCCAGTTACATCCTTCCTGACTTCTATGCTCTGAATGTCGTGTATTTTAGTTGTGGGCTAGTTGTGGATGTGAATCTTCAAGGGAGATTTGTTTTCTCCCCTATTTATTGCTGTGCGACAAATTACCTACAAACTCAGTAGCTTAAAACAACAAATGTGGGACTTCCCTGGTGGCGCAGCAGTTAAGAATCCGCCTGCCAGTGTAGGGGACACGGGTTTGAGCCCTGGTCTGGGAAGATCCCACATGCCGTGGAGCAACTAAGACCGTGCGCCACAACTACTGAGCCTGTGCTCTAGAGCCCGCGAGCCACAACTACTGAGCCCATGTGCCACAACTACTGAAGCCCGTGCGCCTAGAGCCCGTGTTCCACAGCAAGAGAAGCCACCGCAATGAGAAGCCTGCGCACTGCAACAAAGAGTAGTCCCCGCTCACCGCAACTAGAGAAAGCCCGCGGCAGCAACGAAGACCCAACGCAGCCAAAAATAAAAATTAAATGAACAAATAAATTTAAAAAAACAAAAACAAATGTTATGACCTCACACAGCTTCTGAGGGTAAAGAATCTAGGGGTGGCTTAGCTGGATGTTGTAGCTCGTGAATTCTCCTGAGGTTGCACTGAAAGCTGTTGGCGAAGCAGCAGACTCTGAAGACTTACGTGGGGCTGAAGGGTTCATTTCTTTCTTTCTTTCTTTCTTTTTAAATATTTATTTATTTATTTGGTTGCACCGGGTCTTAGTTGCAGCTGGTGGACTCCTTATTTGCGGCTCCCTGGCTCCTTAGTTGCAGCACGTGGGCTCCTTAGTTGCAGCAGGTGGGCTCCCTAGTTGTGGCATGCATGTGGGATCTAGTTCCCTGACCAGGCCCCCTGGATTGGGAGCATGGAGTCTTACCCACTGTGCCACCAGGGAAGTCCCTGAAGGGTCCATTTCTTTCTTTACTTTCCTCTTTTTTTTTTAATTGAAGTATAGTTGATTTATAATGTTGTATTAGTTTCTGCTGTACAGCAAAGTGATTCAGTTATACATGTATATATATATTCTTTTCCATTATGCTTTATAACAAGATACTGAATATAGTTCCCTGTGCTATACAGTAGGATCTTGTTGTTTATCTTTTTTTTTTTTTTTAAATACATTTATTTTATTTATTTATTTTTGGCTGCATTGGGTCTTCATTGCTGCACGTGGTCTTTCTCTAGTTGCGGCGAGCAGGGGCTACTCTTCGCTGCAGTGCACGGGCTTCTCATTGCGGTAGCTTCAACTTCAACTATGACTACTAGGCACGCGGGCTTCAGTAGTTGTGGCACGCGGGCTCAGTTGCTCCACGGCATGTGGGATCTTCCTGGACCAGGCCTCGAACCCATGTCCCCTGCATTGGCAGGCAGATTCTTAACCACTGCGCCACCAGGGAAGCCCTATCTATTTTTTATATAGTAGTTTGTATCTGCTAAATTATCCTTCCCCACCCCTTTCCCCTTTGGTAAACTTAAGTTTGTTTTCTATGTCTGTGAGTCTGTTTCTGTTTCATAAATAAGTTCATTTGTGTCATATTTTAGATTCCACATATAAATGATATCATATGGTATTTGTCTTTGTCTGACTTACTTCACTTAGTATGATCATCTCTAGGTCCATCCATGTTGCTGCCAATAGCATAACTTCTTTTTTTATGGCTGAGTAATATTCCATTGTATATACATACCACATCTTCTTTACCCATTCATCTGTCGATGGACATTTTGGTTGCTTCCATGTCTTGGCTATTGTGAATAGTGTTGCTATGAACATAGGGGTGCAGTATCTTTTTGAATTATGGTTTTCTCTGGATATATGCCCAGGAGTGGGATTGCAGGATCATATGGCAACTCTATTTTCAGTTTTTTGAGGAACCTCCTTATTCTTCTCTATAGTGGCTGCAACAACCTACATTCCCACCAACAGTGTAGTAGGGTTCCCCTTTGAAGGGTCCATCTCACATGGCTGTGTGCAGGTCACTAAAGTTCTTTGCCACGTGGGACTCTCCATGAGGCTGCCCACGATGTGGCTTCCCCCACAGTGAATGATCTGTGAGAGAGTGGGCACCTCCAGATGAAAGCTGCAGTCTTTTTATTACCCAAACACAGAATGACATCCCATCCCTTTTTCCATATTCTTTCCACTAGAAGCCAGTTACTAAGTCCGGGCCATATTCAGGGGAATTAAGTTCCACTTATTGAGGGGAAGAGTATCAGAGAATTTGTGGGCATGTCATTAAAACCGCCACATCCCCCTATGCTCAGGGCTTTATTCATGACGGGCAATGTTCATTGTAATCACAGGTAGCCTTTGGTTATGCCACTAATCAAATGAACAGGTTCATTTATTTCCTTTACTGGTTTTTTATTTTTAGAGGTTGCTTTTTTTCCTTTCTGACCTAATTTTGTTTAATTATATAAAATTACAAGGTATCAGTATTTTTAGATGTTTCCTCTATGGCTAAGATTTCCAAGAAAGATGTCTTCGAATGTCCTGCCTGGAGTAAGGGGCTGGTTGCCAGCATTCTGCGCCCTGGGGCAGGGTTGGGGGTGGGGGGTGGGGTGGGGGGATAGTTACTTTTTACTACGTGCATGATCACATTCTCCCCTTTTAAAATGTCCTCGATGCTGCAGGTTAACCATGAAAACAAAGACCATGTTTTCCCCTCTCCGGAGAATAAATCTCTAGTCGCAGGTGGGAGGGAGCATTGCATAGAGCAGTGTTTCTCAAATACCAGAGCATCAGAACCACCTAAGTACTTGATGGAAATGCAAATTCTACTGAATCAGAAACTCTGTGGATAGGGTCAGCAATCCAAGATTTTACAGACCCCTGGGTGATTCTGACGTTCGCTAGAGTTTGAGAACCTTTGGCTTGGAGAAGGGAAAGAAATCTGAGGATCATGCTGCTTTACAAATAGCTTTCACCCAATCCTCCTTATTTTAGCACCTGTACCTCCCAGTTCCAGAAGGATCTGGTGCTTCCAATTTTGAGCCTTTTGGTAATTTTGCAGTCAGATTGAATTGGTTCTTAGTTTTCTCCCATTCTGGATTAGGATTTGGCTTTCTTACTACTGATTTGCCATTCATTTGTCCATTTTCCAGCTTCCAGAATTTTGTTGCTGTTGTTTCCTCTTCTGTTCTTCAGTTCTGTGTATTTATGTCTTAAACAAAAATCTGTTTACTGAGATGTTTACTGGCATTCTTTTGGGAAAGAATGAAATTAGATGTTATGTTTAGTGTGCCATCTTAACCTAAATGATCTCATTCTCTGTAATGGCTACATGCTATTGTGCTATTTAGATTTACTGCCATTTACGTAATCCATTTCTAATTGATGGGCATTTAGATTATTTTCAACTTTTTTTTTTTTAAACTCTTTTTTTTTTTTAATTAATTAATTTATTTATTTATTTTTGGCTGTGTTGGGTCTTCGTTTCTGTGCGAGGGCTTTCTCCAGTTGCGGCGAGCGGGGGCCACTCTTCATCGCGGTGCGCGGGCCTCTCACTGTCGCGGCTTCTCCCATTGCGGAGCACAGGCTCCAGACACGCAGGCTCAGTAGTTGTGGCTCACGGGCTTAGTTGCTCCGCGGCATGTGGGATCTTCCCAGACCAGGGCTCGAACCCGTGTCCCCTGCATTGGCAGGCAGATTCTTAACCACTGCGCCACCAGGGAAGCCCTCAACTTTTAAATGACATCTCATGTACAGTTCAAGGAGAGCAACAGGAAATTTTCTTTTTTCCTTTTCTTTTTTTTTTTTTTAATATTTATTTATTTATTTGGCTGTGCCAGGTCTTAGTTGCAGCATGTGGGATTTTTAGTTGCAGCATGCGGGATCTAGTTCCCTGACCAGGGATGGAACCTGGGCCCCCTGCATTGGGAGCGTGGAGACTTAGCCACTGGACCACCAGGGAAGTCCCCGAAATTCTCTTGAAATATATTACAAATGGCCCTTCAATGAAATTGTATCAGTTGAGTCTTATTTCCCCACACTTTTACCAATACTATGAATTATCAGACTTTTTGACCTTGCCATTTGATATGTAAACGGATAGTTTTAAAAGTAAGCACTACATTTCTTTAGTAATGAGTACTTAGAGTTGTACACCCTTTCATGTATAAATTGTCCATTTATGTTACTTTGTCTATGAACTATTTGTTCAGGTTTTTTCATAGTTTTTATGTTGGGCTATTTGTTCTTTTTATAATTTGCAAGAGTTTTGTTATTGTGGCATTTTTCATTTTTCACAGTTTGGGGAGGGTTCTTTTTTTTCCTGTAAAAAATAATCCTGCATTTTTATGTAGTCAAATATGTTACTTCCCTCATTTATGGCTGCTTCCCCACTGTAGTAGTATAAATAAATTCTCTTAGTGTGTTTAAAATTGTTATGATTTCATATTTTACATTTAAGTGCTGATGTGCATGGAATTTTTGTTGTTTTTGCTGTTATTAGGAGTGAGGTAGAGACTTAGCTTTATTCATCTCTTAAATGACTAGACAGTTATCCCAGCCCTTTTTATTGACTTATCCATTATTTTGCCACTGGTTTGATGTGCCCATTTTTTCACCTACTTAATTTCCATAAGTATTTGGGTCTATTTTTGAACAGTTTCTTTTATGTTATTGATTTTTTTTTTCTCTTTTACCAATACCAAACTGTTTTAATTGTTACCTTTACAATGTTTTATTATCTGGTAGGACTAGTCTTCCACCTTTAGTCTTTCAGTATTTCCCTGGCTATTCCTGCAAGTTTACTTTTCTATGTAAACTTTCGTATTATTCTATCAACTTCAAAACAAAACAAAAACTCGAGATACCTGTTGATGTTTTAAGTTTATACATCAAATTAGGGGTGATATTTACAATATTGAGTCTTAGCTAAGAAAATGCCCTTCTACCTGTTCAAGTCTTCTCTGATGTGCTTCTTGTTTTAAAGTTTTCTTAAAATAGTCCCTGTCCATTTCTTAATATGTTTATTCCCAAATATTCTATGTTTCTAATACTAATATCATTATCAAAGGAGTCTTTTATTTCTTTATGAGAAATATTATGATATATATTTGTCTTTAAAATATAACCTACTTAAAAAATGTTAAATATATAAAATAATGTCACACACATCCATGTACCTGGTACCTAGATTTAACACAGGTTATTATGAAATCTTTGCTTCTGATTTTTTAAGAAAATAATACATCACAGATAAAGCTGGGTTTATTTCCTATTTCTTCTCCTCCCTCCTCAGAGGGAGGAGGAGGAATAGTATTTATCCTTCACACACATTTTTGTGATTTTTTTACCACAAATGCATGCATCCACATACACTATATTTAATTTTTTGGTCTCTTTAAATTGTACATGAATATTCCATTGTACTTCCCTTTTTAAATTACTGATTTCCTTGATTTTATTGTAGTGCCTGTGGACTTATTTCTTTTACAGTCTGTTGCCTCATCTCACAAACCACTTCAGGTTTGTTTATTTTTAAACAGATTTATTTAGATATAAGTCACATACCATAGACTTCATCCATTTAAAGTACACAATTCAGTGGGTTTTGTATGTTAATTTTTTTTAATTGTGATAAAATATATATAACATAAAATTTGCCATTTTAACCATTTTTAAGTGTACAATTCAGTGGCATTAATTACATTCATAATGTTGTGTAACCATCACCATTATCTATTTACAAAATCTTTTCATCCACCCAGACAGAAACACTATTATGCAATAACTCCCCATTTCCCCTTCCTTTCAGCCACCGGTAAGCGCTAGTCTACTTTCTGCCTCTGTGAATTTGCATATTGTAGATGTTTCACAAAAGTGGAACCATACAATATTTTCCTTTTGTGTCTGACTTATTTCACTTAGCATAATGTTTTCAAGGTTCATGTTATAGCATGTATCAGAAGTTCATTTCTTTTCATGGGTGAATAATACTTAATTGTATATTTATGCAGCCCTCCATATCTGTGGGTCCCACATCTGCAGACTCAACCAACTACAGATTGAAAATATTAAAAAAAAAAAAAAATTACAGAAAGTTCCAAAAAAGCAAAACTTGAGTCTGTTGCATGCAGGCAGTTTTTTACATAACATTTACATTGTATTTACAACTATTTACATAGCATTTACACTGTATTAGGTATTATAAGTAATGTAGGGCTGATGTGAAATATATGAGAGAATGTACATGGAACATATGCAGATGTACTCAAGTCCCTTGAGCATCCTGGAATGTTGGTATCTGTGGGGGTCCTGAAATCAATAGTCTGCAGATACAGAGGGACGACTTGTATACCACAGTTTGTTTATCTATTCACCTCATTCATCTCTTGATGGACACTTGGGTTGTTTCCATCTTTTGGCTATTTTGAATGATACTGCATTGAACATTGGGGCACAAGTATATGTTCAAGTCCCTGCTTTCGATTCCTTTGGGTATATACCTCTCAGTGGTGTTGCTGGCAGGTTTATTTTTAGAATCATTTTCTTTGTGAAATAATGAGCTTTTCTATGCTTAACATAGAAGAAAAATCCAAGTCAAATTTAAAAGCAGATATTTACATGTGCTTTTCTTGCACAAAACATCATCTAATCTTTGGCCTCATCATAACCTCACGTTTTTATTCTCCCATATATTTAGCTACTTCTTTCTGCCCCCTGCCCCACTCCTGTAACCCCTCACATTTTCTTGACCTTCCCTGGCTCTTAGGATTGATGGCTGTTAGAGTCTTTCATCATCACCCTCCGTAGCCCTCTCTGCTGCTGTTCAGGGGCCCCTGCTCCACAATCCACCGGCCTGGACCATTCTGCTGTCACACTCTGGCCCTGAAACCAGGCAGGAGGACTGTGAACTTCAGTGTGCACTGGCTGGAACAGGGATTTGTACTTCCAACCTCAACTGGACCTTTAATTATCTGCACTTCTCTATTTACACCCTGGTCTCTTCTCCCCATCTAGTGGGAACCAACACTGCCATGCTTTCTCCTTAAGGTACAGGTGATGCTATCTCCTCCTTCACCAAGAACATTAATGCTGCTGAACACACCATGTGACATAGTCAGATAGGCATTTCAGAAAGGGTACTGAGTGAGGCACCAAAAGCGAATGTATATTTAAATGAGTAAAAAAAAAAAATCATTACCAACTTACCGTTACCAGGGGATAAGTGGGGGGAGGGATAAATTGGGAGATTGGGATTGACATATACCCACTACTGTATATAAAATAGATAACTAATAAGAACCTGCTGTATGGCACAGGGAACTCTACTTAATACTCCGTAATGGCCTATATGGGAAAAGAATCTAAAAAGAAAAAAGAGTGGATATATGTATATGTATAACTGATTCACTTTTCTGTACACCTGAAATTAACACAATATTAATCAACTATACCCCAATAAAAATTGTTTAAAAATCATTACAAATTTTAAAATTTTTAAATTAAAATAATTGCAAACATCACAAAACTTAAAAACATATTTTGGCTTTATTAACTGAAACACCTCTGCCATCCTTCTTTCCTTATATTCTTTTGTCTGCATGCTGTTTTATTGTCTCTTCGGATGACAACAATGTTTGTAATCTTCTTCTCTAGAGAGACTGGCAATCTTTCTCAAGTGTGACTGATTGAAATTTGTTTTTTAGTATTGATAGTTTAGAAAAACAGGAAAGCGTCACATTTTGTTGCTGATAGCGTTATATGAATATTTAGGATTGTTATCTAAACTGGGGAAATCTCTCTCAAATTCTTTCATGCATGAGCTGTAATATTTGGAAGAAATTTCTGTAGACAGGTCCTGGCCCCATAACATTTTTTTTTTTAACATCTTCATTGGAGTATAACTGCTTTACAATGGTGTGTTAGTTTCTGCTTTATAACAAAGTGAATCAGTTATACATATACATATATCCCCATATCTCTTCCCTCTTGCGTCTCCCTCCCTCCCACCCTCCCTATCCCATCCCTCTAGGTGGTCACAAAGCACGGAGCTGATCTCCCTGTGCTATGCGGCTGCTTCCCACTAGCTATCTATTTTACATTTGGTAGTGTATATATGTCCATGCCACTCTCTCACTTTGTCCCAGCTCACCCTTCCCCCTCCCCGTATCCTCAAGTCCATTCTCTAGTAGGTCTGCGTCTTTATTCCCGTCTTGCCCCTAGGTTCTTCATGACCATTTTTGTTTGTTTGTTTTTTAGATTCCATATAAATGTGTTAGCATACGGTATTTGTTTTTCTCTTTCTGACTTACTTCACTCTGTATGACAGACTCTAGGTCCATCCACCTCACTACAAATAACTCAACTTCGTTTCTTTTTATGGCTGAGTAATATTCCATTGTATATATGTGCCACATCTTCTTTATCCATTCATCTGTTGATGGACACTTAGGTTGCTTCCATGTCCTGGCTATTGTAAATAGAGCTGTAGTGAACATTGTGGTACATGACTCTTTTTGAATTATGGTTTTCTCAGGGTATATGCCCAGTAGTTGGATTGCTAGGTCGTATGGTAGTTCTATTTTTAGTTTTTTAAGGAACCTCCATACTGTTCTCCATAGTGGCTGTATCAATTTACATTCCCACCAACAGTGCAAGAGGGTTCCCTTTTCTCCACACTCTTTCCAGCATTTATTGTTTGTAGATTTTTTGATGATCTGGCCCCATAACATTTTAAACCCTGTTTCCCCTCCACAACCCACATATTTCTGGAGCTGGATGCCTTAGAGCACAATCATATTGCGAGTCAGCATAATCTGTTAGCAGTAATTTACCTACTCATAGGAGTGACAGTGAACCTTGTAAATATATTCTACACCCAAATTAAATAAATCCCCACCTCAACTCTCCTTTGGTTGAATCTCAAAGATGCCTGTAGCCACTCTAAAGCCTCCTGACCCAAGAGGATGTTTAACACAGGAAAGCTGGAGCAGAAAGAGGCGAGGGTCTTAGCCTTTTGTGGTTAAATTGCATTACTTCTGCAAATTTTACAAAAACCTATGACCATGAGAACGCACTGCTAGGACCCTCCCTTGGGGCACTTCTGGCTGCAGAAGATGAGTTCAGCAGCTGCTGCAGTAACCTAGGAATTAGATGATGGCAGGGCCAACGGGGAGTGGAGAGGAAGCAGTTGATTTGAAAAATATTCAGGAGGTAAAACTGGTGGAATTTGGCAACTGGCTGAATGCCGGTGTGAGGAAGAATGAGGAGTCATTGATTTGTCCGGGTTACAACCTTGGTTGGATAACTAGGTGGGTATTGGGGTCAGCAACTAACATAGAGGGTTGCAGAGAAGACACAGGTGGGAAGGGGGAGGGAGAAGCAAGTTGAGCTCAGGATGCCTCTGAGGATATCCAGGTGGAGGTGTCTGTCTGGCAAGCGTCTCACTTAAGAGTGAGAAGCTCCAGGAAGAATCCGTTAGGCACGGATTCTGCAGTCATTGTGGAGGTGGAGGCTGAAGTCCAGGAGAGGTTGAGATTGCACGCAGAAGCTGAGTGAGAAGGGCAGTGGGCCAAGCAAAAGACAAACCCAGAGGATCCCAAGCATTTAACCAGTGGCCACAGTAAAATGAACCCATGAAGGAGACAGAGTCTTCAGAAATTAATGTAATTCAGTAGCTTATGAGAGATTGCAGCTTAACATGTGGTCATCTTTCCCCACTTCTCTTTTTTGATATTTCAGGTTTGGAAGAGAGAAGTGAACAACTTTAAAAGTGAGCTCTTTCTTATGAGCCTTTGTAGATGTTCACTTCAATGGTTTGTTAGATGGTATTCAAAGTATTTGTCTGCATCGAGGAAAAGAAATGGGATCATAAATACCCCCATATATAGCTCTTCCTGCCTCTCTCCTTCACCAAAGACTTAAAAAGTCGAATGGCTCTCTTCTTTAGTTCATCTCAAGAGTAAGCTGGGTGGAGATGGACAGTCTCTTTCAATTACATGGACTCCCAGAGATGGGAATTTCCCAGCAGGCTGCACAAGCTTGTGCTCAGCGGTGAAGACTCCAGGCAGCCCTTTGCACAGGACTCTTCAAGGCGCGACAAAACTCGTGACATTTGCATTTTTAAATGTATTCTCTTTGGTGTGGGTAAAACTCAACCAGACGTGGTTAACACCTTGACCTAGAGGATGAAGCGTAATACTATAGGGTAGCGCCCTCCTCCTTGGTAGCAATTCCTGAGAGGGGCAGTGGTGAGTTTATTTTTGTATGCTTTTGAATGAATTTCAGACCGATTTTTTAAAGAGTTGTGTTCCAGTTCTTCATAGGGATTCCATCAAAGATGAGTCCAGCTGACTTTCTGAAGATGGGTCATTCTGCAGAAATTAAGTTGTAGTTGAGGACCTTGATGAGTGGAGGGGATCTCGGAATTCCATGAGGGTGGTAGTGAGGCTGGGCGGGGACTGGACGTGAGAGGATGGCCATCGTGATTTTCAGTACTTCAGAAGCTTAATGAAGTTTGAAACTTGACCCAGGACCAGTCTACACTGGCTGATTGATTGTCCATCTTGGTTTATGGCTGGAATGACATTAGCTCAGTGGGTAGACACAGCTGTCTCTTGATGATCCATGTTGCTGGTAGACACAGTGTTTATGTCTGATTATAAGGATTTCGATGTGAATATTACTTAATGAATGTTAGTCTTTTTAAAAAAAATTTATTGAAGTATAGTTGATTTACAATGTTGTGTTAATTTCTGCTACAGCAGAAGTGACTCAGTTATATGTATATATATATATATATATATATTCTTTTTCATATTCTTTTCCATTATGGTTTATCACAAGATATTGAATATAGTTTCCTGTGCTATACAGTAGGACCTTGTTGTTTATCCATCCTATATATAATAGTTTGCATCTGCTAATCCAAATAGATAGTCTTTTAAAGCGTCACCTGGACTCTTGTGGCATTAGTCTATTCATTTCCTACAGACCTGGCTTTTCTAGTCTGTCTTCCAGAGTGGTTTCTCTGAAATGCTGATCTGGTCAGGATGCCTTCCATGACTCTGCCCCTGTTTTCATCAAGCCTCATCTTTCAATTCTCCCCCTTTTTTTGTACCACTTTAAAAATATTGAAGTGTGGTTAATTTACAATGTTGTGTCAGGTTTGGGGTGTACAGCAAAGTGATTCAGTACTTTTTCATTCTATTTCAGATTCTTTTCCATTATAGGTTATTACAAGATATTGAATATAGTTCCCTGTGCTATTCAATTCTCACTTTCTTGTATGTGAGTCTCTAGCCTTAAAATGAAGGTACATAAAATTCTAGAATTTTACAGGAAGTGCAGTTTACAGCTCCTGACCTCTGCACAAACTGGTCCCTCTGCCCTTATCCATCTGGAAAATGAGGACACATCTCATTACCTTCTCTGGGGTTTGTCTTTGATTTGTCTCTCTGAAGATTTAGTCACACTTTGTTTTCTGTCACCACATTATACTGTGGAAATCTTGAAGACACAACTTCTCCTAGTTTGCTAATATAACTTGTTTATACATTCTCACTCTGGACTAGGGGCTGTTATTATCCTTAGTACCAAGCATAAGACCTGACACAAAGTACTTTCCTTTTTTTTGCCGCGGCTTGTGGGATCTTAGTTCCCCGACCAGGGACTGAACCCGGGCCCTGGCAGTAAAAGCGTGGAGTCCTAAACTCTGGCCAGGGAATTCCCCAAAGTACTTTCTAAGAGCTTGTTAGATAAATGAATGAAAACATTAGAGATTTGGGGAAAAGAAAAGTTGGTCACCATTGAATCTATTGGATTACACTGGGAAAAGAGCAGCTTCCCATGTTGAATTTGTCCATCTAAACAGGTAGGATAAGAAGCAGTATTTATGACTGCTCTGAAAACTATGATTAAAGTACAAATTACTATGGAGAAATAAAGGTTCAGAAGTATAATATTTTGGCATATTTGTCTACTTCTTTTCTGACATTAATTAGTTGGACAGAAGATTAGAATTTTGCTGTATGATAATCAATGAAAACTTAATATAAACTGATAATATAAACTCCCTCCCTTCAGAGTCTGTTTTACCATGTACCTTTTTCCTTTTCTCCTCCACTTCAGTCTTCTGTTGTCACCTTCATTCTCTCTACTTGTTTTTGCTTTCGGTTTGAAGTCTTTTGTTCTATAATTATTTGAATGATTCCTGGAGCTTAAAGAACAGACATACAAAGATATACACTTAGATTCTGTTTTGGGGAGAGTTTTTGGTTCCTTTGCCTTTCCAAAAATCACTGGCACTGTTGTTTGACTCTTTGACCCTCCTTTTGAAACATGAATTGTATAGATACGTTTCTGAGAGTTTAACGGCTGTTTTTCCTTTCCGTCTTTTTCCACTATGGTTTATAGTTTGAAAAAGTACCGGAAGGCCCTATCCCTCCATCCACACCGAAGTTTGCATATGGAAAAGTTGGTCTGAAAAAGGTAAGGAAAAAAAAATGACAGAAACATTGAGAGTGAGGAAGTGGAGTTCAGCAGTCGTGAGTGAAAGTGTTATGCTGGGGAATCGGTTCGTTATTTTTCTGTGAACTTGTTTTCTGTGAGACTGATGGGGTGGATGATGTGTCTGGGAAAACGGGGACACGGAAGGTGAGAGACTCTGTGTGCGTGTTGACAGGGTGAGCACATGGGGCACGAGCGGGCATTCTTACATCATTTTGGTTCCATTATCCACGTCAAAAGCAACACTAGGAGCCCTTGAGGGAATAACGTGCAGCCTTATTGTTATGGCTGGTGATGTTCTTTTCTATAATTCACCTTTCTCACAGGGGGTTCTCAAAAGCCACAGGCATTAACCCTCAATTATACACTCCTCTCCATCTCAAAATTATGTCCTTGTGGCTTGTGGCTTATATGGTAATTGGGACATCAGGGGGGAAAGCTAGAAATGAATCATAAATATGAGTGAAGACCATTTTATTCTAGGGAAAGAGACAAAGAAGCGAGGTTTCATTTGATAGGAGTGACGTAAGCCCAAATCAATTTGTTTTAACCATCTGTGTCTTCAGGTTTTCCCCTCTAATAATCCCTAACTCCTACATGGGTTAACTCACAAGGAAAAAAAAGTTACATATTTCTTAAGAATCTTGATAATTCTAAAATAGCATCATAAGTTTTTATCTTTAAGCAAAATACCAAACATGATTGTATAATTTTTCCATTCATGAAGCCCTTTGATATATTATTGGTTGGTTGAGCTCTTGTAACATTTTCCACCTAGTGTCGGATACGTGTGTTATGATCTACAAAGAATGTGGTCTCTCTGCCTGATAGGAATCTTGCTTTAGATTAACCAAACTTTAATCACACTTGTAAAGGGAGTACCTTCTACTTGTTCATTGCTACTGCTACTTAAGGAAAGGGTTGGTTTGTGTCTTTTTAAAAAATTTTTTTATTTTTAGTTGTGTTGGGTCTTCATTGATGTGCGTGAGCTTTCTCTAGTTGTGGCGAGCAGGGGCTACTCTTCGTGGTGGAGCATGGCCTCCTCATTGCGGTGGCTTCTCTTGTTGTGGAGCACGGGCTCTAGGGTGCATGGGCTTCAGTAGTTGTGGCGCACGGGCTTAGTTGCTCCGCGGCATGTGGGATCTTCCCGGACCAGGGATCAAACCTGTGTCCCCTGCATTGGCAGGCAGATTCTTAACCACTGTGCCACCAGGGAAGTCCCGGTTTATGTCTTTATAGAGCTGTGAAAATTTTATTTTTATGCAACAGAAAATAACTGCAAATGTTTCAAACAACAACATTGCTAAAACATAGCTACCTTAGTACCAGAGCACATTTTGTTTACCAGGAAGGAAAATTGTGAGACCAGAAACTAAATATATACAATTGAAGATAGCAAATCAGCATATAACTAAATGAAGTTTAAGTAGAACATAGTTATATAGGATAAAAGCTTTCACCATGAGTTGAGTTCCTTTAGTTGTCCAAGTGGGAAAGCACCCACTCAGCTGAATTGATGGATTGTACTTAAGACTGTTTTCTTCCATGCTGCCTACTGGCGAGGTAACCATGAAAAGTGTTTATAAAATTCCTGACCAGTATCGTATTAGGGAAAGCCCTGGGTTTGGAGCCAAACCTAACTGCAAATCCTGTCTGCGCCTTGATTCAAGTGAGCTGCTCTGAGCCCCGTTTCTTCTTTCCTGAAAAGGGACAGTAATGCCTGCCTTTCCCAGTGTTGTGAGGATTCAGTGAGGTATGCGGGTAAAGTAATGTCTCCCCTGGAGTTTGGTGAGGCACTTATAGCCATTATCATGGTTGTTATTGCATCAGAATAAACACCGTGAGCTGCAAGAATACACAATCATAAGTATTAATTGAGTGTCTACCTTGTGCTGGCATTGGAGGTAAGCACAGTACAGACCCTGCCCTTAAGGAGCTGACGGTCAGCAAGGACAGCAGTGGTATAAACAACTGGAAAGTGATACAGGCGTGGGAAATATGCTGCAGACAAATTCAGAGGGGGGCACAGTCGGAGCTACTTCATTGGGAGTGGTGGGAAGGCTTTACGGAGCTTTGGTTTTCATGCATTTTAAGGGCCTTTCATATACAGGAGGTTGGGTTTGCAAATAGGTATGTTGAAACCATTTTTAAGTTTATCATCTGTTAATTTTCATCCAGAGTTAAGGAATAGATGGAATTGATTGAAGGTGACTGGGGGACAGCACTAAGTAGAATTTGAACCATTTCAATTTATTTAGGGGTTTGGTCAATGACGTTATTCTCTACTGTGATTACCAGGGAGGGGTGACAGTGAGTGAATGCTGCTTTTGTTTCTTTTCAGTTAAAGACAGTGGAGGAAGCTCTCAACATTCTGTGTCCCTCTGGACCCGTAAAAAGCGTTTATCCCTTGACATTTATCCAGGTGAAACAGGTAGGCCTTCAAAGGTAATGCTTCACCTTTTTTCTACTTGCAAAAATGTGCTTTCTGCACTGCCTGTTCTGAACACAGAGACCAAAACGGTAAGTAGATAAATCAGACCCCGCATAAATTAACCATGGATCTCCACGCTCTCTTTAGTTCTAAGTACTACATGGTGAGCTGGTCTTTCCTGTGTTTTCCCCCCATTTCTTATTATCAGATAGGTAGTAGCTCAACCTGCTTCAGCATAATTCTGTACAAGCTATAAATTGAGTATATTTAGGACATAATTAATCTTTCTTATAAGTTATCAGAGGAAAACCACTACTTTATTACTCAAAAAAGACAATTATTTGTCCTTAGCTCAAAGGTATAAGGACTGTGTTCTTAATAGATTAGGTTATTAGAGATTCTTTTTCCTGCTTTTGAAGAGAACAAGAACAGAGTACATCGTGTGTGTGTGTGTGTGTGTGTGTGTTTAATCTCCAGGCCACAACCCCATCTTTATTGTAAAAGTTTTCCCCAACTTTTTATTTTGGAAAACTTGCCAGAATAGTACAACAAACACCCGTAAAGCTTTCACCTAGATTCACCAAGTGTTAACAGTTACTTCACTTGCTTTGTCTTTCTCTGTGTGTGTCAACTGCTTTTTTTTCCAGCCGTTTGAGGTAGTTGTCAACATCATGACACTTCACCTTTAAATATTACAGCATATATTTTTAAGAAGGACATTATCCTACACGACCATAAATAATGATCACCCTTAAGAAATTTAGCATTGGGACTTCCCTGATGGCACAGTGGTTAAGAATCCGCCTGCCAATGCAGGGGACACGGGTTCGAGCCCTGGTCCGGGAAGATCCCACATGCCGCGGAGCAACTAAGCCCGCGAGCCACAGCTACTGAGCCCGCGTGCCTAGAGCCTGTGCTCCGCAACGAGAAGCCACCGCAACAAGTCCGCGCACTGCAACAGAGAGTAGCCCCAGCTCACCACGACTAGAGAAAGCCCACGCAGCAACGAAGACCTAACGCAGCCAAAATTTAAAATATAAATAAATAAATAAATTTATTTTTTAAAAAAGAAAGAAATTTAGCATTGATACAATCCTATTATCTAATGCACATTCCACAGTCAGGTATCCCTGGTCATTCCAACAGTGTCCTTTATAGCTTAACTTTTTTCAGTCCAGTTTCCAGTTCATGATCACACATTGTCTTCTTTCATCTGAAACAGTTCCTGAGTCTTTTTCTCTCGCTCTCTCATGACATGGACATGTCTGAAGAGTTCAGCCCAGTTTTGTATACGGCCCCTCACTGGTTAGATTCAGTGAAACATTTTTGGCACAAACATGACAGTGGTGATGTGTTCTTCTCGGGGCACCATTTCAGGATGCCCATGAGGTCACTTTTTGCCTTAGGTTCAATGTTCAGTTTGATTACTTAGGATCTCAGCCCCGTTTTTTGAAATGGAAAGTTATCTCGGCCCTCCTTTCTGACTTTCCGGGGAGATCACCTTCTAGAGGGAATAATAGCACATCCGATCTCACTTTAACGTATTTTGCCTCCAGTTACTATTGTTATACTTGTGATTTCACTCCAACAGCACTGCTTTGTGATAAATAAAAATGAATAATTAAGCTCCCCACCCCACACTTTTTTATTAACGTTGGGTAGGTTCTTTCTCTGGTTCTAACACACACTGACTGTACGTCCACGTCTTCATCTACCTGTCTTCTCCACCTAGTAGGGTCTGAGCACATCAGACAAGACACGACACAGAGCAGTAGGAACCTGGGAAGTGAATCCCGGGTTCATGTGTAGACACCGGCAGCCCTTGTTCTTCCTCAGACCCCTTCTGCTGTCTCCTCTTTGGCCACGGCAGTGCTCTCGGATCGGGTGGGGCTCCTGGGCCCCGGCTGTTTCAGATCTGGGACAAGCTCATAGAAGATTTATTTCCAGCAAACCCCTTGGTGGGCACAGCTGCAGGGAGTGGGGTGCAGCCCTGGTACCCCTGCAGCTACCCCCCACCCCATCCCCAGAGGCCTCAGCTTTGCCTCTGCAGGGAGCATCTCAGCTTCTGCTCCCCTCCTGGAAACCCCTGGCTAAGTTTTCCTCGGCCTCTGAACTAGGATACACCACTTTGGTACTTTCAAAAGATAAAAACAAGAGAGAGATGGAGATTTGGGGTCTGGGAGGGAGGCATCCTTGCACTTGAAGATTTGGCTGGCGACAGCAATAACATTTCTTGAGTTCAGCACTTTCCTGCAACACAGGAACGTGTGTTAGCGTTTTCCTTCCACTCCTGCAAGTCACCTCTCCACTTGCCTGGGGTGCACTTTCTTGCTTTTGGGGCCCGAGGAGTAGGGAACTTTGTCTCTGTTCCCTGCTGGATTTCCATGTGGACTCTCTTGTATGACTCAGGATTTATCCACCTCCACCAGCTAATGGCCACAGCAGGAAGCCACGAACCGAGGCTGATGGTTGGGGCCTTCCTTTGGGACCAGGGATCCCAGCTCTCAAAGTACTTTCTGACTTAGCGACAGGTTACACCCCCATCTCTGTCGGTTTCCCTCATGCCTCCACTTTAAACCGTTTCTGATTGACTCTTGTTTTGTATGTTAGAGCAGATTTAGCCCAAGAATCTGGAGAATGTTTTACCGAGCGTTTTGTTGCCATTTGCCTTTTGTTGTTGTTGTCTTTGGTTCTGGTTTTTGAGGTAACAGAAATAACTTTGGGATATATATGATGTGATCCCCCTGAGTGATTCTGGGCAAATCACTTAACGCATTCCAGGGTCCAGTTCCCTCTTGTGGGAGGGGAGGTGACGTTTGACAAAACACTCTTCAGGCTTCCTTGCAGTTTGCTGCTGTGATAGTTTTATTCTATGACCCGAAGATTGAAGCCAGTTCCCTTCTCTCAGATGGAATTTTTGCCGAGGCTGGGGAAGCATTTCATTCCTCTGGTTTTAGAAATGTCACTTTCACAAGATCGAGGGTGACCAAGTTCTCCTTACGTGAATGGCAAGAGTGATGTCTTTTTCTTGCGTCCTTCTCTAACCAGTACTTTGGGTTTGTGCTGTACCGAACAACACTTCCTCAAGACTGCAGCGACCCAACACCCCTCTCTTCGCCCTTCAATGGCATCCACGATCGGGCCTACGTCTCTGTGGATGGGGTAAGAATTCTCTCTGTTCTTGTGTGTTTGCCCCCACGGGAGAGGGGGTTTGTGGGTTGCACTTGGTAACATGACAGTCAAGGCCGTGGCTGCCTTTCCATCCTCAGGCTCTACCCCTCCTCGTGATGCCCCTTAGCTGTGCCCCTTGCTTGCTGACGTAGCCTCACCTGTGCTCCATCTACCTGAGATACACCCCCTCACCCATCCGAACCGCAGGGCTGTGCTTAAGGCCCCACCTCCTCGGAAAGCTTCCTGGTTGCCCCAGTCCAGGGCCATCCCCTCTGACTGACCATGTGTGTCACCCATGTCTTCTTTGCTCCTGGAAGGCAGGGTCCGTTTTGAACACACCAGATGACTCATTTAACTTTGGGTCTTCATTACATGAGAAATTATATTCTGTAGGATTGTTCATGATAATTAGAGCTAAAGGACACAAAGACTTTGGTTTTGTAGCAAAGTAAAGATAACATTTTAGGATTTCCCTTCTTCTCACTGAACATGTGAGAAAAAACACATGAAGAGATTTTTCGTAACCAAGAAAATTTGTTCAGAAAATTTTAAATGAAAATATTTCCATTCTGTTGTCATTAGCGGCTTTAATTTCAGTGGCAGCAAGTGTCTAAGACATTATGTGTATACTGGCAGCAATTGTTTCTAAAATTCCAATCTGGGGGTTGTCTTAGTGAATTATGGTCATTTTTTTTTTAATCTTGCATTTAAAAAAACTAGGAATATGTTGCTGCTAAAATACCTGTTGTTTCCCCTCATTCTATTATTTCATCTTTGTGGTTAATGCATCATATCAGGTATTTTGAAGTGAGACTACTCCACCTAACTCGCTGATTTTGTCTCGTTTGTCTGATTTTGTCTCCTCTCTCCATGTTGTTTAGAAACTACTTTTTGTGACTGCCTTTTTGCTGTGAGAACGTGAAGAGGTTCCTGTATTAGGAATCTTCCCCTGGAATTTTTGCCTCTATCCCCTTTCTGTTAAAAATAGATACACAGGCTACTCAACACTCTGTTATAACCTATATGGGAAAAGAATATGAAAAAGAATGCATATGTACGTATGTATAACTGAACCACTTTGCTGTACACCTAAAACGAACACAATATTGTAAATCAACTACACCCCAATATAAAATAAAAATTAAATTTAAAAAATAAAAAATAAAGGACTTTCCTGATGGTCCAGTGGTTAGGACTCCGAGCTTCCACTGCAGGGGGCGCAGGTTCGATCCCTGGTCAGGGAACTAAGATCCCACAAGCCGTGCAGTGGGGCCAAAAAATAAAAAAACAAAAAATAAGATAAAAATAAAAAATAATAATAAATACAAAATTTAAAAATAAAAATAAAAATAGATGCACAGCAAAACATCCCAGAGCTAAGGAAACCAGCCTTGCCCCTTCCTTGCTGGGAGCTGAGTCTGCTGACCTTCTTGTGTAGAAAGCAGTGATTTCAGGAACGTGGGCGAGCCATCAGAGCATTTCCTCCCAAATCTGGTGACACTTCCAGGCAGGAAAATGAGTGCTGAATTAACTGAGCGGGCTGCCTCTCTGCTGACCCTTCCACCCTAGTTAATTCTCATTTGGCATTGAACCAACAGGTCCCCCACGGAGTCCTTGAGCGAAATATTGTGATCACCCTGAACATAACAGGGAAAGCTGGAGCCACCCTGGACCTCCTGGTGGAGAACATGGGGCGTGTGAACTACGGCAATTCTATCAACGATTTTAAGGTAGGCCTAGCTTCCCTGTTAGGAGTGAGGTTCAGAGGTTGACCTGTGCCTAAGCCACTAGGGAAGTTTCTGTAAATCCATTTAAAAACTCTCCCACATACACTCTTTCCCTCCAGCCCTGTTCACATAGAAGTAATTTTTAAAAGCACACCCACCTTTCCGTATCTGATGAGTGAACCTACCCTGATTTGTTTTGCAACCTAGAAGTTGGGTTATTTTGAAGAACTGTTTTCCTCTGCAGGTGATGAGAAAGTTGAGCTTTGCAAACAGAAGCCTTCCTTTGTGTTTGAATTCAGTCATCCTTTAGTAAGAAACAGGAGGAGAAAGCCACTGCACCGTGCTTTTCCTTTGCTTAAAAAACCCACCGAGCTCGCAAAAGGCACTCCCTTGCCAACAAAGCCAGCTTAGCATTTGGTCTGCTCTGTTTTCTGGATGTGGATGAACCAGGACAAACTCTTGAATTGCAGAGAGCCTTTCCCTTGGTGCACTGCCTCTCACTTTTGTTGGTTCGTCTGTGCCTCGGTGTCTAGTCCAAATACGTTTTTCTAATGTATATTTTGAGAGCATTATTCAGCAAACATTTGTGAAGCTCATACTCTGTGCACATGCTCCGTGAGGTGCTTTGGGGGATGCAAGGATGTTGAGATATAGGCTACCCCATGGGTAGCTCACCATCTGCTAGAGGAGGGAAGTCTTCACTGAGGGAATGATGGCACCACCTACTCTAGGAGAGGACAGGTGTCTGGGGCTATTTCCTGACCCTCCTGGTGGCACCTCGGAGGCAAGGCAATGACACTCTTAGGGAACAGCCATACAGGGGCCACTTTTGTCTCCAGTAGAAATGTCCCTGTTACAGTCCTTGTGCTCGGGCTGTAATTAGTGGCCTTCCTGCTTGGCTGTCACAGGCCACGCTGACCTACAGAGTGATGGGGACTCTTATGAGGTGTCTAAGTCCCCAGGACCCAGCAAAGAGCCTGGCACACAGCTGCCTTGTTAATGCTTATTGAATTACTAATTGGATAATTGAGGCTTGGTATTGAGAAGTATCCTGGGACTAATTTGGGATCCCACTGGGTTGGAGAAGTTCCCCTCATAAAAGGCTGGGAAGAGGGACTTCCCTGGTGGCTCAGTGGTTAAGAATCCGCCTGCCAATGCAGGGAACACAGGTTCGAGCCCTGGTCCGGGAAGATCCCACATGCCGCGGACCAACTTACCCATGCACCACAACTGCTGAGCCTGCGCTCTAGAGCCCGCAAGCCACAACTACTGAGCCCACATGCAACAACTACTGAAGCCCGTGCACCTAGAGCCCGTGCTCCGCAATAAGAGAAGCCACTACAATGAGAAGCCCGCGCACCACAATGAAAAGTAGCCCCCGCTCCCTGCAGCTAGAGAGAGCCTGCGCACAGCAAATGAAGACCCAACGCAGCCAAAAATTAATTAATTAATTAATTATTTTTAAAAAAGGCTGGGAAGAGAAAGCCAGATGAACCATGAGCAAAGGCTTCGATGCAGTGGCTGGTGCCATGGACACCCCAGGCCCCTGCCCCTGCTGGACAAATAGAGCAACTTCAGAATGTGAGTCTGAGGCTCCCTATCATCATCACGGCCCTTTCTATCCTTTTACAGTGGGCTGGATGTTCTTTTGTATCCCCCCCTCCACTCACTCTCTCATTCTCAAATTCCATCATTTCCTCCATTCTAGCAATGTCTCTGAACCAAACACTGAAGATTGGGGATTTGGGATCAAAAGCTCTGGCCTCAAGCCAGATCTGTCAATTTGATGTACACACCGTTTGAGTCTGCATGTACTGTTTGTGTTTCATATCCCAGTTTGCTTTTCCCAGGAATTCAGGGCTGGAACAGAGAGTCACTTGAAGCCTCCCTCCACCCCCACCCCCAGCTCATTGCTCTGTTTCTCCTTTACAGGGTCTTATTTCTAACCTGACCCTTGATTCCAATATCCTCACCGACTGGGAGATCTTCCCACTGAACATGGAGGATGCAGTATGCAGCCACCTGGGGACCTGGGATGGCCATGACAGCGGCTGTGCCCACAGCCCATCTGACTACACACTCCCGGCCTTTTATGTGGCTAATTTCTCTATTCCCAGTGGGATCCCAGACTTGCCCCAGGACACCTTTATCCAGTTTTCCGGATGGACCAAGGTATGTGTCTTCATGGGAAGTGTTTGAATTCAGGCCTCAGATGTCTGGTTTTCAGTCTCTGATTGAGAATCAAAAAGAGCTGCTAATGGGATGCTGTGTGACAGTCTGGGAGTGGAGGGTTTTCTTTGGAAGTTTACCCATTTCTCAGGAGCAGGACCATGGCAGATCTTTGAAGATGCAATGGTCAGCATGAAGGTACACCATCTACCCCTTTTTCATTGGCTGACAACTTCCTTTAGAAACTTCCTCCTGCCTCTAAGAAAAATCATAGTCCCTTGGAAAGTGCCTAGGAGGAGCCCTTCTTCTTTATCCTGAAGAAAATCTGGCCCAGGCAAAGGGGTGAATCTCTGGGGAACCTGTTTTCTCTTGTTCATGCCTAACTCTATACTCTCAGAACACCCCCACCTCCGTGTGAAAGTGCCCCTGTGCCCTGGGGGCATCCACCACTGTCTGTATGATCCTTAGCTCTCCCTTGGCCACTTCACTGCCTGCTCACTCTCTTTTATTCTTTGAAGACATCAGCATGTCTTCTTTCACCATTGTCTTCTCCACTTCAAGTCCTGTTTTCATCCTAGATGCCCTTATCATGACTCAGTTATTCGTTCAACAAATATTTTAGTGGCCACTGTTACCAAGAGTGGGTCCAGTTGCTTGCTGCTCTAAAGCCAATAAAGAGGCAAGGTTGGTGGAAAGGATAGTTTGCTATATTTTGGTTGCCAGCAGTTGGAGGTGGGGAGGACAGACTCCTGCCCAAAGGCTGACTCCCCCCCACCCCCAATCAGCAGGCAAGAGCTTTTATAGGTGGATGGAGGGGGCTACATATAGAAACAGCACAGTCAGCCTGACAGTCATATTGAAATTGGTCCTGCAGTGGTCTGACCACCTTCATCTTGATTGTTTTAAGTACAGTTAATCTTCAGCTCCAGGGTCGGTTTGTTACCATTTCCTTGAGGCCAATTCTTTGAATTGTGGTAGCTTATGTGATGGCTACAGTCTGGTCCTCATGTAGTTAACTTCTTCCACCTGGTGGGGGTTTCAGTATCTGTAAGACAGCTCACAGAACATGGCTTAGAATATTATCTATAGCCCTTGAGGAGGAACTAAAGTCCTTGACTTTGCTTAATGACTAAACTATTAATGTTTTGTCCTATTTGATTGTTTTCCTTTGCTTCTGTATTTTCCCACTTCTCTCATTAAACCTATCCTTTGGCTAAAGTTTTTCTACAAGACAAAAGGCAGGTGGAGGACATGAGGGGGGAAGGACAATAGGGTCCTGCTCCATTTCAATCCCCCCTTTTCTTTGATACTCCCCAGTCTTGATGAGGGACAGGTATAGAACAAGAAAGGGAATAAAGTTTTGGATATAGAGGTTAATCATAAACTTGGCAGAGGAACTTGGTTTTAGTTCCATTTCTGTTCCAATTTCCCCCAAATCTTTGAGGGAATGGGGAGACAACTGCTCTGGCTACTTCCTGCTGAAATGGGGCCTAGTCCTGCCTAATTTGGGGAATGGACACAGAGTTGGAAATAATTTCATATTCCAAGCTTAGCATCAATATTTTGTATTATGAAAACATTGCCTCTGTCTTTGATTGCCTTGTCATAGTACCTGGACAAACATTTGAAAATTAGTAGACATATTGCAATGAGGATAATAATCAAAATGTATTTTTTTTTAAAGATCAGCTTTTTAAATAAATTTATTCATTTTATTTATTTACTTTTGGCTGCTTTGGTTCTTTGTTGCTGTGTGCGGCTTTCTCTAGTTGCAGCGAGTGGGGGCTGCTCTTCGTTGCAGTGCACGGGCTTCTCATTGCGGTGGCTTCTCTTGTGGCAGAGCACGGGCTCTAAGCATGCAGGCTTCAATAGTTGTGGCACGTGGGCTCAGTAGTTTTGGCTCGCAGGCCCTAGAGCACAGGCTCAGTAGTTGTGACCCACGGGCTTAGTTGCTCTGCAGCATGTGGGATCTTCCCAGACCAGGGCTCGAACCCGTGTCCCCTGCATTGGCAGGCAGATTCTTAACCACTGCACCACCAGGGAAGCCCCAAAATGTATTTTTGTACTATTCTCTGAATGTATTTTTTTTCTTAATGGTTAAAGCAGATGTACAGTGTATGTTTAACAGGCCATAAACAGGCTGTTTGGTTAGCCTAAAGTTCAAATTAAATCAGGTATAAGACAGAATGACTTCCCCATACCTCAATATGTGAAAATTTCTTCTATCATTTTCCCCTTTCAATTGTAAATAGAAAACATTGATAATCAATGTATTTTTCCAAGTTGCCATAGTGGCTCAGTTGCCTACTCCGGGTCCATTCATGTCCCTCAGTGCTAGGCCTACTTTTTGTTTATATATTTGTCTAGTCATCTACATTGGGGGAAAACTAACCAGACATAACAAACAAGTACAGAAAAGTATGTTGATAGGGAAACATTTTATAGGCTACACATTTTATCAGTTATACCCAGTCGTCACACAAACGTTGTACATGTGCTTTAAGCAGTAAACTTAAAGCCAGCAGTGATACACATCATTAGTAGTTATACTCTGTGACAACTTCATTAAACATTTTTTTCCATCCTGAACATTGGGGTCAGAAGTATAGTTAGAAGAAAAACAGTAGCTTTCCATTAGAATTCTTCAAATTTCTTATCAATATTTCTCTCTGAGATTCCTCAGGGGCCCTCTGGAAAACTCAAAATTAGATAGATAAAGAAACTTACAATCTGTTTTCAAAAACAGCTCAGTATTCCAGGAAAACTTTGTTCTCTTAACAGAGAGAAAACCAGATTCCCACCTTGTACCAGCTTACTCTTAATAACAAAATTCATTTACATAATTAAATTCAATCTAATCTTAATCGATCTTAACAATGTACAAAATTCTTTTCTCAAAGTACCTTTTTTTACAAAAAAAGGATACTTTCTGTATCCATATTAATTTGTCCCTTATTTTTTTCCCATCCAGAAGCAACCAGCTTTAGGACAAAATTATTCTCCTTTTATCCCTCAACAAAGATATCTCCAGGGAATTTGGTGGCAGTCCAGTGATTAGGACTCCACGCTTCCACTGCAGGGAGCATAGGTTTGATCCCTGGTTGGAGAACTAAGATCCTGCATGCCACATGGCATGGCCAAAGGAAAAAAAACAAAAACAGAAAACAAAAATATCTCCATTCTTTGTATTTTCTCTCGCCAACAACACACATCCTACTTGCTTTACATACTGAAATGTTTCCCTTATCATTTTTACATATTACAATTTTTAACCCTTTAAAACCTTAACAAAACTAAGAAACAAGTAATCGAACTGTTATACCAGCATTTTCTGATTGGCAAACTTAAGAACATATTCCATAACCTCTAAAAACATACATTTTTTTCATGCACAATTTCTCTTTAATGTGGTACCAGATGTATGTTTAGTACACCTAAGTCCTCTTTCCTCTCTTTTTTTTTTTTTTCTTTTTTCTTTTGGCTTGAAGTTCTACTAATTAACCCAAGGCTGAAGTCTCAGGCAAAGTGAGCTGTGTTTGTATTTCAAGGACGTGTTAAGAGTTAACTTCAGGGGCTTCCCTGGTGGCGCAGTGGTTGAAAATCTGCCTGCCAATGCAGGAGACACGGGTTTGAGGCCTGGTTTGGGAAGATCCCACATGCCGCAGAGCAACTAGGCCCGTGAGCCACAATTACTGAGCCTGCGCGTCTGGAGTCTGTGCTCCGCAACAAGAGAGGCCGCGATAATGAGAGGCCCGCGCACCGCGATGAAGAGTGGCCCCCACTTGCCACAACTAGAGAAAGCCCTCGCACAGAAACGAAGACCCAACACAGCCATAAATAAAATAAATAAATAAATAAAAATTAAAAAAAAAAAAAAAAAAAGAGTTAACTTCAAACTTTCTCCTAAGCATATTTTTGTTCTCTCAGGGTCAGAATTCTGAGAGAAAAAAAAAGTATTTATCAAGCTAGCTTTCTCTAACTGCATATACAGAAATAACCAGTTTTGGAATTTCAACAGAATTTCATCTTAACCAGTTTTTTTCGGAGTTTGAAGAATACTGTTGGTGGCCACACAGTGTTTTAAGAAATCATCTTTCTTTTTCTTTAGTCATAGTGTCATAGCTAAAATCTTTCTAATGAACTGAACCTGAATTTCTCATTTTACAAAAGGCAACAAGAATACCAAATACACAAATAGAATACACACTCACACACCAGAAGACAGAACTGTCACAGATCCTCTGAGAGAATGACCAATACGGAGTCCCAAACAAACACTTCCCAACACAAATGGTCTTCAATGGTAGACACACGTCAGAACCAATTGGCAAAATGCCCAAATAGCACCACATGCCCAAAAGAGAAGTTTGCCCAGGTGCACACCAGTGAACTTACCTTGGTCTTGGAGCTCATCAGCTCGTCCAGAGGCATCTTTCTGTTCCACCAATGAAAAGCGTACGTTGGCAGCCAGCGGCGAGCAGGGGAGAAACAGGGAGGATCCCCGAAACAAATGGTTTTGGCAGCTGCTAGGAACGCCCCCAAATCCCCCTCTCAGGGCCAGCGAACCATGAGCAGTGGGCTCCTTGCAGCCATCCCGGTGCATCATCATGGTGGCAGCTCTGCTGGAGAAAACCCCAAGGAGCCAGATATTGTGAGAGTGCAGCTTCACATTGGGAGCCAAAATCTGTTAGCAAAAGTGGGTCCAGCTGCCTGCTGCTCAAAAGCCAATAAAGAGGCAAGGTTGGTGAAAAGGAAAGTTTGCTTTATTTCCAAGGCTGGCAAGTGGTGGGGAGGGCAGACTCCTGTCCAAAGCCAACTTCCCCCGCACTCCAACTGACAATCAGGGGGCAAGAGATTTTATAGGTGGACGGAGGGGGCTACATGTAGAAACAGCGCAGTCAGCTCTGACAGTCGTCTTGAAATTGGTCCTGTGGTGGTCTGACCACCATCATCTTGATTGTTTTAAGTACAGTTAATCTTCAGCTCCAGGGTCGGTTTGTTACCATTTCCTTGAGGCCAATTCTCTGAATTGTGGCAGCTTATGTGATGGCTACAGTCTGGTCCTCATGTAGTTAACTTCTTCCACCTGGTGGGGGTTTCGGTATCTATAAGACAGCTCACAGGACATGGCTTAGAATATTATCTATAGCCCTTGAGGAGGAACTAAAGGTTCTTTTTTTTTAACATTTTTTTAAGATTTATTTATTATTTTTAAATTTATTTTTGGCTTGTGTTGGGTCTTAGTTGCGGCGCGCAGGCTCTTCCTTGCTGCACGTGGGCTTCTGTCTAGTTGTGGCGCACAGGCTCCAAGGCACATGGGCTCTGTAGTTTGCGGCACACAGGCTCTCTAGTTGAGGCAAGTGAGCTCAGTAGTTGTGGCGCGTGGGCTTATTTGCCCTGTGGCATGTGGGATTTTAGTTCCCTGACCAGATATCGAACCTGCGTCCCCTGCATTGTAAGGCGGATTCTTTACCGTTGGACCACCAGGGAAGTCCCAAACTAAAGGTCCTTGATTTTGCTTAATGACTAAACTATTATTGTTTTGTCCTATTTGATTGTTTTCCTTTGCTTCTGTGTTTTTCTCACTTCTCTGATTAACCTTATCCTTTGGCTAAAATTTTTCTAGAGACAAAAGGCAGGCCGAGGACATGGTGGGGAAGGACCATAGTGTCTTGCTCCATTTCACTACTGTGTGCCCAAACTTTGTGCCAGGTGCTAAGGATACAATAATAAATAAAACCAGATATGGGGGGCTTCCCTGGTGGCGCAGTGGTTGAGAATCTGCCTGCCAATGCAGCGGACACGGGTTCGAGCCCTGGTCTGGGAGGATCCCACATGCCGCGGAGCGACTAGGCCCGTGAGCCACAACTACTGAGCCTGCGCGTCTGGAGCCTGTGCTCCGCAACAAGAGAGACCGCGATGGTGAGAGGCCCGCGCATCGCGATGAGGAGGGGCCCCCACTTGCCGCAACTAGAGAAAGCCCTCGCACAGAAATGAAGACCCAACACAGCCAAAAATAAAAATAATAAATAAATTTTTTAAAAAAAGATGTCATCTTTTAAAAAAAAAAAAAAAAAACAGGGCTCAGGAAAAAAAAATCTTTAAAAAAAAAAACCAGATATGGTTCGTGCCCTCATGGAACTTAAAGTCTTGTTGGGGCAGCCAACCCAAATCATATAATCACCCAAATTAAATGATAGAACTGCAGCTGCAATGGGTGCTAAGAAGAGATATGGAGGTTGATAATAATTGGGCATTTGACCTTGTCAGGGAGGTCAGGGAAGCCTTACCTGTGGACATGATGCTTGACAGAGATAGGAGTGTTGAATAGGAATTAACGTGGCAGAAAGGGGAGGGAAACATGCTCCAGGCAGAGGAGACAGCATGTGCAAAGGCCATGTGGTTAAAGGGGAAAGTGGCCAGTGTGAGGAACTGATAAAGGACTGAAATGTATGGAACACAGAGAAAAGGGAGTGTGGTTCAGAGAAGAGGCTAGAAAGCGGGTAGAGACCAGATCAGGACAGGCCAATTAAACCATATTAAGGTTTGGTCTTTCTGTTGAGAGTCACTGAAGCAGCAGAGAGACATGGCACGATTGTGATGTGATGAACCTCTGTGACCCCAGAATGGGTTGGTTGAGGGTACATGTGGATTCAGGGAAACTGTCTAGGAGGCTGGACCATAGTTTCATTGAGAGACTGGGATGGTGGGAGCCAAGATAGAGATGACATCAACTATATGAGAGATGTTTGAAGTTAAATCCGGAATTCCCTGGTGGTCCAGGGTTAGGACTTCGCACTTTCACTGCCAAGGGCGTGGGTTCAGTCCCTGGTCAGGGAGCTAAGATCCTGCAAGCCACATGGTGCAGCCAAACAAAAAAGAATAAAGTTAAATCAATAAGATGTAATGACAGATTGGATATAGGGATTTAAAGAGAAGGACGTGTCAGATGACTCTGAGGTTCCAGGCTTGCAGCTGGGTAGATGGTACCATTTACTGAAAGAAGAAATTTCAGAAGAGGACTTGGGCTGGAAGAGCAAAATCATGAGTCTGGATGTGGACAGCTGAGTTAGAAATGCCTTGGAGAACAGTGGAAAGAAGGTACACAAGGAGGCTGTTGAATTTATGGGTGGGGATTCAGAGGAGGGATCTGGGCTGGGAATATACATATGAGATCATTTGTGTATGGATGGTTGTGGAAGACATGGGATAGACGAGGTCCTCTAAGGAGAGAGGATGAAGAAGGAAGAAAGGAAGACCTCAGGCTGATCTTTGAGAGACACAAACATGACAGAAAGTGAGGAGGAGAGACCAAAAAATGAGAGGAGAACAACATTTATGCTGCCAAGAGGACAAGTGAGATGAAGACAGAAGCATCTCTGCTGGATTTAGCACCAGGGGGTCATGGGGACCCTCAGTAAGGGCTAAGCCAGCAGAGTGAAGCATTGCAAGCCAGATGGCCTTCTACTGAGGAGTGTAGGGGGAGGACATGAACACATGAATAAATACGGATACTTGAAGATAAACATTCTTCTTGAGAAGTTTGACTCTGAAGGAGAAGAGGAAAAAAATACTGGAAAAAAAACTGGAAGAGACGATGCACATGGCATGTGTTTAATAAATGCCCTTTTATAATGTTTGCTTTTTACATGTTTATGGACATATATTTTCATTATCATTCTGTTTGAAATATTTTCTAATTTCCCTTATTATCTCTTCTTTGAACCATGGATTATTTAGAAATGTGTTGTTTAATTTTCATATATTTGTGCGTTTTTTAAAGCATATCTTATTTTTGATTTCTAATTTAATTCCTCTGTAAAACTTCTGGAAGAAGGAGAAAAATCTTTATGATCTTGGGTGAGGCAAAGATGTCTTATATTTGACACCTAATACATGATCCTTAAAGGAAAAAATGGATAAATTGGACTTCATCAAAATTGAAAATGTTTTCCCTTCAAAAAACATTATTAAGAAAATGAAAATCCAAGCTACAGACTGGCAGAAAATGTTTTCAAATCATATATCTGACAAAGGACTTGATTTTAGAATATATAAAAATTCGTATAACACAATAATAGGAAGACAACCAACCCAATCAAAAAATGGGCAAAGGACTTGCATGGATAGTTCACCAAAGAAGATATACAAATGGCTGATAAGTACATGAAAAGATGCTTAATATTCAACATCATTAAGGAAGTACAAATCAACCACAATGAAATACCACTTTATACCCACTAGAATTGCTATAATAATGAAAGATGGACAAGAACAAATGTTGGCAAGGATGTAGAGAAATGGGAAATCTCCTACATTGCTAGTGGAAATGTAAAATGGTACAAACACTTTGGAACACAGTTTGGCAGTTTCTTCAAGGGTTAAATATAAAATTACCATAGGATTCATCAATTCTACTCCTAGGTAGAGACATAAAACATATGTGCATACAAAGACTTACACGCAAATATTCATAGTAGCATTATCAAAATAACCAAGAATTGGAAATAATTCAAAATGTCCATCAACTGATGAATGGATAAATAAACTGTGCAATATCCATACAATGGAATGGTATTCCATAGTAACAAGGAGCAGACTACTGATACAGGCTACAACATGGATGAATCTGAAAAACATTATGCTAAGTAAAAGAAGCCAGTCATAGAAGGCCACATATTGTATGATCCCATTTGCATGAATTGTTTAGAAAAGGCAAATCTGTAGAGACAGAAAGTAAGTGAATGGTCACCTAGGACTGAGGGTGGGAATAGAGAATGACTGCAAATGGGTATGGGATTTCTTTTTGGGGTGATGGAAATGTCCCAAAATTAAATTGTGGTGATGGTTGCAAAATCTTCTTAAGTTTATTGAGACTTGGTTTATGGCCCAAGTATATTGTATTTCTTGGTGAATATACCTCCGGAATTTTAAGCTCTACCATCCTCTCTCTGGCCACATATTTTTATCCCTCAAACTCTCATGCCTCCCAAGCCTACTCTTGGGTCTTATGGATGACCTGAAGCTCCACCATTAAGGCCGCAGTTCTTCCCTATCCTGCCTAGACATCATCACCATTTTTTTAAGGGCCATCAATGCACTGACCCCCTTGCCCTTCCACTCTGTCCCCTTGATCATCCTCCACTGGGAGTGGGTCCACCATTGGCCTCTGCTGGTTCACCAGTAACTGAGCAGCCCTGGGGGAGCCACTCAGGCACATTTGTCAGGGGGCCACGTTCCCCTCACTGCCTCCAAACTCTGGAGGTCCCAAGTTGCCCAGCAGTCCTGGGCCTCGCTCTTCCCTGTCCCCAGCTGGCCTTTATGACCCTCGTCATCCGCCTTAAACCACCTTCCTCTTCCCCACCCCCTCCGCTGAGGACTCAGCCTCCTTGACACTGTCAGGTGGAGCTCCTTTGTTCCTCAGCTTCCTGTCAGACTTACCTCTCCGCCTCCACCCTCGCTTCCTGCCCAGTGGCCTCTAGGAGGAAGTCTAAGCTCCAAATCCCCCTCCCACCTCTTTCCTCCAGGCCGAGATCCTGTTCTCTTTCTCCTCCTGCATTTTGTCAGCCTTTCTGTCTTCTCTGCCAACTCCCGTGTTGCAGCCCAGAAGCGATATCCAGGGCCTCTGCGACCCAGAAACAAAACAAAGCCCTCCCGAGACCTTCCCACTGGAGCACAAGCAGGCTCGTTCTTGCTCTCTTGCTCCCTGCCCACCCCCGGTCCTTCCCCCCTTTTCCCTCTTGGTGTCCTCTGTTCACGCTTTTTCATTCCCTCCCTCTGCCCACCGGGTTCACGACGTCAGGACTGGCATTAACTCCTCTCTGAAACCTTCCTAGACCCTTAGTCCCCCTTGATCCACCTCGTGCCCCGCCTGGACTCAGCTCCGTGATGCTTCATCACTCAGGCTGGCACCCTGGTTTCACCCACTGAGTCATAAGTTTCACGAGGGGCATTTCTTTAAAGTGCCCAGTTTATTCTGTGTCCTCCCTAGGCCTGGCTGCTCTGTAACTGCTTTCAGGTGGAAAGGGGGAATTGCCTGTGTTGCTGGGTCCCTTGAAAGAAAGCACGTGCGAGGATTGTAGGCCCTTGGGCAGTCCTGTTGGTGAAGAGGGGCTTGGCTGGTGCTCTGGGTACAGGGCCAAGGCCAATGAGAAGACCCAGCACAAACCATTGCTCACCAGGTGGTGTCAGTTTAGTGCCTTAAGAGAAACACCTTCAGGAGATGCAAAGTAGAAAGAGAACATTATCTGTCACAGGGGTTATGAACAGGGCTAGGGGGCTCAGATGGAGCTTGAAACACACCTGAAAGATGGATGGTCCTTCATCGGAATCGGAGGCTTTGTCAGGGAGGGAATTTCAGGTGAAAGAATAGTAGACGCAAAAATGAAGAAATGGAGAAGCATAGGATGTTTTTGAGGTCAAGGGGTTTTGCCTTGGCCAGGTCATAGAAGTGTCATACCCAGGAGTTTTGCTCGGCACCTAAGAGACACTATCTTCATAATCATCAAAGGAGGCCCCTGTAGTAGGATGTCCTGATAGTGTCTCCAGTTTGCAGATGAGCAGGTAGAGGCTCAGAGACCTCAGCATCGTGTGTGAGGTACAGACATGGTGGTGGAAAGGCTCCCCAGCCCCAGGTCTGTCTGAGTTGAAGGCCCACACGAAGAGGCAGGCAGCATGTACGGGGCCTCGAAGGCCAGCTGGGAGATTGTGCTAATTATCCAGGCAGAAGCTCTTTACTTACCTAGTCAGTCTGATGGATTTTCTGCACCGTCATGCTTGAAAAGTACGTGTACACACAATATTTATGAATGTGTCAAGGGGTTTGGAACCCCAGAAGCCCATCTAATTTATATGTCTGATCGAAAACGAGTACACAAATGTTCACAGCAGTAGTATCCAAAATTATCCAAAATCAACCAAAAGGTCAAAAAACCCAAATGCCCATCAGCTAATGAATGCATAAACAAAATCTGGTCTACTCACATAATGGAAAATTATTTGGCAATAAAAATAAATGAAAATAAATAAATAAATAAATAAGTACTCATCCATGTTACAACATGGATGAGCCTTGAAAACATGTTCAGTGAAAGAAGCTAGTTACAAACCATACATACAGTATGATTCCATGTATATGAAATGTCCAGAACAGGGACTTTCCTGGCGGTTCAGTGGTTAGGACTCCGAGCTTCCACTGCAGGGGGCACGGGTTCCATCCCTGGTCGCGGAACTAAGATCCCACATGCCGCACAACACAACCGGAAAAAAAAAAAAAAGAAAAAAGAGAAAAAAGAAATGTCCAGAACAGGCAGATCTCTAGATATGGAAAGATTAGTGGTTGCCTAGAGCAAGGAGAAGGGGGTATTGGGGGGAGATGGGGAGTAAATACTAAAGAGTGCAGGGTTTCTCTTCGGAGTGATAGTTGGGTAGCTCTGTAGTAAACTACTAACCACTGAATTGTACATTGAAATGAGGGAATTGTATGGTATGTGAATTATAACTCAATAAAGCTTTACACACACACCTGCAAGAAGGCCCATCCACAGGCTTTGTGGACCTGGGTTGCACAGGTCTGAAGGTCAGAGGACATACATGTATCATACATAGGACAGAGCATGTGTGTTTTCTGTTATTTTCCAGCGAGCAGTGGTCCCTGTTGCCAAGGGCAGTCCCGGGCCAGCTCCTGAGGTTCTGAATGATCAGCAGATGCAGAACAGACAGATCCCACCCCCAGCAGGGCATGGAGTTCTGACTTTGGGAGAATGAGCACTTTGGCAGATCTGGGGGTGCATTGGGGATGGACTACCTGAAGCCTGGGCCGTTTCCAAGACTCTGCCTCCAGGCACTAACCCGCTCCATCCACCTCCAGCAGGGAGGCCCTGTCAGGCCCCTGTCCCAGCCTCTTGACTTATGCTATTCACTTGCTGTAGAGAAACTACCTTGATGGAGTGAATGAAGTCACTGATAAGGGTGATTCAGGAGATTTAAAAAATCGCTTCTGATTACTCGGCCTTACTTAAGTCAGATGTGGCTTTCTGGTTAAATGCCCAAATGTCAACTGGGATTTCAGTGGGAAGCAGTCAGGCATGTTTTGCTCCATCCCAGAGACACAGGCTAGCGCTTTGTCCGCACAGAACTCTCGTCTGATGCAAACTCCCCGCAGGAGGCACTGTTCTTCAGTGCTCCAGCTGGGTCAGATGTGCCAGACCTAAAATGTCGTGCTCTGCCGCTGCAGTGACGTGCGTGCTGTTTATCTCTCCTTCAGATGCGTGTGGATAATCTCACATGAATATCCTGTGTAGCCTTCCTGCATTTTTTTACCACTCGCAATACGTCTGGGTGCCTAGCAAAGCCTGGCAGTGAGAGGGGTGTGATAACTTCCCGCTTTTCCTCTACCAGAATTAAGCTTTGAATGTTAAGAATCAACATAGAATACGGACAAAAAGCAACTTTATTCTTTAAAGGCAAACATTCCCTCTTTGAAGATGTAAAAAAAATCATGAAATAAAAGAATTTATAACAAAGGGCTGACAGAAATCCCTTCTATTTTGAGACTCTTTTTTTGCATCTTGCCTTTGAAATTTCCAGCTCTCTAATCAATTGGTCTTTCTGGTGACCAGTCCTATCCGGAGTCCTGGTTACCAGAAAGATGATGTGATTAGAGGGTTGGAACTTTCCGCCCCACCCCCAACCTCTAAAGCCAAGGTGGGGGACTGGAGATGGAATTCTTTTTTTTTTTAATAAATTTATTTATTTTTGGCTGTGTTGGGTCCCCGTTGCTGCACGCGGGCTTTCTGTAGTTGCGGGGAGCAGGGGCCACTCCTCGCTGCGGTGCACGGGCCTCTCATTGCGGTGGCTTCTCTTAGTGCGGAGCACGGGCTCTAGGCACGCGGGCTTCAGTAGTTGCAGCACGTGGGCTCAGTAGTTGTGGCTCGTGGGCTCTAGAGCGCAGGCCCAGCAGTTGTGGCGCATGGGCTCAGTTGCTCCGCGGCACGTGGGATCTTCCCGGACCAGGGCTCGAACCCGCGTCCCCCGCCTTGGCAGGCGGATTCTCAACCACTGCGCCACCAGGGAAGCCCTGGAGATGGAATTCTGTAAAAACTCTAGAACAACAGGATTCGGGGAGCTTCTGGGTTGGTGAAAACATTCAAGTGCTGGGTGGTACACCTGGGTGGGAGGTACACCTGGAGAGGGCTGGGAGCTCAGCCACCCTCCTACCTTGCCCTGTGAATCTTTTCCATCTGGCCATTCCTGAGTTGTAGCCTTTACAATAAGCCCATAAATATCAGTAAAATGTTTTTCTGTGTTCTGTGAGCCATTCTAGCAAACTATTGAACCTGAGGAGGGGTGCATGGGAACCCCCAGCTTACAGCTGGTTGTTCAGAAGCAGGATTCCAGAGTTTGGAGCCTACACGACTGGAGGGATGGAGCTGTCAGCCTCTGAGAGGGGCGAGTGAGGAGCACAGGAGGGGACCGGAGGCCCTGTGTTGGGCATGTTCAGTCGCAAGTACTTCCTGTTCATCCAAGAGGAGCTGTCTGCTCTTGGCCACCAAAGCCTTCAACACAGCAAAAAAGGAAAGCTGCACTCAGTACAATGGAACTTTGTCATCTCTGTTTCCAGACCTGATGGCCATCCTCAAGAAGACCTGTCAGTCTTGAGTCTATACAGATAATTCTGTACAAATGGGGAGGTGGGGTACAATGTAAGTTAAAGGTGTGCTTTCGGTGCCTGTCCCAGGTTTGGGGCTGTTAGGAAAGGACCCGACCTGTAGAACTGACTCCGAGTGGAGGACGATGGGGAGGAACTCTGCTCCCACACTCCTCGGAAACTGTCCCCGCCGAGGCCACCGACACCCACATGGTGACACCCCAGACATTTCTCACTTAACCTCTTGGCAAGTAACGTCTGACATAGGTAACCACTCCCTCCCTTGAAGCTCTCCTGACGACTGTGACCAAACTTCTGATTTCCCTCCCCGTCTTCGTTCCTCCTCAGGCTTCTCTTTCTGTGTCTGTGTTTCAGTTCTCAGGACTTGATCCTGGGCCCTCTTCTTACATTTTCATGGGAGGTCATCCTCACAGATGTGCTGGTAACACCCAAATTTTCAGCTCCAACTCACCACTTTTGAGGACCGGGAACACCACATCCAAGCACCAGGGTGGACCAGCTACCGGAGGCCTCAGAGGCACCTCCCACCCGATACATATAAGACAGACCCTTCCTCCTCATTCCCCTGAAACCTGCTCTTCTGCAGGAGAAGTGGTCCAAGGACAAGGAAGGAAGCTGGACTTTAGTGCAGCAGTATGGGGGTGGGGGGATGGAGAGGGGGCCCAGCTGTGGGAAATAATACCAGCAGCCTCATCATGGAGCACTCCCTGCACACCAGCCACTGTGCTGAGTGCTCACCTGTGTCCTCTCACTGTCACTTAACAACAACCCTGAGAGAGGCACAGACACGACAGAGGCAGCCCTAACGGGATTTGGTGACTGATTAGTGAGAGGAACTGACTAGTAGAGGACGATCCTACTCTTGTTAAATCGGGTTCAATGACATCATTTACTTTACTAAAAAGCAGCATGCTACTGTACCTTGAGGCCATGGAGATGCGTATCAGTTAGCTTTTGCTGCTTAACAAACCACCCCAAACTTAGTGGTTTCAAACCAAAACCATTTATTTAGGTCCTGATTTGGAGTGTTGGCAGACTGGGTGGTGGTTCTTCTGCTGGTCTCAGCTGGGCAGGGCCTTCTAGTCAGCGAGGAGGCCCTCATCCTGGGGGACTGGCTGTGTGCCTGCTGAGGCCACAGAGATTGGTCCACATCTCTCTCATCATCCACCAAGCCAGCCCTGGCTTGTTCATATGGTGACTGGCAGGGTTCAAAGAAAGAAGACAGATGTGCAAGGTTTCTGCCTGTGCTTTCCCAATCCTTCATTCCTCTCTTTTGGAAGGGCAACCAAACCATCGCAGGCTTCATCGTATGTCCATTCTGTTAAGGACTGAGAGTAGAGGGGAAGTTTGTCCTGAAGACTTTCATAGCTTTGGAGAATTAACCAAAACCAAAGACAATGTAACCCTGGGTTTTGGGAAAGTTGGAGGGAAGGTGCCAGGCAGGATGCCTACGTGTTGGAGTCACTTGGGCAAGTTAAAAGACAGAGTCCAGGGACTTCCCTGGCAGTCCAGTGATTAAGACTCCACGCTTTCACTGCAGGGGGCACGAAATTGATCCCTGGTCAGGGAACTAAGATCCCGCACGCTGCGGCGCAGCCAATAAAAGAGTCCACGTGGGAGCTGAAGGCTTAAAATAGGCCACAGGTGATAATTTGGGGGAGAAAAGAATAACTAGAACAGATCGTGCAAATTAAGGAGAATCAGGAGAAAAATTGTATCACCTTTGATGCGATGCGCAGCTAGGAGTGACAATTGGGGGTTACATCCGTCGGTCACAGAGTAGTCTGGGAAGTGGGGCCACCACGAGTGTTCGCTAGTGGGAGTTGGACCTTCCAGAAACATGGGGGCAGCTGGAGAAGTGAAAGTTGGAAGAAGGACCAGACAATCAAAGGCAGAAACGCTCATCACCCTCCCGATTTGGTCCAGTCGGCTTCTCTGGGGACTCCCAGAAGCAAGTGGTACCCTGGGAAGCTCACGGGAGGTCTTTGGGGCTGTTGTCTGTGCAGTTACTGCACTGCTGGTTGGCACGGCAGTGTCTAGGAGGACGAGCTGGACCTGGAGTAGTGGGTGGACCAAGGCTGAGCTGAGCCCACAGGTGCCTGGTTCTGTCAGTTCCTCGTTTAACCGTGAAAACCCCCAGCAGTGCCCCGGCTCCCCTTCCACCTTCCAGTGTCCAGCAAGTTGCTCCTTGCTCAGGGAGCGTTCTGCTCCCAGGGCCCCTGCTCGCTGCACCCTGTCTCCTCGCCCGGGTGAGTTGCATCCCCCAACCCTGGAGGGAGCCAGGGGAGCCTATTTCCACCCTGGGCTCCCAGGTCCCGATAACCGGCACAGGGGACTCAGGACCCGGTCCCCAGCTTCCAGGTGGACATGCCCGGTGCAGCACGAGGGATGTGAGGGGTAGCATCTTAGAAGGGACTGACCCTCAGCATGGCCGTGGCTGGGATGCAGTGTGGAGCCCGTGGAGCCCAGGCCAGCCCTTGTGTGCTACTCACCGAGCCCTCTCGCACTCCCCCTTGGAGCCCATCGTTCCCCCTCGACCACAAAAGTCAAGTTCTGCTGTTCTCTAATACTGCGGAAACAGGGTGCTGCCAGATCTTCAACTGATAAAACCTGGTGAGGCTGTCATTGCGTGCACCTTCAGGATGGATCGAGATAGCATATCCCGTGGTAAAAACAAGAGTAAAATAATTCTGAGAATTGTGAAACTGTCACCCTTTTTCTAAATGACTTATCCCAACAGACAGGTGGCTTTCCATCACTGGCCTCCTTTCGTGGGCCTGTGGAGGCCAAGGTCTTTTCACTGTGCTGGTGTGAGGGGTGCTGCCACGCCATGCTGACCACGGGCCAGGCACTGCTTCCTCCCGCCCTCACTGTCCCCAAGTACCAGAGTGAGTGCAGAGCTGCCCAAGGTCACACAGCCAGTAAGTGGCAGGAGTAAGGTTTGAACCCAGGTAGGAAGCTGACATTGAGGGGACACCTGGGGTTAACCAGGTGAGAACTGAGTAGTTCTGCAGCTGGGTCAGGGCTGCTGGTGGCAGCCAGGACTGGGCCTCCTCCAGGGTGTCCCCCAATACATTTGGGCCACCGTGGGAGCGATTTTTTATACTTCTCCCTCCCTCCCTTCCTTCTTCCTTCTTCCTTCCTTCCCCCCATCCTCTCCCACGTATTCTCTCTCTCCCTACTTGCTCTGTCGTGTGTGTGAGATCTCCCCTCCTTTGCTCTCTTTCTGTGTAACACAAGGTTCCATCTATTCATCCAACTGCTAAGTCCCACCTGTGAGCAAATCCTAGCTCCTGCCTAGAGGCTGTGCAGACACACCTGCACCTGGTCCCTATTCTTGAGGACTTTCTCCTCCCTCTCAGTTTTGTGGTGGAAGCAGCTTCTCCTACTCATGGAAGTCGTCTTTGCAGCTTGTAGGATCCCCTCTGCTCCTTGAAGCAAGTCCCCACCCTCACTCTGATGCTGGTGTGAAAACTGCCAAAACACAGCAGGAACATAGACACCCGCCTGGGCGGCCCCCGTCTCTCCCTCCGCGACCTCCACATCCTTCTAGAGGACCTGTGTGTCCCAGGCTGCAGGCCCCGTGCTTATCTCGTGCACAGAGGCAGCGAGGTCACCACCTGCCTGGAGGAGGGGAGAATAAAGAGGGAAAGCTCGTCTCCTTGAGGAGGCAGGGAGGCAGCTGCCTACAGAGGCGCCAGGCGGAGGCTGGTGTGTGCCGACAGGCACCTGACCCCCACCCCGCCCTGGACCCAGGATGAAATCCAGTAACTTGGTGCATCTGCCACAGTGTCATCCAGTGCTGATATGTGTGGTGCTGAAGCCAGTCAAAGGGACCAGACACATCTCTTCCTGAAGCAGGGTGGGTACCAGGGGCAGCTTTTGTGGCTTCTCCCACCCAGCCCCTGCCCGACTTGGCTGGACATCTCGGCAGGATGCTGGACCCCACGCTGGCCTGGCCTGGCTCTGGGCCTGGCCTGTGGCAGGAGAGCGCCTTTCTGGGGACACTGCCCGCCTCCCCGCCCTGGCCCCCTTGCACCAAGGCTCTCGCACTCCCCAGGGTGGTCAGTGCAGCTGGGTTGATGGTTTTCTCTCTCTCCAGGGTCAGGTGTGGATTAATGGCTTTAACCTTGGCCGCTATTGGCCAGCACGGGGCCCCCAGATGACCTTGTTCGTGCCGCAGCACATCCTGGTGACCTCGGCCCCAAACACCATCATCGTGCTGGAGCTAGAGCGTGCGCCCTGTGGGCATGGTGACCCAGGACTGTGCACCGTGGAGTTCGTGGACAGGCCGGTGATCGGTGCAGTGAAGACCCACAGACATGTCCCTGCAGACCAACACCAAGACTCATGGCTGGACCGTGTATGATGACAAGGACTGTGACCCTTTGGAATTCTAGCCTTGCTCATAGCTCACATGCCCCTCGGAAGGTCAGCATTCACTGGAGAGTTTGATTGGAAAATAGATTAGGTGTGTTCTCACCTGAGGTTCCTGACGGTGCCTGACGCACCCCCGTCTGGCTGCGTGGACATAGGGTGAGGGTGGTAGCCCAGCAACACACAGAGGCATCTGCAGAGTTGGAATGGAAGTGTTCAAGGTGTTTCCGATTTTTATTTTGTACAGATCATGTAGTCTTTTCATTAAATAAAATTTGTATTCAAATGATCTTACTGTTTTTAATGTTTAGCAGGTATTAAATTATAGGTTCTGATTTAAATCATAACTAGACTTGAGTGGGCTGAATAAGCCACTTCACTAACTTGAGGTTGGTTCAAAGGAGTAGAAAATAGTCTTGTTTTGATCTAGTGGACTATTGCTTTTCTGATCTTTATTTGACTTCCTTTTGAATCTCTGTGATATCTACTAGGTGAGCCTTTAAACACAACTCCAAATAATTATGCAAAGGATTGACAGTTGGAGAGCGTAGATAGGATGGTGCATCTGTACAGTAGGAGACCCCAGAGCCACTAAAATGGTGATGCAGATCATGGTAAGTGGTGTTAAAAAAGCAGGTTGCCTTAAGTTGGATCCCATTTTGTGTGTTTAGACATAAGAGCTGCACGTATGCACACATTCAGCCCAGGCCTGTTCAACGTCAGTAGACATGTGAACACACGTGGACATGCAGAGACCAGGCGTTGTGTGAGATGCATGTCCTGCCCGGGGCATCCTGCTCTCAGACGTTGGGCACTGTCCTCCACCATGCCTAGTTCTGAGCATACTGTATATTTAGTCCACTCGTCCCCCACAAGGACTCAGAGGAACGTATTGTCCTCTTCCCCGATTTACCAGGTCACACGTCTACAAGTGGTAGAGATACGGTTTTAACCCCGGTTGTCTGGCTCTGGTGTCTAGACACACATCGCATTCGTCATATATCGACACATGCTCACGTTCCCACAGGAGAGGACCACAGCAACATAAACAGAATTGTCAGTATGAGCATATCTGGGTGGTGGGTGTTTGAGAGATTGTTTACCTTTTCTTTTTTGCTTACCTATATTTTTAAATCCTGTACAGAGAAGATGTACATTTTTTTAAGGGAAGAAGAAAGGAAAAATTTCTGATGCTAATCTACAACATCTTTTCATGGGAGTGTGTTTTTCTCTGTCTCCTAGACATCAGTGATGACTGTCTGGGATTCAACAGGGAGTTTGAAAACTCTCGTTGAGCCACTGCAGGAGGCAAGTATGAGTTGAGACAGACCAGAACTTAACTCAGGACTGTCTTCCATAGCATCTTCTGCTGGATGTCCTGCATCCTTTGGATGTTGGGCAGACCACAGGGTGAAGGGGCTGCTACCTGCACACGCAGCCTCACTGCATCACTCTTTCTTCCACTACTAAGTTACTGAAAACTTAGAAAATGATACTCAAGAACTGTGCCCAGTGACACGTTTTGAGAAGATGTGAGACCATTCCTTTTAAAGCCTTACGTACAGTGGTACATTGCACGTCCCCTTCCCAGAGATTCCCTATCGTGGAGTCTCCAGAGGCTCAGGCAGTGGAGTGAAACCACCGCGTCAGAACGTACATTTCCCTTCCATCCTCTCATCCGATATTCAGAACTGCACCCTACAATAGGCAGCAGTAAACCCACTTCACAGATGAAAACATTTAAACGTCAGCGAGAGCTGGAGTTGGATTCCAATCTGGTGTATCGCTGTCCAAAGCCAGAGTGTTTTGTCTGGTTCATGTGAGGGAATCTTTTGGGGTTTTCACCCTTGTCCAGGATGTCATGTTCTGGAAAACAGAATCTTAATACACAAATGGTACCAACCTGGACTCTACCCAAACCTATCCAACCCTCTGTACTGCCTCTCAGGGGCATACATTTCATCTTCTATAATGTCGTTCTTATAGTACAATGCCCCTTCCATCATTCCTGATTTCTTAACTCTGTGGAAGGGTGCTACATCTGAAAATAATAAGGGCAGGCTTCCCTGGTGGCGCAGTGGTTGAGAATCTGCCTGCCAATGCAGCGGACACGGGTTCGAGCCCTGGTCTGGGAAGATCCCACATGCCGCGGAGCAACTAGGCCCGTGAGCCACAATTACTGAGCCTGCGCGTCTGGAGCCTGTGCTCCGCAACGAGAGAGGCCGCGATAGTGAGAGGCCCGCGCTCCGCGATGAAGAGTGGCCCCCACTTGCCGCAACTGGAGAAAGCCCTCGCACAGAAACGAAGACCCAACACAGCCATAAATATAAAAATAAATAAATAAATAAAAAATTTAAAAAAATAAAAATAAGGGCAGCACCTTTATTGCCTGCTATGTAAACCTTTTATATTAAATTTATCTTAAGCTGGTTTTAATATGTCAAAGCTTTCTGAGCAGGCCTGAGCTAACCCAACCATAACACTGATGTTCCTGGAACATTACCATATTTTCAGCCATCCTTGTGAACATCGTGGCCTTGGCTTAGACGTTCCCCAGATTTGCACAACCTGCAGAACCTCTTGTTTTGAACAGAGTTATTGAAGTGTGATTTACATACCATAAAATTCACTCAGTTTGATGAGTTTTACTAAACTTATATTGGTGTAAACCACCATCACAATACAGTTTTAGAACACTTCTTTCACCCCAGAAGGTTCTCTAGTGCAGAAAATCTTCATTTCCACCCTACTCCAGGGAACCACGAATCTGTTTTCCATCACTGTAATTTTGCCTTTTGTCAGAATTTCATGGAACTGGGATCACAATATGAAGTCTTCCGCGTCTGACTTCTTTCACTCAGCATAATGTGTTTGAGGTTCGCCCATGTTGTAGCGTGATCAGAAATTTCTTCCTTTTTTCTGCTGAGGAGCATTCCACGTGTGGACATCCATTTGTCCGTTATGGGCATTTGGATTGTTTCCAGTTCGGGGCTCTTATGCATAATGCTGATCTGAACATCCATGCACAATTCTTCATGTGGCCAACTGTTTTCCTTTCCCTTGGGTAGGCACCTAGGAGTAGAATTGTTTAGTCACATGAGAAATGTATGTCCAACTTTTTAAGAAACTGCTAAACAATTTCAGAAGATCTTGTCTGAGGCAAGGAAGGGATGAAGAAGGGACAGAGTCGCCCTGGGCAGGGCCCTGTGGCCCTGGAGTTTGTGCCCTCTGTCTCTTTACCCTGCTCTGTGTCAGGCTGCTCAGTGTCTCTCTCTTTTTGTCTGTCAGTCAGTCCATTGTTATTTCTCAGCAAATCCAGTTTATTCAGAATGAAATTGTTTCGTGTTCATCCGAGTTTGGTTTTTTTCATTGTTTCCCCAACAAGCGATAGGTCTTCTGTCAGATGACACACATAGGAAATGATCTTGTGTGGTCTTTGTTTCTTGCCTTATGAGCATAAAAAAAAAAAAAAGTCATTTCCTGAAATCACTTTTTCAGTCAGTGCTCTGAGGGCTTCTGTCTGGTCTGTGGCAGAAGAGACGGCTCGGGTGGCCTAGTAGCACGTGGGCTGTGAGGGAAGTCCAGTCGGTGTCCAGATACTCGGGCTGAGGCGGTTCTGGGTTAAGCCCAGCCTCTGCTCTTGGTCTGACTGAGCACGTTCCCGGGTTGTCCCCTGCCCTTCAGCCTTCGGGTCCTGAGGTTTGCTAACTAGACACCCGGCAGCCCTCTGTTGTCTATAAAAGCCCAGGGATGATTCTCAACTGATTCCTCAGCAGACAGCTGCTCTGTACCCCCAGGGGTTTTCCACAAGTGAGGAACCCCCCAGGAGCCCAGGCCTCTGAGCCCTCAGGCCGGCAGCACCGTCCCACCCCCCCCCCCCGCCCCGGTGAAACAGGACAGGCTGGGGGCAGAAACGCAGGTGCGTGCTCCCGCGCCATCACTCACCATCGACATGGTCTCAAGGAAGTGATTCGCTTATTAAGCCCCCATTTCCTCACCTCCTAAGTGGGGTCCCCACAATAATCATAAAAGCGCCTCATAGGGCACTTGCCATGGAGCAGGGGCTTCCTGAAGGCTAATTGCATTCTTTCCCATCACATTCCTCCACAGAAGCAGGTAACCGATCATCTGGAAACCTGAGGGACGGGCAGGGAAGAAAAGCCACCAGGAGACACCATCCTTTCCCTGGAGCTCCTCGTGTTCAGTTCAACAGCTTGGCTCTTCTGACCAGGCGCCGTGTTTGGCTGAAGGACGCAAAGCCAAGGAGACAGTCTAGTATCAAACATGGACCCAGACCAGAAAAGAGCGGGGAGGCTCCACAGAAAGGGTGAAGGTGCTTCATCCATCAGGACCCTCCAGCACTAGCCTGGCCTTGCTGGGAGCAGCCTGTACCTACAGAAAACACTTGAAATCCAGCGTGGACTTCAGAAACCTCAGTGTAGACCTCAGGGTTCTCCACTTCCTTAAGGCCTCTGTTCACCTGTTCTCAAAACTTAAGCAACTTTCTGGCGCCAACACCTTGAATTCCTAATCCGAAGGGCATTTCCCATCACTGCGTGCCGCGCTGGTCGTGGTCTGTTGCTACACATCAAACTGCTTCAATACATTTGCATAAGTGGCATGAAAAACTATTTTGTGATGTACATGATTCCATGGATCAGGAATTGGGACAGGCACAGCAGGATGGCTTGTCTCTTCCATGACACCTGCGGCCTCTGCTGGGTCCTGGAATCGTCTGGAGGTTCCTTCACTCCAGACGGCATTTGGGCTGGGATGTCTGAAGGCTGAGCTCAGCTAGGATTGTCAACCAAAGCTTCCATACATGACCTTCTCTATGCCTTCAGTAGCCGGGTTCCGAGAGGGCGTGTTCCAGGAGGGAATTCTAGAGCGTCCTTTTTGTGTATTTACGTCCATCCCACTAAAGTCTGAGAAGCCGGTGAGCATGAATTGAATCCCTTCACCCTTGGTCCGAGGTCCCGTTGGCAGAGCACTGTGCTTGCTCCAGAGTGGGTATGTTTAGCCTGTGTTAATGAGTTGGATTCTTTTGTCTCTTTTGCAGATTACTGGCCTTTAGGGGTCCCACCACGTATTAACGAAAGGGGAATTGTGACTCTGAACATAGACTAGAAATCCACTGTGTGACCCCACCACCGGCAAGAGTATATGGCAGGGTGAGGTGATGGGAGTGTATACTGCACTTAAAGTCTGGTTTCCTTCTTTGTTATCTTTGGATTTAGATTTCTGAGCAAGACGTGCACTCTGTCCAATTTACTTCACCTTGGCTTTAATTTTTACTAAGCAATGGGATTTTTATCTAGGTAATTGGGCCGTTCTGGATCACCTGTCCTCTTTTCCATGGCCTTTGAAGTCATGAAGTGTCCCAAGAAGTGTCATTGAGGACTCCCCAGGGGTTCAGGTCCTGTCCCTTTTAGGGTGGGTGTGCTCTTCACCTTTAACTATGAGTGGAGTGTTTTCATTTATACAATAAATGTTCATTCAGTACTTACTCTGAACCCCATGCTACTGAGTAGGACGTATTTCTTGCCCCTCAAGGAGCACACAGATGTGTGAATGGACGATGCAGTGTCTGTGGGGAAGACAATTCCAAGGACAAGACCAGCGTGCTGTGACCATTCCGGATCTAGTCCTGGACCTGTTGCAGAGCTGGGATTGGTCAGGGTAAGCCTCCTGGAGTGGAGCCATGTGGAGAATAAGAGAAGGAGAAAGGAATAGAAATGAAGAGAACAGAAGGTACTTCAGGGAGGAAGCAGCAACTACAAAGATCCAACGTCTAGATGACAATAGAGAATTCCAGAAATATTCAGACCCCAATCAATCTTACTTAAAAAGCACCCTTACTTCTCGCTAGCTCCAATTCTAGTTCTCGATAAACAACTCACGTAACTGACTGTAACCTTGTGGGTTTTGCCTTTATCAGCCTCCCCCACTTTGTAGTCCAGCGGAATAAATTCAGGTGCTTCTTGAGTCTGTGTCTCCCAGGCTACAGTCCTAACAACCCCCAAATAAACACCTTTTTATTTCAATCGGGTCTCAGTTTCTAAAAATTTTGGTTAAAACTCTTGTTTCATAGTCCAATGAATTCTTCTGTTGCAGGAGTCTGCAATACAAGAACTTATTTTCCTCCTCAACTCTTGAAACTTAGATAATTTGTTTTCCTTCTTTCTTCTTTCTTTTCTTGATTGCTGTTATTATGGAAAATGGTAGGGGAGAATTTTTCTTTTCGACTCACACTTGAAGAAAACATGTCCCACACAATCCCTCCATCTCCATCATGTCTCGTAAAATCTATCTTCACACTAAATGTGCTAAGAATCTCATCTGTCTCTTTGGGACAAATGCCCACCTCCAAAAAGAGCCTTTTGTTTTTCGTACGAACTATAGACATTAAGGCAATTATCTCACCCAAAGGTTTTTGAGATAATGGGCGATTTCCTGTTTTGTTGACACTTGCTGTTAATACTGTACTCTCCCATCACCTTAACTGCAATACGTGGTCATCATGGAGCTTCTGCAGAGTAGTCTTATGCTCATGAAGCAATAGCCAATGATAATAACAATCACAAAAGAAGAGGAACTTCCATCGTTTAATTAGACAAAGGACACATAAGTAAATATCCTGGGTACTGTGTCAGATATTCAGACTTGTGGATTAGGACCAGGTTGGCAAACATTCTGTGAGCCTTGGGGGCAGACGAGGAAATGGGAGAGCTAGGTTGCCCTGATAATTATTAGAGGAGGGACTGTTAATCCTTGCTCAGGTTTCATCTCCTTCTGTGGGACTTAGCTCATAATATTGTTGTTATTTGTTTACCGCTGACCCGAGAGCCTTCACGACAAGTACCATGTGATTTTCATTCTTGTATCCTTGGTACCCAGTACAGCACATCTAGCCCTCAATCAATGCTTTCTGGATGAAAAAATACTTCTGTGTCTACATTCACAGACTGGGAGTGGGTCCATGTGTTTTCAGTGTTGCTTTAGCCGTGTCTAACACAGATGCTAGCTGAGGTGTCCTTCTCTTTAAAAAATTTAGATGAGATTTGTCTTTAAAACCTTCCCAAGATTTCTGTGAACCCCGGGAGAGCTTCCTTTCTCATGGTTTCCTCTGGCTAGACATTGTGCTTCCACTGAATTAGTTCAATTCATGAACGAGCTCATCATCCCACACAGTCTTTTGCAGTATCTTGACTCAAATGGGGAACTGAGTCCCTTGAGTTTCACCAAAACCTCACCCACATTGGGCCTTTCATCTTTAGAACTTTACAGAAGCTTTAAAGAGATGTGGGTGAGGGACAGTCTACACAGCAACAGCATAAGCTTGATAGTACTGAATATCAGACACTCCAGTTTTTACAAGACATTCTACCATGCTCCATATTGCTTGGCCATCCTTGTTTTATCTTCGCTTCTCTTCTCTTCTTTGTCCACTCCCACCTCTGAGTTTCTAATAACTTAAAAATTAAACATGTCGCATCTGTATTCCTGAAATGACACAGTCTCACCTTTCTCCTTCAGGTCCAGTTTCTTAGGAAGGGCCCCTGAGAAGGCTTCCATGCTCTAAGAGAGAGGAGTCAAAAGGAAAGCCAAGTCAGATGCCAGGGAGCATCCCTGGGAAGGGTTCTGGCATGGCCACCTCCCATGGCCAAGCCCTTGGAGTTGGAAACCACAACAGAATCCCCACCAAAGTTTTGAGATCTGAGCAAATGGGGCTTTGCGGGGAGGAAGCAAGATCCCTGAGCTCCCCATCATGGCTCAAGTGTGAAGGCAACATGGCATGGGTGTCTGCACGCGGACCAAGGCCCCTTCAAGGGTTCCTATGAGCAAGACATGGAGTGGAGGGCAGAAGGATGGTCTCTTATGCCAGCCAGAGCAGCATGAAGTAGCAAAGCCTCCAGAAAGCCCTGCTAAGTCTTCTGAGGCCACAGAGGAATACAGGAGAAAATGGAGCATTTCCAGTGTTGCAAGAGGAATGCCAAAGGATCAGTGGATCAACTCAGGAGATCAGTCCATGGGTTGATGGTTGAGGCCCAGACAGGATGAGTTGCATTTCAGCAGGTGCTGACAGCAACAGGTGACAAAGACCAGAGTCCCTTTCCCAAAATTGTGACACCTAATGTCACTGAAGGAAGGGGCGTGGGTTAAATGCTGAATTGACTGAGATTAAGTCTCTGCCTTTTGGAGGAACTGGGGTCTCAAAACAGAAGTTAAGTTCAGTTCTAGATGGAAGTTTACTGTTGACACCCACATACATCTCTCTTAGCACCTTTGGGTAGGATCAGCCCTATCTGGTGTCGGTAAATGTTTTAGAATCGTTCGTTCTTTGTTAGTAGGTGTTATTACTTCCTCAGAATGGATCAGCATATTTATTTAGAAGTAGTTCCTCCGCTATTTTATTATATTGAGTTCATCTCAAATGAGCTCGTTTGGATTGTTGATCTTGTTCATTGTTGTAGAATTATATTTCTTCCTTGGACTAAGGAGTGTTGGATTGCAGGCTCATTTTGAATGGGAGATTTCCTATTAGTTTGTTTATAAAGATTTGTTTCTTTCTCTCTCTCTGCTCCTCCGTCCCTATATAGGAATTTTGAGGTTGCCTCTGTATTGGAGGCTGTTGGTACCCTACCCAGAAGCCTTTGCCCACTGCTGCACCCCTCCTTTACCTGCTGTGAGCGTTGGTTGTTCTTTTCCCCAGAGAACTACTCCTGGCTTAATTAGGAAGATGCCTCACTAACATGAGAATACAAAAGGCCATACCCTTTGCCTCAAAATGGGCTTAATTCTGTGAAACAATTCATGCTCCAGAGCCCCTGTGAAATCAAACCAATGCAGGCAACTTGTAATGGTTAATTTTATGTGTCAACTTGGCTAAGCCACAGACATTTGGTTAAACATTATTCTGGGTGTGTCCGTGAGGGTTTCTGGATGAGATTAAATTTGAATAGAAATATAACTGATTTCTTTATATTGATCTTGTGTCCTGTAATCTGCTGAACTCATTTATTAGCTCTAAGAGTTTTCCTTATGGATTCCTTAGAATTTTCCACATAAAAGATCATGTTGTCTGCAGAGAGATGTAGTTTTACTTGTTCCTTTCCAATCTGAATCTGGATGCATTTTATTTCTTTTTCTTGCCTTTTTTTTTTTTTCCTAACCAGAACCTCCACTATGATAGAAATGACGAGAGCAGACATCCTTGTCTTGTGCCTGATCTTAAGGGGAAAGCATTCAGTCTTTCACCATCAAGTATGATGTGGTGAACATTCTTGAACAAGTCTTTTAAGGACTGAGGCCTTCATTTCTATTGAGTAAATACCTCGGAATAGAATTTCTGGATCACAGGGTACATATATGTTCAACTTTACAAAGAATTGTCAAGCTATTTTCCAAAGTGGCTTTTGTATCCAACCATCTTTTTTGTTGTTGTTGTTTTTGTTTTAAAGTGTTTTATTTTATTTTATTTTATTTTTTAACATCTTTATTGGAGTTCCAACCATCTTTTAAATTTTTCTTGTTACATGTTATGTATCATCTCAGTGAGTTTTGGAAAACAGGAAGGCCCCCAAACTGTGGGCTTCTTGTTGCACCTTAATTAGAAGTCTTCTCAGTGATAGACTCAACACATCTGCAACCCTCAAGAAGTTTCCAAGGGGGGACTTCCCTGGTGGCGCAGTGGTTAAGAATCCGCCTGCCAATGCAGGGGATACGGGTTCGAGCCCTGGTCCAGGAAGATCCAACATGCCGCGGAGCAACTAAGCCCATGCGCCACAACTATTAAGCCTGAGCTCTAGAGCCCATGAGCCACAACTACTGAAGCCCGTGTGCCTAGAGCCTGTGCTCCACAACAAGAGAAGCCACCGCAATGAGAAGCCCACGCACCGCAGCAAAGAGTAGCCCCTGCTCGCCTCAACTAGAGGAAGCCCACGCGCAACAACGAAGACCCAATGCAGCCAAAAACAAATAAATAAATAAATAAACTTAAAAAAAAAAGAAGTTTCCAAAGGACAGTTCTTTTATTTTCAACTTAAATCCATTCCCTCATAAGCTCATTCTCTGTCGACTGTACAAACCCTCTCAAACTCCTCCTTAGTCATTCCCCCAAGAGAAGCCCAGCTAGACCACAAAATCTGCCGCTTGAACCACCATTCACTTTATTTGCATGTGATGTTTTTGTGGCGATGTCATTACAATTAGGAGGAATCCCTCTAACCAAGGCAACCATGGAGAGGTGGTTGTACAGTCCAGTCTTGGTGCAGATCTTTTTCCTGCCTGGCAGGGCTCCAGTTATAGGCTTGGCTTATCTCCTGTGTGATCAAAAGAATGCAAACATTCTGCAGGCTCCCACGTGCTATCTTGTAACCATCTCATACCGCAAACTCTGCTTCCCATCGCAGGACTGACAGCATCTTCTTCAAAGTACCTCACATCTCCACAGGCAGGTATATCAGGATGAGCAACCACCTGCTCACCTCACTTGTGAGCCCTGCTTTTTAGATTCTCTCTCTGCGGTTCATTAGTCAGTTTTCCTTAATCACAAGGTCTCCCTCTTTTTATTTTTCTAAAATGGAGGATATTGATTGTTTTGGCAGAATATGAAAATAATGCATGTTTGTTTAAAGAAATAAAGAAGCCCTGAAATTATAAAGCATAATTCTTCCCTCTATAAAAATGGCTAACATCTGGGAGGGAGGGAGACGCAAGAGGGAAGAGATATGGGAACATATGTATATGTATAACTGATTCACTTTGTTATAAAGCAGAAACTAACACACCATTGTAAAGCAATTATACTCCAATAAAGATGTTAAAAAAAAAAAAACAATGAAAAGAAATGGCTAACGTCAATATCTCAATAAATCTGGAAACATTTTAAATGACTAACAGTTTGGGGTTGAAGTTTGAGGTTTATCTTTCCAGGTTTTTAAAACGCACTTAAGGGAATTCCCTGGTGGTCCAGTAGTTAGTGGTTAGGACTCAAAGTTATCACTGCCGGGCCCAGGTTCGATCCCGCAAGCCATGCAGCCAAAAAAACAAACAAAAAAAAAGAAGCACTTAATATACATCATGAACATTTCTGCATGGTAGTAAGTTTATAGCTGGACATCATTCTTTTTAATGGCATATTCCATAATATGGATATACATTAATTAATTAATTTTTATTATTAAATGTTTTAACTATACAGAAAAGTACTAAGAATAATGTAATAAGCATCCATGTGCCATTTAATCATCAGAAAAAAAGTTCAGTCGTGTATACATATTTTGTCCAGTTTGTCATTTGTCTTCTGATTTTTCTTTTGGTGATGTTTCATCATGCATATTTTTGTATTCACATAGATGAATTTATTACTCATTTCTTTTATGGCTTCTGAATTTTGAGAATGTTCTTGCCTGTGCCAAAATTCTGAGGAAATTCTCCCATGTTTCCATTTAGAACTTTTATTGTTCCAACTTTTACATTTAAATATTTTATCTATTTGTAATTTAACCATGTATGGTGTGAGGTATGAATCAAGCTTCATTTTTTTCCCAGATGACGGTCCATTTTGGTCTACTCCTTAAATAAACAATTCATTGTGTCCCTCCTTTGATTTAAGATGCCATCTTTATTTTTTAAATTGAAGTATAGTTGATTTACAATATTGTTAGTTTCAGGTGTACAGCAAAGTGATTCAGTTATATATATATAAATATTCTTTTTTAGAAGACGTGGTATATATGTATTATATATATATAATGTGATATTACTCAGCCACAAAAAAGAATGAAATCTTGTCATTTGTGACAACATGGATGAACCTAGAAGGCATTATGCTAAGTGAAATAAGTCAGACAGAGAAGGACAAATACTGTATGTTATCACTTATATGTGGAATCTAAAAAACAAAATAAATGAACAAAAACAAAACAAATGAACAAACGTTAAAAAAAAAAACCAGAAACAGTCATAGATACAGAGAACAAACAGGTGGATGTCAGAAGGGAGGCGGTGGCGGATGAGTAACATAGGTGAGGGAGTTTAAGAGGTACATCTTTCTAGTTACAAAATGAATGAGTAACAGGTATGAAATGTACAGGGTGGGAAATATATCCAATAATTATGTAATATCTTTGGTGACATTTTTTCTTTTTCTTTTATTTCATATCTGTATGAGATGATGGATGCTCACTAAACTTACGTGATGATCATTTCATGATGCATGTAAGTCAAATCATTATGCTGTGCACCTTAAACTTATACAGTGCTGTATGCCAATTATATGTCAATAAAACTGGAAGAGGAAAAAAAATAAAATTATGAAGAAAGTACAGAGAGTTCCTATATACCCCATATTCCATTTCCCCTATTACCAATATCTTACCTTAGCATGATGCATTTGTTATACTTGATGAACCAATATTGATGCATTATTATCAACTAATGTCCACATTTTATTCAGATGACCTTAGTTTTTAGCTAATGTCCTTTTCTGTTCCACAACTAACTACATTTAATTGTCATGTCTCCTCAGGCTCCTCCTGGCTGGAACAGCTTCTCAGACTTTCCTTGTTTTTGCTGATGTTCACAGTTTTGAGAGGTACTGGTCAGATACTTTGTAGAATGTCCCTCTTTTCCAGTTTTTATACCTCTAATTTATTCTGTTTACAGCAAGGAGCTAGTATCTCCAGCACGATGGCGTGTAGCAGTGATGATAGCAGGCATTCTTGTCGTCTTTTGCTTTTAGCTAAAATACCTCAGGAGTGCCCTGTTAAACATTTTGAACTGAGATAAATATATTTGATCATGGTAATAAAATATTATATTCCTATACTTCTGTAGTATTCCTATCCTGGTTATAGTCAATATTATGTTTCTTAGTGTCTATCTTTGAATTGTTTTTTTTTAATTGATTAATTTATTGTTTTTATTTTGGGCTGCTTTGGGTTGAGCTTCTCATTGTTGTGGCTTCTCTTGTTGAGGAGTGCAGGCTTCAGTAGTTGTGGCACGTGGGCTCAGTAGTTGTGGCTTACGGGCTCTTGAGTACAGGCTCAGTAGTTGTGGCGCACAGGCTTAGTTGCTCCACGGCATGTTGGATCTTCCTGGACCAGGGCTCGACCCCGTGTCCCCTTCATTGGCCGGCGGATTCTTAACCACTGCGCCACCAGGGAAGCCCTATCTTTGAATTGTTAAATATGATTATGTTTGTATTTGTGTGTGTGTGTGTTTGGGGCAGGGTGTTGGTAATTTTCCAGGAGGCAAGCTGTTTTCACAACCCAATGACTCTCTTTTACTGCCACAGAGAGAGATTGCCTCCTGCAAATCTGAAATTTAACAAATCTGCCTCGTCTGCTCTTCTGAACCAAACTGGGACTCGGAGGGCTTCTGACTGAAGCCCTTCTCCTGGAGGTGTGCCCCTCCCTTTGGGAAGTGGATTCTTTCAGTGCTTTGTGAGGTCCGTCATTGCTGCACCCTCTCCCCACCCTTCTCTTCACCTTTCCCCACAATTTGTGCCTGATGTCGGCTGCTTTTAGCAGACCTTTCATATATTTTGGAGTCTGAAAAGTATCTCTCTCTCCAAGTTTGATTGAAAATGGAGTTCATGGGTTTTTTCATTCTTTCTTCTTGCTGTTATTTTACAATTTCCCAGAGAAGATGAAAATGCAGACTTCTGCAGCTCTGTTCATACCAAAAGTCTTAATGAAGTCATCTTTGACCCAAAGACCACAAACTAATTTCTGGAACTAGGAGGCAATTCAATCAACCTTTGAACTCTGTCACACAAAGTTTTATTAGAAACATAATGGGGATTTTGGAGAGAGGACTGGTGAACTTTGTGTAGTGAAATAGAAACTTGAATTGCTAGCATACAGTACTTAATTAAGAGATAAGGAAATTCACTCATTCACGAAAAAATAATTGAACAACTGCTCTGTGCTAGGCATTTTACTAAGCAGTGAGGTGATGATTATTGTTTGTAGGGTTTGTCTAATTCATTATTAGAATATTGTTTCCCCTGAACTCAGTTTCTTGGGGATAATAAAACCAACCTTATCTACTTTAAGAAGAGGCTGAAATGAGTTTCAATATATGAAAACAGTTGGTGGAGTTCTGATATTCTGAAAGGGGAATTTGGAGCCATTATAAGCTTTTAAGGAGTGAAGTATTTTATTTTTATTTTTATTGAAATTAGTTGATTTACAGTGTTGTCCTGGTTTCTGGTGTACAGCAAAGTGATTCAGTTATACATATATGTATCTATTCTTGTTCTGATTCTTTTCCATTATAGGTTATTACAAGGTATTGAACATAGTTCCCTGTGCTACAGAGTAGGTCCTTGTTGGTTATCTATTTTATATATAATAGTGTGTATATTTTGATCCCAAGCTCCTAATTTATCCCTTCCCCTCTTCCCCTTTGGTAAACGTAAGTTTGTCTTCTATGTCTGTGAGTCTATTTCTGTTTTATAAATAAGTTCATTTGTGTCATTTTTTTAGATTCCACGTGTAAGTGATATCATATGATATTTGTCTTTCTCTGTCTGACCTACTTCACTTAGTAAGGTAATCTCTAGGTCCATCCATGTTGCTGCCGATGGCATTATTTTTTTTTTTTTTTGGTGGCTGATTAATATTCCATTGTACATATGTACCACATCTTCTTTATCCATTCATCTGTTGATGGACACTTAGGTTGCTTCCATGTCTTGTCTATTGTAAATAGTGCTGCTGTGAACATTGGGCTGCATGTGTCTTTTTGAGTTAGAGTTTTCTGCAGATATATGCCCAGGAGTGGGATTGCTGGATCATATGGTAGCTCTATTTTTAGTTTTTCAAAGAACCTCCATACTATTTTCCATAGTGGCTACACCAATTTACATTCTCACCAACAGTGTAGGAGGGTTCCCTCTTCTCCACAACCTCCCTAGCATTTTTTTTTTTTTTTTTGATTTGTTGTTGTTGTTGCTGTTGGCTGGGCCACGTGGCTTGTGGGATCTTAGTTCCTTGACCAGGGATTGAACCCAGGCCCTTGGCAGTGAAAGTACGGAGTCCTAACCACTGGACCTCCAGGGAATTCCCTCCAGCATTTATTATTTGTAGACTTTTTGATGATGGCCATTCAGGAGTAAAGTATTGTGACCACAGAAATGGGTGGAGCTTGTGTCTGGTTCATTTGAGCCCAGGAAGCCACTGACCAGTACAGAAAAGAGGATGTCAGGTGGCCGCAACACGGCCAAGGGTGGAGTTGGCCTATGACTATAATAAAACACAGTGTAGGGACAATGCCTCAGGGCTTGAGGCAGGCAAATTATGGCAGCAAAGGTGAGGTTGACTAATGGAATTGCATGAACCAAGAGTCAAATGGGGGCCAGAAGGCAATGAATGGACAGCCCTGATGCAAACTCAATGCTTCCTCATTTTCCCACAACGGAAATGGGGTCAATTTCCATATATATTAGGTGCTGATCCAGAAGTCCCCATTTTAGACCTGAGTTCCTGGAAACAGACTCTGAAACCCTGAGATTAGCATACAGGAGATTTAATGGGGAGTCCTCTTGGGAACAACACCTGTAAGGGCATGAAGGAAGCAGGAGTGGGCAGTAGGAAAAGTTGGTCCACAATGTAGCTGCAACAGAGGCCCCAGCTAATCTTATGGGGAGCTCTGCGGTTGTAATGGCCTATCAGCGTTGTCCCAAATTAAAGCAAGGGGGCAAGTGTCTCTTTCTCCTCAGTATCCAGGTGCTGGATATGAGCTGGCCCAGGAAGGACAGCCCTGAAAGGAGACCAGCTGAGAGCCCCAGATGTCAGGGCTCCTGGTAGATGGTGCAGTGAGTGGCCCTCCGTCCCGCATGGGGTGTGTGGACGGCATCCCACAGCACCCACTGACAGTCTCCTCCAGCCCAATGCAGGATGGCCACTGGCTCAGGAGCTCAAAACTGCTGCCTCTTAGGTCTGTAATTTTTCTTTTGTCTCATCTTTTCCTACTTTGCTCCTCTCCCCCACCTGCAACATTCACTTTAACTACAAAAACCTACTCACGGGCCTCCCTGGTGGCGCAGTGGTTAAGAATCCGCCTCCAATGCAGGGGACATGGGTTTGAGCCCTGGTCTGGGAAGATCCCACATGCCGCGGAGCAACAAAGCCCGTGCGCCACAACTACTGAGCCTGCGCGTCTGGAGCCTGTGCTCCGCAACGAGAGAGGCCGCGATAGTGAGAGGCCCGCGCACCACGATGAAGAGTGGCCCCCGCTTGCCGCAACTAGAGAAAGCCCGCGCACAGAAACGAAGACCTAACACGCCAAAAATAAATAAATTTAAAAAAAAAATCAGATTTATATATTAAAAAAAAACAAACCTACTCACCACTACCTGACCACACAGTGTGCTCTTGACACCACACCTGCCTTTTCATGTGTGATTTCATCAGCATAGAATGTCCTTCCTCCCTTCCATTCATCCAAATCATGCTCTTCTTATAAAGCCGACTTCAAAAGCTACTTATATTATGAAATTTGACATTGAATCGATTTCTCCTTCATCTGGGGTCCTGAAGCATTTTGTTTGTGACTTTGTTATCCTATCTGTCCTGCTTGCACTATAGTCGATCTTGTGCTTGTGTTTTCCCTTCTCAGATTATAAATTCCATACATGCAGAGCTCACTCCTTTATCCTATATTCTATCCATTACCTAGCATCCGGTTTGGCACAAAACAGACTCTCAACAAATAGGAATTAATTGCATCAAATGTCCCAAAGTGTTATGAGAGTTTCTTGGGAATAACCTACCTAAAGATCTGAAGACCTTTGGCCATCACCCTGTATTCTTCCTTCTCATGGGAAGCAGGTAACACATCTATTTAATAGAATTTGAGTACCAACTACGGGACAGATCCTGACAGGGCTATTTCTTTCTTTTTTTTTTTTTAATAGCTACTTTATTTATTTATTTATTTATTTATTTATTTATTTATTTATTTATTTTTGGCTGTGTTGGGTCTTCGGTTCATGCGAGGGCTTTCTCTAGTTACGGCAAGCGGGGGCCACTCTTCATCGCGGTGCGGGGACCGCTCTTCATCGCGGTGCACGGGCCCCTCACCACCGTGGTCCCTCCCGCCGTGGGGCACAGGCTCCAGACGCACAGGCTCAGCAGCTGTGGCTCACGGGCCCAGCCACTCCGCGGCATGTGGGATCTTCCCAGACCAGGGCTCGAAACCGCATCCCCCGCATTAGCAGGCAGATTCTCAACCACTGCGCCACCAGGGAAGCCCAGGGCTATTTCTTATTATTCTTTTTGTTGTTGTTGTTGTTGTTGAGGTAAAATTCACATACTATAAAACTAATCATTTAAAAATGTGCAATTCAGTAGCATTTAGTACATTCACAATGCTGTGCAGCCATCACCTCTATCTAGTTCCAAAACATTTACATCACCTCCAAAGCAAACCTGCTTCTTTTGTTCTTAAAGAAATTACACCTAGCCTGTGTTCCCCAGAAGCGAGGCATGTTGTAACAAGAAAAGGATGGGTCTAATGTCTGAAAACTTATTGTTAAACCCACCTTAAAAAGGGCTTCTGTTGTGAGTGGCACACGTAGGGCAGCTTGCTTGTTCTTTGTGCGGAATTGACACCAAGAGATTTTGGAAGCATAATTTTTTGGTACTTGGGCAGCTGGTGATCATTGGTCCTGATGCCCTCAAAAAAAACCTTTGAGTAGAAATCAAGCTGGCTTGCTTTCTATGTTTCTGTTACTGAAGGGGAAGAAGGAACTTTCTTTTCAGTGTTCTGAGAGTATTATGTTTGGCTATCACTGGAGGTTTTAAATTCCCATCCTGAGGGGACAACCCCCAACTTTGGAACAAGGGAGGCCCTGAGTGACTGGAGGTGATAAGTGACCCTACCCTCAGGTGGAGGGGTGGTAGCTGTGTGGTCTGCACCGCAGCCTTGCTTAGCATTGTATGCGATGGACAATGAAGGGACAGTAAAACCCCTTTGGCCAGTCTTTGTCTTTTGGTGTCCTTACTGGGGTTTTGGGGTTTTTTTCTTTTTTTGGCCATGCTGTGTGGCATGTGGGATCTTAGTTCCCCAACCAGGGATCGAACCCACGCCCCCTGCAGTGGAAGCTTGGAGTCTTAACCACTGGACTGCCAGGGAAGTCCCTCGGTGTCCTTAAATTTCTGTCTCCTTGTGATTAAATGAATGAAACTACAAGCTCCCTCAGGAAAGGGGAGGCAGTCACTGGCTGGGAAGTTCAAAACCACACTTTATCTATGACCAAGGAACATAGATGCTTTCAGTAATCATCTTATTTCTTTTTTTCAATCACTCTGAACTATATCCTGCTTTACAGATGCGAGGAAACTGAGGCTAAGAGAGGAAAGTAATGTGCTCAGACTCACAAGGAAACACAGAGGTAGGATTTGCAGACCCTGCCATATGGTGCGGAGGTTCTCCAAGGAAACACTGCCTAGGACCCCGGCCCACCCCCACTCCTTATCCATTCTAACCTCCAAGCATTGTTGTGACAACACGTAGCGACTCCTTTCCCCATCCCAAGGGGTGATCTTAACAGTGAACCCTTTAATTCTTCCTCTCGGGGACATCCATCTCGTCTACGACATGTAGCGAAGATGATTAATCGAGACAATGGGAACATTAGTGGCTCAGATTCTCATCCCCGTCAGGAGACCAAACACACACATAACCAGGAGAAACCATACACAGGTTTATTTTATTGTATTTTATTGTATTTCTATAAAGGCAACATCAACTTACCTTGTTAAAATCACTTCTGAAAATAAATTTTCTGGAAATGCATTCTTTATCAATGTAAAGTGTGCAATAATGTGTAAATTTACAGAAACATTTTAAACTGGTTAACTCAGGTAATAGTCTGTAAAATAGGTTTTGTTTCTGGAGATATTACAGGTATCCCTAGACTTTGTTAAAGTCTTTACTTAATTCTGATTAAGGCTTTACGAACAGAGATTTATCTTAATGGTGTAAAATGATTAATTACGTAATTAAAATGACTTGTAAGAACTTTTGAGTCATCCAAAAGTTAAAAAGCAGGGCCAATATTTTAAAAGAGAGGATGACACCTTGGAAAGTCATTTTTATGCCACATCAGCAATAACTTTTAGTGGATTATTCTTGCCTCACTTGACGGCAGGCACTTCAAAATGATTAAGGAAAAATTGTCATACTTGATTAGTCCTCATCATTTTTGGTTTTGAAGGAAATGTTTGTAAATGAGTAAAAGACCCCAAATAAATGTGTCTGGCCTATGTATTATTTTTTAAATTTGAATATTCATCTGTTATAATTAAAACAAAACATGTCCACAAGCATATGAAACTGTGTTTGAATTTCCACAAGTATGTTTAGATTTGTTAATGCCTTGTATTTCATGTTTGGAAATCAGACCACGCTAATGCCTTTTTCTCCTTATGATTGTAATCAGCATTGAAAGCTTGGCTTCCATTAACAAATAATCCTTTACAATAAAAGAATCAAGATCTAAGTTCATTACTTCACTATTCGTTTCTGCAGACACCTGACTTCATGGAGTATACCATGCTTCAGATATATTCTTAGGAAAACACTGGGACAGCATGCCGAAGTTTTCTATATTGTTTCACAAAAAGCTAGAAGTTAATTAAAGGGCTCATTTTCACAGCAAGAAGTAGCGATTTACTCCCCCAGTCAATTCTCTACAGTCCCCTCTGGAGAATCCCATGAGTTCAGGTTAGAAGGGACTGGTCTTCCTTTTCCAAAGTCATCCATCTCCTCATTGAGACACTGCTCAGAATCCTCCTCGGGTTTACTCATCCCTGCAGGAAAGCCTGGTGCGAGGAAGGACACCTTGGTCCGGGTGAACTCTGGTCACACTGAACTTGTACTTGGCAGGAAGAAAAGCTGCCTGCAGGGTGAGAAGCCCTACAGTGTTTTGCAGTGGATATAATTCTTCTTCCCGGTACTTGTTCAGGAAACTCTTACTACAATACAATTTTAAATAAGCTCTTAATTTGGGAAGCTTATTAACTCTGCTTTTTGCATTTTCATCTTTTACAGAGCGTCGTGGAGGTCGTGGTCCACCGTGGACTGTGTGTAAGATGAGCTGGGGGTGTCGGGGTAAATCGGGAGGAGCCTACAGTACTGGCAGAGCACCAAAGTGCCCCGGCAGGTTTTGAAGAGCTGTACGATGTACTTGCGAAATTTCTCCCCCAGGAAAAAGTAGATGACTGGATTAAGGCAGCAGTGAACGAAAGCCAGGGTCTCTGTGGCCTGAATGGCATAGTCCAGGTGTCTCTCAAAGGTGCAGTCTTGAAGGACCTCCAGCTCCACCAGGGTGTCCAGGAAGAGCACCACGTTGTAAGGGGTCCAGAACCCCAGGAAGAGGACCACCACGGCAAAGATCATCTTCACTGCCTTGTTCTTCTTCTCATTTTTGCAGTGCTGCAAGGTCCTGATGATCATGGAGTAGCAGAACAGCATGATCCCCAAGGGGATCACCAGCCCTAGAAGGTTGATCTCCAGGGAGCTCAGAACCTTCCACCTCGTGGAGTTGAAAGAATACTTGGTTTTGCAGTAGGTGTGGTTGCGCTCAGTATAACACGTGCTGAACACAAGGCCTGGGAGGGAGGCGAGCACAGCCACTGCCCACGTGGCCACGCTGGTGATGACCCCGTAAGTCAAGGTCCTCGCTCTCAGGGAGAAGACCGCGTGCACAATGGCCAGGTACCTATCGATGCTCATGAGTGTAATAAAGAATATGCCGCTGTAGAAGCCCACCAGGTACATCCAGGAAACGAGCTTGCAGAGGCCGAGCCCGAACACCCACTGGTCTGCGGCATAGTAGCCCCAGAAAGGGAGCGAGAGCACGAAGAGCAGGTCCGAGATGGCGAGGTTGAGCAGGTACACGTCAGTCATGGACTTGAGCCGCTTGTACTTGAACAGGACCAGAACCACCACAGAATTTCCAAGCAGACCAAACAGAAAGACCAAGGAGTAGAGGGGGGGCAGGAAGAGCTCCCCAAATGCCTTGATACCTTCCTTGGTGCAAGGTTTGGGGATGCTTTCATAAAGATAATAATTGTTATAGATGCTTTCATCCAGGGTGGTGTCTGCTATACCCGTGGGGTTCATTTTCAGATGTATAGGCTCCTCACGGCAGGTCTGAGCCCAACCAGAAGAACCTAATGAGTGGAAGAGCCAACAAGATTTCTATCAGAACAAAAGCGAATCAGAACGGTGCTGCGTACAGAGCACAGCTGCTTCATATTTTGCCCAGATCATCATACACTCTTCCCAAACTTCCCACATGGAAGGGCTCAGGTCCTTGAACTGAAGGGCAGTGCAGCCAAAGTGAAATAATCCTGCCCTTTGGAGGCAGTTTCCAAATTACAGCTCTGCCACTTTTCCTACCCCTCTGCTGGGAGCTCTGGTTCTCCCATTTGTAAGCGGGGGTAGTAAAACCTCCTTATCAACAAGAGGTTTTCCTTTTTTTTTTTTAAGATTTTTTTTGCAATATAGGGACCATTTTTAAAGTCTTTATTGAATTTTGTTATAATATTGCTTCTGTTTTATGTTTTTTGGGTTTTTGGCCGTGAGGCATGTGGGATTTTAGCTCCCCGACCAGAGATCGAACCTGCATCTCCTGCACCGGAAGGCAAAGTCTTAACCACTGGACTGCCAGGGAAGTCCCAACAATGAGGTGTTTTTCAAAAGCATATTTCTGAAAGCTAGTCTGGCATTACTGAAATCACTCGCAAGAATGACAAGACTAGCTGACGTGCCCAACAGAACTTTACCCAGGGCCTTTCTGACATGAAAGCCAAAAAAAAAAATTAAAAAAAGATTTTAAAATCTATGCATGTTTCCCCTTCAGACTGTAACACCAAAAATTCAGTGATGACTTAGGTAAATCATCAGGCTAGAAGGGAACCAGGTTGGCCTCTTGCCTTTATATAAAAATTCTGGGACTTCTCTGGTGGTCCAGTGGTTAAGAATCTGCCTTCCAGTGCAGGGGATGCGGGTTCGATCCCTGGTCAGGGAACTGAGATCCCACATGCCGCTGGGCAACTGAGCCTGCGCGCCACAACTAGAGAGCCCACATGCCACAACGAAGCTCCTGCGTGCCACAACTAAGACCTGATGCAGCCAAATAAATAAATAAATAAATATTTAAAAAAAAAAAAAAGAATAAAAGAAAAGGGGGCAAGGACCAAGAAAATTTTTTTTTTTTTTTAATTCTAATTCCTCCTGTGTGCTTTGTACTTCATAGGATTTCAGAGCATGTTCACTCATACCATACATTCAATCCCAGTCCTGTGCTCCTGTTCCCACACCCCCCTCCAACAAAAACCTGGTACTCTAAGCCAAATAAGCATACTGAGCCATGGTGTAGATGACTCGTGAAAGACTCAGAGAAGTTAAATGCCTCCTGAAGGCCACACAGCCATGTAGAGAACTTGTTCCTCAGGCCCCAAGTCCCAGTGATGTGCTGGTGAACCAGGTCTGGGAGGGCAAAGAGGTGCGGGGGATGGGGGGGGGGCTCTGATTTATGGCTCTTGCTGGTTTCCGTGGTGTAAATACTCCCACCATGGCCAAGTTCAAGCCACCAACCGCCTCAAAAATTCCTGAAGATTTAACAATCAGCTCCTGAGAGCTGGTGCGGGTGGGCCCTAGCACGCCACACCCAAGCCCCATGTTCCCTGTGGAGCACCTTCTTAGTTGGAACACACCTAGCCTCCCAGGCTGGGTGGCTGGCCACTCCTGGGCCAACCTGACACTAATGCAGCAAATGTGTTTTCCAGGCCCTGTAGAAGGTTGCAGTATTCAGTTGGGTAAATTGAGGGAAATTTTTGGCCTTTTCATCAAAACCACATGTAAAAAATCAATCTTACACACTGAAACCTATCAGAGTGGGAATTAGCAGGACAGATCTAGAAAAGGCACATCATAGCCAGAAATAAAATCTCTACCTCGCCAACCACCCTCATTTCTTATCTAAATTGGCAGATGAGGTTAAAACCTTCTTAAAGTTATTCACACGGTCCACATGTGAATCGGAGCAATGTAGGAGGCTTTCCGACTCAAGGCCACCTCCTCTTGCATCCTTCTTAGTGGCACCCTGATATTCCTTATCAAAACCCTTTCACATCGTTTGATAATTCACATCTATTCCCCATCTCCCACCCTGACCACCACACACCCAAACACCCAAGCTATGTGTTTCTCAAGAGAGAGGTTTTGGTTTATTCCTGCAAACAGATGCTGAAGACCTGGGGCATCTCAGGGTCTCAAAAAAAAAAAAAAAAAAACTGTGTTATATGATTATCAATTCTAGTTAAATGAATAACAATTCTAGCCTTCCTCCATAATTTTACCAGTGAAAATGAAAGGAATAAGAGAGACTGAGGTGTTAGGAAATTATCAGGAGAAGAAACGAAAGTCAACACAGCTGGTAAATGTCTGGAATTATTCTGCAGGCCTTATTTGGCTGGTGTTTCTTGACCTGGGAGTCTTGATAGAAGCCAGAAGTGGAAAAGTGTATATGTTGAATGAAAATTAGCTGTGTGTTCCGAGCTGTGGCTTAGGCCACATGTGTGCAGGAGGAGAGCCCTGTATGTATGCGAGAGCCAGTCAGATGAGGGCTGGGAGGGTAGGTTGTGTGTGAGCTGCAGGACAGGTGCCAACAGAATGACCAGCAGATGACCAGGATGCCTGAGTGATGGGCTTAGCTGTGTGGCTGGGCAGCTTTCAGCGCTTCCAAAGTCCACACACCTGTGGACAAAGCAACGCAGGGCCCAAGGCCCTGGGAACGCGCCCCCTCACCCCCCAGCCACGCCGGCCCCTTACCTTGCGTTTCTGAAAGTGGCTCCAAGGCAGGTCTGCGAGGCAGTGCCTGGCTTGCTCAAGAAGCACGGCGCTAAGAAAGACAGGAGGCTTTGAAGGGCTCGTGGCTTCCTGTGAGCACCAGCTCTGTTCCTCATCCATCTACGCTGAGTTCAAGTGGGGTTTTTTGATAGAAGTAAGAAGCAGAAAATGAGTGACTCTTAGCTTGGGTTCGGGTTAAACTCTTAGTCACTCATTTCCCCAAACTGAAAGCTGGGAAGGTTTGCTCTCTGCAAGATGAGGGAAGTTAAGTTTTTCAAGAGAGAAACTTCTAAATGTTTTAAAATGTATTTGTTGGATTTTTAATTTAAATTTTTTCATTTTAGCTGGCTATGTGCAGTAGAAGTGATCTTTATATTCTGGATCAGTGGGCTGTTTGTTATTTCCCCATCATGGATGTACAGTGGCCAGCAATCAAGATATTCAGTGTTCTCTAAACAGTGGGATCTGAGGAGGTCAGAGTGAGAGGCCAGATTTATTCAAGAAGAAGGCTAGTCAAGAGGAGAGAAAAGTGTATCCAAATGTGTGTGTCTGGCAGTGACGTGGAGGCCCTAGTCAACCACATTCGATAAACGTCCTCAGCCTGGTGTAAAGTGACATGACCACATAGCTCTAAGCCCCTTTCCCAGCAGGAAGAGCCCTCCCCCAAGCCCCTTCCACTGAGACACAGCAGAGCTTCCCCTGACAGTGCTCCTGGCTGAGAGTTTCTTCAGGTTCATGTACCCATCATAGCCAAGGAGCTGACATCAGTCCTGAGTCTTTTCTATATGGTATCCTGCCAGTTTCTGCCAGCTCCCAGCCATTTCCTTCTATGTGTCCACAGTTGCTTGGCTCTTTGGTTCAGCTTACAAGAGCCACAAATGTCATTTTCCCTGAGGAATTTGCATAAATAAGAACTGAAAAATTGAGCTAGAGCGGTGTTTATCAACCTTTTTTTTTCCATTATCACCCCTCCCAAGGAGTCTTTTCGGATTTTTTTTTCCTAATCACCTCCCCATGATATATTTTAATACCACAGATAAATAGGGAAGTTCCCTGGTGGTCTAATGGTTAGGATTCAGTGGCCCGGGTTCGATCCCTGGTCTGGGTACTGAGATCCCACAAGCTGCTCGGTGCAGCCAAATTAATAATAATACCACAGATAAATAGTAAATCTGCTTATGTTTCGTATATATATATGCAAATACATATGCTTTATATATATAAGAGTAAGGTTTGTTTAGGGTGGGGGGAGTTGCTTCTGGCTTCTAATGGGAAAAGACCAGAAATGCTGCTTAAAATCCTACCGCACACAGGCCAGCCCTCCACAATACAGTCATCCAGCCCAGGATGTGCTGGGCCAGCAGTGCTGAGGCTGAGGACTCCTCAGCTAGAGCAATATTCCCACCTGTGAGCTGTGGAGCCAGATTCATAGAAATCCTGTGAAAAGGAAATGGACAAATAACCTTAGGGAATGCTGGGCTTGGATTCAGGCTAAATACAGTTCCTTACGGTAGTGCTTTCCAGTGCTTTCCAGTGCTAATAGTATCATGAACTCTGGAAGCAGATGTAGAGTAAAAATGTCCCAGATATATTTTGTTGCCAGAGCTGACACCAGATCCTTGCTCAAAACCCGCCAACCCCTCCCTTGCACAGGAACTAACATATATCTTTAAGTCACAGGGTCTGGAGACAAAAAAGGGGAGTTATAGGAAGAGAAAAACAAAAACCCAGATAGAACCAGCTGGAACCAAGATGAATCTGACCTCCAGCAACCCCTGAGCCTCATTCTATGCTGATTTCACTACATCAGCTACTAAATGACACCCCTGCTCGTGGCCATGACCCAAAGTTGCGCCACGTGGGCGAGAAGCTCATCCGTAAACAAAGTTCCCACTTCTCCATTCTCAGGCCATTTAATAAAGCTTGCACTGCATCAATCTCAGCTTTGGTTTTGTTTCTGGCTGCACGAAACTGAAACTTCCCTGCTGACACAGGGGGCCTCGCCTGGGCTAGGGCCCGAGCAGGGGTCCATACGACCTGATTCGGTAACAATTTGACCAGTAAATCTATGCCCGTTATACAGAGTAACTTATTTTTAGAAATGCAGAACCTGAGGAAGGTTCCACCATGGAAATAGAGGACTTGAGGGACGAGTTACCCTGGGCAAGGCCATCTGAGCATGTTGCCTAAGTCTCCATGGACCCTCCATGGATGGGGGAGAAGTGGTAAGTTCTAGAACAGATGGTATCTGGATGTCCAAATTGTCATCAGTGGTAGTTGGTCATTGTGGGTCTGGAGATGGTCCCTTAAAGCTAGTTGGTGCTCCCTTGACTGACTGGCCATGTGACAGGCACCTGGCCCCATGAGTGGGGATAAGCCCAAGCTCCAGGGTCCATGTTAGCTGAGGGCACTTGCTTTTTGAGGCCTGCTCAGTCTGGGTTTGGATCTCAGGGCCACCATGTACTAGCTATACAAACCTCAATTTTCTCATCTGTAAAAAAGGGTGATAAAGCCTGAGGATTGTGGGAGGATTAATGACCTAATGTTTGTAAAACACTTAGCATGGTGCCTGGTACAGATATGTGCTCAAAATGGCACCAGCTGTGAAAATTAGTAGGATAAATAAAACACACAGGAATAGCTTTCTCTCTTGAAATGGGTGAGCCTGGCATGTTGCCCTTAGCCATAACTAGGAATCCAGGAAATATTTTGATTTAGACTCAGTGGGCCACAATCAATTTCTGAGTTGCTGTTCAGGTTAAAAGCAGGTTTCAGGGCTTCCCTGATGGCGCAGTGGTTAAGAATCCGCCTGCCAATGCAGGGGACATGGGTTCAAGCCCTGGTCCAGGAAGATCCCACATGCCGCAGAGCAACTAAGCCTGTGCACCACAACTACTGAGCCTGAGCTCTAGAGCATGCAAGCCACAACTAATGAGCCCACGTGCCGCAACTACTGAAGCCCGTGTGCCTAAAGCCCGTGCTCTGCAACGAGAAGCCACGACAATGAGAAGCCCGCGCACCACAGCGAAGAGTAGCCCCTGCTCACCACAACTAAAGAAAGCTCGTGCACAGCAACGAAGACCCAACACAGCCAAAAATAAATAAATAAATTAATTAATTAATTTTTTTAAAAAAAGGAGTTTTCAGATTTCCAAGTTGCAAAGGTTACTGCCCTGGAGAAAGTCGGTCTTCAGGTTTGCAAAGTAATAATGATAGTGTCCTGGAGGAACACTAAATAGGTTTTCCCTCCAGTAAGGGATTCAAAACTAAACAATATCCCCACCCACAAAAAAAAAAAAAAAAAAAGAAAAAAGGATGAAATTTTAAGAATCCAGAGAAGGGAGGTGGTGCACTCAAGGCAACACAGCCAGAGACACAGTCAGTGTTAATGCCTACCCTCCCGACATTTTCATGGACAGTACCTTTTATTGAGCTAAGTTTCTGAAACCTGACCAGAGAGAAGGTGACCAACAAAAAAATACCCAGACCAAACCCTCCCCCAAAGCAAGGTGGTATGCCATATGCTGCACAGCACAGACCTTCAACAAGAAACAAAGGGAGAGTGTGAGCCTACAGCGCCCCCTGGTGGACCAAGCCTTATTTCAAGATCAAAGACATCAAAATACAATCCCCGGGCCACAGGTACCGTAGCCACCCAGCGTGTCTGACACTGGAAGGCAAAAACTCCCAAGGCCTTCAGGAGGAGCTCCATGGACCTCTGCTGCAGAGCAGAGGTGATAAAGCATCCAGGATTTGGTGTCAGACCTGTTACATACAGCTTAAAATGAAAGAAGGCTGTCAGGCAAGCCACACAGGGGTTGGACCCAAGGACAGAGTAACAGCAAGCTAGAGCTGTAGGGGGCAACTTATGTATGGCAAGCAGGGTGGGGTTAGTTAGCTTTCAAGAGTTCTCTGTTGATTGGCTAAGTTGAAAAACTTTGTAGGCTTGGAGCAGAGGAGTTGTCCCTAGTCATCTGGTTCCCAGTCCCCAGGACAATTAGGGCTGGTTCCTAGTGATCCCAGAGTACACACAAGAGGCTAATGGGGGAAGTGACTGGGGTATGGACCTAACTCCTCAAAAAGGGGAACTGACCGGACCTCAAAACTGGGTCAAGAAAGCATTTGAACACACTATATTACAGGGGAGGTCTGAAGAAACAGACAAAACTTTGGAAAGGAAATAAAAGATTGCAAACAAATTACAAATGGGTTGTTTTGTTTTGTTTTTTGATGATAACTAAAAATTACTGCACATTTGAAAACTAGAAAGCACATTTTCATGTAACCTGGATGTCAAAGAAAATACTATAGAAAATAGAAAACACTTATAACTGAATGATAATAAAATATCATTTATCCAATATTGTGGTCGGGGACTTCTCTGGCAGTCCAGTGATTAAGACTCCAAGCTTACACTACAGGGGGTGTGGGTGGGGGAACTAAGATCCTGCATGCTGTGCAGTGCGGCCGAAAAAAACAAACAACAACAACAAAAATTGTGGTCGGCAGCTAAAGAGGCTCTTAGAGGATAATTTAGACCTTAAATGTTTATATCAGAAAAGAAGAAAGGCTACAAATTGGTAAGAAGTGTTTAACTTGAAAAAGAAACTGCAGAAAAAGGAAGAGTAGAAGAAACTCAAAAAGGGTATAAGGAAGGACTTCTCTGGTGGCCTAGTGGTTAGGATTCCAGGCTTTCGCTGAGGTGGCCCAGGTTCAATCCCTGGTCGGGGAAGATCCCGCAAGCTGTGCGGTGTGGGGAAAAAAAAAAAAAAAAAGAGGAGGAAGAAGAAGAAGAAAAAGAGTATAAGGAAAAAATAATAAACATAAGAGAGAAATTAGTTAAACAGAAATTGTAAGTGGGGCTTCCCTGGTGGCGCAGTGGTTAAGAATCCACCTGCCAATGCTGGGGACATGGGTTCGATCCCTGGTCCGGGAAGATTCCACATGCCGTGGAGCAACTAAGCCTGTGTGCCACAACTACTGAGCCTGCGCTCTAGAGCCCGCGAGCCACAACTACTGAGCCCACATGCCACAACTACTGAAGCCCGCGTGCCTAGAGCCCATGCTCCGCAACAAGAGAAGCCACCGCAATGAGAAGCCTGTGCACCGCAATGAAGAGTAGCCCCCACTCGTCTCAACTAGAGAAAGCCCACGCGCAGCGACGAAGACCCAATGCAGCCATAAATAAATAAATAAATAAATAAATAAATGTATTAAAAAAAAGAAATTGAAAGTAAAATAGACCCATAAAAGTATTTGAAAACAATAACAAAATTGACAAAACTCTAGGAAGATAAGTAAAGAAAAAATAGGAAACAATCTTGGGAATGTAAAGGGAGAAATAAATACAGAGCAGAGACTTAAAAGATAATAAATAATATGAATGATTTTATTACAATGAATTTGAAAACTTAAATGAAATGGATAAATTCCTAGAAAAATCTACCTACCAAAATTGTCTCAAAAAGAAGTATAGGGCTTCCCTGGTGGCACAGTGGTTGAGAATCTGCCTGCCAATGCAGGGGACACGGGTTTGAGCCCTGGTCTGGGAAGATCCCACATGCCGCGGAGCAACTGGGCCTGTGAGCCACAACTACTGAGCCTGCGCGTCTGGAGCCTGTGCTCCACAACAAGAGAGGCCGCAACAGTGAGAGGCCTGCGCACCGCAATGAAGAGTGGCCCCCGCTCGCTGCAACTAGAGAAAGCCCATGCACAGAAACGAAGACCCAACACAGCCAAATATAAATAAATTAATTAATTAATTAAAAAAAAAATTTAAAGAAGTATAAATCAGTCAAAAATTGAAATAAAAATTGACATAATCATTCAAAAAATGAATCAGTAGTTTAAATGCTTTGCACAAAAACAAAGTTAAAAAAAAAAAAAAAAAAAAACCTCAGGATGGTTTTATAGGAAAATTCTACCAAACATGCAAGGATTTTTTTTTTTATTGGCATATAGCTGCTTTACAATGTTGTGTTAATTTCTGCTGTACAGTAAGGTGAATCAGTTACACATATACATATATCCCCTGCTTTTTGGATTTCCTTCTCATTTAGGTCACCACAGAGCACTGAGTAGAGTTCCCTGTGCTATACAGTAGGTTCTCATTAGTTATCTATTTTATACATAGTAGTGTATATATGTCAACCCCAATCTCCCAATTCATCCCACCCCCACCCCTTTTCCCCCTTGGTATCCATACGTTTGTTCTCTACATCTGTGTCTCTATATCTGCTTTGCAAGTAGACCCATCTGTACCATTTTTCTAGATTTCACATATATGCATTAATATATAACATCTGTTTTTCTCTGACTTACTTCAGTTAGTATGATAACCTCTAGGTCCATCCATGTTGCTGCAAATAGCATTATTTCATTCTTTTTTATGGCTGAGTAATATTTCATTGTGTATATGTACTACATCCTCTTTATCCATTCCTCTGTTGATGGACATTTAGGTTGCCATGCAAGGATTTTTGTTTCTTTGTTAACTACACATCTCTAGCACCTAAAACAATGTCACACATGGGATATGCTCAAAATTATTCACTGAATGAATATCTTACACAGATTACTTTATATGACATAACCAAGAAACTTAAGACTTCAGTAATGGGCAAAAAGTATAAAAGTAACAATTCACCAAATAGAAAATACAATTAGCAATAAATGATAATGGAATAATGTGCAATCTTCCTAGCCAAAAACAACAACAAAAAAAGCAAGAGATTTTTTCCTAAGAATTTAAGTTGTGACCAATTCTCCTAGGTGAAAATTCATTCAATGATTCAACAAGATTTCCTGAACATCTCCTACATACTGGACAATGGTGATTTCAAGAGGAAGTGTCCATGTTTCAGGGCACCAGTTCACAATCCAGTGGAGGAGATGACAATGTAAGAAGATAGTTATGATAGAATATTATGTAAAATAAGATTGAACAGAACTGTATAATAAAATAAAGAGATAATTTTATAAAGTATAATACTGAGTAAGTGAGATATGAGCACAATTCTATAATAGAACAGAAATCATACCTGGCTCTGCTTGTTGGAATGAAGGAAGGCTCCTAAGAATAGTTGATATTTGCCAACCATATTTGCCAAATGAAGGCATGACGTAAAGACTGACTGGCAAGGCTAAGGAAACAGTGGGGTCAGAGGCAAGGAATAGAGAGAGGGCAGGAAACCTGTTTGGGATGGTGATGCTCAGTGTAGTAGGCGGGGAGGGACATTAATGGTAACTGAGATCAGACACAGGCTGAAGTCATCACTGGCATCAGCATTCTTTGAAATAAGAGAAACCGTAATCTCATCAATGCTCTTCTTTCTAATTGAACGTTAGCTCTACCTCTGAGCACAGTGATGCAGATGTGTCTAAGGCTCCATCCAGTAGGTAGCTCTTGGGAACACCCCATGGGATAGTCACCCTCCACTTCCTTGTTTTCTTTTGAGCTCCTGATGGTTTTCTTCTGCCCCAAAGCACACCAGGGCCAGCTTAGCCAGTGTGCAGCACCCCTTCTTTGGATTTAACCCTGACAATTTTCCTTCCCGTTAGGTGAGGATAGGAGACAACAGCTAATTTCCTCTTTGCATCCAAGGAACTAAATATAACACACAAGTACTGCCAAATTCTGAATAATAAAATATGCATTATTCTCTTTTTATGAACAAATGTATTAGTGTGAAGTCAAGCGGAGGCCAATGTTCATGAAGGAACAAATCCAATCATCTCAAACAGATCGATGGTTGATTACACACCTTACTCCTCCCAGGAGCGATGCTTGACGCCAGAAGGGAGCTGGAGCCCAGAGTTCAACGACCTCATTCCCACCCAGCCGGTCCCCATGCTACAGTTAGAGACTCACTGAGGGGAAAAAACTGCCCAGGGTCATTGGCCAGAGGGTATTTCGATCCCCTGAGGTGGATTTTTTTCTGGGTGAGGCTCGGACACCTCACAGCCTGCCCCCCAGTGCGGGCCCTCGTGCTCTGAGGAGAGTGGGGCCCAGCCCTCCCACCAACCCCTGAGCTTCTGAACCCTAACTTCCGACACCCCTACCTCTATACAAAACCCACCAGTGGCCCAGAGAGAAGAAAGTGAGAGAAATATGGTAGGCAGCGGATAAAGCCTGAAAGGCTTCGCTCCAGCCTGGCTCAGGCTCACAAGGGTCTTGTCTGTAGGGCACAAGGAAGGGAGGTGCCTCACAGCCTACCAACCAAGGGAGCACCAGGGGGTCATGGCTTCAGAGGAGTTGGTCATGGCTCCCTGCCCCCTAACTGCTCAACACTGACCAGCAGGAGATGCCAAACACCTACTGCCGCTCCCAGCAGCTGCTTCGGCAACACAGCTCCTCAACCCGTTCCCCTTGCTTCTGCTTGGGAGAGGCTGGAAGAAGCTGTATGGTTGATCTAAGAACCTTGCTCATCTCTTTCCTCAAATTCACACAATAAAGAATGCCAAACACCGGAGCAGGCTGGGGCAACACTCCTGCCTTTTCATCTTTGCTGTACCTAATCAATAGAAACATATACGTAACCATATGATTTATGAGTTTATTTGCTGAATCATCCCTCAGTTATGGAGGCCAATTTCAATGACTTTCTTCCAGAGATAGACTTTTTACATTATTAGGAAGCCCCCCGAATATTGTCTACCACCCCCCCACCCCCCGGCGACTATAGCCCACTGGTGAAATTGCAGTTGTTTGACCCTGAGAAATAGTATAAAAAAAACAATGGGGCTTCCCTGGTGGCGCAGTGGTTGAGAATCTGCCTGCTAGTGCAGGGGACACGGGTTCGAGCCCTGGTCTGGGAGGATCCCACATGCCGCGGAGCAACTGGGCCCGTGAGCCACAACTACTGAGCCTGCGCGTCTGGAGCCTGTGCTCCGCAACAAGAGAGGCCGCGATAATGAGAGGCCCGCGCACCGCGATGAAGAGTGGTCCCCGCTTGCCACAACTAGAGAAAGCCCTTGCACAGAAACAGAGACCCAACACAGCCAAAAATAAATAAATTCATTATTTAAAAAAAAAAAAAAAAAAAAAAAAAAAAAAAACAATGGGAGACTGTTGATGGGCAGCAGAGTCTCCAGGGAACAGCGCCTAGACTCTAGAGAGGTCCCTTCCATACTGCTAGATACCAACATGTTCCATCAGTTCTTCAGGACATATACTCCACACAGAGCAACGACCACCCTTCCTCCTCCAGAGCAACTACCACCCAACACACCTACAATCCACCAAATCCTGTCTCTGGAATAACCAACTGCCTCCAGTCCTGACTTTCTACCTGTAAGTCAGCCCTGTGAGTTTCTTCCTCCCATCTTAACCCAAGGTTCTATTCCTTCCTTGTTAAATACAGTTGAAGACACAAAATATAAAATACAGTTCTGCATATTCAAAGAATATATTTTTATTTTACCATGTAAATAATTTTGGAAATATGACAGTACATTCAATATGAGGAATTTTAATACTGCCATCTTATATGTGAGAGAGGCAGTAGAGAAGAGTATCACGGGCATTTTTACTACAGAGAAACAGTTTACCACAGCCCTCAAGAGGGTACATGAGGAGTCACCATGAGGAAAGAAGTTGGAAAAAAATCTCATTCCTGCAGCTCTGAGAATCCTTGGGTGGGACCTGTGGAGGCAGAAGGTGGCTGTGGAGACTGGAAAACAGACTGCAGAGGTACACCATGGTCTGTTGCTGCCATCTTTTTTTGGTCTAGGGTAAAAAGAGGAGAAAAATCTGTTGGAAAATAATGGCTCCATGATGTGCTAAATAATGAAGCCCTGAACTGCAAAACCCAGGGCTTTCAACAAAGAAAAACAAAACTGCTTAGAAGCAGTTGGGAGAAACCCTGGGCCATATTCCCTTAGGGTTTACTCCCTCCTCAGTGTTGCCAGGTGTCAGACACTGTCTCACCATCTCTTAGGAATAGATATCCCTATCCTCCCTCTTCTCTTTCCTCTGGCCTCCTCCAGCCCTGCCATTTCCCTGACACTCCTACATCAACACTTAGTCCCAGAATCTGCTTAAATATTAGCACCAAGGGTTAAGAGCTGGGATATACCAAGCCTTCCTAAGTGCCAGAAGTCAATGTGGAGAGGGAGATGAAGTAGGAAAGACTGAATATTTACCTTATATCCACATAGCCACTGTGATTCTCTCATGCTATGATATTTGAGATCATTCCAAGATAAGAAGTGATACCTAATATAAAATAAAATGTATTTTTAATCCGAAAACATTTTTCATATATTATCTATGGCACTTAAAAATGTCATGTAGAGAAAATTAACTTTTGCTCTTTTCTGAAAATATTTAAAGTTTATATAATAAAACACAAAATGATACTGTGAATATGTTATCAAACGAGAATGTGTGTGTGTGTTAGCTTGAGTGTGTGTGTCCGCTTGTGTGTGTGTGTCCCTGTATACATACACTTTTGGGTGCAAATATTATATAAGCAGTACTCACACCTACACAATGACATGATGTAATAAAAAGCTCATGTACTAAAATGTATCCACGGTACAATGGTATATCTGCATTACAAAAGCCCTCCTCTCTCATATTTTTTTTGAAACGGGGCTCATTTTACTTTATGGGACATGCACACATTGTTAGCAGTTCCAAGATATATTTATTTGAATGTCTTGGTTTATTTAAGGAAAAAAGGAAGAGATGTTGTGATCAATAACTGAGTGCTGGAAAAGGATCATTCTTGCATATAATTGAGAAGTGGGACTGATTTGGTCAAAAGTGTCAGCCAAGCTACATTAAACATATTTTAACATACAAAACTGATTTTAGAATTATGAGACTGAAACAAAGAAATGCATTTTCCATGTTGAGTGTAACTTACATCATTTATTCATGAGCAAAATCTTCTAATCAACTAAGTTTTGCAACTAAGGGAATAACTATAGTATTTAAACTCACCCATTTAATATGTTTTTAAATGCTTTAGCTTCTTTCAGCTTCTCGAAGAGTTTCTGCTTGATGCTTCTATTGAAGCATGCTCCAGAGTTGAATGCCACTCCAAATTCACTGTCACATCCTCATCTGCATACTAGGGCCTCTCATGGGTCATGTGCTATGAAGTAATGTAACCAGCTTTTCAATTCAATCTTATTTTATATCTAACATTTAAATTCAGCTCAGAATTGATTTGGAGAATCCAAAGAATATTATCATTCTTAAACATGTGGAAAATTTACATGTGAAAAAATATCCCTTCTCAAGAAATTGAGAGTTAAGTTTCAGAATTCTTACCTATGAATGTGCTCAAGACAATCATCAACAATATCATTCCCACCCACCTTATGGCTTAGCAGTCATAGTTTATTACAGAGCTTGGAATATTTGGGGCGAAATATTACTGTAGGCTAAAACCTAGAAAAATTCACATAATTAGTTTAATGATAAAGATATTACCCCAGCTGTTACGTCATATGACAGATCTTGACTATTGTTCTTGCACCCAAACTAGGATTCAATGCTTCATTTTGGCAGTTATTTTAAGGGCCACAATCTGATTATATGCATGTGCAGCCTTTTCATCACAGAAGTTAGAAAAAAAAAGTTAAAAACAGAAATAATGTACTAATTTAAAATATACTGAAAGTCACATATGAAAACTAAATTAAATATTAATATTTAGACTCTTGCCTTCTGAGATGGCCCACACTCTGTCCGTGCAGTGTGTTTTTCCCAGGGCCGCTCTCACTTTTTGAGACGGACCGCATTCTGTCTATGGAATGTGCACCTCTCTAAATAAAGCCACTTCTTACCGATCACTTTGTCTCTCCGTGGATTCTTTCTGTGACAAGGCATAAAGAACCTGAGCTTCAGTAAGTCCTGACACCAGTTCTGCAGGAACTAATAAGGCCCCCACCCAGGTGGAGGATAGAATGATGATGTTGACCCTCCTGACTTCAACCAACTAAAGCTTGGACTCTGTCGACCTTTGCCCCAATTCTATGTTGAATTCTCCTCAGCTCAAGCCCCCTCCTGAATATGCACGTACCTTTAGTTTAAAACTTCCCCAATTTTGCAGTTCGGGGAGACACCTCTTTGGGAAAATATCCCCGGTGTTCTCCTTACTTGCTGCAAGGAGAATCCCTTCCTTCTCCCCAACCCCCCAAAAATTAATATTTAATTAGATCAAAGATTCCTCAATATATAAGTGATACTGGTAGAAATTTAAAGTGCATTTCAAATAATTCTTCCATCAAAGGATCTATTATGGCAGTACAGTGGTTCTTGGAGTGTGGTCCTTGGACCCCTAAAGGGGCTTCAGGATTGTTTCAAGGGGCCTATGAGGTCAAAACTATTCTTGTAATACTACTACTAATACCAAAGTAAATAATTTTAACTTCTAAATTCTAAAGAATTTCTAGAATTACAGTTGACCCTTGAACAACGTCGAGGTTAGAGACACCCACCGTCCAAGCGGTCAAAAATCTGACTATAAATTAAGTTGGCCCTCCAAGTATGCAGTTCCATGTCCATGGATTCAACCAACCTAGGATCAGATCGTGTAGTAATGTAGTATTTACTATTGAAAAAAATCCACCTATAAGTGGACCCACACAGTTCAAACCCGTGTTGTTCAAGGGTCAACTATATATCTGTTTTTAATTTTTTTCTTCTATGTCCTAAAGAATGTACAATGAGGGGACTTCCCTGGTGGCACAGTGGTTAAGACTCCGCACTCCCAATGCAGGGGGCCCGGATATGATCCCTGGTCAGGGAACTAGATCCCACATGTATGCTGCAACTAAGGAGCCCACGTGCCACAACTAAGGCCCGGTGCAACCAAATAAATAAATAAATAAATAAATATATATATATATATATATTTTTTTTTTTTTTTTTAAATAAAGAATGTACAATGAAATTTCCCAGAGGCTACAATGTGATGATGCTGCCAGTGGTTTTACCTGCCAATGCTTTTGCACCATTAGTGCAAATATCAACACAGTGAAAAAGACAAATAACATCTTATTATTATGAAAATAGTTTTGGACTTGCAAACACTCTAAAAGAATCTCTGGTTCCCACCAGAGGGCTCCACATTCCACACTTTGAAAACTGTAGTATTAAGGTAATGAATCTTGCCAGCAGGTGACAGAAGGTACAGTTTAGTATCTTCAAATTAATCCTAGCCACAAGTTAAGATATTGTGAGTTATCTAATGTAATCCAGGATTAGGCAAAGCCTTCTTAGATATATAACAAAAGCACAACAACAACAAAAAAAGTAAATTAGACTTACAAAAGCTTTTATGCTTCAAAGGATACCATCAAGTAAAAAGACAACCCACAAAATGGGAAAAAATATATATATCTGATAAGCGACTTGTATCCAGAATATATAAAAACCCTTACAACTTAATAAGACAAATAACCAAATTTAAAATGAAGAAAGGAGCTGAATAGACATTTCTTCAAAGAAGAGATGTAAACAGCTAATAAGCACATGTAAAAATGGTGAACATCATTAACTATCAGGGAAATGTAAATCAAAACCCCAAAGATATACAACTTCACATCCACTAGGATGGCTATAACCCAAAAGACAGATAGTAACAAGTGTTGACAAGAACATAAAGAAACTGGAACCCTCACACATTACTGTGGGAATGTAAAATGGTGCAGCCACTTTGGAAAACAGTTTTCCAAAGTGGTGCAGCCACTTTGGAAGACTGATGACTGGATAAACAAAATGTAATATAACCATACAATGAACTATTATTCAGCTATAAAAAGGAATGAAGTACTAGTACATGCTACATCATGGATAAACCTAGGAAACATTATGGTAAGTGAAAGAAACCAGTCACAAAAGACCAGATATTACTTCATTTACATGAGATGCCTGAATAGGCAAATCTATAAAGATAGAAAGTAGATTAATGGTTACATAGGGTTGGGGGAGAGGAGGATGAGAGAATGGTGAGTGACTACTAATGAGTATGGGGTTTCTTTTTGGGGTGATGAAAATGTTCTAAAATTGATTATGATAATGGTTGCAAAACTCTGTGAATATACAAAAAGCCACTGGATTGTACCCTTTAAAAAGGTGAATTTTATGGTGTGTGAATTATATCTAAATGAAACTGTTACATGTATACATAAGTCAATGGCCCTTATTATGACTTTAAGACACTACATGATCTACCCTTAATATTCTAACCTCATTTCCTACCATCTCTTCCTTTCTCCCTCAACACTAGCCTTTGCCTCAAAGATGCCACAAGGCATGTTGCCACCTCAGGTCATTTACATTTGGTTTTTCCTCTGCTTCGAATATTCTTCTCTCAGATATGTACAGTAAATTCTCCCATTCCTTTCAAGTTTTTACCAAAAAAATTACTTTCTGAATGAAGTCTTCAACTGTTATCCAAATGAAAATTTCAACACTCTCTGACATATTCTTTTAATCCCCATTCTGCTTTTTTCTCCCTAGCATTTCCTATTACCTAAAATACCAAATATTCTATTTTCTTTTTTCTTTTCTTATATCTTTATTATTTTTTATTCAAAAAGTTGATTTACAATATTATATTAGTTTCAGGTGTACAGCACAGTGATTCAGCATTTTTCAAGATTATACTCCATTATAAGTTATTACAAGATAATGGCTATAATTCCCTTGCTATACAGTATATCATTGTTGTTTATCTATTTTATACATAGTAGTTTGTATCTGTTAATCCTGTACCCCTAATTTGTCCCTTCTCCCTTTCCTCTCCCATTTGGTAACCATAAGTTTGTTTTCTATGAGTCTGAAAACATTGGTATTATTTTTTAGATTCCACATATAAGTGATATCATACAGTATTTGTCTTTGTCTGACATTTTGCTAAGCATAATATTCTCTAGGTCCATCCATATTGCTGCAAATGGCAGAATTTCATTCTTTTTTTTAATGGCTGAATAATATTCCATTGTGTATATATGCCACATCTTACTAATCCAATTGTCTGTTAATGGGCACTTGGATTGCTTCCATGTCTTAGCTATTGTAAATAGTGTGGCTATGAACATTGGGGTGCATGTATCTTTTTGATTTAGCCTTTTTGTTTTTTCTGGATATATAGCCAAGAGTGCAATTTTTAGTTTTTTGGGAACCTCCATACTGTTTTCCAGTGACTGTGCCAATTTACATTCCTACCAACACTGTACAAGTGTTCTCTTTTCACCACATCCTCTCCAACATTTGTTATTTGTAGACTTTTTGATGACAGCCAGTCTGACAGATGTGAGGTGATATCTTGTTGTGGTTTTGATTTGCATTTCTCTGATGATTAGCAAAGTTGAGCATCTTTTCATGTGCCTTTTCATGTACCTGTTAGCCATCTTCTTTGGAAAAATGTCTATTTAGGTCTTCTGTTCATTTTTGATTGGGTTGTTTGTTTTTTGATATTGAGTTGTATGAGCTATTTACATATTTTGAATATTAACCCCTTGTTACATCATTTGCAAATATTTTCTCCCATTCCGTAGGTTTTTTTTAATTTTGTCAATGGTTTCCTTTGCTGTGCAAAAGCTTTTAAGTTTAATCAGGTCTCATTCATTTATTTTTGCTTTTATTTCTTTTGCCTTAGAAGACTGATCCAAATAAATATTGCTATGACTTATGTGAAAGAGTGTTCTACGTTTTCTTCTAGGAGTTTTATGGTTTCTGGTCTTACATGTAGGTCTTTAAATCATTTTGAGTTTATTTTTGTATACAGTATGAGGGACTATTCTAATCTCATTGTTTTACATATAGCTATCCAGTTTTCCCAGCACCACTTGTTGAAGAGACTGTCTTTTCTCCATTGTATATTCTTGATTCCTTTGTCATAGACAATTGAACACAGGTGTATGGGTTCATTTCTGGACTCTCTATTCTGTTCCATTGACCCATGAGTCTGTTTTTGTGCCAGTACCACACTGTTTTGATTACTGTACCTTAGTAGTATAGTCTGAAGTCTAGGAGGATTATACCACTAGCTGTCTGAAGATGGTAAAAGATTTAGTGTGGTAGATCATAATATTAATGGTAATGGATATTAGACATAGGCTGAAGTAATCATGGGCCTTTTCAAATATGAAAAGCCATAATTCAATCAATCTTATTCTCTCACATGGACATGAGTAAAATGGATAATAAGAGAACTCTAAAAGATGAACTACTGAATGTTTACTTTGTAATATATACTCTACTGAATATATATCTAGCCATTGAAATCCTCACAATAACTCTATGAAGTAGATTTTTTCATTATCTTCCATATGTGGATGGGGAAATTGAGATACACACGTATTAGTAGCCATGCCAACATCATAAAGTTGGTAAGTGATGGAGCCTAGATTAATATCCAGTGCTTGAGCTCTGAGCCATCTTTTCTTGACATTAGATCTGGCTAAGAGGAGTCAGCCCATATCACTTCATGGGTCCACAAAGAACCCCAACCTCTCCTAAAAACAAGTGTCAAGCTACACACAAGAACTTGGATGGGGACTTCCCTGGTGGTCCAGTGGCTAAGACTCTGCGCTCCCAATGCAGGGGGCCCGGGTTTGGTCCCTGGTCAGGGAACTAGATCCCACATGCATGCTGCAGCTAAGAGTCCGCATGCCACAGCTGAAGATTCCGCATGCCACAGTGAAGATCCTGCATGCGGCAACAAAGATCCCACGTGCCACAACTAAGACCCGGCGCAGTCAAATAAATAAATAAATATTAAAAAAAAAAAAAAAAGAACTTGGATGGATTGCAAGGTAATTATGCTGAATGAAAAATGCAATCTCAAAAGGTTATAAACTGTAAGATTCCATTTTTATAACATTCTTGACAAAATTATAGAGATTGAGAACAGATTAGTGGTTGCCAGGTATTGGGTGCAAGGCTTTATCTCATAGGTAAACCTTAGGAACACCCCCATGAGGTGGTCAATTCCCATCTCCTTGCTTTCTTTTGCACCCCAAAGACCAGTCTTCCTTTTCTTTCAAGCTCACTACAGCTGCTACAGCCCCTTCCTAAGGCTTAGCCCTGACAATTCTTCCTTCCAATCAGGTGAGGATTGGAGCCACCAGCTAGTTTTCTCTTTTTTGCAAACTCCAAAGAACGAAATATGCATTATTTTCTAATTATGAACAAATGTATCAGTGTGAAGTCAAGAAGAGGCCAACATGTTCATCAAAGAGCAAATCCAGTCACTGCAAAGGGGACTGACGGTTGATGAATCATTTTCGTCCTCCCGGCCCCTCGCGACCCTTCGACGCCAAGTAAGACCTTGGCCCCAACGGCCTGTCCTCACCCCCCAGTCTGTCCCCATGTCACAGAGGCTCACTGAGGGGAGGAAACGGCCCAGGGTCGCCGGCTAGGGGGACTGCTATGCCCTGAGGCAGTTTTGGCGGGGGGAGATGGGGCCCGGTCCCCCCACAGCCTGGCCCTCACCTGGGCGGCTCCCCCGCCTTCCAGTGCTCCGAGGTGGGTGAAAGCCGCTGCCCTGGTTCCACAGCCTCCCCTTCCCCACTTCCTGGCGCCCGGTCCCTCCCCCGCTCCCCAGTCAAATTACCTGTCGGGACCAGCGAGTCTGTAAAGAAACGACATGGCAGCGCAGGGCAGTTAACAGCCGCCCCAGCTCTGAGGTTGTGGCTCAGGGCGTGTCTGAGCATGCGCTTCTCCCAGCCAATCAGAGGCAAGGGGGAACTGGCGGGCACCTCTGAGTGGCTAGCCTGGAGGCGCGAGTCTCGCAGCCAATCAGAGCCAAATGAGCCCAGAGGCTGTGGCTCTAGGAAGTGTGTTCTTTCATTCCAGGCTCAAAGTGTATCCGCGCCCAGGCGGCCTCAAGAGCCCGGTAGGAGTAACCCATCTAGGGGCGGCCGCCTCTCGGCCAGTCAAGGCAAACAAAAGGATGCATGTCTTGTGGGTTCCTGTGGGGCGAGATCCACGGGAACATCTACACGTCTCACTGTTGCGCTGTCAAGGCTCAGCGCTGTAATAGGAGACTGAGAGCTACTGAATATCCAAGCCTGAATTCACACTGGTTCCTCTGCCATAAATGCCCTTTCTGCTTTCCTTCCCAGTTGACTCCTGTTCTTCCTTCAGAGGCCTACGCAATGCCATCTTCTCCTCTAAGCCTCCTCCAACCTGGGAGAATCTGATCTTAGGCGGACCGGCCCTGGTCATCCTGCGTTGAGACTGCCCTGCCTTTGTGCCGCCCCACCACCACCCCGCACCCCACCCCATCAGACTAGGAGCTTGTCTCGCCCCGGGAAGTGGAGGCAGATTGCATAATAACAACTTGCAAGGGCTGAGTCTGAGGCCGAGCTTCACTCACAGCAGGTTTCACAACCTCCAAGCTTTGTGGCCTCAGGGAAGGGAATTAAGCCCTCTGAGATCAACTTTCTCATCTACAAAAGGGAGGAAGATGGAAAAACCTCCCTTTAAATTGTTGGATGACTTGAACTGTAAGTAAAGGGACAGATAAACCTAGCGCAGGCTCTTGTCATTTCCCTAGCTAGTTGTCTGAAGAATGTGAGGCGTTCAGGGGCTGAGGAGTGGGAGGGGGATTGGTAGCGCCTTCTGGTACCTAAATTTAGGCTTCTTTAGGAAAAGGCATTTCCAGATTGGAGGCACCTCAGGATGACATCGGCAGAACTGGGTCCAACAGTTGGAAGCCCCAGGAAAATGGCTTGGCTAGGGGGTGAGGTCCCCCTGCACGGAGGGGTCCAGCGGGAAGAGGCTGTGTCTGGAGCTGGACCAAAAGACCCCTCAAGCTTTATCCCAGCCTCGGAACCTCTGACTGAGAAAGGAAGAAGTTCGGCAGCATTTTCCCCTCTGGACCCCAAGCCTCCTTGCCTTTAAAATGAGAGGACTGGGACTTCCCTGGTGGAGAGTGGTTAAGAATCCGCCTGCCAATGCAGGGGACAAGGGTTCAAGCCCTGGTCCGGGAGGATCCCACATGCCGCGGAGCAACAAAACCTGTGTGCCACAACTACCGAGCCTGTGCTCTAGAGCCTGCGAGCCACAACTACTGAGCCCATGTGCCACAACTACTGAAGCCCATGCACCTAGAGCCTGTGCTCCGCAACTAGAGAAACCACCGCAATGAGAAGCCCGCGCACTGCAATGAAGAGTAGCCCCCGCTCACCGCAACTAGAGAAAGCCCGTGCGCAGCAACGAAGACCCAACACAGCCAAAAATAAATAATATAAATTAAAAATGAGAGGACTGGGCTGGACATCTCAAGGGTTAGGGAGGGCAGCTCAACCCTGGAAGAAAGCCCACCACCCCGAAACCCTTCCACTGTACATCCTTGACCTCATGGCCTTTCATCAGGAATGCCTTCTCCCACCCCACTCCAATATCCTCTACCATCTCTCACAGTGTTTCCTCCACGTTCAACATACTAAGTACTAAATACTAAAATCTGGTCGTCCCCTGAGGACACTGATTTTTCTCTAACGTTCTCTAGAGCAGCTGTTCTTTCTCAAACACTCCTGGTTCTAAAAAGATTTGGAGGAGAAATAGATCAGGAAGGTGCAGTGTCCTAGCATGGAGATGAGAAATGTGAGCCTAAAGGTCAGACAGCTTCACTTGTGAGGAGGCAGCAGCGCCTGAATTAGGGGCCTCTGAAAGCTGGGATTTCTGGTCTGGCGCCCACAGAGGTCTTTCCCCAGGGCTGGATGACAAAATCTGGGGGAGAAGAGAGAGAAGCTCTCCCTTTACTCACCAGAACCAAAATACAGAAAGGTCTTGAGCGTGGGGTTGGAACCACGCCCTGGGTTTGGGCTCCTGTCTGACACAGGACAAGCCGCTGAACCTCTGAATGAACCTCCAATCCCACCTGTCGCCAAGCCTTCCAGGTCTCCACTAACATGTTTTCCCTCAGGTTTTCTTAGCTTCAGCTCTTCCCACCTCTTCCCAGTCCCCACTCTGGGCTTGTCTCTTGCTTCTCATTCCTCCCCCTGGCCTCCTGCACCTGCCGTAGAACCAGCCCCCCAAGTCTCAGCCATCCTTACACCCATATCATCCTACCCACCAAAGCCAAACCACCGAGCTGAGCTCCAAGGCCCCTCTCCCCTCTGGGCAGTGTGGCGATAGGACACAGGAGGAAATGGGCACCGGGACTGTGAGGCCAGGAGAGTAGAGACAGCAGGGAGCGAAGAAGCTGTGGTTCTACATGTAAAGGGAGAAGCACAGTGAGAGAGGAAATAAAGAGGAATGGGATCATTTCAGGAGAAATGACAGGAACTAGTGAGAGATTGGAAGCAGGGCATGCAGTATGTGAGCTGCACGAGGGCAGGACTTTGGTCCACGTTGTTCACTGCAGTATCCCCAGCACCTGGAACAGTGCCTGGGTCATAGAGGCATTCAAGAAATATGTGTTCCAGAGCAGATGATTCATAGAGTGAAGTGATGATGAAACAAAACACATAATTAGTTGGAATTAATACTGCTTACAAAATTCTAAATACCTTACATAGATCTGTCATTCTTTTTTTTTTTTTTTTTTGCCACACCCACACCGTGGGGCTTGTGGGACCTTAACTCCCTGACCAGAGATCGAACCCAGGCCCCCGGCAGTGGGAGCACGGAGTCCTAACCACTGGACCACCAGGGAAGTCCCCATTCTTTTTTTTTAATGTATTTATTTATTTATTTGTTTTTGGCTGTATTAGGTCTTCTTTGCTGCGCGCAGGCTTTCTCTAGTTGTGGAGAGTGGGGGCTACTATTCATTGCGGTGCGCGGGCTTCTCACTGCGGTGGCTTCTCTCCTGGCTTCTCTCGTTGCGGAGCACAGGCTCTAGGCGCCCGGGCTTCAGTAGTTGTGGCTTGCGGGCTCTAGAGCACAAGCTCAGCAGTTGAGGCACACAAGCTTAGTTGCTCCGTGGCATGTGGGATCTTCCTGGACCAGGGCTCGAACCCGTGTACCCTGCATTGGCAGGCGGATTCTTAACCACTGCGCCACCAGAGAAGTCCCCCATTCATTTTTCAAATATGTATTGAGTGTTTATTCCATGCTGGACACTATCTAGGCCCTGAGAATACAACAGCAAGTGAGCTAAACAGAGAGAGAGGGGATAAAAATGACAAATCAATAAACAAGGTAAAATAAGCTAGTCATAAATGCTAGTAAAAAATGAGAAAGAAAACAAAGAGAGTTGAAATATTTGAATATTTGACTATAGAATATACTAATGAATAAACGAAAGGGCATTGCCAGAACTCTAGTCTGAGAGTGTGACAACGGAGGTCCTCCTGGCAGGTGTGAGGAAGTTGGTGAAGGAAGCCAGCTGGCAGGGGAGAGACAAGATGGGCTCAGTTTCACAGCTTGTTACGGGTGGTGTTGGCAGAGATTCCTGGAGAACTGACAAATGTGAAAATGAACTCTTCGGTTCATAGTCATACGTATACACACACACACACACACACCCCTGCATATCTGATACGATCAAGAATAAAAAGATTTAAGAAAAAAGTATATACATATAAAGAAAAAAAAGAAAGAATAAAAGAATAAAAATATTTTAAAAATATATACAAAGAAAAGAAGAATAAAAATATTTAAGGCAGAAAGGAACCCAAATGAGTAAGGAGTGGCTCCTTAACACCGAAGAGTGCTACCTGGCCTCTGTCACAAATGGGCAAACTGCCCCACCCACAAAAGGCCAGTCCTCTGTCTCCAGTGGTTTCCTACTCCTCCGAAGTGGGTTTCTGCCTGCATCTCGGTCTCTCTTGCTTTAGGAAGAATGTCCTGGAGGGAGATCTTGTTGGGAGAGAGTATGTTGCTATGTGGAAGGTGCAGCAATACTAGTGGTGCTGGAGTCATGACAGAGCCTGTTTCCTGGGGATTCTGCCGGACTTGGCTGGCAACCTTGACATGCTGGCACCTGCCCAGCCCTCCCCGCATGAGGGCAGTGGGACAGCGTGTTCTGGGTGGATCCCTCCCCCTTTCTCTCCTCATTCCCATCCCAGACCTTAATGTTACAGGCACATTCCTAAACTGAGTTCCCAAACCTGATGAGATCTCTCAGTCCAGATTAGAGGCTGTATTGCAGTCCCCAGCCCACCCCATTCTTACTAAGAATTTGTCCTGGTGCCAGCCCCTCGAAGATAACCCTGGCTCATCTGGGAGAAGGTGGTCCAGGCTGCTGTTGAACTCTCCTCAGGCAGTAGGGTCTCTCCCTGGAAATGGTGAGCTAACTGAGAACACAATGTAAAAAATTAAAAATTTTGGGAATTCCCTGGTGGTCCAGTGGTTAGGACTGCACACTTCCACTGCAAGGGGCACGGGTTCGATCCTTGGTCGGGGAACTAAGATCCCGCATGCTGTGCGACGCGGCCGAAAAAAAAAAAAAAGGTTAAAAGTTTCCGATTCAATGATAGTTAGCTCGGTCCAGTGAAAATACTCTGTCTTTAGCCTTTTGTAGCAAGGATAGCACATATTATTAGAAATAGAATTCTGAGTGTTATATATGATAGCCATTTTAAAACATGTTATCAACTACACTTCAATAAAATTTTTAAAAAATGTTGGGAATGCTTGACTGTAAAAGTTGCCAAGATAAGTCTCCAGTCACTAAAATCAAAGTTGACATCTTTTGAGTAAAACACTAGGAAATTACCCCACCCAAGAAAACAAAGTTGTTGTCAGGCCACCTGTCCCAGCAGGCCCTAGAAGGGCTTGGTTGAGCAGAAAGTACATTCATGTCATGGAACCCACTAACAAGGTCATGTTCACATTTGTCAGTCAGTGTTGCAGGAATATTCACCTCCAAACCCAGCTCCAAAACCCACACATCCTCTTCCCCACCAAAGGGCTACATTCCCCACCTCCTCATTTCTTCTAGGAAAGCCTTCATTCCGGCACTAGGCTAGGCATGGGGCATCAAGAGTAAGTGTAAGTCATAACACAACCTTAAAAAAAAAAAAGAAAAAAACACAGTCTTCTTTTTTTCTTTCTTTTTTTTTTTTTGGCTATGTCGGGTCTTAGTTGTGGCACATGGGATCTTTTGTTGTGGCGCGTGGGCTCCAGAGCGTGTGGGCTCAGTAGTTGTGGTGCACGGGCTTAGTTGCCCCGCAGCATGTGGGATCTTAGTTCCCCAACCAGGGATGGAACCCACGTCCCCTGCATTGGAAGGCGGATTCTTAACCACTGGACCACCAGGGAAGTCCCAAAATCAGTCTTGTTGGGAAAAAAAAAAAGATCAACAATGGAAGTGGTGAGCTATCTGAGAAGACTGTAATTTGTTTTTAAGACAACACATTTAAAAAATTTATTTATTATTGGCTGCGCCACACAGCTTGTGGGATTTTAGTTCCCCGACCAGGGATCGAACCTGTGCCCCCTGCATTAGAAGTGGAATCCTAACCACTGGACCGCCAGGGAATTCCCTGTAACTGGTTTTAAGTCATCCTAGACAATGCCCAAACTAAACGACCACTCCCTGGATATGAAGAATTAGAAGGAATGAGGCAACACAGCCCAAATCCTTTTGTAGAAGAGAACATGGTCCTTAGCTGTAAGGCTAAAGATGAAAAGAACTGTACACCGATATGGTATTTTAGGTAGCAAATTTGTTTTACATAAGACTATGGGTGAAGCATTTCTGAAACTACTATATATGTATTCTAGGACTGGGCAAATAAGTAAGTATATTTTAGATAATGAGTCCCAGGTTTCTCTCTGTGAAGAAACTTACAAATAATGAAAGGAAGGAGACTGGAATAAAGCCTGTGATGTTGGGTTAGAATCAGAAGTAGCAGTATGAAAAAAAAAAAAGTATCAGTATGAACTCAAGGTTTTTAGTATATTACAGATAGATATGTGTGTAGGTGCATCTGTGTACATAAATATATTTCCTAGTGCTGTCTGCCAAGAGGGCCTAAGAGCAATGACACTCCAGCAGAAGTGAGTCCACTCTGCACCCAGATTTTTGTTTCTAAATACCAGTTTGCAATGCAAGGAACCAGGGTTTCTTGGAGAAATGGCTGTCCCCACCATAATGAGCCATATTGTGGGACTTCCCTGTGGTCCAGTGGTTAAGACTCTGCACTCTCAATGCAGGGGGCCCGGGTTGGATCCCTGGTCAGGGAACTAGATCCCACATGCCGCAACTAAAAATCCCTCATGCCACAACTAAAGATCCCACATGTGACAACGAAGATCCCACGTGCCGCAACTAAAACCCGGCGCAGCCAAATAAATAAATTTTTTTAAAAAATTATTTATTTATTTATCTATCTATGGCTGTGTTGGGTCTTCGTTTCTGTGCGAGGGCTTTCTCCAGCTGAGGCAAGCGGGGGCCACTCTTCATCGCGGTGCGCGGCCCTCTCACTGTCGCGGCCTCGCTGGTTGCGGAGCACAGGCTCCAGACGCGCAGGCTCAGCAATTGTGGCTCACGGACTTAGTCGCTCCATGGCATGTGGGATCCTCCCAGACCATGGCTCGAACCCGTGTCCCCTGCATTGGCAGGCAGACTCTCAACCACTGCGCCACCAGGGAAGACCAATAAATATTTTTTTTAAATGAGCCATATTCTTACAATATATGGGTGCTTCAGCCCACATCCTAGCTCCCTACCCCCCAGTCCTGCAAACAGCCATGCCTTGGCCACACCTGGCTCTGTCTGCCCTAGGAAGGCAGTTCTAGGGAAGGGACCTGTGCAGGCCTTAGAAGCAGCATTAAGGTAATTTGAGCTGAGGCCCCAGGTTTTACAGCATGGTCTAGAAGGGACAGCCCTTGGCCACTGGGACTCCTTGCCCAGTGGTGTGGGACACGGCTGAAGGAGAGCCAGAGTGGAGACCGCTGAAGTGTGGGACCCAGGACAGAGGCACCTTTTAAGAGAAAAATAAGTGAATTTAGTATTTCAAAGGATTGGAATTGTATTTTCTTTAATTTTTAGGCCCTAAGGGTCATGTGATGCTCTAGAGAAACGTAACTTAAATTTGACTTACTATTTACTATTGAGTAGGCCCAAGCTATCTCTCTAAAGTTAGATGTTAACTTGGGGAAGAGTGCAAATGATTTCTGTCCAATAGGATAGATAACCCCAAAGATCTCACTGCCCTGAAGGACATTAAGTGGATTTGTAACTCACTTTGCAATCCTATGCCAGCATTCCTTTTTCTGCTGACATGTGTTCGCCCCCTTCCTATCCTCTTTTTAAATTTTTTTTTTAATATTTTATTTATTTATTTATTTATTTATTTTTATTTATGGCTGTGTTGGGTCTTCACTTCTGTGTGAGGGCTTTCTCCAGTTGCGGGAAGTGGGGGCCACTCTTCATCGCGGTGAGCGGGCCTCTCACTATCGCGGCCTCTCTTGTTGCGGAGCACAGGCTCCAGACGCGCAGGCTCAGTAGTTGTGGCTCACGGGCCTAGTTGCTCCGCGGCATGTGGTATCTTCCCAGACCAGGGCTCGAACCCGTGTCCCCTGCATTGGCAGGCAGATTCTCAACCACTGCGCCACCAGGGAAGCCCCCTATCCTCTTTTGAACCAGCTTTAACACTGCCATTCCCTCATTGATGAGCTGAACACGTCTCTGACACATGCACACTCCATATTGCGTGCATCATTTTACTTTTTTTTTTTAAACCAAAGTTTTAATTTTTTTAAATAAATTTATTTATTTATTTATTTTTGACTGTGTTGGGTCTTCGTTGCAGTGCACGGGCTTCTCATTGCGGTGGCTTCTCTTGTTGCACAGCACAGGCTCTAGGTGCGCGAGCTTCAGTACTTGTGGCTCGCGGGCTCTAGAGCGCAGGCTCAGCAGTTGTGGCGCACGGGCTTAGTTGCTCCACGGCATGTGGGATCTTCCCGGACCAGGGCTCGAACCCATGTCCCCTGCATTGGCAGGCGGATTCTTAACCACTGCGCCACCGGGGAAGCCCCATTTTACTATTCAAAATTTATACTTGGTAGGTTCATCCTCAAAGAATATGAAAACAATTTAGGTCACCATCGCCTAAACTATTATTACTCTTGTGGGCCTACCATTAATTCAGAAGTGCTAGTCCTGAATCAAATGACTCTATTTAGGTGACATTTTGAAAGAGGAAAAAAAAAACAAAAAACAAATTAAAAGCCCAGTGACTGGCTGGGCTAAGGGTGCTGTAGAGGTTGACTACAGAGACACTGGAGGAATTTGGGGGGGATGGTACTGGCCTCTATCTTGATTGTGGTGTTGGTTACATGACTATGTACGTTTGTCAAAATTCACAGAAATGTAAACCAAAAAGAGTGAAATTTATTATATGTAAATTATACCTCAATTTTTGAAATTAAAAAAAAAAGTACTAGTCTCTAAAATTTGATTTTCTAAATATCCCACCAGATTATATGCTTACTGTGATTTGTTCTCGTGCTCATTATTAAATTTTAGTAACTAGTACTGTTGCCTAGGAGACATAAAACTCACTTTTAAGCAAGAGTAAGTCTAGCACTATACACTTAGGGAGAAAGAATAGATGTCAAAGGTAGAGAAAACAAAACTTACAACATGTCTGAGGAGAATGTAGGGGTGGTAGGGAGTCATATATCACTCATGGAAAGGAAATTTCTTAATAGCTATATACCCCATTTTATTTATTTATCTATCTATTTATTTATTTATTTTTGGCTGCATTGGGTCTTAGTTGTGGCATGCAGGATCCTTCGTTGTGGCATGCGGGCTCTTTGTTTTGGCGTGCAGGCTTCTCTCCAGTTGTGCCGCATGGGCTCCAGAGCACGTGGGCTGTGTAGTTGCTGCATGGGGGCTTTGTTGCCCCACAGCATGTGGGATCTTAGTTCCCTGACCAGGGATCGCATTGGAAGGTAGATTCTTAACCACTGGACCACCAGGGAAGTCCCTATATACCACATTTTACCCCATTTTATACCCCATTCTATTCTTTCTGGAAATGCAAAGTTCTGCCATTATTGTTCTCATATTTCTGCTTCTTATTGTCGTGTTTCATGAGCAAGTCAGGATCTACACTGGAGGAAAAGGGAAAACAGAAGTTCTGAGGTTTTCTTCATCTTCTTGGTCACCCTCCATTTTTAGTAACCATAAGGAGATTAGTTGCTTTCAATTTTACAACTCGCTCATCCAGCAAGAAATCCATCTTGTAACCCAGTGGTCCCCAACATTTTTGGCACCAGGGACCGGTTTCGTGGAAGACAACTTTTCCAGGGACCAGGGTGGGGGAGGGGTGGGGTATGGTTCAGGCGGTAACGCGAAAGATAGGGAGCGGCAGATGAAGCTTCGATCACTCGCCCACCACTCACTTCCTGCTGTGCAGCCCAGTTCCTAACAGGCTGCAGACCGGTACCAGTCCACACCTGGTGGTCCGGGTGTGTTTGGCTGTGTTGGGTCTTTGTTGCTGCGCGCGGGCTTTCTCTAGTTGCGGCGAGCGGGGGCTCCTCTTCATTGCAGTGCTCAGGCTTCTTATTCTGGTGGCTTCTCTCGTTGCAGAGCACGGGCTCTAGGCACATGGGCTTCAGTAGTTGTTGCATGTGGGCTCAGTAGTTGTGGCACACAGGCTTAGTTGCTCCACGGCATGTGGGATCTTCCCGGACCAGGGATCGAACGTGTGTCCCCTGCATTGGCAGGTGGATTCTTAACCACTGTGCCACCAGGGAAGTCCTATACCCTCTTATACATTATAGATATCTTCTCCCAGAAGAAAATGCTTTCAATTTTTTATGTTGTTCATTGGATAGATTTTTTTTTTTTGGCCATGCCATGCAGCATGTGGGATCTTCAGTTCCCCAACCAGGGATCAATCCTGGACAGATTTTTTAAAAAGATTTTAAAAATAACAACTGTACACATTTTGATCACATGTACATCCATGGTTGACTGGATGTGTCTGCCTCACTCCCAGATACTGGCTGGTGATGCTGCCTTCCTTAGGATATTGCCTGTGGCCCTGGGAGTGGGACCAGAGCTCAGCAAGGGCTCACCCTGCTGATGAAATACTCCCGTTAGGAAGTGACACCATATCACTGCCGCTCACATCCTTTGGGACAGGCTAGTCACATGACCTTCCCAATACAAGTAAAGAAAAGGCAATCAGACTTTTTCATTTAAACAGAAGGGGTTTTTTTTTTAAAGATTTATTTTATTGATTAATTGATTGATTGATTGATTGCTATGTTGGGTCTTCGTTTCTGTGCTAGGGCTTTCTCTAGTTGTGGCAAGCGGGGGCCACTCTTCATCGCGGTGCGCGGGCCTCTCACTGTTGCGGCCTCTCTTGTTGTGGAGCACAGGCTCCAGACGCGCAGGCTCAGTAGTTGTGGCTCACGGGCCCAGTCGCTCCGCGACATGTGGGATCTTCCCAGACCAGGGCTCGAACCCGTGTCCCCTGCATTAGCAGGCAGATTCTCAACCACTGCGCCACCAGGGAAGCCCCCAGAAGGGTTTTTTTGGTTGGTTTTTTTTTTAAGTTTTTCTTTTTCTTTTTTTTTGGCCTCGCCGCGCATCTTGTGGTATCTTAGTTCCCAGAGCAGGGATAGAACCCGGGCCCTGGCAGTGAAAGAACTGAGTCCTAACCACTGGACCGCCAGGGAATTCCCTGAAAACGTTTTCAATGTAGTCAGATGTATTGATTGATTGGTTTCCTGTGCCTTTTCATATTTAGATTATTCATATACCATAGAATTCACCCACATAGTTGTAAAACCATCCCCCCACTGCCTAATTCTAGAACATTTCCATCATCCCCAAAAGAAATCCCAGGAGGATGTGGATCACGGGGGACGGTTATGCTTGCTTGTGGAGGCAGGAGGCCTATGGGAAATCTCTGTACCTTCCTCTCAATTTTGCTATGAACTTAAAACTGCTCTTAAAAAGTAAAAAATGTCTTGGGGATTCCGTGGCGGTCCAGTGGTTAGGACTCGGCACTCTCACTGCTGGGGCCCAGGTTCAATCCCTGGTTGGGGAACTAAGATCCTGCAAGCCATACAGTACGGCCAAGAATCAAACAAAAAGAAAAACAAACAAAAAGTCTTACCAGAAAAAGTAAACTTAATAGCAGTCATTGCCAATTTCCCCCAACCTCCCAGCCCTTGGCAACAACTTCCTGGCTCTATGTATTTGCCTGCTTTGAATATTTCATGTATATGAAATCATGTATGGTACCTGGCTTCTTTCACTTACGTTTTCAAGGTTCACGTTTATCACTATTCCATTCCTTTTAGAGGCTGAATAATATTCCACTGTAATAATAATATTTCATTTTGTTTAGTCATCAGTTGAGGGACATTTGGGTTGTTTCCACTTTTTGGCTATTATTGTTACTATGAACATTCATGTACTAGTTTTTGTGAGGACATGTCTTCAGTTTTTGTGGATATATACCTTGAAATGGCATTGCTGTGTCCTGAGGGGCCTTGAAGAACTGCCAGATTGTGTTTCAAAGTGTTTGTAGTACTAGCAATGTATGAGGGTTCCCATTACTCCATATATTCTATTTTGATTACTGGCAGCCCCACGGCCAGCTGCAGAGGGCTGTAGTCACCCTTAGAAGGTTTAGGTCCCTCAAAACTCACCTGAATCTCCTGGAAGAGACTGGAGGAACCAGGGATGGCTGAAGATCAAGCATTGATTCTTTCTAGAGTTTTCCTTCTCTGCACTTCCCTCGTAAGTGGGTTCTGCCTCATTTTTTTTTTTTTTTTTTAAATTTTTGGCTGTATTGGGTCTTCGTTGCTGTGCACAGGCCTTCTCCAGCTGCGGTGAGCGGGGCTACTCTTTACTGCAGCGCGTGGGCTTCATTGCGGTGGCTTCTCTTGTTGCGGAGCACAGGCTCTAGGCATGTGGGCTTCAGTAGTTGTGGCACGTGGACTCAGGAGTTGTGGCTCGCGGGCACTAGAGCGCAGGCTCAGTAGGTGTGGCGCACGGGCTGAGTTGCTCCATGGCATGTAGGATCTTCCCGGACCAGGGCTCGAACCCATGTCCCCTGCATTGGCAGGCGGATTCTTAACCACTGCGCCACCAGGGAAGCCCTGCCTCATTTTATTAGCAGCTTCTCTTGGGGCTTTCAGAGGATTAAAGATTTCTTCCATTAAAAAAAAAAAAAAAAGCATCCTTCCAACTTTCTATGTTCAAAAGTCTCCCATTGTGTTCAGCTAGGAGTAAAAGGGAAATAAAAGTGAGAGGGCTGAAAAAGGAAATGGGGAATGGAGTCCAGAGTTCATTAAGTCATACACCCCCATCTTGAGTCTTTGAGGAAACTGCTACTCAGGATGGGTCACAATTTTGAAGCTGAAGCGACTAGTGGGCAAAAAGCACTTTAAATGCTCAATGCCAACATGGGCTGAAGTGGAGAGGTTCCCTATGCCAGGTGCTGATGCCTGGCACTTTAGGAAGGAGGGTCCTGTACAGTAGGGGTAGGACCTACCACCACTGCAACTTCTGTACACGCTATCACAGCTGGGAAGGGACATACAACAGGGGAAAACGTACAGGGGGTGGGGAGTGGAATCCAGTGTGGTGGCTTGCCAGACGCTCCATTCAGAGGTTAAACCTAAGACTGATCAGACACAGAAAGCAGGTGGGCAAAGTTGGGGAAAATTTTCCAGTGAAAAATGAATTTTCCAGTGAAAAATGAGGTCTCCTAGTAAGCTGTGAACACACAGAGCACAAGAGAAGAGTCTTCATCCTCCTGGCATCTATGTTACCCTGCCAGCAAAGAGGCACTTGGGCAAGTTGCTCACGTCCCCTTGGCTGGAGTTCACACCCAAGTAGTTCCTCCCACCCCAGGCAGAGGTTATAAGGCCAGTGCCCACCTGGGTGGTGGCATCTGTGGGAAAACAGGGTGGGGGGCTGTGGTAATTGGGAAATCACATACTTGTCCCTCTAAAGGGACATCTGCTACTCAGCTTCTTGGGAGAAGACAGGCCTGTGGCTGCCAGATCTGAAACTTCCCAAGAATCCAAAAGTCCAGATTTTAAGCATTTAAGCTCTTTAACACTTCCTCGTTTAAAATGCTGGTATCCACCTGTTTTGAGAACACTGCATGGACCCAATCTGACCCACTGACCAGAGTACAACTTCTGGGCCATGCATCAGAGACTCCCTTTCATGATGGGCAGTGTACACACCCTTATTTATTCTCAATTAAAGGATGACACAGACACACTCTTTCCATGGAAAAACCCTCTTCTTTATTTGATTAAACAAAAATAAAATAAGCTGCATAGGAACAATTTTAAAGTCCAAAGAGACACCAACTTTGTTTTAAGGCTGCAGTAGCTGATACAGCATCTCCTTGCTACCTTCTCCAGCCTTCTCTGTGGACCAGAGCGATACATTCAGAAGCCTGTTAGCTAACACAGGAGTTTTTGAACACTTTTCCACTGGTTCTTCACCTGCTCATTGCCTGTCATGCCTGAGGCCTGCAGTATATCACTTAAGATTTAAAAGTAAAAATCCAGAGGGCAGGAGAAAAAAAAAAAAACCCACCCCAAACAAAAACCTACCTTAAAGGTTTGGGGGAAAAACCTTTGTTTCCCCATTCTCCACTTAATTGACGGGATCCGCACCACCACCGCGATGCCCATTTTTAAAAGTGTCAAGAGGCAGTCAGCACCCAGGTGGGCTTGCAGCATGGTTTCTGTGGCCCGGGCAGTTAGTCTGGTGGTGCACATCCCTTACATGTCTGCCTTGGACAAATTAAAAAAAAAAAAAGTCTTACCTTAGTCATTCTAACGTCAAGGCAACATGCCCATGTTAATTTCTCCAATTTTTGCATTTACTTTTCTCACAAAAACAAAAAACCCTCAACCAAGCCATGTATTCTACACTTTAAAATTAAAACATTTTGCTGACCGGGCATGACAGCTAATGGACAGTATTAAGCAAGATTCATTTAAAAAAATACAAACGACCTTCCCACCCACCCGAATATACCTAACATGCTAGTTAAAAACAACAGCCCTTACCCTCCCACCCTCTCACCTGCATTGAATTTAGGGGAAAAGAAGAAAAGAAAGAAATCTTACCGCCCTAGAAACAAGAACACCCCAGAAATGTGAAAAATCCTCCTCTGAAAAGACAACTACACAGACTGCTAGAAACACAAAGAACTATTCCAGAGCTGGTTATTTAAAGAAAGTAAACACTTTGCTACACACATTAACATTCAGTCAGTGTGCTCTGAGATAGAGCCTTAAGAAAAATACTACCTGAGCTTGTAAGTTAATACAATCATTAAAAGGAGGTCTACGACCATGTGGATACACAAAACTTTTAGAACCATTACTGGTTAAATGATGATGGAAAACATCCCACCAGGCTGGCTTGTTAACCCGTAAGATCGGTTTTTAAAATAGGCATCATTGAGGTATTTCTTCACCATGACATTTATAAACCAAATTCACAATGACAGTGGTCTTAAGGATGCTCTCTTCCAACCAAAACAAAAATTAAGCGAGGGGGGAAAGAGAGGTGGAGAGGCAATACAGTATATCATGGTAATGTGCTTCTCAACTTTATCAAGTATTTAATAAACAAGCAAAGGAAAAGAATAACCCGTCGAAGAACATGTTACCTTTGGTGGGGGGGGGGGAATCAAACACAAAAGAGCAACACACACACTTCACCATCACTGCTCAGTAAGATTGCTGCAATGCCATGGTGAGGGACATCCTGCTGGGTCCAGAAAGGGTACAAATACAATCACGAGGTCTAAAGGATGTTCATTCCCTTCCATTAGGTGATATTCCCAACAACTAGACCCTTAGAATTGCTCCTAAAAGGGTGTATTTTCAGACATTCAAAATACAGATATTTTTTCTCTTGAAGAGAAAAAAAAAAAAAAAGAAAAAAAGACCTAAAGGTCTTCATTTGCAGATAAGTCCTCAAAAAGGTCAGATGAACCCGTGGTTTCAGAACACTGAACAACGTGGTAACGGTGTGCGTAACTCCTGGTGGGGGGAAAAAAGCCAGATTGGTAAGAAATACTTGGATTTATGACTACATTTGCCTGTATAGGACTATTTGGTTTCAAAGTTTCTTTTCCAAGGTCAATCAAACGCTTCTCCTGTGAGAAGTCAGTTCTGGATTTATGAAAACATTTTCTTCTCGAGGTAGCTCTCCACTCCCTACCCACTCCCCGGTGGATTAATACTATTCAGAGACCCGTCAGATACTAACATGAGGTAGATGACTTTCACCAAAAGTGAGGTAGAAACTAAACAAAAGCAGATGGTGTGGGATGGAGTGGCTGGTGTGTGTGTCCTGTGCCCTGGCCCACAGGCAGCCCAGCCCAGGGAGGCCAGAGCGCCTCAAGAGGGCCAGGTTCCACGATTCCATCACACGCAAGTACAAGACTATGACTTTTATACAGCCCCAGACTGTTGGAAACTCAGCGAGAGTGATGTTTTAAATAAATACTTTTTGGCACCATTGGATTTCTTCTTCTTTTTTTAAACAGAAAAACAAGCCTATAACTTTGGCATATCTTTCACTATCTACCAGAACACAGCAATCTTAGAATCTTCCAAAGAGTAAGACGACACACATACAACAGTATTCTGCTGCTTCAAGCCCAGAAGACCTCCCGCCTCCAATCATTAAGCTTTGGCTTCACTAGAATAAAGCAGACTGAGCCAATCTCATGCTATCCTCTTACAGCCCCATTACAAAGTGCCTTCCATCTGGCAACTTTTTTTTGGCCCAGCGTGTAATTTAGATTCCATTTATGGTACCCTTGTATGTGTTTCCCCGATTCCCCAAATAAGTTAGACTTAAAAGGGCATTCATCAATCAAAGAGTTAGTGCACTTGGGGGTACTGTTTGGGCCACTGGGCTCCAGCCAACTTGCATGCCACCTGCCAGCCACCACACAGCACAGGTTCTCAGACAGCACTGCTTCTCGTGACCAAATTCACAGAGGAATTATTTAAAAAACAAAAACAAAACAACCACAACAAAAAACAGTAACACTTTTGAAACGTTAAGTTGGTGTCAACCGAAAGTGGCTTGTTATCTGTGGGTTATTTCGATTTCCTTTAGCCATCTCAATATCCAAACCTATACATCCAAATCCAATTGGCATCTCAAACCATATACTGACCTTACACCTCACCCCACCCCCTGACCAGATCAGACATACCTGGGGATTATTGTCTCAATATCACATTTCCTCAAAAGAAACATTTTATCCTCTTCCCTCACAGCACCCAGGACCTTATCTTTTCACCACGTTAAAGATGCCCTCTTTGACCCAATTCCTGCTACCCTAGCATCACCTCATAATGGGCAGGAGATACGCATTGATAAACACTTGTTATCTCTCACACTAGGGAGGTCCAAATGCTGGCTTTTCTCATCTCTCTTCCACATTGTACAAGAAGCACACTCTGGAATGCTTTGCACCAATCCCTGTGGGTCAGGAGTCAATCTGGGGCAGCCACAGATGGCAATATTTTAAAAACAAAAGCTTCCCAAGTGTGACCATGTTTCTCAAATGGCAGTGATGCACAATTTTGGGTGCAGAAGATGTAAGGAGACGTACCTTTTACAGAGAGTAGAGAGGCAGTATCACCCAGCGACACGTTCAGTTCAGGGAGCGGACCTGCTTGCTTTAAGCAGGCAAATTGAACAGTCTATTAATTAATTAAGCCCTAATCATTTTAGCCACATGTGGAAACCCTGGCTTTACAACCAGATCCACAAAAAAAAGTTAAATAAGCAGCTTTGGTTGCTGCTACTCACCAAGAAAATTTCACTCAGGTTCCAATATTTCCCCACATATGGGGAAACTGGGAAGGAAAGGCTAAGAGTGAAGATGTTGAAAATGAAGACAGAATAATCAAAGGTATTGACTACCGGAAATACCTTAGCCTAGCCATAATCATGTCCTGAGTTTCTGAGAACATTTTAAAGAATTTAAGATACTTTTTTTTTTCAATTAAAAAAAATTTTAATCATTTAAAAAACCAGTTGTCTTTGGTGTTTAAAGGGGGATTATTTAGGGGGCAGGGGGATTGAGAGGAGGAGATTCAGCACCAAGTTATTCCAAAATAAAAAACAATAGAAATGTTTAATTACATGATCTCTTTACCAGTTAAAACTTAGAACTTAGGGGCAACATAAAAGGCAACTGAATAGGAATTAGAGAGGGATTCACTATTAGAGAGGGAATGACTATTAAATTCTTCAATAAAAGAAGAAACGCTTTTACATAACAAGATCCCCTGACACCTCCCCACCCTGAAACACAGCAGCTGGGGGACAGCAGTTTGAAGCTACTTTCCAGTTTTTGGATCCCTTATTGCATGTGGTTCTCCTTTATGGAACAAGGTTTTCCCCCATCTTGGTCACTCAGAAACCCCAGAACTAAAGCAATGGGAAAAGACAGGGGACCACGAAGTGGTAAATTAAATGTCCAAAAGAGCTGGATGGGAAAAGCAGTTTGATTGGCTTGCTACACTGTTCCCCATCGTCTCCTTTTTTTTTTTTGGGGGGGGGGGGGAATGACAAAAACAATCAATCGACTTCTTAGTCTGTTCGTTAAAAACTCTATCCATATTGCAAGAGGAATTTCTCTTAAATACAGGAATAGAAACTGATCTGTTAGTCTTCCCGTTTAAACAAGAGGTGTCCTGGAAGCCACTGCCATCTGAGAGCACCTCTTTCTCCTGTGGTGCTCTGGAATTTGGTTCTCATTTCAGTATTTGAAAGACAGTTAATGCCCAGAAGCACAAGGTTCTGCACCCAAGTCCAGCTTACGACAAACCCACCCTGTAAAGTGACGGATGCCATCCCATGTTTCTGCAGCGGGAGTCTGGCTTCATAAATTTTCATTCTTTGGTACCGAGATACAGGTTGAACAAGAGGTTTCACGTCCTATACGTTTTTCCGGTCGGGGCAATGTGGTTTACAAATCCTTTACATTCAAAGGCCTTTGGGGGGGAAAATTCACGTTTACCATGCTCCATGGCTCGGGAGCAGACCACTCTGTAAAAGTGACCCGAGCAGAGGGTGTGGGGATGGGCTGTTCCCATAAACTTGACTTTAAAACATTCTATTTCCCTGAACTTCCAAAGCAGGAAAAAATTGTGCTTTTAAAACAAAAGTTCATTCCTTTGCCTACTCTTCTTAGGAAAAGAAATGCCTAACATTAAGAGAACAACATTCAACCGCAGTCTGGGGGTCCCTTGCCTGTGTCTCATGCTCTCTGCTGACCAACTCAGCACACGCATGCCCACCCACCCACTCAATGTCCACACGCCACATGCCTGAAAATCCTCTTTCTGAGAAGGAGGTTAATTTTCTTCTTCTACTTAATTCTTTATAACCAACAGCCAACTAAAAACACTTAACTTCTGAGAATACTTTTAATCAAAAATCCTGAACTACATCTATTTTTCAGAAACCGAAGTGTGAAAAGAAAAAGTTCTTTGGGAGGTGGTATAGCATTTTCAGTTTTACTATTTTGGTGTAAGGTGGCTTCACACCCACACATACATACACACGCGCACACACACACACCCTCCCTTAGAAGAAACAAAGATTGCATACCCTAAAATAGGAATGGTCTGCTTTTCTTGGCTAGCAAGCCACAGCCACTTCTTCTAGGAATAAGAAAAGATACTGATGTTGAACGGGTTGAGAAACACACTGAGGTATAAAAGAACACAGGAAGTTCACTGTTGCAGCATTAAAAAAAAAAAAAAAAAGATTTTTCCCAAAAAGATCAAGATCACACCACACAGCCTAACCCCATAAACACAGTATTCTCAAGAACACAAATACTCTACAATTAAGCATCTTAAATCCCATTTTTCCACGTTTTATAGTTTTTTTTTTTAACTTAGTAGTTTTCTCGTGTTTGCTTGGCTCAATCTACAGAATGCACCCCACCGCACACATCCAGCACCCTCCCAGCCACAGAGATGCTAGGCTTGTGCATGTCACGCCCCACGGAGGGGAGAGGGGAAACGTGATCTCCACTGAGCGAGGGTGGGAGGGCAGAGGGCCTGTTGGAGAAGGAAATGTAAAGGTTTCTGAGGTAGATAGAGATCATCACTTCACAGGCTCAATCCCTGCAGAAAAGATACGTACATTCATCTGTAAAAAAATAAAGATGAGGTAGGACATAAGCAATGTTGTACTTTTCTTGTTGTCTTTAAACAAAAGAAAAAAAAAAAAATTTCCCTGAGACGGTTTCTTCTTTGAATTTCAAAAGGGGGAGAGAGAGAGAGACGTACACACGCGCACCCCAAACACAGAAGCCTAGGAATGTGATTAGAAGATGAGGATTCGATTGTTGCCAAAGTCCACCACGACAATCATCCCATCCGGCGTGACAGCGATGCCGGAGGGCCGGTCCATCTGCCCAAAGCCACTGCCCTGGGCGCCAAACTTGCACAGGAAGCTGCCGTTGGACTCGAACATCTGCACCCGGTGGTTCCTGGAATCGGCCACGATGATGCGCCCCTCCTGGTCCACGGCCACACCCTGTGGGCGCAGGAATTGCCCATTGGCGGTGCCCTCTGAGCCCAGGAAGCGGGCCGACTGGCAGTCCGGGTGAATGACCAGGAGCCGGTGGTTGTTGAAGTCGGTGACCACCAAGTGGCCCTCGTGGTTGAAAGCCACCCCCCTCGGGGAGTCAAAGTGCTTCCAGAGAGCCCCCTCGAAGCCATACTTATTCAGGAAGACCCCATCGGGCCCGAACAGCTGGATCCGGTGGTTCCGCGTGTCGGAGACCAGGATCTTGCCCTCGGAATTCACCGCCACATCCCAAGGGTAGTTAAATTGCCCGTTTTTGGTGCCCTTCTCACCGAACTTGAGGAGGAACTGGCCCTCAAAGGTGAAGATCTGGATGCGATGATTGTCCTTGTCGGCCACCACGATCCTGCGGGAGGTGTCACAGGCTACGCCGGCGGGCCGGTCGAACTGCCCGGGCCGGGAGCCCAGAGTGCCGAACTTGTGGTGGAAGGCGCCGCAGGGCTTGAACACCTGGATGCGATTGTTGCTGCGGTCGGCGACCACGATGTAGCCCTCCTTGTCCACGCTCACGCCCCAGGGCCGGCACAGCTTGCCATCGCTGTCGCCCTCACTGCCGAAGCTCAGGCCCGGGAGCCCGATGCCCACGTAGCTGCGGCCGGACTTGACTACCACCTTGAAGGGGCTGTTCTCGATGTGCTGGTTGCACAGGGTGACCGACACCAGGTGCTCGCCCTCCAGCTGCGGCCGGTAGCTCACCACGTATGTCCCGTTCTGCTGGTCGTTCACCTCCGCACCAAACAGGTTGCCGTCAGGGCCCAGGACCACGGCCGACATGAGGTCGCCTCCTGAGAGGCGGGGCTCCCCGTCGTGGTCGTAGCCGATGACAGTGAAGGAGGCCACCTTGCCCTGGAGGGCCCGCTTGAGGCCGTCGCCCGTGGCCTTGGTGAGCGGCGCGAAGGCCCCGCTGCTGACAAAGCCGAAGGACTTGATGGCGAGGTAGAGGGCCTGGTCAGGGGGTGTGAACATGACCCGGTCATCCTCCTGGGGCTGCAGGAGGCTGCGCACGGTCTTGAGCTCCTGCACCTGCGCCAGCATGCGGTCTCGGGCCAGCAGGATGTCCAGCGCCCGCCCCTCCTCCAGGACCTGCTGCACGGCGCTGATGGTGCTCTCCAGCTTGTTGAGGTTTTGCCGCAGCTTCTCCACCTGCAGGTACAGGGACTTGGCTTTCACCTGGCGGATTTTCTCTACCTGGAGGGAAATGTGAGAGCCGGGAGAGAGGACACAGAGGCTTAGAACCAAGACAGAAAACAACACATCAGCTGACTTACTCATACCGAGGGAGACCTCACACTGAGGGAGGGTCTGCAGAAACGTCTGGTCTGCATTCCCCCAAAGGGGCAAAATCCAAAGACAGAGGGAGGCTGGGGAACTGTCCCTGATCACAGGAGATGACTACAGAGATCTGACAACTAAACGCAACAACTGATCCTGGATTGGGAGGATACTGCTATTAAACACACTATTGGTGGGATGTCCCTGATGGTCCAGTGGTTAGAACTCTGTGCTTCCACTGCAGGGGGCGTGGGTTCGATCCCTGGTCAGGGAACTAAGATCTTACAAGCCGTGCGGCACGGCCAAAAAAAAAACCAAACCAAACAAAAACAAACAAAAAAAACCACCAACCCACTATTGGTGAAATGTGACTACAGACTAAGGATTAGATATTGGTGTTATATCAAGATTCAACTTCCTGGTTTTGATTAGCTGTGATTAAGAGAATATCCTTGCTCAGAGGAAATAAACTGAAACATTTAGGTGTAAAGGGGCAGTGTCTCCAATACTCCAACTTACTGTCAAATCACACACACACACACTCACCTATTGAGAGAGAATGATGAAAATGGGGCAAGATGTAAATAATCAGTGAATCTGGGTAAAGGATACATGGGGTTCTTTTATTATTCCTGCAAATTTTCTCTCAGTTAGAAATTAAATAGAAGTTAGAAACAGCCATGTAACAAAGAAACGTTTACTGAGCACCTACTCTGTGCCAGGTGCTGGAGGTACATGTGGCCCATAGAAAACATGGGCCCCGCCCCACTGAGCTTAGAGTTTAAAGCAACAGATACTAAGCAAGCAAAGAAACACTGCAAGACAATTTCAGACAGTGCTAGGGGTTAGAGGATAGAAAGAGAGTGTGACGGACAGTGACGAGGGAGGCCTGATTTAGACAGAGGGTTGTCAGGGACAGGTGGCCTTGAACGTGGAGAGAAAAGTGGCAGAAAGGGGACCAGAGGCAGGATTGACCAACGGACTGTAGTACAAGGCTGGTCATGCACTCCCAACAGACTGAATCGAAAATGCTCCTATGTACAGAGGGCCTGAAGTCTCCTGAAGGATATTTCTCTCAGTCTCTCTCTCAGCATAAACACATAAACACACACACACACACTATCAGAGACAGAAAGCCTGTGTGTGGAGAGAATAAAATGAAGGATTTGGTGAGGATCACAAACCCTGCTCTTTCCTTGTCCTGTTTTCTCTCTTCACAGGGGTTAGAAATCTTCATCAGGGAGCCTGAGAGGTCCCACACCCCAAATTTGGAGATACCAGCTTTTTAGCAACTGTTGGCCTGTATTATTTCCAAAGGGGCCTCTAAATCTAAAACACTGTGATATGTAAAAGGGGTCCTGACCTGCTTCTGACTCAGATCACACTATTAGGGAACGTGGGATTTTTGTCTGACTGATCAGTTCTCCATTCTTTTGCAGGAAATAACTCAGTCCTCTAAGTTTAAGTGGTTTCCTCTGAAAAGAACACATCAGTCGCCCAGCCAGTGCGTGCTGTTTTGCAGAGAGAACCATGACTTCTGAGTGCTTGACCGATCTGAAAGCCACAGAAAGTTTACTTCAGAATAAGGGTCCACTGTTGGAAGGGCTGGATTTTAATCCAATTTTCCCGTCGGGGGTGGATAACATGATTTTGGACCTGATTCATGTGTATTCATCTGTCCACTCTGGAAGGACGTGTGTGTGCAGAGAAGCCCACGTGGGGACAGATCAAAGAGAAGCTCTGTCGTTTGGTTTTGCACTGGGCCAAACCTCTCGGCCTCGATTCTGATCCCTCAACCGGATGGTTGCAGCTACCCGCCAAGAGGCAGCCATGTCCACTGGAAATGCACAAGCCACAAGAAAGGACATGCATCCAGATACCTATAACTGGGTCACCGAGCACTCAAGTTATCTCCAATAACCAGGATGCAAGAAAAAAAAAAAAAACCACTGTGTAACAAGGAGGTGCCCAGACAGAGCCAGGCAAGAGGGAGCAGAAAAATCAGTGATTAGTGAAGAAGAAGGGGGACTCCCACAGGATTTGGGGCGTGGTACCCCAACAAAAAAGCAAGCACAAATGAGACTGAGGTGTGTCCAGAATGAGCAAGCTGATTTTGGAGTTATCCAAGAATGAGTTTTTAGGCAAGTAAAAACAAAATTGATAACATGAAGAAGAGACTGACTGTCCTTCCCAATTTGCTTCTCCTACGGTAAAAAACGTGTTCTCTATTCCTCCTGAAAGAGAACTGCCTTGAGAGAGGTCCTCAGCCCCACCGGAGGGAGGGTAACTAAGGTGAGATCTGCAGAAACCCCTGCACACAAAGGCCTTTTCATCAGCAGATCCAGAAGAGCAAGTTTGTGGCAGAGTTCACCACAGAGCTCTCAGGTTGCAAGAAGGGGGCCCCTTTCAGTTATAATTAACATTCGTGGGTGGCATGGGACTGGCAGACCTTGGGGACATCGGAGGGTCTGAAAACTGTGTCAGGCCCACAAAGGTGCCTGAATAAATCATGTGAATTAAATCTTGGACTGTTTCCATCCAAGGACTCTTCTCTTCTGTCAAAAGGCAGTAGAGAGTCAGAAGCAGCAGAAAGCAGCTAGGTACAGAGCTAACTCAAAGGAAGAGGCAATGCAAAAGCCCACACAGCCTTCCCAAAGGCCAACACAATTTACTCTTTTAAGGGACAGGAAATTGGCGAGGACCACTTTTAGAAATCGACATGCGGTCCCCACCATCATACAGTTTGCAATGAGCCAAACAAGCACTACACACCCAAACACACCCGTTCACATCAGCTCTGTATAGTCCTGTTCCTGTGTTCAGAGAAGGTGATCCCAGTTGAACTGGCGTGAGGTACTGGCCCCTCTTAGGCACGTTGCCCTCTTCTACCTGAGTGAGAGCGCAAGATCAGAGAAGAAAATGCTGCAGGGGACGTGGGCAGGGCGAGTCATCTCTCCAGCTGATTTTATCTGAACAGCACACAGGCGTGCTCAGCGCTCTTTCCGGCTCCAACAGGAAGAAAGGGCACACACTCACTGCCCCCACAAGTGGAAAACTGGTTTTCCACAAGGGGTCAGAAAGTCCAAACAGCCTGGACACCAAAACTAAGGACGAGTGTTAGCAGCCTGCTTTCCTAACAGCAGTCTCCATTGTACTCCCTTCTTTCTGCTTCCACCTGAGTGCCTGCGATAGAAAACTTGAGACTCTGTCCAGTCTCGGGAACCTGACTGCTTCTGAAAAGGCTTCTTGTCGTCTTACTACTCGGAGGGGGACCCCTGCACCTTTCTGCAGACAAACTTAGGGGAAAACTACCAAGTGTTCTAAACTCAGAGCCGGGATCCAGGGTGTGACATCAGCATGCTGTCACCCTGCTGTGGTTCAGAGGCCGTGCCGGCCACCGAGGAGCCCCGGGGTGGGGTGGGCGTGCAAACCCCTCCCACGTTACCTTCCACAGCAGCTCACACTCCCGCTCCTCCAGGGCCTTCTTGTGTCTCGCAGTCACGGCTTTGACCTCCGACTGTACCACTTTTGCCTTCATCTCCACCTGCTCTGCCACCGTCTGGGCCTGCTCGATGCTCAGCTGGAAAACCAAAAACAATCTCAGAGCATGAGAAGTACCTTCCCTCCTCACACGCAACACTTAAGGCTGCTTTCTTCAGCCCCGAAAAGCTAACGCCTTAGGCCCCCAACCCAGACCTCGAGGTCCACGTCCTTGGAAAGAAAGCAGGCACTGGGGGAGAGAAGGGCATCTGTTTGACATGTAACTGAAGGAGCTGCTTGGCAAGGGCTGCATTTCTTTGTATGAGAAATAGCACCTACACAGTGAATGTCAGGACTATTAAGAGATAGTCTGAAACAGTGAAACCAGTGTAGCTGGGTCACAGCCCAAAACGGACTGGGGATCAGATGTGAAATGTACTTCTGCAGGTGCACGAGCAACTTCCCACAGACTTTCCGGCCAGGCTCCCCACCTGGGGGAAACCTCGCAGGCTGGGCACATCCCTCGGGAGAAGGTGTGCAACAGGCTGCAGCCCAGCTCAGAACCAACGCCAAGTGCAAACTGGGAAACAGTGTCTGATGCACTTGAGAAGCCATGCCTATGGCCAGAGACCACCTCTGCACCCCCATGCCCCCACCCTGTACCACCAGCCCCCGTAAATCTGCCCATTTAATCAGATGTATGATTGTTCATAAAAAATTAATCCAGACAGAGGCCTGGTGTTTTCATGAATATTACATGATGTGCCTTGAAAAGGCACAAGGATTGGAGATACTGAGGTATTAAATCAGGGAACCCAAACTGACTGCTGATGCTGCAACAGGCTTTAGAGCAGGTGTCCCAGATCAGGAGGGACCCAGGGAAGCTTCAAGGGTTTAGAACCTGCCTGGGTTCAGGAATCAGCTACAGGTGACCAGTCATCTGTGTGCCCTGCAGAGAACGGTTTCTGGGACACGAAACACATCTAAAGCTGGCACAGTCCTGGACAAGCCAGGCTGGACGGTCATCCTAGGGCTCAGGAAACCCAGGTTCAAATCCTAGCTCCACCTCCTACTGGTTCAGACAAGCTCCTGGCCTTCTCCAACTTCGGAGTGAAAGTGAGAAAAATGCAGGACAGTATGTGGGAAGAGCTGAGTCCAGCCCCTGGTCCAGAGTCAAATACTGCTCTTATTAATAGCACTCAGCTGATAAACCCCTGCGACAAAGGCTCAACCATCCTCCCCCCTCATCCTGCTTAGCTCGCATCATACAGGTAGGCCTGTTCACACTTCCTACCTTGTTTTGTTTTTAAACTGTAGTAAAATACATGCAGCATAAAATGTCCCACAAGTTACGTTCAGCACATGCAATGTGGTGCAGTCACCACCACTATCTGGTTCCAGAACACCTTCGTTACCCAAAACGAAGCTTCCACACCCATGAAGCAGTCATTCCCCATCTCCCCTCCCTCTCCCCCACGGCATCCATAACCTACAGTCTCTACAGACTTGTCTATCCTGGATATTTCACACAAATGGAATCAAACAATACATACCAGCCTTATTTTCATGAATATGCTCCCAGCTAATCAGCTATGACTCATTCAGTCACTTACAACTGGGACCCCTAACTGACCACCTTTCATGCTCTCAGTCTGATGACACATTAATGGCATGGCTGACACGGTTAACCGCTCACTGCACTCCCTGCCCCCATCCCCGTGAGGCCTAAAGATCCACTGAGCGGATCGGAGCTGGCACCTGGCCGATCTGGGTGGCTCATGGGCTGGCTATCCATGGCCTGGGATGCCTTTCTCTTCCAAAGTCACCCTAAAATCTCAAAACCCAGCTCAGATGCCACTTCTTCTCTAAAATCGGAAGTAAAGGACACCTATCCACAGTGTTTCTGCTCCATCTTTACTATCCTGTCCCAAGTGTCATTACAGATTGAACTAAGGTGGGGCCAGGTACACAGTGCACAGTACTTAGCACTGGGTTCTAACAGGAACAATCTATACATTTTATACTTGCTCGTGGCTATGGCCATGACCGTGTTTTATCAAAGCACTACATAACTGCACTGGGTTAAATATCGTCCTGCCAAAATTCAGGTGTGCCTGCAACTTCAGAACGTGGTTAAGATGAGGTCATATTGGACTAGGGTTAAGTCCTAAATGCAGTGACTGGTATCCCATAGGGCCATGTGAGGATGGAGGCAGAAACTGTAAGTAAGGCAGGTACAAGCCAAGATGTGCAGACCACGACCTGCAGGAAGAAGCAAGGGAAGGTTCTTCCTTAGAGCCTTCACATGGAGCACAGCCCTGATGACACCTTGATTTCTGACCTCTATCCTCCAGAACCGTGAGAAAATAAATTCCTATTGTTTTAAGTTACCCGGTTTATAGCAGCCCTAGGAAACTAATACAGTAGCCAACAAGTTGAAATAGATGGCTGTATCCAAATTACCCGAAACACAAAAAGTTAGACTGACGGATCAAATAATTGTGCATGTAAGCAGATACCATAACAGGGTGTCTCGGGCTGTCTGTCAGGATTGATTCAGAAAAAGAGAAACCTCACTAGACATTTAAGCAGAGACGATTTAATATAGGGAATTTGGTTCAACGGGAAGCGGGGAACTGCTAATGCAAAGGGCACACTGAGCATTAAGACAGACAGTAACTGCAGTCAGTAGCTACCACCCCTTGGGCTCAGAGAACAAAGAAAGTAGGGGTTACCAGGACCCAGAAGTATGAGGGAGGGACACCCCAGGCCCAGCTCATTCTGGGAGCGGCAAAAGCTGGAAACTGGAACCAACTTCTGCTGCCAGGGTAAAAAAAAAATACTGCTGATAAGAACAGGAAGTCAAAAGGAAGAAGCAAGTCCCTTCTCCCCACTTCCAGACACATGGTTTGAAATGAACACTGCAGCCCCAGCCTCACACGGCACGACTGTGAAAGGGTAGGTTGGTAGGTTATTAACCGGTACACCCTGTTTTCAGATGTGTTGGTTATTAATTAGCACAGAGCTGGTATCCACACCACTATCTGACTGAGGCAACCAAGCCTATGTCCATAACATTTAACGCTTCCTCAATGGAAAGCAAAGGCAGCAAACTGCCTTCTATTTATATTAACATCATATTACTTAACCAAACTGAGTTTCCATTAAAATCAGAAGATATGGAAATAACAGGTCCACATTCCTACAGGGCAAGAACTGGCCGGAGAGCAATGACCACCCCCTCTGCATGCACAGTGACTGTCTGCTCGCCACCCACCCTCCTAGCCAGGCTGCTCCCAGTGTTTCCTCCCAGGTCCCTAGCAGGCCCTTGGGTTAACTCCCATCCTAGGACAGGAACTATTTCTTCCATTTTCCAAATAGGTCAAAGGGGAGCAAAGCTCTGGCTATAATTTGAGTCATCCCCATTCCTAGAGTCATAAAAGTCCTATGTGAAGAGACCAAATGGATCTTTCCTCTCCAAATCCTACACAACATCCCGGCAAGCACTGCATTCCAAGACGTGCAGACCAGGACCTGCTTAACTAGTTCCCATTATCTAAGCAGGGCATATTTGAAGGACGCCAAGAGGCAGGTGGGTTGGGGGAAATAGCAGTGGGTAAAAGGGCTGGGGAAGCTCTGAAAACAGAAACACGCACTTGAAAGAAAGAAAGAAAGAAAGAAAAAGAAAGGAGGAAGGAAAGAAAGGAAGGAAAAAGGGAGGGAGGGAGGGAGGCAGGGAGGGGGGAAGGGTGGGTCACCTAACAAGCATGGGGGCTTGAGAAAAAATGTTAACTTCAAATGTTAACAGATTCAATCAAACACTCGAAGTTGAGGCAAGTCAGTGATGCCAGCTGACTGCTGAGTGGTGGCCACTTAGTACTGAGGAAGAGTCTGAGGCCAAATCTGGGTTTCACAGGGAAGGGTGCAGAAAGTGATTAGTGATGTCTGCCATGGAGAACAGTGGTGGCCTGATGACAGGTATTTAAAGTGTCCTGATAGAAGATGATAATAGAGAACGCAAGTATCACCCATAAGCTCAAAGGCCACCATACCAGTACCAGATGGGGGAATTACTGTAGTTCACTCTAAAATGTAATTTTTATCACATTTAATACCTTTGAAACTATGATTCATCTTAACACTGTCAGTGGGTTTTTTCCCTTTGTTAGTTGTATATAAAATAAATGTGCATCTTACAGTTAATGGCATCTTAAATGTGATGAAAGAAATAAAAGTAACGAATCAAGGCTGTCTTACATGGAGAGCAACTATATTCCTGATCCAAACTCTGGATGTCCCCCAGGGAATCTGTGCACCTTTATGAAATCCTCTAATTACATAAGTGACCAAAATGTTGTACTTTCATGAAGAGTGAAAGTGACTTGGATATCAGATTACTTGACTCATCAGAAAGATCACTTCAGTATCACACATAGGAATGCTAATAGCTGCTGAGAAAGTTATTAAAATCCTAAACCATCTGCCCGCCCTAGAACACACGACTGATTCTTTACCATTTCCAAAAAAGGTCTTGTGTTAAAAATAATTCATGTATTCAAATACTCGTTCTAAACAGTTTCCTATTCAATTACTTTTTAAAATATTTATCTATCTATCTATCTATGGCTGTGTTGGGTCTTCGTTGCTGTGTGCAGGCTTTCTCTAGTTGCGGCGAGTGGGGGCTACGCTTCATTGCGGTGCGTGAGCTTCTCATTGCAGTGGCTTCTCTTGTTGCGGAGCACGGGCTTCAGTAGTTGTGGCACGTGGGCTCAGTAGTTGTGGCTTGCGGGCTCCAGAGCGCAGACTCAGTAGTTGTGGCACATGGGCTTAGTTGTTCCGCAGCACGTGGGATCTTCCCGGACCAGGGCTCGAACCCGTGTCCCCTGCACTGGCAGGCAGATTCTTAATCACTGCGCCACCAGGGAAGTCCTAGCAATGTTTCTTGACTTTCAAGCTTATCCTACCAGGTGAGGGAAACAACCTACGATTTTTTTTGTTTTCCTAAAACCCTGTCACCTGGATCAGGCAAGAAGATTCAAAAATTAAGGCACACTATTACCTGCCTGTGTAAGAGAATTTCACTATATCTCAGAGTTACATGTGTCCCTTCCTAGCCCCAAAGGGATGGGAATTCAACAGAAACAAGGGTCTAAATTACCAGGACGTCTAATGCTTCCAATAGAATAGAAGAGAATAGCATGGCATAGCATAGCAATAGCTAATGCTTCCAATAAAATAAAATTAAAAATAAATAAGTAAATAACCATGGCATGACCTTTATTTATCACCCAGGAAAGAGTCTGAGATTCAACCTTAAATAAAATTTCCCATGCTCACTTATTTCTCACCTATAAACAAATCTGAGTAGCAAGGTGAGCACCCAGTCTTTCTATAGTCCTGACTGAACACCCTAATGTCCACTTGGATTTGGGGAGGTGGCTGGATGGCAAACAGGCAGCTGATGTGAAGGGGTCCAGCCAGGGTATCTGGAAGAAGCCCTGACCAGCCAGTAACTCCAGCCACATCACTGTCATCTTCACCAGACTGTGAGGTCTCCGTGCACTGCCCGCCCCCATGTGATTGCTGCTGCACGGGTGTCACATGGGCTCATCTGGGTCATTGTCTCATGGCCTCCAGACACTGGTGTCTGCCCAATAATCTACACACGCCATCTGAAAGGGAGTGGGAAAGGTTTTATATGCAAGAAAGAACCAGGGAAACAGGTGAAGGGTGCGGAGGGACTGACCTGGATGGCCTGGCGGCCCTGCTGGGCATCAGCCAGCAGTTGGATGGTGAGCGCCCGTGAGTCCTGCAGCGCCTCCTGGAGGTAGACGAAGCTGTGGCCGCCGTGCCGGCCCACAGTACACTCTCGGCAGATGGGCACTGAGCACGTGTCACAGTACAGGTGCAGCACCTGGGGACCAGAGAGGGCCAGGTGTTAATGACAAGGGGGTGGGTGGCGGGGTGCTCTGCATCCCAGGACCCCACAATAAACAAGCACACCCCATAGGGAGCGGGAGCCCTGCAGGCAACTGTGAGGACAACTTGTTCCCCCCATCCCCACCCAAAGAAAAAACAACCAACACCCTCGTTCTACTCCAGTTCCATTCACAACCACAACTGAGACACCGCAAAGGCAAAGATGAAACAAAATGATCCTCCAGGGACTTCCCTGGGGGTCCAGTGCTTAAGACTCTGCGCTTCCACTACAGGGGGCACGGGTTCGATCCCTGCTTGGGGAACTAAGATTCTGCATGCCGCGCAGTGTGGCCAAAAAAAAAATTAAAAAATTTTTAAAAATGTGGTGCTCATCAATTGACCTTAGTAATTGACAATAATTATACAGTCATATGAATAAAACTATTTAAAACAAAAACAAAAGAAAACAATCATCCTCCATAAGAGATTTCCCTGTATCTGAGATTAATTACCCAGAAAGGTTCCAGGATTGATTGTCTCCCTGGTCTGAGACTGGTGGCCGGAATGAAAGGATAAATCGACAAGTTCCTCTTGCCACCCCACGCTCTGGGGTGGAAACCAGGTTGGAGGCCAGGATCAATCCCCCTCACACAGCAGTTGGCTGCCACCGTCCCCCCATCAAGGACACGAGCGCACCCAAGGCACTCAAGCAAGGTGCGGGCTTAAGCTTCTGGAACAGAGGCCAAAGGCTAATGGTAAAGTCAGCCAGCTTCTTGTCTTTCTTCTTCCTGCCAAGTCGTTCCAAGGGGCTGACCCTGGGAGGCAGCCGGTGCTGAGAGCGCCGCTTTATTCGATGCTCTGTGCCTCCCTGGGGCCCTGCGTGCTGTGGGGGGAGCAGCTTGGCACCACCTCCACCTGCTGATAAACCTGCTGAGAGCTGAGCTCTCAGGAGCCAAAGCTCCTTGGCACAGAACGGGGCCAGTCCTGTTGCATCCCTCCCCAGAGCCGGCACTTAGGGCCACTGTCTATAAATGTTTGCTGGCTTGCTGTCAAGAGCAGAGCTTCAGTTTGCCTCTGGTACACCTGGGGTGAAGGAAAGCGAGCCAACACTCGACAGGCAGGGAAGGGAGCATGTGTGTGTGTCGGGGGGTGGGGGGGTGTCTTTCACATACACAAGCACTCAATCTCCAGGTGAAGAGGCTGCACAGGGAGCAAGGGCTGGTCCCAACGCACGGAGGCTGGTTACCCTGTCCAAAGCACAAAGCACAGAGACCCAGAAAGTTCCTATTAGGCTGAAAGTCCCACACAGAAAGGGCCTGGGGCAGAGCGAGAACGCGGCTCCTCTCATTCTCCAGGTTATTTATTTTATTCCAACCAAAGTCTCGGCGTAGTGCGCGTCCACGAGGAAATGACTGCCCAAATGACTGTCAGCCAAACAGGCTGCTCCACGTAGGGGGTGTGTGATCCAGCAGGGGTTAGGTTGCTTCTCCGGGAACTCTGGGATCCAGGAATGGAAAAAGGAAAGACTTAGGATATCACGTTCCTACTTTGAAGAAATGGTTGTGATACGGCAAGTTTTCTGGACCCTATTTTACAGGAGGGAAACGTGATCGGGTTTGTAACTTTAGTGCCGATTTTTGTCCCGTGCTGTACGTTTTCCAGCAGCCGTGGGAGACGGAACCCAGGAGGCATCTGCCTTCCTTTGTGAAGGCTAATCACTTTTTGAAGAAGGTCCACCATTTAGAGACTATCTAATCTTTCTCATTTGATAAATCTAAAATTCCCAAGCCAGCCTTAGATACTAACCGAAAAACGCTCAACTGGATAAATGTGGGGAAATTCCCCGACACTCTCATTTTACGACACGGTGCTAAAGCAATTCTCCAGCCAGTTTCCACGACTCAACCACATCCCTCCCCTCTGCTCCCTCCATTTGTCACGGGAATAAAGGGATCACTCCTGCTAATGTGAAGTGTGAAAATCTCCTGGCAGAAGGCTCCCTGCTCTTACCAAACAGCTAAGCAATCTTCTCTTTACCTCTGCTCAGGAGTTACCTTTCCTTGGACAACGGTGTGGAATGACTAGTGTCCCCCTGCTTTAGGAGTCTGTGGGCTTCTGCGAGTGGGGAAGAACCTTAGGCTGCAGGCCCCCGCATGTCCAGCCTTGAGAGCCCAGGTACCTCTAAAATGGGCAAACGGGGGTCCTGGGATGTGACCCCACCTGACAGTGTTTCACATGGGACTGACGCAGCTCTAAGCGCCTGGAACCCCCTGTGATCTTGGAAGTGCCAGTGCTTCTGCCGTTCCAGGCTGACTATAGGACCACGGGGGTGGGGGTGGGGCTGGGGGTGACAGTATAAGTGGGTAAAAGCAGAGCCTCAGTGGTGCTTTTAATTAACTGTTGATTTTTTTAAAAAGAACACACTGTCTAAAACCTGAAAATGAGATCACATTTTGTAAATTTTTTTTTTGGCCGCACCATTCGGCACGTGGGACCTTAGTTTCCCCGACCAGGGATCAAACCTGGGCCCCTTGCAGTGGAAGCATGGAGTTTTAACCACTGGACCACCAGGGAAGTCCCACATTTTGGAAACTTTCTAGTGAAATATCAGAGTAAAACTTTGGGAAGATGTCACACACCATTTAGAAGCTCCACATCTCACTCACCTGGCAATTTCTAAGGTCAAAAACTTACAATTTGAGAGCTTATGAAACTCGGTGAATAGGCAAAGGTGCACACGGGTGTGCATGGGTGCAACTCTCTCTGAACCAGCTTACTTAAGGTTATTTTAAACGAATAAACTGGATGACTGTTCAGAGGGCCCACCGCCAGAAAGAAATGTGGCAGAGGCCATGAACTGTGGCTCTGGGAAGGAGCAGTCCTCTGGCGGCAGGAATTCCAAGGCCTGAGCTGCCCGTTTGGGGCTTCCCGGGCAGATGTGCGGACACGCCCCCTCCCCCCCACATGGCGACAATCTGGCTGCCCAGCTGAATGGGGCAGGCCTGACCTCTGACCTTGCAAGTGACCACCCTCTCCCCTGCCCCCAGCTTCCAGAACACGCCCCACCCACTGCCTTCCTCTCCCAAAATTTCTAAAATACCAGGCGGAGACAAAGACCTAGGAATGCGAGCCCAGCAGGAGAGGAATGGGGGGGGGGGGAGGAAAAAAATAAATAAATAAAAATACCAAGCAGGCAGGTTTACCTTAGCCAGGGCTTAAATAAAGTGCTCTGTTAATGAACAAGAATGTTCTACGTTTTATATTATTGATACGTGTGATCCAACAAGGAACACAAACACACACACACACACACTCACGTTGGAGCACCAGGTTAAAATACAACTATCCACATCAGTGAGAAGTGTAAACACAAAAGTATGGAGGGGGCCTCTCATTGTCAAGATCCCCCAACTGAAATAATAAATATTAACTGCTATAAACTTATTTTTTGAGATTTCTTTGACATCCCTTAAAATGACTGGGGACATGTGGCCTCCCACAAACTCAGGCCTAGACAGAAGGAGGTCTCCACCCACCACTACAGACACGAAGGGGAGGTGGGCTGGTGACAACCAGAAGCCTTATCTGTATGTAACACTCGGCAGGCTCTCCTATTAAAATTATGGTAAACCAAATTCAAGGAGTAAAGTCCAGCCATGCAACTAAGTCTATCCAACAACACCAAAACCAAGCTTTACTTGATTTAGGGAAAATACATTGAATGCCAGTGTTCTCAAACTCGCAGAAGCCCTCCTACATCTCTGGCCATGTGGTGCCACAGAGCTGTGGTCTCGGGGGGCCTGGGAAGAGGTGAAAGAAAGGAATCTGGACCCTCCTTCTTACACAATCACCACCAGCTCAAGACAGCAGAGTCCAGCTGTGGACAAGTTACTTCTTTCTGGGGAAAAGGAGTCAGAAACTTTTTAAGACAAGTTAGGGAACACACATGCATTTTTAATGCAAGAAGATACACAGGTGCAAGTCGTTTTTTAAAAAATCTGCCCCAGGGACTTCCCTGGTGGCACAGTGGTTAAGAATCCACCTGCCAATGCAGGGGACACAGGTTCTATCCCTGGTCCAGGAAGATCCCACATGCCTCAGAGCAACTAAGCCCGTGCGCCACAACTACGGAGCCCAAGTGCTGCAACTACTGAAGCCCCTGTGTCTAGAGCCCATGCTTTGCAACAAGAGAAGCCACGGCAATGAGAAGCCCGTGGAAGAGTAGCCCCCACTCGCTGCAACTAGACAAAGCTCACATGCAGCAATGAAGACCCAACGCAGACATAAGTAAATAAATAAATTAATTAAAAAAAAATCTGCCCCAATTTTTCAGTTGTTTCTACTTTTTTACGTAATCATCCAAAAATATGCTATATTCTATACATAGGTGAACTTTTTTTTTTTTTTTTTTTCTTTCATAGGTGAACTTTTTAAAGACACAAATAGGAGAGCATTATACTAGACCTTTTCACTTAATTATATTAACTGGGAGAATGTTTTGAGTTGGGCTGCCTGTTTTATGAGTGGCTGCATGGTATGTCGCCTGAAGATGATAGGATTTTAATGTTGTTCCCTAATTTTTGAAAACTCACAAGCAATGCCGCAGTGAATATCCTTTTATATTGTTCTTTACAAAGCCCACAATTGTCAATTTGATAATATATTCAACTGCTACATCATTTGATGAATCAGAAGAAAAAAATCTACTTGCATGTGTGGACAGTAAGGCTTCTCAAATTTAATAACTTGATGTCAGGTCAACCTCCATTCACGTGAAGAACAAAGGTTGTCAAGTGCCAATTTCTGTTCCCAAACAAGATCAGACCTACACGAAAGGCCGGCATGGGGACGCCAGGGAGCCGGGCAATGTGGGACTGGGAGTCCAGGTCCACTCTGCTTGGCTGGAAGGTGGAAGGTGGAGGCCGAGACTGAAAAGAAGCCCCAGAGGAGCAGCAAGAAAGCAAGGCTTGTGTTTTGTGTGCTCAGGATTGGCTGCTAGATTTTCCAAAACACAAGGGTAGAGGCGAGTGGGCCCGCTTGTTGGGATGATTCCAGAGTTGGACAGTGAGAGTGGTCTCAGGCAGTGTAAAGGAAGAGGGGAGTCCCAGAGGGTATCATTCAAACACCCGGTGAAACAAACATGGGCAGCCCCATACAAGCCCAGAACCCTGTCCTGCAATCCCCAAATTCAACAGATCTGGAGACCAAAAGTGTTTACACAAGCTGTTTGGCAGCAAAACCTGAACTGGTGTGAAAATGATCTCAAATTTTTATCTATACCATTTAGTGTGAGTTTTCATATATTTCACTGAAGAACTGCTAACATTCATTATTTTGTGGTGCTGTTTCACAGTATAAACTTTCCAAAATCATAAACGTTGAATGTCAAGGCACATCTAATCCCAAGGGCTAGGGTTAAAGACCTGCCAGGCCAGCTAGCTGAACAAGAGTCATTCCTGGGCTCAACAGGCAAGAGAAGGAGTTAAGACTACCGGGCGGTAGAGTGGGATGGGGGTGTACATGGGGGTGTACAAGTGGGGTCAGAGCACTTCTAGGCCAAATTTTTTGGCTCCTGTGGACAAGGCAAATTTGAAAAGGAAGGGTTGGAAACAGGAATGCTATCAGCTCGAACAACGTTTTTTGTTTTTGGCTGCGCTGCGCCGCGCGGCTTGCAGGATTTTAGTTCCCCAACCAGGGATCGAACCCGGGCCACAGCAGTGACAGCGCCGAGTCCTAACCACTGGACCGCCAGGGAACTCCCAGCTCTTAACAACTTTAGACTCAATGTGGTTGCTGGTACCAAGGGAAAGCATAGTTCAGTGATGACTGAACGTCCCATGCTGTTCCCCGGAGGTTTTTGTGCCACTCCGAAGGCCACATCATGATCCCTTTCCTATTTTTCAGAAGAAAATTTTCACACTCCCAATGACCACTGCTTCCCAACACCGACCAACCACCACGTACCACCCAGCAAGACCCAGCTCCTCCAGTGCCTCAACCCACGAGGCTTCCTCCAGGCTCCTGTTCCTCCCTATCACCTGCTCCCCTGCTTGTGGGGAACAGGTCCCAACACCCCAGAGCCAGGCACACGGGATCCCCACTTTATATTCCAGCAGTATTTATATCTTATACTTTATATTCCCTGTCTCAGGGCCCTCCTCCAGGAAGAACCCTCCCTGGGCACACAGCTTCTAATATTAACACATGCAAAAAGCAGAACCATTGCCTTTTTATAAAAAGCCACAGGTAATTAAAGGAGTAAGTTCTGTTTCTACAGTTAAATGACTGAATTTGGCTGAGCTCACTTGCAGATTTGGTAAAAAAGAGAGGAAAAAAAAAAACCCTCAATTTTTGGCCCAGAAAACTGTCAGAATTATTAAAAAGCATGAAAATGAGTTCATCCTAGAAAGGAAACCACTTCCCCTGTAGCACTGAAGCCCCAGAGAACAATGACACACACCGCCTTCCTCCAGTGTTGCCAGAGTCATAGACAAAAGAGCCTTACAAATATTTCTTACCATAGCTCCCCTCCTAAAACTGAGGCTGCAGCAGTAAATCTGACTCAAATACGGCCTTTAGGAGGCAAGGAAGGACATATAACCGAGGTGTGTGTGTTTTTCTGGGATCCTGACGATACTCAGGGACTGTGCAGCTGGGTTTTCAGGGCAGGAGAATCCTCCAAGGGAGCTCTAAGGGCAGAGGTCGAGGTGACGAGGAGGGTAGGGAAAAGCGCAGGCAGAAGACAGCGCTTCCCACGTGGAGCTAGAGTCAGCACTTCTCAGAGCCTTTGTAAAGTCCCCCAAAGAAGCATGTTTTATAAAGGTATAATCAGGATGTCACAAAATACTCAGTGTGGGACAATACACATGGGAACTCCAGAGATGAGCTATGCCTCTGTCCCTTCACTTCGAGTACCCGGAGTGCCCTCCCTATGCCAGCTGGCTATACTCAGGCCCCCGGCAGCCGCGCTGGCATCACTGAGAGCCTCCTCATGGGCCTGTATCCATCCTGCTCCCTCCCCAGATGCTGATAAACAAGTTCTCCATCCAAACCTCTGGGGGCACCCAACCCGCAAGAGCTCCTTCGCTCTTTGGACTATTCATTTGCCTGCTGGTCGGATTCTGGTTTTCAGGCTGGAGTCTTGGTATCTTTGCCCAACCACACAGCTTTGAGGCACAGTCATGGCTGGCCACCACCACCAAGGCCACCAGGGTTGACTGCCCACAGCCTGCAGTCTCTCTCCTTCCTGGAAGGCTTTAACAATGGCCCACACAAAAGAGCAGGTAACACCCCTGTGCTGGGGGGTTTCCTCCAAGAGACCCAAGTTACATGACATTCAGTGACACTCTGGAACATACCAGAACTGTGTTTGGGGTTACTGCCTACCAAACGGTTTTTCACAAACTTGTTGACTTAAATAAAATGTGGGTGCTTAAAAATTCTTCCAGTTCAAAAATAAAAACCAAACTTCCCTATCAACAGAGAAACAGACAGGTATATGTCCACACAATAGAATACTTTTAGCAATGAGAACGAATTATTGATTTTGTGCTATCACGCAGATGCTTGATGGAAAAATAAGAATCAAAAAAGCATATACTGCATAATTCTATTTCTATGAAGGCAAAACTAAGGTGAAAAAAAATCAAAGAAGTTGCAGGTGGAAACAGGGGTGACTGGAAGGAACTCAAGGGAGATGTTCTGGAGCCATGGATGTGTCGTTATGTTGTCTTGGTGGAAGGAGTAGGTACACAGGTGTATAGAATTGTCAAAATGGGGAACTCCCTGGCGGTCCAGTGGTTAAGACTCAGCGCTTCCATGGCGGCAGTGGGGATCTCAGGTTCGATCCCTGGTGGGGGAACTAAGATCCCGCAAGATGTGCAGCATGACCAAAGAATTTAAAAAGAATTGTCAAAATGTATACTTTTTATTTATGTAAATTATACCTAAAAAATAATATGTGAGGGGGAAACCCTCCCAGCGACCACCTAGCGGTGGTGGGGTGAGGCTTGGAGCCCAGCCTCAGCACAGGTTCCTCACAGCTAAAGACCTAATAAATACTCTTTGAGCCCATAAATGAGTTACTCCAATGGCCCCACATAATTTACTTCTAATAGGTCACTACCATTCTTCCCACAATGTTCCCATTAGGTATTATTTTTCCTTTGCCCTCCACTATAAATATTATCTTAAGTTTAATCTCACAAGAGGCAAGTCGGACTAACTCCCTGGAGGTTTTGATAAAAATTAGAACCCCGAGTCCGATTTACAGCCCCACAGGCGGCCAGCAGTCACACAAAGCCCTACGAAATCATTAGTGTCCCAGCTGCCGCCCAGGCTTGCACCTGACCTCTGATGTACTAATGAGTGGTCCAGGCAGCTTCCAGCAGCAAATAAAAGAGATTTGTTCCAACACGGAGATCACCGCCCACATAAATTACAGACTTTCAAATCAGGCACGAAAAGATGGATTTTGACACAGATACACAGTTTTCCTGTCGCAAAAGCAAGGTCCAGTTTTAATCTGTTGTGTTCTAGACCAGAATCGGTGGTGCTGAGAGGCTGACTGTAAAAAATGGCCAGACTGTAGGTGGCCACGTAACTCAGTCCTCACCTCTTAAACAGTGGGCAACGCCGTGCACCCGAAACCTTTCGCCACCCCCCCTGAAGTAGCAAAGAGGGTCTCAGTGGCCTGCATGGCTGAGATCATGTGGACAGGTGGATGTAAAGCAAGGGAAAGCACTCACCTGGAGAAGGGAAGCAGAAATAAAGACTCAGGTAAGAAAAGAAAATTCATAACAAAAAAGGTTTTGAAATATTACTAGCCCTATATTACCCCTCCAGCACAACCCAATATAATTGTTCCTTTCTCTCTCTCCCCAATTCGGCAAGTTCTATAATCCCGAGTAGCTGGGCACCTCCGTTACTCAGCTGTCCGCTGCCTTGGGCAACACAGGTCCAACACTGGCCTTCCCCGATGGCCCCGTGTGACACTGTCACACCCGGTGACAATTTTAAGAGCCAGCTAACCTTACCAAGCACTGCCTCCAAATCAGGAGGTGAACCGAAGATTTAATGCTGTAGGAATCTTATTCACAGGCAGGAATGATTTAAATTGGGGAGGGGGCCCATCAAGGAAGCAGTAGATGGACTCTGTGAATTCTCTCAATGCCACTAAGGGCCGCCCCTCGGTGTGGGGCTGGGGCGAGGGCTCCCCGTGTGTCTGTGGAGCCCCAAGCCTAGGCTCTCTGGCGGCACTCCTCAAAACTGCTGCCATCAAGGAGAGCATCAAACAGAGAGCAGACACACACAGTCCTCTATCCCCCGTGACACCTCAGGAATCACCAGAGGCTTTCTCAACAGTTTCCTTTGTGACCAAGAGCAGAGGGGCCTCAAACCACAGCTCCAGTGCAGCAGCTGAGGGCGAAAGGAAAAGCCTCAGTCTTATCAAGAAATGGATTTCTTTTTAAAACCCTTTTCAAGTTAGCACTTTGTTAGGCAATTAATTTAAATCACACCCTCCTTCAACTCCAACAACAGGAAACTTAATCCCACGGACACCCCTACAAATGAAACAGAGCCAGGCCAGGCCGGGAGACCAGCTTTATTTAAAGAGTCACCTGTCACCCATGCTGGGCTGGGCAACACGGGGAGGAATAGGAGTCCCGGGGCCGGTTCTGTGGTCCAGGCAGTCTACAGGGTGGGTCTTACTCCCTCCCCCCGTCCCAAGGGGAAAAAAATCCAAACTGCAGCGAGCAGTGGAGACCTCAGGCTAGCAATGAAGCCCTGAACCCTTGGAGCTCACCTACCCCTCTGCCCACCAGTGTGCACAGATCCTGACAGCTGCGGTTCTAAAGCACTAATTACAGCAGGATTTGGCAAGGAGTCAGGGAACCCCAACACCGGGCCAGCAGCGCGATTTCAGGCAGGGAAACGCCAACTAACCAGGAATAAGATACAATCTGAAAAAAGATCAACGTCTGGGGACACTACGGGTAAAACCACTGGAGTCAAACTCCTGTTTAGAAGCCTGAAAATTCCCAGGACCACTCATCATGCATGAATGAAGGTGTAATGAGAAAATAATGGTAATGAGAAAAAATTCAGGTCTCAGATATGGATGGAGCTTCGTCAGAAATCCCACTTCATTCCAACAAAGGAAGCCTGAGCTTCACCTCTTTGCACTGCACCTGCGTGCTGTTCAATAGAACTTGACAGCCTGCTGACCCTGACCCAGCAGGTAATGCAACCAGGAGACGCAGGAGGGGAGGGGCAGAACCTCCCCAGCACCCCCCAAGCCGATACTCAAGGATAAACTCCAGTTCAAAGGCTAGACCTGACAGGGTGGGGAAAGAAAATGTACAAGCTCTGAGCTGGGAAACAATCAGGTGGAGTGTTATGTAAGCTAAAGTTCAAGGCAGATGATAAAGGAACAGCCCTTAAATTGGTCTCTCCTTGGGTGTTTTAACTTCTGACCTGCTTCATTTGGCTCTCTGTGGGAGAGGGAGCGGGGAGTCGCCCTTACTTTGGCTGGCACCTAACCAGGAACGGTGAGATGCAAGGCCAGGGAGATGCAGACGTTTGTCTGTGATGGATCCTCAAATTGCTGTATTTTGAAGTTCTGGTCCCAGATGGCTCTTCCACAGTCCTTCTACACATGAACCCACTGCACCTCGAACTCTAAGGGCCTTCCCCAAGCAAGAGGCCCACTGGGAGTCTCGGGTTGGCCTGTCCACTTCTGGGTCAGCCGCAGGGAGCCTCCTGGCTCTCCCAACCTTTGCCTCCTGGATGTTAACTTCATCTATTTTAATACAGGTTGTAGTCTCTGAGGCCATGATGTCCTTAACAAGTATGCGGTGTTTGCAGATTTTTTGAACAACATTTTTCTTTATTTTCAGAAACTTGTTTTCCTTCAATACACCTAAACTTAGGCACTTGTAGATCTATTTATAAAACATAGAGAATAAACCATAATGAAAAAGAATATAAAAAAAGAATGTATATATGTGTATAACTGAGTCACTTTGCTGGACAGCAGAAATCAGCGTAACACTGTAAATCAACCACACTTCAACAACAACAACGAAAAAACCAACATAGAGGGAAAGCTGTCCTAGTAAAGATACATTGCAACATTTGCTGATTTTTTTAAACCATTTACACCGGACTCAAGGCTTTCAGCTAAGAGCCTTGGGAGGTTTAAAAAACAACTCAAGAAGTTTCCAATCTCCTACAAGTCTTGGGCGGTCAGTTTGGGGAAGTCCAGTCTGTTCGTGTTGTCTAAGCATAATTATTAACAACACCCTCCTTCACTCTCAAAAATGACCCAGTTTGGAAACCCACTGGACAGAATCAGTAAGACAAATGGGGAACTAACCAAAATACATGAGGGCAGATAGGAAAAACTGCCACCCAGAGAAGTACCAAATCCCTTCATAGGACTTACTGTGGTTGCATGGCCTGGGGGTGGGGCAGAAAGTCAGAAATGGCTTCTTAGAAAGAATGGGATAACGGGATTTTTTTTTTTTTTTAAAAAGGATGGGATGGAAGATTTACAAGTCCAAACAAAAGGAACACCTTCAGCAGAGAAGCACACTGTTCTTGGTCCAAGTGCAGGGAAGAATCTGGAGTAGACTGGAGGGGAAAGTTAGCTGGGAGCTCAAGGGAGGGGGGGACGAGGGAGTTGGGGGTAGGTGGCCTCTAGGGGATGACATGGAAGGAGACCAGGGCACAGCCTGGGGTCACCTTTTTTGTTAAGTCAAAAAACCTGGGTTCAGATATTGATGTGGTCCTTCCTTCTCCACCTCTTTTGGTTAAGTGGGCTCACTGAGCTTTTTCCACCCATAAAATGGGGAGAACACACTTCATCTCATGGGCGGTGGTGAAGAATTCATAAGAGAAGTGCGTGAAATGCAAATGCTGACCGGCAGTTCCAGCAGCAAAGAGCAGGGTGGCGGCCTGCCTGTGAGGGCTCCAGCTTGGTAAGTGGCCAGGCAAGTTAAATCAACTCTAGGAACCTGTTTGCAGGGCTGGATATGTTTGCAAGGCAGGACTGATAAGGGCTATAAAGCCACTCCAATGGCCTTTGGGGCTGGTGTTCACCAGAGCTGTGACTTTCTTTGCCCACTGAATGGAATGTTGAGAGATTCCATAAATACGCTTGGAAAAGGCATACTGGAAGACCACCTCTGACTTGTACATGTCTCCAACTTCCTATGCAGCCACCCTGCCTGCCCCTCCACTCTCATCAGTCAGATCAGCCTCTTTCAGGCCCTACCAACAGATGTCATATGTTCAACATGAATCCCCAAGGCAGGCACATTTCCTTACTGCACCCGCTCCTGGCACCAGGCCCTTCCCCTCAAAGAGGTGACAGTCCACCAGGAGGGATGATGAGTAAGGCCAACAAGTTCAGGGCTGGGGGAAGAAAGCTAACACTGGGGCTTCGATGTAAATCTCAGCACATTTCCTGGAGGAAGGGAAGCCCTAGTTTAGTCTAAAAGTGCAAACAGGAATGGGTGGGATAAAAGGTCCAGACAAGGAAGACTCTGGCAGGGAAACGCAAGACACCTTTCTCACTCCGCCTGAGATTCCACCGTCGCTGCCCTACAGTCTCTTCTCCACGGGGAGAACACCTTTTAAAGTCAGAGACAGCACCCCCTCCTTGAAGTCCTCCAGCGGCTCCCATCGTGCCACTGTTTGGATGGGTCACCCCGGATGCCACCTGTCCTGGACTCCACCTGCTGTTCCCTTTGCCTGAGAACTGTGCCCACCACCACCACCCCGCCGCCCATCCATATAAGGCTCCCTTCCCCAGTTCATTCAAGTCTCAGTATCACTTCCTCAGGAAGACACTTCCCCTGACCACTGGCTTCCCCTGCTGAATTTTCTTTGTAGCACTTTTCACTACCTGAAAGTATCTATGCACTGGTTCATGGTCTGTCTCCTCACTGGAATTTAGGCACTGCAAACGCTGCGAATTCTGTCTTGTTCAACGCTTCCTTCCCAGCCCCTACATGTCTGGCACATGGATGCTCAGTAAACAATTGAGTAAATCTACTTAGGTGAGGGGTTGGCGCTATATCCACCAGAACACACAGAAAAGGGGTGACGGCCAGCACTTCTGCAGCAGGTCCCCAGATGAACTGAGGTGTTCTGGCCACCTGTTTGACCTTGTTTAGCCATCTCACTAACTGCTGATGAAAAACACCCCACTTCAAAACAAAAACAAAACAAAAAACAAGGAAAGTGGAAGGGGAAGGAGACGGTGGGAGATTTGTTCCAAGGTGTGCAGGTCTAAAATGTGAACAGAAATCTAGGTTATGATAGGGAAATCCAGCTCCCATCACTAGTAGTAGGTAGTATCTGGGTGAATTTATGAACTTTTCCAGGAAAAGCCACTCGTGTGCAACTGCAGATGGTTGCACATGTTTTGCTATACCTCTCATCAAAATATAAAATCTACTTCCCCTCTGCTTGAATTGGGGCTGGTCTTGCAACTTCCCTTGCCCAGTCAAAGGCGCGTGGTGGTCACGCTATAAGCCTTGATGTGCTTGGTTGGAGCACTCACTCTCAGAGCCCAGCAGCCGTGCCCTGAGAAACCCAGGCCACAGGGAGAACCAAGGCACCCCGGGGTTCCGGCCCTAGTGGACCACCAGTCAGGGGAGCCAGCCCCCTCGGACCTTTCAGACCAGCTGACTTTCCACCTTCAATAACAAGGACAAAAGGCACACTGCGGAGTCATGAGAAACAATCAATAATCAAAACACCATTTCAATCTTATCCATGAGAAAAGATAGAACAGTTTTTCACTGAAAATAACGCCTTCTTCCCTTCTCGAGTAAGGCCTAGGGATAGAATAAGATAGTCAAGGTTCCTTCCCAGCTCTGCCCACAGCTAATTCCATCAAAATTCAATTCGTGGGTTCCATTCCAGACCCTGATCAGGCAGCAGCCACAGAGGGAGAGCCTGAGGAAAATGCAGATTCTTAAAACCCCAAGAGCTGGTCACAACCTCTCAGAGCCACAACAGCCTACTAAGCCCACCCAGAAGCATCTTTCCATGTCTGAGACCAGGTCTATGAACAGGTGATTCTCCAGAAATAACTACCCAGAACGTGGTAGAAAACCATTAAAGTGGGGGAAAGGAGAGTGTAAATCCCCAGTAAGCTTCCAAAATTATGTTTTTCCAGGGGTCATCCCTAAGCCACTGTCTCCCACACACTTCTGATAAAACCAAACTCCAGATCTGACACTCCGGTGGGTCTAGAGCTATAATCCTATTTCTCAACTCCGGCCCACTGTGGTTCTCAGGAAAAGCCTTAATCTCCATTTCTTCTCAGGAAAAAGAGAGAGCATACTTATCACTCCTCCAGCAACAAGAACCTTTACAAGCTTTATATTCAAGCCATCCAGCTAAGAATTCAGTACTTCCTTGAAAAAAAGATGATTTATAGCACCCTGCTTGAGATTGGAAGCAAACTAAATGTCCACCAATAGGAGACTAGTTAAACAACTGTTAAATAGATTGATTACTGGGCAACCATGAAAAAGAATATGATCCATGGAATGAACTCCAAAATACACTACTGAGGAGAAAATAAGGAAGGAGTAGTGTGCTACTATTCAAGCAAAGGAAGAAAACAGGTTCAAGAATTCAGGAGTACCTGAATGTGCTTAGATGCCATAGGATACTACCGTGTAGTATTTTTCACCCCACGCCCAACTGCAATGTGTTGATGTAGTTATTTATTTATTTTTAATTAATTTATTTTTGGCTGCATTGTCTTCGTTGTTGCGCGTGGGCTTTCTCTAGTTGCGGCGAGCGGGGGCTACTCTTCGATGCGGTGCACAGGCTTCTCATTGTGGTGGCTTCTCCTGTTGCAGAGCGCGGGCTTTAGGCACGCACAGGCTTCCGTAGCCTGTGGCATGCAGGGTCACTAGTTGTGGCACACAGGCTTAGTTGCTCGGTGGCATGTGGGATCTTCCCGGACCAGGGCTCGAACCTGTGTCCCCTGCATTGGCAGGGGGACGCTTAACCACTGTGTCACCAGGGAAGTCCCAATGTAGTTATTTAGAACCTAATGAAATTGTAAATACTTTTTGCTATTCCCTCACATTCCTAAAATATTTGCTGAGATAAGCTACATGTTTAATTACTGTTTACACTAAATAAATAACTAATATCAGATATTAACATGATATAATGTGAAGTGAAAAACAGAATACAAATAGTATGCACAGTATGATCTTCATAGGGGAATGGAGGGTGCCCACTTTCTTTTAAGCCATAAAATCAAGAATGATATAAACCAGGGAGTTCCCTAGTGGTCCAGTGGTGAAGACTCGGTACTGTCACCGCCACGGGCCCGGGTTCAATCCCTGGTCAGGGAACTAAGATCCCACAAGCCGCACGGCACGGCAGAAAAAGAATGATATAAACCAAACTGCTAACTATGGGTTAGGATGACCAGCCACTTAGTTTTCTATATTTTTTTGTTTCCACATAGGGCATCTATTAGGGAGCTCGAATGAAGCACAGGGCTCTCCCCTGAGGTTCATTTACCCAAGCACCGTCAGAGCCAGAAGGAATTTAATAACGGCAAACACGTCTCGAAGTGTTTACTGGGGTCGGTCCCTAGACCAGATGCTGTACACACATAAACTTGTTTAATCCTCATCACAGCCTTATGGGTTAGCGAGTATTATTAGTATCCATTTTACAGATGAAGAAACTGAGGCATAAATAGTGACTTGCCCAAGGACACAAGTAGAAAGTGGCAGAGCCTGGCTCCAGAGTCAATGTAGAAACCACAGGGGTTTGCCGCCTCTATTAACGGTGACAACACTCCCTCCCCCACAGCCTTGGAAAACTCACCTCTGTAATCTCCCACCACCCATCTAGGGTTTAGTAATACTGTGGCACAGGCAACATGTGTGCCAACAACCACTGCTAACATCAATCCTCTGACTCAATTTTTTTTTTTTTCATGAATCCCCAACTCAACAAAACCCTTGATGGCTCCCCACTGCCTATGGGTCAAGAGTAAACTCAAGTTGAACACGTCTTACTTTAACAGCATATTCCCCAGGCACCCTAAAATGAACTCAGGATGACGAAACCTCTCTGGGCAGAGGTTTTTGTCTTGCTTTGGCCTCTGCTCCTAACCGCTCGCCTCTGAGGGCCCCACCCTCCGCCTAGCTCTTATGGAGCCCCTTACCCTCTACAGAGGGTTTATCCCAACCACTCATCAAATTTCTACACACACACCCCTCCTCCCAGGCATAACCTAGTGAACAGGCAGCAGAGCTGGAAGAACCTATTCATCAATCTCCCAGCCCTCACAGCCCTGTGGTCCGAGGGAAGGAGCACGGCTCTCAACGTCCTTCTCCAGGATGTGCCCCAGGGCTCCAGTTCAGGCCACAACACTGCCCCTAATTTCACTCAGGCCCCACAATCCAAAAGGCTACCCGCCCCCCAAGGGAATCTGTGATCAATTTGGTCCAAGTCTTACGGCCAATCATAAAATAACTGGGTCCAAGATGGCGGCTGGTCCAATACGGAGCCTTTGTTCCTAGCGACTCCCTCGGCGTCACAATCTCCCTCCCGCCCTGCAAGAGGGAAGTTGACAGAAAATTCCTTCCCCACCTCCCCCCCAAGAGACAGTTGTTTATGCCTGGATGGTGAAACGAGGTTTCCTTTCTTTCTCTTTTGCAACTTCAATACTTGCCACCCTGAAATCGTTAAGCTCCAAAAAGGAAATTTCTAGGATTGTCACACAGGAGGTAATTACTTTAAACCCGAATCGCCCCATCCCTCTCAAAGCTGCCAGCTCTAACATCATTACCTCAGAAGAAAAGGTGTAGGTAACAGCGACTAAGAGACTTCAAACAACTCTCTGCTAGCCCAGTGAATTCAGTGGAGGAGGAGGAAGGCCTACAATCAAAGTCAACTCTGCACACGCTTCTTATTTATGGACTCAGCTCTTCTGCTAATTGTTTGCGTTCAACTAGTACCGACTGCGTTGATCTATCAACTGAATTCACTTTCTTTGCTCACTGTAGGCTGAAATTTAAATTTCAGGATTTGGGAATATTTTTTTAAGTAGGAGCGGGGGTGGGGATGGAATTAAAACCAACGCCTATCAAAAAAGAACACACTTTTCCCAATTCCCCCAAAGAAACACTGTCAAACAGGTTTTAAAATGCAGGAGTTGAACTAGGGACGTTTCCAGTCACATTTCGGGAAAGGGAGCTTTTTTAATGGCCTGTTCATGAAAGCCCTAACACAACAGGAAGGTGGAGAAGGTTGTTTTTAAAAACTAATAATGTTTTTCTCATCTTGTGTACTTTGACAAGTAACTTTTTCTATTCAAACCCCTCCCCCTCTCTCCCCCTCAGGTTTTCTAATGTGAATGGGGTTGCTGGTGGGGGTGGAGAAATGACTTGAGATTTCGGGATTTGATCAATGCAACATGTTAGGGGCAGAGCACAAGGTCAAAAGGAAATGATTAATCCCACAAGAGAAACAGGCGGATGGGGCAGGGAATGGCTCCCCTACAAAAGCCTCACTAATAAATAGGTCAAAAGATTAAAAAAAAAAAAAAAAAAAAACCTCTGGTGAGCAAGGTTTCCTCCCCAACCCAGACTCAGCAGTTCATCCTAAAATAGTTTCTAGAATCCAAAGAACATTAGTCGACACAAGCCAGTTTTCCTTCGGGTTATTTTTATTGGCTGATTACATTCCAGCTGTTGCCAAAGGGGGTCCAGAATCGGGGGAGAATAACCCCAGTCATCTGGATGACTAGACACTCTATGACAATTTCCATTACTGGAGGGAACCATGCTGTCATTAATGGAGACGGGGATATTTCAGGCCTACTTAAAAGAAGTTAGCAGTCCAGACACACAATATCCCTTTGAAATGCTATGACATCAACACTCTGAAAGTATATAAATAGGTCAAACACAAGGAGTGGGGAGGGAAATGCCTTACAAAAATCCTCTGGGAGACAATTTTCCTCTTAGCTTTTTTCACCCTCCCTAATGCTTGCTTGCTTTTAGAGCATCACATGCAAAAATTCATATTTCTAATTAATGATGCACATTTCCCCCCTCTAATCACCACATTCTCCTGTTCAAACAAACCCCAGATTGGCCACAGGGCTGGCACTGTAAACAAGCTCAGTCTGGCCTCAACACCCTTCTGCTCCCTTTACCTACCTCATCCCCCAAAGAACCCAGAGACTGGAAGGCTTCCTCACCAAGGGCCTCAGGGGCTCAATCCTGACACTGTCCAGGCTGGGTGGGGCTCCGTTCCACTTTTAAAATTTCATGGTAACAGATGACTATCTCGATTGAACGGCACTGAAGACATCCCCCAAGAATGCTTTGAGCCACAAAATCTTTTTTTTTGTTTTGTTTTGTTTTGCTTCTGGCCGCGTGGCATGTGGGATCTTAGTTCCCCGACTAGGGATCGAACCCTCACCCCCTGCATTGGCAGCACAGAGTCTTAACCACTGGACCACCAGGGAAGTCCCTGAGCCACAAAATCTTACAAATTACAGGGGAGCAGCCCTCAATTTGCGTCCACAATTGTGAGGGTGCACGGGTGTCAGATTCTCAGAAGTCCCTGATTATTAAAAAGAAAAAGGTAGGACTTCCCTGGTGGCGCAGTGGTTAAGAATCGGCCTGCCAACACAGGGGGCGTGGACTCGAGCCCTGATCTGGGAAGAGCCTATATGCCGCGGAGCAACTAAGCCCGTGCACCACAACTACTGAGCCTGCGAGCCACAACTACTGAAGCCTGTGCACCTAGAGCCCGTGCTCCGCAACGAGAGAAGCCACCGCAGTGAGAAGCCCGCGTACCACAATGAACAGTAGCCCCCGCTCGCCGCAACTAGAGAAAGCCCACGCGCAGCAACAAAGACCCAACGCAGCCAAAAATATAAATAAATAAATAAATTTATAGAAAAAGGTAAAGAATCCAGTTAATGCACTCAACTCTGCCCCTTCCATGAGACAAAAAAGCGGAGTGGAAGGAGGCTTGTTTGTCCAGGTAAACAAGCGTGGTTAATATAGGAATAAGGATCAGAACTCGGTCCTCCAGGGCCCCCCGATCCAGGCTCCTTTCTCTAGCCAGGATGTTTACAAATCCGTCCTAGTAGGGGATCCCAATGCCAGGTTTATAGTCCAAAGCCAACCAGAGGACTCAGCTCTACCTTCCCTCAGCCCCACAAGAAAAGATCTGCTTGCTACCTTCTGACCTTATCCGTCCAAACCGAGGCCCATTTCCCAAAGCACAGCTTTTAACTTTAAATTGCAGTCACTGTGCCCATCATCCCCCCAGCTCTCTGTTTAAGGCCCCCCCCGACCTCCCAGGGCCAGGATTCCCCAGGATCCCATTTCCTAAAACAAGAGAATCCTTGAAATTTTTAAAATAGTGTCTTAACCCTCCCCCAACCCCAGACACCGAGGCTACAGGGAGCCCGCTGGCTGAGGTGGAGGTGAGGGGCGTTGGGGGGTGTGGGTCCCGGGTGACAGGGCCGTGGCTCCGCCGGAGGAGCTCGGCCAGGGTCAGGGAAGGAACAGCAACCCATCCACCACTGCGAGCTGCAGCCACAGGATGCTTTGCTTGGCTTCCTGAGTTTTCCTGCCACCTTGAGTCCCAGCTGCTCCTCCACTGGCTCCACCGCAGCCTGGCTACTGGCCCAGGCTTCAGCCAGCTGCCAGGACTGGTGGCCAAAGGGTAAAAATGAAGAACACACAGCACTGTTTAAATGCCCGGCAAAGGGAAAGTAACCTCATACTCCTGTTCACGGATGCAGTATACTGTATTTCTGAGCCTCATTTCCCAAAAGGAGCATGAAAAGAAGCAATCCTTAGGAACATGAAATGATGAAGAGGGGGCAAAGCATCAGCAAAAACCATCTCCGCGTATCTTCAGAGAGACATTTCCAACAATCCGATGCCCCGATGACTCAGGGCCCCATGCCCCCCCCACCGGGGGCAGAGGGGTAGTACCAGGATAGCAGTGAGGAAACCAGCTGACTTCTGCAGAAACGTAACAGCAGATGGGCCAGACCTGTGGAACTCCCTTGGCAGGATTCCTCGCCCCGTACGACCAAGAGGGCAGAGAGAAACGCACCCTACCCCGAGGTGCACAACTGTCAAAACTCAAACATTTCAGATTGTGCATACAGGAATGCACCTACCCTGATCCCTACTCAACAAATAAGGAAACCGGGGCAAAGGGAGAGAGGAACGACCCTGCACAAGGTCACACAGTTGTAGGTGGCACTTTGCCACTTTCGCATAAAGGACACCCAAATACATTCCTTCCACCATGTGTCCTATCACAACTAAAAAGAAAAGAGCAGAGCCCCATATGGAGAGCCACCTGAGTTGAGACTCAGAGGCTGTGGAGAAGGGGCAGACCCTAAGGCAGATCTGTCTGGTTATTAGCACATTCCTCTGCCACATGAGGAAGGGGCTGCATTTAACGGAGCACAGATACTCGGTGGATACTTGCCAACTCGATGGACATAGTAAGTCAGGCGCTGGGCTGGATGCTGCCCTGCCTCAACAGGTTTAAAAAGCACAACTCATGAGCCATGACCCCATCTCCATTTTACAGATGGCGGAAACTGACGTTTGGCCCAGGTCACATGGCTGGTATGCAATGTGGCCCAGAAACTGCATGAAAGACACCAAGGGGCTTTATTTTTATTCCCTCACGGGGCTGGGCATGTTAATATTATTAATCCACAATATGCACAACTGGTTTGTGATGGCATGTAAAGCTCAAGTTACCTAGTGCCCACTGCTTTAACGTCTGTATGTATAACCCTAAACAACTGCCTACAACCCTGCTAGAGTGTGCCAAAGGCACAAATATCGGTTTATAAAAGAGCTAACTGCTTTGTAGGCAAGACTTAAAAAGAAAGGAATGATGAAATGAAGGAAGGAGGGAGGGAGGGAGGGAGGAAGGAAGCCACCCCTGGAGTAGTAGCAGGAGCTGCTCAGACAGATGAAGGACATGGGGACTGAAAACTAGCTGTGAGCAGAGCAGCCAGCAGCTGCATTCTTCCATCCTCTGTGCCCCTAGGGAATCCTAGATTTTTCGCAAGATCTTTGTAGGTCTAGTTCTGTATCAGGAGCAGGGTATGGGCCACTATCTCCCAGTCTCCACCCAAGCAGTGTAATTCACCGTGGGCAGTAAATGGCAGCCCTGGGGGCGGGTCTGGGGGACACATCCACAAGCTCACTGTTTCAGCCTTGTCTTAAAAATCACTGTACTCCCTCCATGGCATAGCGGTGGCTGCTTTAATACAATCTTCAAATGAAAGGGACACTTGGGGAAGATGTGTCCTGTTCAGCACATTCCTCTCTGTATTTGTCAAAGACTCCTCTCCTGGGGGTGGGCGGCAGTGGATGAATTCAAGGTGGCCTCTGCCACTGTAAAGAGTCTGAATGAAACAACTAGACAGAAAAGGGAAAAAAGAGAAGAGCTTTACTTACTGACTTAGTCTTTCGACGAAACATGGAATTTTAAAAAAACTGGGATATAGTATAATATTAACAGATCAATTTCCCAAGGAAGAGCAGTGCAGCTCTAAAAGAACGATTATTTCTTAACTCAAAATGAAAGCTGAATGTGCAGCACCCCCCCGAAGGGGGCGGTTGGGGGGAAGGCCCGGGCTTTCTCGGGGCTGCTACATGGTCTCCCCAACTGGGCACGGGGTGATGGCCCTTACTCTCCCCGACAAGCCGCCCTGAGATGCTCCTGCGGCCTCCTCGCAGCCTAAGTGCCTGCCAGGCCCCCGCGGGCCCCGTGCCTGTCAGACAGGTACCTGGAAGGCCTCCAGGTGGCTCCCATGCGGCCCTATTTAGACAGAGGAGGTGCCAACTGGCAGCAGGAGTAGCAGCTGAAGACCTGGCAACAGACGCAGCCTCGCCCTGGACGGCTGCGCGGACACCGAGACTCTGGCCCTGGCGCTCCGTCCCAGAGGGGCTAACCTAGTTCCAGCTGCTTTTGTCCGTAGCAGTTCCGCAGTTCCGCGGGCAGCAACTGTGGGGCATTTCACTCCAACACAGGCCAAAGCACTTCGTTAACCTGCCGAAATTGGATTTTCATCCCGATGTCAGTAAGACTGGAGAACTTTGCGGATATGAAGTAATGGACCCCATGACCCTCTTTTCAAAAGTGGCTCAGAGGAGGAGACAGTAATGTCATAGCTTGAAGTGAAACACCAAATAGTATGTTAGAGCATCATTTTTATCAAGGGCTGCTGAAATCAGGGCATCCTTTGATAAACAGGTGTATTGACAATTGGGGTTAAAATGCTAATGCAAAAAACAAAAGTGTGCCTGGGGCTCTGCTGTGCCCTTAAATCTCCTCTCCTAGGGCACCACTTAAAACCTCTCTCTCAAAGGGGCCACCTGCATTAGAACCCCAAGGTGCTAGCTAAAAATGCAAATTGGAACCCCACCCCAGTTTTAAAGAATCAGAATCTCTGTGGGGTAGGGAGCCCTGGGGTTAATCAACTCCAGTCGTTGTTAAACTGGAAAAGGCCGATTTAAACAAGAAGAATGAAATGAGAAATGTAAGCGAGCTCATAGCAGGCAGTCACTAAAAATGCTCTTTGCATAAAATACTTTAATTCTTCTGCTCCAATAGTTGAGGACACTTTTTTATTTATTTCACCTCCAGGCACCTTAACAGAAAAAGTACATTATCTGATGTTATTTGCATAACATTAAATCCAGGAGCTCCTCCACAAAGGAGGGCTGGTGTTCTGTGTTACTGTGGGCAGAGTCCACACCCTGGTTGCTTTCTGGTTTGGCTCTGCACCTTCCCAAGAGGGAGCAAGACAGTTTTCAGGGAGGTTCTAACCGCCCTTGGGCAAAAGGACTCCTTCCCCGAATGTTACTTGTCCTTGGCTAGGCTGGAACAGAAAATCCAGCAGGTAACAGGATAAGCATGCAGGCGGCAGGGCAGCCTGCTTCCCGAGGAAGACTAAACACAGTTCATTAAAACCCTGCAGAATGGGAGGCAGGGGATTAGTTCGTAGGGGGAAAGGGGGTACCTGCTAGCAGGAGAGGTGACGCCTGCCTACCCAGAGCTCTCTCCCTAATCAAGATCCAGTGTGCACCCCACCAGCCATCACTCCATTTGACAAGACCCAGCATCCTTTACTTAAAGTCCACTCTGTAAAGCCTGTCCCAAGAGCTGGGCAACCTCAAATGCTTTCTTCATCAAAAAAGAAGCTTACTGAGGAGTTAACTGCTTTATCTTAAAATGCTGAAGAGTTAAAAAAAGGTGGGGAGGGATCCTGTGAAGTGCAATAATCACTCAGCCCTTCCCATCTCTCCCCGCCCCACCCCGTCCCGCCCGCCAGGATTCCCCTGCTGTCCCGGCCAGTCACACCTAGCTCCAGCACCCAGGGGGCCCTTGCTCGGTCACAAACTTTCCAGCCCGGGCCCCGATGGGAAGGGCTCAAGCCACCACCCCAATAATCCTAAAAGGTTTCCCACTCCACCTCCCAATTACAGAAAACCAAGGGCATCACCATCAAAAAGCATTTATTAAGCACCTAACTGCCTAAAGCCCGGGCAAAGATTCACAGGAGCCTGGCCCCTGCTCTGGGAGAGGGTCATTTATGACCATTAAGACCAGAGTAAGGCAGGCTCCCAGAGGCCCATAAAACTCCCAGGGGAGGAAGTGGGGATTAACCACTTCCTCCCACCCCTCAAGAAGGGGTTTCAAGCTCTACCAAATTGCAGAATAGAAGGGTTCCCAGGGTGGGAGAAACGGGGGACGTGGGTAAGAAGATCCCATACCCGGGCCATGGCCTCTACCAGGGGACACGACTAACCCTGGGGTCTCTCAAGTTGCTTTGATTTTTACAGATGAGGGCTTCTGAGGTCCTGTTGCCCCCGCAGTTCCGTGGGGCACATTCTAGCAAGTCTCCTCACCGCCCCTCGGCACGGGTCTGGACTCTGTCCAGGGAGGGACAGGGCGTACACGAGGATTACGTGTTTATTTGACAAGTACTATGCTGGTACAATGGCTTAATTCTTTTACATACACATCAGCCAGATTTATTGGGTTGAAAACTGTCCCTATCCTGGGCAGTTTACAACCCCCTCATCTTTAACTCAATTTTTATTGAAACTTATTTCAGCAACTCTTACCCAAATCTAAGAAGAGCAGCTTACAAAGAAAGCCAACAACATGCAGAACCAAGCTTGAGTCAGCAAAGGAGAAGCATGTCAATGAGCCGTCCTGCACTGAAACCAGGAGTTTGGCTCTGAGCTTCCTGGCAGTCAGAGCAAAATGGGCAATATGCCACAACTATGTCATTGTCAAACCATCCACTTGAGAGGGCCAATAGTTCTCCTGGCAGCAGATTCAGACACAGCAGCGAGCCTGTAAATCCCCCTTCTCTGGGAAACACTTTAAGGTCTGTACGTGTAACAAATACACAGCTGGAAACACACTCGTGTAACCTGCTCTCTGGGCTTCCCTTCCCCCAAGTTAACAGAAATCCCTGCTGAAATCCTCCAGGGACAGTCTTTCTTTTTCTTGCTAGAGAAAAGCGGGTACAGGAGAGCTTCCCCAAAAATCCTTTTCTAGAAATCTCAAAAACTACTCTTCCCAAACTACTGCCCAAACCCTTCAAACAGGAGTGCAATCTACCCCAGCCCCACGACGGTCTGCGCGCGGGGGGGGGGGGGGGTCACTAAGACCCCAGAGTGTTTGGCAACAATGGACCAGGAGTGGGGGAAAGAGCCAAGCTTTCTCCCACCTCTGCGCTGGCACTTGGTTTCCAAGCTAAGTTTCCATCTCCCCACCCCATTTTAGCCATGACCCCCTTCCTTTGCCAGAACCTGCAGTGACTGGGGTGGGGGTGAGGAGGTCAGAGGGGTCCTGTTCTAGGTATTCTGTCCTGTGAAAAACCAGTCACCTATGAGGAACTCTGCAACAAAAGGGTCTGTAGGACCCAAATGCAGAGTGGGGGAGGGGTGGATCCTGCAGGGGGTAGGGGGAGCCTTTCAGGTTGGGGATTTCAGCCCTTCCAATAGCTTTAAGGAGTGTCAGGAGAACTGCCATATAAACTACAGCACTACAGCCCAGTTAAATTTTAAATTCTAACAGACACTTTTTTGTATAAGTGTGTCCCAAATATTGTATGAGACATACTTGTACTAAAAAATTGCTTACTGTTTATTAACTAGGCATCCTGGGCGGGGTGCCTAGGAGGGAGTTAGAGCTGGCAATCCTGGTCAGGAGGCTTCCTGCTGAGTTGGGGGGGGGGGGCGCGGGTCCCAGTGGAGTGAGGCAAATCTCTTGCCAGAACTTTGAGATTACTCCTCATTGGCTTTGTAACAAGGTTTTTTTGTTTGTTTTTATTTTATTTTATTTTTTAATGAGGGGAGGGGTCTTTAGTTTGACTGTGGTTAGGACTAAAGCTGGGGCACTTAATCCAGCCCAGGGGTGACTAAGCTGGGAGATGCAAACCTCACCCCACCCCCCTGCCCAAGAGCAGAGACAGAGGCTTCAATGGTGCTGGCCACTCAGCCAAAGCATCAACATTCCAGGAGGCAGCATTCCCGCCCTTCAGGAGGAACAAAGGGCCTGGGGAGGAATTCCTGCTGCCCCAAGCATGGGGGTGGGGTAGTATCCAAACAAAACTGGGCAGAAAAAAGTGCCCCCAGCAAGAGGCGCTAGGAAGAAGCCCATTCCCTCCAAGAGGAATGAGAAGGCCCAAGGAAAGACTCCAGCACGGATATTAAAATTCAGCCTTACAAACACGGAATGCAATCTGGGGGCTAAGTCTCTATCCGCGATGGAGTAAAGTTCAAGAAAGAAAAACCTCTAAAGGAAACAGGCCAAAAGCTCCGAATTTAATCATTAACTTTACCTTGAGGGTCTTCTTTGTATTCTTGCTACCGGCTGGCTTTTACTTAAAGTAACCAATGCGAACATTTCACTGTCCTTCAAAGAGGGTGGGATTCGCAGGCTTGTTTTTTAAACTACAGCTCCTTCGTCACCACAGATGATCTCCCAGGCAGATTCTAATCGCAGAGCCCCAGCACAAAGGAACTTCGGAAGGAGGGGAGCAGGTGCGGGTGAGAACTGGGGGAATCGGCCTCGTCTCTGGCCCACGTGCGGGGGGCACCCACCTCTGGGGACCACAGTGGACAGGATCTTCAAACAGCTTGAGGGGAGATGAGAGACTTGGGCACTCCAGGGCCTCGGTAAAGAAGGCTGGGGACAGACCGACGACTGCGAGGTTCTCTTTTGCTTTGAGGGCAGAGGTGTTTCCAAGGGTGACATCGCTCCCGTGGAAGTCCCCTTTCACCATCCCCAACCACAGGTTTTAAAGGGGGCCCAACAGCTCCCTGGAGCCTGTCTGAGTTAACACTGGTTGAACATTTGCTTTGCAGATAAAGTTCTAATCACCAAGGGGTCCTCAGCAAAGTGCTTCCCAGTTTTTCAGATGCCCTCAAAGGCTCCCAGGCCTTTCTTCCTGGAGACCACGACTGGTCCTCGCCCTCCACCTGAGTCCCCTCCCCACCCTCACCTCACTCTCGCTGCAAAAAAAAAAAAAAAAAATCATTTTCACGCCTTGTAGCCGGTTCTCACAGTATCCAATCCTCACTCCGTCCCAGCTCCAGGTCAGCAATCTACTACTTCCTTCAGCAGCCCAGTTCTCACTGGGGGCAGACGCCAAACACCAGGAAAGAGGAGGAAGAAGGCAGAACCCAACTCTGGATCCTGACGGAGTCGGGCGGTCAAGGACCCCTCACCCCACAGCAGCACTCAATGATCAAAGGACTCAGCAGTTCTGCACACGGGAAACAGCCTAAAACCAGGGGAAGGTGGTTCTGAATGACACTTACAACAGCTGGTTCAGGGCAAGGAACTGCCCCCACCCTTAACCCCTAAGTGAAGGATCCTCTGGTAACAACTCAAAGTTTCTAAGAAGCTCAAAACCAAAATTTTCTGAAAAGGAAGGGTCTTTGGGAATGGAAGCCACCAACCTGTCACCTCCAGTTGAGTTGGCAGGCCTGGGAAGCTATGAAGTTTCTCAGAAATGCTCAGGACCACAGGCCTAGACTCAAGGATAAGAACCCTCTGAAGGACACCCAGGACGCTGGCACTCTGCTGGCAGGACTTCACTCCTCTACCGAGTTACCCTTTCCTGAGCCCTGGAATTTTTTTTAACACATAAGCATGTAATACCTAATCAAAAACAATTTAGTACTTTACATGTACATCATTCACCAGAATACCCCCAAATCCCCGGGCACTCTATTTCCCTGTATAGTGATGTAAGGGTCCACAGAAGGCAACCTCTGTTCTGGTCCTTTGTGTCCTCAAACACCCGGAGAGAGCAGGCACATGGCCGGTGTTCAATGAGAAGTGTGTTGATTGAACGGAATTCACTTCCACATTTTCCGAGCAATCCTTGAGGAATTTGCCTCCCAGCAGGCAAGTGCTTGCTGGAAAACAATGTTCCCTGACCATTTGCATTGTGGCCCTGAAACAGCAAATGTTTAAAACAGGAAAAGAAAGGGGGGGGAGGGGTGAAATCTGGGCCTTTGCAGAGGCCAAAATGCCTCAAAGGTAAAGATTTTAGGGCGTTTTACAGCTACCTCCACCTCAGCAATAAACCAGGACATCAGACATGGCAACTTTCCGTCATCAGAGACTCATTCACATCCAAAAGCCCATGTCTCACTCTAGTTTCCATAAATCCTCCCCAACACCCATGACCAGAGCAGCAGACCAAATTCTCCAGAGATTAGCACTGAAAGGTACTAAAGCAAGGGAACTTTCTAGGGTGTCTTGATTATGATGGTGGTAGTATAGATGTATAACTTTGTCAGAACTCACCATCAAAATGCATGCTTAAAAATGAGTACATTTGATTGTGCCTACACTACACCTCAATAAAGATGATAATGAATGAACAAACTGTATATTGTCATGCAAGGATGTGCTAGATTATTAGATTTAAAAAAACAAAGCAAGATGTAGAACTATAGATGCAGTATACAAATATTTCCCAACAACTTCATTAACATCAGTGTGTGCACAATTAAAGATTAAATAATAGGGACTTCCCTGGTGGTCCAGTGGCTAAGACTCCGCGCTCCCAATGCAGGGGACCTGGGTTCAATCCCTGGTCAGGGAACTAGATCCCGCATGCCACAACGAAGATCCCTTACTCAGCAATGAAGACCCCACGTGCCACAACTAAGACCCAGTGCAGCCAAATAAATAAATAAATATTTTTTAAACGAAAAAAAAAAAAGATTATTAAATGATAAATACAGTCATAAAGATAATGTTGCAGAAGCATAGGAAATGAGACCAATGATACACTCCAACCTCTTACCAGTAGTTACATCTGGGGAGTGGAATCAGCAAGTTGTGTATTTTTAGCTACTTAGCACTTGCCTGTGTTAAAATGACTACTTACTTCTCTTCCAGTTAAAAAGCCCAATGAAGATAAAAACCAAGGGGAGAAGCGGCAGGTCTGTAGGGCCCTGCCCAATAACTGGTACACAGTAGGCAACAGAGCAACACATGCTTAAACACTGACTGATGTGTAACAGGCCTACACCAAATCAAGCATTGCCACTTATCTGTTATCTATTTCCTTAATAGCCACCAAACATCAAAGAGATTTTTCAGAGATCACCGGTATATGACCACAAAGCATGAACACTCAATATACATACATTAAACTGCAACCCAGTCGGCATTCACTGAGTACAGGCCTTAACACACCCTTCTCTTCACCCCCAGCTGACAGCTATATTCATAACTGTTTCCCAGAATTGTACGGGTTCAGAGAAAAAGGGGAAATGAGACCATTCACTAACAGTCAGGACACCAGGCTCATCATTTGTTCTAGATAAAATTAGACCCCACCTCCTATGATACACTAAGAATGTATTCTAAGGTAGGATTAAAGACACAATATGTAGAGACAGTAGAAGACGATCATCAGTCACAGTAAAATTTAAAATGTATACCAAGTTAAACTAAACTGAGGCAAGCCAAGGACTCTGAGAAATCCACTGCAAGAAAGAGCCAGTACTCAATATTTTGGATAAAATGCCTACAAATTGATTTTTTAAAAACCCAGAAGGGAGAGGCCCGAGAACCAAGGCAATCTGAGGAGGAAACCCAAATGGTCAATAAACAAAAAGACGCCCACCCCACAGTCATCACAGAAATGCAAAGTAAGCCAACAGGACGAGCCATTTTTCTCCCATTAGATTGATGGCAACAAGGCCGGGTGGGGTGGGAGGAAATGTGGCTGGCTAGGAGGCAAATTAACATTTCAAATGAGCCTCTCCAGCATCTTAGCAAGTCCCCGGCTGTGGGAGAAGGGGGAGCTTCCCTCCGGAAGCAACAAGGACACAAATTGATGGCAATGGCCAATGTAGAGAAAATCCCACATAAGAGAACAGCTAAGTAAATTTCACACCATGAATACTAAGTTTGGAGCAGTAATGACTAGCAAAGTAAGTACAGGAAAATGTCTACATGTTTTTAAAAACTGTATGTCTATACTCGCGTGTGTGTGTGAATGGCTGTTAAGGTTTGGAAGAAAACACACCCAGATCACACACTTTGGGAAGAAGTAGGACTGGGGGTACACTTTAAAAATTTTTTTTACAGATAATCTGAACAAAGATATTTATTACTTGCATAATTAAATAAGGATTAGACTTAAGTGGTCCCAGTTACCTCCTGGGAGGGAATACAGGTAGCCCTGAGAAAAATCTCAATTTTCCATTCATCCAGCAACTACAAGCTGAGGATGGTGAAGGAAGGAAGGAAAGGTCAAATAAATAGTCACAGAGACATACATATTCAGAAAAATTACCACCCAAAATGACAACTGCTGTGAAGTCTAAACAAAAGTCAGTTAAGGAAAAAAAAACTTCTCAATGTTGTTAAAAGAACACAAATTTAAAACAAAATTGCTACCTCTTCCCCCTTTATAGCCCCTGTCAAGTGTTTGCAAATGTTCTATGGTTTGTATTAAGCACTCATTCATCCGTGTTCCTCTTTTGTGTTCACTGTGGCAAACCTATCTGCATTTAGCACCAAGAAGGGGTGAGACCCTCCCACAGTGAGTGACAACATTTACAAGTGCCAACTGAAAGTCGAGGAGCCGAAATAAGAAGGGCCTGGCAGACAGGACAGGGATACCTCCCCCAGGTAGTTTTTTAGATTTTTTTTTTCTTAATCTGCTGAAACCACAGAATGTTATGCTCTGGATACTCTGGCTCCCCCCATGCAACACCCCCTCCATCATGCTTTACAAGCCAACATCGAGGACTCAACAGAGCCTGAAACTCAATCCTTTCTCCCAAACCAAGGCCAAATATCCCCTCCTCATCTTCATCATTTGATCTTATATGCTTCTTAGATTTTATTCCCATTTATTTATCTACTGCTTTTCATGCGTTTTTTTTTGTTGTTGTTTTGTTTTGTTTTTGGTGGAGAAGAGAATTGGTTTTGCATCCCAACAAGCAAAGAAATGGAAAAAACCTTGAAAATAAATTCTGTGGGGCTAGAACAAATAGGCACTGATGAACATTAAGTTCAGACAAATTCTGTGCTTGGTTCTGCAGTAAACACGATACAACCAATATAGGAAAAAAAAAAGGACCACTAATATGAATGCCGAAAACAGCAAATGTGAACACCATCCGTCCTTTTATGAGCAAGGGAAATGTTTGCTTTCCAACTTCAAAACTAGCTGCACTAGAAGCATTTTCACAGTCTGAGATGCCCAGATATAATAAGTGCCTTTCTTTGCATGTTTCTGTATGTTACTAACATTTCAATATAATTAACAACTATACCTCAGTTTTTGGATCTCAAGGTACGTCTGTCTTTTTACTGCACAATATACTTAAGGATGAATAAGATTACAAAATTAATAGCTGTTGTGAACCCCAAATGTTGTCCACAATTAACCGCTATCTCTTGCTAAGAGAGGATTTTGCTACGTCTTCATAACTTGGTTTCCACTCATCACCATAAATACAAACTCAAACACGAAACCCCTTTTCCCCTACTAACCTTCAGTTTAAAGTGGAGACACAAACCTAACTTCATTTACACTCCCTGGAGGCGATTCTTTCCAAGATTCCCTCAAAGCTCCAGATATTTGGGTTGGTCCATCGCTGATGAGAGCTATGCTTTTTTTATTTATTTGCACCCATGTGGCTTTTTAAAAATCTGGTTAAATTGGTAAAATAAATTTTCCTCTTCGCATATTCCTCTAAATCTCTGAAAGCTCTGATAAAGCTAACAACAACAACAATAAGGGAAATCAAAAACAAAGGGGGGCTTCCCTGGTGGCACAGTGGTTTGGTTAAGAATCCACCTGCCAGTGCAGGGGACACGGGTTCGAGCCCTGGTCTGGGAGGATCCCACATGCTGCGGAGCAACTAAGCCCGTGCACCACAACTGTGGAGCCTGCGCTCTGGAGCCCGCGAGCCACAACTACTGAAGCCCGTGCGCCTAGAGCCCGTGCTCGACAACAGGAGAGGCCGCCGCAATGAGAAGCCCGCGCACCGCAAGGAAGACTAGCCCCCACTCACCGCAACTAGAGAAGGCCCACGCGCAGCAACGAAGACCCAACGCAGCCAAAAATAAATGTAAATAAAATAAACTTATAAAAGAAAAAAAAAAAACCAAAGGGAATTTTTCTGAGAAGTTATTAAAAATAAAGGGCAGGACTGGTGGCTGGCTGGCAGGTGCTTCCACTGCCCCCTGCAGCACTGTCCCCAAAGCAATTCCTTCACTTTGAATTTCTGTCTTCACTTATATTTATTACTTTAGAAATTCTTTTATTGAAGTAGGGTTGATTTACAGTATCGTGTTAGTTTCAGGTATACAGCACAAGGATTCAGTTATATATGTATATATACTCCTTTTCAGATTCTTTTCCCTTACAGGTTATTACAAAATATTGAGTATAGTTCCCTGTGCTATATAGTAGGTCCTTGTTGTTCACTTATATTTATACATAGCACACACTGCAATTTTTCATCAGAAGATACCTCATTTGATTCTCAAACAAAAAAAGACAGCCCTAGGCAGACGAATGCAAATGTTACCATCCTATAGAGTGATGAGGAAACAGGAGGCACAAAGCCACACTTTTGCTGACAAATGTTCCTGATCAAAATGGAGGCTCCAGCAGAAGACAGTGACCAACACTCAACACAGCACTGCTCATATTCCAGGCATTAACATAAACAGTCGCCATCGCCAAAAACAGGAAACACGAGTGCCCTCCAACTGGCGAACGTATAAACTGTGGTACATTCATACAACGGAAAACTACTCAGCAACAAATAGGGAGGCACCACTGATTCCAGCAAATGCAGCTTGGCAAGTGGAAAAAGCCCGACTCAAAGAGTCAAACACTGTCAGATTCATGATCTTCTGGAGAAGACAAAACCATAGGACTGGAGAACAGGTAGAGGGCTGCCTGAGGCTGGGGGTTGGAGCATTTGGGGTGATGGGATGCTCTGTACTGAGCATGGTGGTGACTGCACTCTATGCTCTTGTCAAAAGGTGCAGAATTGTACACGAAAAAAAGGTGAATTTTAAAATGTGCGTTATCTACCTCAATACACAAAAACAAATACCAAAAAACCAAAATAGGAAATCACCAGACTTAGTAAGAATGAGGCCTTCCCTCTCAGCCTAAGGTTCTGCAGCACGAACTGCCCCCTGAACTGCAGGACAAAGCCGGGGGGTGGGGTGGGGGCAGGTCGTCCCAAAGGCCGAGGAGAGGAAGGGGAAGCAGGGAACGGAGCTCCTTCCTGCAGGGCCGAGGCTCCTCCCCTCACTCAAGATTATAACCATAATGGGCTGCACGGGTCTAGCTCACACCAGGGAGGTACCCACAGATGCCCCGGTGCACCAGCCTTTGGGGAAGGCAAGGAGAATCCCCCAATCCCAAACTGGTTGTGTAAGCTCCACAAAGAAAGGGATTCGGGGCTATTTTGCTCACTGCTCTTTCCCCAGGGCCTCCTGCCTTACACCAAATCCGATTTCATAGAAATTCAGGTCTGCTTACCTAGAAATTATCTGCACTTGTTTCATTTTTACTTAAACTGTGTAATTACACAAACAAGTACGAAGAACATACATAGGTCTGGGAACAAAAGCAGCAGCCTCTCTTGGTAAGCACATACATGACTCAGAGAGCTGGAAGCAGGGCGTGGGCTGTCCGTGGCTGGTGCAGCCTGCTGGCAAGTCAACAGCAAGCTGGGTTAGTCGAGACTGGAAACACACTGACAGGAACGGCACTGCTAACTTTGGACACGTTCTGGTCCTCCTTAGCCTGAGGTCTCCCCCCGCATTTTCATGAAATTTTCAAATGGAATCAAGCACCAAGCAGTGCTGCCGGAAGGAGTGGCCCAAGTGTGATTCCATCTTCCCAGCTGTGCTGCTTACTGAATTCTTATGGTCTCTCAGCTCGAACCCACCCTCCTGAGTAGACCACATCTCTGCTTTGCCCGCTGAATCCCTGTGACTCAGACAATAGGGGATGTGAGGGGGAGAAAGGCTTCGCTCTCTGCTGTCCCGCTTCCTGGGTGGTACCCTCAACAGACTTCTTACTCCAGCGTCATGGGCCCCTGGCCAGACCCATAGGTACCCTCCTATGTCTTAACAACTCCAACCTTTTCTCTTCCGATCTCCCAGCCCTTGGGTGGGAGCTGCTTCCCACAGCTGCTACTTCCCAGGTACCCGAGTGCTCTCTCCTTGCACTGCAGCTTCTCAGTTAACTCAAATAACACTAACAATTCTTTACATTAAATGACCTGTTAAAGTAACTAAAGTGGCTCTGGCTCCAGACTGATATTTATTTCTTCTACGTATCAGTAACCACCCCCGCTAAGAAGGATAAAAAAGGAGGGGATCCCTAAAACACAGAACTACCAAATGACCCAGCAATTCCACTCCTGGGTAGATATTTGGAAAAAATGAAAACGCTAATTCGGAAAGATATGTCCACCCTTATGTTCACAACAGCACTATTTACAATACCCAAGATACGGAAGCAACCTAAGTGTCTGTCAACAGATGAATGGATAAAGATGTGGAATAAATATACAATGGAATACTACTCAGCCACAAAAAATAATGAAATTTTGCCACTTGCAGCAATGTAGATGGACCTAGAGAATACTATGCTTAGTGAAATAAGTCAGACAAAGACATCCGTTATTCGTGGAATCTAAAATATAAAACAAATGAATAGCAAAACAGAAACAGACTTACAGACATAGAACACAAACTAGGGACTTCCCTGGCCGGTCCAGTGGTTAGAGGCTCCATGCTTCCACTGCAGGAGGCACAAGTTCGATCCCTGGTGGGGCAACTAAGATCCCTCCCACAGCAGTGAGGCAAAAAAAAAACAACAAAAAACACAAACTAGTGGTTACCTGTAGGGAGAGGGAAGTGGGTAGGGGGAAGATAGGAGCATGGGATTAAGAGGTACAAACTACTATGTATAAAATGGATAAGCAACAAGGATATACTGTACAGCAGAGAGAATTATAGCCTTTATTTTGCAATAACTTTTACTGGAATATAACCTAAAATACTGAATCACTACACTATACACCTGAAACTAATATAATATTGTAAATCAACTATCCTTCAATTTAAAAGGGGGTGAGGGGACCCTAACACCTTTCTTAGGGATGCTGAAAGGAAAAATTAGATAAAAGATCAAGACTACACACCCTCCTCTAGAGTCAATCCAATGCAGCCTCCTCGAAACCACTCCTGCCTTTCTTCCATCTTCTGCCTAAATCCCACCATTCTCCAAGATTCATCTTAAACTCCTCTCTTTCAACCCAAACTCATCTCCCAGTCAGAACCTCTGTTTAGATGCCACGAGCTTTTAACACTTATTATTTCCTCTGGTAATGTAAATGAGACCACATATAAAGTAGCCACCCAGGAAGGTAAGAATCCCCCTTCCCCATCAACTACTTTCTTCCAGTTCTGTCTTCCCAGTAGACTAACTGCAAGGCTCCAGCATCCTCAGCAAGGAGCATAATTCCTAGCAGAAAACAGACATTCAAATATTTTGATGACAAATCTTAACACATCGAGTCCTGTCAGCAATGAGAAACCGCCCAAATTATTTCATGGTATCAAATATCGCTTGGCCATCAACCAGGAAGTATTTTTTTAAGAAGGGTAAGCAACATATTTAATTTCACGAAGAAGGAATTTTACCCATTTGGCTGCAACTCGCGGGAAAAATTGAAGCCAAATTTTTTTTTCAGGAGACTCACACAGTTAGGTACATGTATATTGAAACAAATTTTTCTAACTCTTTCTTCAAAGCACCTTCGTATAAATCATAACTCCCCTCCACAAATAGGTCTCTAAAACTACTCCTACCATTTCCACCTGAAAGGTGAAGTGACTTGTCCAAGGTCACACAGCTACTTCCGCGTAACACCAGGCTGTGAACCCAGGTCTTCTTACTCTAAAGCTCATGCTCTTGTCTTTGCACCAAGAAGCTACAAGCATTTTCCCATTTACTGTTCCCCTTTTAATCCCCCAACTACATAATGTGAGAGAGAACATTTTCAGGGCATTCTGTGGCTTGAAAAGGAAGAGGTCTCCTTTGTTTCTGGCAAAGGGATCATGGCAGCATTACGAGCATATTCTGATTAAACCCAACTTGCATCACCACTGAGAACCAGCAACCTGGCAACATCTTTCACGAATTGGTCCTTAAGTCCACTAACATCAACCAAGGCCAGATCTGGTGTAAGAGCCCCACCAGTGCCAGAGTAGTTGCTCTGAAGTGCTGGGGCCACAGGGCGAGAGTAGCTGGGGCAAGGGCGGGTGGGGGTCTCCACTGCCTGAGATCACGGAAGAACAGGCCTATGTTAGAGGTTGGTTGACAGAGGAAGCACCCTTCTCACTTTGATACTGTAGAGATCTGCTATGAGACAGACATTTGAGACTAATTAAAACTCAAGGCCTCGGACTTCCCTGGTGGCGCAGTGGTGAAGAATCCGCCTGCCGATGCAGGGGACACAGGTTCGAGCCCTGGTCTGGGAAGATCCTACATGCCACGGAGCAACTAAGCCCATGAGCCGCAACTACTGAGCCTGCGCTCTAGAGCCCGCGAGCCACAACTACTGAAGCCGGCACCCCTGAGAGCCCATGTTCTGCAACAAGAGAAGCCACCACAATGAGAAGCCCGTGCACCGCAACAAAGAGTAGCCCCTGCTCACCACAACCAGAGAAAGCCTGCGCGCAGCAACAAAGACCCAACGCAGCCAAATAAATAAATAAATATATATATTAAAAAAAAAAAAAAACCCAAAAAACTCAAGGCCTCTTCCTTGCTAAATCATTGTTCTGCTAATACTTCGCATTAAGTTCATTCTGGAAGGAGAAGTAGTCACGGTAATGACGGTCACACTCACTTTTGCCAAGAGACCATACTGTGGCCCATTTGTAATTACCTGTGTGCTATTTAATTTTCTCCTTAATAACTTAAAAAGACCAAAAACAAGATAAAACACAAGAAGCTAAAGATTCAAGCAAGAAATTTAATATTAAAAATCAGACTTGGGCTTCCCTGGTGGCGCAGTGGTTAAGAATCTGCCTGCCAATGCAGGGGACATGGGTTCAAGCCCTGGTCCAGGAAGTTCCCACATGCCGCAGAGCAACAAAGCCCGTGCGCCACAACTACTGAAGCCCACGTGACTAGAGCCCATGCTCCGCAATGAAGAGTAGCTCCCGCTCGCCGCAACTAGAGAAAGCCTGCGTGCAGCAAGGAAGACCCAACACAGCCAAAAATAAATAAATAAAAATAAATTAATTAATTTTTTTAAAAATCAGACTTTTATGGACTAGTTTCAAAAAAACAATAAATTTGCCAAATATTGTATATAAATAGTAGTGTGGGGAGTTCCCTGGTGGTGTAGTGATTAGGATTCCAGGCTTTCACTGCCATGGCCTGGGTTCAATCCCTGGTCGGGCAACTGAGATTCCACAAGCTGCACAGCACAGCCAAAAAAAAATTTTTGTTTTAATTTTTAATTAAAAATTAAAAACAAACAAAAAAAAAACTAGCAGTGTGAAAAGAGTGCTAGACTAGACAAGTTCCTGCTTAAGTCATTTCATCACCCCCCAGCCTGTCTCCCCATTTGTAAAGTAGCAGTTTTTCTATGATGATTTAAGGCCTTTCTTGTGATAACTGAAGTTTCCTCTTCAGGAACACCTAAACACACACCTGACAACACCGTGAAATTAAAGCTTATAAAATATTCCAGTCCCTGAAATCAGACTGTTCCCTTGAGCAAGTTGATCCATTTCCTTGAAATGTCATGGTGCCAAAAAAGATCAAGTCTTTAAAGATTAATGGTTGTCAAATACATCATATAAAATGTGAACAGTAACAGTGGCCTTCCATCTCTAAAAAAAAAATAGCTGAGGGCATTGATGTAGCCTCTAAACACAGCTGTACCCATTTTTTCCCATAGGCTCGGGGAGCCCTATAACCCTAAGATGGTCTAGACCAGAAGTTAAAGTTGAGGTCCAGTTTTTCTAAGGTGAAACAAGTTTTATGCATGTTTCTCCAGCTCACTTTGCATCACCTGAAAGAATCACTACATCCTTCCGTTTAGATCATAGAAAACTGACAGAAGCCACAATTTCCAACACTGACATTAGTTTTCTTCTACAGCATCCCCTCTAGGGGAAAGAGGGGTGGGGTGGGGAGTCTGCTGCAATACTCAACAGTTTATTAATAAAAGCTATTACAAAAAACTAGGTCCTACTGTATAGCACCGAGAACCACATTCAGTATCCTATGATAAACCATAATGGAAAACACATTAAAAAAAGAATATATATACATATATATATATGTATATATAACTGAATCACTTGGCTGTACAGCAAAAATCAACACAACGTTGTAAATCAACTATACTTCAATAAAAAAAATTCTTAATTAAAAAAAAAAACCTGGGACTTCCGTGGTGGCGCAGTGGTTAAGAATCCGCCTGCCAATGTAGGGGACACGGGTTCAAGCCCTGGTCCCGGAAGATGTCACATGCCACGGAGCAACTAAGCCCGTGCGCCACAACTACTGAAGCCTGTGCTCCGCTACAAGACAAGCCACTGCAATGAGAAAACTGCGCACCGCAACAAAGAGTAGCCCCTGCTCAACGCAACGAGAGAGAGCCCAACACAGCCAAAGATAAATAAATAAAATAAATTCATAATAAAACAAAACAGCTATTACAAGTGTTTACAATTGGTTTCTACTGTGCTACAGACTCTTTAAATATGTTAACTGGAATCCTTAACACTGCAAAGTGTTACAGATGAGAAAACTAACGCAGAGCAAGAAATCTCAACCTAAAACCACATTGCCTAAATGCTTAAGTAAAAATAAAGCTAATTCAGAAAGAGTCATGTACCAAAATATTCATTGCAGCTCTGTTTACAATAGCCAGGACATGGAAGCAACCTAGGTGTCCATCATCGGATGAATGGATAAAGAAGATGTGGCACATATATACAATGGAATATTACTCAGCCATAAAAAGAAATGAAATGGAGGTATTTGTAATGAGGTGGATGGAGTTAGAGTCTGTCATACAGAGTGAAGTAAGTCAGAAAGAGAAAAAGAAATACAGTATGCTAACACATATATATGGAATCTAAGGAAAAAAAAAATTAAAAAAAAAAGGTCATGAAGAACCTAGTGGCAAGATGGGAATAAAGACACAGACCTACTAGAGAATGGACTTGAGGATATGGGGAGGGGGAGGGGTGAGATGTGACAGGGTGAGAGAGTGTCATGGACATATATACACTACCAAATGTGAAATAGATAGCTAGTGGGAAGCAGCCGCATAGCACAGGGAGATCAGCTCGGTGCTTTGTGACCACCTAGAGGGGTGGGATAGGGAGGGTGGGAGGGAGGGAGATGCAAGAGGGATGAGATATGGGAACATATGTATATGTATAACTGATTCACTTTGTTATAAAGCAGAAGCTAACACACCATTGTAAAGCAATTATACTTCAATAAAGATGTTTTAAAAAAAAAAAAGTCTAATGAAAAAAAAATTAAATAAGTGCTCAATAAATGATAAAAAAAAAAAATAAAGCTAAATAAACAGACAGCTTTAATAAGAAATATCACAAAAACATTATCCCAATTCCTACTAAAACTTCCTTTACCATATCCTCTTTTCTGCTCAACACTTACCCAGTACAAGCCTACAGATGATCCTAAGAGAAAGATCTCCCTCTGACATTGATCTCAAAGAGAGGCAGAGGGCACAGAACAAAATCTGCGGATGTGGTCTATCTAAACACACCATAATCATGGCTGCTGACGCCACCTATTCACAATTCTCATTTTTTAAACACCTGTGAAGATGTTCTATCAGATCCATATTTAGCAGCAAAATCTCCATGTGCAGATTTTTTAGTAGAAGAACATCTTTATAACTGTCCCAATTAGTCGAAGACATTAAAGAAGTCTGCAAACTCCACTGGCATTTCAACAAGGCTAGATAGAAGGAAATGGCTGCCCGAACTTTCCAGAAGCAACAATAACAACTAAGGATACAGTTGCTGACAGATGTTTGACAGAGGCTGGGCAGGGGGGTTTCCAAAGCCCACTCAGGGACCCTCAAAATTCACAAGATGTGGGAGCCATGAGGGGAGCCCTCAGTCTACACAACTGACCTGACCCACACTTCACTGTCCTGTGCACACTGCTCGGTTTCATTCAAATCCCATTAATATTAAAAAAAAAAAAAAATCCCATTAACGATGACAGAATGTGCAATTTTGCACAAGCCTGTCGGATAAACAATCACAATCAAGAAAAGCCTGTCAGATAAATAATCACAATCAAGAATTGCACCCTTGGGACTTCCCTGGTGGCACAGTGGTTAAGAATCCGCTTGCCAATGCAGGGGACACGGGTTCGAGCCCTGGTCCGGGAAGATCCCACATGCCACGGAGCAACTAAGCCCGTGCGCCACAACTACTGAGCCTGCGCGCCACAACTACTGAGCCCTCATGACACAACTACTGAAGCCCACGCACCTAGAGCCCATGCTTGCAACAAGAGAAGCCACTGCAATGAGAAGCCCACGCACCGCAACAGAGTAGCCCCCGCTCACCACAACTAAAAAAAGCCCACTCGCAGCAAGGAAGACCCAACGCAGCCAAAAATAAATAAATTAATTAATTTTTTTAAATTGGCCTGATGTCTTCGGATTAAATATGAATCTCTCAAAATTTCAGTTGGGTGTTAGTGGGAGATTAAACCCAGGCATTAGGGGTCTTCACCTGTTTGATTCCACCATACCTTCAAAGCCAACTGTAAGCCAACTATCTAAAACACGAAGGAAACTGGAGATGCAATCTGAAGAGGCAAAGAAACGCTGGAATAGGGTTTAAGCCAAAGTTTCAGATGTAAATTGCCCACGCTCATCCCCCCCCACCCCTCCCAATTTTTCTGTTAACAAGCCAGAGTCTTGTCAATCAAAACAGTCAATCTGGTTTCAGTCAACTAGGTTTGTGGGTACAGACAAAACCTCAAAGGGAGAGGAATAATTTAGTATTGAAGAAGCAGGAGGTCACATCAACTGAAGAGGAAAGATGGCTCAAGCCTCCTCCTGCAAGTCACAAAGCTTGAAAGGTCAAAGAACGAGGAACAGAGTGGGCTGCAGTGGTGGCATCTTTTGCTCCCTTCAGGCAACTGTAATTCTTTATCAGTATTTTTCCCCTCTCTTCCAAAATAAGAGAGATGGCACAACAGCCTTAGTGAGTCAAGCCTTCAACTCTTTGTCAGTGTTATGGGGAAAAGGGGGAGGAACCACTACTTTGAAACCGCCTGCATGGTAGAATTCTTCTCAACCTTTCGCTTAAGTGTCATGAAGAATGACATCGAAATGGTCCTTTATTAGCTAAGAATGAATACATCTGAAATAAACCTTGCCCTGTGTGAGGAGCTGGCGAGTAAGCAACCCATGTGACTTCAGTTAGCACCAAAGGAAATAAAATTTGGAGGGGATTAAATTTCAGAGCTATATAGAATTATCAAGTAAATTAAAATTCCTCATAATCAGAAAAACTTATAAAACCCTTTCTTCTGACAAACTACCTCAACAACAAAAGCATTTGAACCATTTCACCTCCTCATTTAAGGCTTCCTCCAAAACTAACTCCCTTTCTATATATACACAGAATTTTTTAAATGAAAACATAAAAAGCCAAACAGTTGTGCTCAAAATTTTACATGTTAGGAGAAATTAGAAAACTACACATTTTAATGTTGGTTTTAGTGACCTGAAATGTTTTAAAATTACATGTGTGTGCATTTTCTTCTTTTTTTTTTTTAATTGGCTATGCCTCGCAGCTTGTGGGATCTTAGTTCCCCAACCAGGGATTGAACCTGGGCCCTCAACAGTGAGAGCATGGAGTCCTAACCACTGGACTGCCAGGGAATTCCCCATTCATCAAGCATTTTCTTAATTCAACAGATTTCAATCCACAAATATCCACCTGCTGAACTAGATTCAAAGCAGGAACCTCCAATTATTTCCAAGGTATGGAAAGTTTGGTTTTCTGGTGAATAGGTGAGATGTGTGTGCTATGCAGACACACATCTACCTAGTCCTATAGAACGGGTTGAAGATGGGGCACAGAAACAACTAGAATGCACATTTCTACTCACTTTTTCTCTTTTGTCCTTAAAAAAAAAAGCCTCTTGCTATAAATTTTACAATGTACAAAACATACGCATATTATTTTAAAACATACACTGAGTATGCATGCCTGAAAAAGCTTAGACTCTGGGAATGCAAAATAAAATACATTGGTGCCAATACTGGTACAATCCCCATTTACAGGAGCTTATTCAAAATAAGATACAAGAATTCATTCCACAACCAATTATTTTAGGCAGCAAATCGTCTTCCTCAAAGTGGTTTGAGGCTGATTTTTTGAGAGTGGTTTCCTGGGGAAAGATAGTCCCCCCACAAGCCTAGGACAGCTCAATACTTAGGGTCACACTGGATTGGCATTCTAGAACCTATATTTCCAGGGAGTGAAAATAAATTGCATCAGCACCTACACCCCATTTTCCATCCAGGAGACTCAGGAAAATCCACCCCCACCCCCGCCTTCATAACAGGGAACAATACTGCCATCCTCGAGCTACAATATATCCCTCGGCTCAAGATGGCAACTGGGTCACCACTGCCCCCACCGCCCCCCCCCCCAGTGACAGGGCCTTTCCCGGGGACCGGAACAGGCTCAGACCCCACTCGGCTTCTCGCCATTTACAGAATCCTACCGCCCGAGCTCTGAACACGCTCACACACCCTTTCAGCTTCCAGTGTCGCCTCCAAGGCAGCCAAGGGCTCACATCCCACGTGCAATTAACACATTAAAAGGCACCTCGTGAAGGTGGGAGCAGCGCGCTCCAGTCCCACTCAACTGCCTAACACTCCCCCCCAGATACGTGCAGACGCCGTCTCGGCCCCGCCGCCTCCCGCTCGCCGAGGCGGGCTCCGGGCCGGCCGGGCTGGGGCTGGCCCACCGCCGCGGCGCCTCCGCCCGCCTCTCCCAGGCCCCGCGGGAGGCGCGCGGCCAGCGGTCAGGAGCGCGGGCCCCCAATTCCCGGCCTGGCTAACCGCCGGCCTCGGCGCCTGCAGGCCTTTCGGACTGACCACCAAGGCGAAAACCCCAAACTCTGTTTTTTAAATGGACCAAATACAGAGTGGGAGCAAACAACCCTCATCATTCCGTTGGGAAACCCAGCTCCCTCCTTTTAGATTTTAAAATTAAGTTTTAAACCAGTGCTCAGAACACCACCTTGTCAGTCCTGAGGGGCCGTTTCCGGGGGGGTGCGGGGAATGCTTAAGGAAAGCAGTCTGGGAAGAGACCCTACCGGCTGCTTCCCGCACCCCTAGGTGGCCAACTGTCGGAGGCACCCTCCTTAAAATTAAAGGGGAAGAGCCAGGCGTCGGGGCCCTCTTCCCAAGGTCAGGTGGCATTAGTCACCATCAGGCAAGGGCGCCCTGAATTATTTAATGGAGCCTGTTGACCCGGGAGGCAACTCAGTAAAGGAGCACGTTTCAAAAACTGAAGTACACTGTACCTACTGTAAAACACATGAATGTAGGCATCCAGTCCGTCACAATCAAATAGAGGACAGGACGATCGTCCTCCACAGTGCCTTCAGTCTCCTTTTCCCAATCCGAAGAATGGTTTTTTAAAGGAACAATATTACTAAACTGTGAAGGATCACTCCCTTGGAAGGAAACGAAGAATTTAGGCCGTGGGTGGGATCCCCTCTGTGAACCTGGTGCTTTCCCTCCCAACACTTGACTTCTCCATTCACAGCATTGGTTTGTCCCTTTAAACTTAAATTCCCTAACATTCCAAATCCAGGAACGATTAAAGAGATCTAACAACTGTTTTCCAAGTTTTCTTCTTTTAATGAAAAACCAAGAAGGGGAAGTAGAATTTTGCTCAAAACTGAGCAAATGTCATGTTTTAAAAGGATAGTTGGTCTAACAGTGTAATATCTTAGTGCCTTTGCCAAACAACTTCAACCTAGTATTGCACACGTTAAAAAAAAATCTAAATGTTCAGGGCATCCAGGTACCTCCCAGGGTGAGGGGAGCGACACTTCACACGCTCCCATACCTTTTGAATGGTTTAATAATTTAAAAAGTGTATAAACCTTTTACAAGTCTGGCAACACTGAGCATCTACTGTTTTAACCCAAATAAAACGTATGTGGATCTTTAACTGGGAATATAAATAAAACCTGACATTTAAACTCAACTGCTGGGAGGGAGGGTTCAATCAACGCCCCTGCCAGGAGGGAAACTGTGGCGGATTCAAGGCGCCCTCTCCCTCCCCCCCTTCCCCTTCCCCTCCCCCTCGACGCTAATCTTCCCGGCGAATTGGTTCCCTCTTTCCATTCCCGGGATTCGGATCGGTATTTAACTCAATCCATTTTTGAAAGAACCTACTAGAAACATTCAGCCATGAATGTGGGAAAACTTTAAAGATGAGTCCATTCAAAGCTTAAAAAAGGAAGGAAAAGAATAGCTGCCCCTTAGGCTTCATACCGAGAAAGAAACTTTTAAAATGAGGCGTCCACAACAAGTAGATTAGAATTTCAACTTTTTTCCAATAGGAGAAGCCGGCTTAAGGCCAGCAGGCAATAGCTCCGCCCTCCTCCCCAAATAACAGGTTAGGCGTGGAAAAGGCTGCGCTCGGCAAGCCTCAGCCGCGTTCGGAACCAGCACGCCCACTCCACCTAACACGCAGCCAACTCGCACCAGGAGCCGTCTCCTGCCCGCGTCCAAGGCAAGACTAGCACCAAGTCTCACCAAGGGGCTACAGGTAGATCGCATTAAGTCACCGACCCTCTCAGCAGAGGCTGCGCCTCAAAACTTCGGGCCCCTTCCTCCAATGGGTTCGGGTGAGTGGAAGGTGGCACAAGATGTGAAAAATAAGAAAGAAAGTTTTATTCAACAAACAGCCAAAAGAGCCAAACAAGCTCAAAAGCTGCAGTGCAGCCCTCGGACTCTGCGCACCCGGTTCGAGCCGCGTGCAGCTTGGGTCGGCTTGTTTTCCATGAGAAGTCGAGCCCCAGGTTGAACGGGGTGGGGACACCTCCCAACCAGGGAAACCGGTTCCCGTAGAGATCGAAGCCGGGCAGGCGGGGGCGGCCCAAGGACTTCCAGCTGGGTGAGGGCAATGGGCAAGGCCCCCCGATTCCGCTGCTCCCGGTGCAGCGGTGGGCCCACGAGGCCGAAGGGCGATTCCATACAAGGGAGGTTCAAGAGCCAGAACACGCTTTTTCCACCGTGCGGGAACAGAACCGCGGAAGGCTGTTCTTACTCCACACAAGGAGGCAACGACTGCTACGGTGTCCCAACAAAAAGCACAGTCCTCCCCTCACAAGCGCGCACGTGGAAACCAGGTTTACACGCGCAAGCGCACCCCACACTCACCCACACGACCATCTCCTCCTGGCTCATGCCCTACTTAAAAGCAACAATCGACGAGTTTTACAAACAAAAATAAGGTTGGGAAAAAAAGCTAAAGGAGAGCCCTCAGCATGCTGGGAGGCCTCTGGTGTGCCCGCACAAGGAGACCACGTCTACACACACACACACACACACACACACGTTTCCATCTCGTGTCTTACTTAAAACAATAGCTTGCACGCTTTGTCAAACAGGAATGAGGAAACCAAAGCCCCTAAAGAAGAGGGGGTGTCTCCAACCTCGGGAACCGTCGGAGGACAGAGGAGGGACCCTCGCACACGGAGGCCAGGTCTACACAGTCGCACACAACTACCTCTTCCCAGCTCATGCCTAACTGGAGACAGCGGCTGCCACGTTTTGCCGCACAGAAAAGTAGATATGGAAGCGGGGGACTCTGCGTTTTGGGACCCCTCGCAGCCCGCACACAGAGGCCAGGTCTTCTCCACACACACTTCCCAGGTCAGGATCTGCTTGGGGCAGCAACTGCCGCGTAGCCAAAAGAAAAACGAGAAATCCGGAAGGGAGAGAACCCCCTCCCCTTGCTCGGGGACCTGCCCGGATGCCCGCGCGAGCACCCACGCGGCTCCCCGGGTGCCAGACCAGCGCCCCACGCCGCCCGGCCGCAGCCCCCGCGGGAGCGGCCCCCGAACTCACCTCGTCGTCGTGGTGCTGGCAGAAACCGAGGCGCTCGGGAAAGACCGAAAGGATGGAGAAGGGCGCGCCGGGGAAGGGCGGCCCGAGCCCGAGCTGCTGCGCCGCGGCGGCGGCGGCGGCTGTGGGGCCGGGCGGGCCGCGCTCGATGTAGTGGTCCTTGGTGAGGCGCACGCGCTGGTGCGCGCGGACGCAGTTGTCGCACAGGTGCTCCTGGCAGTCGAGGCAGCGCGACGAGGCCGCGTTGCCCTCGTCGCAGGAGCTGCAGCCGTGAGGCCGGCGCAGCAGCAGCGCCGACGGGGAGGCCGCAGGGCCGCCGGGCGCTGAGCGGGTCGGCGCGGGCGGCGGCGGCGCTGGCGGGAGCGGCGGCGGCGCCGAAGCAGAAGCGCGCGGGTGCGCGTGGTGCGCGTGGTGCCGGTGGTTGCTGTGGCCGCCCGCGCCGGCCGCGGCGCCGGCCCGCCCGTTCTTGGGCGGCGGCTCGTCGGCCGTGGCCACCACGGCGTCGAGCAGGTTACTAAGCAGGAAGGCGGACGAGGGCAGCGCGTCCATGCCCGCCGCCTCGGCCAGCACGACCTTCTGGTCGCACACAGGGCAGCGCAGCTTGAGCGGCTCTCCCGGCGCGCCGCCGCCCGCCGCCGGCAGCCGGTGCGCCTCGAGGCACGGGCGGCAGAAGGCGTGCAGGCAGGGCAGGACGTGCAGGCGGCGCGCCGCAGCCCCGGGGCCCCCGCCGCCGCCCCCCGACGACGTGGACGTCTGCGAGGACGACGACGACGCCGACGAGTTGGAGGAGAGCGGCGCCGGCGAGCCGCACATCTCCTTGCACAGCAGGCAGATCTGGAAGTCGGTCTCGGAGAACGAAGCCATTTGCAACCAAGCCCGGAGGAGGGAGGAGACCAGAGAGGAAGAGGAGGAGGAGAGGAGAGCGCGGACGAGGTGGGTGGGGGAGCCGCCGACTCACTCAGAAAAAGGCATCAATTAGGCCTGCGATCCAGGAGCCGGCACCAGAGCGGCGCGGCCCGCTCGGCCTCGCCGCGTCCGGCCCGCGCGCTGCCACCCCCGACGCTGCGGGCATTAAATGCCACTCTCCGGAGGCGACACAGATTCCTCCCGGAAAAGGACGCGGGGGCCGCGTTCTTTCCCGAAGCGGGAGCGCCGGAACAAGTCCCGACACGCGAGGGGCGAGCGGGGGCAGGGAGGTCAGAGGACTCCCTGGAGCAGCTGTAGCTTAGCTTCTCGCCAGCCGAGGGGAGTACCCCCAAGTCGAGTCCGCTGTGCAATCCCAGTCCCGGCGGGAGAAGCAGAATTTGGTTCGACGAGTATTTGGTGCGTGGCTTTTCTTTAAACGGATTTAGTCTCTTCTTGGGACAAGAAGGCTCCCCAAACTAGTAAAGGCGGGAGCGGCGCGACGCCGAGCCCCTGTCCCCCCGCGCGACGCCGACCGCCCCGCCGCATGACGCGGCGGCCAGGGGCTCCTGGGTGGCCCGGCGTGCGGCGCTCCGGGCTTGCGCACGGCCCGGCGCGGCCTCCCTGCAGGGCGGTCGGCCCCGCCGCAGCTGCAGCTAGTGGGAGCCCGCTGCGGCCGCACGCGTGTAGTACGCACGCGCGCCCCACGCGCCTCGAGTCTCCCGCGCGCCCGCCGAGCCCGGCCGCGCTGCCGGCGCTTAACACGCACGCGCGCCCCACGCGGCCCTGGGCCCTCTTGCCCCCGCCTCGCCGGGCCTGGGCGCCTCCAGCGAGCTCCTTCTCCGGTTTAGCCGCGCCGTAACGCGGGACTACAGGTCCCTGCGGGCCGTCGTGAATTATTCATCGGCAGGAAGATATTAGATGTACCCGCTGCTCGCTCCGCGCGAGCCGTCGTGCAATGCTATCCGAGCTCCGCGCGCGCCCCGCGCCCCTCCTCCTCCTCGCGTCCGTTCTCTCTGAAACCTTGGCAGCGAAGGGGGATCACATTTCCTTTGTCATCGGGCCATTTCGCCCTCGCGTTGGTCCCCCCCTCCGATCCCGAGCCGCGGGGACGGAGGCTCCACCGGGGCGCGCCGGAATCAGTGGAACCGGCAATGGCCCAGCGCGGTGAGCTCGGGAGCCGCGTGGTCAACGCCGCCGGCCCGCTCCCGCGTCATCTTCTTTCTGAAACGAGTCGCCGAGCAAGACTCGGGTGGCCCCGGCAGCGCTGCTGCGCCTACCGGGCTTTGCTCGCGCCTTGCGCCCTGGCCTCCTGGGGCTTTGAACAACTCCCCAATTCGGGCTGCCTGCGTGCACGCGCGCGCGTGCCCCCTCTTTCTCTGCTTTGCCGCCTCTTCCTCCTCCTCCTCTCAGTACGCTGGATATTGGGACTGATCGGAATTCGGAATCCTTTTAATCTCCAAAGGAGCAAACTCACTTCCGCCCGAGTGCTGGGAGGGGGCTGGGGGAGGGGACACAGGGGAGGGGGTTCCAGGCAAACAGGAAACATTAGCCCTCTCGGCACGGCTCGCTTTTGTGTGCTCCCTCCCTCCTCCCTCCAACCTCCTCCCTTCTCCGGGCCGCGGGGGAGATGAACGCCCCCGGGCTTCAGTGTGACGACCTTTGAAACCTTCCGAGCGAGGAGTGGAGAGCGACTCTTCCGTTTATTTAAAAAAGAAAAGATTTCATTCTGAATCCCGGTTCTGCAGAGGCTGATATCCACTGCCCGTGAGATCTGGGGTCCCCCCCCGACCAAGACCTTTTTTTTTTTTTTTTCCTTTTTACGTTTTCTTAAAGACTGCATGCATATCTGTGATCAACACCAAAACATTACGCAGTTGGAATTAAACGAATCTGAATTTTGATCTGCGGAGGGGCCGGTTTCTTTTTTGAGTTTTACTGGGGGGAAGTGGGGGGCAGAGGGCAGCTGTTCTGGGGAGGTTCCCGGTGAAGGCCCCGCGGCCATCTGGGTGGTGCCCGAGGCTGCCTGGGCGGTTCTGGGAAAGGAACTCGCTGGGCCCTGGAGAGAGACTAACTTGGAAGAGTGGAGAGGGCCACATACCAGGATTTAGAGAGTATTTGGTGTGGAGGCCAGCGGGTGGAACAATTGTCCCCGTCTTAACACCATCAAGCTGTGACTGACATCTTGGGTCCCACTTCTACAAGCAACAACCTGGATGAATCTCAAAAACATCATGTTAGAAGAAAGGAGCCAAACACAAGTTCGTAGTGTGTGATTCCATATACAGGAAATTCTAGAACAGGCAAAACTAAGCTTTGAGGATAGGAAAAGAACCCTTGGGGGTGAGGGAGTATTGACTGGGAAGGGGAATAGGAGAGAACCTTCAAGGGTTGTGAAGTAGAAATATATTTGTGTGTACATTTGTCAAAACTTACAGATCTGCCATTTAAGATCTGTGCAAAATTTCACTGTATGTAAATTATTCTTAAATTGAAAAAAAAATAACTTGGTGTCCAACCTAATAACCATGCCTGTATCATAAAAGTGAAAGAAAAAAGAAAAAACACTTTATACACAATTCCAGCTCCTCCTCTGAATTTGCTCACCAGAATTCAGGGAGGTTTCTGAGGAAATATCAACCTGGAAAGAACCCTTAGATCAACCTGCTGGACAAACATGCTGAAGGCCCCAGGCTGCAGAAACACCACACTAAAGGGAGAAAGCCATTGTGGGGCCCGGTGCTGTCCTGAGATGGGAAGAATTCTAGGACAAGCTAGCAGCCAAAGTCCTCAGCTGCTGTCAGGAGGGCTCTCCTCAGCACCTGGAGCAAATCTAAGCTCAGTGAACATTCACCGAAATGTGTGAGGAGTGCAAAAATTATTATCGAATAAACGCAGAACATGTCAATTGTATCTCAATAAAACTGGGGGGAAAAAGAACAGATTTCCTTCTTTGACCAATGAAAGAGAAGTAAACACTTTATACTTTAAATGTTAGAACTAACACAACATTGTACATCAACTGTACTCCAATATAAAATAAAAATTTAAATAAATAAATATTAGGAGCTTTTCACGCAACTATTACCAATATAGGTTTGTGTTTCTTCCACAGTTTGAGAAGAGCGTGTAAACGCGTACATGCTCACACATGAATTTTCCTACAGAATTTTGTATCATGCTGGCCTTGCTTCAGCAGAGGTGTTGTGTGTATTCTTTGGTTTTGTTTCTTTTCCTTTCTTTGATTGTTTTTAATTTCTTTCCTTTTCTTTCTTTCTTTCTTTCTTTTTTTTTTAAACAAAAACAAGAGGAAAACAGATGGGGGAAGAGAATTGCCAGAAGGAAGATGGCCCCAGAGGGTCAGAAAAGGGATGGGCCAGACCTGCTGTCTCCCTCTTGGTTGGCCCCACCCACCAGCATCTAAAAAGGTTTAAAAAAGATGACCAGAGAGGGGGAGGGGAGAATTAGCAGTCCTCCTGGTCCCATGACTCTAAATATCTTGCAAGTGAATGGCAGAGATGGAAAGTCAGCTGAGACATTGTGGAGGAGCAGGAAGGCTGTAACTCCAGAAAGAGGAATCAAACTCGACAGCAGTTGGTGGGTTAGTTTCCTGGGGACAATTGCTCAGAATAAGCCAAAAAGAAAAGAAAAAAAGAAAGAGGAGGAGAAAAAAAGGTCTTGATTTCTATTCATGAAGTAGCTTCCCCTTCCTTTCTTGAATTGACAGGACATTGCCAGGAAACAGGGCTGCAGTGTAAATTGTTAAATTAGCACTTTTCTAATTTCCATTAAGACTTAATTTACCATAGGTGGGAAAGAGGGAAATTTTTAAAGCAACTAATTTAATCCCAATTGTATAGAATTACAGTTATGATTTTTTAAAATATGGTATAGTGATAAAGAACAAATTAGGATGAGATTTTAATAAGACCATAGCTTATCCATGAGAGGAACAGGAGCCGTATATCCAGATGAAAGGCCAAAGACAGTCCCCTGCTGTAAACTAGTATTAGATTTTTCACTGCCATCCTAGCTAATAAACACCGTTTCTTAGCAAGGGAGGAGCAAGCAGCCGTCCAGTTTTCCCTAACATTAGAAAGAGAGTATGTATATATCTTTCCTAATCCTGAAAATAAATCATTTGTATTTTAATCAGTAACTACTTATTAAAAGAAACCAGCCCTAAAATGATGTAGGCAGTAAATTTGCAGTCTTTCTCGAATTCATCCATAACCATATTTTGTTTTCAAAGATGACACTGGCCCCTGCTGCTCCCTCAGGCCTGGGGTTGGGGTTCCACCACATTTCCATCGAAGTGAATCTGCATCTGCTTTTTGCATCTGATCCTTTAATTAAATATTTGATGCACCCGCTTGTTTTGATGTCAAAGTTGCACCTTTCACCATCATCCTAAGGGTGCTTTCACGTAATTTTTAAATACATAAATCACCAGAGTATTCTTTTTAAACATTAAACACACATTATATCACAATAACTCTTTTAAACCAGTGGGGGTTAGGGCCAGGGGGTACCAGCCGAATAGACTACCCGTGAATCATTGTCTGCGTTCTGCCAGCTGAAGGGGAATGGCGTTCGACACACCAGGCCAACTCTTAACTCTGCCCTGACTCCGGCCTTGGGGTCATTATGAGAAGTGTGTCAGCTGCTTTCAACAACCCAGAGTTCAGAATAGCAACAAGTAAGAGGATATCATGTAAACTCTAGTCACGTAGAACTTAATAGACTATAGTAAAGAAGCTTGAATTGCACATAGGAGAGGTAAAAGTCAACATCCAGCTTGGTTAGTTAAATTAGTTCAGAGCTCAGCCAGGCTTATATCCCAGCTCAACACTCTTTAACTGTGTGACCTTGGGCAAATTACTTAACCTCTCTGTGCCTCCGATTTCTCATGCGTATAGCAGGGGACTGGTGCAAGTACCTAGCCCATCAGGGTTAAATGAGCTACTAAATGTACAGGGCTTAATATAGTACAGATCACATGTAACTGCTCAAGCACACAGTTAAATATTAGCTTTCTGTTTTCATTATGGTTATTCAGCAGAGTGGTTTACTGCCTGCCTACCCCTTAAATTTGTCATTGCCTAATCACTACCCTCCCCTGGACCTCAGCATTTCAGGCAACCAATCATGTCCTCTTTCCCCTCCATAATAGAGAGTTGTGGTCTCATCTCCTGTCACTCACAGCTCAAGGCCTCGCAGTGGCTGCCTGTGGCCCACCACGTTTAAGCTAAGCTCTCAGCCTACATTTTCTTTTTTTTTGACCTCACAGTGTGGCATGTGGGATCTTAGTTCCCCGACCAGGGATTGAACCTGTGCCCCCTGCATTGGAAGTGCAGAGTCTTAACCTGTGTACCACCAGGGAAGTCCCTCAGCCTACATTTTCTAAAATGAAATGTGTATCTTTCATAATAAAGGGCAAAAAACTATAAAAGTCATTTTTTAAATAAATATAGCAGAAAATCAAAAGCTACATAAATCAGTACATACTGTTAAGCCCGACCAGCTTCTCATTCCTTCTGGAGAGACCCCGTGGAGGGTCCTGAGTCTACATGGAAAGGGAAAGGGGCCCATTTTAGCCCAGCCTCCCAGCCATCCCCACCAAGGTACCAGGCATGTGGGTGAAGCCACCTTGGATCCCCTAGACAATCCCAGCCTGAATATAACCCAGTTGGTTCCACAAGGCTTCACTCAACTCAGCCAGACTAAATTCCTGACCCACAAAATTGTGAAATACAATAAAATGGTTGTTGTTTTAAGCCACTAAATTTTGGGGTCATTTGTTACACAGCAATAGATAATTGGGACACTCCACCCCCACCTGCCCCATATTTTCTGCCAGATTAACATCCCTAAGTTTCTTTTTTCTTTCTCTCTCTCTCTCTCTTTCTCCCCTTCCCTCCCTCCCACACTTCCTTCTCTCCTTCCTTTCTTTCAAAACAGCTTTAGGGAATTCCCTGGCAATCCAGTGGTTAGCACTCTGCACTTTCACTGCCAAGGGCCTGGCTTCGATCCCTGTCAGGGAACTAAGATCCCACAAGCCCCTTGGCCAAAAAATAAAAAATAAAATAAATAAAGCAGCTTTGGACTTCCCTGGTGGCGCAGTGGTTAAGAATCCGCCTGCCAATGCAGGAGACACGGTTCGATCCCTGGTCTGGGAAGATCCCACATGGCATGGAGCAACTAGGCCCGTGCGCCACAAGTACTGAGCCCACGCACCACAGCTACTGAAACCTGCGTGCTGCAACAACTGAAGCCCGCGCACCGAGAGCCCGTGCTCCGCAGCAAGAGGAGCCACCGCAATGAGAAACCCGCACACCGCAACGAAGAGTAGCCCCCGCTCACTGCAACTAGAGAAAGCCTGCACGCAGCAACGAAGACGCAACGCAGCCAAAATAAATAAATAAAACAGTTTTATTGAGGTACAATTGACATACAATAAATAAACTACACGCATTTAAAGTATACAGCTTGAGGACTTCCCTGGTGGTGCAGTGGTTAAGAATCCACCTGCCAATGCAGGAGACACGGGTTCGAGCCCTGGTCCAGGAAGATTCCACATGCCATGGAGCAACTAAGCCTGCGCACCACAACTACTGAGCCTGTGCTCTAGCGCCCGCGAGCCACAACTACTGAGCCCGCATGCCGCAACTACTGAAGCCCACGCGCCTAGAGCCTGTGCTCTGCAACAAGAGAAGCCACCGCAATGAGAAGCCCGCGCACCACAATGAAGAGTAGCCCCCACTTGCCGCAACTAGAGAAAGCCCACATGCAGCAACGAAGACCCAACACAGCCAAAAATAAATAAATAAATAAATAAATAAATAATAAAGTATACAGTTTGATAAGTTTGGATATATGGCTATCACCACACCAAGAGAATGAATACATCTCACCCCAAAAAGTTTTCTTGGACGCCTTGATAAACCCTCCATGTAACCTCTCCCCAGGCAACCGCTCATTGCTTTCTGTCACTATAGATCAGTTTGCATTTTCTAGAGTTTTGCATAAATGGAACTATATAATACGTATTCTTTTGTACAATTTGTACTTTTTTTCGGGTGGTGGGGCTCTGGCTTCTTTCACGCAGCATAATTACTTTGTGATTAATACATGATGTTGCGTGGAGCAGTAATTCCTTTCTTCATATTGCTGAGTAGTATTCCATGGTATGGATGTACTGCAATTTGCTGATTTACCTTTTTGAGGGATCATTTGGGTTGATGGGTCATTTGGGTTTGTTTTCAAGTTTTGGCTCTTACAAATAAGGTTGCTCTGGGACTTCCCTGGTGGTCCAGTGGTTAAGACTTCGCCTTCCAATGCAGCGGGTGCGGGTTTGATCCCTGGTCGGGAGCTAAGATTCCACATGCCTTGCAGCCGAAAAACCAAAACATAAAACAGAAGCAATATTGTAACAAATTCAATAAAGATTTAAAAAAATAAGTTGCTCTGAACATTCATGTACAAATCTTTCTTTGGACACATATATCTTTTCTCTTGGAAAAATACCTATTCATGAAATGGCTGGATCACATGGCAGGTGTGGTTTTAAATAGTGGTTGTACCATTTTACATTCCTACTAGCAGTGTATGAGAGTTCAGTTTTGTCTACATCCTCACCAAACTTTGTAGAGTCAGTTATTTTTTTAATTTAATTTTAGCCATTCTTATAGGTGTATAGTGGTATCTCACTGTGGTTTTAATTTTCATTTCTCTGATGGCTAACCTTCTTTTCATGTGTTTATTTACAAATCATAGATCTTCTTTGATGTAGTGTCTTCTTAAAAAATATTTATTTATTTATTTGGCTGCATTGGGTCTTAGTTGCGGCAGGCGGGATCTTTCTTGCAGCGCACGGGCTTCTCTCTAGTTGTGACACGTGGGCTCCAGAGTGCCCGGGCTTAGTTGCCCTGCGGCGTGTGGGATCTTAGTTCCCTGACCAGGGATCGAACCTGTATCCCCTGCATTGGAAGGAGGATTTTTAACCACTGGACCACCAGGGAAGTCCCTGGTGCAGTGTCTGTTCATAGATTTTGTCTTTTTTAAATTGGGTTGTTTGCTGTCTTACTATTTGAGAGTTCTTTATATATTTTGGATATGAGTCCTTTTTCAGATACATGCTTTGCAAAGATTTTTCTCTCAGTCTGTAGCCTGTGTTTTCATTTCCTTTTGAATGAATTTTATATTTTGATGAAGTTCAGTTTATCAATTTATTGTTTTTTTAACAGTTTTCACAGCAAAATTTATTAAAAGAAGAGTGGTTTTGAAAAGTCTAGCATCCGGTGAGAACTACCATCCACAACATTATAGCTGGGAATTTTTCTCCAAAACATCACGGTCAAGTAACACAATGGAACCATTAAATCTTACACATGCACCAAAAAACTAGCACATTTGACATACAGAGCAAAAAAGGGGACCTCATGGATTAAAGTTTTATGTGTTCATCACATACATTAAGACACAGCTTATTTTATTTTTTATTTTTAATTTTTAAAAATAAATTTATTTATTTATTTATTTTTGGCTGTGTTGGGTCTTCGTTGCTGCGCACGGGCTTTCTTGTAGTTGCGGCGAGCGGGGGCTACTCTTCGTTACGGTGCGCGGGCTTCTCATTGTCATGGCTTCTCTTGTTGCAGAGCATGGGCTCTAGGTGCACAGGCTTCAGTAGTTGTGGCACGTGGGCTCAGTAGTTGTGGCGCACGGGCTTTGTTGCTCTGCGGCATGTGGGATCTTCCCGGGCCAGGGCTGGAACCCATGTCCCTTGCATTTGGCAGGCAGATTCTTAACCACTGCGCCACCAGGGAAGCCTGAGAATTCCCTTTAGATGTAAGCTATCAAATATTAAAGCGGAAGAAGAATCTGTTTTGTTAACCACAGATAGTTCTGCAGAAAACCAAAGGAGTTTTAAAGAATAAAGCCCTCTAGCAGACAAGTCTTAACATTAAAGATGCAAAGGGTTAAAACACTGGAATTAGAACACATCAGAAGAAACTTGTCACTGAGGACTTCAAGGCTACAAAATATGCTGACAAAACTGTCTGCGATATGTAGACTAAGACTTTTGCTAATTTTTTGACATTTACTTACTCATGTTACAGCATCAACTTTGGCAGAATCACTACTAATAAACTCAGAGCATTCCTGGCCCAATTGTTCCATCACAGTGGCCAGCGCACAGAATTCTCTAAAGACACTGTGTAAACTAGAACATTGAGGTCAGACACCCAAGGACCAGTGCTTGAATTTAGCAGTAGAATGCTGAAGAAGCTAGAGCCATGTCAGTTTATTCTTCTAAGGATTGTGCTTTTGTTATTGTATCTAAAAAGTCTTTCTCTAGGCCTTGTTTTCCTTTTCTATAAAATTGGGATAAAAATAGATGCTAATAAATTGGGAATTTGGGATTAACAGATACACACAACTTTATATACAATAAACAACAAGGTCCTACGGTATAGCACAGGGAACTATATTCAATATCTTGTAATAATCTATAATGGAAATGAATCTGAAAAAGAATATATAAAAATAATATATATATATATATATATATATATAATATATATATATATAGCTGAATCACTTTGCTGTACACCTGAAACTAACACAACATTGTGACAAGACCTTGCTCAGTGGGACACTCACCCCTGAAACCCTGAGCTGCTGTAATAGAGGTGCCATGTGGAGAGGTCCTGAACATTTGTAATGATGGATGGAGAGACAGATAGGTGGACAGATCGTAGATGATAGATAGATAGATGGATGGATAGATAGACAGACAGATAGATGGTAGATGATGAATAGATAGATAGCTGGATGGATGGATAGATAGATAGATATCCAGAGAGCTCCAACTATTCATGTCATCCCAGCCAAGGAACGAGACACGTGTGTGAAGTCATCTCTAGATGATTCTACCCTCAAACCCTTAGAGTCACCCCAGCCATTCAGGTCTTCCCAGCTGAGATTTTAGGCATTGTGAAGCTGACACAAACAACCTCTGCTGTGCCTTGTCTGAATTCCAGACCCACGTAATCTGTGAGCATAGTAAAATGGTCGTTGTTTACACAACTACATTTTGGAATCATTTGTAAAGCAGCAGTGGATAACTGGAGCATATACCATTATTACCATATGAAAAAATGTGCCTATTCAAATTAATGAAATACACTGCATTTTGAAAGTAGAGCCAGTAAGATGTGCTGATGGCTTGGATGAGAGAATGATAAAAATCAAGAGGTGGGAGTGGGGATGATTCCAAAGTTCTTGGCCTGGGCAGTTGCATACATGGTGATACCATTTCTTGAGCTACAGAATGCTGGGGGATTGAATGAGTTTATGCTGATCATGGCACTAAAAATGTGCAACTTACGTGTAGGACAGAAAACAATTCCTGGAGAAGTCCTGACCGGGCTGCTTTGGGACCTGTGTGCCCTCAGATCTGTTCCCTGCCCTTCCCAGCTCCATTCTGTGTCGCAGAGGGCCTGATCCTTGCAGCCCTACTCCCCAGGTTCCTGAGTCAGCTGGCTTCTGGCTGGGTTTGGCCAATAGGAGGCTGGCAGCTGATTAGAGAACCGGAAGAAGGGAAAGGCCAGGGCTTTCTCTCCATCACCCTCTCTGCCTTGGGTGGCAACTCCAGTCTCCAGCCATGATTGCATCTCTTCCTGGCTCCATCTCCAGGCCTGCTGTGATTTCAGCTTCTAGCAGGTTCTGATAACTCCATCCCCTCCTTTGAGCCTCCACCCAGCAGAGGTGTGGTAGCAGCTTCCTGCTCTAGCTGACCTCTGGGTTCTATCACCTGTCCTATCAAACCTCTCCATTCAATTCCCTCTGTTATAAATATGTAAAGTCATTTCTGTTTTGCTGGGTTGCCCCTGACCGTGGCACTCTAGGCTGAGGACTCAAGTGCAAGTGTGCAGGCTCCAGTGAGCGGCAAACACCTTGCCCAGCCCCACCTGGGGCAGACTCCCAGGCTCCAAGGTGTTTACCAGACCTTCACCTTGGGATTTGCTCATTCCTGACCTCTGCACTTTTGTACCAGACATTCCCTCCATCTGTGTGCAAAATGTGGTTTCTGCATATGCGAGGCAATCCCTGCTCCAACCCCAGCTCAGAACCCGTGGCCTCCTCTAAGCCTGTCACCAATGACTCACCTGTCCAGCCTCCAGCCTGTGGCCTTGGCTCAATGAAAAATCACTTGCTGACAAATCGCTCAGTATTGCATCCTGTCTCCCACCTCTGTGCTCAGCAGACTGGCCCCTCTACCATTGCTCCCAACTTCCCTTTACTGAAAAATTCCTACTCAGTCTTCAAAACCTACTTCAAGTGTCCCACCTGGGGAGTAAGTAATTTCTGGCTGGTTTCCTCCCCAGACCGAGAAGCAAGCTCCCACATTCCTGCTGCTGTCCCGGTTCCTGGCAAACCACACTGCAGTCATTTTACATGTCTGTCTCCCATATACAACTGCTAGCTCCTTGGAGGCAGAGCTAAGTCATCAGCTCTGGTCTGGGCACCGGTGGCCCTCAGGGACTCTTGGTTGAATGCTGGCTCTGGATGCATGGTTGACCATGGATTTTCAGTGATTGTAGGCAAATGCCTTCAGTCTTCCCAGTCTGGTTACAAGCTTCTCTTCGGAGGTTCCTATTTCTTGTGCAGCCTGTTGGTACCTATTTTAGGGCTTTTTTCAGGCAGGAGGAAACCAATAAATGTTGCCATCAGACATGAACATTTTGTCTATTTCCTTTAGTACCACACCTTTTCTTCCTTCCTTCCTTCTTTTCCTCTCTCCCTTCCTTCCTTCTTTCCTTTCTTTCTTAGCTTTTATCTCTTCTTAATTTATTTAGTTTTACTGATTTTTATTTTTGCTAACTTTGTATTTTGAAATAATTTTAAATGTAGAGAAAAATTACAATAATACAAAGAACTCCCATCTATTCTTCACCCAGAATACCTAAAGGTTAACCTTTTCCCCATTTTCATTATCACTCCCTCTCTTCCTCCCCATATATACGTATTATTATATACATATAATATGTATATAGTACATAATATATAGGTATTATATATGTATATATGTTATATGTGTAGCTATGTATAAAATACAGATATCTATAAAATAAAATACGTATATAGATTAAAAATTGTTTTTCTGAACCATTTGGGAGGGGGTACAATGCCCTTCTCTATTCCTAATCATTTCCTGTGCCTTTCCTAAGAATACAAACATTATCTTATGTAACCAAAGTACAGTATCTAAATCAGGAAGTTTAGCATTGCTACAAGGCTACTATCTAATCCACAGACTGTATTCACATTTCACCAGTTGTCTCAATTATGTCCTTTCCAGGCACATTTGTTTTTCCCTTCCCAGGACCCAGTCTGGGATCTCAGGCCGCCGTCCATGGTCCTGTCTCTCCAATCCTCTTTAATCAGGGCAGATCCCTAGCCCTCCTTTGTTTTTCGGGACCTGACTTTTTTTCTTTTTCTTTTTTTTGGCCACGCCATGCAGCATGGGGGATCTTAGTTCCCCGACCAGGGATCGAACCCATACCCCCTGCAATGGAAACCCGGAGTCCTAACCAATGGACTGCCAGGTATTCCCTGGACCTGACGTTTTTGAAGCATTCAGGCCAGTTGTTTGGTTTCCTCACAGGTTTCAAAATGCCCCCTAAGATTTCACCTCTCACCACATTGTTACCAAACCCTCTTCTTGTCCAGACTCAGGGGAGGACTCTTTGCAGGGCCTTGTAAAACCTTAAATAAACGACACAACAAATTCCACTTTGACCGCTATCTTGTTAAAATTCCTCAAAAAAGTTAACTGATTGGCCCCAAAGTATCTTAACAAAAGCCAGGCTGTACTTGTATTCCCCCTTACTCAAAGGGTTTTATGTGCTGTTTAATGATTTTTCACAAATTGTCTTTCTTGCCCTTAAAGTTGGATTAATTGAATTTTAATTCAGTAGGATCACCCTCTAAAAAGAGCGACACTGGCTCTGCAGGTCAAGTTAGGGCCGCTCGACCTAATTAAGGCCTTTCTTGAGCGGAGTGGGATTCTGAAGGTTAGAAAGTCCAGCCATGCAGCACCCTAAACTCATCTCTATTTTGGATCATAATGGAGAAATCCCTTAAGAATTCCCCGGCGGTCCAGTGGTTAGGACTCCATGCTTCCACGGCTCGGGGGCATGGGTTGGATCCCTGGTTGGGGAAACAAGATCCTGTATGCTGTGCAGTGCGGCCAAGAAAAATAAAAAGGAAAGAAAAAGAAAATGAAATTCCCTTTTCCTTCTCAGCTAAGGAAAACCTGGATGGCCTACGAAGGGAAGCCAGCCACCAGGGCTTTCTGGGCTCCATCTGCTTGCCTCTCATATTTAAGGCTCCCGCCTTCAATGGGCAGGGGGGGTTCCTCTTATTAGTCCCCTTGCTTCCTTTAAAAATTTTTTTGAAGAACTAAACATAGTTGAAATTTCCAAAATACAGAAGACTATAACAAGAAAAGTCTAGACTTTCTCTCCCGAATTCTGGCCTCAATCCCAACCGTCCATAGCTGTTTCTAGCTCAAGCCGGTTTCCAGAGGACTCGAACCCGTTTGCTGTATGAATTTTACTGCATGAATCCATGGATGAGGGACCAAAGCTTGTTATTTCCTCCCAGAAGAATCCTGCCCACTATTTTCCTCATCAGCCTGGTCTGGACTTGAGTTAAAGATAGATAGATAACATAGATAGATGAATAGACAGACAGACCCATACTCAGAGTTCTATAAAACATTGTGACATCAAGTGGAGAGGACAATTATCACAGAAGTACCAGGCTAGCCAACAGCCACTCCGCTTCTATGGCCTCTGAGGGGCTGACTGAGGCTGCTAGTGACCTCAGATTCCTGATCCACAAAGCCACTCTATTCTTTTTGTTTTTGTTTTTTGCCATGCCACGCAGCTTGTGGGATCTTAGGTCCCTGACCAGGGGTCCAACCTGGGGAACAGCAGTGAAAGCGCTGAGTCCTAACCACTGGACCACCAGGGAATTCCTAGCCACTGTTGGGTTTTTCAGGGGTTTTCACACTGTTCTTGGGAAAGACCAGAAAGGAAGAAAACACCTATTTCCTTCTCTGAGAGAGAAGGCCTGGAAAAGTCAGAGGCTCCAAGCAAGGGGCAGCCAGGTGAGGCCCTTTCCCTGAAAGGAAGGTCCTAAACCAGAGCAGGACCCTATGATCCTTGCCCCCCATGTCCTCAGCCTGCCTTTTTTTTTTTTTTTTTTTGGCTGCACTGCGCAGCGTGTGGGATCTTGGTTCCCCGACCAGTGACTGAACCTGCGCCCCCTGCATTGGAAGCACGGAGTCCTAACCACTGGACCGCCAGGGAATTCCCCAGCCTGCCTTTTGTCTATGGAAAAACTTTAGCCAAAGAATAAGTTTAATCTGAGAAGTGAGAAAATGCAGAAACAAAGGAAAATAGTCCAGCAAGACTAAATAATAATAGATTAGTCATTAAGCAGAGTCAAGGACCTTTAGTTCCTTCTCAAGGGGCTATAGATAATATTCTGAGCCATATCTATAAGAAACGGCTCAGAATATTATCTATAGCCGTCTTATAGATACTGAAACCCCCACCAGGTGGAAGAAGCTAACTACATGATGACCAGACTGTAGCCATGACATAAGCTGCCACAATTCCAAGAACTGACCTCAAGGAAATGGTAACAAACCGACCCTGGAGCTGAAAATTAACTGTACTTAAAACAATCAAGATGATGGTGGTCAGCACACCTATGGTCAACTAATCTATGACAAAGGAGGCAAGGATATACAATGGAGAAAAGACAGTCTCTTCAATAAGTGGTGCTGGGAAAACTGGACAGCTACATGTAACAGAATGAAATTAGAACACTCCCTAACACCATACATAAAAATAAACTCAAAATGGATTAGAGACCTAAATGTAAGACCAGACACTATAAAACTCTTAGAGGGAAACATAGGAAGGACACTCTTTGACAAATCACAGCAAGATCTTTTTTGACCCATCTCCTAGAGTAATGGAAATAAAAACAAAAATAAACAAATGGGACCTAATGAAACTTAAAAGCTTTTGCACAGCAAAGGAAACTATAATCAAGACGAAAAGACAACCTTCAGCATGGGAGAAAATATTTGCAAACGAATCAACGGACAAAGGATTAATCTCCAAAATATATAAACAGCTCATGCAGCTCAATATGAAAAAAACAAACAACCCAATCCAAAAATGGGCAGAAGACCTAAATAGACATTTCTCCAAAGAAGACATACAGATGGCCAAGAAGCACATGAAAAGCTGCTCAACATCACTAATTATTAGAGAAATGCAAATCAAAACTACAATAAGGTATCACCTCACACTGGTTAGAATGGGCATCATCAGAAAATCTACAAACAACAAATGCTGGAGAGGGTGTGGAGAAAAGGAAACCCTCTTGCACTGTTGGTGGGAATGTAAATTGATACAGCCACTATGGAGAACAGTATGGAGGTTCCTTAAAAAACTAAAAATAGAATTCCATATGACCCAGCAATCCCACTATTGGGCATATACCCTGAGAAAACCATAATTCAAAAAGACACATGCACCCCAATGTTCATTGCAGCACTACTTACAATAGCCAGGTCGTGGAAGCAACCTAAATGCCCATCAACAGACAAATGGATAAAGAAGATGTGGTACACATATACAATGGAATATTACTCAGCCATAAAAAGGAACGAAACTGGGTCATTTGTAGAGACGTGGATGGATCTAGAGACTGTCAGACAGAGTGAAGTAAGTCAGAAAGAGAAAAACAAATATCGTATATTAACGCATATATGTGGAACCTAGAAAAATGGTACAGATGAACCGGTTTGCAGGGCAGAAATAGAGACACGGGTGTAGAGAACAAATGTATGGACACCAAGGGGGGAGAGTGGTGGGGGTGTGGTGGTGGTGGTGGTGGTGGTGGGATGAATTGGGAGATGGGGATTGACATATATACACTAATATATATAAAATAGATAATTAATAAGAACCTGCTTATTAAAAATAAATAAAATAAAATTCAAAAATTCAAAAAAAAAAAGAAAAGATGATGGTGGTCAGACCACCGATGACCAATTTCAAGATGACGGTCAGAGCTGACTGTGCTGTTTCTGCATGTAGCCCCCTCCCTCGCTCTAAAAAAGCTCTTGCCCACTGATTGTCAGTGGGGGGAGTGGCCTTTGGACAGGAGTCCGCCTATCCCCCTAGGTTTCCGGCCTCCAAAATAAAGCAAGCTTTCCTTTCCACCAGCCTTGCCTCTTTATTGGCTTTTGAGCAGCAGGCAGCTGGACCCACTTTTGCTAACAGATTTTGGTTCCCTGCGTGAGGCTGGGCTCTCGCGATATCTGGCTCCCGGGTTTTCCTGAGTAGGGCCGTTGCCATGAAGACGCGTTGGGATGGCTGCAAGGAGCTTCCTGGTCGTGGCTCACTGGACCTGCCCTGAGAGCGGTTTGGCGGGGACATTCCTAGCAGCTGCCCAAACCATTTGTTTCGGGGCTCCTCCCTGTTTCTCCCCTGCTTGGCACTGGCTGCCAATGTACGCTTTTCCTTGGTGGAACGGAAAGATGCCTCCGAACGAGCTGACGAGCTCCAAGACCAAGTAAGTCCAGTGGTGTGCACCCGGCAAACTTCTCTTTTGAGCACGGAGTGCTATTTGGGCATTTTGCCAATTGGTTCTGATGTGTGTCTGACGTTGAGGACCGTTTGTGTTGGGAAGTGCACTTAGAGAAAGCTAGCTTGATAAAATACTGTTTTCAGAATTCTGACCCTGAGAGAACAAAAATATGCCTAGGAGAAAGCTTGAAGTTAACTCTCATCATGTCCTTAGAATACAAACAAAGCCCACTTTGCCTGACTGAGACTTAAGCCTTGGGTGATTAGTAGAATCTCAAAAGTTGTTTGGGTTTATTAAATAGTATCTTGTAGCACATTAAAGAGAAATTATGATATGAGAAAAATGTAAGTTTTTAGAGGTTATAGAATATATTCATAAGTTTGCCAGTCAGTAAATGCTGATATCATAGTTCAATTACTTGTTTCTTGGTTTTGTTAAGGCTTTTAAGGGTTAAAAATTGTAATATGTAATTAAAGCTACTAAAAATAAGGGAAGCATTTCAGTGTGTAAAGCAAGTAGGATATGTGTCGTCGGTGAGGGAAGGTATAAAGAATGGAGATATTTTTGTTGAGGAAAATGATGATAATAATTTTGTCCTAGAGCTGTTTGTTTCTGGATGGGGGAAAAATAAGGGATAAATCATATGGATACAAAAAGTGATAAAACATTTGTGAAAAAAGGGAACTTTGAGAAAAGAATTTTGTAAGTTGTCAGGAGCGATTAAAATTAGATTGGATTTAATTAGGTAAATAAACTTCATTACTAATAGTAAGCTGGTACAAGACTGGAATTTGTGTTTGTTTGTTTGTTTTTTCTTGTCCACGCAGGCCCCTTGGCCCTACTACTGACTGTGGCAACGGGAGCCACGAGGTCCAAGGACTGAAAGGAGGCTTCTTTCTTTCTACCCCTCCCACCCATGCCAGTTCTAAAAGCCCTATGTGAGCTGGAGGTCCCCAAAGACCTGTCCCCACCTGCAGATGGATTAACCCCCAACTCAGGACTGTTGTCCACCCTGTGTTTCACCATATGCGGGTCAGGCATGAACAGCCATGGCCAACCCCTTCTTTTTTTTTTTTTTTTCTCTTTTCAACTCATTTATTTATTTGTTTGTTTATTTATTATTTTTGGCCACGTTGGGTCTTTGTTGCTGTACGCGGGCTTTCTCTAGTTGCGGTGAGCAGGGGCTACTCTTCCTTGTGGTGCGCAGGCTTCTCATTACAGTGGCTTCTCGTTGCGGAGCACAGTCTCTAGGCATGCGGGCTTCAGTAGTTGTGGCACAGGGGCTTAGTTGCTCCGCAGCATGTGGGATCTTCCCGGACCAGGGCTCGAACCTGTGTCCCCTGCATTGGCAGGCGGATTCTTAACCACTGCGGGAAGCCGGGCCAGCCCCTTCTTACCACCGTGGTGCTTCTTCTGATTCCAGTAGGTTTCCTCCCACCAGCGTCTTGGCCACGGCCCTGGGTCTGCAACCACTTCCCATACCTCCCAGATCCTTCCCTTTCCAGTGCTCAGTGCTAATGAAAGCCACAATCATTAAACAGCAATACAAAGTTGAGTTTCTCAATCCAGGAAGAGTGCCATTTTTAGAAAGGGAAATTTGGATGTCTTGGTGCTTTCCTTTTTGGGTTGTTTTGGGCGTGGTGTAAGGATAGGGGTGTTGGAATCTCAACAGACAGGGTAGCAAGAGCAGAACATTTAAGAAACCAGGGTCTAGGCTTCTGAGGAGAGGTCCTTCAGCTGGGGGGAGGAGGCGTCAGGAACGAAAGCAATGGGCCCCCTCCTCATAAAGATGCATGTAGTCATCAAAAAATAATCAGATAAATCCAGATGGAGGAAACTTCTCGAAGACCATGGCCTGGAACCCTCAAAGCCATCAATGTCATGAGTGACCATAAAGGTTGGGGGAATGTTCTGAATTAAAGAGGACGTAGGACAACCAAATGAAATGCAGGATCCTGACGTGGAAAAACAGCAACAAAGGGCATTTTGAGGACAACTGAGAAAATTGAAATATGTACTGTGTCTTATTAAAGACAATTATTATAATAAAATTATTATGGTTTTGCAGAGAATGGCCCTCTTCTTAGAGATACAGGCTTAAGTATTCAGTGGTGAAGTATCATCATGTCTGCAGTTTACTCTCAAAAGTTCATTTGAAAAATAGAGAGAGAGGGAGACACAGAGAGAGAGGAGAGAGAGAGAGAGAGAGGGGAGAGGTGTATGTGTGTGTAGTGTGTGTAGGGGAGAGAGAGAGAGAAAGAGAGAGGAAGAAAGCTAAAGCAAATGTTAGCAAAGTGCTAACTGGTGAATCTAGGGTATAAAGGTGTTCACTAAACTACTTTTTCATCTTTTCCATAAATTTAATCTTTTTCAGAATAAAAGGTTGAGGGATGATACGGTGAAAATTCAGAAATGCAATTCGTAGTGCTTTCCAGACAATTAATAGCAAATAAATAGTGACTCATTCTCCCCTTCTTTGAAATTACATACACCATATGCACAGGGTCTTTGGGGGTGGGTGGGTCACAAGCGCTATGGCCTCCATGGAACCCAGAGAACCATAGTGTCTGAGAGCTGAGACTTCCCTGACAAATGACCCCTTGCCTACCTCAAATTACAGACCACTCTCCCTCTAGCAACTGAGACCCACCGCAGTGTGACAGGAAAAAAAAAAAACACACACACCACAGAAACTGCTTTCCTAGTTTTATCTGCAACATGCCCCCTATGGTCCAGTCACCTGTAGTTGTCTCCTGCCCCCTCTACCTGCCCACCTGAAGTGACACTTCCTCCATGAAGTTTGTTCGAATTCTTGGGTCCTTGTCTCCCATTCTCATGTTGGCTTGGAGCTCTAGAGGCAGCTATCCAGAGAAGGTACCTTGATGGAGTTTAAATATTTGATTGACTGGACATGCAACGAGCATTTCACATTGTGTCAACTGGAGAAATATTTATTAATGGCTTTTGGTGAACACATTTCCCTGGTCCAATTATGACATCAAACCTTGTCCCTGACTTTAAGGTGCTTCCAATTTAGTTGTGGAGATTAGACAAACACCTTGAATAATTAGCTGAGATTGTATTTATTTTCACTATTTCTCAAAACTCAGAGGCAGGAAAATACATACTTGGAATAGGATGAAAAAGTTTTCCCTTCAACCACAAATAAAGTAAAATAAGAAAGTAAAAACAAATGAAATGAATCAATGAGATAAAATGAATAAAATAAAATAATAGAGAATATAAAAACAAAGCAAAATAAACGAAATTAAGTAATAGAATAAAAGTAGTAAACCCAAATGAATATGAAATGAAATAATAAATCAAGTAAAATAATGAAGTGGAATAAGTGAAATAAAAACGAAATAAAAGGAAATAACTAAAATAAAAATAAAGCTAACAATAAATATAAGAAAATTAGTAAAATAAAAAGGAATGTAATTAAAGAAACACCGTAGCGATTGGAGGAAACAGTATGTTGGGCAGGATCTCGTTTTTCCCCCTACATCTCTGGGGCCCCGGGTGTCGGCCAGAGCTAACGCGCGGCGCCCTCGGGTGGGGTGGCTTTCCGAGCTGGTAAACGTGGAGTCTCGCCGGGGACGAGGGGTCCCCCGGGTCGGCACTGTCTCAGCTGTTCGGGGGCTGGTTCACCGCGCCGACACTGCTACCGGCAGGTGGCGCTCTGGGCCCCGAGGCCCGCCCGCGGGACCACCGGCCCCACTTAACCCATTGGACTCTTCCCTCCCCCCGCCACCTGAGGGCTCTCGGCTGCTCCCTCGGAGGATGAGCCGCGTAATGGTTATTTTGGAGCCCATGCAGTGTCACATCAAACGCAGGGTTCTTGCCACAAGAACATTAGTGTGAAACGGGACTGCAGGATGGTTCATGCAACGCCTTGATCTTCCTCGATGGAATAAATTGTGTCATATAAAATAAAGTGTAAAATAACATCTTGAAATTGGAGTAAAAAAATTCACCTGCCTGGTGCCTCAGGGGAAAGGATATTCATTCAGAAAATTCCAGAATAGCTACCTGTGGCTTTAGCGGGGACTCAGTGATGGCAGAGGACATTTGCAGGCGGCCTTCCCTCACCCTCAGTCTCAGAAGCCCCCAGGAAAGCCGTGCTGCGGGGAGGGGAGGGGAGCGTTGGGGGTGGGGACGGGGACCGGGGCGCCCACATGCAAATGCAGCAGTGACAATCCGGTCGGGCGCCTCCGTACCTCCGGGAGGCCGAGGCTGGAACAAAGCGTTAGCATTTTCTACATGTGAAAAGCCCGCATTCCTGGGCGGGGAGGCCGCGAGGGCGCCGCCCCCCTCTCCCCATTCACCCTCCGGACCACACAGAGCGGCTCTCGCGCCAATTGCTGGAAGGTTCGCTCCAGCTTTTCTTTTGACTAGGGCGATGCATACGAAATGTAGATATTTCCCTAAACGCCGGCTTTGACATTTAATGCGATCCTAAGTAGCCAGAAATGTGGATGGGATTAGGAGGAGGCTTGGGGCCCACAGGGACACTTGGCCAAATCCGCCTAAATCCTCCAGGACGATTGTTTGTCACCACACGGATCCCCTTTGCCCCAAATGAGGGGACTAATGAACTTCGCTGTCTCCTCCGCTCCGGGGCATTCCCACTCCCACCCCAGGGTCTGCATGTCGGCCCGGTTCTTCCCAGGGAGGAAGGGAAGCCGAGTGTGTAAACTGCTTGCTGTGTGTAGGTATAGGTTTGGTTACTTTAGGCCGGGCCAGCTGAGTCTGACCAGTAACCCACCCATCCTGGGTCAGTATTTAACTCACTTGATGGGTGTGACCCATCACAGAGGTGACCCTCACAGAGGGTCAAGGATGCTGAGGCCCCGTGAACCCTGGGATTATGTTAATAAGCCATCCCCACCTTGAAAGAAGTAGTTCCTGTGACACTGCCAGACCTAGAAAGAAAGCACCCAAAGTTCTGTTCTGCAGACTTTGTTTATCTAGAACAGTCCACACACTGTATAATGCACAGCCCTGTCTTCAAAGTACTCACAATCCAGGAAGGGGAAGGAAACATGACAAAGAACAGAACATAGACTGAGCCTGAAGATCTGCCAGGTTACCACGGGGCTCCGTGAAAAGCTCACCAACCCGGAACACGCCTCCAGTAAGCACATGTGGAATGAATGAAGACTTGGGATGTAACAGGTATCTCCTTGGGAGTTAGTGTGAGACAGCCAGGATGTGTACACACTGAAACTGAAACGAAGTTCTAGGGAGTGGAAGAGACTGAAGCAAAGTCCTAGGGATGGGAAATGGTGACCACTTTTGGGAGACAGCAGATTCCAGTTTGGATAACACATCGGGTGTAAGGGAGGGATCAACAGAAGCTCAGTAGGAAGAGGGGAGCAGTTACCATGAAGAGGCCCCCAGCGGGAGTCAGGGCTGTGCTGCAGGCAGTCACAGGCCACAGGCCGAGGTGAGGAGGAAAGGGTGGGGAAGAGACCTCTTGTCATCCAAGGATGGGGGTCTGGGTGAGGCAGGTAAGAATGGGATGAGAACACAGGATGCCAGTATCTACTGAACAACTCCTACAGCCCAGACACTGGACGTATCCAGAGTGAAGGAGACAGCCATTTACCTGGAGGAGTCCCCCTGCTCTCTACCACCCAACTCCACAGTGTCAGTGGCTCAGAAAACAGTTTCTGCTTTGGCTATCCCTTATATTACACAGTAAAAAATTATAGAGTTCCCCTTTGTACATTTGGAGTTCATATCCAGCAACAGCAATGTCCAGGACCTTAAACCTCATTCCAAGCCTGTGAGGTAGGTACTGTCAGTGTCCTCCTTTTACAGATGAAGAAACTGAGGCACAAAGAAGCAAAATAACTTGTTCCAGATCAAGCTTGTCCCAGTGAGAGAGCTGAGATTTGAAGCCAGTCCAAGAATCTGGCTCCAGGGTCCACAATGTCGTCGGTCACCTTTCTCCAGGTGGCTTCCAAGAAGGGGGCTGGATGGGAGCCTGAGAGAGGCAAGGCTGAAAGGAAGGCAGTGTCGAGGGTGACTGGGCTGAGCAGGTCCTTTGGGCAACAGGAGGGTAAGTGAACTCACCTGTAGTGAATGCCCACCCGGTGCCCTTTGCATTCATCATCTCGTCTTAATCTTCACACGAGGCCCTGAGGAAAGTTAGCCTCGTTGTGCAAACCCATCAAAAGCCTCGAGAGCGATCAAATCATTTGGGTTGGGTAAGGGGCAGAGCTCCCAGCTTTAGTCGATAAGGGGTTCTGCGTGGTGGGAACAGCAGGTGTGTTGTTCTGAGAGTGGGGTTGGGGTGCAGGCGGGGCAGGAGAGGCCCCTGAAGGCGCTGGCTCCGCAGGGGTGTCATCTTGTGGGGGGTAAGGGCCTGGGCAAAATGAAAGACTACTCCAGCTCTTCTGAGGGTTCATGCCTTGCAGTTCTGGGGACACTCACAATCACGTTCTCTCTGGGTCTGTGAAGGGACCCATGCAGTGAATTTTGCCCCATTTTGCTGGTGATGGAGCCTGAACAGAAGCTAATGAGGCTCGTCTCAGAATTCACAACCCCATCAGATATGACACCACCCTTTGAGCACCTGCACCTGTTAAACTACAGAATACCATATACCATAGAAGAAAGGGTATGATCAAGGGACACAAAGGCGGGGGAGAAACTGGGACAGCTAGGAAACACTTCAGGGACGTGGCACCTAAAACTTCTCAGCACAGTTAGGATTATCTCCGTTAGCAGACGTGGTGCTAACGGATTGGGGCAGGAAAAACAGGTGGGAGAAGCCACCTGGCTGATGGACTCCATATGACAAAAAAATCACAGAAGTGAAGAGCTTACATGTACTGTGCCCGGATCTGCCAAGGGCCACTGTGGAAGGCAAAGCTGGGCTGCTGGGATCATAATTTGACAACACATCATATATAGAGTTCTCCAGTTGGGAAAACACTTCACTGGCTTTCCCGTAAGATGTGAAGGGCTGTCCCAGCACCAGCAGCTAAGGATAGCTACATGACTTGCCTTACAAAGGAGAGGGAAGCCGAGGTCTGCTGGGGGTTTCTGGGAAAACTTTGTTCCTGATGGTCTCCTGTCACGATAGGCTGCCTTTGCCCTCTTCTTCTTGCCTTCAGTGCAGATGTAATGCTGGAACATCCTGTGACCACGGGGACAAAAGCCCAAATGCTAAAGACAGTGGTGTGAGAAAAACAGAGCTGAGTCCCTGATGGCATCACTGAGCACTAGAGCCAAGGCCACCAGCTGCCTACGTACCACCTTCTCAAGTGAGAGAAAAACTACCTTTGTTTAAATCACGGATCCATTTTGTGCTACTTGCAGCCAAGAGCATTATTTAACACAGCGACGTGGGGCCTAATCTGCCTCATAGCTATTCCTGCTTTCCCCCCAGACCAACCCGCAAGCAAGGAAAGTTCTAATTTTTTTGAGATTTCTCCGAAGATGTACTGCCCTCGAGTACAGTTACAGGCCTTCTACCCCCATACACTACCCAAGACCCTGTGGGTTCCCAGCAGTTTATGAAGCATGTGGACTCTGTCCAGGAAATGCCCTGGCTGAGCAATGCTGCCACCCCCCTGCAGCACACAAGGGGGTCCCATGGTGCTGCTGCTTGTCCGGGGCTTGGGAAAGCAGCACCTGCAGACTTGGACCAGCACCAGTGCAGCTTACGGGTCCTACTCCCATCCCATTTGGAAAAGCCTTCTTCGAGAGGCCCAAGGGAGCTAGGCCACCTCTGTTTCCTGTATCCTCCTGGAAAGAATCTACTCTGTATATAAAACAACTGCAACGTGGCAAAAGAGCAGTTGAGCCCTTGTGCACATCCATCCCGTGTTCAAGTGAAAGAAGAATTGCTCCCCTTCTCTGAGTCATCTGTGGGCAATGTCTAGTCACATCACAAATACTCAGTTCTTGTGTAGATCCCTAACTAAACTGTTTGATATCAGCAACAGAATAATTCAGATAAAGTTTCGGATAAATTCATGTGCTTATCCAAACACTCCCCTCTCCAGTTGTGAAACCGAGTAACCATGTAGATTCAGCTAGTGTGTTTCCCTATCTGAACTTGGTCTCCAAAGTTGGGAACTGAAGAGATGTCGACAGCAAGGGATGATCCTAAACGGCAAGCTCTGATGAACCTACCAAATGTGCTCTTGACTAGGGGTCACCCAGTTTTTCTAAAGCAAGCCTGTAGTGTGTTTTGTTTTTCCTACTTACAGTTAGTGTATCGACCCTATGGACAAATTTTGGCCATGTCAATCCTGCAACACATACCTGTCTTGGAAAGAAGCTTTTAAGTTCCTGTTTGCATTTCCAAAGGGGTTAGCAATGAACCTTGAACTCCCTGCTAACAGGGTCCAGAACCGGTGCTTCTGCCTATGGGTACAGGAGGGTGAACAAGACCAGTGCCCTGAACTCTGTTTGTCTTCATCTGTAATTTTTAAGCAAACGATTGATTCCTATCAGATCAGTCATCTCTTCTTAACCCAATTTGACTAGCCCTATGGGTTTTATTACGCATTTTCTGGCCCTTTTAGTCCTAACTAGGCATACAACACACCAACCTCCCCTCCCCTCCCCTCCCCTCCCTTCCCCTCCCCTCCGATTCTGGACTGGCTACTCATCTCCCCTCCCCTCCCCTCCCCTCCCCTCCACTTCTGGACTGGCTACTCATCTCCTGCTCATGCCATTCTCTCCATTTTTAAAACTTTAACACTAAATCTCAGATGCCAAAATACTCTAACCGTTGCAAGAAAGACAAAATGTATTATACAAGACTGTTCTGGTAAGACTGTGTTTTAATTGCCTATGACACAGATATATCACATAATGGCTCAAAAATAATAGTATAGCAAAGATTAAAGGAAAATCAATGAAAATGAGCTGTGAATCCTTAATTTGACGTAAGCTTCCGGCAAACAAAATCAGGGATTAGAATCATTTCAAAATTGTGTCTTCAAAACTAGTATCCTTTACCATCTGTCCTTTATTCATTTTGCTGTGATACAACTAAAAAGGCCTGTAAATACTCCCCTGGGTCTCAGGTAACAGTTTTCCAAGAGCATAATATCACTTTCTCTGTACAGTGAACGCCGGCATCTGGATGGGCTGGAACACCGGCTTCTTTCTCATTTCAGAGAGTGTTTTCACTGCAGGGAGCAGCTGATTCCTTTTGATGATCTGTAAGGCCAGCTGGGTATTACCTATAAAAACACTTCCCATCACAAAAAAAGCATATAACAATACCACCACATACAAAGCAAGCCATCAGAATCCCGCAAGGGGGTAAAAGGTGATGGAGAAGAGCAGTGGTCTGCAACCTGTGCTATACACTGGAATCATGTAATGCCCGCTGCACCATCCCCAGAAATTCTGATTTAAGAAATTTCGTGTGTGACCTGGGTGACGGGATTTTTAAAAGCTTTGCACTGATTCTAAGGTGGAGCCCGGTTTGAGAACTTGTCTACAGGTGGACTGCACAAAAGAAGGGCTCTAAGACCATGCACTAACCCTACCACACCTTTTAGGAGGACAAGGCCTGCTGGGTGCCAGGCACTTAATGCTGCTTCTTCAGCTATAAAAAGAGGGGAGCCTTGGAAGGATTTCAGCAAGGGGGTATGACTAAGAACTCTTAAAACTTCTGTACCCTCTCATTTCCCCCACTCAGCTCTCCTTTTCTACTTCACGCCTTCTCTTATGTAGGGCCCACAGCCTTTCTTCCAGTAAGCTACATTCTGGAGGTTGTATATGCCCCAGAGGCATGACCTGGATTTAGGTCTGAATAAAAAATTCTCAGCAGGAACTGGCTTACTGTAAAACTCATTAACGACACCTATGTTTAAAACACTAAGGTATACAACTCAAACCCACTGGATTCTGACTCAGGTTCTCAATTAGAGTCATTTGGATGCCTAAGAGAAAGGTTAATTAGTAGAGATTAATTATAATTGTCAGAAGTTACACTATTCTGCATTTTCACAGATAAAAGAAAATATGCTTAACCTGCAAGAAGTAGGAATTTGCAAGATACCAAAAACTCCCTCGCTACATTTTTGTTTAGAAGAACTTGATGGGTAATACCTCTAAATTTCGAAGAGAAAAAGCAGACACCAAAAATCTCGGGCTCTTTGCAGGGCTCCAGTCCTAACTCGAGAAGAATCACTCACCATTCTGCAGCTCAAGGTAGACGGCCAGCAGGATGGCTTCAGGGGGCACCTCTTTAGGATGGATCATTGAGGCCGCCTTTGCTCAAAACAAAAAAGAGACCCATGAAAAACTGATAGCTTAAGATACAAACTCCAAGTAATGTCAAAAAAAAAAAAAAAAAAAAAAAGGAATGTCAACCTACCAATGACAAATTAGCAAACTTACTCAACCTCACTGGTACACTACAGTTCAGCTCGGATGGTCCTCAGCTGTCTTCGTCTTTTTTTTTTTTTTAAAGCTACTTCATTATAACTCTTTTATTTTTTATTTAATCTAATTTAAATATTTATGTTTTCGGCTGCGCTGGGTCTTCATTGCTGCAAGCGGTCTTTCTCTGGTTGTGGCGAGTGGGGGCTACTCTTCGTTGCAGTGCATGGGCTTCTTATTGCGGTGGCTTCTCTTGTGGCAGAGCATGGGCTCTAGGCACACGGGCTTCAGTAGTTGCGGAACGCGGGCCTTAGAGCGCAGGCTCAGTAGTTGCTCTGCGGTGTGAGGGATCTTCCCAGACCAGGGATCGAACCCGTATCCCCTGCACTGGCAGGTGGATTCTTAACCACTAGACCAACCAGGGAAGTCCAGCTGTCTTTGTCTTGATCCCTCCCGATTAAACTAGACATGTTATTTTTAGTTAAATATTTATCTTCCCTTGCCTAATCCATAATGAGTTCTTAATAGGAGAAAGCTTTCCTTCCCTCTTGGTTTTCTTCTATCTCTTGGCTGTATTTGGTTTTGAGATGGGTAATCAGGCACTCCTGACTCTACACTCCAGTCACCCATCCAGGTCTGCTGGTAGTTCTTCACCAGACACAGTTGCACCTCTATCCAAATCTGCATGTCTATTTTTTTTCCCTAAGTAACAACTTAGTATTGTAAGCTGCAAATTCCCAATGTCAGGAATAAGAATTCAAACTTAAAAGGCTGGAAATATAAAAAAAATATACCACTAAGCATGTTCAGGACTTCCCTGGTGGCACAGTGGTTAAGAATCCGCCTGCCAATGCAGGGGACGCGGGTTCGATCCCTGGTCCGGAAAGATCCCACATGCCGCAGAGAAGCTGAGCCCGCGCACCACAACTACTGAAGCCCGCGTGCCCTAGGGCCCGCATGCTGCAACCACTGAGCCCATGTGCCGCAACTACTGAAGCCTGTGTGCTGCAACTACTGAAGCCCGCATGCCTAGAGCCCGTGCTCTGCCACAAGAGAAGCCACCACAATGAGAAGCCCGTGCAGCGCAATGAAGAGTAGCCCCCGCTCTCCACAACTACAGAAAGCCTGCGTGCAGCAACGAAGACCCATGACAGCCAAAAAAAAAAAAAAAAAAAAACACACAAAAAAGCATGTTCAATGTCTCCATTCTTAAGGACTGAAACAGTACAATTTAGTCAAATAAAATTATTTGTTTAGGCAACATGCTGTCCTTTCCTAGATCTGAGAGCCATAACACCAGCCTGCAGTTTTCTGATTTAGTCCTGTTCTGGTTGAAGGTGCTGAGATTGTAGGTTTATTCCCTCAGTCTGGGCCCCTCTGGGCCGCAGCCTCTTCCTCGTCTTACCATCAACTGGTATCTCCCCATCCAGATTCAGGTGCTCATGCTTCCAGACTGCTGTGCGTCTTCCCTTAATCTAATCAGAAAGTGTCCTTTACAAATATTTATTGACCAGAGGTGGGTGTAAGACAGGGACCTACCCTGATAATAAACAGCATGCAAATAACTAACAGTAATCCAAACAAATTTACTGTTAGGGAGAGAGGAAAGTGAACATAGTATGAATACGAAGAGAGAGAAGAGTTTCTTCGAATGCAGAGCTTTTGGGCAAGGGAAGCCCGTCTCTGTCTTCCAAGGGTGGATACCTGAGAGGCAGAAAGCGAGGAGGCACGGCAGTGCAGGCCACGGGGTGTGTGGGAGACATCTGGGGGACCAGAAATGGGCACAAGGTCAGGTCCGGGCAGCATTAGAAGAAATCTCAGACTAGTGGGGGTTCTCATCCAGAGCACACGCTCCCAGGTTCCTCGCGAATGAAGCAGGGAGGCTTTTTATTCCTCCTACCACATCACTGATGTACCACAGCTCAGTTCAGAAAATGAGATTTTATACTTTTGGCCTAGCTTTAAATAGGCAAGACCACCTTTACATCATTTTGTGGATATTAAAATCTCCATTTTCCTTCCAACTGGCTAGTTAACACAGGCCATCTATTGTTCTTTGCACTGACTGCAGCCTTTTCTAAAATACAAGAACTCATGGCAACAACTTTATAAGAGAATGGTATTTTGCTTACTGGCTGTTCATAATGGTTAGTGGTGGGCAGGCAACCTCCGAAACCTCTACTTGAGCCCTTTCCAACTCTTCACGCATCATTGTTCTCCCTCCCAGGCACGGTGGGCCTCCCCATTAACAAGGTCCAGCCACTGGATTAACCTAAAAACCAAGGGACCAAAACAAAACTCCCTTCAGACCCCAAACCAGGCCTGACCCCATCTGTCTCTCCCAGTGTGGCTGCCACCATGGCCACCTGCTGCACAAGAACCTGAGCTAGAGTGTACACACTGCAACTTCACATCCAAAGCCTGTGTGCTGCAGGCCTTGAGGTCCACAGGCACTTTCCAAAGGGCTGTTCAACAGCCCAGCCTTGCCACGGAGAACAGTGCAACATTTTCACTCTTCCCGTTTAACTCCTGCACTCAACTCCTAGATAAGATCAAACGTGTTCCCTGGACAGTCCATCACTTCGCTTTGCTGATTTTGGATCAGAAATGCTGACCAGATGCCACTAAGTTGACTAAATATCACTCATGGTTATTTTCCACGTGGTAAATCTTCACTTCTAGACACAACAAGGTCACCTTCATAGGAAGCCGCCTTACCTCCTGAGAATAGGTTTAATTTCAGTTTCAGTTACTCTGGCAAACATATGGGGATGTGGGTTCTCTTATGTGCTGCTGGTGAATACACCATCTGGCACAAACTTTCTTTTTTTATAAATTTATTTATTTATTTATTTATGGCTGCGTTGGATCTTCGTTGCTGCACGTGGGCTTTCTCTAGTTATGGCGAGTGGGGGCTACTCTTCGTTGTGGTGCGCAGGCTTCTCACTGCGGTGGCTTCTCTTGTGGCGGAGCACAGGCTCTAGGCACGCGGGCTTCAGTAGTTGTGGCTCACGAGCTCTAGAGCGCAGGCTCAGCAGTTGTGGCACATGAACTTAGTTGCTCCGCGGCATGTGGGATCTTCCCAGACCAGGGCTCGAACCTGTGTCCCCTGCATTGGCAGGCGGATTCTTAATCACTGCGCCACCAGGGAAGTCCCTGGCACAAACTTTCTATATTAGAAGTCTGAAAATTCTGCATAACCTCTGATCTTGCAATTCCCTTTTTAGGAAGACATCTCCTAACTGTAAGGTCCATGGGGGCAGGGTTCTATCACGTCCACTTATTTACTACTGTGTTATTCCCTTGGCTTAGCCCAAAAGTACGTGCGCTGAATTAATATCCTTTTCTTCCCCCTAATTTTTTTTTTTTTTTTAACTCTTTTGGCCGTGCTGCACGGCATGTGGGATCTTAGTTCCCCGACCAGGGATCGAGCCCTCGCCCCTTGCATTGGAAGCGTGGAGTCTTAACCACTGGACTGCCAGGGAAGTCCTGAATTAATATCCTTCTGAGGAATTACCCCTTTCCAATTCTGGGAAACTCCTCTGGGGCTGCCAATGGCAGTACCTGTTCTCCTACTACAGGTATGGGTCCCTGCCCATGATCAGTCCAGGGATGGGCAGGTGACCTAAAGAGGCCCAATCAGAACCTTTCTTGAGACCTGCTGATGAGGCCCCTCTCAGTGGCAGAAGTCAGAGGTCTATTTTAGTTACACATTGCCAGGAGCTTTCTTTATTGTAGATGGAGTTTCTTTGGTACTGACTTTGTGAACCCTTCTTCTTAAAAGATGTACTTGTAATTTAACTTTTTGAGTGGACAGAGATTCATACAATTCAAAGCTAAAAAGGATATGAGTATCCAGTGAAAAGTCTCCCATTTCAGTGCTCCATCTACACGGTACTTATCTTGCCAGCCCTGCAGCCAATGTTAACAGTTTGTGGTGTGTTCATTTGGAGATCTTTTCTGCATATACAGGATTATATAAAAACTGTTTTGCATCTTGTTCTTTTCACTTAATATGTCTTGGATATGTTACCATTTTAGTATATAGGGTTTACAGCTGCATTGTGTTCAACTATATGGACACACCATTATTGATTTAAGTGAGCCCTTATTTAGATGGTTTCCAATCTTTTGAAATTTCAATGATTAAAATCTTCAGGAAAACTCTCCATTAGGTGCCTAGGTTCATTTGCAACAACAATCAGTTGTGTACCTTCCAAGAATATGTCTGGAGGAGTAATATTCCAATGTTTAACAAACTGATCAGAAGCCTCAAACAAAATAAAAGAGCCTAGAAACTCCAAACCCTCTGCTGGCTGCCTCACAAGATGGTCTGGCACTGGCCCAGCCTCACCTGGTGGAGACACTTCCGGGCCTTGTCATACTCGCTCCTCAGGCAGTAGGCGCTGCCCAGGTTGAACAGCATCACGGTCCGGGCCGAGTTGACGGAACTGGGGTAGCATTGAGGGGCCCGCTTCCCAGCTGGGGAGAAGACCAGACACATGTGAAGAGGCCAGGCCAAGGGCCAGGGAGCAACCCCCTCTACTGCCCGAACAGCTGCCCAGAATAAAGCCTAGCTCTACTCCTCAGGCGGACAAAGGAAGGACACAGCGGCTCGAGGGTGAGTCTTTGGGAAGCAGGCCAGGCTACTTAAGTCTTTACAAAACGTCTTACTTACAGGATTCCATTGCTTCATTTTCACCTTTGTCTGATCCTACAAAGACATGAAAATAAATCTGAGGGGGTCGGACAACAGAGTATATTTTCTAAAAACCTAATTTTCTTTATGAAATGGAAATCTAATATTAAAGCAATCTACCACAGTATTTCCTTTTCAGGTAGTAGAGGTTCTAATAAAAGATATGAGAGTGCTACCTACCACCACCACCACCATGGCCTGAGAAATAACCCTGAATAAAGTGAAAACTAGTCTCACTCCCTCAAAAACTTAGCCATGATTTAAAACTGACTTTTGAATGCCATACTTTTACTCTCCCCTGGATTGTGGAATCCCTCTGAAAAGAAAAATATAAGAATCAAAACAAACTGTTCTAACACTATCAGCCTTTCAAAAGTTAGAATTTAGAGCATGTGATAATCAACTCCTAGGTCTCCTCAGCAAACAATTAGTATAAAGTAAGTACAGCCAAAACCGTACAGTGCCGACCTAAAACTCCCTTCCCTTTACAACCGTGCCCTTAAATTTCCACACATCCTGAGTTACAACGCAAAGGCAGTGGAAATGGTGAAGAGTTCTGATCAAATGTGTCCTCATTAACCTTGGTCCTGCTCATTTGAAGAGATCCCTAAGGAGACATCAGTGACATTCTCCGGGTTCAAATGAGTAATAGCATCAGAGATTCTGTCCAGAGAGATGAGGGCTTCTGCAGCATATAAATGGCCCAGAAACCTAAAATGAAAAAAAAAAAACCAACCAGATTCCAAACTGAAAAGTAGGTCATCACAAAAATACCCAAGTATAATAGAATTTGGTGTATGTGTGTTTCACATATTTCAAGTCTTTGAATTGAAATCTAAGTTTATAAATGGATTGATTAAGGGTCATTTAAATTTTATCTCTTTAAAAATATCTTAAATATACAATAATTTTTATGTTCGCTAAGTAGGAACAAATGACATATCAATTAAGAGAGCAGTTTAGGGGCTTCCCTAGTGGCACAGCAGTTAAGAATCTGCCTGCCAATGCAAGGGACACAGGTTCGAGCCCTGGCCTGGGAAGATCCCACATGCAGTGGAGCAACTAAGCCCGTGCGCCACAACTACTGAGCCTGAGCTCTAGAGCCCGCAAGCCACAACTACTGAGCCCACGTGCCACAACTACTGAAGCCTGCGCGCCTAGAGCCTGTGCTCTGCAACAAGAGAAGCCACGATAATGAGAAGCCCGCGCACCGCAATGAAGAGTAGCCCCCACTCGCCGCAACTAGAGAAAGCCCGCACACAGCAACAAAGACCCAACACAGCCAAAATAAATAAATTAAAAAAAAAAAAAAGCAGTTTAAAGTTGGCAGTAAATCAACTATATTTCAATAAAAATTTAAAATAAAATAAAGTTGGCAAATTTACGCTGTTCTGTTTATACAGAAAATAACATAAGAAGGTAATGAAGTTCTAAAATAAGAGGCAGATCCGAGGACGGATTCCCTAGGAGCGGAGGATCAGAATTAGGGTCCTCCAGGGAGTTCCCTGGTGGCCTAGTGGTTAGGATTCTGGGCTTTCACTGCTATACCAGGGTTCAATCCCTGGTCGGCGAACTGAGATCCCGAAAGCTGTGCAGCACAGCAAAAAAAAAAAAGAGAGAAAGAGAAAAAAAGAATTAGGGTCCTCCAGCCTCTGCTGCTGGAACAGTCAAAAGGCACCAGGACGCCAGACCAGATCTGGGTTGGATCAACTTTACTTCTATTCCAAAGGTGTCCTCCTTTTCACATCGTCTATTTTATGTCCACTGATGTTGGGCAGATGTGCTTTCCCCAGGTTTACAACAGCCTGCTTCTTCCAGTGTCTTACTTTGAGCCATTTTCCCCATGATCATCTGATTGATTTTTCAAAATTAAAACAGCCTCAGCCATATTACACCCTTGCTCAAAATCTTAACGACTTTTTCTACTTGAGAACAAAATAAGACAAACAAAGCTAAACTTATAGATTTAAAGCTCTCCACAATTTGGTCCCACTTTCCTGTATTCAGTCAACATTCTCACTCCCCCAAAGATTCTTCTGTTCCCACCAGACACGGTGTCCTGGGCGGGACACCCCACTGTGCTCCCTGCGGCCTTGCCTCCTGGGGTGCAAAGCCAGGCCAAAATCCAACTCCTTTTAAAGGCCAGCTCAGTTCTCACCTCCTTTAGTCGGCCTGTCCCAACTGAGTCTGTCCACATGGATCTTGGGTCCTCAAATCTTAGGCTCTTTTCAATTTGACCATTTTCTGGGATTTATGCACATTAATCACTCAAGAGCTATTTCTTTATTAAGCAATTTCTTTCTTCTAACTAGCAGGAGCTGTAATGCCCTTCTATTTTGCTTCCCCACCAAATACCCTAAAAGAAATGACAACTTTTAAAAAAGTCAGTAACCTCAAATGTATTTTGAAATAAGATATTTTTAAAAACGTCATTAAAGCAGTATCTATAAGCCAATAATCATTATAAAACACAAACTCAAAGAACTACTTCAAATTGTTTTCTGTGAATTTACTTAAAAATTTTTTTAAACCAAATTAAATGCATTCATGACACTCAGAGCCCAGAACTCCAGATGAGGTGTACGGAAGGCAACAAGCAGCTGGGTAAAGCTGCTGTGGTATCTGGGCTGCCACGGGCAGAAAATGCTCATCCTCACTGGAAAGATAGTGGCCTGGCCAGTAATTAGAAACCAGTGCTTAGGATAGAATAGTTAAGAGAATTAAAGATGAAGTTATCAGACATGGCTTGGCCAACCCCTCAAGGTTGGCTAAGAAATCATAAAATCTAAGAATTTTATTGTTTTGACGTTCAGAGGGAAGAAGTTGATAAATGAGGTTAAAAACCCTCCAATAAATGCCAAGTAAAGAATCTAATTGGGATTATTTGAGAATAGTGATCACAATGTCAGCCAGAGGATTAAAAAAAGCAGAGAGGATTCGTGTTTCATTTTTGTTAAAAAGAAAAAAAACACACACAACTCTGCTCTACTGACGGCCACGCACACCACATCTGAGCAGCGCGTGTCCAGTGGGGCGCAGGCCGAGGTTCCTGACTGGTATTTCACGGGGCTGGGCCACGGGAAGGAGGGAAGGCGCCTTAGAGGTAACGCGACCGCCCTGACCTCGAGCTCAGGACCCTCCAGGCCTGGATATTAGACAAGGTTTTCTCACAGGCAAGCAGGAGCGCTCACACTTGAATTGTGACAAAGTCTCTTCTGTGCCTGGATGCTCTTTTAATTTTGTTTTTTTTTAACACAAAGCATGAAAAAAAACAAAAAAACAAACAAAAAATAATAAAACACAAGGCATGTTTGGGGAACACTGACCTGAAACAACTTTAATCAATGTTAATTTTAGATGCTTATATAAAGTAATACTTTTTTAAAAAACAAAAATAATTAAACATTTATAGAATTGTTCCTCAGAGTATGATCTCACAGTTCTAAATGTTGCATGTTACAAACAAAGGGCGCTAGAAGGCAAAAGAACATATTTTGGAAATTATAACTATATACCCACAGGATGAATGAAAAAAACAACTGTCCTAATGCTATGCAGAGTACTTGTGGTCTTGGATAAAATTTCTAGCATCAGCATCATACAAAGATTCAAAGAATGCTGCATCTTCCTCAATTTCCATAAAAGAAAAGATGATATGCTTTAGAAAAATTTTAGAATGACAATGACACTAATATTGAAGAGGCATCTGAAGAGTTTAAATAAAACTCATGTACTCAGGAAATGGTACAGTAGTCTGGAAAAATATTTTAAAATTCTTATTTGTCTACTTTAATTGCATTCTTCGAAGCAGATTTATCCTGTTGACCAAACTCCTTTTTGTGTGGGTCTTCTCCCTGAGGACTCAGCTTGTTTGGGAGCTAATATGTGATAACATGCTCCAGTCAGACCCAGCAGTGGACACTAGAGAGCCCAAAGATTCTGCTTCCTAATGCTCAGAACGGCAAATGCCATTTCCAATAACCCTTGAGGTACAACAAGTGAAAAAAATTTCACTACCAAACACACAGTTACCAAATTAAGAAAGAAACTTTTTGCTTTCCCTAAGATAATTTTCCACTGGGGGAGTAAAAGAAGCAATATGCACCACAAACTAACTGAAACCCTCCAAAGGAAACAAACCAGGGACACCCAGGGCAAGTCACACTTACTTCAGGGATCCTGACAGCTTGGGCTGCTGAAGAAGTTTATCTGCATGATTCAAAGCCATAAGGTTATCACCCAAAGCCAGAGCCACGTAAGCACTACAGGCGAGTATGGAGCATCTGGAACACAAAAGGCAAGGGCTGAAGACCTGAGTTACAAAGTGACAATGATGATATTTGTTAAACAGGAAAGAACGCCCTAATTATAGCTGTGGCAATCTGGACACCAGGAAAGGAGAGAGGAAGCCACGGTACTCATGGTAAGAATTAGAATGATGTGTAAACTACCGTCTGAGGCTCAGTTTAGCTATTTACCTAAATCATCTTTAGCTTCCATCCCATCTCCAACAAAATAACCAAATGGAGTTACAATATATATTTAGCCTGTAAAAAAATATTATAGTTAATGGCCTAGTGAGAACTTACTTCCATAGAACATTTCTTTTAACATCCTAGAAACAACGCTACGGAAGCACATTTGCGACTCTGCTAAGAAACACAATTAACTTACTAAAAAATGCATTTAGCTCAGCTTACTGTAAAGTGTTCTCCTCTGAAACTATTAAGAAGTCTATAGGTCTTGCTAAGCAACAGTATCAAGAGTAACTAAAAGAATTTCATTCACATAGGTACTATTATCCTAAATGAATATTCAAGAAAAAAAACCAGGCTGAATAAATACATGTGAAGATAAAAAATTTAAGTTACACCGATTTTGCTAGGTTGGGTTGGAAACCTAAATTTCTGTTTTGTTTTCTACTTAAGGGTCAGCTCATTTAAAACAAGTCTAGCCAAAGACTTGACACTAATAGATCATTTGAATGTTAAACAACCGCTCCACAAAGCAATCTTAAAATAAACCCTTGTCAAATAGAAATGAGGTCTGAATGGCCGACCACAAATGACCTGACTCAGATACAGGGTTTTGAGTTATGTTTACAAATTACAATACATATGTATATCATGAAGTGCACTTGGGTTGTAATTTCAGTCTAAGGAAGAATGTAACCATCCTGGCAACACAGAGTTTTCTAACACTCTGAAATCCTCTGACCAGAAATGGCCCTCTGGTAAAAGCACAGCCAGGCAAATTCAGAAGCAGCCTGCTGTTTCCTCCTTACTGGCTCACTCCTGGTTGCTGGAACCTTAGAAAATTATCTACTAAACGAAAAGCAGCCCCTCAACTCCTAACACAGAAAAGTAGACTGGCACAAGGAAACTGGTATTTATGGCCTTAGGTTATGATGATAAGGGCTAGAAGATTGCCCACTGTGGGTCCTTGTTTTATATCAGTGTAGAAAACTGAGATCCAAAGTGATTAAATATATTCACTAGCTTAGAGTATGTGATTAAAGTCTGAACTAACAGGCAACACTGTGGACTCTCAATTCACAGTTCTTCCCATCCTATCACACTGCTTCTCTGTCAATTCATAAGACTGCCCTAAAAATAAAGTAGAAAGAAAAGATTACATTATGATTTTCCTAATGCATACATAACTATGCACGCATATGTAATCTGTCTTTTTAAAAAGGAAGAAAACAGAATTTAATTGAAACATTACAAGTTTACATTTTGTTACTGAGCACCTAATGTAAAATCTGAACCCTGTTCATAGAAGAGAGTAATTTAAGAGCAGGCAAGTAGTGTTATTTCCAAAGGGATTTTCCTGACAAGCCGACTGTCATCCTTGTGTCTCCAAGAGCTGTCTTCACTTAGCAAGGCTACCCTGTAGCCACGGCCCCCGGGGGTGTCCTCTCCCTGATGGAAGACTCCAGGGCCCACAGGACGGAGGCACTGGCTAATTATCTCCCATTTTCAGGAGCACTTCAGTGCTTAGCTCTGTGTGGTGAGATTAGGTGACTTAATTTCCTCTTTTGGTTTATTTGTAGTTTTATTTTTAAATGGTAATAAACATTCATTCATCAGCCAGATATGCATTATGAAGACAAAGAATGACGTTTAAAGGCCTAAGTCTCCAGAGGCCCAAGACCACCATCAGCTCATGGCACTCATACAATTTAATATCCGTTTTCATCTGTGACTTTGCCAAAGGCCAGGGTAAAACATAGCTCCTTAAAAGCAGAAGCCTGCATCTTTTGTTTCCTACACAAAGACGAGAGCAATTTCTCACCATCTGCAGTAGGTGTTTAATAGGTAATCACTGAAGACCACAGCTTTCAACATTTTAGATTTACTTCTCCAGGCACCCAGACCCCCACCTGTCCTGCTGGCAGGCCACCTTGCTGACCAGGCCAGCTCCTTCCCGGCTCCCAAACACAGGGGAGTCACCCGGCACGCTCTAGGTCCTAGAGTAGGACAGGCCTCACCTCAGGCAGGCTTGCTGGGAAAAGCCTGCCCCGGCCTCTCCTGACAGTAGGGGGGCTATTACTGCTCCAGCCCACTGTCAAGCCCACTTTGGGTCCAGAAATCAGTCATGTAAGATTTGCAGCAGGATTCTGTTTCCCAAACTATAATTATGTATAAGGTAAATATCTTGTTTTCCTTAGCTTTTTACCTCTTTCCCCATAAGATACCATATCAAATTAGAACAGGGTGAAAGATTTATACTAATAATACCAGCCTCCTATTAAAAAATACTTGAATATGTGAATGCAAAACTTTGGGGCATTTATGCTCCTCTTCTCAGAGTGCCTTCCAACCCACCCTAACTCATCTCTCACCACCCTCTCACTCATCCTCCTTTTCCTCTTAGAAAACAACACTCCACTCTACATAGTTCCTGCAGGCCAGTCACACTAGAAACACGCACGGCTCTCTCTACTGAGCCTCTGGAGAAATCACTTTACTTCTGATAGCTGCTACTTAAAATACTGACCCCCCACCCACCCGCCTGCCCCACTACTTTCTTACTTCCTTGAGTCACTGTCCAATCTGCTTTGCCAGCCGCTCAGTGGATCTGACAGTTCATCAGACTGGAAGAACTATACCTCAAGGGAAAGGACACGCTAGCTTCTCCCGCCCCCCCCCCCCCCCCCCCCCCCGCCACCGACTGCGGCGGATCTGACACAACCCCACCCTCTCCTCCGCATGCTGGAGGAGCTGGCTTTAGGTCCACAGAATGCCAACCCTTGGAAAAGAAAGGAACAAAAAGATGAAGGAGAAGAAAGAGAGAGAAATGGGGAAATAATTTTCCTTAAAGGACCAAACTACAGCAACAAGCTATGTTAAGACTGGGCATTCAAATTTGTCAAGCCATATATTCTGTGAGTAAAATGAACCAAGTGTCTGAAATAGCTCAACCCATATCAAAAGAGGCTAAAATGGGGGTAAATCCAGTCAGTCACCATCGGTCAAAGGAAAATAAATTCACAAAGTAACTTAATGGCAAACGTTATTTGAAAAACTGGCTCAAAAAATCCTATAAAGAATTTCTTCCAATAAACTGAACATGGTACTGGATTTTAAAATTTTAAAAAATATACAAGCTGTTCCCATTTAGCTACAAAAATCTAGAAAATGTTAAACCTGTCAACTTCCAATTCAAGAAAATTTAAAAGTTAAATTAGATAGGTTTTTCACTTCATGTCTTCTGTAAACACTTTGCTTTCTTTCCTTCTTTTTTTTTTTTAAACATTTTGCTTTCTAATAACAGTTCTGTGCAAAAAGAATCTTACTGACAAACACACCCCAAATCCAACACTAATATAAGCCCAGCTCAAAGAAGCTGAAGAAGTTTTCCTCCTCAACCAAATCTAGCATCTCAAGGAACCCAGTCTTACCCCTGGTGGCAAATAAAATGCAACAGTCACAGACATTGCATTTTATACATGGACAGGACCTTAAGATCATGCAATCCAATTTGACAGAAGAGGAATGAAAGGCCCAAAGGGGTTAAATGATTTGTTCAATGTCAGCAGGAGCCCTGTGGGGTTTCTCCAGAGTGGGAGACCACTGAAGAATTATTCTAACCCTGGCTTGTGATCAATGTGATCATCAGTTCAGCTGAATGGGGTCCTGGGACTCAGGTGTGAATCATGCCGATGTGAACACAAACTGCTGATAAGGTGAAGGATATGTCACACAGGCAGGTTCCCGCTTTGGCAGAGTTTATTAGATAAAAAAGTTTCAGTAGGACCAGACCCAGCTGTAAGACTGAAATGGGGTCAAGTCTCTAGCAAGAGCAATATAAGATTCAAAGATTATTAGCTATAATCCTGTTTTAGGAATGTCTCATGAGCTATAACAGAACCACTTGTGTAAGACCGAAAGAAATATGATTCCTTAAGTACACTAAAACTGCCTGTAATATTAATGTTATCAACCATTTGTTTGACTCATCTTCTTTTAAAACACTGGCCCATGGGAGGTCCCTTTTAACTGAATGGGAAATAATTCACTGAGTGTCACATCAGAGTCTAAAAGAACTAATTAAGGTTCCATAATTTATACCTGTGGAATAACTGGGCCTAATTAAATTTGGTCTGAACATTTCCTTTTATCCATTTTGAGCCTCTTATTAAAAAAAAGACAAATTGAAATTTCATTTTTATCTTGTACGCTTTAAGTCTGGCCCCAATGTTATTTCCTACCCTTTTCTAGTTCTGTTATACTCTTTTCCAGGTTCTAGAGAAGCCTCCAATTTAGTTTTAGAAACTAAAAGTTCACTAATATCACAATCTCAGAATGAATAACAAAGACGTCCTATATTATGCAACATATAAGACTTCATACATATCCATGACAGTTATTAAAACACTATGCGACAATGAAATTTTTTTTTTTTTGGTTGCGCCACTTGGCTTGCAGGGTCATAGTTCCCCAACTGGGGATTGAACCCAGGCCACGGCAGTGAAAGCGCCGAGTCCTAAGCACTGGACCACCAGGGAATTCCCTAAAATGTTAATATGTGACTAATCCTATGAACTTATTTCTTTATCATAAGATACCACTAGTATGCAAAAGAATAAGTTGAGCTCTTACCTCATACTGTATACAAAAATTAACTCAAAATGGATCAAAGACCTCAACTTAAGTGCTAAAATTATAAAACTCTTAGATGAAAATATAGGGGTAAACCTCATGACCTTGAATTTGGCAGAGGATTCTCAGATATGACACGAAAAGCACGACCAATAAAAGAATAAAACATAAATTGAACTTCATCAAAATGAAAAATATTTGCGATTCAAGGACACCTCCAAAAAAGTGAAAAGACACCGACAGAATGGGAGAAAATATTTGCAAGTCATATATCTGATAAGGGTCTTGGATCTCAATACACATTTCTCTAAAGGAAGAGACACAAATGTCCAATAAGCACAGGAAAAGATGCTTGACATCATTAGTCTTCAGGGAAATGCAAATCAAAGCCACAGTGAGATACCACTTGATATCCACTACAACGTATATTCAAAAAGATGAATAACAAGTGTTGGTGAGGATGTGAAGAAACTGCAACCCTCTTACACTGCTGGTGGGATTGTAAAATGGTGCAGCCACTTTACAAAACAGCCTGGTAATTCCTCAAATGATTAAACAGTTACCACAGGACCCAGCAATTCTACTTCTAGGTATACACCCAAGAAAAAGAAAAACATATGTCTACACAAAAACTTGTACATGAATGTTTATAGCAGCATTATTCTTAATAGCCTAAAGATGGAAACAATCCAAATGTCTATCAATGAATGGATAGACAAAAGGTAGTATATACATACAATGGAATATTATTCAGCAATAAAAAGGAATGAAGTACTGATACAGACTACAACTTGGATAAATCTTGAAAACACTATCCTAAGTGGAAGAAGTCAGTCATAAAAGCCCACGCATTATATGATCCCATTCATAGGAAAGTCCCAAACAGTGAAATCTATAGAGAAAGAAAGTAGATTAAGGCTGGGGAGTAGACTGGGGATAAAGGGGTCACAGCTAAAGGGTGCAGGGTTTCATTTTGAGGTGATGAAAATGTTCTAAAATTGACTGTGCTGATGACTGCACAATGCTGTGAATATACTAAAAAACACTGGATGGTACACTTTAAATGGGTGAATTGTATGGTATGTGTGAATTATATCTCAATAAAGCTGTTTTAAAAATATAAGATATGAGTGACAGTCAATAAATGTTTGACTTAAAAAAAATAAAATATTAAAAGTAAATCCTCGGGACTTCCCTGGTGGCACAGTGGTTAAGAATACATCTGCCAATGCAGGGGACACGGGTTTGATCCCTGGTCCGGGAAGATCCCACATGCCATGGAGCAACTAAGCCCGTGCGCCACAACTACTGAGCCTGTGTTCTAGAGCCTGTGAGCCGCAACTACTGAGCCCACGTGCCACAACTACTGAAGGCCACGTGCCTAGAGCCCGTGCTCCACAACAAGAGAAGCCACTGCAATGAGAAGCCTGCGCACCGCTACGAAGAGTAGCCCCTGCTCGCCACAACTAGAGAAAGCCTGGGCGCAGCAACGAAGACCCAATGCAGCCAAAAATAAATAAATAAATTTATTAAAAAAAAAAAAGTACATCCTTATAACCAATCACTATATGACAATCATTATCTCCCAAATGCATGTGGCAACATTAATATTTAAATCAAAGCAAATGGCCAACATATCAATCCCACACATGCTTCTACATTCTAAGATTCATTTGGACCTTAGGCCTTTTAAAGACAAATTTTTCAGAAGAGATATTCAGCTAAATTTTGTGGCATGTGAGAAAACTGGCATAGGAACAATATTACACATTTGTAGAAACCATGTATCAACAAATACAAACACTTCAAACAGTTCTAAAACCTTAGAGGCAGCATTGTCCAACAGAAATATAATTGGGGCCACGAGTGTAATTTTATATTTTCTAGTAGACACATTAAAAAAAGCAGAAACAGGTGAAATTAATTTTAATAGATTTAAATTAATCCAATATATCATTTCAACATACAGTCAATATAAAAAATTACTGACATATATTACATTTTTTAAAGTTTTGAAATCCAGTGTGTATCCTACATCTGACCTTTCACCAGCCACGTCTCATGTGCTCAGGGGCCACATGTGATGAGTGGTTCTGGTACCGGACACTGCAGCCTTAGGGTCTAAGGAATACACGTAAAATACAAAGAAAGGGTTTTTTTGTTGTTGTCAAGAAACCAAGTTTTCCATGTCATATCACCCCGTAAGTGATATATATGTAAAAGAAACCGACCATTTATCAATCATTAGTGGTTAAATTACATTTCCCCAAATAATATATTTAAAATTATATTAATTTTGAAAAATTTCAAAATACCATAAAAATTTTAAGTTAGGTATAATTTTTATACCTTAAAATACATTATTTTAACTGCACAGTTTGATAAGTTTGACTATACACAAGTAGCCACCGGCCCAATTAAGATACAGAATATTTCTTTCACCCAAGAAAGATTCCTTCCAGTCAGTTCCCCAACCACTGTTCTGATGTCTATGAACATAAGTTAGTTTTGTATAGTTTTTCCTGTCGTATAAATAGTATAAATAAAATCATACAGCATGTACCTTATATTGAGTAAAAGAAGAAACACGAAATGTTTTGAGTTTCATATCATGTTGACTTGTGCATCAGCAGCTTGTTCCTATTTACAGCTGAGTAGCATTCCAATACACGGAGTTGCCTGCAATATATTTTTTATTCTTTATTTTTTTTTAACTCTTTTTAAAAAATTTTGGTTGCACTGCGGGGCATGCGGGATTTAGTTCCCCAACCAGGGATCGAACTCGTGCCTCCTGCAGTGGAAGCGTGAAGTCCTGACCACTGGACTGCCAGGGAATTCCTGGCCTGTAATTTAGTTATCCATTCTCCCACTGATGCATGACTGGGCTATTTCTACTTTTTGTCTATCACAAGTAAAGCTGCTATGAAATTTTTCCATGGACAAGTTCTCATTTCTCTTAGACAAAACCTAGAAATAGAATCTTCTATTTTAAAAATTTAAAGTCATCGCATTTATTTAACTCAAGGCTACAGAGTGTGTGTGTTTCTTTTTTTTACAGAAATAAATAATTTATTTATTTTATTTTTGGCTGTGTTGGGTCTTCGTTGCTGTGCACAGCCTTTAGTTATGGCGTGCGGGGGCTACTCTTCGTTGTAGTGCGTGGGCTTCTCATTGCAGTGGCTTCTCTTATTGCAGAGCACAGGCTCTAGGCATGTGGGCTCCCGTAGTTGTGGCACGCGAGCTCAGTAGTTGTGGCACACAGGCTTAGTTGCTCTGCAGCATGTGGGATATTCCTGGACCAGGGCTCAAACCTGTGTCCCCTGCATTGGCAGGTGGATTCTTAACCACTGCGCCACCAGGGAAGTCCCTGTGTGTGTTTTCTTAATTGAATGAAACCAATGGCTTTGCAGAGCTTTAGGTGGTTCAGGAACTGAAGCAATATTTTCACAGTGTCATTATATATATGCTTTTCTTCATCACTATATCGGTATCTCTAAGTTCATCTGAGCCTCACAATTAAACTATTTAGTTGATTTCTGAGACATTTTCCTGTTTGGAGGACAAATTTCTGTTTTAATTGTGAGAATATTTTTCTGAAAGCTACCTTGATTTTAATACGGAATCTCACAATTGCTTCAGGTGTCCTATGCCTTCTGAAAACATACTTGTAACTCGGTTAGAATGAATTTTTTTTGGCCCCATCTTTTTTACATACAAATGAAAAAAAAAGAAAATAGTCAAGAAGCTCTGAACCATATGCTAACAAGTGGCCATTAGGACAGTCATGATAATTTACAGCATATTAGTTATGCTGGAAATAGGAAATGAGGTTTTGCACTGGTGTCTTGGGTATTATAGAGCAGAGGGGTCAAATATAATAGTCCATAAAAACTAAACTATACACTAGTCACACACATTTCTAATCACATAAAAGAATTCAGGTCAGAAATGGATGAAATCTCTAAGAATTCCAGGATCTCAACGGAGAACCACTGTGCTCAGACCCCTTTCTGTAGAAGACAGCTGGCTCCTGCCACAGAACTGCCCTTTAACACACCCAACTGTGCTGGGAGCTTTTATAGCTTTGAAAATTACGACACAAATCTTTTACGACTCCTTCCCCCACACCATTTGTCTCCACATTACCGTTACTACTGTCCTGCAGAGCGGTTCTTTTTATAAATCTACCCTAAGGCTCCTTCTGTCTTGTTCCATTTCCCTTCTCCCATCTGCTCCATAAGAAAAAAAGGTTAATATATATGAGCAAACCCATCTTTACCTCACTTTATGATGATGGAATTCCCTGTGGAGACCCTTTGCCCCTTTCCACAAAAATAGGGAAGTAGTTTTATTTTCTCTGAAAACCACCAATCCTCCTACTAGGGTGTGTGGAAAGAAAGCAGTTGTGAAAGGCACAAAACTCTTTGAGAGGAGGTATGCCACCCTGCACATACCCTTCTCTTTAATGCCACTTACAGAAGGTAAAGTTAAATTACACAACTCTGCAGCTGTTCAACCAGTGTGGAATCATAAACTTCTTAAACTGCATATGCATACATAAAGCAACCTTAAGATTAGTATTCATTCAAATATATTTGTAAAAATTAAGTTAACCTTAAATATTGTTTCAAATACCTTCATCGTTAAGGATTCACCTTTAAAACTGTGCACAATGATATTCACTGCAGCATTATTTGTAATAGCAGAGACTGAAAACATTATAAATAGCTAAATATAAATCAGTGTTAAATAAACTGTCATATCCATATAATGCAATTCTATGCACCCATTAGAAAGAATGAAACAGAGCTCTTTACTGATATAGAACAATCTCTAAAGACATATTGTCAAATGCAAAAAGTAAGGTATAGAGCAGTGTGGAACTCTGCAGCTGTAGTGTAAAATTCCCATATATACATATACTGGGATGATAATGAGAAATCTCACTGGAAGGACACATAGGAAACTGGTCAGCAGTTGCCCCTCAAGGGAGAGGAAGCAGAGGACTGGGATTGGCCAATATTCACTTTACACTGCAGAACCTTTTGGGATAGATGAACCCTGAGATAGCTATAAAATGCAGGTGGCTCCATAAACAGAGAAATGTATAGAAAATATTAGGCATATCGGGGAAGAAATGGTACATTTTTTGGGCAAATTAAAGCATTTTCCCAAATATGGTCCTGGCTGAAATTTACAATCCACCCCTTCCCATCAGCTCACTTTATACCAAACCCAGTTTAGCTTTACTTAACTTGCTCTGTTTTTACACACTTCCACTTGGATGAAAATCTAGCATAGTGAGTTAATTTTAGTTATATGGTTGGAATTTGATTTTTTTTTTTTTTTTGGCCACGCTATGTGGGATGTTAGTTCCATGACCAGGGATCGAACCTGTGCCCCCTGAAGTGGAAGGGCAGATTCCTAATCACTGGACAGCCAGGGAATCCCCAAATTTGACTGTTTTTTTTAAAAAAAAATTCCATTTTAGGGACTTCCCCTGTAGCGCAGTGGTTAAGAATCCTCCTGCCAATGCAGGGGACACGGGTTCAAGCCATGGTCTGGGAAGATCCCACATGCCGCAGAGCAACTAAGCTCGTGCGCCACAACTACTGAGCCTGTGCTCTAGAGCCCACGAGCCACAGCTACTGAGCCCACGCGCCACAACTACTGAAGCCTGCATGCCCTAGAGCCCTCATGCCGCAACTACTGAAACCCGCATGCCTAAAGCCCGTGCTCCGCAACAAGAGAAGCTACCACAAGAAGCCTGCGCACCGCAACGAAGAGTAGCCCCCGCTTGCCACAACTAGAGAAAGCCCGTGGGCAGCAATGAAGACCCAACGCAGCCAAAAAAAAAAAAAAAAAAAGAAAAAAAAATATTGCTGTGGAGTGAAATAAAATGGAATTAAAAAAATTTTTTTAAATTTATTTTTGGCTGCATTGGGTCTTCGTTGCTGTACGCGGGTTTTCTCTAGTTGTGGCAAGCGGGGGCTACTCTGTTGCCATGCACAAGCTTCTCATTGTGGTGGCTTCTCTTGTTGCAGAGCACCAGCTCTAGGCACCCAGGCTTCAGTAGTTGCAGCATGCGGGCTCAGCAGTTGTGGTGCGCAGGCTCTAGGGCATGCGGGCTTCAGTAGTTGTGGCATGTGGGCTCAGTAGTTGTGGCTCGCGGGCTCTAGAACGCAGGCTCAGTAGTCGTGGTGCATGGGCTTAGGTGCTCTGTGGCATGTGGGATCTTCCTGGACCAGGGATTGAACCTGCGTCCCCTGCATTGGCAGGAGGATTCTTAACCACTGCGTCACCAGGGAAGTCCCACAATATTCTTTTGTATGTTTTGTTTTTGCCATTGTTTCACCAGTAATTTGTCATAGTATTTTTTTTTCTTGCTACCTTAGGACTCATACAAGAAATAAGAATTCAAGAAATTTTAATATAACTGAAGATTGAAAAAAACAATTACCTTTGTCAAGTTTTAAAAAATCAAAACACTGCTTTCAAAACCTTATATGACCAACTCCTCATTTCTAACTAAATTTGAGATTTTAGATTTTCCTCCATATAATCAGAAGATTAATGCTTTCCTCCTGACAATAGGATACAGTGGGAATATACACATACATAAAACCCAGGAAAGAAAGGTTATTACTGCAAGTAGGAATCTGACAGAATAAAATAAAGAGATAAAAAGCTGCTGTTTTGTTGAACAGGGTGCCTGGAGCCCTGAGCTCGTTGACAGCAATGCAGTGCCATGAACACACTGACCTGACAATACATGACCAGAAAAGTGCACATCTGCTGGCCAGTCTTTCCTCTAAAGGGATTCACTAAGATTAATGAAGTAACTTCATTTTTTAAAAGTTGGAAGAAACAGATATCCAGTAAGAAGATAAAAATCATCAGTTATCCCACTACTAGGAAGATTCTGACATAGATCCCTCCAGACTTTTTTTATGCAAACAGACATATGTGTACGTTATTTTATAAAAATGTAATTTTAAACTGTTTAGACACAAATCTTAGCATTTTATAGCTCTGTTCCAAGATTTATTTGGAAAGTTAAATGACTTTAATCAAATGAACTATATTATGAAAAATTACACAACTATGGATAGAGCCATACCTTATTTGTTTATATAAAATAAATTCTAGATGAAACAAAAATTTAGATTCGTGGTTGTGATAGTGTATCAGTAAAAGTGCTAGAAAACATGGCTAAATTATTTTTTAAATCTTGGAGGCAAGAAGGCCTTTCCAAACATTGCACAAAATGGAAAAAAAAGTAAAGAAGATTGATAAATATGATACTTAATAAATGAAACTCCGCTTTACAAAATACCAGAGGGACTTCCCTGGTGGTCCAGTGGTTAAGACTCCGTGCTCCCAATGCGGGGGGCCCAGGTTTGATCCCTGGTCGGGGAACTAAGATCCTATATACTGCAACTAAGCCTGTGCACCGCAACTACTGAGCCCATGCACCGCAATGAAGATCCAGTGCAGCCAAAACGAAACTAAACTAAACTAAATGCCAGAAACAATGTTACACGACAAATGATAAAGACCAATTTCTTTAATACAGAAAAACTCTTATAAAAACAAAAAGGATGAAAAACCCAATACGAAAATGGTAAATCCTACAAACAGGAGGTTCACAGAAAAAGTAATATAGGTGATCAATAAACCTTGGCATCAGACTAAGCACCTTGAATGGATTGAAAGAAATGCAAAATTTTAAAGTGAGGTCATTTTCCACTTATCAGGATGATCAAATTATCATAAGAAGAAAAGATGCCCCAAATCTCACCACCTAGTAGCTAATCTACTAAGTAATATAATTTTCTCCTAAGTGTTTGCCATCTGCTTTTGAGGGCAGTGCTTTTTGTTTTACCTCTGAATCCCCTGCAACTAGCACAAGAATGTTTGTTGGAAAAAACGTGAAAAAACGTAATGCTTTCCAAAAGTAACGCATCAATTTACAATGCTACCTGCAATATATAAATGTCTTAACTATACTCTTGTCACTTTTTGCAACTTAATAGGTGAAAAAATAAGCAATGATGGTTTTCTTTCCATTTTAATTTGCAGTCCTATTATTGAAATCATTCTTAAAAGTAACGCTGAACCATTAATCAATCCTACTTCCAAAATATGAAAAAATCATGGTCAAAATATCCCAAATTTGTTGAAAGATAAATGTATAGACTTAAGTCAGATAACCCCAAGGAAGATTAAAAACAAAGAAAATCACACTTAGACTCATCATAGTCTAACTGCTGAAAAACAAAGACAATCTATGTTAACAGAAAAATGGCACCTACAATACAATGGCTGTGATCAGACAGTGGAGGCCAGAAGATAGTGCAGTGACATCCTGAAAGAGCTGACTGAAAAGAAAACAAAAACAAAACCTAAAATACTGTATTCAGTGACAACATCCTCCAAGAATGAAGATGAAATAAAGACAATTCTAGATTTAAAAAAGAAAAAACAAACAAACAAAAAAACACAAAACCGTAGGAAAACAAAGACCTGTACTATTAGAAATGCTGAAGGGAGATCTTCAGACTGAAGGGAAATGCTTGCTATCTTATATAAAAACTAGACTCATCAGGAAATGGTACTCATGTGTCTAAACATAAAAGACTACTCTGTTCCTTTTAACATATATATGACTGTTCAAAGCAAAAATAATGGGGCTTATAATCTACACAGACAAAAATATAACTTAACCAAACTGACACAGATGAAATAGAAAATCTGAATAGCACTCATCGATTGAAGAACTTGAATTCATTATCGAAACTATCCCGCAAAGAAAACCCTAGGCCAGATGGTTTCACTGGTGAATTCTATCAAACGTTTGAGGAAGGAGCAATACCTATCTTATATAAACTCTTTCAGAAAACAGAGGAAGAAGCACTTCCCAACTCACTCATATGTTCAGTATAACTCTGAAACTAAAACCTAACCAAGACACCTTAAGAAAGAAAAGCCTGGACCACCTTTCCTTGTGAACACGGAAGCAAATATTCCTCACAAAATATTAACAGATCCAATCCAACAATTTATAAAAAAGGTAATATATCCTGACTAGTATGGTTTAGTCACAAGATTGAAAGGTTGGTTTAATATGACATTTAACCAACATAATTCATAACATTAATAAAATAAAGGAGATAAACAATGTGCTTACGTAATAGATACAATGCTAATTTTGTTTAGATACTCACTTTAAGTTTTCTAATTCCTGTTTTCTCAATGGGGAAGAAGGTGGAGCTGGAATGCATTTATCTCCATCGTGGCTTTTACTGCTAAAATAAAGATAGACTGTTAATTATGAAGCACACAAATAAACAATTAAATGTAAAATTTTGTTTCCCTATACCCACTCCCATGCAACTTTTTATGAAAAAAGTGTAAAAGAACCAAAACACTGAAAAATGCTTAGTAACTTGGTATCACTAACATGTTAAAGCTACACTGCATATGAGTTTCTTTTTCCCAGTACATGATACCGCTTTAAAAAAGTCTCTAACAGAAAAAATATCTCTACTATACAAAGGAAACCACTCCAGTATTTTCACACATTTCTCATTCTTCTGTCTTTTACTAAGTATAGTAAAGCATAACCCCTTGATGGAGGAAAAAACATTCCACAATTTTGTTTCAAATTTTCTATAATAAACATGTTTTTCTACTATAATCAAGAAAAAATGCTGAGATGGAAGATTTGAGTTTAAAGGTGCCATGTGTAAAAAGAACTCTCTACATATAATGGTGTTTGTTTTATTACTAGATAAACTCTCCCAATTTCTATAGATTGGCATAATATTTAATTGATAGTAGGAAACTAGAAATGTATAGAAATGTTCTGGAGGTCAGTGGTTTACAGTATGTTAAGAGAAAAGGCAGAAGATAGTAAGAAAAGAGAAGTTTTACGGATTTAAGTATTTATTTTAATAAAAGTAAAAAAAAAAAAAAAAAAAGCCATCTCTGACAGCAACCGGATTTCTTGCAATGATTCCTCCTGGCAGTGAAAAGCTGTGACTTTCAACTTTTCTCATTTAAGGTTCTTTCCTCACTTAGGCTTCACCTTATTTCTCTCTTCCAGAAATACTTAAACATTCATACTTTCCTTTCTTATTACTCAAAACAGAGAACTTTGGAAATTCAGGCTGCAGATTTCAGGAATTCAACTACAAGACAGAGGCTGACTAATGAAGTCCTAAAGATTTCACCAAGGGAGGTCAAAGGGGTCAGAATACCTGCAAGTGTCACTGCTTTCGCTGCTCTCTGTGTTGCCACCTAATTGATTACTATTTTTAGACCCATTTTCCTGCTTTGGATCTTGCTGTTCTTCAGGTAACAGCAACAAGGCATTTCTGAGACAAATGGCTGCAAACTCCATACTGGCTACAGGAATGGCTGAAGACTGTCCATCACTAAAAGAAGAAAACCAAGTTAGCTAAGAAAACAAAAACAATAAATAAAACTTTTCTATTATCAGGAATAAAACCAATATAACTGTAAATAAAAACTTTGCCCTCTAAGAGGTAGAAATTTTAATATAAGCAGTTATAAGAGAATGCTAAAGAACCCAAATCCTAAATATTATACGGGCATACCTTGGAGATATCACAGGTTCGGTTCCAGACCACCACAATAAAGCAAAAATTGCAATAAAACAAGTCACATGAATTTTCTGGTTTCCCAGTGGATACATAAGTTATGCTTACACTACCCTGTGGTCTATTAAGTTTGCAATAGCATTATGTCTAAAAAAACAATGTACATACCTTAAAAAATACTTAATTGTTAAAAAAAATGCTAACCATCATGAGCCTTCAGCGAGTCATAATCTTTTTGCAATAGTACCATCGATGACCACTGATCACAGATCACCGTAACAAATAATTACGAAAATGTCTGAAATATTCCAAGAATTATCAGAATGTGACACAGAGACACAAAGTGAGCAGTTGTTGTTGGAAAAATGGCACCAACAGACTTGCTCTATGCAGGGTTGCCACAAACCTTCAGTTTGTAAAAAACAAAAAAAGCAACATCTGCAAAGCTCAATACAGCAAAGTGCAATAAAAGGAGGTATATCTGTGTATAAGACATAAAAAGTATAAATAATAGATTGCAAGTATATACATTAGACACCACATTGTGTCTATAGGAATGGGACCGAGGCTAGGAGACAACCTGAAGGATATCTGCAACGTCAATGTTAAACTAACAAAGGAGTTATAGACAAGGAAAATTGTAGTGAAGGCCAGGACAGGTACAGTCAGAACTGGAAAGAAGGGAAGAAAGTAGATTTTTCACATTTGAGCCTTGTTTTGGTTGATGTTTGCTTTTGGAAATACCTTATTTACACATTTTGAAAAAGCAGCGTTATTTGTCGTATAACTTTGTTGAGGTTTTATATAACTTCCTATTGGTTTTATATATCAAACTAAGTCAGCTTTATTAGGGGGAAAAAAATGAAAAGTAGTAACAATTTTGAAACTGTAGGAAAGTGATGCTTTAACTTGTCTTTTGAAAGAAATCTGCATTATTGTTGAAATAAATGAAGAGCAAAATATTGTGTGCCAGATACTTTTTTAAAACTTTGGGAAAACTTTTAAATGGTAGTGAACAATTTTATTTTTGGGAAAAGAAAAAAAGCAAGTTTTTTACAAAGCCCACTACTTTAGAAATAAGAGCAACTCCAAATTGGAATCTTTGTAAAAGATAAAGATGTTCATATTTAAAAGCTGTTCAATTGAAAACTTGTTCTACATGTGACAGCTTTATAATACTTTTGTTTATATATGTGTTAGTACTTTTTTCTCCTGATACTAAGAATTAGCTTTAGGGACTATGAGAAAATAAAAATAACTAAATGAAAAGTATCAATGATAAACTATATAAAAAGGAAACATCAAGATGCCCTCTTCTGGACATTCTGAATAATGGCACTGAATAGACCAGGGTTTCTTAGGGCATCAACAATTTCAGCACCCATGGATGTAATAAACCAAAATCATATGTCAAATAACATTCACCACATACCTATGTATAGAAGTCTATTTCTTGAAGTAGCAATAAAATCTAATTACAAAGTGGCTCCTCCTATGAAGTAATTCCTAAGCATATTTTTTATATATAACATTACTATGAAATATTATTATACACTTTCTCTTAGCAAAATACTTACTTATATACAGTATTTTGTATGGACTGTGATGCCAGAACTATTTTACGATGATAGCCTTGACCAACAATAGACTGTACAATTCCTTTTTTACTTGGAAGACCTTTAGTTTCTTGTTCAGAAGTCTACAAAATACAAATAATTTCCAATTAATTTAATGGAATTGTAAGATGGGGTATGAAAAATAATCCAGTACCTTTCACAATTACTCTAAGAAAATTCTTAAGATCCTTAAGATTCTTAAGATCAATGTGGAGTTTTGGGTGATACAGGAAATGTTTGGTAGTGAAGAGAAGGGTACATGAGTCTGAAAGTCTGCGATATACACTACACTTTATTAGTATAAGGTCTGAGGTAATTATGAGGAAAAAAAGCAATTCAAGAATGACTCAAGTGGGACTCCACTGCAGGGGGTGCGGGTTCGATCCCTGGTCAGGGAACTAAGATCCCACATGCCACAAGGTGCGTCCAAAAAAAAAAGAATGACTCAACTCACAAGGTCTTACTATATAGCACAGCACAGAGAACTGCATTCAATATCCCATGATAAACCATAATGGAAAAGAAAATATATAAAAAAAGAATGTATTAAAAAAAAAAAAAGAATGACTCAAGCATTTATTTAGAATGATTTATTTGGACCATTCTGTGCCCCAGGCACCATGCTGCATGTGATGGGCACGTCGATGTCAGAGTAAGGAAAATAAAAGCCACAAAAACACAGTGAACAAGAGAAGGGAAGCAGCTACACTTCCTAAAACACAGATCTTTTCCTTCTTAATTGAAAGTATTAATTAAAGTGTCAACAACATATACACACTAACAAGCTATATATGTCAAAATTTACGTGGGCACAATTCTTACCTTCTAGGAAATTAAAATTCTAAAGTCCTGTAAACATTAAACTGAAAATAGTAAAAGCTACTTACACATATACATAGTTTTTGTTTTTGTTTTTTTGATATTTCACTACAATACATCATCTCACTACAGGAGCTTGGTGGTGCCAATTTCCTTTATCTTCCCCCTTCACTCTAAGTCTCCGATTTACCTGCATTTTGTAAAGTCCTGCAGATTCTCATACACAGGAAAAAACTGGAGCCAATTCATAGGAACTTGCAGAGATAAACACTGCCCTGCAAAAAGTCCATCTCTAAACACAAATGTTTCTGTACTATTACTTCTTGCTCCGTAACAGAACTTTCTTATAGTTGTACTTCCATATATGTAGGACTTTTTTTTTTTTTTTTTTTTTTTAATTTATTTATTTATTTATTTATGGCTGTGTTGGGTCTTCGTTTCTGTGCGAGGGCTGTCTCTAGTTGCGGCGAGCGGGGGCCACTCTTCATCGCGGTGCGCGGGCCTCTCACCGTTGCGGCGTCTCCTGTTGCGGAGTACAGGCTCCAGACGCGCAGGCTCAGTAATTGTGGCTCACGGGCCCAGTTGCTCCGTGGCATGTGGGATCTTCCCAGAGCAGGGCTCGAACCCGTGTCCCCTGCATTGGCAGGCAGATTCTCAACCACTGCGCCACCAGGGAAGCCCCTATGTAGGACTTTTAACAAGGATTCACTTGTAGATTCATTTTAGAAAGAAAGTATTACATAACACAAAAAATACAATAAAACTGACTGGAATTAATTTTGTCTTGAGGAGGCGGCTAAGGAACATTAGTGAAAAATAAGAAAGAGTGGATATTCTGAACCATGATTGGAAGGCCTTCTCTTCTGACCTTTTTTCCTGGTGGGGTGATAAATTTGTGATGGTTTGTCCATACTCTCTTCCCTGATCCTTAAGGCTGTAGAAGCTGATCAGATGGCTAGATCTGGATAGAACTAAAAATCCACAATAATTACCATAGCTTCAATAATAGATCAGTAGCCAAAAAAGTGTGCCAGAACAGTCTTTCTTTTCTTTTTTTTCTTTTCTTCTTTCTTTCTCTCTCTCTCTCTCTCTCTCCCCCTCCCTCCCTCCCTCCCTCTCTCTCTCTCTTTCTTTCTTTATTGTTGCATTGGGTCTTTGTTGCTGCGCGCTGGCTTTCTCTAGCTGTGGTGAGCAGGGGCTACTCTTCGTTGTGGTGCGTGGGCTTCTCATTGTCGTGGCTTCTCTTGTTGCGGAGCATGGGCTCTCGGCGCGCAGGCTTCAGTAGTTGTGGCACGTGGGCTCAGTAGTTGTGGCTTGCGGGCTCTAGAGCTCAGGCTCAGTATCTGTGGCACACAGGCTTAGCTGCTCCACGGCATGTGGGATCTTCCAGGGCCAGGGCTCGAACCCGTGTCCGTTGTATTGGCAGGCAGATTCTTAACCACTGTGCCACCAGGGAAGCCCCCAGAACAGTCTTAATGTAAAATAATGATATGTAATTTAAGTATTTGCAATTTTATAGTGTCTTGGCAGTAGGAACTGCACTCAAGAAATACAAGTTTCAGAAAAGTAAATGGTTCATGGTGATTTTTTAAGTAGCCTTCTCTCTTTTTTTTTTTTTTAGAAAGAAGGAAATTCTACCATTTTGAATGAATGAATGAATGAATGAATGAATTTGGCTGCATCGGGTCTTAGCTGTGGCACGTGGGGTTTCTGTTGCGGCGCTTGGGCTCAGTAGTTGCGGCACGTGGGCTTAGTTGCCCTGCACGTGAGATCTTAGTTCCCCGACCAGGAACTGAACCTGTGTCCCCTGAATTGGAAGGTGGATTCTTAACCACTGGACCACCAGGGAAGTCCTAAGTTGCCTTGCGTTGGGTCTTCGTTGCTGCGTGCAGGCTTTCTCTAGTTGCAGTGAGTGGGGGTTACTCTTCACTGCGGTATGCGAGCTTCTCATTGTGGTGGCTTCTCTTGTTGTGGAGCACGAGCCCTAGGCACGTGGACTTCAGTAGTTGTGGTGTGCGGGCTCAGTAGCTGTGGCTCGCGGGCTCAAGAGCGCAGGCTCAGTAGTTGTGGCGCACGGGCTTAATTGCTCTGCGGCGTGTGGGACCTTCCCGGACCAGGGATTGAACCCGTGGTCCCCTGCATTGGTAGGCGGATTCTTAACCACTGCGCCATCAGGGAAGTCCCTGAGTCTATGTTTTTTATCTAGCAAATCTTTTCTTATATATCATACACTGCCCAGGTAAACATAAACCCTGCATCTGCCAGAAGAGGTCTGAAACAACATGCATCAGATAATGAGGACAAAATGACCTCTTTGGCATCACCAATTTAATAATTAAATTGGTTCTGTTTATTAAAAAATGAATTTATTTTGGAAGGTACAAACTGCTCTGTTCAGCATCCCTTTTGTCCTGAGTAAATAAATGTTACGAAATTTTATTTGGAGTTCATAATTTCTCCTGTTGGGATTTTCCTCAAGTGTATTTTGGGGTTGTTTTTACTGTGTTTTCGGTCACCTCAGGTTTTATTTTACTTTATTTTTCTCAGTCCTTTTTTTTTTTTTTGGCCGTGCTGTGCGCAGCTTGCAGGATCTTAGTTTCCCAACCAGGGACTGAAACTGGGCCCTTGGTAGTGAAAGCACTGGACAGGCAGGGAGTTCCCCACCTCAGGTTTTAGAAAGAGGAGAAGCACAAAGATAAACAGATAATTATTTATAGCAGATTTCCTATTAGTAGCACAGACTGTGAGTGTTCTGGTATCCACCAAGTTATGGCAACCAAGTCATCTTTACCATCGTTTAAAAGTTACAAATTTAGAACTTTCTAGAAAAAATGGGAGGAAAAAACCATCAGAATGGAATCCATAGAAGAAAGACAATCCTAAAAGTACTATTTCTAAAAATAAGTAATTTTAAAAGAAAATGTTAAACCTTACTAAGGCGTCCAACACTGATTAAATTCATCACATTAAAGAGAATAAGCAATTTCTACAGATTCTTTTGTTTTAAAAAAGTGTAAATTCTGCCTAGAGTTGTTTATCAGCTAATTTAAGAATTATCTAATAAGAACGTTGTCCCTTAAAAGGGACAATGAAATAAACCATTAAAGCCTCAAAGACAACATTCATCTCTTCCCCCAGTGGCATACTCAAATCATAAACAACTTTAAGTATCAAGTGTGAAAACTGCCAGGCAAACACACCTCTTTAATCCCTTTAGTTCCTGTAGTTGCTTTTCAGGAAGTGTTATCACCTATGGCAAGCATGCCAGGCAAAACCTCAGGATGCCATACCTCCCACCTCCACAGACCTGATGAGCCTGAGCCCGGCAACGGCGGGGGGGTAGGGGGTGGCTAGGAAATGGGGTGGTACAGACATCTGGTGATTCTGATACAACCTGTCTTTCCCCTACCTCCCACTGACCCCTCCCCACTTGAGATTCAAAAGGCTTTCACCAACTGCCGTTTGGAGATAATCTAGGCATGGACACTAGTGTAAACTGGCCTATTTCTCACGGCCACCGTGGATGAACACGTGTCAGAGAGAAACAGCCTGGTAATCCACTAACTCGACAACATTTACTGAATCAAAAGTAAACCCTGCCGGCACTGGAGGAAGCACAGTGTAAAGCGGTTCTTTCCACACTCACTGTGTTATCAGCAGCCCTCCTTTAATCACTGGGCGCACACACCACTCTCACGCCAGCTGATGGCGTGGCCCCTGCCCCAGCAGCTCACAGACCACTGTTTCAACAGATATGACCTTCTTAATGGCTTCAACTTTTCAACATGACTGCTGACACATGTTGCCGTGCTCACCAAGAGTCAGAAAGTGAACACATGACTTCATGAAACTAAATTTTGTTCAACTGATAAAGAACAGAAGACTATCTTTACAAATTCCCTGAGAGTTAAAAAGGGGAGGAGGTCTTTATGTGACCAAGTATTTATTGCTCTCCATGCAACAAGTGGGGGTGGGGTGGGGGTTCAAAAAGACAGAGACTCACCCCCTTATTGGCAGCAATGCAGCACTCAGCCAGCCTCAGCCAGAGGCGGGGGTTTGCATGGTAAACCTGAACAGCTTCAATCAGACACTCAAATGCAGCAAGAGGCCTTCCAATGTGAAGCAGCTGAATCCCACAGTTATACAGCAACTCATACCTCTTGTTGGTTAGTAATGTACACATGGGTCTTCCTGAAAATTTTCTGCCTGATGATAAAAAGCAGATGAGAATCATCAGATTTAAAATAACAGCTCCACTGAAAACATTTATACCACTAAGTACTCCACTACTGCCTTTTTGACACCAATGACCCCAATCCCCAATTTGAAGTTGTAAACAGCTCTCACCACAATGATGATCTCCATCCCCAACCCCACAAACATCCTCCAGAGGCATCTCAGTTGTCTGTGCTTGTGGGGCCAGAGATGTGTCTTCTCATTACCAGCTCCTCAGGCAACAATGTTCCAGGAAGGCAAAGACCCACTCTCACTCCACTGAACCTTACACTACCTTTCCACACTTTTAGAGCCTGCAAGAAGATTCCACTCTTTTTCACTTTCAGTTCAGTTAGCCATGTTATCATTATGTGTTTTCTTAACCAGAAGCATTCAGTTAATCTTAGGGTGTTGGGGAACTTTACCACGGAAATAAAAAATTAATGTACTATACCTACAATGACTATTGTTCACTCACTTATTCTTTTTTTAAAAAAATTAATTATTTATTTTTGGCTGCGTTGGGTCTTGGTTGCTGCACATGGGCTTTCCCTAGTTGCAGCGAGCAGGGGCTACTCTTTGTTGCGGTGCGTGGGCTTCTCACTGAGGTGGCTTCTCTTGTTGAGGAGCACAGGCTCTAGGTACGCGGACTCTGTTGTTGTGGCTCGTGGGCTCAGTAGTTGTGGTGCACAGGATTAGTTGCTCCGCCGCATGTGGGATCTCCCGGGACCAGGGATCGAACCCGTGTCCCCTGCATTGGCAGGCAGATTCTTAACCACTGCGCCACCAGGGAAGTCCCACTCACTTATTCTAACTTTTGCAGGCCATAATAAAATGAGACTAGGGAATTCCCTGGCAGTCCAGTGGTTAGGACCTGGCACTTTCACTGTCGGGGCCCAGGTTTGATCCCTGGTCGGGGAACTAAGATCCCACAAGCCGAGTGGCATGGCCACAAAAAAAATAAAGAAAAAAAGAGACTGTGATTTTTGGGATACATTTTCCATCAATTAAATAGTCTTTAAAATATTTTAAAAAGTGGGACTTCACTGGTGGTCCAGTGGTTAAGACTCCGTGCTCCCAATGCAGGGGGCCTGGGTTCGATCCCTGGGCAGGGAACTAGATCCTGCATGCTGCAACTGAGAGCCCACACAAGGCAGCAAAGATCCCGTGTGCTGCAACTAAGACCAGGCACAGCCAAATAAATAAATACATAAATATTTTAAAAAATAATAAATATTTTTCAAAAAATTAAAAAAATTTTAAATATTTTAAAAAGCTAAATAATTGCCTGATTTTAAGCATTTCAGATCAAGGATCCACATCCTATGAATATTAAAGGAATAAACTCCAGGAATTTGCTTAAAGATTGTCAGGTGCTGTCAACAGTATCACATTTGAAACCCTGAAAAGAAGCTAGAATAAAACGAGTTTGGCACAGTCAAGAAATCTCAGCAAGGGCTTCCCTGGTGGCGCAGTGGTTGAGAATCTGCCTGCCAATGCAGGGGACACGGGTCCGAGCCCTGCTCTGGGAAGATCCCGCATGCTGCGGAGCAACTAGGCCCGTGAGCCACAACTGCTGAGCCTGCGCATCTGGAGCCTGTGCTCCACAGCAAGAGAGGCCACGATAGTGAGAGGCCCGCGCACCGCGATGAAGAGTGGCCCCCACTTGCCGCAGCTAGAGGAAGCCCTCGCACAGAAACGAAGACCCAACACAGCCCAAAAAATAAATAAATAAATAAATAATAATTAAAGGTGCTAATAATTAAAAAAAAAAAAAGAAACCAGGGATCTCTGGCTGATTTACCTTTAAAAAAAAAAAAAAAAAAAGAAATCTCAGCAAAATATTTTGCTTTATCACATTTACCATATGGGATTACTGACTTTCAAATCCATGAAAAAGTGAATGTAGCTTAAACTTCTTTAATTATTACTCAAAGGAGCAACATCTACAAAAAATCCCCAGAGTCAAATTTTTGGGCAGGATCAGTGTTAAGTGTATGTAAGAACACATTGCATGCATTTTAACCAGATGCTTGCTCTTTAAAATCGTATTTTCCTCAAGTAGTAAAATATAAACTGTCCCCCTTTAATGGGCTTACCTGGATCAGTGCTACCTGCACTGAGCTGTGCACAGACGTTGTCATTCTCCTGCAGAGCCTTTTTAAAGTAGAAAATTCCCAAATTGTGCTTGCTCATGGCAAAATGGATACAACCAAGATTATTCCAGAACATGCACCTCAAGCATTCACCTGAGAAAAACATACATAAGTTTATCCACAAATTTTATTGTTGATACACATCATACAAGAATCAGGCTTAGCGAGCAAGAGTTAATTATATATGCAATTCTACTCAGTCCTTACAGAACAGTTTATAAGGCATTTGAAATTTAGGAAACATCTGAAAATTTTGTAAACTCCTTTTCTCTTAAAATCTCTTATTAAAGGTGATAAATCAATTCTGCATATTGATTTTGTTAGCCTTTTTAGTTCTTCTGATTTAATTTTTAATAATCATAGGCAAATGATACAAAAATGCAAAGGACAAGAAGTATTTATTAGTAACGTAATATGTATGCACTGCATCCACACAACAAAATATTATGTACAAACTGGAAGGAATGCAGCAAGCTACAGAAACAGTCAAAATATATTAAATGAAGAATAGCAAGTATATGTAAACAGAACATGTAAAATCCTGCTTTGGTTTGTTCAACTCTAAGTCTCCACTCTTCTTTCCATTCACACTCCTTTAAATATGACTATGGCTGAGCATCTATCTTCCCATGTGTGTTGGGCATTTGTATTTCTTATCCTGTACACTTGCCTCTTCCTGCTCTTTTACCCATTAAAAAAATTTGGTTACAGATGTTTTTCCTATTGGTTACCTGCTAGTGTGTATGTTATAGAAACCTTCTGTCACATCTGTTTCAATTATTTCCCTCCACTTCCAGTTTGTCATCTGTCTTGTGACTTGGTTCAGAGTGTGTGTGTATGCTTATGTTTTCAATCATAAAAAGTTTTACATTTTTATGTGGTCAAATTTAGTAATCTTTTCTAAACTGTATGGTTCTTGGATTTTGGATAATGTTTAATCGAGGCTTCCCCACCACAAAAATAAAATATTCATCCAAGTTTTCTTTTGCTGTTTTTATGATTTTATTTTTACATTATAATCCTGCATCTCTCTAGATTTTATTTTGGTATAATGAAAGCAATCCAGGTTTTTCTAAATTGTTTCTTTCTCTAAATGGTTTCCCAAACATTCCAAAACAATTTACTGATAGTCTGTCTTTTCCTCAATGATATAAAACACCCAACTAGATTGATAAAATTAATAATCAGAATATTCATTCAATGCTAAAAACTAAAGGTTGGCCTCTGAAATATTTTAAAATTAAACAATGAGAATATTTAAGAGAGAAAAAAACTAGGCTGAGGAAAAAAGAGTAAGAAATACACTAATATGTTTTAAAGGAGGTTGCTTCTGGCGAGTGGCATTATGAACAATTTAGGAGAAATTCTATTCCCAAATCTTCTCTAATAAGCCTATTTTATCAGCAGCAAACTGATATGTGTGGGAAGCAAATTAAAGATTTTTAAATTAATACTATGAAAAATATCAATACATTAAAGTATATAACTATATATAAAATCTATCCTATTAGATTATAATAACTGTTGACTAGTCAACTACATGTTCTGCTCCATTTTAAAGACTGACAATATCTGAAATTCTGAAATCTGTGTCAAGACAATTCTAAGTAAAATTTCTGCAATGTATATTACCTTTTTAGTCTGAGAGACCGTTCCAGTTTGGGTGTTAGAGGGTCTCTGAGGGGAAACTATGACAATAAAAACATGAAAAATAAAAATTTAACAGAATCAGAAATGGGTACTCAGAACAAATGGAGTACCCAAGAGAATTATAATGGAAAAAACTGCCTTTCTCCATCCTCTATGACTCCACTGAACTGAAGGGGTGAATGAGGGAAGGTTTGAGTATGTTTGCATGTGTGTTCTGTGCATTGGTCTGAATAGAATCTCAAACAAAACAAACACTATATTCATCCTTTGCATTCTGAACTTGGTACAAAATATTTTCAATAGTTTAACCTTGGGGACCTCCCTGGTGGTCCAGTGGTCAAAGACTTCTCCTTCTAATGCAGTGGGTGCGGGTTCGATCCCTGGCTGGGGAGCTAAGATCCCACATGCCTCGTGGCCAAAAACCAAAACATAAAACAGAAGCAATATTGTAACAAATTTAATAAAGACTTCAATTAATTTCTTTTTTTTTTTTTTTTTAATTTATTTTTGGCTGTGTTGGGTCTTCGTTGCTGTGTGCGGGCTTTCTCTAGTTGCGGCGAGCGAGGGTTACTCTTCATTGCGGTGCGCGGGCTTCTCTTTGCGGTGGCTTCTCTTGTTGCAGAGCACAGGCTCTAGCGCATGCGGACTTCAGTAGTTGTGGCACGTGGGCTCAGTAGTTGTGGCACGCAGGCTCTAGAGCGCAGGCTCAATAATTGTGGCGCACGGGCTTAGCTGCTCTGCGGCATGTGGGATCTTCCCGGACTAGGGCTTGAACTTGTGTCCCCTGCATTGGCAGGCGGATTCTTAACCACTGCGCCACCAGGGAAGTCCCAATAGAGATTTTAAAAATGGTCCACATTAAAAAAAAAATCTTTAAAAAAAAAATAGTTTAACCTCATTTCTTGAATAAACTGATTTTCCTTCTTCCCCATAAAACAGCAATGATATGAACTTAAATGACAGCTGCAAATTTTACCTTTCATTTTACTATCATATTATTCACTGCTTTTATGGTAGAGAAGGGAAAAGTAAAAACATTATGATCTCATTTCCTTAAAAGGACTCATTTCACAAAGCAAAAGACCAAGGACCTTATGCCCTGGACATAATTTCTAAGCTGGTATTAAAACCAAAATGATACAAAGAGCATGTGAAGTGAAAGAAAAGTAAAATAAGAAGGGAGGCTTCTTTTAAAATGGAAATGAGTAATAAAATAAAATACCAGGAATTTTCTGAAGCAGCAATAATAAAACATTTTCATTTAAAAAATTAGCAAAAATCACTCTGAAGAGCAGTCTAGGGAAAAAAACTAAGGAACAAGGCATAAGAGTCAGGAAGAAAATACCAAAACTTCACAATTTTCTTTTACCTGTTTTCATGAATCCTGGATGCTCAGCAATGTTTGAACTATTCAACAGCTTCACAGCTTTTCGATAATTGCCTCTTAAGTACTCAAAATTGCTTTTAAGAAACAGGGAGGGTGCAGACTGTAAAGAAAACATAAGTTTCTTACAGTTTGTACTCAGATGCCTAATGTGAGATCATAATCAGACTGTTGCACTGGCACGTGGTCAAGAGCATACATGAGTCACTTAAGCCACGGTCACAAAAACTATGGTCTCTGAGCTTTCCATCGCTCTCACAATCTAAAACAATGAAACCTGGCAGAGAGCACTTTACAAACTGAATTATTAAAGGTCTACCTAAAAAAATACATACAACATATATGAGTAAGAATACAGTCTGCAAAATATCCACTGACTGTCTTCATCTGTTACACTATTAATTGAAAGCCAATTTAACAGCAGAAACTAAGTCCTTCATTTTAATGGTTATTACAGAGACTGGTGATCTCCCTTATTTTTTAGGATATAAATACACCTCCATTAGAACCCAAAGAAGTACAAATAATCAAATGCTTTTCCAAGTGAGGGAAAAAAGTGTCATTTTATGAATGGAAAAATTCCCTAACAGAATTCCTTATTTTCAAGGGCCAATCTTGCTGTTACAAAAATCATGCTTTAGATCACAGACCACCTTTTGCTTCTCCTAAAACTTCCTCCTGAAGTTTTCCCTGATTTGGGTATGACTAACAATTATTTATTTTCCTGTCTGTCTCTCCTCTCTGACTATGGCATCCTTTAAGGAAGGGAATCACGTCTTTTCTCCCAAAAAAGGTTTGATAACGGCTGGCTGGCTACGTATACTCAAGCCTTTCCCTCTTAGCTTCAAGTCTACCCTTCAGGTCTAGGCTACAACTGTTCTCAAAAATCACTTGAGTAAAACTGACCCAGTGGCCAATCTGGATCCTGCCTGAGATTTCTAGAGTCAATTTTCCTGAACTATTCCTTCTATAAACTGTATCTCTTTATGATTTCACACTTTTAATTAACAGTTTTCCTAAACGTATCTGTCTCTTCCCTCTGTCTTTAAAAAAATTACTTATTAGTGGAGGGACGGGGTGGAGGGAAATGAAGGAATAATTATAACTCAAGTACTCTGGCACTTATCAAACTGAAGGTATTGTCAAGCCAAAGATCATTTGGAAGCGGCAGGTTTGGGCTACAACCAAACTGTTTATCTTTAATAAATGTTTTAAGTATAATCTAAAAAAATCCTGAAGTGTCTAATAACAGTAAATGTTTAAGTGAATTGTCATAAACCACTCAAAGAATTCTGGACAGCTATTCAAAACAGTGGTTTTGAAGGCTATATACCAAAGGGAAATGCTTGTTATAATTTTAAGTGAGAAAAGTACGATGTTAAATTATAGACACAGTATGATCACTACTTCACAACTCAATATAAAGGTTTACAGCTGGCAGTATATATACACTATAATAGACTGTGATAAATTATTTAAAACTGATAATACCTATTGTCCAAATAAGAAAATTTAGGACATAAAAGCTGCTAATTGAAAAAAAAAAGAGAAAACTCAAGAAAAAACTTACATTCCCAGCTGTGTTCATGACAGACTTGATTTCCCTTTTGCATGCCTTCAGGGACTTCATTTGGATATACGCTCTCACTTTATACTGTCAAAGGAAAAGCGCTAGTATGTAGGAACTGTAGTGGATTTACAGATGCTGAAGCAATTTTACTTTCTAGTTAAGAAAAATAAACCCAATCTGTTCACAACAGTTATACCAGTTACTTGCAAAAGCGAGTTTAAAATTATTTTAAATAATCTATTTTTATTGTACTCTTAGAATATACTTTTAAAAACTAAAACATGGCAGGATGAAATTTATAACTAAGTTCCAAGCAAAATTCCTATTAATTCTTAACTGCATATGGCTAACTAACAATGAATTTTAAAATTCTACAAACTAATTTTTATCATCCAATACATTCCCAGGCCATTTCTCTCAATTTTCTATAGAGAAGTAAAAGAAATGACATTGCATTATCATCTTGAGCAAAATATATTTAGAAGGATAAATGTGCTTCTAAACTGTAATACTTCAAAGCCAAATAAACATACATGCCTTGAATTATTTACAGCTCTCAATGATCTATCACATTCTTTATCATTCGTTACTAGTAAATACATGTCACATATAACTTCTCTTAAAATTTATGCTACCTGATGTATCTTTGACTTCGCAGCTTCTATTAGAGCTCCACTTTCAGCTTTATGATTAGACCCATCTTTGTTGCTGTTATTACCAGTCTGTAGGGTGGTGAAACAAAGTTAACCAAAATTAAATATTTTTGACCATAATTGAAATCACTGATTTCCAAGTGAGCTAATCTGAATCACCTAGAGAACATTTTCAAAATTCTGAATCCCAGGTCCCACAGATTCAGGTTTAATTGTTTGGAGTGGGTCACAGATATAGAGAACAAACTTATGGTTACCAAGCAGGGAACGGGGGGTGGGACAAATTGGGAGACTGGGATTGACATATATACACCATTATATATAAAATAGATAACTAATGAGAACCTACTGTTTAGCACAGGGAACGCTACTCAATGCTCTGTGGTGACCTAAATGGGAAGGAAATCTAAAAAAGAGCGGATATATGTACACGTATAACTGATTCACTTTACGGTACAGCAGAAACTAACACAACACTGTAAAGCAACTATACTCCAATAAAAATTAAAAAAAAAAAAGTTTGGAGTGGGTGACAAGAAACTCTACTTATAAGAAGCTCATAGTTTAGTATAGTGATGGGCTAGGTTTAAAAAGCCTGGATATTGGACTTCCCTGGTGGCACAGTGGTTAAGAATCCGCCTGCCAATGCAGGGGACACGGGTTCGATCCCTGGTCTGGGAAGATCCCACATGCGGTGGAGCAACTAAGCCCGTGCGCCACAACTACTGAGCCTGCGCTTTAGAGCCTGCGTGCCACAACTACTGAAGCCCACGCGCTCTAGAGCCTGTGCTCCGCAACAAGAGAAGTCACCTCAATGAGAAGCCCGAGCACTGCAGTGAAGAGTAGCCCCTGCTCGCCGCAACTGGAGAAAGCCCAAGCACAGCAACGAAGACCCAATGTAGCCAAAAATAAATAAATAAATTTACTTAAAAAAAAAAAAAGCCTGGATATTACTTGGTCAGGACTCAGACTGTCTTTCTACAACCCATAATAGATCATGTCATTCCCTCTTTAAAAACTTTGGGGACTTCCCTGCTGGTCCAGTGGCTAAGACTCCACGCTCCCAATGCAGGGGGCCTGGGTTCGATCCCTGGTCAGGGAACCAGATCCCACATGCTACAACTAAGAATTCGCATGCAGCAACGAAGATAACGCGTGCTGCAACTAAGACCTGGCGCAGCCGAGTAAGTAAATAAATTAAAAAACAAAACAAAACAAAACATTCTTTGATATCAACACTGCCAACATCATACCCTAAATACCTAGCAAAGTATTCAAAGTCCTTCACGATCTGACCCATATTTGAGCTGCCAATCTCACCCCAATGATCTCCATCACATCCCTCAGGTATTCCCCAGGTCAGATTACCAGAAATCCCTCCCACACACCACTCTCACTCCTTCTGTACTCTCTACTCTGCCAGGATGGTCATCCTGCTCCATCATTCCTCTTCTGACTTGTTGAACTGTTACATCTTTCAAGGCTCAAATCAAACATCCAAACTGCTCTGAAACATTCCCTAACCTCCTTCCTCCTTGTCACGAACAGATTTTGCTCCATCTTTCTCTTCCCACAGACGTGAGTTCCTTGAAAAGCAACAGCTGCAGCGTTTTCACTTTTGTCACCTTAGTACCACCTCATAGAGCACACAGCATCTGCTGAAATGAGTTATATTTCATCAACTATTACAAGTACTGAATATAAAAACGAAATATATTACTACACAACAGTGTTTGGGAATAATGCTAAGATTATTTAACTGAACTCTCAGATATACACACTTGTAAAAAGTAATGCTAAATGTTTATTTTTAAACCTCAAGAACTTATACAGGCAGAAAGAAATGTATTGATAATCTGTTTTCTGCAAACACTCCTTTTTCAACAAAGAAGCAGGAAGAGGAAGAAAGAAGGATCATCCCTTGGCAGCCAGAAGCACAAGCAAAATGAAAAACACAAGAATGAAGATGCATTCTTAATTTACACCAAGTGTCTCCAGAACGTGGTAAAGCTTAATTGTCATAAATATGTCCTCTTTTTGAAGAACTTTAATGATGAAATTTTCCCAGATTATGGAATTTTGTTGTCTTCATTCTAATCTTCACATTCTGTAAAACTAATATCTCACACATGAAAAGATGTGAACATATATCCTTGGTCATTAGGGAAATCAAAACTATTATGAGGTACTACTTCATACACATTAGGATGGTTACAATTTTTAAAAGACAGGTAAGGGATGGTGAGAATGTGGAGAAACTGGAACCCTCAAAAGTTGCTGGTAGGAATATAAAATAGTGCAGCTACTTTGGAAAACAGTCTGGTAGTTCCTCCGAAAATTAAACATAGAGTTACCAAATGATCCGGCAATTCCACTCTTAAATACACACCCAAGAGAATTGAAAACATATGCCCCCACAAAAATTTGTACATCAGTGTTCATAGCAGCATTACTTATAACAGCCAAAAGAGGAAAACAACCCAACGTTCATCAGCTGATGAATGGATTAAAAAATGTGGCATATCTACATAACGGAATATTATTTGGCCATAAAAAGGAATGAAGTACATGAAAAAGGAATGCTACAGGCTACACATGGTAAACTGAAAATAATATACTAGAGGCCAATCACGAAAGGTCACATAGTGTATGACTGCATTTATATGAAACGTCCACAAGAGGCAAATCCACAGAGATAGAAAAGTAAACTAGTGGTTGCCAGAGGCTGAGGGAAGGAGGGAAAGGGAATCACTGCTAACAGATACAGGTTTCTTTCCGGAGTGATGAAATTATATAGTGGTAATGGTTGCACAATTCTGTGAGTATACTAAAAACCACTGAATGGTACACTTTGAAATGGTAAATTTTGTGTATGTAAATTATATTTTAATAAAGCTGTTAAAATAATATTTAATAACCATAAATATTAATCATACTTTACATTTTAGTCTGATCACCTCAGAACACTCACCTCATTCTTTCCATTTTTGTTATTGTTGCCCTGTGAAATCATTTTTTCTAGAACAGCAAGAAGATGTAAAGCTTTCTCAGCTTGGTAGGTTAATATATACAGGTCTACGAGCAAAAAACACACTGCTTGGGCAAATTTTTCTTCTGGGGGGAAAAAACATGAAAAGAAAAGTCACAATCCAAAGTGAAGCAAGTATCTCAGACCATTCCCCACAGAAAAAACTCTAAAAAACAAAGCCTGAGTCTTGACTTAAAGGAATGTTTATTACCTAGAACTGTGGATGGAAGCGACAATGTCATTCTATTAGGCATCTCAAGGCCTCTCATATCAGGGATTCTACTGTCTGAAATTCCTTTGGCAAAATATCTACCAAATACCAGCACATGAAATGAGGAGTATTACTTTAGATGGAAGGAAACCCTAGTTCCAGTGCCTGCTTGGCTACTTAATAGATGTGCAGCCTCTGCACATCACTGAACTACTTAGACCTCAGCTGGCTGACCTGTAAAACGGGGAGAATACTTCACATGCCTGAAGGCAGGGGGTGGACCAGGCGATCCCCTGAGGTTCCTTCTAACTCTAAAAAGGTCTATGACTCTAGGAAAAAGACTTCCTTTCTAGGCACAGAGATGGGGAAAAGAAACAGGGTGATTACAGACACAAAAGAAAAAACGTGTGGACTGGAGTATACCAGAAAATTCAAACAGCCAAGAGGAAAATATAAAGACAAAAACTTCAAAGGAAGAAGAGCCCAGCGAAGAGAGGAGGGTTAATCTGGTATATGACATAACACTATTTTCCTTTCCTTTCAAAAGAGAAGATAAATGGAAAGGGTCTAAAAGAAGGCTGCTATAATCAAGAACTGAACATTTCAAAAGCCCTTAAGAGCCTCCTAACAAGTCTTCCTGATTCCATTCTTGCTCTTACACAGCAGCCAGAGTAGAATCCATTTAGAACTAAAGTCAGTGCAGTTGATGTGCAAAGGTCACACATCTCCAAGGGCTGCGCACCACACCTGAAAAACAGTGAGTCCTTCCCTAGGCTAAAATGCTAACCCCGTGCTCCCCACCTCGCTCGTCACCATGGCACTCCTGCTGTTCCCCTCACTTGCCAGGACCACGCTCACCTCAGGGCCTCTGCACACACTATTACCTCTGGCTGTGATGCTTTCCCCCAGCTGCGTGGCTCACCTCTTCTCTTCATTCAAGCCTCTCTCAAATACTGTCTTATCCCAGGCCTTCTCAATTACCTTATCTAAAAATAACATCCCCAGTCAATCCTCTTACCCAATTTTAGCCTTTCTTTGCAGCATTTAACTACCTCGCCATATGTATTTATCGTATTGCCTCTCTCTGCCATTAGAACATAAGCTTAATGAGGGTAAAGATTTCCTCTATTTCATTCACTGTATTATCTTCAGACCCTAGAACAGTGTCTGCTCCATAGGGTATGCTCAATAAATTTATGTTGTATGAAGAGCCAAGTAATAAAGTTAAAAAAAAAAAAAAAAGGTTTTCAAAGAAGGAGGAAAAGTGGATCTAAAAACTGTCTAGTTGGTTGCTATATTCTGCTCAGCCATAGTAAAGATGAACATCATTTCATTAACTGTTCTGGAAATTCTAAAAACCAGCTTTCTAGCAAAAGCACATCTGTGTCATCCTAGAAGTATAACTGATTTCCAGCTTTACAGGGGAAAGGAACTGGTCCCTAGTCACACAATCTTTCACCACTGAGGTCTCCTGCCTAGTCTGTCAGCCACTGCATCCTCAGGGCTGAGGGGCAGGAGAGCACCCGGAAAAGGCCTCCCTGGAGCCACAGTGAGAGCTCTCCAGCCAGCTGTCAGCACAAGGGACCCTGGAACCTTCCCAAAGCACCAGAGCAGGTACAGACCACCACCTGTCCTGTGGTGACCATAACAGCAATAAGGGGTTTATAAATCAGGAATTCACCCCAGTGTTTTGAATTTAAAAGAAAGGAGCCATGGAGAAAAAGACAATTGAAATCTGATTGCTTGCAGGCTGGAAACCAGCGGCCCTCTCAAACATTTCCTGGGTCCAGCTTTGCTGCTTTATTTGCTCCCTCTTCTTTCTTTGCCCTTACTTGTCTTACTACTCTTACTTGAGGCTAGTAATTGTAAGCTAGTTAACAAAAAAGCTAATTGTGTTCTATACTATCTACTCTATGATTACCCACAAAAATTTCAATTAGGCAATATACAAAATAAAATACTACACTGTCCCCTAACATTGCAAAACACTCCTTCCTTAATACACTACTCAAGAAAGAAAGGATCAGGTACACGGAGGTGGTGTTTAAACGTCAAAGAAAAAAAAAAATCAGTAAATCTTTTCAATTAGAAATAGCATTTCTAACAGTTATCATCAAAAATTGGGGTAGGGGTAACAGTGGGATATTAAAAGAAAACCTGGATTCATCTAAAAGTGATATAATTTTTATTTTTTCTAACCATTAAGAAAACTCGACACAGCTTTTTTTCTTTCTTTAAACACTCACATGTAATTCTGATTCAGGTTATTATCTAGATAAAAGTATCAGAGACCTTCACAGGTATGAGAAGATAGGAAAATTTCTGATTTGACAGATAACATACCAAAAGGTTCTATGAACTGATAAAGTTTTTCACCAACGGATATGGCTTCTGTATACTGCCGGAGATGATACAGGATGACCGCTTGATTGTAATACAACATACTGTTTTCAACATCATCTAATCCATCCATTTCTTCAACAGCCGAGTGCACCTATTAAACAATCAACAGGGATTATGTTCTAACAGTAATAAAGAGCAAAAGTGAAAGAATCTAAATGAATAAACAGGAACACAGGCCAACATTTCTTACTCTAAAATTTTCCACATTTTTAATAGGACCTCTAGATTTTAATTACTCTCACATACTAAAAATTATTTCATTCATATAAAATTCTGCTAAGTAAAACATTCTGATGGGACTTTATTAAGTACCTCACCCAAGGCAAGGTGAGTCTCTTCCTTGCCACTGTGAAGGTATCCTCAATGCTTTCTAAAAGCCAGTGTGGCTTCTGAGTTGGATTCCCACTTTCCAGCCTCACGCAGCAAGAGGCTACATAGGGAGTGGGCAAAACTCAAAACGACCTTTCCTATGAGAATTTTATGAGGTATATATACATAAGCTTGATTCCATTTTGTAAAAACCAAAGTAAATTTAAACATTAACAAATAATACTATTTAACTATGTGCCAGGCCTGCTACATTAAACCCTTTACAGAGAATACCTCCTTTAATCCTTCTCATACTTCAAGGACATAGATATTATCATTTCCATTTTATAAATAAGGAAGCAAGCGAAAAAAACCTTAATTATCTTGCCTGAGGTCATATGGCTAGAAAGTATATTTTCTGATTTTCCTATTATGTTCAGGTTTTATTCTCACAATTAAAAAAAAAGATTTTTCAAAGTAATGAACAACAAAAATACACTTTGTCACACATGGTGGTGAAAATTGGCTTTTAATGGCTTTACTAGAACCCTAACACCCACATCTGATACCAAAAGAAGGAAAGTCACAACACTTAGCATTTTAAAGCTAATGACTATCTGTATACGCACTTTCTGTAATAGGCTTTTAAATTTTTATCAAGTTTTACAACCATTCTGTAATTCCATGGAACACATTAAAATGGAATTCTACCTGTATTAAAATTTATCTTTCTTTGCCACCACAAAGACTGCAATAAATTACTGAGGAATGTTAAGTAATTAATTCTAAGACTGACATTTTCCTAAATTAAGCAGTGGAATTTTGACATACAGTTGGCCCTCTGTATCCACAGGTTCCACATCTGTGGAGTCAACCAACCACAGATTGAAAACACTTGGGGGAAAAAATTCCATAAAGTTCCTAAAAGCAAAATTTGAATTTGCTGTGCGCTGGCAACTATTTACATAGCATTTACATTGTATTAGGTATTATAAATAATCTAGAGATGATTTAAAGTATACAGGAAGATAGGAAGATGCGTGTAGGTTATATCAAAATATTATGCCATTTTATATAAGGGACTTGAACTGTGGATTTTGCTACCGCGGAGTAGGGGATCCCCGGAATCAAACCCCTGTGGACCTCCAGGTTCGACTGTACAGGGACTTAACAACCTTGGTCTAGCTAATGATAAGAAACAGAAAGTTCATGATACATAGTGATTTGTAATCAGACTTCTGCAGATTTCAATCACCCATGTGGTGAGCCTGACAGGAGGGTTCAATTGTTAACAATTGGTCCTAGCTAGCTAACAGCATGTGCATCTCAATGAGTTTGGGGTCTTTATAATTTTCACTTATCAAGTCTCTATCTTCAAGTGATTAAAAATAGTCTCTTTAAATAGAGAAAACTCAATTTCCAAAGAAAGGTAACACTTCTAGGTAGCTATGCAATGAAGAGAGAATAAGCTAAGAAAGGGACAGTTCTCAGCCAGAAAAAGGGGTTTTGGACAAATTAAGGAGGTTTGGTTTCAGCAAAGGTTGAACTTATGATATGAATAACTTTGCCACATTTTCTATGATTCACCAAAATAATCTAGTAATTGCTCCAGCCAGAACAAAAACTACTCACTAAATGAGATAAAAAGTCACTGAAAGTGGCATGGATTGACAAGGTGTATCACTATGCCCAGAACATGTGACTGAACATGCCGTGGAGCAACTAAGCCCATGTGCCGCAACTACTGAGCCCACACGCCTAGAGCCCGTACTCCGCAACAAGAGAAGCCACCGCAATGAGAAGCCCGCACACCACAACGAAGAGTAGCCCCTGCCTGGTGCAACTAGAGAAAGCCCACAAGCAGCAACGAAGACCCAACACAGCCAAAAATTAAATTAAAAAAAAAAAGAATAAAGGCTGATGAAAGGATTTCAAAAAACAGCTGTCTTGGCTTAACAGGAAGTTTGCAGGAACCTCTTATTCTTTATTTTTTTAAAATTAATTAATTATTCTATTTATTTTTGGACGCACTGGGTCTCCATTGCTGCACGCGGGGTTTCTCTAGTTGTGGCGAGCGGGGGCTACTCTTCGTTACGGTGCATGGGCTTCGCATTGTGGTGGCTTCTCTTATAGTCGAGCATGGGCTCTAGGCGCGTGGGCTTCAGTAGTTGTGGCACGCAGGCTCAGTAGTTGTGGCTCTAGGGCTCTAGAGAGCAGGCTCAGTAGTTGTGGCACACGGGCTTAGTTGCTCCGTGGGATGTGGGATCTTCCTGGACCAGGGATCGAACCCGTGTCCCCTACATTGGCAGGCGGATTCTTAACCACTGTGCCACCAGGGAAGTCCCCAGGAGCCTCTTATTCTAAAAAAGGTTTTCAGGATGAACTTGTACTCAAAGCCCAAATTAATGTTCCCTGCAAGAAACTGTCTATGGGGTTGTAGGGCACAAGTACTAGACATCAGCAAACATCATCTTTCCTTTGATTCTGAAGCTCCAGATAAATCATGGTTAATAAGACTAGAGCAATGATGTAATGTGATGACATATACATTTACAAAGACTGAGGCAGTTATGAGAAGAGGCTCAAGAGTCAGAAGGTCTGGTTCAAATCCTGCTTCTCCCCTTCCTAGCTGTAAATATTAAAATTAGTAGGCTCTCTAAACTTCAATTTAAAATTGAGGACTTGAGGATATGGGGAGGGGGAGGGGTGAGATGTGACAGGGTGAGAGAGTGTCATGGACATATATACACTACCAAATGTAAAATAGATAACTAGTGGGAAGCAGCCGCATAGCACAGGGAGATCAGCTCGGTGCTTTGTGACCACCTAGAGGGGTGGGATAGGGAGGGTGGGAGGGAGGGAGATGCAAGAGGGAAGAGATATGGCAACATATGTATATGTGTAACTGATTCACTTTGTTGTAAAGCAGAAGCTAGCACACCATTGTAAAGCAATTATACTTCAATAAAGATGTTTAAAAAAAAAAATAAAAAAATAAAAAAATAAAATAAAATTGAGATAGGGGACTTCCCTGGTGGTCCAGTGGTTAAGAATCAGCCTTCTAGTGCAAGGGAAATGGGTTCGATCCCTGGTCGGGGAACTAAGATCCCACATGCCAAGGGGCAACTAAGACCTCACGCTGCAACTACGGAGGCCGCGCGCTCTGGAGCCTGTGCACCACAACTAGAGAGCCCATGTGCTGCAAGCAGAAAGCCTGTGCGCCGCAAGGAAGGATCCCGCATGCTGCAACGAAGATCCTGCATGCCACAACTAAGACCCAATGCAGCCAAATAAATAAATAAAATATTAAAAAAATAAAAAATTGAGATAACAAATACCTACCACAAGGGTTGAATGTGAGGATTATATGAGATATGACATAAAAAGCACTTAATATGAAATATGGAATCAAGTAATAGCCATTTAATAAATGTTGGCTATTATTCTCCTTTTCATTGACGAATTTTAATAGGGTTGAAAAATTACTTTACTCCTATAAAGAGTCATGAAGAACCTGAAGGGGTCTCTTATTTCTAACCATGTCACATTTTAGGTGATGCTTCCACAGTATGGTGGTACTCATGAATCCAGGACAGGGGCTCAAAAAGATCTCAAGACCTTGTATAGCATCAAGCAGTAATTAAAAACACAAACAGAACTGGGTTCATGTAGCTCTTATTACTTAAAAGCTTTGTGTCTTTTGACAGTTTATCCAAGCCATCTGTACCTCAGCTTTCCCATCTGTAAAATGAGAAAAAATATAGTAGCTACTTCACAGGGCTACTGGGAAGAATAAGCGAGATGTCCTATACGAGGTTCTTAGGTAAGGTCTTGTTACACAGTAAGCACTAAAGGTCTGCTATTAGCCCTCTTGAATATCAAAGGTCTACCCTTGTGATGCCATTATGCCCAATGACCAAGGCAAGTCCCAAACCATATATAAATCAGAATATCTTCTATTTGATCAGTTAATCATCTCCTAATCCAAAATGCTAAAACAGTTTGACATTATTATTAATAATCAGATCTTTGCAGTTATAAATAAGAAATCTCGGCAGCTACTCTTCTATTTCTATTTTAATTCTTTCTCAAAACTCCAAAGCTCATTCAAATTTTGTGTATTAGCTTATTCTGTTCAAGTTCAAAACCCAATAAAAGGACTTCCCTGGTGGCACAGCGGTTAAGAATCTGCCTGCCAATGCAAGGGACACGGGTTTGAGCCCTGGTCTGGGAAGATCGCACATGCCGCGGAGCAACTAAGCCCGTGCGCCACGACTACTGAGCCTGCGTTCTAGAGCCTGCAAGCCACAACTACTGAGCCCATGTGCCACAACTACTGAAGCCTGAGCGCCTAGAGCCCGTGCTCCGCAACAAGAGAAGCCACGACAATGAGAAGCCTGCGCAATGCAACAAAGAGTAGCCCCCGCTCGCTGCAACTAGAGAAAGCCTGTGCACAGCAACGAAGATCCAATGCAGCCAAAAAAAAGAAAACCAATAGAAAATAAAATCACACAACATACCTTTCATTTCATGGAATAAGAATTTTATACAAATAAAATTAATAGCAACAAATGTTTTATATTAGAAATTATGCTATTAATATCAGATAAGAAGTCAAATTAATTTTACTTAACTAACTTCATTGCACAATCTAGAGAGCACCACAATATTTTTATAATGAAATTCATTTATGTATCACCTGATTCTTCAGCTGGTTAAGTGTCTGTCTTAAACTATCTGTTGTTGTCTGGTTACTTTTGAAAAACTCAGCTACTGCTGTATTCAAAATTATTTTATAATCGTCTTTGTTTATATCTTGTAGGCAGGCAAGATGTTGCAGACAGAGATCATAATTTCCAGCCTAAAACAAAAACACACAAACAAAATTACATACCAACTTTAAGAACTATACATTCATTTCCAAATATATTTCATTGATCTTTATTTAAAAATTCTTACAAAGACAGATATAATTCCCCTAAATATACTAATTAAAGTCACTAGATGAAGTAAGAGTCATGCCAATTAAGAAACTGTGATATGTCAATTATATCTCAATAAAACTGAAAAAAAACTGTGGATATTTATTTCCTAAGAATGAAACTCTAACAGTGATACATGTGCCTTATATCTACAAGATACACACACACATATGGGTATGTAATATACCTATATATATAATATATATTATAATGAGATATAATATATATTAGTACATATTGCTAGCAAGGTATAATAGCCAAGGCTAGCCAAGAAAGGTAATATGATTAATTACTCCAAATTTTAATTTCTAGTATACTTGGAATACCCAAATATCAAGTTCTTCCACTTACATGTATGTAACTTGATAATAAAATAATGTTTTCTTTCATATCGTTTAATGTCAGAAAAGTTAAAGTTTTGACAATAAACTTTTGGGGGTTCCATTTTAAAGCACAGTCAAGGAAGAGAATTGAAGAGAGTAGTAAAATGAAAAGACTGACCCACATATTTACAAATCTAAATTTAAGAGACTTAAAAACAACATTTTGACAGTTAAAATATGTTTATGGAAACACAAAAATTTGGGAATGGCTCAAATTACTCCCATTCCTTTCACCATATTTAAACTCTAAAATTAAAAAAAAAAATTTTAAACCTAAACCTACTCTCTAAACTTAAAACTCTTGAATTAGTACAGAACAAAAATTATAAATTAAAAAATTCACTGTGAAAATATTCATGCTTGACAGTTACTAAAAATGGAACAGATTAAGAGAAACCATTTCTTACTGTGAAAGCCTGGAAAGCACTGGTGGACAACTCCTTCTCTTGATCAGTGATCCCAGAGGACTGACCTGTCCCTTCATGTTTCTCTGCTCCCTGATCTGCAAACACACAAGTTTTATAGTTCTTTAGAAATAACAGTAATGCAGTGAATGTGTCCCTAGTTTTCTTCTTCATTGTCTTCTTCCTAATGAAGTTGCCAAAGTTAGACCTCTCTCAACCACAATGGCTATTAGTGTCATAAGTGAGGAAGAAGCCATTCCTTCGAAAACTTAAGAAATGTTTCCTTTTGCTGTGGAAATCCTTATGTAAGGATTACAGCTCTGTCCGTCAGGTCATTCAGGCTGAGAATATTGTGTTCTCTTAAAAATATTAGATCTGTCCCCCAGCCATATACCAAAAATCCCACATATTCAAGAAAATATGCCAGGCCCTGCAGACACAAAGAGATTATAAATACATATACAATGCCTTCAAAAAGTTTATAATCCAGTTGGAACACAGCAACATTTAACAATGAGAAAACTACATTGATAAGAACTCATAGGTAATTTCCAGGCAAAGAAATCCAAAAGCCAAGATTAATACATTTAAAAAGCTTCCTTGGGACCTCCCTGGTGGTCCAGTGGTTAAGAAACCGCCTTCCAATGCAGGGGACGTGGGTTCAATTCCTGGTTGGGGAACTAAGATCTCACATGCCGCAGGGCAACTAAGCCCGCACCCCACAACTACTGAGCCCACGTGCTCTGGAGCCCGCGTGCCACAACTAGAGAAGCCTGCACGCCACAACTAGAGAGAAGCCCATGCGCCTCCCACAACTAGAGAGAAGCCCATGCACCCAACGAAGAGCCTGTGCACCACAATGAAAAGATCCTGTGTGCTGCAACTAAGACCCGACACAACCAAAAAAACAATTTTTTTTTTTTTTAAAGAATTAAGGAATGCTGTATTTGTGATCCATACAAAACACCAACATTTTGGGTTATACATAATTTAAAGAAATGTCCCAAACACTTTTCAAAATACTGTAGTAGCCAATACATAGAGGCTTGCCTTAGGTGGCCATAGGAATGCAGTTTAGAAAATAAAGAAAAAAATCACACTGTGACTACTCAATTTCTTCAAAATCACTGAGCAAGAAAAGCAACAATGAACTTCCATACTGATTTTACATAACTTCTATACAGTACCTTGACTTAAATCCAAGAGCAAAAGGTAAGACTCCCCTCCTCTATTTTTGGTTAACAACTGCATGGTAATCTTAGATGACTTTTCCCCCGGATTTTACCTGGGAGTGGCCTTTTAAATTTTTATTTAAAAGAGGGCAGGTTTGGCACTTTTATACTGATGTCACCAATGTTAATATTTCTTGGGATCTCAGGAAGATTCATATTCGTTACAGCTGATACAGCACGGGCTGGAGCTCCCGCTAAGCCAGCCTCAGATTTCTCCAGTTTATTTTGTGCATCAATTTGTGTAACAATCTCATTCATGTTGGTCTCCAATACCATTCCCCCCATCACCATTTCTGCAAGAATACTGGGAACCTTGTCTACATGGAAAATTAAATCCAGTTCACAGACGTTTTCAAAACACTTGTCTAATGTTTCCACAAATACTTGAATTAGATCTAAAATGCCAAGTTCACTTTCTGAAGAATCCACACAGAAGACAAAATATAATGTTGCATAATGTCTATAAATCAGTTTGTTGTCAGATCCTCCAATTAATAATCCTCCTTCTAGGAAATTACAAACATTTTCATCTCTCTTAGATACCAAATGGAATGTCTCCCTGATGATTTGCTGTTGTGTATCTTCACTGTAGGGCTGGTAGAACTTGGAGAGCCACGGCTTCCCGTGGTTGTTAAAGATTAGGATCGCCTTGATCATGGCTGAGCCGGGCCGACCGGGTGGGAGCTGGGGGCCAGGGCGGGGGCGGGCGCGCGAGCCTCGCCTCGGGATCTCACTGGCGATCCTTCCCCACCCGCGCCCGCACGTGCGCCCCCAAAAAAACAATTTTTAAAAAAGCTTCCTTAACAGAACTGTCCATGTACATTCTAATATTCACAATTTCTGCCCAATTTACTCTTTTAAAAATTACATTTTTTTTAATTTAAAAAATAAACATAAAAATCTCAGCTGAACCAAGTCTTAAACTACTCAAGGACAACACCTGTTGGGTCTGAGCGTAAACTGGTTAAGACCTCCTGGTAAGGAATTGCCAATACCTGTCTATGTACATAGCCTTGACCAAACAATCCCACTTCTAGGTATTCACTCTACAAATACACAAAGATGCTCACTGCAGCACTATTTATAAAAGTGAATGTCTAGAAATAACACAACTAGCGATATCCTTAAATATCCCTCAGTTAAGAAATTGCTAACTATATATTCCAATTTTAAAAAAATTGCTAACTAAAGCATGGTATAGGAATACAATGGCACACTAAACAACTGTTAAAGAAGTTGAGTCTACATGTGTTGACATGGAAAAATATCTTCAACATCTTAAAGGAATAGATTGCAAACAGTTTTTAAATTAATTAATTAATTAATTAATTTTTGGCTGCATTGGGTCTTCGTTGCTGCACGCAGGCTTTCTCTAGTTGCGGGAAGCGGGGGCTACTCTTCGTTGCGGTGTGCGGGCTTCTCATTGCGGTGGCTTCTCTTGTTGTGGGGCATGGGCTCTAGGAGCATGAGCTCAGTAGTTGTGGCTAGCGGGCTCAGTAGCTGTGGTGCACGGGCTTAGTTGCTCCACGGCATGTGGGATCTTCCCGGACCAGGGACCGAACCCGTGTCCCCTGCATTGGCAGGTGGATTCCTTCCTTCCTTATTTATTTTTGGCTGAGTTGGGTCTTTGTTGCTGCGCACGGGCTTTCTCTAGTTGCGGCAAGCGGGGGCTACTCTTCGTTGAGGTATGTGGGCTTCTCACTGCGGTGGCTTCTCTGGCTGTGGAGCACGGGCTCTAGGCGTGAGGGCTTCAGTAGTTGGGGCTCACAGACTCTAGAGCACAGGGTCAGTAGTTGTGGCACACGGGCTTAGTTGCTCCACGGCATGTGGGATCTTCCTGAACCAGGGCTGGAAGCCGTGTCCCCTGCATTGGTAGGTGGACTCTTAACCACTGTGCCACCAGGGAAGCCCGGCAGGTGGATTCTTAACCACTGCGCCACCAGGGAAGTCCTGCAAACAGTATTATACAACTGAACTTCATGTTTTGTAAAGATATATACATAGATATGTACTTCTGAATATGTACAGAATAAACTTTGGAAGGATATACATCAAACTCAGTGATTACCTTCAGGGAGTGGGATGGAAGAGGGAGAGATTTTACTTCCCTTCCTATTCCTTTCAATCGTGAAACTGAGCAGGACCCTGTCTGTGGGGCCCTCCTGGCTACAAAAACCCTTCCAAACACCCCTCCCACCCCGTTTTCTTGTTTGTAGAAAAAAGCTTCAGGCTCCTAGACCTTTCCTGAGTACCAAAGGGCAGATTCAAACAATAATTAGAGAAGGGAGGGAATGCAGAAACAAAGGTGGAGCAGTCAAGAAACAATAGTGCAGAGTCCTGGTTCCTCCTCAAGGAATATATATAACACATCTCTTGAGTTCTTCTGCAGAAACTAAGGCCCCCACACAGGTGGAGGATGGTAACTTCAGGCTGAGCACAAGATTCTTGGATACCACCCTATTACCTCACTACCAACCAATCAGAAGAAAGCCACACACCCTGCAGCCCTCACCCCAAATTTTGCCTATTAAAAACTTTTTTCCAAAAACCATCAGGGAGTTTGGGTTTTTTGAATACAAGCCACCCAATGTCCTTGCTTGGCCCTGCAGTAAACGTTTCTCTGCTCCAAACTCTGACATTTCGGTATGTTTGGCCTCACTGTGCTTCAGGCATATGAACTTGCATTTGACAACACTTGTTTAAATTTTTATAATTTACATGGGTTACCTTTTAAGTTTTTAAATGCCTGCCTAAAACTAATACAAGGTTTTAGAATTCAGATAAGGGGTTACCTTCAGGAGTCTAGCGGCTGCAAGATGCATGGGGTGGAGAGTGGGTGGTGCTTCTGTGTGTGAGAATTCATTAAACTGTATGTACACTTATGATGTGAGCATTTTTTGATAACCGCCTAGAAACCTGTTTTCCAGAATCATTTCAACGAATGAGTCCTCAGTAGAGCTGACTTTGAGAAGCCCTGGCCTGGCACATATCAGCAGTAAGCAAAGACCCCCAATTTCCCTCTGTCAAGATGACATCATGGTATAATGAAAACATACGTCTTGGAATCAGTCACATCTTCAGTCTGGTCTCCCCTTGACCATCTAACTCTCTTAACTAAATATTAGCTTCCTTCCCCCTTTCCTTTTGACAGAACAACTAAGGATTCCATTGTGTTTTTTTGTTTGTTTGTTTGTTTTTAAATTTTTTTTCTTTTAATTAATTAATTAATTAATTATTTTATTTTTGGCTGCATTGGGTCTTCGTTTCTGTGCGAGGGCTTTTTCGACTTGCGGCGTGCGGGGGCCACTCTTCATCGCGGTGCGCGGGCCTCTCAGTGTCGCGGCCTCTCTGTCGCGGAGCACAAGCTCCAGACGCGCAGGCTCAGCAGCTGTGGCCCACGGGTCTAGTTGCTCCGCGGCATGTGGGATCTTCCCAGACCAGGGCTCGAACCCGTGTCCCCTGCATTGGCAGGCAGACTCTCAACCACTGCGCCACCAGGGAAGCCCTGTTTGTTTGTTTTTTTTTTACAAAATACTTATTTCTTCACTTTAAACATACAAATAAACAATAAAATTACATTTAGTGTGAACAGCTCCACAGATCACTGCAAAACCCCTATTATTACAGTACTCTTGAGAATCACCACTTACACTTAAAAACAAAATATAACTTGTGCTTAAGTGAACTTATCTAAGACTTAGATCTGCCCTACAAAAAAAGGTATTTTGGTATTTGGGGTTTTTTTGTTTTTGTTTTTTTAGAGGTAAATTGTATTCACAGTGTTGTTTTTTAAAAATATTTTATTTATTTATTTATTTTTATTTTTGCCTGCATTGGGTCTCAGTTGCAGCATGCGAGATCTTTATTGTGGCATGTGGGATCTTTTCGCTGCAGCACGTGAGCTCCTCTCTAGTTGTGGTGTGCGGGCTTTCTCTTCTCTAGTTGTGGTGCACGGTCTTTAGGGTGCATGGGCTCTGTAGTTGTGGTGCGCGGGCTCCAGAGCGCGAGTGCTCTGTAGTTTGAGGCACGCGGGATCTCTAGTTGAGGTGCGCAGGCTCAGTAGTTGTGGCGCATGGGCTTAGTTGCCCCGCAGCATGTGGGATCTTAGTTCCCTGACCAGGGATCAAACCCACGTCCCTTTCATTGCAGGACGGATTCTTTACCACTGGACCACCAGGGAAGTCCCTGGCATTGGGGTTTATTAGAAGTGTTACCTCTGATAATTAAAGTTAGATAAATTAGTATTTCATTTCCACTTTTGCATACAAATAAATAAGAATTGATTCGTAACAGGGAGGACAAAAAACTAATAGTTTAATGGAGAGAGCTCACCGGTTTAAGGGGACCCTGTCAAACAGCTTTTTCTTTAGAAAGCCAGTAACTGAGTTACTGTTAACTCAACTGTTTATACAATACACCTGCTTTGCAAAACTTTCAGGTGCACAATAACAGTAAGAACCATTTTCTTTAAAATGTGTAAAAATGGGGACACAGGATTTCAGGATCCCAGAAAGGCAGGTATGAGTTTAGATTGAGACAGAACCTCAACTCTAGGTATATTCATCGTAAAATTTTAACAATGAACGTAAATACTTTGAAATTTTTTAGGAAACCTAAAGTGTTTAAAAACTTTATCTCCGCTCATAAAGAAGTACACTAAATTTAAACCAAATGCCCAAAATTCTTAGTTTGCCATCAAGTTATCTCCATAGCTTCTTCTAAAATATAGCCTCTCTAAATTAGATGACATTCTTTAATGGGACTTCTTGGCCCAATTGTCATTTATAAATTATGATTATAAATACAAGGCAGAGGGAAACACCCAACAATTCACCAAGGCACTGAAGAGTTTAAGCTTCTACTTTCCACCAGAAGCAGATTGGCTTATGTGGCCACTGCTATCATTATCCTCTAGGAACTGTAAGAGTCTCCTAAAATCTTCCAAATAAGGAAAGAAGCCAACTTTAATAAGCTAGACTCTAAGGATGACAAGAGTCTCTGAAATAGACACTTTAGAGAACTGAGCTCAGTAAACAGCCTTTTACATGTTAACCAGCTATTATTTTACCTACATTCTTTTACTTCAAGATAAAACCAGGGGAAAAAAACCCCACTCCAATAGGATTACTATTCCTATTTTCCTTATCTTTCTGCACTTTTCAAGTTTTCTGCAAGGAACAGGTATTATTTTCACAATCAGTCTTTAAAACATTCATTTTCTTGGTAACTACTGACTTCTTACCAGAAAGAGGCTGCACATAATTCCACAGCGTGTCTTTATTTGTCCAAAAATAGTCTCTCTTGCCAATTGAAAGAGTATATGACCGTTCATCCATAAACCTGACCTTCCTTCTACTCTGGCCTAATGAACAGGGCTGACCATCTAGGCGAACAGAGCTCTTTGGCACACAGACCTTGACGCTTTTTAAGCCAACAGGCTTCATTTCTAACCAAACAATTAGGTTTAGACTAAGTAGAAAAGAAACACACTGCTTTTCCAAAACTGGAAAAAGTCAGTTAACGGAAAGCCCAGACACATTCCAACACAGAATGTTAAGAATTCAAATCTGATTGGAGGGGCTTCCCTGGTGGCGCAGTGGTTAAGAATCCGCCTGCCAATGCGGGGGATATGGTTTCGAGCCTTGGTCCGGGAAGATCTCACATGCCGGGGAGCAACTAGGCCCGTGCGTCACAACTACTGAGCCTGCACTCTAGAGCCCGTGAGCCACGACTACTGAGCCCGTGAGCCACGACTACTGAGCCTGTGAGCCACAACTACTGAAGCCCACGCGCCTAGAGCCCGTGCTCCACACAAGAGAAGCCACTGCAATGAGAAGCCTGCACACCACAATGAAGGGCAGCCCCCTCTCGCCGCAACTAGAGAAAGCCTGCGTGCAGCAAGGAAGACCCAACACAGCCAAAAATAAATAAACAAAACAAATAAATTTATTAAAAAAAAAATTCTGATTGGAGGATCTTCCACACAAGCTACACTTTTCAAAATACAGCTCCAATGATGTTCAAGAAAAGAAAAATTTTCCCAAAGTAAAAGAAATGCAGGCCTAAGGAAATCTACTGCTACTCTCGCAAAATAGTGTTGATGCGTTTGTGAAGGAAAAGTTTAAATAACAAGGATGCCATTTCAAAGAAAAAGAATTCCGGTTTACCAAAGCCACCATCCAGCTAAGGTTCACATACCTCACGTGTGGTTTTCTATCACATGACCAAGTTCACCTGCCTTAGCAAAGCCCTACATACGATGGCTGATTTCTCCACAGCTCAGAGGACTAACATGTGACCAGCAATGCTATAGACTTGAGCACCCTGTCCAGCAGTGCAGAAACAAAGAACAGAATACCAAGCTTCAGGAATATCAGCACACTTTGGGAAAGACAGGCAAAGCAGAATGCTACCAGTGCTGATGACTGTTTTTATTTTCATATCTGAGAGTAGTTTTTATGCATGGAGAAGAGATTTACTCTAGTTTTCAAATATTAACACTTATTAATTTACAAGTTCAGAATGACTAGATTTTCCTCAAATTTTTACATTCAACGTCGACATCTTACTCTATTTGGATTTTTCATTTTAAAGGGCTGTGATGAATGTTTGATTTCACTTACACCTTCAAACAAAATTATAACTACTTTAAATAATTTAATATATTCCATTTTAACTACAACCTTAAAACATTTTAAGTACAACCTTTGACTTAAAAAGACAAAATTTCTGAGAACTCAAATAACTTATAAATCTAAAAAATTAAGCTTACTGCAAACAGTGACTCTTTAATGTCCATGCAATAACATAGTAAGGCCTCAACTTATAGTCACAAATATAAATCAATTATTCATTTTAAATTGGAATCATAAGACTCTAAATTCTTAAACATTAAAAACACCTAAAATACCCAATGCAGAGACTTCTCTGGTGGCGCAGTGGTTAAGAATCTGCCTGCCAACGCAGGGAACATAGGTTTGAGCCCTGGTCCAGGAAGCTCCCACATGCTGCGGAGCAACTGGGCCCGTGCACCACAACTACTGAGGCTGCACCCTAGCGCCCGCGAGCCACAACTACTGAGCCCGCATGCCACAACTACTGAGCCCACGTGCCTAGAGCCCGTGCTCCGCGACAAAAGAAGCCACTGCAATGAGAAGCCTGCACACTGCAGAGTAGCCCCTGCTCTCCGCAACTAGAGAAAGCCGGCGTGCAGCAACGAAGACCCAACGCAGCCAAAAATAAATAAATAAATAAATAAATTTATTAAAAAATAAAATAAAATACCCAATGTAGTTCACTTAGAGAAGATGCTTTATGTACAGACTCCATTAACTATACTTCAATTTAAAAAATGCACAGGGCTTCCCTGGTGGCGCAGTGGTTGGAAGTCCGCCTGCCAATGCAGGGGACACGGGTTCGTGCCCCGGTCCGGGAGGATCCCACATGCCGCGGAGCGGCTGGGCCCGTGAGCCACAAGTACTGAGCCTGCGCGTCTGGAGCCTGTGCTCCGCAACGGGAGAGGCCGCGACAGTGAGAGGCCCGCGCATCGCGATGAAGAATGGCCCCCGCTCGCCGCAACTGGAGAAAGCCCTCGCACAGAAACTAGGACCCAACACATCCAAGAATAAATAAATAAATTAATTAAAAAAAAAAAAAAAAAAGGTCTTCAATTAAAAAAAAAAAAAAAATGCACAGATTCTTTCCTGGACCTTGAAAAAAGCAAATGGCAAGACAGTATTGCACAGTTTATTTCCTCACTTGCACGTGTGTGTGTGTGTGTATATATATATATATATATATATATATATATATATATATACACACACACACACACATATATATTTTTTAGTCGACGTAAGCTTGGGTAGGCATAGAAAAAGTCTGGAAGAACACACAAACTCAGTGTTAGTTACCTGGACAGTGAGACTGGGTGGGTAGAAGTGATAGAGGACTTCATGGTTTTTACCTCGTACAGTTAATAACAATAAAAGGGTTGGGGTGTTTTAAATAAAATAAAAATAGCCTTAACTTAAAGTTTTCCCATTTTGTTTGTTCTTCCTACCATTTTTACAGTCATCCTGGCTCAAAATTTCAAAGCCATCTTCAAGAACTCTTCTCCCGATTTCATATTACTCATCTGGTCTTGTCTTTCCCTTATTCATAATGTCATCAACCTTTTCCTATTAAGCCTACTACTGCCATCCTCATAGTCCAAATTCTCAGATAAATTCAAATCTAGGATTTTGCATCCTAACTCCAGCCACCTTCTCCTTTCAAATAACTATCAAAAGTAAAGTCAAATAAATCACCCTAAAATATTGCTGGTGTTTCACACCACTTTTATGTTACATAGGGACATGAACCTTGGAACTTTCAACTGCCCCTTCAATGTTTATCTTTGAATCATAAAGGGAGGATGGCATCAGGGTGGATGGGAACCCCCTCCCTTTATGATTTGGTTGAAATACAAATCAGGGTGTGAGAACTGCTGGCTGATCAGTCACTAAGAAGCCATGCAACCTAGAAGCACAGGTAAATTAGTTCTCCAGGAGGTGAGTCCTGACCAACTGGAAACAGGAAATGGGAGAAAGCTGGACAAATAAATCATCCCTTCTTTCTCTCTCATATGGACTATTCTAAAGTGTAATTTCTCCTCGAAAACCTTACAGAAAAGTCCCATATGCAAATGGCCTACTACGTCTCTTCACAGGTCACGGTGGAACAGTAGCTAGGGCTGTAATGTAGTTCATCTTCCTTTGCCTTCCTTCCTTCTCTCCCTCACCTTCACTATCCTGGGCTTGCACCTTCCAAAAAGTGAACACCTTAATCGGGTTCTGCTTCCCAGAGGATGTGGGCTAAAACATACACCTCACCTCAGCTGATCCTCACAAGCTGTAACCTGGGGAGGTAAATAAACTAGAAAGCTATTAGGAATAAATTAGAAGATTATTAGGACCCCCATTTTACAAAGGAAGAAACTGAGGCTCAACTCAGAACCTTTCCCAAGGAGCAAGGCTTTGTGTTCACCTACCACCCCCGATCAGTCACAAATTCTGCCAATTTTACTCCCTCAGCGATTCTCACACCTGCCTCTCCTCTCCATCAACCTCTACCCTAAAGTAATAATAGCCAGCAATTTTTTAAAACCAGGGCGTAACTTGAGCTCATTTAACCCTTTTCCAACACTGTGAGATTGATGTAATTATCATTTTCATTCTCCACATGGGAAAGCTAAGGCTTAACAAAATGGTTTCTTAAAAAATACCAAAAAATACACAAATACCAAGTGGTACAACTAGGATGAACCTAGGCTGTCTGATTTCAAACTCCATGCTCCTAACTCTTCATCACTTCTCACCTGGTTCAGTTAAAACATGAACTAAATCACGAGATGCCCCTGCTGAAATCTCCCAATGGCTTCCCATTAGTTAGAAAGAAATTCCACCTTCTTCCATGGCCTACACAAGGCCTGACAGAAGCTGTACCCTGCCACAACTCTGACTTCGCCTCCTGCCGTGCTTCCTCTGCTCACTATGCTATAAATATGCTGAGTATAAATATGCTGGCTCCGATATGCCAGCCGTTGGTCTAGGCGCTGGAGACAGCACACGACTAACACAGACAAACGTGCCTGTCCTCAAGGGGCTTATGCTCCAGGGGTCTTCTTGCTGTCCAAGGGGTCTGTACAGTTGATGCTGCTCCCACCTGCATCATTCTTCCCCCATATGGCTGGCTCTTTCAGGTCTTTGTTCAAATGTCACCTCTAAGAGAGCCCTTCTTTCTCTAACCAATCCATTCAAAGTAGGGTCCCTGCTCTCAGTATCCTCTATCCTTTTACTCGTTTTTTCTTTTCTTCACAATATTTATCACAGCTTGAAATCCGAATTATTTCTTACTTTGTTTACATGTTTATCTGCCTTTCATACTACATTACAAGCTCCTCATGGACAGAGACTTCGCAGTGTCTGGCAGAGCAGGCTGCTGGTGAATATTTAATGAATAAATTAATATCACAACATTAGCTGGTCTCAGCTAGTTTCTGAGCTTCCAGTCTTGTTTCATTTAAATCCATCCTTGGACTTCCCTGGCAGTCCAGTGGTTAAGACTCCACGCTTCCACTGCAGTGGGCACAGGTTTGATCCCTGACTGGGGAACTAAGATCTAAAGGCCGAGAGGTGAGGCCAAAAACAAAACAAAACAAAATCCATTCTCTACCACAGTCAGTGTGATCAGGTCACTTACCTTCTTAAATCCTTTCATGGGCCTCTTTCTTACCTAATGAAGAACAAGCTCCATGAAAAGGGTCTTGGGCTCAGGAGCTCAGAGTTGAAGCAGCATATAAACTAGATTTTGAATGAGGGGCATGTTCACCAGATAGAGAAGAGAAAGAAGGGAATCACTGCTCAGAAGCTCAAAAGAACAGGATACTTTCTAAGAATCATTTCTGGTGTGAAGAGCTAGATGTGATGATACAGAAGTATCAGATGGAAAAAAGATTGTGAAGAGCCTCACAAATGACATTAAGGAGTGAGGATCTGATGCACAAAAAATGGCACAGTCTTAGAAAGTTGATAGGCAAGGAATGGTATGATCTAAGTAGTGTTTTAGAAATAAAGTGAAAACGCAGCAGTGAGAATGGACTGGATAGGAAGAGACAAAACCCTTCAGAAGGATGCTCGATGTGAAATAGACCACATCAAGAGACAAAGGCCAGATGTATACGTATAGCTGATTCACTGTGCTGTACAGCAGAAACTAACACAACGTTGTAAAGCAACTGTACTGCAATTTAAAAAAAAAAAAAAAAGAGAGATAAAGGCCAGAACAACAGCACTTGAAATGGGGATGCAGAGGAGGAGCGGAGAGATTCATGGGGGCCACACTAAACACTCATCTACTTAATACAAATTCAACCTTATTATCTAGGTGGGAAGTTTCCTACATTGTGGCCTATAAGCTTAAACCAATCAAAGAAATAGGCCCCAAATCACTCTGGACCTTATTCTTCTACTACATATATTACATAGCTCTTCCCAAATGGGACGGCCACTATAATAGGGCTGACTCTAACGGACTGAATAGCAGGTCTTCAAAAGCAGGGAGTGTGTCATATCCATTTCTTTAATATCGAAGGCAGTGCCTGGCACTCAATTTTTGTGAACGAATGAATGAATAAGTAGAAGAATGCTTTATGACTGAGGTAGGACTTTAAAACGACATAGGTTTTAGGCCTAAAAAGGTCATTCCAGGCAAGTGCAATGGTATGGGTGAATAGTAATGGTAAACCTGGGGGAGAGACAATGTCCTAAACTAAGATGGAATATGTTGGTCCTCTCGGTCCAGCCTTGGATAGGCCATGCTTATTCCCTGCCTGGAACTTTCTCCCACCCACCCCTCCCTATTCCGTATGGCTCACCCCTTCATTTCACTGGGGGTGTCTGCTCAAATATCACCTCACCAGAGTCTTTCCCTGACCAGCCTACCTAAAATTCTCTAGCGCCCTCTAAAGGTTTAGCCTCACTTTCTAAACCTTTTCTCTTGTTTTTCTTCTTAGTAAATAACTGAAGAGATGCTCTGACAATTTCATTCATCTGTACCTGTATTAGGCTTGGCTCACTTTAATTTCAAATCAAGTTCATCAGTTATTGAGATCAGGACCTAATAAAAAACTTACAGCACATTGAGATTTTCTTTTCCTTTCTTAAAAAAATTAATTTTACTGTAAAAAGTCTAAGTGTTGACCACTTCTAAGTCCTGTCATTTAAGTTCCTTCCAATAAGACCTGGATGGATGCCACAGAGAACATTATTTTCTTACAGGAAATATACGCCAGACCGTCCCAGAGTAGGCAGGAAAGAATTTTATATTCCTCAATGGAGAAGATTCTAGGAATGGAGCAGTAATCCATAAAGAAAATCGTCGAGATTAACCTTGAGGGGAAAACAGGTTCTAAACGCAAGATATTATAGAGAGCACAGCTCGAAGTGAGACACGATAATGTTATGCTTATTTCAATAAGTTGTTTTTACAAAGCTAATTACACAAGACGTCGCTGACCATAGGCAGGCTGATGTGGCCGAAACCACCCAGATGAGTCCTAGCCCGAGCCGGGGGCATCAAGGTAGCTGCGTCTCCGGGGTGAACTTTCCTTGCTCTGCCTTCCTCAGTGGGAAGTCGAAAAGTCTGTGAAGCGGCCACCTAAATTTAAGCTTTTTAAACCAGAGATATTCCGGAGAGCCGGGCAAAGGCGGCCAGAAGCGGCTTCATATTGCACTTGGTAAGAAACTATCGGACCTTGGGCCCAAAGACTCACAGTAGCGACGGCCGAGGGAGGGGATGGGGGAGAGAAATGCACGCCCCAATTAGAGTCGCCCTGGAGTCCCCACCCCTCGTCCCCACCCGGGGCCCCGTCACCGCAGCATAGGGTCTGTCCGCCCCCGCGGGTCCCGCCGCCCCAGCGCGCGAGGCGCCGGCGCCTCACCTGCAGGCTTGTCTGCGGCCATCTTCCCGCCTCGGCTCGGGTCCTTCCCCGCAGGTGGCGTGGCCTCCACTCCAGCTGCCCGGCTGACCGCTATCCTGGACCTCGGAGGACGACCCTGCGCCCACCCCGGCTCCGAGCCCCTGGGTTCCGGCCTGGGGAGTGGGCAGACGGCGGGCTGAGGAAGTGACGAAGACTAGTTTGCGTCGTCTAGCAACAGCACCAGCGTCTCCGCCCCGGGCGGCGCCACTACCTCCAGCCATGCACGGCTTCCGCCCCGCCGCGTCCCCTGACACACTACTTCCGGGGGCCGCGGCCGGCGTGGGAACTGCGGCTGGCCCCGCCCCACGCTGGCGTCCCCAGCGGCCCGCCCCCTGCGGCGTGAGCCCGCGCACCCGGCCGGACGTGCGCTCACCCGCGCGTCTGCGCGTGTGTTGGGTGGGGTGGGAGGGAGTTGCGCGCCGCTGCCGTGTGCTTATCCTAGTGAGAATTCTCAAGTATCCGAGCTCTTGTCCCTCATTTTACATAAAACCACAGTAACTACACCTGACATCTATGTGGTAAGTATTGAGCCTTGCACTTGGCTTGTACACTTTTAATGATTTCTCACAGCTCTGTGAGAAGGCACAGTTGCGATTCCCCGTTTGAAAACAAAACGAAACATTTTATTTTAGAGGTTTTAGATTTACAGAAAAATTGCAAAATTATACATGGAGCTCTTGTATACTCCTCACCTAGTTCCCCCTGTTGTGATCATCTTGAATAATTATTACATTACTGTGGTACATCCGTCACATCTAAGAAACAACTTCGGTTGGTACATTACTATTAACTAAATTCAACATTTAAAAAATGAAAAAAACTTTTTTCAGTCAATGTCGCTTTTCTGTTCCAGGGTCTTGTCCAAGATACCACATTAAATTATTCATGTCTCCTTAGGCTTTTTTTTTTTTCCACTCTGCTGCGCCGCTTGCAGAATCGCAGAATCTTAGTTCTCCGACCAGGGATCGAACCTGGGCCAGCATCCAAGTCCTAACCACTGGACCGCTAGGGAATTCCCTCCTTAGGCTATTCTCGTCTGTAATCACTTCTCAGATTTTCCTTGTTCCTGATGACTTTAACAGCTTTGAAGAACACTGGTCAAGATTTTTGAAGAATGGACCTGGATTTGGGTGTATCCAGTGTTTTTCTTTTTTTTTTTTTTTAATTAATTAATTAATTTATTTATTTATGGCTGTGTTGGATCTTCGTTTCTGTGCGAGGGCTTTCTCTAGTTGTGGCAAGCGGGGGCCACTCTTCATCGCGGTGCGCGAGCCTCTCACTATCGCGGCCTCTCTTGTTGCGGAGAACAGGCTCCAGACGCGCAGGCTCAGTAATTGTGGCTCACGGGCCAGTTGCTCCGCGGCATGTGGGATCTTCCCAGACCAGGGCTCGAACCCGTGTCCCCTGCATTGGCAGGCAGATTCTCAACCACTGCGCCACCAGGGAAGCCCTAGTGTTTTTCATGGTTAGACTAGGGTTACAGGTTTTTAGGAGAACGACCACAGAGGTGACTTGCCATTCTCATCACATCAAATCAAGAGTACGAGCTAACAGAATGACTTACTGATGATGTTGACCTTGATCACCTGGCTCAGGTAGTGTTTGCCAGGCTTCTCCACTCTTAAGTCACCTCCACACACTACTCTTTAGAATCATCAAGTGTAGCTCACAGTCGAATGGTGGGGGGTGTTAAGCTCTGCCTCCTGCCATGGGGAGTCTGTGCATAAATTATCTTCTCTAAGGGAGATTCGTCTCTTCTCCTCCATTTAGTTACTTATTCAATTATATATTTATGTCCGTATGGACTCATGGATGTTTATTTTATTTTATTTATTTATTTAAATTGAAGTATAGTTGATTTACAATGTTGTGTTTGTTTCTGGTGTACAGAAAAGTGATTCAGTTATCCATATATTTATTCTTTTTCATATTCTTTTCCATTATGGTTTATTACATGATGTTGAATATAGTTCCCTGTGCTATACAGTAGGGCCTTGCTGTTTATCTATTTTATACATAGTAGTTTGTATCTGCTAATCCCTAACTCCTAATTTATCCCTCCTCTGCTATCCCCTTTGGTAACCATAACTTTGTTTTCTATGTCTGTGAGTATGTTTCTGTTTTGTAAATAACTTCATTTATGTCATATTTTAGATTCCACATATAAGTGATATCATATGATATTTGTCTTTCTCTCTCTGACTCACTTCACTTAGTATGACAATCTCTAGGTCCATCCATGTTGCTGCAAATGGCATTATTTCATTCTTTTTATGGCTGAGTATTATTCCATCGCATATATACACCACATCTTCTTTACATGAACATTTATTTTATATTGTGGTTATAATCCAATACTACATTATTTTGTTGCTCAAATTGTTTCAGCTTTGCTAGTTGGGAACCTTTTCAGGTTTGCTCCTATGTCCCTTTGACATGGTTGCTCATGTTTTAAAAAAACCTTCTAAAAAATTCATATTAACATATACACAGAAAATGCACAAAGCATAAGCACAGTTTTTTGAATTTTCATCAACTAAACATATCCACATAACTAGCACCCAGAGAAAGGACAACACATTACCCGCATGCAGAAGCCCCCTTCATGTCTCCTCCCATCCCTGCACAGGGGTAATTCCTAACCGATGGCTAATACCATTGGATTGAGTTTTAAACTCAATAAAAGTGGATCACAATATATTTTCTTTAGGGTCTAGCTTCTTTTGCTCAACCTTACAAGATTCATCCATGTCATTGAATGAAATTAGTTTCTCATTGTTATGTAATGTTCCATTATGAGAATGTACCGTAATTTGTGTATTCATTTTATTGTTGAGTAGTTGGGTATTTTGTCTATATTGAATAAGCCCAATATGAATATTCTAGTATGTCTTTTGATTAGTATGTTAGAGCCCTCATAAAAAGACACCTGCAGTGTTTATTGATCTTGCCACTGTAAGGAGCCTCTCAATAAAAAAGGAATTAAAAGGAAATTGAGAGAATTTGGGCTTTTGCTGGATGATTTTAAAGAGGGATTAGGGAAGTTGAGGGGTTGGCAATTTTGGATTGGAGGCAGTTGGGAAACAGACAATTCAGTGATTGAGTGTCTTAGTTTTTATCTAGGAGGCAGGAGGATTAAAGCAAGGCTAGAGAGTTGTCATTGGTCAAGGAGCTGCATCACTCATGTTAGAAGAAGGAGGTGTTCCCTCATTTTTGTGCTTATGGAGGGCTTCATTTCTGTCTTGTCCCAAACACAATTATGGTGTAACCTTCTCTGAACATGTTCGTATTCTGTGAGTGTAGTGTATGTCCCGCTGGGAATGTTCTGCTAGCAGAATTGTTTTTCTCTTAGTCTCCAGGCTTGTCAGCAGAGCCATTTTTCACTTTCTCACATGTGGTCCCACCTGTTGGACCTTATCCATTTCACGGATATGGAAAATGAGGTGTTAACCCACTTTCCCAAGTAACAAGACTAGTAAGCAACTATTATCTTAACTGTTACATTCAGCTTTAAAGGTTCTAGAATTCGCCTATGTGGAAAACATCTTGGGTCTCTTCTCTCACCTTTCCATATCGGCAGCTCTCCCTCGTTTACAGGGAGGGAGAAGAGTTAATTCAGACGTGGGAGGTGTGGGACTTCCCCGGTGGCGCATTGATTAAGAATCCGCCTGCCAATGCAGGGGACACGGGTTCGAGCCCTGGTCCGGGAAGATCCTGCATGCCGCAGAGCAACTAAGCCCGTGCGCCACAACTACTGAAGCCTGCGGGCCTAGAGCCCTTGCTCTGCAACAGGAGAAGCCACCGCAATGAGAAGCCCGTGCACCGCAACAAAGAGTAGTCCCCTCTCGCCGCAACTAGAGGAAGCCCGCACGCAGCAACGAAGACCCAACGCAGCCAAAAATAAATACATAAATAAATAAAAATTTATTAAAAAATAAAAAGAAGTGGGAGGTGGAAAATCTCAGTGGGACTCTGCATGGTCACCAACCATGGCGAGTCAGTTCACATCCAGCTAGTGATGGTACCACTGTGTACCTACAGTGCCTCAAACCCAATGTGGTCCTTGCCACTTGTGGAAGACTGTCTCCAAGAATGGTTGTCACCAGTTCCTTCCATCCCAATATGAACATTGCTGCTCTTCCCTTCCCTTTGAATATGAGTTGTGACTTGCTCCAACCAGCAGAATGCAGAAGTGATGCTGAGCCAGTTTTGGTTCTAGCCCTTGAAAGGCATGGCAGTGTCCACTTTTCCTCCCTTGTACTCAGCTACCATGCTGTAAGGCTGTAAGACTGTCCTGCTGGAGCGAGACCATGAGAAGGGGAGCCAAGATGTCCCAACTGACAACCAGCACCAAGGTTCCAGACATAAGAATGAAGCCTTCTTGAACCTTCTAGCCCAACCCAGCTGCCAGCTCAATGCAGTCACATGAGTGATCCTAGCTAACATCATATGAAGCAGAAAAACTGCTCAGGGACTTCCCTGGTGGTGCAGTGGTTGGGAGTCCACCTGCCAGTGCAGGGGACACAGGTTCGATCCGTGGTCCGGGAAGATCCCACATGCTGCGGAGCAACTAAGCCTGTGCACCACAACTACTGAGCCCACGTGCTGCAGCTACTGAAGCCTGCGTACCTAGAGCCTGTGCTCCACAAGAGAAGCCATCATAATGAGAAGTAGCCCCCGCTGGCCACAACTAGAGAAAGCCCGTGTGCAGCAATGAAGACCCAACGCAGCCAAAAAAAAAAAGAAAAGAAAAACTGCTCAGTCAACCCCCAGAATGGTGAAAAATAATGTTATTGTTATTGGACAATGACTAATTTAAAAAATTGAGATATAAGCACATACCATGCAATTCACCATTTTAAAGTATATAATTCCATGGTTTTTAGTGTATTCACAAAGTTGTGCAGACATTACCAATATCTAATTGTGTCAAACCAGCAAGGTAGAGTGGGGTTTTTTTTGGGGTTTTTTTTTTTGGCCATACCTTGTGGCATGCAGGATCTTTCCCCACCAGGGATCAAACCGGTGCCCCCTGCAGTGGAAGCATGGAGTCTTAACCACTGGACCATCGGTCCTGTGTTTTTTGTTTTTTGTTTTTTAATGACTCATTGGTGCCTTCTCCTTGAGGACATTTCCAATTTACAAGTGAAGAAAAAAATATGTATGTTAAACATATTTTTATTACTCTCTAAAACCTGAATTCAGAAAGATTATTCAACTATAAATAATGGGAAAATTGAGTAGTTAAAATTTTATCATCATCGTGAGATATTTCAGAACACAGAAAAGTACAGAATATATTATGACAAGTTTATTTACCACTCAGATTTGACAAATGTCAACGTTTACCACATTTGCTTCAGATCCTTCTTTTGAAAACCGTTACTGGTACAGATGAGTCCAATTTATATTCCCTTCCTGATTGCATTTCCCTTACTCTCTTCCCAGAGGTAGCCACTTCTCTGAAGATAGTATGTGTTCTTGTAGTTCATGTTTAAAACATGATATACCCATAAACAACATTTATTATTATTCATTCAACTTTAAATATCACACTGACAGTATCATTCTGAAACTTGCTTTTTAATTTTTTTTATTTAAAAAAATTAAAAAGGGACTTCCCTGGTGGTGCAGTGGTTAAGACTCTGCACTCCCAATGCAGGGGGCCAGGGTTTCATCCCTGGTCAGGGAACTAGATCCCGCATGCCACAACTAAGAGCCTGCATGCTGCAACTAAAAGATCCTGCACATGGCAACAAAGATCCCGCGTGCTGCAGCTAAGACCCGGCACAGCCAAATAAGTAAGTAAATAAATAAATATTTTAAAAATAGAAATAAAATGTTTTTAAAAAATTTTAAAATTAAAAAAAAAATTTTTTTTGCCACACCGTGAGGCTTGCGGGATCTTAGTTCCCCAACCAGGGATTGAACCCGGGCCACGGCAGTGAAAGCGCCGAGTCCTAACCCCTGGACTGCCCGGAAATTCCCTGAAACTTGCTTTTTCAACTCAATGCTACATCTTTGAGATTGAAATATATATTCATAATATATAATATTTATTTTAAATATATATTTATATAAACATATTATAAATGTATTATATATATATTAAACAACATATATAGTTTATAGTATTCCAGTAAATGATGATCACTTAAGTATACTTTTGTAGCATGATCCCTGCATAAAAGTCTCATAGGGACTTCCCTGGCAGTTCAGTGGTTAAGACTCCGCACTTCCAACACACGGGGCTTGGGTTCAGTCCCTGGTTGGGGAACTAAGATCCCACATGCCTCGCAGTGCAGCCAAAAAAGAAAAGTCTCATAAATAATAAAGGCATTAATTATCTCACTGATGAGAAATCTGCAGGTAGACTGTTCCACTGCTAAGTCAGTGACTCAGCAATGTCAAGATGCAATTTGGCATCCCTGGGATTCTATCTTCCTCTTGTGGTCCCAAGATAATGGCCATAGCTCTGAGCATCATTCCCTTGCCTGTCGTGGTATCCAAAGGAAGTGGAGGAAGTGGGAAAAGAATTTTCCTTTTCCAGCCTTATTCTCTAACAAATAGGTACCACATTTCATCAAACCCAAGATCCTATCAATTTACTACTAAAAATAAAGAGTGCTGACAATTAAACTGACTTAATGCTTTCTTATCCCTTAGAATTTATGTTTAAATAAATAGCTCTTTGAGACCTAGACATAAAATTTTTTAAATTATACATTACTCCTGAGTATACAAAACAAGAAAATAGAAATGAAATAAATTGTTTAAGGTATTTTCAGAACGTCTTCCCACCAGAGTTCCACTCTAAATTACTTTTCAATTCAGTGCCTTCCCTGCCTGTGTTCATCACCCTCTGTGCCCTCAGGAACACTGGCAGGACAGCAATCTCCTCACAGAATCACCACTGTTGTCTCAAGAAGGCCCATTCTGCAGGTTTTAATTCTGGCACTTTCTGGATCTTACCAGAAGTCACGAATGGTAGGTTTTCAGATCAAGTTTGCACACACATGGGGAACGACAAACACACCATAGCAGCCATCTGACAGAGATTGTGAGAAGCCTGATAATTTCAGAAACAAAAGAAAGAGTGTGTGTATTAGAATCAATGAAGTACAGTGAATCTTTCCCAGAAGTCTCTCACCAAAATCTCCCCTTAGTTCTCCTCGGTGAAGTTGGTTGCCTGCCCACCACTGGATCAATTACTGGCAAAAGAGATTCCAACTTATGCCTTGGATTCATCACAATACATCCATAAAACATTTATGTGGGGGATAAATAAAATCAGGATTTTATTAACCAGGAGGAGCAGGAACGGACTGCTGAAAGGACAGTCCCTTATCACTTAATCACTGTTTGTCTCTTATTGACAGACTCAAGTCATTTCCAATTTTCATTTTACAAACACAGCTGCAGAACCACCCTTGGACATGCGACCTGTTACGGGAGCTGCTCTAGGATACATACTATAAGGTGTAATTTATTTGAAAGTATAACAAATCCTATGTGTCTATCTTCTAGCTTCGTTTCATCATAGACTTATTTCATCTCCCCTGTCCTCTTCTTATGTTTTTGTTGCTGGAATATTTTAAAGCAAGTCCCAGACATCATACCATTCACTTCTATACACTTCAGTATGCACCCCAAAAGGAATATCCAAATACTTTCTTGCATAACCACAATGCCATTATCACATCTAACACAATTCAAAATAATTCCTTAATATCATTCAATTACTAAGCCATACTCAAATTTCCTCTATTGTATAAAAATACTCTTTCTGTAATTTCTGTTTAGAATCAGGATCAAACAAGATCTCTTTTATTTGGTTATGTCTCTTGTGTTTCTTATAAGTCTTGTAAGTCCTATGTTTCTCTTAATCTAGAACAGTCCCCTACCCTTTTATTTTTTCTTTCATTGACTGGTTGATGAAATTAGAGTCCAATATAAGATCCCTCCTTTGAGATCTGGTATATTGCTTCCTTGTGGACTATGTCCTTTATGCTCAATATTTCCTGTGGACTGGAGATCAGTTTTAAAGGCTTGATTATATTATGATTCAAAAAAACTTTTCCCTGAGAATCTTTTCCTAGGTGGTGCTGTGTACTTTTTGCATCACTGTCTGGAGGCATGTTATACTTTCTGTCTCATTTTTGGTGACATTAAGATTGATCCTTGGGTTCAGAGAGTGACAGTCTGATTTTTTTTTTTTTTTTTTTTTGCTGTGTTGGGTCTTCGTTGCTGTGCGCAGGCTTTTCTCTAGTTGGGGCGAACGGGGGGGCTACTCTTCGTTGCGGTGCACGGGTTTCTCATTGTGGTGGCTTCTCTTGTTGCGGAGCACGGGCTCTAGGCATGCGGGCTTCGGTACTTGTGGCAAGTGGGCTCAGTAGTTGTGGCTCACGGGCTCTAGAGTGCAGGCTCAGTAGTGGTGGCGCACAGGCTTAGTTGTTCCATGTCATGTGGGATCTTCCCGGCAAGGGCTTGAACCCTTGTCCCCTGCATTGGCAGGCGGATTCTTAACCACTGCACCACCAGGGAAGCCCCTATTCATTGTTAATTTGGGTGTTCTATCACATGAAGCTGAAACTAATCTTTTTTTTTAATTAATTTATTTATTTGCTTGCGCCGGGTCTTAGTTGTGGCAAGCGGGCTCCTTAGTTGCAGCTCTTGGGCTCCTTAGTTGCAGCTCGAGGGCTCCTTAGTTGCGGCATGCGGGCTCCTTAGTTGTGGCATGCGAATTCTTAGTTGCAGCATGCATGTGGGATCTAGTTCCCTGACCAGGGATTGAACCCGGGCCCCCTGCATTCAGAGCGCAGAGTCTTAACCACTGCGCCACCAGGGAAGTCCCTGAAACTAATTTTAACTGCTTCAGTTTCTAAATGAAACTAAGCAAATAGATCTGATTTTATTTTTGCTTGTGTCATTTAAATTTATTATTTCATTATTTACGGTCCCACGTAAATCCTGTAATAACTCAGAATGAAAACCATAAGTTTGCATTAGAAATTTTGGTATTGTGATGTCATCAGGGCTAATATTGATATATGGTTAGTGTTCATGCGTATGGTTATGCTGGCTGTTTACAGATGATTCCAGTACTGAATGAAAAGTGCCTATGCCATATTTCCTACTAAATATTTCAAAAATCACCCCAAATAAGAATTGCATTCACTGATTTGCACATTTAACAAATAGTTATGGAATGTACTCTGCTAAAGTGTCAATTCAATGGAGAATGAAAATGAACACAGACCCTGTCTATTTACAAACCAATGAGGCTCTAGATATTAACAAAGAGTCATAGGTATGTATATACATTTGATTGTGTATATTTGTTATTATGTTATATAATATGTTATGACAAATGAGAGGTAGAAGGAGCAGAAAGATGCGATTCTGAGAGTGCTTTTTGTGGGATGTGACCTAGCCCAGGAGTCAGGAGGCTCAGAGAAAGCCTGAAGAAGCTAGATCTGAAGGTAGAAATTAACAAGGTAAAGGGAAGAGCAGGTACAAAGGCCCTGTGGTGAGAGGGATCCTGCTGAGTGTGAAGGATGAACATATGTTCAGTGTGGCTTGAGCAGAGAGAACGAGGGGCAAGGGGAGGTCCCTGGGGCAGGGAGGAGCCAGACTGTTCCTGGTCACACAGGCCATGTTAAAGAGTCCTGTTTGTTTCTTGTCCCACAAGTATCACTGTTTTTTATCACGTGATGTCCAATGTTTTGAAAACCATTATTTTTCATATGTTTTTTTTTTAAATTAATTAATTAATTAATTAATTTATTTTTGGCTGTGTTGGGTCTTCGTTTCTGTGCGAGGGCCCTCTCCAGTTGCGGCGAGCGGGGGCCACTCTTCATCGCTGTGCGCGGGCCTCTCGCTGTCGTGGCCTCTCCCGTTGCGGAGCACAGGCTCCAGATGCGCAGGCTCAGTACTTGTGGCTCACGGGCTCAGTTGCTCCGCGGCATGCGGGATCCTCCCAGACCAGGGCTCGAACCCGTGTTCCCTGCATTGGCAGGCAGACTCCCAACCACTGCACCACCAGGGAAGCCCATATTTTTCATATGTTTTTGAAATATATTTTCTCTACCTTTTCCTCTAATGGTTACTTAGTATTTCATGGTATAGATGTGTCTTGATTTATACAACCAATCCTCCACGGTGATCACTGAGATATTTTCTAATTTTTTGCTGTTTCAAAGTGTTACAACCAACATCTTTACACATGTACCTTCTCTTCCATTGCATGATAGCTGTGCAGACACAATTTGTCAATAGAAGGCGCTGATGGAAGAAAAGTCAAATGCAGACACCCTTTAAGTAAATTAAACAAGACTTCTCTCTTATGGTCATTTTTCTTTCCAGAACCTGCTGTCTCTCACTCCAGGCCAGCCGCCTTCGGGAAAGCCCAGTTTACTAGGTAGGTTGGTACCTGTAAACCCCTGTTATGAATTGTTTCAAGTTCCTTCTTTGTGTGTAGGACTGCTCGGCCATTGCCAGTTAAGAGGTAGAGTTAGGCAACTGTTTTATTTATTTTTATTTTATTTTATTTTTAAAATTTTGGCCACATCACGAGGCATGTGGAAACTTTGGGAATCTTAATTCCCAAACCAGGGATCGGACCCGCACCCCCTGCATTGGAAGGCAGAACCCTAACCGCTGGACCACCAGGGAAGTCCCTAGGCAACTGTTTTAAATGTCCCTGAACCTTCTATGATGAAGAGGAGGCCATTCTGACCACAGTACGTAGGAGTTTCTAGAGCCTCACTTCCTCACCCGGGTTTGTCAGCTGTATTGATGAATGTCAGTAGCTGGCTCCGAGGGAAGGAAAGCCAAGCCCAGTCACCCCCTTGGGTAAATCAAACAGGTTTTACATACCTAGAGGATCCATAAGGAAGCGAGCAGTCAGAAACAAATCAATCAGCAGCAATCTTTGGGATGGACAGAAGTGCAAGCTTCAGAACCTAAACAATCTCACCATAAATGTGTGTGTGCTGGTGGTGGGGTGAGGTGCAGATGGGAACGTCTGGGTCTCCAGGGTCACATTCAGCCTGTAGGAAGCTCCACTGCCCCCTCCTGGGCCCAGACTGCTGTGTGTATGTGTCAACCTGATATGTGCTGGGCCAGGTGACTCTCACCAATCCTGGGGCTAAACACTATGGGGTTTCACTGTGGGGCACCATTTACATACCCTCAGCATGACTGATATCACCCTGCCCGACCTCAGGTAAGCCGCCTGGTCTGCAATGTTCCTGAACTCAGAGCTGTGGACACAGGACATGGCTCAGTGTGTTGGAGTCTCTGGGATCATCCAGCAGATCCTTAGACCAGATGAACAGCCTGGCTGCAGGCATACAGGGTCAAAACCTAGAAGCATCTTTCACCGTCCATTCTTGGGAAATGCCTCTTACAACCTTTGCCCATTTCCATAGCCACTGCTGCACCTTTTCCAAGACCTCATCATACTAAGCCTCAGAATTGGCCTTGGACATGGCCTTCGTGGTCCCCGGCTCTCCACCCACCTCCCACATATGTGGCTCTCATTACACGTGTATTAGCGTGAGTTTAGACCTTTGGGATTGGTGTACATACCTACACCCCTAACTTGAAAACGTAAATTTCCCACATCCACTAGGTGACACCCCATTACAAGTTATACATTTAGGCTCAGCATTTTAAGACTGCTTGCTTTGAGAATATGTGATCTGACCAAGATAATACCTCCCTTTGTACTGTCAAGTTTAAACATGGTGGGTCCAGTTCCAATGTGAATTTCAAGAGCTTGACTGAACGATATACACAAGTAACCATATAGAGAGACTGGTTGTGATCTCTCACTCTGCTCCTCCGTTCAGTCTGTATCTGTTGAAAGGATGTATTTGTTGCATGGATTAGCCACTGTCTTTATATAGAAACGTCTCCTCTATGACTTGTTTCTCTCTGGAGTACCGGAGACCCTGGTGCATGCCAATCTCAAGTCTCTCCTCCTCAGCCCAGCTGGTTTAGTCTCACAGCTTTGCCAACTGGCAGTATGTCTTCCACCTTTGCCCTTTCATTTATCAATAAAACAGGAGGAAGAACAATAGGGCTACAAATCCCTTTCCTTAGGCAGTACAAGGAGGCCAAGGCCATGCTATTTATAGCAAGTAATGCAAATGGAAATAAATCAAGATATTTTCTCCTGTGGGTAACTTTGATTGTTCTGGCTCCTGGCTACTGTTTAACTTCCTTTGGTGATTGTAGCCATATTTTATAAACCCTTCCAGCAGCTGGACCTCGCTCAATTGCAGCAAATGCTGGGAAATCAGACCCAGCTCTCTCTATATATACCTTGTCCTGTGCACTTGCAAACCGACAAGGCTTGCTCTCTGATTTCCTGTCCTGACAATTTTGCTTTATTTCATGTCCCTACCATTAAAAAATTTTTTTTTAAATTGAAGTATAGTTGATTTACAATATTATATTAGTTTCAGGTGTATGATATAGTGATTTAAAATTTTTATAGCTTATACTCTATTTAAAGTTATTATAAAATACTGGCTATATTCCCTGTGCTATACAATATATCCTTGTGGCTTATGTATTTTATACATAGTAGTTTGTATCTCTTAATCTCCTACCCCTTCTTGCCTCCCTCCCTCTCACCTCTCCCCACTGGTAAACCACTAGTTTGTTCTCTGTATCTGTGAGTCTGCTTCTGTTTAGTTATATTGATGAGTTTGTTTTATTTTTTAGATTTCACATATACATGATGACATACAGTATTTGTCATTCTCTGTCTGACTTATTTCACTGAGCATAATGTCCTCCAGATCCATTCATATTGTTGCAAATGGCAGAATTTCATTCTTTTTTATGGCTGAGTAGTACTCTATTGTATATATATATACCAGATCTTCTTTATCCATTCATCTGTTTATAGACACTTGTTTTGCTTCTATATCTTGGCTATAATGCTGCTATGAACATTGGGGTGCATGTATCTTTTCGAATTAGTGTTTTCATTTTTTTTGGATAAATACTCAGGAGTAGAATTGCTGGATCGTATGGTAGTTCTTATTTATTTAGGCCGCACTGTGGGCATGCAGGATCTTAGTTCCCTGACCAGGGATCGAACCCATGTCCCCTGCAGTGGAAGCTCAGAGTCTTAACCACTGGACTGCCAGGGAAGTCCCTGGTAGTTATATTTTTAGCTTTTGAGGAACCTCCATGCTGTTTTCCGCAGTGGCTGCACCAATTTACATTCCCACCAACAGTGTACAAGATTTTCAAGTTTACTCTACATCCTTGCCAACATTTGTTATTTATGGTCTTTTTGATGATAGCTGTTCTGATAGGTATGAGGTGATATCTCATTGTGGTTTTGATTTGCATTTCATGTCCCTACCATTCTTGATTTCAGCCCGAAGTATGTGTCAAGGCTCTGTTTGTACTGTACACTGGCCACTCTGTGAAAGACTTTGCCCCCAGCAGGGTATTATAGGAGGCAGAGGACTTTAAAGTAGGGAAAGGGGAGGGAAGGATTGACAGGTCAGTTTCAGTGAGAGATAGCAGTCCTGCTAACAACTGTGGGCAACCCCTGCTGGTTTGTATTCTGTTTAACTATTTTGAGAGAAAACAGAAAGTGAGAAACCAGCAAGGTGTGAAAAGATACTGAGGGCTAACCTGCTTTTGGTTTGTGGGATTAAAAACAATTCTTGTTTTCTGATCATAAACCTCAGGTTTATCTGTAGATGTAATTCATATACACAATGCAGCAACGATATAAGGCTTTGGCTTTATCCAGAGTTGGCAAATAAAATGACAGTGGTTGAGCTTAGCTATGTGAAGTCACCAGGCAAACTAGACTGTCACCCTGACCCAGGGTAAGATGGAGGCTGGTTAATTGATGATATTAGGAAATGAAAAGGAACAGGTCAATGGGAGGGGTTAGGGTCCATGTAGAAATAAAGGAACACAATGACAGAAGGAGGCTATGAGAAGGTCAGAAGCACAGGTCCAGCCCTGCCTGGAGAAGCCAGTGCTTCCAACATGATTGCCCTTCTTTGTGGCAAATATATTATAATGACTGCTATTTTCCTCTAGGCCTCCTTTTCTTTTTCTTTTTAAAAATCATTTATTTATTTTTTATTGAGGCATAATTTTTTTTTTAATTAAAAAAATTTTTTTAAATTTTTGGCTGCACGGCACAGCTTGTAGGATCTTAGTTCCCCGACCAGGGATTGAACCTGGGCCACGGCAGTGAAAGCGCCAGGTCCTAACCACTGGACCACCAGGGAACTCCACTGAGGCATAGTTGATTTACGATATTAAATAAGTTTCAGGTGTACAACATAGTGATTCACAATTTTTACAGGTTACGCTCCATTTATAGTTATTATAAAATATTGGCTATGTTCCCTGTGCTGTACGATATATCCTTGAAGCTTATTTATTTTAAACACAGTAGTTTGTATCTCTTAATCTCCATACCCGTATCTTGCCCCTCCCCCCTCCCTTCTCTCCACTGGTAACCACTATTTCGTTCTCCATATCTGCAAGTCTGTCTGGGCCTCCTTTTCTTTATCTGTGAAATAAGGAGGTTAAACTAGACAATGTAGGGTAAACCGTGAAAATCATTGAAATGGAGCAAAATGATTACTGGGTGTCTTCAGTGGAAAAATAGGCAGACATTATCTGAACACACCCTGCTGGGTCATCTAATTCTATGGAGTGTCTGCGCCTTTCCTTGTCTTTGAGCTCTTTTGTAAATTCATAAATTGTAGATAACTGATGACAATGCAAATGATTCTTGTCCATAGACATGCAAGTAAAGTTTGATAGGTGGAAATGCAATTGAATTCTTTCTCTCCCTGCGTTCTTACAATTGTGTATCAATTTGTAAGTTCATTATTACCGATTGCTTATATATGTGGTTCTTTGTATTATCCTTTGACCCAATTATAATATCTTATTAGTCCTCTAATTTGTTAACGAGTTAAATAAAATCTTTGACCTATTATTATTTTATATTTTTATGAGTGTCACGGTTTTACCGTGTTTAAAAAACTATCCTTTAACAACAATTGCTCAAAAATCCAATGATCACAAAACTATTTGGTAGAAAACCATAGTTTTTTTAGGAGGATACTGTGGTGAAAGAGATGAATTGCTTCCAAAATTGCTTAATTTAGCCTGTGGTTATACACCAGAAAGATATAGATTAAAAAGATCAAATGCTTGCTATACACCTGAAACTAACACAACATTGTAAATCAACTATACTTCAATTTTTAAAAAAAGATCAAATGCTAGAGAGCAGTGGATTTACCAAATAGCCCAGGTGTATGCCTGAGTCATGTAGAAGCTAATTGGTTCAAGGTGTTTTCTGAACAGAAATTGTATTGGCCAGGCTTGTACCTGAGATCATTCAGAGTAGAGGCTCTTCCAGCCTTTGCCTCGGCTATACTTTGGTAAATATGCCTTTGTCATGTGCCATCTGTGTCCACTTGGGGCTTTCTGTTGACAGAAGCAGCTACAGCTTACTACACTGGGGTGATTTCAAGCAAGACCATTGTGCAAGAAATGATAGTGGAGTAAGATTTGGGGTGGGCAGCCTTGAGAGGAAATGTACATATGGGAGAAGGAATTCTGGAGGGGATCTTCACAAATCAGTCAACACTTGTACAGACCTATCTGTAAACCAGGTATGAGCTTTTTCTTTATCCAAACCTGGTCCTAGGAAACTCTCCACGAGGTCATGGTGTGGCTTGATGGAGGGGCGGCAATGCAACAGGAGTGGGTGTCAAAGGAGAAGTAGGTGTTGAATAAGTCCTAGCCATATGCTTATACACCTTGCATATGCCTTTTAGACCTGCTCCAATCTGCTCTCGTGTGTACGTGTACCACCACCATCTGAGGATGCAATGCTGCTGCACACGCCTGACCTCATGGCTTGGCAGATCAGAGAGCACCCAGTCTATAGAGTTACCAGATTTCTCACAGCCAAGCATCTGGTCCTATCAGGGCTTAGTAACAAACCAGAAACTTTTTCTCAAAAGTAGAATAGTTAATAGCAGAAGAGGGAATGGCTTTGCTCCAAAATTGTATCTATGTAGACTATGATTTTCCTATTGGGGATTTGTCTGGTACTTTTATTTACCAAAAACATTCAAGTGCTATGCTGTGTCAAAAGGCCCAAGTGGCAGGGTGGCTTGTACCGCAGCCTGGATTCACTGCAGAGTTTTATTGCTCTGGGACCCCACTTAAAACTGGCTTCTTTAAGGCAAGTGGGCTGGAGCAGCACATTCAAAGGTGGTATAATTTTGCCTTCAAAATCCAAAGAAGCTAAAACTATAAAACTCTTAGGAGAAAACATGGGTATAAATCTTTGTGACCTTGGATTAGGCAATGGTTTCTTACATAGATATGTGGTTTAAGATATGACACTTCAAGCACAGCAACCAAAGAAAAAACAGATACATTGGACTTCATCAAAATTAAAAACTTTTGTGCATCAAAAGACACTATCAAGAAAATTAAAAAATCACTCACAGAGTGGGAGGAAATATTTGCAATTACATATCTGGTAAAAGTCCAGTATCCAGAATATAAAAAGAACGCTTACAAGTCAACCATAAAAAGACAACCCAATTTAAAAATGGACAAAGGGGGCTTCCCTGGTGGCGCAGTGGTTGAGAATCTGCCTGCCAATGCAGGGGACACGGGTTCGAGCCCTGGTCTGGGAAGATCCCACATGCCGCGGAGCAACTAGGCCCGTGCGCCACAACTACTGAGCCTGCGCGTCTGGAGCCTGTGCTCCGCAACAAGAGAGGCCGCGATAGTGAGAGGCCCGCGCACCGCGATGAAGAGTGGCTCCCGCTTGCCGCAACTAGAGAAAGCCCTCACACAGAAACGAAGACCCAACACAGCCAAAAATAAATTAATTAATTAATTAAAAAAAAAAATGGACAAAGGATCTGAACAGAAGTTCCTCCAAAGATATCCAAATGGCCAATAAGCACATGAAAAGATGCTCAACATCATCAGTCATTAGAGATGCAAGTCAAACCATAACGAGATACCATTTCACACCCACTAGGATGGCTATAATAAAAAAGATGGGCGATAGAAAATGTTGGTGAGGATGTGGAGAAATTGGAACATACATTGTTGTTGGAAATGTAAAATAGTGTAGCCACTTCCAAAAGCAGTTCAAAAACTTAAAACCCAGTAGTTCCGCTCCTAGATAGATCACCCAAGAGAAGTGAAAACAAATGTTCCCACAAATACTTATACATAAATGTTCATAGCAGCATTATTCATAATATCCAAAAAAAAAAAAAGCAAACAGCCTGTCAACTGATGCATGGATAAACAAAATGTGGTATATCTTATACAATGTAACGTCATTTGGCCATAAAAAGGAGAAAAGTACTGACACATGCTACAACATGAAAACATGCTAAGTGAAAGAAGCCAGTCGCAAAAGACCACATACTCTATGATTCTGTTCATACGAAATGTCCAGAATAGGCAAATCCATAGATACAGAGAGTAGATCAGTGGTTTCAGGGCTGGGAGGAGGGGGATGGGGAGTGACTGCTAATGAGTTTGAGAGTTTCTTTGGGGGATGATGAAAATGTCCTGGAATCAGAGAGTAATGAGGATTGCAAACCTCTGAGAATAAACTAAAATCCACTCAATTGTACTTCATTCTTCTTTAATCTGAAAACAGTTCTTCAATCTGTCTTTGTCTTCCATGACATTGATGCCTTTGAAGAATATAGGGCAGTTATTTTGTAAACTGTCGTTCCATTTGAGCTTGTCTGCAGTTCCTTCATGTTTAGATTCAGGTCATGCATTTTGGGGCAGAAATGATGTTGTCTTTCTCAGTGCCTTATTTCAGGAGGCACCTGCTGTCAGTTTTCCTGGTGTCACTTTGTCTCAATACTGGTGATGTGAACTTGGATAGCGTGATAAAGCTGCTGTCTGGCAGGTCTTGCCACTGTCAAGTTACTATTTGCCTCTTTACAATCAATATGTAATTTGTGGGGAGGTACTCTGACACTATGTAAAAAACCTATTCCTCGTGAAACTCTATCACTAGCTTTAGCATCCATTCACGATTTTCTGAATCCTCTAAGGTATTTTTGTTTTGTTTTGTTTTTTAATTTAATTTAATTTATTTTTGGCTGTGTTGGGTCTTTGTTGCTGCATGTGGGCTTTCTCAGCGAGTGGGGGCGACTCTGTTGCGGTGCACGGGCTTCTCTTTGTGGTGGCTTCTCTTGTTGCAGAGCATGGGCTCTAGGGTGCGGAGGCTTCAGTAGTTGTGGTGTGCGGGCTCAGTAGTTGTGGCGCACGGGCTTAGTTACTCTGCGGCATGTGGGATCTTCCCGGACCAGGGATTGAACCCGTGACCCCTGCATTGGCAGGTGGTGAATCCTCTAAGGTTTAAAATGACTTGTTTCTACTCAGACTAGAGGCTGTTTAAATAATTGTTGTTTTACTCCTAAATTAATACCAATTCCTCTACAAAAGGGTTTTTTTGTTTGGTTGTTTGTTTGTTTTTGAAAGTCTTGATACTCTCCTGATCACAAGAAAGGCATCCAGGCAGAGAAAAATTTTGACACAAAGAATTAAAAAAACAGCAGGGTGCTTTCCTTTTTCTCTTCTCTTTTGTTTTCAAATGCAACCTCTGTGTCTAGACATGGAAATAAACACACAGTTGTTCAGTGTAATTATATCTATTGTTTAGGGGGCTGAATCAGGCTGGTGGGGCAGACTCGCTAATGAAGAGGTTAACACTATTTTTTCCTTCCCACTCAGGGCCCATTGGAACAAGTACAGCTTTGGAAATGTAAAATAATGTTTTCGATGTCTTATTAAGCCCATCATTTGATTTCCTTTTTTGGTAGTCCTGGTGATGGTGGGTGCAGATATTGGGGAAGCCAGTGGCTCAGGAGACATTCTGGAAATAAAATGCTACAGGAACAAGTGATCAGACTCCATTGATGCGTATCTCAGCACACTGCTTCCTGGCTACAGACAACCTTAACTTCAGTTTTCTAAGCCTCAGTTTCCTTATCTGAAAAGTGGGAGGGGATAATAATAGTACCCAACTAATTGTTTAGCTGATTAAATGAGATAATACATGTGAAGCACTCGGTATGGGGTTGGCACCTTATTAAGTACTCTGTAATGTTTGTTATTATTATCATTATTCAGTGGTCTTAACTGGGCAGGGGTTATTGCAGTGACTGCTTTAGGAGGAAGACTAAGTTGCCAGGCTGGATGCTCAATCCTAAAATCCTAATACCACTGACTACTAATTTCATCAGTGTAGCCTCAGCCTGTTTGGGCTTTGAAGGGCTTTGTAGCTCCAGGTGTTGCCAATTAAAAGGCAAAGGCCTGAGGACATGTTCACCTCCCGTGCTGCCTTAGAGAGCAGAGCCCTGGGAAGGACAGAAATGCAGGCAGGAGAGCTCCAGCTCTAGAAGGATGGTAAGGGAGTGTCTGTAGCATCAAAATATCTGGGTTTAAATCTCACCTCCCAGGAATGAGTGGTGTGAGTTTCATTACTGTTTATTCTTTTTACTGGAGTATAGTTGATTTACAATGTTGTGTTAATTTCTGCTGCACAGCACAGTGACTCAGTTATATATATATATGGGGAAGCTAGTGGCTCAGGAGACATTCATGGCCATATGTGTGTGTGTACGTTTTCATATTCTTTTCCATATGGTTTATCCCAGGACATTGAATATAGTTCCCTGTGCAATACAGTAAGACCTTGTTGTTTATCAATTCTATATGTAATAGTTTGCATCTGCTAACCCCAAACTCCCAGTCCATCCTTCCCTTACCCTCCTCCTCCTTGGCAACCACAAGTCTGTTCTCTCTGTCTCTGAGTCTGTTTCTGCTTCGTAGATAGGTTCACTCGTGTCATATTTTAGATTCCACCTATAAGTGATATCATATGGCATTTGTCTTTCTCTTTCTGACTTACTTAACTTAGTATGATAATCTCTACTTGCATCCATGTTGCTGCAAATGGCATTACTTTGTTCTTTTTTATGGCTGAGTAGTATTCCATTGTATATATGTACCACATCTTCTTTATCCATTCATCTGTCGATGGACATTTAGGCTGTTTCCATGTGTTGGCTATTGCGAATAGTGCTGCTATGAACATAGGGGTGCATGTATCTTTTTTTTTTTTTAAATTGTGAGAATGGGTATCATTTTATTTATTTATTTTAAAAAATTATTTATTTATTTATTCATTTATGGCTGTGTTGGGTCTTCGTTTCTGTGCGAGGGCTTTCTCCAGTTGTGGCAAGTGGGGGCCACTCCTCATCGCGGTACGTGGGCCTCTCACTGTCGCGGCCTCTCTTGTTGCGGATCACAGGCTCCAGACGTGCAGGCTCAGCAATTGTGGCTCACGGGCCTAGTTGCTCTGCGGCATGTGGGATCTTCCCAGACCAGGGCTCGAACCCATGTCCCCTGCATTGGCAGGCAGACTCTCAACCACTGTGCCACCAGGGAAGCCCGCATGTATCTTCTTGAATTATAGTTTTGTCTGGATAAATGCCCAAGATTATGTATATCCTGGGATTGCTGGGTCATATGGTAACTCTAGTTTTCTGAGGAACCTCCATACTGTTCTCCATAGTGGCTGCACCAACTTACATTCCCACCAACAGTGTAGGAGGGTTCCCTTCTCTCCACATCCTCTCCAGCATTTATTATTTGTAGACTTTAAAAAAAAAATAAATTTATTTATTTATTTATTTTTGGCTGCGTTGGGTCTTTGTTGCTGCATGAGGGCTTTCTCTAGTTGCAGCAAGCGGGCTTCAGCTTCAGCAGGCTTTGTTGTGGTGCGCGTGCTTCTCATTACGGTGGCTTCTCTTGTTGCGGAGCACAGGCTCTAGGCGTGCAGGCTTCAGTAGTTGTGGCACGTGGGCTCAGTAGCTGTGGCTTGCGGGCTCTAGAGCACAGGCTCAGTAGTTGTGGTGCATGGGCTTAGTTGCTCCACAGCATGTGGGATCTTCCCGGACCAAGGCTTGAACCCATGTCCCCTGCATTGGCAGGTGGATTCTTAACCACTGCGCCAGCGGGGAAGTCCCTGTAGACTTTTTAATGATGGCCATTCTGACTGGTGTGAGATGATACATCATTGTAGTTTTGATTTGCATTTCTCTAATAATTAGTGACATGGAGCATATTTTCATGTGCCTATTGACACATGACACTGCCTATATGTCTTCTTTGGAGAAATGTCTGTTTAGGTCTTCTGCCCATTTTTTTTTTTTTTTGGTCAGGGATCAATCTCTTTATTCACAGCAGCATTTCAGGAAAAGGCAAACTTCGCCTGATGCCCTTTGATGAGGCGTAGCCTCTGCCCCCACCGGGCATCTCCATGGAGCTCTGCACCCCTTGGGGACCTTCCCTGAACCCCCAGCACATGGGAGCCCCAAGGGATGACGGCCAGGGAGTAAGACGAGGTCGGCATCACAGAAGAAAAACCAGGTGGCTCTTGAACCCCATTCTCTCTGGCCTCACACCACAGTCCAGAGCGCCAGGCAGCCCACAGCACAACTTACTGTACAGAACACCCAAGGGCTCCAAGTCCAGGAAGAATCAAACGCAGAGAGCCAGGGAAAGCTCTCCCACATTTCTGTCCACAATAGCCAGTGCTGTGAGGACAGACGGCCAGCCAGAGGCCTCTGGTCGGCACTGTTCTGCTCATTTTTTTGATTGGGTTGTTTGATTTTGGTGTTGAGTTGTATGAGCTATTTGTATATTTTGGAAATTAAGCCCTTGTCGTTCGCATTGTTCGCAAATATTTTCTCCCATTCTGTAGGTTGTCTTTTCGCTTTGTTTATGGTTTCCTTTGCTGTGCAAAAGCTTGTAAGTTTGATTAGGTCCCATTTGTTTATTTTTGTTTTTATTTCTATTGCCTTGGGAGACTGACCTAAGAAAACATTGGTACAATTTATGTCAGAGAATGCTTTGAGTTTCATTATTTATATCATTCTTTGGTTCATCAGTTTCCCCATTTGTAAAAAAAGGAATAATATTAATAATAGTATTTATTATATGTTGCCCTGTGGGATATTTGAAAAAGGCAACAGGTTCTGGCTTTGTTAAATCCCCAGGAGCTGGACGCACACAGTTTTCTCTCCCATCCAAGGAGGGTGGTTGGACTGGATTGTGTATGTGCACAACATGGAACTAGATTATTACCAGAGGTAGGTGGTGTTGGTGGATATAAAACAGATCTGGTTTAATCTGGACCAAGAATCAGAAATCCCAAGTGGCCTTGATAATAATGGCCAGTATTTTTTTTATACCCCTTACCCTGTGCCAGGCAGTTTAAATACTTTACAGAACCAACTCATGACTCTTTATCAAAAACCTATGATGTAGGTTGTGTTTTGATCTCTGTCTTAGAGACTTGAAGTCTCAGGCACAGAGAGGTCACAGCTAGTAAGGGGTGGGGCCGATTCAAACTCAGGCAAGTTCATGCTTTTCATCAAAATATCCAGAAACACAAGGAGGGTAGAACCCAATGTCACTAAAGAGCGAGATCATCACAGACAGTCATCAGACACTTATGTCTTGGTTTACGGAGCCAGGACCTCGCTCCAGGGGCCTTGCATCCTGGGAATTCACCGCTGCCTCAGGGAGTTTGTCCAAGCGGGAGCCTCTGTGCAGATATAACACATCATTGCTCTCTCTGCAGGGGTTTGTACATGCAGGGGAAAAAAGCTCCTTGGTGCTTTTTATAAAAAATAAAAGCCTTGAAGATCCATAACTCTGAGTACATTCTCGGGGTGAAAACAAGTTCACCTCAATTTGCTAAGTCTGGCAACCCCAAGCAGTGGCTGCCCCGGTTTCCCCCTTCCCACCCATCTTTCCTTCCAGAGGTTGCTGCAGGCACTTGCTGAGAGCAAGTGTAGCCTGACTGCACCTTGCCTCGACTGCCCTGAGTCTCTCTTTCTTTCTGCTCCGGGGGCAGCTGTGTGGGGCTCCGCTGTGTTTTGTGTTTCCACTCCCACAGCGTGAATACTTAGATTGTGTCCAATTATCTGTCAGCACAAACTATACTATGATAAACGCTCTCATCCTGGTTCCCATATGGGCCAGGATGAAAAATCCTTTGGGACATATAACCAGGGATATATTCTGTGGCCCAGGGTGTGTATATTCTTATGTCACTAAGAAATGCCCGATTGCTCTTCAGAACATCTGCACCACTTCTGCCAGCGGGGCCTGCAGGACCCTATGCCCCTAATCCCAACCAACACGTGGCATTATCCATCTTTCTAATTTTTGCTGGTCTAAAAAGTGTAAAGTGAACTCTCAATGCTGTTTCCTTTTGTATTTCTCTAGTTACTAGTGAGTTTGAGCATCCCAGCATAGGCCTTTTTGCTTTGTCTCCTATTAATTGCTCATTTTCCCATGGGGTTCCTTTTTGTTGATTTGCAAGAGTCTCTTGTACATCCTAGATATTAGTCACCTATCAGTTTTAGACATTATAACTGTCTTCCCCTATCTTTGTTATTTGTTAACTTTTTCCGTACTGTTCTTCATTGAACACAAATAGGTCATCAGCTTTATCAATTTTTTCCTATGGCGTGTACTTTTGAGTTTCATTGAAGTCCTTCTCAACATAGACAGTCTCTCACATTTTCTCATTTTAAATTTATATGTTTATCTTTCCATTTAGGTCTTTAATCTGTCTGGAGCTCACTTTTGTGTGTGGTGTTAGGTAGGGATCCAGTTTTTTTTTCTCTAAAACGTGAGCCTTTTTTTTTCAGGACCTTTCACTAAACAACCGCTCTTTTCCCATTGCTTTGTGGTGCCAGAAGGTACCATGTTTGTCCTGTGCCTTCTTGAGATTAGACAAACTAGAAGAAGGCAGAACCTAGTGGGGTACAGAGGGGAGAGATGCCGCTGTTTGGACTCCAGATATTTCTACATCCAGAAATCCTCCCACCCCCACCCTGCCTTATTTTTGCTTTAGTTTTTGTCATTTGCAACTGAAGTGACTATTACAACCATGACGCCTTAATCTAGCTTCTATCTAGGAGAGCATACCCTCTTGACTAAGGCTGCCCGGGTTCCAATCCCAGCTCCACTACTAAGTGGCTGTGTGAATTTTTTTTTTTTTTTTTTGTCATCTTTTCTGGCTACACGTTAATTCAACACAAAACAATCTCTTCCAAACTTTACTGAGGTGGCTGACCACGTCCACGACCAAATCTGCCTCTAAACTGGTATTTGGTTACTGACCCAGCCCCGGCCTCGGCTTTCTTGTCGGCACCAGAGGGCACAGCGCTTCATCTGTAGGTGTCTCTGTCGGCTTCCCCTCTTGTGAGTCTTGCAGGTCGCTCTCCCTCCAAACCTTTGGGCCGTGGCCTGCCAGTCTCAGGACGACTGCGGCGCAGGTTAGCAGGCACGATCTCAGGGGGCAGGTGGAGGTAATCCCGGAGATAATGGATACCCTCGTTGGTTAGGTACCAGTAGAAATGTCTCCAGGCAAACTGTTCCTTCATGTAGCCTCATGATTTGAGAGACTGCATGGCCTTCATGATGTGAAGATTGGGCACATTCTTGTCTGCCAGCTCGGGGTGCTTAGGCATGTGGATGTCCTTCTTGGCTACCATCACTCCCTCCTTAAAAAGGAGTTCATAAATGGCAATCCGGTTCTTCTTGGGCATCAACATCGCGACGGCTGCTGGGTCCGGGGTCGGAGCTGGAAAGGAAGGGGTATTGGCTGTGAGACTTTGTTATAAGTTACACGATCTTTCTGGGCTTCAGTTTCTCCATCTGATAAAATCAGGGTAGTAATAGTACTTAATTCATAGGATTATGGTGAGGATTAGATGAAATAATACTTTAAAACAGAACAGCGCCTGGAATGTAGTAAATAATAAATGTTATTCACTTGCATAATCCTATGTTCCCAATTAGCTGTGAGTAAATCTTGTATGATTTTGATCTATCTGGTTATGTTCTAATTACACCTGGGAGGCCATTTAGGAAGTCATTTAGAAAATTAATTTTTTTGGCATACAAATAAATTACCTCCTAATCGATCTATTTATAAAAAGTCCTTTTCAGGAAGTCCCTGATGATCCAGTGGTTAAGGTTCCGCACTTCCGCTGCAGGGGGCGTGCGTGTGATCCCTGGTTGGGGTTTGGGCTGGGGGAACTGGGATCCCGCATGCCACACCAAGCGAGGCCAAAAAAAAGAAAGTCCTTTTCCTCCACTGCCTTCTTGGGAACTGTGACAGTCGCCGTCACTAGGTGGCGCCTGAGTGGATTCCGGGAGCGTGAAACAATGGGCCTTAAAGCAGCAGTCCCCAGCTTTTTGGCACCAGGGAGCGGTTTCGTGGAAGACAGTTTTTCCACAGTCCCGGGGGGGTGGGGGGGATGGTTCTGACGGTAATACGAGCGATGGTTCAGGCAGTAAGACAGATGGGGAGCAACGGGGAGCGGCAGATGAAGCTTTACTCGCTCCCCCGCCTCTCACCTCCTGCTGTGTGGCCGGGTTCCTAACAGGTACCGGTCCGCGGCCCGGGGGTTGGGGACCCCTGCCTTAAACAGCATCTGAGCCAGGGTCAGCTCACCATGTGCCAGACGGATTCATAGGTGAGGTTAATTTGGCCTGCAAGGAATTCACAAAACGTTTTAAAGTGCATCTGCTAATATTCAGAAATCAGGAGATTCCATATAAAAACCCGACTTCCAGTGCCCGGATAAATAGGAAAGCCTGGCAACCTGGGACCTGCAGCGGTGCTTCCTTGAGGGTGGGTGGGCTCCTCCAGTCCCGCACAGCCCCATTTGTTCCTGTCATTTGTCCCTCCCTGGCTCCTCTAGGCATTTGAGTTTCTAACCCCTAATTATCCCAATCCTTCCCTTTGCATATTGGAGGCTGAGGTCCTACAGAGAAGGGAAGGGCTGGAACTGGAATCTTACCCGACAGACCAGGGCTCTTTTTTTTTTTTTCCTTTTTGGCTGTCCCTCAAGGCTTGTGTGATCTTAGTTCCCTAACCAGGGCTTGAACCCGGGCCCAGCAGTGAAAGCATGGAGTCCTAACCACTGGACCGCCAGGGAAGTCCCCAGGGCTCTTTTTTATACCCATGTTGTTTCTTTTACACTTGGTTGTTTTGAGAGACTGACTGAAGCTAAAAAGTGGGTAAGACATTGTGGAAGAACTGAAATTTGGGAATTTAGGGGCACCAGTTAGATGATTAAAATAAGGTGTGGGGGGAATTCCCCGGTGGCGCCGTGGTTAAGAATCTGCCTGCCAATGCAGGGGACACGGGTTCGAGCCCTGGTCCGGGAAGATCCCACATGCCGCGGAGCAACTGGGCCCGTGCGCCACAACTACTGAGCCTGCGCTCTAGAGCCCGCTGAGCCACAACTACTGAAGCCCACGCACCTAGAGCCCGTGCTCCGCAACAAGAGAAGCCACCGCGATGACAAGCCCGCGCACGACAACGAAGAAGAGTAGCCCTCGCTCACCGCAACTAGAGAAAGCCCGCATACAGCAACGAAGACCCAACGCAGCCAAAATAAATTAATGAATCAATTAATTAAAAAAATAAGATGTGGGAAAAAGTAGAGGTCAGTAGGATTCTTTTTCTTTTCTTTGTGGAAAATAACTTCATTGGTTTTGGGGGAAATAATATATGTTTAGTGCAAAAGATTCAAACAATACAGAAAGATACAAAGAAGAGGGTAAAGATTTCCCCAAATTCCACTTTCCATTTATAACTCCCATTTTGGTGTCTATGCTTCCAGCCCTCTCTCTGTGTATTTATAGATACACTTAATATAGGCACTGTCTGGGCCAAGGAGTATCTGGGAGTATGGGGCCTTAAAGTTCCCACACCATCTTCATCAGCTTCCCTCCAAGTAATTCTTTGATATGGCCCATTGGGAGTTTTTTCAATTATATTAAAGTGGTATAAAAATGAAATGTCAAAACTTTATGCTCACCCCCAACTCTCTTCCAATCAGATTGCTATCCAGCCCACCTGTATAGAAATTCTATACAGAAATTCTGGAGCTGCCAGTGCATGTTTCAAATTTCCCTAAATGAGAACATACAAGTTGTTTTGTAAACTGATTTTTCCACCAATAGAATTCCTAGAATATCTGTCCCTAGTTTATAAATACAGACTTTAGAAATGAATAAATAGGGCTTCCCTGGTGGCGCAGTGGTTAAGAATCCACCTGCCAATGCAGGAGACACGGGTTCCAGCCCTGGTCCGGGAGGATCCCACGTGTCGCGGAGCAACGAAGCCCGTGCACCACAACTACTGAGCCTGCGCTCTGGAGCCTGCGAGCCACAACTACTGAGCCTGCATGCCTAGAGCCCGTGCTCCGCAACAAGAGAAGCCACCGCAATGAGAGGCCCATGCACTGCCATGAAGAGTAGCCCCCGCTTGCTGCAACTAAAGAAAGCCGGCGAGCAGCAACGAAGACCAAACGCAGCCAAAAAGAGAAAAACAAATACCGTATGCAGCCAAAAATAAAATTTAAAAAATAGACAAATTTATTAAAAAAAAAAAAAATCTGGGTAAAAAAAAAAAGAAATGAATAAATAAATCTCACCTTCAAGAACACCCTGAGCGGACTTCCCTGGTGGCGCAGTGGTTAAGAATCCGCCTGCCAATGCAGGATACACGGGTTCAAGCCCTGGTCCAGGAAGATCCCACATGCTGCGGAGCAACTAAGCCCATGCACCACAACTACTGAGCCTGTGCTCTAGAGTCTGTGAGCCCCAACTACTGAAGCCCTCACGCCTAGAGCCCGTGCTCCACAACAAGAGAAGCCACCGCAATGAGAAGCCCGCGCACCTCAACAAAGAGTAGGCCCCGCTCGCCGCAACTAGAGAAAGCCGGTGAGCAGCAATGAAGACCCAATGCAGCCAAAAATAAAAATAAAATTAATTAATTAATTAAAAAAAAAAAAGAAGAACACCCTCAGCGTCATCAGGACAAACCAGTCATTTAATCAGACTTTGCTCCATCTGACTGATGACTGGGAAGATGGGGACCAGCTAATCAGAACCCAGCGTGCACATTCTAAAGTCTGTATGATTGCTCACAGTAGGCGCTAATAGGAACAATCTTTTTTTTTTTTTAACATCTTTATTGGAGTTTTTTTACATCTTTATTTGCTTTACAATGGTGTGTTAGTTTCTGCTGTATAACAGAGTGAATCAGCTATACATATACATTTATCCCCATTTCTCCTCCCTCTTGCATCTCCCTCCCATCCTCCCAATCCCACCCCTCTAGGTGGACACAAAGCACGGAGCTGATCGCCCTGTGCCATGTGGCTGCTTCCCACTAGCAATTTATTTTACATTTGGTAGTGTATATATGTCCATGCCACTCTCTCACTTCATCCCAGCGTACCCTTCCCCCTCCCCGTGTCCTCAAGTCCATTCTCTACATCTGCATCTTTATTCCTGTTCTGCCGCTAGGTTCTTCAGAACCATTTCTTTTTTTTTTTTGATGACCGTATTAGTCAGGTTTTTGCTGTAATAATATTACATAGTAATCAGCTCCCAAATGTCAGTGATTTATAACTACAAACGTTTATTTTTCTCTCGCTGGTCTGCGCACAGCATGTGGGTGGCCAGGCTTCCCCTGACCTTAGATTTGGGTCTGCTCCATGTGTTTCTCATTCCAGGACCCAGGCTGAAGGGGCAATGGCTATGCAGGGCATTCTCTCCTCATAGCAAATGTGCAGGAGGTCAAGCCAAATTTCACAAATTCATGTAGAGCCTCTGGTCAGACATGACGTTTGTTACATTCACCCACATTCTCTAGACCAAACCCAAAGTGAGTGAGTTAGAGAAGCGTGCTCTGTCTGTAGTAAGCCATGGCGAGGATGGGGAGGGAAGAAAGAGTCATGAACAAAAATACTATCTACCACAGGGACCAACCAGGATGGGAGATAAAATGAAATTTAGACTAAGACCTATTGTTAAGCCTTATAAATGCAGTTTGAACCCACACTGCTTGAGAACCGCAACTGCTTCATCTAGTGTGTCCCTTAATCAAAGAACCTTTTTCCTCAAAGACTCTTACTGAAGGCTCTTCTCTGATCGTACTCACTCTGCCTTTATATTTTATATGCTTTATGCTTTTGTATAGTATATGCTTTTTATGCTATTTAAAGTTATGAAGACCTCACCTGGGTCTTTAAAAAAAGGAAAAGGTTAAACTGCCCTATCAATTTTTGATTGCTGAAAGAACTATTTTGTCCTTTCCCTTTCCCTGCCAAAGTTACGCCAATCAGCAAAAATAAATTTTCCTGTGAGTAAAAACAAGGAGTATTGCTGCCAGGCAACAAATGAGAGAGCACTATTTTTATGTTTTTTGGAAGGTGTAGCATCTTGCTCCACTGTTACCATGGAGAATCCCAATTGTCAAGTTTAATCAAATGCTGGAAAATTGAAATTTATGCAAAGAGACTAGCTTAGTAAGCAATTACCTTTGCTAAGTGACAACTAGGAGAAATATTTCGATGAAACCTCTTACCACAAATCAAGCATTATCCCTTGGTATCAGTTGACTCAAATTAACACTTTCATGTGTGTCAACTGCTTTTCTAAAGCTATTGCAATAATATTTCAACAAAATCACAAATTGCATGCACACCACTTCCAGTATAAATCACCATGGATGTTTGGAGCACATATGAACTGCATCAGAATACAGTAAGGAATATATAAAGAATGGTTGTAAACAGGGAATTCCCTGGCAGTCCAGTGGTTCGAACTTGGCACTTTCACTGCCATAGGCCCAGGTTCAATCCCTGGTCGGGGAACTAAGATACCGCAAGCTGCACAGTATGGCCAAAAAATAAAAAAAAAATGGTTGTAAACAAAGGTGTCTCTTTTGTTAGCGTGGTAATGTATCAGTTTCTAAAGTTCTTCCCAATAAATTAATAAGAGAAAATACTCAATGTAATTCAGAAAAAGTAAAGGAAATGGAGGGAGGGTGGAGTTCAGAGACCAGTCCTATCAGATATTAAAACATACAGCCTTTCCAGCAGTGACGACCTTCCCACGAGAACATGCCTCTTGCAAAGGATTTCCTTCATCCCTCTCCAGAAGAGAAGATGAAACACAAGAAGAAGTGCTTGGTGCAGAGCCCCAGTTCCTATTTCATGGATGTGAAATGCCCGGGATGCTATAAAATCACCACCGTCTTTAGCCATGCACAAACAGTAGTTTTGTGTGTTGGCTGCTCTACTGTCCTCTGCCAGCCTACAAGAGGAAAAGCAAGGCTTACAGAAGGTTGCTACTTCAGACAGAAGCAGCACTAAAATCACCCTGAATCAAGATGAATGGGAAACCATCCCAATAAACACATTTTGGATACAAAAAAAAAAAAATTATTAAAACATTCAGGATAACCAAACGTAAAATAGATAGCTAGTGGAAAGCAGCCGCATAGCACAGGGAGATCAGCTCCGTGCTTTGTGACCACCTAGAGGGGTGGGATAGGGAGGGTGGGAGGGAGGGAGACGCAAGAGGTAAGAGATACGGGAACATATGTATATATATAACTGATTCACTTTGTTATAAAGCAGAAACTAACACAACATTGTAAAGCAATTATACTCCAATAAAGATGTTAAAAAACAAAACAAACAAAAAAACCATGCAGGATAAAAAAGAAAGGTATCCTTCTGATGAAAGAATAGGCAGCTAAATGGAATAGAATAGGGAGGTATGATAAAGCATATGATCTATTTCTATGGTATATACCCCAAATAATCAAAAATTAGGACTTGAACAAATATTTGCACACCAAAGTTCATAGCAGTGTTGTTCACGATAGCCAAAAGGTGGAAACAACCCAATATCCATCTACAGATGAATGGATAAACAAAATGTGGTATGTACATACCATAGAATATTATTCAGCCTTAAAAAGAAAGGAAGTTCTGACACATGCTGCAGATGAACTTTGAGGACATTATGCTAAGTGAAATAAGTGAGACACAAAAGGACCTGAATATAATTTTAAAGATCCTAAATGCTGCTGTTGTGCTATTGCATATTTATTATAATTATGGGCTTTGTTTTCCTCTTCTCCAGTCAAGTTCTGCTCCTGACAAACTGAAGACTTTTCTCTCGTATTAGAGTTAAGTGATGTTTAGAAGGTGAGGTCAGATAATTATCTGAACTGTTTCAAAACTGGGGAGAGTTATGCTGACTGGGACACAGGATCCAATATACCTATTAGAAATATACATGAACTAAAAAAACAAAACAAAACAAACAAATAAAATGGAATCCAAGAAGTTGTGTGAGGGGTCCTGTCCCTGTGAAGTGAAAAGGAGAGGTGGTCTAATACCAGCCCAGGCAGCTGGCTATGAACCACAGTGCTTTGGGGAGAGGAAGTTCCAAGAATAGAACCTCCAACTGCAGGCAGCCCTCCTTACCACTGGGAAACCACAAGAAAGGGGAATCTACATCAAGGTCAGAGTCCCTCTTATGGGAGTCAGTGAAGGCCAGTCATAGGCAGCAGGCAACACAAAACATGCTGGTCATTCAAGAAGAATGACCCTGTGTGAACAACACATGGCACAATAGCCCAGAGCAGAAAGAGAAAACTTGGATGTCCAGAGGGATCCACTGATGGAGTAAAAGGAAGGACTCAGGACTTGACTAAGGTGGGACCGGAAGGAACCAGCCCTAGATCTCCCTCTACAACACTCCCCGCCACATGTGATGGTCCAGGTTCCACTCTAAAGAAAAACAGAAAACTGAGACAGAGTACTAGGTTGTCTCAAAATATATGCACCATAGGCTCGCTGGAGTGATTTTATGAAAGACCCGGAGGGACTCAAATGGCTTTCCTAGACAATCTGCAATTATTCTACCTGCTGGCTGCTTCTTGGGCTAACAAATGAACACTGAAGGCTGAGTGTTAGTGAGTTAGCCGTTTACACCACTTTCTGAGGATCAGTTTGACCAACTTGTTTTCCTAAAGTTGAGTTGGGATTCAGTCAGGGGGTGGGAGTTTTAAAGGGCAAGGAGGAGAAGGCGGGCAAGGAAAAGAGAGGGAGGGTAGAAAGATCTTCAGAGAAGGAGGTGTGAGAATAAGACCAGGAAGGAAGTTAGGAAGAAGAAAAGGCAAGATGGGCAATGGAAAGGGAGGGGCAAAAGAAGAAAAGTGTACCCACAAGGTTTTTGTTCAAATGGACCTGCCTTACAGCCCTCACACAGCAAAAATATCATTCAAACCTTGACTTTGTGTCCACCATGTTAGACTCGCCATAGTGTCTAGAATTATGTCTAAACTATAGAAAATGGATTTCTGTGTCTTCTATTTAGACAAATATTTCAGCCCATAAATGTATTGTTTTCACTTGTATGATACCAAAAAACTAAAACTAGAATCTTGTTTGACTTAATTTTTTTCTCATGAACTAAATGTGGTTCCACAAAGACCCAGATACGTCTCTTTCTGTTTAGAGGAATAATGCCTTGTTTGGAGAAATGGCATTATTCCAAATAATGTCATCATGGCTGGAGGCACCCATAATGGTCCGGAAACAGTCACAAACCTAGCTAAAAGCAGAAATTGGCTTTAGAGCTAAAAGGAAATACTTGCCCTGAAGAGCCAGAATCATCTTGAAAAAGAAAAACAAAGTTGAAGGATTCAAACTTCCTGATTTCAAAACAAACTACAAAGCTACAGTAACCAAAGTAGTGTGGTATTGGTATAAGGATAGACGATAGACCAATGGAATAGAAGTCCAGAAATAAACCTACATATTTATGGCCAACTGATTTTTGACAAATGTTTAAAGACCATTCAATGGAGGAAAGAATAGTCTCTTCAACAAAGGGTGCTGGGGGGAGTTCCCTGGCGGTCCAGTGGTTAGGTCTCGGTGCTTTCACTGCTGGGGCCTGGGTTCAATCCCTGATCAGGGAACTAAGATCCTGCAAGATGAGACATGGCCAAAACAAAACAAAACAAAAACTAAAAAATAAAACAAAGGGTGCTGGGACAACTGGATATCCACATGCAAAAGAATGACTCTGGGTCCCTACCTCACACCGTATGCAAAATTATCTCAAAATGAATCCACAATCTAAATATAAGAGCTAAACTTTAAGACCCTTAAAAGAAAACGTAGGCTAAGTTTTCATGACCTTGGATTTGGCAATGGATTTTTTTTTTTTTTTTGGCTGCATTGGGTCCTCGTTGCCGTGCGTGGGCTTTCTCTATTTGCGGCGAGTGGGGGCTACTCTTCGTTGCAGTGTGCAGGCTTCTCATTGTGGTGGCTTCTCTTGTTGCGGAGCATGGGCTCTAGGCACACAGGCTTCAGTAGTTGCGGTACACAGACCCTAGAGCTTGAGGGCTTCAGTAGTTGTGGCACGTGGGCTCAGTAGTTGTGGCTCATGGGCTTAGTTGTTCCACAGCATGTGGAATCTTCCTGAACCAGGGATCGAACCTGTGTCCCCTGCACTGGCAGGCGGATTCTTAATTAACCACTGCGCTGCCAGGGAAGTCCCTGGTAATGGATTCTTAAATATGACATCAAAAACATGAGCAACAACAACAAAACAGATAAATTGGATTCATCAAAATTAAAAACACTGTGCGTCAAAGGACATTATCAAGAAAATGAAAAGACAACCTAGAGAATGGGAGAAATTATTTATTTATTTATTTATTTATTTATTTTTGGCTGCATTGGGTCTTTGTTGCTGCACGTGGGCTTTCTCTAGTTGTGGTGAGTGGGGGCTTCTCATTGAAAGGCTTCTTTTGTTGCGGAGCACGGGCTCTAGGCACATGGGCTTCAGTAGTTGTGGCGCATGGGCTTCAGTAGTTGTGGCGCATGGGCTTCAGTAGTTGTGGCATGTGGGCTCATAAGTTGTGGCTCATGGGCTCTAGAGCGCAGACTTGGTAGTTGTGGTGCATGGGCTTAGTTGCTCCACAGCATGTGGGATCTTCCTGGACCAGGGCTTGAACCCATGTCTCCTGCATTGGCAGGTGGATTCTTAACCACTGCACCACCAGGGAAGTCCCGGGAGAAAATATTTTGTGATAAGGGGTTAGTATCCAGAATATATAAAGAACTCTTACAGTTCAACAATAAGAAGACTATCCAATTTTAAAATGGGCAAAGGACTTGGGTAGACATTCCTCCAAAGAAGATGTACAAACGGCCCACAAGCACATGAAATGATGCTTATTAGTAATCTGGGAAATGCAAATCAAAAAAAAATGTATAAATACACATTTCCATCTCTTTATGTTTTGGAGGGTTGAAAACTGTCTTCTGTTATTTGTTTATATGTCAGATGAATGCATTTCCAAAACAATTGGAGCACAATCACAACTAGTCAATCAAGCAAATCAAGAAATTCAGTCCTAAGACTTTGTTTCAATTGCTATGGTTGGGGGAGCAAAGATGAGTTAGAGGTAGTGCTGCAGATTACAGGATGAGGGAGATATGGATGGATGGAGATTGAGGAAAGACAGCCTAATAAAATAAGGAGCATTGACACACATCAGCAAAGCAAGGTCTCAACCGCCCCCACTCCCTCCTCCGCCTCATTTTTGGAGGGAGACAACCCATGCAGATCCAGGGACTCTAATGTTATTTTAATGTTCATATAACCTTTTCTTAAAAATGTGTTTATTTTATTTATTTTTGGCTGTGTCAGGTCTTAGTTGTGGCATGTGGGATCTTTCATTGCGACGCGCAGGCTTCTCTCTAGTTGTGGCACGCGGGCTCCAGGGCACGTGGGCTCTGTGGTTGTGACGTGCGGGTTCCAGAGTGTGTGGACTCTGTAGTTTGCAGCACACAGGCTCTCTAGTTGAGGCGTGCAAGCTCAGTAGTTGTGGCACGTGGGCTTAGTTGCCCCACGGCATGTGGGATCTTAGTTCCCTGACCAGGAATCGAACCCACATCCCCTGCATTGTAAGGTGGATTCTTTACCACTGGACCGCCAGGGAAGTCCCAATGTTCATATAATCTTTACCAGAGTGTTTTTTTCCTGTCTTCTCTGACTACTACATAAGTATAACCGGGTAAGCCAGTTCTCCACCCAGAACCATTAGGGACGAGGCAGCCTCGAGTCATCTTGGAAAAGAAATAAATATATGATTCAAGCTAGATGAGAGCCATACTTGCCTCTGGGCAAAATATAAGAGAATATGGCTTAGATGAGATTAGAAACAAAAGATCAGAATAAGCACTTCTTTAATCTCTTATGAGAATAAGAATTTCGAGCCTCTCTCTGGAACTTTCTACCTGGCCTGTTCAGCTATATATATACACATCAAAAAAATAAAATCATATTAAAAAGTTCAAAATCACCGTTCCTTGTCCTTCCGTCCTATTCTCTAGGAGCAACTGCATTTAATACTTTAATTTGTTTATTCTTTTATTGGTGCAGGTTTCTAAATAATTACATTAATATTTTATTTATCAAATTTTGACATAATTTATGGCTTTCTGAATCAGTCAGTTTTAAGTCAGAGGAATAAAACCCTCACCATTTAGTAGAGAAAATGTAATAAAAAGGTTGGAACAGTAGTTCTCAACTGGGGGTGATTTTGCTCGCCAGGGAACATCTGACAATGTTCTGACAATGTCTGAGACATTTTTGTTGTCACAACTGTGTGAAGGGGGGCTTCCCTGGTGGCGCAGTGGTTGAGAATCTGCCTGCCAATGCAGGGGACACGGGTTCGAGCCCTGGTCTGGGAAGATCCCACATGCCGCGGAGCAACTGGGCCCGTGAGCCACAATTACTGAGCCTGCGCGTCTGGAGCCTGTGCTCCGCAACGAGAGGCCGCGATAGTGACAGGCCCGCGCACTGCGATGAAGAGTGGCCCCCGCTTGCCACAACTAGAGAAACCCCTCGCACAGAAACGAAGACCCAACACAGCCATAAATAAATAAATAAACAAACAAATAAATAAATAAATAAACCCCAAAACTGTGTGGAGGCTACTGGTATCTAATGGGTATATGTATGTGGGTATATATATATATATATATACATATATATATGTATTTGGCCATTCTATTACCAGGTATAATCAAGAGAGAGGCTCAAAATACTTATTCTCATAAGAATATTATATATAATATTCTTGTATATATAATATATAGATATATAATATAATATATCATATATAAATTATACATTATATATAAATATATATATATAATGTTATATATAGAGAGAGGTGTCTCCCAGATTTTAGTTACATTTATATTTAGGTCCCTGAGACTAGATATCTTTACTCATTAATGCTGTCAATCATAATTTAATGAGCAATGTTGTTTATTCACGTTGTAAATGTTAATCATAGTTATGTTTCTTTTCTTGTACAACTTTTTGTTCTTTCTTGGAATTAACAGTAGCCTCTTTTTTTGTTTGCTTAGTTTTCTGTGCATTTATCACTAATTATTCTCAAATTCCCCATTAGGTCTATAAGACTTCTTTGATATAAGTTTTTTTTGATGCATTCCTTCAAGTGCATTAGAAAGTCTATTAGTTTCTTTTTTTTTTTTTTAGTGATCTCCTTCCTGTAAATCTTTCTCCTTTAGTGTCAGTCCTTTGACTATATCCGTAAGTTTCATTATCTTTTTCTTTTTGAAAAATGGTTTACTTTTGTAAAGGAGCTGCTATTATCCTCTAGAACTAATCAGAGAAGTGATGAAACACTTAACACTTTGCCTCCTCCAATAAAACCTAAGTAGGGTTATTAGATGGCTCAGCAGGAGAAGAGTTAGAAGTGATTTTCTGAAAAAAATTCTATACCAGGCTAAGGACATTTTTGACACTTGAACCACCAAAAGAAAGTTAAGTATTCTCCTTGTAGTTGAGTAGGGAGGCCAAGATGAAGTTAAAGTGGTAATTAATGGCCTAAGAGGATGAGATGAAAAGGTACTTAATTTGAAGACATTTTTATTTCTCTTAATATTGTTCTATATTGTTCTGCCTTGTTTTATCTCATAATTAAGAACTGCTAGTTATATTGACAAAGAGTTATGTTTTTGTAGGAAAGCGTATAAGAAACTTGAGGTACATTTCTGTTTCATGCTGATAATTCATGTGCTGGATCTTGGGGCAAGCTGCATCATTCACCTGGTGAAGGCTGATACTTTATTTATTTTTTAATTTTATTGGAGTATAGTTGATTTACAATGTTCATTTACAATGTGTTAGTTTCAGGTGTACAGCAAAGTGATTCAGTTATACATATACATATATTCATTTTTTTCCAGATTCTTTTCCCATATAGGTTATTACAGAGTGTTGAGTTCCCTGTGCTATCCAGTAGGTACTTGTTAATTATCTATTTTATATATAATAGTGTGTGTAGGTTAATCCCAAGCTCCTAATTTATCCCTCCCCCCCATGTTTCCCCTTTGGTAACCATAAGCTTTTTTTGAAATCTATGAATCTGTTTCTGTTTTGTAAATAAGTTCATTTATATCATTTTTTTAAAAATCAGATTCCACATGTGAGTTCATCATATATTTGTCTTTCTCTGTCTGACTTACTTCACTTAGTATGATCATCTCTAGGTCTATCCATGATGATGCTGCCAGTGGCATTATTTCATTCTTTTTTATGGCTAAGTCATATTCCCCTGTGTATATGTATCACATCTTCTTTATCCATTCCTCTGTCGATGGACACTTTGGTTGCTTCCAGGACTCGGCTATTATAAATAGTGCTGCACTGAACATTGGGGTGCATGTGTCTTTTCGAATTATGGTTTTCTCTGGATATACGCCCAGGAGTGGGATTGACGGATCATACGGTAGCTCTACTTTTCGTTTTTTAAGGGACCTCCACACTGTTCTCCATAGTGACTGTTACCAATTTACATTCCCACCAGCAATGTAGGAGGATTCCCTTTTCTCTACACCCTCTCCAGCATTTATTGTTTGTAGACATTTTGATGATGGCCAATCTGACCAGTGTGAGGTGACACCCCATTGTAGTTTTTTTTTTAATAACTTTTTTTTAAGAGTGTTAAGATCTTTATTATTTATTTATTTATTTATTTATTTTTGGCTGCACCATGTGGCATGCGGGATCTTAGTTCCCCGATCAGGGATCGAATCCGTGCCCCCTGCAATGGAAGTGCGTAGTCTCAGCCACTCGACCACCAGGGAAGTCCCCTCATTGTAGTTTTGATTTGCATTTCTCTGATAATTAGTAATGTTGAGCATCTTTTCATGTGCTTTTGGGCCATCTGTATGTCTTTGGAGAAATGTCTGTTTAGATCTTCTGCCCATTTTTTGATTCGGTTGTCATTATCTATTTCTTTTAAAGAAATTTTTACCTCTTCTTACTCTGTCTGTTGGTGTCTCTCTGTTCATTACATTATTTTCCCCAATGAGACAGTCACACAATAATTGATCCCTTTCATCTGATCTGTTTCAGAATTAATAGCAGTCCCAGGATTATTACATCAGTCTACAGATGGGAAACCCTGGATTTAGTGAATCAAATCCAACTACCTTGCCTTTATTTTTATGGTTGTAGTAGACAGGGCTGGTGTCCTGCCCTGATCCCATTTACTGTGCTAGCGCCCCTCTTCCCAGCTATTCTAAGTGTTGCTGATAATGGCTCAAGCTTATACCCGTCTCTGGAGATTTATCCTTGGCCAGGGGGAGCCACCTTATTGGGAAATGCCTGGGAAGTGCTATTTCCCCTCAGGGCATCAGGCAGCCAATGACTGACTAATACGAGGATACAAAAACTGTCCCCTTGCCTCAAAGGGGACAACTCTGTGGTGACAGTCACACTCCAGAACTGGGATTAGGCTGAAATTAGACCTCAGCTGAAACCTCATCTTTGTTTAGCCTCTTCCCCTGCTTCCCTTACCTTTTTACAAGTTTCTCCTGAAAGCACGACTTCAGGGTGTCACTTGTATAAGAATCTCTGCCTCGGTCTCTGCTTCTGGGAACCCAACCTAAGACAATGGTGAACGTTTTTTGGCTTCTTAGCATTCATCCTCCCTTCTTAATAGCACCAGAGTTTCTTCTTGGGAAATGACTTTCCCATCACCCTATTGTGGACAGTCTTGATGTGACTAAAGCTAGGTACCTGCCCTTCCATCTTGGAAACTGAAGGGGTTTGTAGAGGGTCCTTCCAGTAGATTCTTCCTCTCACTGCCTTGGGACAGCAAGCTCAGGCTTTTGACCTAAACTCCGCCAATGTGACATTCTCTCCAGGGATTATGAATCTTGAGTGAGCAATACAAAGATATTTGAAGTTCATTTTTCTCATCATGGGCTCCTGCTAGCCTGTTTCTCCTTCTCGACCTTTCTGTGGTTCCGGCCTCTTAACTTCCAGCACCTTGATTCCTGCCCACTCCCAAGCTATTTGGTTATCCTTTTGTGAGTTATCCCAATCCTTCCAGTAGTTTCCCTTTTGTGTAAGGTCTCTCACTCAGGTTCTCTTGCTTATAAGAAAAGAATCATTAGTGATGCAGTTACCTTAGTCTCTTTTATCTAAGTGCAGAGAGGAAAAGGATCTGGGACCACATCACTAATTCAGAAGAGGGGAGACTTAGGGCTTCTGAGCTTGGTGAGTAAGAGCCTACCTGGACAGCTCTTCTTGCTCCAGCGAAGAGGTAGGAGTTTGCAAAGCATCTTTCAACTGAGTAAATTATACTTTGATCTTAGGTGAGATTCTGAATTAATTTCTTCTCTTAGAAAGCTGGTGTCTGGGGACTTCCCTGGTGGCACAGTGGTTAAGAATACGCCTGCCAATGCAGGGGACACGGGTTTGAGCCCTAGTCCGGAAAGATCCCACGTGCCGTGGAGCAGCTAAGCCCATGCGCCACAACTACTGAGCCTGTGCTCTAGAGCCCGCGAGCCACAACTACTGAGCCCACGTGCCACAACTACTGAAACCCGTGCGCCTAGAGCCCGTGCTCCTCAAAAAGAGAAGCTACTACAATGAGAAGCCCGCGCACCACAACGAAGTGTAGCCCCCGCTCACCACAACTAGAGAAAGCCTGCGCGCACCAACGAAGACCCAACGCAGCCAAAAAAAAAAAAAAGAAAAAAACTGGTGTCTGGCTTTCAGCCGCAAAACATACATCTCTGTCTGAAACCTCCTCTCAGTTGGCATTTTTCCTTTTCTTTTCTTATATGTTCATGTAACAGTCCTAAAAACAGAGCAATTCAACTGCGTGAAGAGAGCTGTACTTCTTAAAAATATCTTCTGTAGGAAAAGAGACTTTCTTATGAGTGGAATTCTTCCCCCTAAATTGTTCAGTTCTGGGATTGTAGGGAAGGAAATGAGCTCGACAGAAAAACCAAAATAGATACACTTGATTCCAGAGGAATCTAAAGACAACCCTCTGTTCTGAGTTACCAGGCAACTGTTTCTCCAAGGATGCTGTCATTTTGATTTTATAGAATAATAGGGTGCCTGAATTTCTGCCTCAAGAGATTTTGGGATAATAATGAGTTCATCTTTTATTATTTAAAAAAAGTATAAGGAGAAATCTCTCTCTTGCTTGGCACACGTTTCACTCTTTTTTCTTTCAGTTTCTTTGTTGTGTGTCTTCAAAGCAAACAGGTTTTCATCTGTTTGGGATTTTTAAAAAATTTATTTTATTTAAGTATAGTTGATTTACAATGTTGTGTTAATTTCTGCTGTACAGCAAAGTGACTCATGTATGTGTATATATATATACATATATATATATACACACACATTCTTTTTCATATTCCTTTCCATTATGGTTTATCATGGGATGTTGAATATAGTTCCCTGTGCTATACAGTAGGATGTTGTTTATCCATTCTGTATATAATATTTTGTATCTGCTAGTCTGTTTGGGATGTTTTTGTTGGGTCCTGCTGAGAGTGGACATGGATGGAAGACCACTCAAGATGTTGATTTTTAGCTGCTTCAGATTCTCATCTTATGGTTACTAAGTTGTTTTATCCACAAGGAACAAAAGAAAAAATTGCGTGTAAACATCGCCTAAAACAATAGTCCTGGGAAGCTCAGCCTTAGGCCTAGAAGCAAGGTCACTGCACACAGGTAAACAAACTATTATTGGATAAAGAGCTGGACAAAGAAACAGACACATAGATGAGTCTTTTCATCAGTATTTGAAAAAAGAAATCCTTGCAGAAACACAGTTGTTTGTTCAGGTACTTGTGTATTAATCTCAGAATAGAGTTTTCTAAAAAATTCCATGGCTAATTTTCCAGTGTCTTTTTGTCTGTACCATGATTTGTTACTTTTTATTCATTTGTTTCTTAGTGAAAGCCTAAATTGTGCAAAGGTCTCTGCTGGACATGAGTCGACTCCAGTGGAAGAGTCCACAGTCCTAGGCTTCAAGGCATCTACTGTCTAGAAATGCGAAGAGACAGGCCAACAACTCTTGAGCAATGATACAGAATGGAAACTAACAAAACAGAAAGGGAATGTAGGAGAAGGATGTCAGGGGAACCAAGTGTGTACAGCTAGGCTTGAAAAGGTGCAGCCTAAGGGGCTCCAGGAGGCCATGCATCGGGAACCCCAGCAGAGGCCACACTTTAGAAGAGTGTAGTCAGCAAGTCCCTGCTGCCTGCAAGGAGTGACCTCCAAACTGTCCCCTCCTCCAGGTGTCATTCACTCCAAATTCCAAATTCTAGGAGAAAGCACCCAGCTGATCCAGAGGTCAAAGCCCTCTGTCTGTGTTGGGCTAATCAGGGAGGACCTTCCTTTTAGGAAGCTGCCGAGACTTTCCACTAAGGCCACACATGTGGGGCATCCCCCAAACAGAGAGCAGCAACTAGGAAGGTGAGGTTAGAGTCTAGAAACAAAGGGAAAGAGGCAAGCGTCCACTGCATGCATTATTTATCTTTGAATCTCAAAATCTAGGCAGAGTCTAGACACAGTGAAAACAATTCTTAATGTTATTAGGGGAGAAATCATCTATAGAAGATTGGAAGTAAAATCATCTACCCCAACCCTTTTATTTTAGAGTTAAGGGAACTGATGCCTTAGATGAATGTGGCCTACTGACATCGAGCCAGTTGAAGAGACTGGATTGCTATTCACTGTCTCACTCTCTGGTTGCCATACCCTGCATTGTTTTTAGGGCTGACATCCAGCTGGCACACACTTGATTGGCTGTACTGATTGTCAAAATGTTGAAATACTTCTGAACAAGTTGGTAAGCAGCCACTGCCCTGATCCCACTGGTACAGACAATGTCAGGGCTCCATCCTCCACCTGACTCTCTGGGTGGTTTCACCTCCAGCACCTGTTACTCTGCAGCAGCTGCTCAGCCAAGGCACAGAGAGCCAGACATGCTTGGGGAGGAGATCCCTGCCCGACGTGGCCGTGAAACAGTGACCAAGAAGTGCTGAGATAACAAGCGGCTGGCTCCCTTGCCTCTGGTTGGGAGAAATCTGCAGCATAGCTTCAATCCAGAACTTCATTTGTTTGTTAGTGAAAGCCTAAACTGTGCAAGGGTGTCTGCTAGACATGAGTCTATTCCAGTGAAACAGTCCACATTCCCAGGCTGTGGCGTCTGGGATGAGGCATCCCTGAGGGTGTCTGTGATGGTTAATTTTAAGCGTCAACTTGACTGAGACACAGGGTGCCCAGATATTTGGTTGAACCTTATCCTGTGTGTGTCCAGATGAGATTAGGATTTGAATAGGTAGACTGAGCAAAGCAGATGGCCCTCCCCAATGTGAGTGGGCCTCACACAATCTGCTGAGGACCTGAATAGAACAAAGGAAGGGAGAACAAAGAGACAGAGGAAGGGAGAATTCGATCTCTGTCTGCTTGCTGGAGCTAGGACATCAGTCTTCTCCTGTCAAGGACTGGGCCTTACACCACCAGTGGTCTTTGTTTCCAGGCCTCCAGATTTTGACTAGAAGTTATATCACCCATTCTCCTGAATCTCAGGTCTTCAGATTGACTGCAACTGTATTTTCTGGGTCTCCAGCTTGCAGGCAGCAGATGGTGGGACTTCTCAGTTTCCATAATCATGTTAGCCAATTCCATATCTATATATATGGAATCATATATGTGTATATATATTCATTCCTCCCTCAGTATCCAGGAGCCCTCGCATATACCAAAATCTGCAGATTCTCAAGTCCCATAGACAGCCCTGTGTTTCTGCATCTGTGGATTCACCCAACCCGATTGTGTAGTACTATACATATTTATTGAAAAAAAATCTGCGTATAAGTGGACCCATGCCGTTCAAACCCATGCTGTTCAAGGGTCAGCTGTACATGTGTATTCCATTGGTTCTGTTTCTCTGGAGAACCCCAATATAGCACCCTTGCTTGGCTTCCTCTCCTCCCCTGGCTTGCTTGGCTTCCTCTCCTCCCCTATCTTGCTTCATCCACTTTCTTAGTGGCCTTCCCTGGGAACGTTTCCTTAATAAATCACTTCCATGTAAATCTGCATCTCAGAATCTACTTCCAGGGCACCTGAACTTCTAGGAAAATTCCCCAAAGCCCCACCTCTCCAGGGCCAACCTGGCCCCTTCCATAGTATGCCCCATACCTCCCCATGACCTAGTAACTACAGGGTTAATGCCTGACCCAGCAAGGACCCTCCTGGACCTTATTTCTAGCCTACAACCAGCATTGGTTGGACTAGTCACTGCCTGGGTCATAGCAGTTGTTAAATATTTTGAATATAACCCTGAACCTATTGAAATGTTAGGGCTACAAAATATAGAAACTAATGAGTGTCTGCTCTACTCACAAAATCTTTCAGTTTCTGGGAAGACTCAAATATGTCAGGGCAGGTTCAAGCCACATGAGCTGGCCATTCTGGCCATGGCTGATTGGACCAGGGATAGACACTGCACCCAAGCTGAGCCAATGAGTTTCTCTCTTCAGAAAGTTGACCTGAAAGACACAGCAGTTGGGACTTGTTGGGGCTGAGTCACCATAATGACATCATTGCCCAAAGGGGAAGGTCCATGAATTCCTGGTTCTGCCCTACCCAGGGTTTGGATGTTTAACTCTTCCAGTAATAGCTTTCCAATAAGTTCCCATTTTTGCTTACATTTGCTGGAGTAGCTGTTTCTTGTAACCAGAAGACTCTTAACTAATATTCTATATTAGCATGTGGAATGACTACTACTCGTTTGTCTTGTTCACAGCCTCCAGCACCTAGCATAGTGCCCAGCATGGATTAGACACTCAAGAAATATTTGCTGCCTCAATAAACAGCTCTCTGTAGGAAGGAGAAGAGCACCTTGAATCTATCTATCTATCTATCTACCTATCTATCTATCTATCTATCTATCTATCTGATTTGGATAAATATATAGGGTTGAAAATGGGGAAATTTCATCCACATTGCTTGAGTATGTATGGTCTCTGGAGGAAAAACAAATTTACATGCCTCTTGCTTTTGCTCGTATTTTTTTCTTCATTAAAGTTTCCTCCTAACTAATTAGCTTATCTCATGGTCTATCTTTATTTCTTAAATGGAAAACATTTGATATGCTAATTAGTGTCACATAGCTTTAAGGTAAAAATCTTTTTATAATTTTAATTTTTATTTTTTGGCTGCGTCGGGTCTTAGTTGCGGCATGCAGGATCTTCGTTGCAGTGCACGGGCTTCTCTCTAGTTGTGGCTTGCATGCTCAGTAGTTGTGGCACATGGGCTTAGTTGCCCCGCGGCATGTGGGATCTTAGTTCCCCGACCAGGGATCGAACCCACGTCCCGTGCATTGGAAGGCGGATTCTTAATCACTGGACTACCAGGGAAGTCCCTAAGGTAAAAATCTTAATTCAACATGAATTTAGGAGGTTTCTGAAATACATATCATGTTGGTGAATACATATTCCCAGCTAGTGAAGTAAACCATTTGGGCACCATCTTTGATGTCCCTATGTCACTATTACTGACTCCATTGATTGCCTTTCTTTAACAGCTCTAAACTCTACACCTCCCACTGTCCAGTTTTGATCTCTTAAGTTAGAAAGGGTAGCAACTGCAGTTTAGGAATTTTGCTTAAATGAAGAGAAAGTGTGCTCATGATAAAGTTTTTTTTTACACTGGTAAAACAAACTAGCTCTATAAGTAAGGAGAAATAAATTTGGGGATATAAGGTAATGAATGAACCATACAGTTGTATGTTCTTCCCAGGCATCTTGAGAGTGAATTCTAGAAATTTCATTTCCAGAAATCAGGTTGTCGCCATCATCATAGAAAATCACCTCAGTCGAAGGCTGTTCTCTGACACAAAACAACTGGTTTTGCTGGTGGTGGCTTCTGTTGAATCATCAGTAAAAGTTAGACAACATGTGGGTGTAAACTGCAACAGTCAAAACAAGCAGAAACCCAGAGAAAGAAATCTGGGTTGTTCTCTCTCCTGCCTGTCAGCAGAGCAGTCTCTAGTTATTGCAAAGCAATTTGAAGGTTTGAGCAAACAGAGTAAGTCCTTTGAAGGACTTGCAGGTATTGCTGCTTAATGAGGATGTCTGGGAAAACCAGAGGCTTAGAAATGGGGCAGGTAGACTCAAAGAAAATGCTTTTGTGTCTGTAGGAGCAGAAAATGGACTTGAACCAGTAAGAACTGTGAAATGTTTTCATTTTCTGCCATTGGAGAAGGATCTGTGTGTGGCAAAGGTGTCACATGAACTTAATAATAGAAAACAGTCTATGAAAGACATCTTCACATCAGAGAGTGTGACAGCTCATGAGAAAGAAGCCTTCTCTTCATGACTACAGAGCATTACCTCATTTTGCCCTGGGGTGGCTCAAGTGTACCCATCAAAGCAGAGCAGCCATCTGAACGCTGGGAGCACGCCCACGAACACTGCTGTTTATTAACTTGGGACCTGTGAAGACAAAGCCACGTCCTCACTTGGAACGTGGAAAAGCTGAAGACATCGGGCTCTTGCTTAGGTCTCTTGATTCCAGCCTTGCAATAGTGAGACCAGGTACCGGTTACTGAGGGCTTAGATGTGCTGGGCACTCAGCTGGGCCATCCTACACACTGTGTCTCAAAATCTCCCGGACAATTCAGTGGGGCAGGTATGAACCCCACCCCCTTCTTTACAAATGAGGGAACTGAGTCTCAGAGAGGTAAAGTGACTTGCCCAGGACCACCCAGTGGGTGGAGAGCTCTATCTGTCCCCAAAGCCCACGGTCTCTGCTGCAAGGAAATGCCTGGGAAAATTGAGGGTTGCTTGCTGCCTCTCAGAGTTGCAGGAAGATGTCCATCGCTTCTCTCTCATCTTCTTTGCTACTTAGTAGCATTTCCTGGCTAAGTGTGGTCCCCAGACCAGCAGCATCAGTATCTTCTGGAGGCATCTTAGACATGCAGAAACTAAGGCTTCCCCCCAACCCCAGACCTGCCCTCCAAAGTGGGAGGAGAACTGATCACCTTCCTCACTGTACATTCATTTCAGGCCTTTGATAATGTGCTAATTATCCTGTGAGTTACCTCAGAGCAACTCTGAGAAACAGTTTCTATGTGCTTCATCAAATCTTTGACTTTCAAAGTGTGTTCCTTCAACTGAAAAGGGGGTATCACTTCTGCTGATCTCTTGCCAGAACAGAAATCTCCATCAAACAAACAGGGGAAAGAAGCAAGGGAAGCATTCCAAAAGGTTCTCTGATGAGACTGTGGGCAGCTGCATTTACCAGCACCTGGGTATTACCAGGTAAGGCTAAATATTAACACCTAAGAAGATTAGTGGAGATTGCAGGAGGGGGACTCTCATTGGGTTAAAGGTCATTTGCTCTCAAATCTCTTGCTGGGGAGGAGCCTCACAGTGGAAGTGACAAGGCAGGAGGCCAGGAGAAAGGGCACAGTTATGGGGACGAGGCTTAAAGGGATTTCTCTTCTAGAGGGGAAGGTGGATGACCATGGGAAGGGCTTCTTGTGGCTCCAGGTTTTTGGATAGAACAAGGGGTTACAAGGCAAAGGAAATTAGTCAACAAGAGAGATAAGAAAGAAGAGAAGGACTAAACTTAAAATACAGCCAAGAGGTTGGCAAATAGAAGAAAGTAGTAATTCAAGACAGAAGAGAGAGAAGAAATTCTTCACCCATGGAACCATACTGGAATCACTGTATTTTGCGATTTTTTTGAGATTCCAACTTCTGGTTCCTTGGAAGTCTAAAGCCCTCCCAAAGATTTCTTCAGATTACCAGGAGCTTATTTTCTTATGATTCTATCAAGTTTATGGTTTGCACATCTTTCTAATGCTTGAGTCCCTCCTACGAAACCCCATGCAGTGATTATGTGCAGCATAATACATGTTTTTCTTATTCAATGCATAGAATGATTCTGCCCAGAAGGAATTATATCCTGATTATTTTATGGATAAAGAAGGTAATGGTGGCTCAGAGAAGTATAGAAATTAGGCCAAAGAAATACAGCTAGCAAGCTGAGGAGCCAGGATTTGAATTCATATCCATGTGACTCACTGGTGGCCGCCAGTAACCCATGCCTCCTGGTGTTCATGCCCTGTGTGTTCCCTTCCCCTTGCGTCTGGGCTGGGCCTGTGACTTGCTGTAGCCAACAGGATGCAGGCAGAGTTCCAGACACAAGCTCCTGGGAGTCCTGCAGTCATGCAGGAAGACTGACCACCCTGCTGGAGAGACCATGTGGAGAGGGAAAAGCTCTGAGACCACATGGAAGAGAAGCCAGGTACCTGGCAGCCAGAGTAAGCTAAAGCCCCAGACATGTGATCCCAATGTAACCATTCCTGTTCGCCACCAGCCTTGCCAGTGGTCTGAGCTGAGGCATTGGACGTGGTGGACATTATGCTTCAACAGACATCAGGTGGAGCAGAGATGATGGGGCTGAGCCTGCTCAAATCCCTGACCCACAGAACTGTTGAAAAATGCTAAAAATGGTTGTCTTAAGTCAGTGAGTTTTGGGTAGTTTGTTGTGTAGCAATAAGTCACCAAGACACATGCTGCTGTCCTGTGACTGAGGAGAAAGAGACAGTGATGAACTCACGAGGTGTTTGAATAAGAGGGAAGGAGAGGCGGGGAACGAGTGGGTTAAACACAATTGTCAGGGTGGAGAGAGGGAAAAAAAGGGCATAATTATGCAGACCTTTAAGTAGGGGAAACAAGAAGTAAAGGAATCCTTAGGTTACATTTACCAGCCAGCATTTCTGCTCTAGAGCAAATCCTCACAATAGAATTCATGCAAAGAAAATAAAAAGGCAAGATACAAACTATTTTCAACAGGAAGGTAATAGAACAAAGTGTTTAGAGTGGCTGTCTCTGGGTGGTGGGATTGCAAATAATGCTTTGTTAGTCTTGCATATTTTCCAATTTTTCCATATTTTCTACAATAACTGCTTAAAATTTAACTTAAAAATTTTAATATCAAACAAGCAAAAGTACATGCATTTATTTCTGTCCTGCCCCTAGGTTCATTAGAACCTTTTTTTTTTTTTTCAGATTCCATATATATGTGTTAGCATACAGTATTTGTTTTTCTCTTTCTGACTTACTTCACTCTGTATGACAGACTCTAGGTCCATCCACCTCACTACAAATAGTTCAATTTAATTTATTTTTATAGCTGAGTAATATTCCGTTGCATATATGTGCCACATCTTCTTTATCCATTCATCTGTCAATGGACACTTAGGTTGCTTCCATGTCCTGGCTATTATAAATAGTGCTGCAATGAACATTGTGGTACATGTCTCTTTTTGAATTATGGTTTTCCAGGGTATATGCCCAGTAATGGGATTGCTGGGTCATATGGTAGTTCTATGTTTAGTTTTTTAAGGAACCTCCATACTGTTCTCCATAGTGGCTGTATCAGTTTACATTCCCATCAACAGTGCAAGAGGGTTCTCTTTTCTCCACACCCTCTCCAGCATTTACTGTTTGTAGATTTTTTGATGCTGGCCATTCTGACCGGTGTGAAGTGATACCTCATTGTAGTTTTGATTTGCATTTCTCTAATGATTAGTGATGTTCAGCATCCTTTCACGTGTGTATTGGCAATCTGTATATCTTCTTTGGAGGAATGTCTATTTAGGTCTTCTGCCCATTTTTGGATTGGGTTGTTTGTTTTTTTGATATTGAGCTTCGTGAGCTGCTTGTATATAGAGAATGGACTTGAGGACACAGGGAGGGGGAAGGGTAAGCTGGGATGGAGTGAGAGAGTAGCATTGACATATATACACTACCAAATGTAAAATAGATAGCTAGTGGGAAGCAGCTGCATAGCACAGGGAGATCAGCTCAGTGCTTTGTGACTACCTAGAGGAGTAGGATAGGGAGGGTGGGAGGGAGACACAAGAGGGAGGGGATATGGGGATACATGTATACATATAGCTGATTCACTTTACAGCAGAAACTAGCACAACATTGTAAAGCAATTATACTCCAAAAAAGATGTTAAAAAATAATAATAAAATGGAAAAAAAAGTACATGCATTTAAAAAATTTCCATATACACCAGTGCTGCAGTAAAGTATTTGCCCTCTGTCCCATCCTTTCTTTCCCATCTTGAACCCTACAGGCAACTCCTTTAACTATTTCTAGTTTACTTCTTTGAGTGGTTAAGTCCACATCCCTAAATAATGTGCTTGTGCTTCTGTTACTTGGTTTATTAACATGAGGCATCTATTGGTTCCCTGTCTCAAAAGTCTTATTATTTTATTCAACAAACATGTTGAATATGATGTGCAGGTGTTACCAAGCAAGGGCTCTTGTGCCTGCAGTGCAGAAAGCCAAACTCTGACAGCGGGTGTTTTCAGCAAAGTAAGGGTTTATTGCAGGTGCCAAGCAAGGAGAAAGGGCAGCTCATGCTCAAAAGACCCAAATTCCCCAATGGCTTCCAGGCAAGGGTTTTTAAAGACAGTGTTAAGGGAGAGGGTGGGAGGATGCATGATCAGCTCGTGGAGTTTCTTCTGATTGGTTGGTGGTGAAGTAACAGGGTGATGTTTCAGGAATCTAAGCCTTCTGGTTCCAACCAGTCTAGTGTCTGTGTGCTTGTGGTCAGTGTGTAGTGTCACCATCCTCCAGTTGCATAGGGGTCTTAGTTTCTGCAGAAGAACTCCAAGATATGCACCAGGTTGTTAAGTATATCCCTTTAGGAGGAGCTAGGAGTCCTATGACTCTGTTGTCCTGATCATTAACTGCTTGAGCTTGCTCTTTGGAACTTGGGGAAGGCCTAGGAGACTAAAGCCTTTTTTCCTATGAACAAGAAATGGGGGACATGGAAGGACTTTTTTACCTGGGAAGGCCCCACAGGGTCCTGCTTGGTTTCAATCCTCCATTTTCTTTGCTATTCCTCAATCCTAAAGGAACAGGGTTTTGGATAGAGAGATTAATCATAAACTCAGGAGAACTTGGTTTTAGGGGGACTCGGTTTCACAGGCACCATTCAAGTACTGGTAAGAGGACAGAGAATAATAAAGAGAGGGTTCCTGCCCTTTTTAGAGCACATATTCTAGTAAAGGGCGATGGCTGATCAAAAACAAAGAAAGAAATAAAATAATATCCAATAATAAGAAGTACTATGGAAAAAACCACATAGGGTATGGACAGTATGGCTGAGTGTATCTTCCAAAAATTGGCTGCAATAATATCTTCCATTCTACGTGACTCATCTAGATTCTTATCACTCACTTATCAAGAGGTAGAGTGTATTTTCCTTACCCTTGAATTGAGGTGGATTGGTGATTTACCTGTAACCAACAGAACACAGCAGAAGCAATGCCAAGTAATTTCCAAGGCTAGGTTGTAAAAGGCAATGAAGTTTCCCCTGTTTGCTGGAATACTTTCTTGAGACTGTCAGCTGCCATGGGAGCAGTTCAACTGCCCTGAAGCTGCCACACTATGAGGAAGCTCAAACCAACACACAAAGAGAAACCACATGGGGAGGCCCTGAAACTGTAAGAGAAAGAGGTGCCCAGCCAGCCCCCAAGTGTTCCAGCCCCCAGCCTGTCCCTTCCAGCCACCATCTGATAGCTAGCCTGAACCGTGAGAGAGAGCCAGCCTTGGAAAGATCTAGAGGTGAAGTGGTCCAGGCAGAGGAAAGAGCAAGTGAAAAAGACCTGAGTTAAGAATGAGATTCACACCAAAAGACAAAGACAAGAATTTTCACAATAACTTTATTCACAATAGCCCCAAACTGGAAACAACCCAAAAGTCCATCAACAGAAAAATGAATAAACTGGTATTAATCATACAATGGAGTACCATTGGGTCATTAATGCAATCAGTTTACTACACTTACATTCCCAGTTCCTCAAAATCATGCTGCGATTTTTCGTTGCTTCCTACATCTTGTACATTTGTTTTCTAATGTTTCTAATTGGTTCTCTTTTGCTGTTGAAAGAAGAAATATATGCTTTCTTTACTACATGACTAATATCATTTAGCTTCTTCTTCCTTTTTCCTATTGTTTGAAATGTATTCCATGTTTCTTAAAAATATTCTTGTGAGAGCTCACTGAGTCTTTGATCTAGGGTGAACTGGTTGTGTTCAGGCTGCTTGAACAGCTGCGAAGCTGGAGTTTCTTTTCATAGCACTCCTTGGGGAGTTCCACTGTGTCCTATATACCACATCTTCCTTTGACAGAAAGGATACTTGAGAGGCAAAATTTCTAAGCTCTTTCATGTCTGATAATAAGTTGGATGCCTTAATCCTTTTTTTTTTTTTTTTTTGGCTGCGCTAGGTCTTCGTTGTGGTGCGTGGGTTCTTCTTTGTTGTGGCGCACAGGCTTAGTTGCCCCGCAGCATGTGGGATCTTAGTTCCCCAACCAGGGATCAAACCTGAGTCCCCTGCATTGGAAGGCGGATTCTTAACCACTGGACCACCAGGGAAGTCCCTGGATGCTTTAATCTTTTCCTTTATTTGTGATCTGTTGTTTCTTACCTTCCTAGGAAGACTGAGGGTCTTCTCTTAATCCATGATGTTCTGAAGTTTCCCTTTGGTACCTAGACTTGGGTTTAAAAAAAAAACCAACTTATTAGACCAGGAACTCAGAAGGCTCTTTCAAAGTAAGGGCATATATCTTTGTAGGAAATTTTGTTCCATAGTTCTTTAATAATTTCCTTCCTTTGGTTTCCACTTTCTCTGTTTACTGACTTCCTACTATTTAGATGTTGAACTTCCTAGGGTGGTCTTCTATCTTCATTACCTCTTCTATTTTACATTTCTTTGATTTTGTTCCATTTCCTGGAAGAGTTCCTTTTCTTTCAAACTCTGTTGAATTTTTTATATCTGCCATTATACTTCCAAAGATTTTTCTTGTGCTGTTGACTGTTTCCCCCCCCCCCCCGCCCCAGTATTCTGTTCTTGTTTTATAAATATAATAGCTTCTCAAATCTCTTTGAAGTCACTTAAGTTTTTTTGTTTTTAAATTATGCTTCCTTCTGTTCTCTAGTTTATCTCCATTTCCTCTGGGGTTAATTGTACCTTTGACTTGGTCTTTCTTTTTCATGTTTCAAATTTTCTTCATGTTTTTGGTAGCCCTTTGTTAACTGTACATACCCAAGAGTAAGAGACTGGATAGATTTTTCAAGGTATTTGGTACTGAATCCTTCTGCTGGTGTATATGTCATGCTCTTTCTTTTGGTCCTCAACTGAGAGGTGAAGTGGGCAGGGCTTATTTATTGGCAGACTTTGCTCTAGAATGAACAAGAAGGGAGTAGGCCTTGAGATGATAAGATCTCAAGATTCCAGAATGGGGACAGCTTCATTCTGGGAGCCCTCCAGGCAGTTTATTCAGTTTCTTTAGAGTCTCTGCCAGATTGTTAACAGGATGGTTCCCAATGAATCAAACCTCCCTGTGTCCATGCCTCTTTAACAATGGCTTTGCAGCTCCTCCATCAAAAGATGAAGTCTATTTCTTACCTGTTAAACCTGGTCTGGCCTTGTGACTTGCTTTGGCTAACTGAATGCAGCAGAAGTAACACTATGCATGTTCTGGGGCCTCAGTCTCAAAAGGCCTTGCAGCCTCCAGCTTCTCTCTCTTGGAAGCATGAGCTAGACTACTGAAGTGATGAGAGACCATGCAGAGAGGGGGCCAAATGACAGCCAGAACCAAGGCCCCAGGCCATCTTAGACCCCCCAGACCTGGTGGAGCTGCCGATTGACCGCAGGCAACCCATAAAATTGTGAGAAATAATAAATGAATGTTATTTTATGCCACTAAAATCTGGAGTGGTTTGTTATACAGCCGTGAGAACTGATACAGAGCTTTAAAATTTTTTTTTTGTCTGGATTGCCTGTGTTCCACATGTGCGAGGTAGATGCAAAGTGGAGATCTAAATGGTTCAGTTATTCTGAAAACAAACATTCAACTAACCCCTGTTTTCTGTCCTTCACCTTGCAGCCCTCTGCACCAAACATCTCTAAGCCTTGGATCTTTCTTGGTAAGGCAGAGAGGGGTAGTTATCTGACCCAACAGCCCATTCTTTTGTTCCCTACTTAATAGCACCACTCTGATTTTAGCAGCTAAGACTGTATAATTCTAAGGCTCCTTTGCAGCTTGAGGCTGCCACATGAAGTTCTAGACAATGGGATCTAAGTGGAAGAGTTCTACGAGGTTTCCAGGCAGACTGCTTAAATGGAATTGACCTGCTAAGAAGGGTTCCTTTTGCTCTTCTGCTCTTCCTTCTTTCTGCTGCCTAGAATGTGGATGTAATGGCTGGAGCTCTAGTTGCCACCTTGGGCCATGAGAGGATGAAAGCTATACACAAAAGATAGTAGGGTTGAAAGACCAGACTGAATCTGATGGCAGAGTGCAGCTGCCCTTTTAGTTATGCAGTGCCTACCTCCAGATTTCTTTTACATGAGAGAGGAATAAGCTTCTCTCTTGTTTAAGGTACTGCTAATTACCACCCCCTACCCTGTTTTATGTAACCGAACCTAATCCTAGCTTTTATAATTTGACCTCTGCCTGTCAGCCTGGGATCTTCATCTACTGTCGATGTTTATCTTGGTTGCTTTCCTCTCTCTATTTCATCTCTAGCAGTTCCATTGGACTTTAGAATATTTTCCATATCTCATCTTATTATGCTCTAACTTTTTGAAAATACAGAACATAATTATAATAATGATTTTAATGTCCTTGTCTGCCAATTTTAACATCTGTATGAGTTTGTGTCTACTCCGCTGATCGAAGTTTCTCATATCAAGGTTTCCTACAGTTAATTCTCAAGGGACTACATTCTCTTAGGTTGGGTTCCCCTAGAAGGAGACATGGACACAAGCATTTGAGTTGGGGGTGATGCCAGGAGAACTGGTAGGGGAGTAGGAAAGTAAGACAGAAGGAAAACCAACCAATGCAGGGTATGTTAATGAGCAGGTTACTGCTCCAGGCGTCTGTGACCCACTCACACTGGGACCTGTGTGAGATGGTAGAGAACAAAGATGTCCTACCCACAAGGCAAGGAAACAGGGATTTTTAAACACCAACTCCCTTTGGTCATTGGTTGATGGTTGCTCCAGGAGATGGCTTCCTGCCCTTCTAGCCTGCCTGTTCAGATGGGCCTGAGCAAGACTCCTGCAGCCAGAGAAAGCCCTCAAGTAACGCTTCTCAGGTGCTTGTAGTAGGAAGTGGTTGCTATATCTGGGAACGGTGTGTGCTGAGGGAATATGAGCAGGACTCTGACAGTGTCTGCAATACACACCATACCTGGAGTCCAAATCTTCATTCAACAAACAAGCAAAGAATGAGCTGCCTTCATGAAAGTCTTTGCCTTTCCCAGTGTGGGTTTCATTGACTCACTCTGACCCTATGCATGGTGTTCCTTCTGATTTATTTTTGCTCCTAGGCACTTCACCAAGCCTCGTGGTTTTTCCAAATGAAGGAAGAGATATTTTATCCTATTATATGTAGTCAGCTGATGGGGAAGGAGGTACCCTTTCAGGCTCTCAAGCACCAGAAGAACATAGCCTTCCTTCTAGCTGGGCAGCCAGCCGCCTGGCCATTCCACCTTCTGTGTCATGATGTAATTTAATTTCTAAAAACAACCCAAGTCTGGAGCCTGATGGCCTGGCCAAGTCTGGTCCATCTGGGCTGCTCTTAGAGCGGCTTGTTGAGGGCTTACACATATGCCAGAAGTGGTAGACAATGCCCAAAAATTGCAAGCGACTTAACCTCTTGGGAACTCAGTTTCCTATCTGAAAAACAACAAAGAGGGTGTGGGAGGAGGCTATCTCCAGGGTTCCCTCAAACTTGAGGACCCTGCCTGGCCTGCAACTCCTTAGCCAAGAGAGTCATCTCCGTCACAGATTCTCTCTAGGGACTGCTGAGTGGAGGCCGCCCCTTCACTCGGTCCCCAGACTCTTGGCCTCATTCCCTTTGACTCTGTAATCCCACACCTGAGAGTACATCGCAACAAAATACCCAGAGGTCAGATTGTCAGCACAAAGGTGTTCACCACAAATTCATAGAAGAATGGCCAGATGGTTTATGGCATATCCAGGTGATGGAATAGGATTCAGATGACAGAGACACTGTGAATTTGTCAACAGCATACAGATTCACACAACCCATGATATACTTTATGAAAAACAGGATATAGAACCATGTATGTAAAAGGATCCCAACTGGCTCTAATATATGATTATATTATAAAAGATCTGCATTTTCTTTATATATAGATTTATCTATTTTGTTTATGTATTTATACAAGATCAGAACATGAATTACAGTTGATTTTTTCCCTTCTTTACCTTATTCTGTATTTTCGAAGTTTTGTAAAATTACCGGAAGTATGTATTATTTTTATGAACAAAAAGAAAACAAAAGTATTTAAAACAGTACATATTTGGGACTTCTTATTTGTCTGCAGGAGCTCTAGTGTAGGCACCAAGTATCCGCTGGACATCTTTGATTCGGTGGGCTTCATCGTCATGGCCATCACAGGTATTTAGCATTTTTCCCTGCATTCTCTAGATACAGATGATAGAGTCTGAGCCCTGTTCTTTCTTGGCTCTTGCAAATGCTGCTGTCTCAGTTTTCAGCTGAGAATCAACGGTGTCATCTTCTGCCCAGACTTGTGCTGACTCTACAGGGGGAGAGTGACCTCATTTACTTTGGGTGGAGCTGGAGAAGGGGGATGGGAACTGCAGATGGTAAAGGCTTCAATTCCAATTTGCTTTTGCTCCACAGCCAATACCTACAGCTGGATTCTCTGCTTCTTTACTTAAAAGCAAATAGACCAGGGCTTCCCTGGTGGCACAGTGGTTAAGAATCCGCCTGTCAGTGCAGGGGACACGGGTTTGAGCCCTGGTCCAGGAAGATCCCACATGCTGCGGAGCAGCTAAGCCTGTGCACCACAACCACTGAGCCTGTGCTCTAGAGCCTGCGAGCCACAACTACTGAGCCCACATGCCACAACTACTGAAGCCCGCGTGCCTAGAGCCCGTGCTCCGCAACAAGAGAAGCCACCGCAATGAGAAGCCTGTGCACCGCAGTGAAGAGTAGTCCCCGCTCACCACAGCTAGAGAAAGCCCACATGCAGCAACGGAGACCCAGTGCAGCCAAAAATTAAAAAAAAAAAAAAAAAGAAAAGCAAATAGACCTTGCAAGGCAAAAATGGTTGTTCAGAAGTCCATACTGTGTGTGTGTCTGTGTGTGTGTGTGTATGTATATATATTTGGCTGAGAGGCTTGTGGGATCTTAGTTCACCAGCCAGGGATCGAACCCGGGCCCTCAGCAGTGAAAGCACAGAGTCCCAACCACTGGACCTTCAGGGAAGTCCCCATACTGTATATTTTAAATGTGGGTCACATGGCTCATTTATGAATCGGACCCTGACCCTTGTCACAGATGCTGTCAGTGTCCCACCCATATGTCCTTTGGCTTCATGGAGAACTTCCTAGTCTCTCGGTCCAAGACAGTCTCTGACCCTGGGAAGTGGGGCTGCTCAGTCCACTCTAGGGCAGACCAGAGGCGTCACATAATTAATGCCCCACACTCAGCCCTTAGTCCCTGAGGGATGGGAGTGGGTGTATACACACTCCACCTCTCCGCCCTCAGTGGGATGATTCTGAGGCATGTTCCAGGACCTTCAGAGTCCTCAGAGGATGAAGCCACAGGGGCCATGACAGAGACCTGTTGATGAGCATCTGCTTCATTGTTTCTCCACCCTCCTTTCTCCTCTCCCTCACTGTGGTCCTCAGTAAACCTCGTGCACCAAAATCCTTGCCTCACTCCATGCATACCTGACAACGCTCTGGGCCATTTGGAATAAAAGACATCACCTTTATCCTCCCCAAACCAAGGTGGAATTAGGGATATCAAGTTCGCTTACTGCATAGGCCATAAAGCAGGAAAGTACCCTAAATTCCAATGGTTTGAAACTCTCTCAGTTGGATATGAGCAATGAATCGTTTCCTGTTACTACAAAGAAAGAACTCATTCTGGACAGTGGCTGGAAAAGAAAAGAGAACCTAGGTCATTTCCCTAAAGCGCTGGAGACATTTCCTCCCAGGCCAGCAAGAGCTTTGAAATGATCGTGCCCTAAAAATAACATTCTCACTCCTGAATGCGTTATAAAAACTGAAACGGTGGGTTATTTTCATCCACCTCCAGAGCAGCTGCTCAGGAACTCTGAACGTCGGAGGGGATTATGCAATGACTTGGCACTGTCTTCCGCTTGGCAAAGTAAATCACTTCTCTGTGATGGGCTTTCAAGGTAATGCAATAGGACATGTGAGGATCCATGCAAGGAGGGAAGGAAAGGGGTGAAGAGTGGGGAGAACAAAGAGAGGATTAGAAAGGGGGTCACACGCAGGGCCTGCCTGCCTTCCTGCTTACCTTGGAGAGCACCCTGCACTCGCCCTCTGCACCTCGCCCAGGAAAGCCCTGATCCTCTCTGCCTTATTCGCCCTGGCTGTGACTTTCCCCACACCACCCCTGGACTTGACCACTGGTCTAGAATTCACTACTGACCTAAACTCCACTCCTGACAGGTCCTTGGAGAACACACAGGCTTTCCAATGGAGTCAGACACTCCCAGCTTCCTGGAAGAGGCCACTGAGGCCACACTTGATTACAACTCAATTTACACAGAGAGCTTTTTCAGTGAAGATTATACAGATGTCACTGGTGTTTATCATGACTGGAGCACCAGACCAGCCCAACACCTCCTTGGGAAGTGACAGTAAGTCCCAAATAAAGAATTATTTTTCTCATATATCGAGAAGTCCAGAGGTAGGTTGTTCAAGCCTAATATAGCAAATTCACAATGCCCTTAGGAACCCAGATCTCTTGCACTTTTCTGCTCTTCCATCCTTAGCATTTGACTTTCATTCTCTTGACTACAAAATACTACTCTACCTTCAGGTATCACATCTGTATTCAAAGAAGGAAGCCAGAAGGGCAAAATCCATATGTCAGCTGAGTCTTTCCTTCTCTATCATTGAAATAATAATTTTGCGGAAGCCCCATCCAATAGACTGTTTACCAAATCCCATTGGCTAGGAATGTGTCACCTGGTCTGCCCTAACCTGTATGGGAGACTGGAAGACGACATATTTTAACTGGCACATTGCCCCGAGACAAAATTGCAGTTTTGTTAGTGAGGAAGAAGACAAGAGTAAACACTGGATAAACAATTGTTAGCTCACGCCATTGAGCCCACCTAAGCACATTGGGAATGGGGAGGTGGAGCAGGCGTCTGGCCCCAAGCTTCCCAAGGCTTATCGCAGGGAGCAGACAGGGCCACTGGCTTTGGCCTCAACGTCACAAAGGGCCTCAGATTTTGTCCTTTGATCTTATATATGTTCAATCATTGCATTTTGTGTATATGTTAAATTATAAATTTATTAAAAATAAATATTTGAGGGGACTTCCCTGGTGGTCCAGTAGTTAAGACTCTGCCCTTCCAGTGCAGGGGGCGCAGGTTTGATCCCTGGTTGGGGAACTAAGATCCCGCACGCCGTGCGGTGCGGCCAAAAATTTTTTTTTTAATCTTTTTTAAAAAATAAAAATAAAAATAAATAAATAAATATTTGAGATATATAGTACATTTTTCCCCCACAATTCTCTTTTGACTTTTCTTCACTAAAAAATTTTCCCAGGAGTTTAAAATATATCCCAGGTCTCTCTCATTTTCTGGCTCTGTTGCAATGACTTAACTAGTAATGATGGGCAGTGGATGGACATATGGGCCCTCACATACAACAAAAGCTCTCTGTGATCCAGGGAAGTCTGCGGGCTAGGCGGGAGCAAAGCAAAGCAAGAGATGTGTGATGCTGTAATTTTGGTTTTACCCATGGGTGGTAGAAGGTGGATATCTTAGGGCCATAGGCCTTTTGATGGTCTTGACCCTACCCAAGGGGCTTCCATAGACACTTCCCAAGGCAGTGCAAAATTAAACTCCTGCCTCAGTATAGCCAAGGTCTGTTCTCTTAGGCAGGACAATAGACAAGAGTTCTGAGTCAAGACCGTGACATCCAGGACACCCGCTTTCCCCGAACTACTCCCTGTCCCCCCTCTTTCTTAGCTCTCTCCTGTGAGGAATTTCAGTCTGTCGGCAGACAGGGCAGATGCTCTAAGGGAAAAGTTGCTGTATTAGGTTCAGTTGAAGCAAACCCTGCGTTCCACTTTAGCCAGTTTCTACTCACTCCAAATTCAGACACCAAAGCACGCCTAGCCTTTGGGTTCCCGTGTACTCCTCCAGCTGCATCAGCTGTTTTCCTCCAATTGTTGGAGAAAACACCAATAATATTAAGAATGATGCTTTAGACCCTTCTACTCAAAGTGTGGTCCACAGACCCACATCATCTGGGAGCTTGTTGGAAATGCAGAATTTCCATCCTTACCTCTGATATTCTGAATAAGAATCTTCATTTTAACAAGATCGCTGGTGATTCAAATGCATACTGAAGTTTGGAAGCTCAGCCTTAAATGTTAGCACCTTAAATCATGAATCATAAATCTAGCTGTCTTTGCTCATTCATTGAGCCACCTAATGATTATAATTTGACTGCTGCAGCAGAAATGCCCGACTCAACGTCTTTTTCTTTGCCTTCTTTTTTTTTTTTTAATATTTATTTATTTGCCTGCGTCGGGTCTTAGTTGTGGCATATGGGATCTTCATTGCGGCATGCAGAATCTTTAGTTGTGACATGCAGGCTCTTAGTTGCGGCATGTGGGATCTAGTTCCCTGACCAGGGATCGAACCCAGGCCCCCTGCATTGGGGCTGCAGAGTCTGAGCCACTGGACCACCAGGGAAGTCCCCTCCTTGCCTTCTTTTTATTTATTTATTTATTTTATTTTAAAATTTATTTATTTATTTTTGGCTGCGTTGGGTCTTCGTTGCTGTGCGCGGGCTTTCTCTAGTTGCGGCGAGCGGGGGCTACTCTTTGTTGCGGTGCGCGGGCTTCTCACTGCGGTGGCTTCTCTTTGTTGCGGAGCACAGGCTCTAGGCGCGCCGGCTTCAGTAGCTGTGGCTCAAAGCCTCTAGAGCGCAGGCTCAGTAGTTGTGACGCATGGGCTTAGTTGCTCTGCAGCATGTGGGATCTTCCCGGACCAGGGCTGGAACCCGTGACTCCTGCATTGGCAGGCGGATTCTTAACCACTGCACCACCAGGGAAGCCCCGCCTTGCCTTCTTAATAACAGACTTCAATTTTATTTGGGCAAGCAATATGCCTGCCTGAATGACCACATTTCCCAAGTACCCTTGCAGCTAGATGAGGCTGTGAGATTCTCACCAATGACATATAGGTGGAAGTGTTTATGGGACTAATGGAAAGTCTCTGAAAACCAGGTGGTATAGCCTTCTTTCTTCTTTCCTCCTAACTGCTGCCTGTGATATGGACATCACGGCTGGCCTTTAGAAGTCATCTTGGGACATGAGGTGACCTTGGGAACAGAAGTCACAGGCTGAGAATGGCAGAATAGAAAGATGAAAGCTTATGTCCCAGAAGACACAGTGAAATTACTGTATCAGTCTGGATATGCTGATATAGTATCATATATTATATCATATGTGGTGTATGTCCAGACTTCTTTTATGGGAAACTTCTATCTTGTTTAAGCCACTGTAATTTTGGGTTTTCTGTTATATGTAGTTGTTATTTGGGTAAGTGTCTAGAACTTATTGGCAAAAAAAAAGAGCAAATATTCAGCCCCTTAGCAGTTAAATCTCTCCTTGTACATTAATGAGATTGAGGTTCTGGTTTATACATCAGTCTCTCTGAACTCTGGTAATGTGAATCTGTCCCTGAGAAATGACCTGGAGACTAAGTGTTGGGGGAAGGGCAATAAGGGTGCCAGCCGGGAGGACCACCAGGTGGCCAGCTGGTCCCTTTCCAGGCAGCACCCCTCTCTATTGCCTTTCATTTTCTTCTAATCTTAGTACATACTATTAGCAAGAAGAAGGAGAAATAAAAAGCCTAATAATTCCAGACAGAATAATCCATTGTTCAATCTCTAATCAACTTATTTATAAACTATTTTCTGAGTTATGAAGAGTTAATTGGTCTTTATAAACACATCAGTATTCTAGACAGAACATCTCTTTTGAAGACTATTGTTCTATTCTTATTATTAAGCGTGGAGAATTTCACTGTAATTCTGACATCTTAAATTATTTTCCAAACTACAGTTACTAATGATAATATTTGTTGTATGCTTTCTACCTTACAAAGCCCCTTCACATACTTAGTTTTATTTAATCCTCTACAGCCCTGTGAGTAGGTATTCAACCCATCAACTTATAGATAAGGGAACTAAGATTCAGAGAGGTTAAGTAATGTGCCCAAAGTCACACAGTCAGAAAGTAGTAGTAATTTCACCAGGCTCCTGGCCACAGTGCCACACTGCTCTAATCCTTTGCAGGGACTCACTTAATGGGGCCAGAGAGGATATACTGGGGAAGTGTCACATAGCGTCCTCTTCCATCACGTCATATAGCCTTTGCATATTTATGTGTGCAACTGTCTTTTATGTTTTTATTTTTTATTATTATTATTTTTTAAAACATCTTTATTGGAGCATAATTGCTTTACAATGGTGTGTTAGTTTCTGCTTTATAACAAAGTGAATCAGCTATACATATACATATATCCCCATATCTTCTCCCTCTTGCATCTCCCTCCCACCCTCCCTATCCCACCCCTCTAGGTGGTCACAAAGCACCGAGCTGATTTCCCTGTGCTATGCGGCTGCTTCCCACTAGCTATCTATTTTACATTTGGTAGTATATATTAGTCCATTCCACTCTCTCACTTCGTCCCAGTTTACCCTTCCCCCTCCCCATGTCCTCAAGTCCATTCTCTACATCTGCGTCTTTATTCCTGTCCTGCCCCTAGGTTCTTCATAACCTTTTTTTTTTTTTAGATTCCATATATATGTGTTAGCATACAGTATTTGTTTTTCTCCTTCTGACTTACTTCACTCTGTATGACAGACTCTAGGTCCATCCACCTCACTACAAATAACTCAATTTCGTTTCTTTTTATTGCTGAGTAATATTCCATTGTATATATGTGCCACATCTTTATCCATTCATCTGTCGATAGACTCTTAGTGCAACTGTCTTTTTACAGCTGCAGGTTACACACAGGCTGCAAGCTGGTTTAAATTTTTCCTTTCTTTCAGAGGTAGAAAGGACATGAGGTTATCCACTATTACGTACCCCCATCCCTCAGATAAAGTCTCCAAAGCCCAAAGAAGTGAAACAATTTAATCCAAGATCTCAGTTAGTTAGATACAAGTCCTAGACTAAACCCCCAAACCCCTTACCTCTGGCAGAGTGAACGCTCCTAAAACATCACCATGATTCTCAGTAAGTTCTGAGCAGATCATGTTATCACAGTAATGTCTTGACAAAGATAAAGTATCCTTGGTTTATGTATCAAGATGCAACACTGGTTGCTAGTTAGATCTGGCCCAGACTTCCACTGATTAACACCAAAATGTATCACTGGCTGCTCTGGGACCCGCATATTAGTACAGAAATGAGTCCACCTAGAAGCCAGAGCTTGCACAGCAGCTACTCTCTTAAATCAGCACGTGATTACCTTTGAACTACCCTGAATTGATATTTGAAAAAAGCCTGAAATCAATCACTACATAGGTTTAGACGTAAGTATTACTCTACAGGGATGTAGACACAAAACCAGTTTTATATGTAAGCCCCAAGCAGCCAGCTTTTTTTGCAATGCAGGAGCTGTTTCTTCCACTGAGCACCAGATGAAGTAGCTGACTTGCAGTTAGGCTTCATGTTGTATGAAAAAACCCGTACCTTTGCTAGAAGCACATTCAGTGTGGCCAGACAGCACCCTACGAGAGGCAGGTGAGCAGTGATGTGCCAGTTAGCTGGCTCTCTGAAATAAAGCATCCTGATTTGTAGCATTTGTGACATCTATGGGGTGAATACTCCCACCATAGCCAATTTCAAGCTACCAACATGATGTCACTGAACACAGAGTTGGGAAGAGGTGTGCACATTTGCTCCAGTACCTGACTGAGAGCCGAGGGCTGACTTGCCTGACTCAGAGATCAGTGGATTCTATCTCCCACTTTCCTCTCATTTCAGAATTCCAGAGCATACGTCCTGAATATCAGACATAATTAGCTGCATGATTGAATATTTTTGTTCTTTTCTGTGTTTTGTTTTTTTGGTCAAATGCATCTAATTGAGTCAATGCAAATGAATTGTACCCCTGATGTCTGTCTCGTTTTTAGTTGAGAAACAGATAAAATCTTTCATGCTCAGATAAAGTGGATCACTTAGATGATACTCACTGTGGTCACTTGGGAACCAAAGGTCACTTTGATGGCCAGGCTGAATTTACGAAACACCGAAGAATGTGTTCTCCCACCTCCACCTCAGTCTCAGCAATACCCCCAGATTCCTTTCTGCCTTGGTCTCTCCAGGCGAACAGAATGAGGAGCCAGCTTCATGCTGGCAGCAACTTTAATATCCCCTACCTGCACAGATGTGTGGACGTTGAAACTTTATTTTCCATCACTTTTTGTTATGTTGGTGGATATTATTTATGCAAGGTAATAAAAAGAAAGTACATTAGCTGTATCCCACTAAAAATAAAAATTAGAATTAGTGTAAAAGCATTAAAATTTTTTTTGGCAAGAATCATATTCTTGACCTTTTTATTAAGGTCAACATGCATATATTAAAGTGTATGATGTACATTAATCTTAAATGTACAGCTTAAGGAATTTTTACCTAGGTACACACACACGACTAACATCCAGATCAAGACCTAGAACATTTCCAGCATCCCAGAAGTCTTCCTTATGCTCCTTCCCAGTCAATATGTGCCCCCCGGCCCCGCCGCCCTGGCCACCTGTCCCAGGTATTTTATTTTATTATTATTATTATTATTTTTGTCTGCACTGCACGGCTTATGCGATCTTAGTTCCCGGACCAGGGATTGAAACCGGGCCCCTGGCAGTGAGAGAGCCAAGTCCTAACCACTGGACCGCCAGGGAATTCCCTGCCCCAGTTATTTTAATGTTTGTTGTTGTTTTTCTAAAGATAATTCTTAATCATTGGCTCATAAAATGGTAGAATTCATCCAAAATGCTTATTGTACTGATGAGGCAATGGAAACTTAGAGGCCAAGTGACTCTCCCAAAGCTGTCAATTTGTTGTCTGGGCTGCTTCTAGGAGCCAGGACCCAATTCTAGTCCAGCGGTTCTTAATGTGTGTCCCCCAGACCAGAAGCAACGGCATTATGTGGGAACTCACTATAAATGCAAATTCTTACGTAGCCCCCCACTCCCACCTCCTGAATCAGAAACTCTGGGATGGGGCTCAGCACTCCGTGTCTGAACAGGCTCTCCAGCTGATTCTCATCCTCACTCAAGGTTGAGAACATCCCACTCACTTCACTCATGTGCCTGCCTCACCCCTACAGGTGTTTGATCTGTGAGGATCGAAAGAGACAGTGTATGAAGAACCCCTAACATGGAATGAAGAATATCTAGCTTGGTGCCTGGCGTGCAGTTGATTCCAAAAATGTTAGTTTCCTTTCACTCTGTTTATTCATCTTGATCCCAGAAAAGGACGTTGGGTTTCCAACTTTACCCTGACGCTCAGTTGTTCAATGTGTACATATAATCGAGAAGGGATATAATTGAGAAGGCCAACAAAATGGGTCACATCTAACACGGTGAGGAGACCAAAAAATGAAATCAAATCAGGAGAGAAGAAAGAGACTGAAATTCTTCAGTCTAAGAAAATAAAGGCTGAGAGGAGACACAATCAAAACTATAAAATCTTGGACTTCCCTGGTGGCACAGTGGTTAAGAATCCGCCTGCCAATGCAGGGGACACGGGTTCGAGCCCTGGTCCAGGAAGATCCCACATGCCGCGGAGCAACTAAGCCCGTGCGCCACAACTGCTGAGCCTGTGCTCTAGAGCCTTTGAGCCACAGCTACTGAAGCCCGCGCGCCTAGAGCCTGTGCTCCGCAACAAGAGAAGCCACCGCAATGAGAAGCCCGCGCACCGCAACGAAGAGTAGCCCCTGCTCGCCGCAACTAGAGAAAGCCCGCGCGCAGCAACGAAGACCCAACGCAGACAATAAATAAATAAATAAGTTAAAAAAACCCCAAAACTATAAAATCTTAGACAGAAGGTGTGAAAAGTGAGAATTTTGTTCAGGATATATTCCTTCCTTCTCTGGCCCACCTGCATGGGAAAACAGTACCTCCACATCCCATGGATGCTGGGCTTGGCCATGTGGTTTGTTTTGGCCAATGGAATGTGGGCAGAGCCGACACACTGTCAATTCTGTGTGTGTGTTTGTGAGCTCTGCACCTGGGCCTCTGGAAGATTCTGACCTCCACCAGGAGAAGAACGTGACCCGGGTAGCCACTAGCCCTCATCCTGGACCACAGAAGGAGCCCTGTGGAGCAGACCCACAGGCTGGAACCAATTCCAGCTGACCTGCAGACCCACAGCCATAAATACATGCTTAGTGTGGTATGCTGCTGAGTTGCGGGGTGCCCTTTTATGCAGCATTATTGCAGCAAAAGCTGACCACCCGGTATATCTGGTGAAAAACTTTTATAATTCCCTAAATGCAAGGACCAGGCATCTAGACATTGTTCTGTGTGAAACTTCAAAAGAGAAACCATTTCTATCTGGTCCCTCTTCTTTAAAGCCTCCATTCTCACTCTCGATGTCCCCTCCCTCCGTTGCCCCCGATTGTTTGGTTTCAGTCATACACTGTGGGTAGATTTTCCCCATCTCCTTATTTCCTCAAAATGAGCTGTCCTTTGGGCCATTCCTCAGAGTTTTACTTCCTCTCCAATGATGATGATAGTAATTAAAACTAATAATAAATAGTGCTTTCTACGAGGTAGGGAATGTTCTAAGTGCTTGACAAAGTTTAACTCATTTAATTTTCACAGCCATCTATGTGGTAAGTACTATTTATTAATTTCCATTCTGTAGATGAAGAACTAAGGCAACAGAAATTAAGTAATGGCTCCAAATAGCACAGGGTTAGTAAGTGGAGAAGTGAGGATTCAAGCCGGGTAAGTTGACCCTCCACTCCAAGCTCTTTGCCGTTGTCTTTTCCTTTTTAGTGGTGGGTTAAATGAATCAGCTAATCTACGTTAACATTAATTAGTTATCCAGTATTGGTTTATTATTTCCTCAGATACCATAAGGTCAGGGACTTCCCTGGTGGTCCAGTGGTCAAGACTCCACGCTGGCAGTGCAGGCGGCGCGGGTTCAATCCCTGGTTGGGGAACCACGTGCTGCGGGGCCGAATAAACCCCCCAAAACCATAAGGCCATAACTCATTACGTGTGTAGAGGGCGCCCTGAAGAAATGAATCTAATGATGGAATTTCGCCCTGTGACATGCCACTAAGGAGATAATTTGAAGGAGATATTTCTTCCCATGCCCCTCGAATCACACTCTAATTTCAAGAGGGCCAAAGAATTAGCAAACTCAGACTTTGAAAGAAGAAATTTTGGCAAAAAAAAGGAAGTGACTCTTGTCTTTGGACAGTGCATTCTCCACATGCAAATCACATGACTGTCAATGCACACCTGAGTGTTGCGGAGGGGGGGGCCCTCCTACCAGGTGCCTCCCCAGGATTTCAGACGCACCTCCTCATGCTTGTCTGGATCCTGGCAGCTTCGGTTCTATTGTTCCTGCATCGTGTCTGGATACAAAACTCCATCTCCTCGGTGGTTCCTGCAAGAATATCAATGAGACTAAGCATATGATTGTTTTCTATTTTTACTGAAAACATGTTAAGACACAGAGGAGGGGATCACATCGCAGATCACACAGTCTCTGCCATCTCACGAGACCCCATCCAGCACCTCGGGTCACCCCCCCCTTTCCAAAACCACGACACTCTCTGTACACAGAGCATTGGGTGGGCAGTCCCCAAGCTTTGGCTGCTTCTCTCAAGAGGACCAGGCCCACCAAGCCATCTGTTTCTCTAGCTTTTAGCTACCCTTTCCCCTAAAATTCTGATAAATCCAAATTTCTCTATCTTGTTACAGTAAGAAGTACTAAGGAAAGTGGTGGGCTATGATACCATCCTCCCACAAGAAAATCTACTCGAAATGAATAAAACAGTTCAGCAAAATTGGTGGGTAAAAGATCAATATACAAACAGCAATAGCATGCTGATATACCAGAAACCAACAATTACATAACCTTAATTTATTATTATTCCATTAATAAATAACAAATGAATCAATGCCATTTAGCCTATTTACCAGAACTATAGGGTACCTAGTGATAAGTCTAACAGAAGATATCTAATAGAACAATTTAACTCTTCCTTTGAAGGAGAGTGGATTAAATAAACTGGATTATTCATACAGCAGAATTCTGTATAGCAACTAAAATGAATGATCCAAGACTCTCCTATATATCTACATAGCTCAATCTTGAAAATATAATATTGAGTGAAAAAAGCAATTTGTAAAATGTACACATAGTATAAAATTCCTGTAGGGACTTACCTGGTGGCACAGTGGTTAAGAATCCGCCTGCCAATGCAGGGGACATGGGTTCAATCCCTGGTCCGGGAAGATCCCACATGCCGTGGAGCAACTAAGCCCGTGCACCGCAACTACTGAGCCTGAGCTGTAGAGCCAGTGAGCCACAACTACTGAAGCCCACGTGCCTGGATCCCGTGCTCCACAACAAGAGAAGCCACCACAATGAGAAGCAGGCGCACCGACCGCAATGAAGAGTAGCCCACCCACCCCAGCTCACCGCAACTAGAGAAAGCCCGCGTGCAGCAATGAAGACCCAATGCAGCCAAAAATAAATAAAATAAATAAATTTATTAAAATAAAATAAAATTTATGTAAAAATTTAAAACCTACAATTGAATATACAAATATACATCTGCATGAGAATGAAATTCACCTATTATTTTTTTTAAGATTTTTTTTGATGTGGACCTTTTTTTTAAGTCTTTATTGAATTTGTTACAATATTGCTTCTGTTTTTTATGTTTTGGTTTTTTGGCCACGAGGCATGTGGATTCTTAGCTCCCCGACCAGGAGCATTGGAAGGAGAAGTCTCAACCACTGGACTGCCAGGGAAGCCCCAAAATTCACCTATTTTCAAGACGAGGCTACCTCTAAGAAAGAAAGGATTGGAAAAGTGGACTTCCTTTAAAAAATTCTAAGAGGATTGTATACCTCAAATTTATACAGTGTTATATGTCAAATATATTCGATAAAAAAAATTCTAAGAGGGAAAGACGTTCTATGGTGATATTATGTTACTTTCATATAATGTGCATATGATTAATGCATATTAATATAACAATAGATATATATTACTTTTTGGTATTTATACGTATGAAATATTTTATAATTAGAAATTGAAATGGAAATTTTATATGGGTTCAAAAAAGGATTTCAATGAGATAACACTGAAAAACCTTTCCTCTTCTTTAATGACTTTATTTTGCTCTAATCATGTATATTTCTAAATGTCCAAGACAAAAAAAGGAAAATGAAAATTTGGTCCTTAGCAGGAAGCTAGAGAGACTAACCAAATGTTGTAAAATAAGAGATCAAACTCCTTGATTGAAATTTTACCATTATGGAAAGATCAGATCAGATGTGCAATAACTTGCCCTTATTTTGAGAGGTTTTTAGGTAATCCTGAAACAGGGCAGGTCACTTAACAATCCTGCACCTCAGTTTTCAGATCTAGTGGCTGATCTAAGAAGTCCCATCCAGGTCTAACATTTTATGAGATCCTAGAACCCTACGCTCTTCATGTGAGCTTCGAACTCAGATCAGCTTGCCTGGAAGGGCCTGCTCCTGGCAAAAGTTAAAAGCAGTCTCTTTTCTGTCAGCTGGAGAGAATCAAACAGGGAAGGCTCAGAATACAGAGGACAATGTGGAGAGGAAATCAACACCTAGACTTGGCAGATCAATTAAGAACCGGCAGTGAGGGGAAGGATGCTGAGGATGTCAGTCCTGCAGGTAAGACGATGACTGCCCTGCCCTCTTTGACAACAGCAATGTTTAGGAAACAAGCATTATTTACTTTGTTCTTAAGTGTGGGGCTATTTTGAATTCTACTTTAACATGTATACATGCATCTCATTAACTATAGTAAAAATTGGATGGTAATTTAAATATATGCTATAAATTCAATAGTTGCAGTATGTTTGAAATGATTATTATAACGGTATAATGGTTATGGTTTTTGTTTGTTTTTTTGGCCGTGCCGTGCAGCATGCCAGATCTTAGTTCCCTGACCAGGGATCGAACCCGCGCCCCGTGCACTTGGAAGCGTGGAGTCTTAACCACTGGATGGTCAGGGAAGTCCCCAATAATGGTTATGTTTTTAAAGAAAGAGTCCTTGGTTTTTAAAAATATGTATTGAAATATTTATGGGTGAAATAATACTATGTCTTGGATTTGATTTAACATAATTAAGAGATGGAAGAAGAGGGTGAGGGTCAAACTAAAATAAGACTGGCCATGTGCTGGTAACTGCTGAAGCTGAGTGATGGGTTCATTATACCTCCTCTCTACTGTGATATATGTTTGACATTTTCCATACTATAAAAGGTAAAAATACTGTCGGTCAAATAAAATGCTTCACAAGGTAGCTTCTTTCCTCAGTTATCTCAGTTACTTGTAGAAATTCTACCCACTCTGACTTTAGGCGCCACCACTTGCCTGGGCATTTTCCCAATCTGTTCCCACAACATTTGCTTGCCATGCAATGACAAACTTTTAAATCAATGTTGAAGTGGATTTCATAATGATCGAATTCTAAGAAATTTTCAAAGATTGAAATTTTCAGCTTTTCCACGAAGGAAAACTACTATAGTCTCAAAACTACCATAAGTCTCCCATACTGGATGGACCAGTAAAGCATTTCTTATAGAAAAACTGAACTCAGATTTGTTAAGTACTTACAATATGTCAGGTATTGTTTGAGTTCACTATTTTTTATTTAAAGAAGATTGATTTAATTAGAAATACATATTATTATCTCCATCTTAGAGATGAGAAAGCTTGACCTTGCCCAGGTCATACTGCTAATATGTTTGGAGCCAGGATCCCAGTCTGCAGGTGGATAAATCCAAAGCCTGAGTTCTTTCTGCCGCATACCCTTGCTTTGTGGTCCAGCAGTATAGATACCCACTTGGAAGCTTGTTAGAGATGCACTCTCAGGCCCCATCCCAGTCCTACTAAATCAGAATCTGCATTTTAACAAGGTTCTAAGGAATTCGTGTGCACATTTAAACCATTTCAACATTGAGAAACCCTGCTCTACAAAACACCTAATAAATTTATTTCAAATAAGAATAACAGTAAGTATTTCTGCTGAGTCCTCACTATATGTCAGATTCCATTTGTTTACCTCACAACTCTATTAGAGGTGAGGAAACAGGCTTTACAGTTTAGACAACTCCAAGGTCACATAATAAGTGGCAGAGTCTAGATTTGAACTCCAATTGGTCTGATTCTGGAGCCATGACCCCATGCACCTCACTGCAAACGCTGAATCCAAACACTTTATTTCATCTAAATGATGCAAATCAGCTATCTTTTTCTTTCTTTCTTTCTTTCTTTTTTTTTGGCTGCATTGGGTCTTCAATGCTGCGCGGGCTTTCCCTAGTTGTGGCGAGGGGGGGCTACTCTTTGTTGTGGTGTGCGGGCTTCTCATTGTGGTGGCTTCTCTCTTGTTGCGGAGCATGGGCTCTAGGCATGTGGGCTTCAGTAGTTGCAGCACGTGGGCCCTAGAGCTAGAGGGCTTCAGTAGTTGCTGAGTGTGGGCTCAGTAGCTCCACAGCATGTGGAATCTTCCTGGACCAGGGATCAAACCCGTGTCCCCTGCATTAGCAGGCAGATTCTTAACCTCTGTGCCACCAGGGAAGTCCCTGCAAATCAGCTGTTTTATCACTTGATTTATCATTAACATTGTTTAATCCAATACTTAGGTTTGATGGTGTGGACAGAGTCTAAAATGTCAGACTCAATATAATATTGCTGCTATTTAAAAGCAAAATTGTAAACCATGAGGTCATATGGCAATATACTCCTTAGGCTAGAGCCGGTGTATTAAAAAATATATATGTACTAGGGTGAAAATTCTATTAGGTTACCTGTCATCATTTACCAATGGACTGAAATAAAAATGAGGTTGATTCTTCAACACAATCCTGAGATTTTCTGAGGAAGAATCGGATAGGACATTCTGCTTCCCGATTTCACCTTTACAGTACTTGGCAACTCTAACTTTCTGTTTTCTAATAGTAAAAAGTTGAAGATCATTAGAATCTCCTTAAACATCTTCGAATAAACAACCCTTTAATCTTACATGGTGTAAAATAACTGATTCATTTTGCTTATAAGAAACTTCCCACTGGGCAACTCATTCATCCTCTTTCCCATGTGGGGAAAAAAGAAACATATGTAATGTTTTTGTTGGTGCAGAATATAATAGGTTATATTCTAGGCTTACTTTTAGTAAAAGCAATAAGAAACCATAATTAGCTCTAGACTAAAGTAGACTAAATTGTTATGAACATGAAATCACCTGCAGCTCCAAAAGACAGTGCATTTCTAAAAATGCCATGGAATTTCATATTTTTTGCCTCATGTAGAGCCCCCAGAGTAGAAAAACTTAATGACCTTGATGATCTAGTGTTGGCAGATCTCAATCTATAAAGTCAGTTATTAGATATCTTCTCCTTTAGGAAGTAAAGAGGCTGGCAGAGTGTAATTCTGGAAATCTAAGAAGTAAGCGGCATTAAAATCACTATTCTTTTGAAAAGGTAATGGACTTGAACTTCAGAGTATCTGATTACAAGGAAATGAGATCCTCCAAAAACATATGTAAGAACTATCCAGCTAACAATATATTAATCAGTGAACCTTTTTCTTTCTTCTTTTTAGTGGGAAAGAACAGATTAAAACAACAATGACAACTAAGCATTCTAAAAATCCTAATTGTTCTGTATTAAAAATGTATAAATAATTAAAATGTTTAGATGAAGAAACATTCTTCTAGCCTAAAAGATAAGTCTCTTTGTTTTCCCTGTGTCTCACAGAGCATCTACTCCATGTGAATGTGGATTGATTTACAGGTTGTTACCCTTTCATTCATCACCCATTTTCCAGGAATGAACATGGATATTGTGGTGAGGAGCTCAGTCCAAAATGAAAAGACAATTCTAATTATTGTCTTATTCTGGAATTTAAAAAACTATTCAGGGCATATTATTTTTCAGTGATACATTTATAAGCAAATGAAACATTTTTTCTTTGTGAACTGTAATCCTCAAGTATGCTTGTACACAAACACACACAAATGCATACACAAGCATTTATTTTTTAAAAAAGAGGGGCACGGATTTCATTTTAGACCCAGAAGTAGAGGAGATTCTCTTCTGCTGTTTCCTATGAAGGGGGAAAAAAAAAAGCCCCTAAAAATGTCTATTTCCATCTTCTCCTGTCAGGTATTTCCCCATCTCTTTCTTTGTCTAAGGTATGAAGTTCTGTCAGGGCTCACCTGATAAAAATCCTAGGTGAGTGGTAGGAGAGAGGTTAGATCTGTAATTTAGAGGGACTAGTGACTGAAAAGTGAATTAAATACCCATCATTGTATTCATTCTAAGGAGGTACTTAGAGTGAGATAAAAATGACTCAAAGGAAAGCAAAAAAACCAAGATTTGGTGTTTCTTTTCCCTCTAATTGGATCCCTGGATCTCCTGCTGGAGAGTAAGAAAGGACTTACTCTTACTTGTAAGCAAGGACTCTGCCAATTCTAGCATTACCGTTTTGTCTCAAATGTCAGGGATGTTACCAAAAAAAAAAATTCATACATCACGTAGGGGAGGGCACTCTTTAACCTCTGAAGTTCGTTCTGACACTTTTATTTTTCAAGTTGTTCATCAAGTCAAATTTTAAGGGGCCACTCATCGCCTTGCTTATTTCCTTTTTCTTTTGGTTTTGGCTTTTCAGCTGGCATTAGTATCAACTGTGATTGCCAGCATTTGGTGCAGTGGGTGAAGCAAGTCTTGTTTGAAAATCTGCCAGAGGCAGCCTGTGGAAGCTGGTACAACAGGAAGCAGCTTGAGGGGTGGCTGCTTTGTCTCAGTTCTCAAACTCAGAGGGAGGCATCCCTGGCAGAAAGAGGAAGTGGCCTGCATCCCCCACCTCAGCCCTCCAGAAGGTTCCCCTCCCTAAGCAGTTTTCTGCAGAGCTCTTGTGCCTGACAAATGATTGCTTTTCTTTTTTTTTCTTTTTAAAATAAATTTATTTATTTATTTATTTAGTTTTGGCTGTGTTGGGTCTTTGTTGCTGCTCGTGGGCTTTCTCTAGTTGTGGTGAGCGGGGGCTACTCTTTGTTGCGGTACGCGGGCTTCTCATTGTCGTGGCTTCTCTTGTTGCAGAGCACGGGCTCTAGGCACGCAGGCTTCAGTAGTTGTGGCACGTGGGCTCAGTAGTTGTGGCTTGCAGGCTCTAGAGCTCAGGCTCAGTAGTTGTGGCACACGGGCTTAGTTGCTCTGCGGCATGTGGGATCTTCCCGGGCCAGGGCTCGAACCCGTGTCCCTTGCATTGGCAGGCAGATTCTTAACCACTGCGCCACCAGGGAAGCCCTGATTGCTTTTCTTGAGATACAGAAATACCTAACTGTGGCCTTGAGGAAACTGATGAGTAAGCAGAGGATGATGGCTGACAGAGAGAGAGGAGAGACGTAGCTCCCGAGAGATGGAAAGCTGGAGAGAGGAGATGTCCCTTCTCTGACTAGTGTTCCATTTCCTACTTCCAGGCGCCCGGGCTCAGCTGAATTAGAAACAAAACCAAAAAGGATATCTGGGGTACACCCTGGGGTATCTCAGCAGGATCTAAGACTTCCCCATACAACAGCAGGATACTACTGAATATTATTGAGAAACCTAAAGAGGCCCAGAGCCTTCAAGAATAGGTAAATCAGTATTCAGGCAACCTGTTAAAGTAGCAAGAGGACGTGAAATACTGTTATATCAAAAAGTGGTTAAAATATTGTAAAAGAGAGCTCCTGCTTTCCGGTGTTGAAGAATTTTTTTGTATCCCCTTCTCCTCTTGAAACACACACACACATCATCATCATCATCATCATCATCATCCTGAAATTTTAGAAACCTGGTGACAAGCAGTAAATCTGTTCCTTTATTCATACCTTCAACAAATCTTCACTGAACGTCTGCTATGTTCTAGGCACAAAGTGCTTGGGGTACATTAGTGAAGCTCTCAAGAGCTTAAGTTCCAATAAATAAGTAAATTCTACAGTCAGCCCTCTGTATCTGCAGGTTCCATGCCCACAGATTCAACCATCCTCATATTAAAAATATTTGAAAAAAATTCCAGAAAGTTCCAAAAAGCAAAACTTGAATTTGCCATGTGCAGGCAACTATTTATATAGCATTTACGTTGTATTTACAACTATTTTCTCAGCATTTACATTGTATTAGGTATTATAAGAAATCTAGAGATGATTTAAAGTATATGAGAGGATGTGCATAGGTTAAATGCAAATACTACCCCATTATATATAGTTGAGCATCCATGGATTTTGGTATCTGTGGGTAGGTCCTGAACCAATCCCCTGCAGATATCGAGGGATGACTGTACTATGTTAGGAGGTAATAATCAGTACATTTTATACTATGTTAGAAGGTAGTAAGTGTTATGGAAAACAAAAAGGCAAGCAAGGTAAGAAGAACCTGGAATTGCAGGGGTGAAGATTTAAGTTGCAGCGTTGAATGAAGTGGTCAGGGTAGACCTCATTGAGAGGCTGAGAACTGAGCAAAGACATTGGAGGAGGAGAGGGAGTTAGCCAAGTAGCTATCTGGGGGAAGATATTGGTTTGGGCAGCTCCTTATCTCCTTCAAGGCAGAGGGAACAGCTAAATCAAAAGGATACACAATATGTTTAAGGAACAGCAGTGGAGCCAGTGTGGCTCGATGGGAGAAACTGAGGGACACGGTGGAGCAGAAAAGTCCAGAGAGGCAGTGGGGGCCAGATTCTGTAGAGCCTTGTGGGTCATTGTAAGGACTTTGGCATTTACTCTGATTGAAATGAGGAGCGACTGTGGGGTTTTGAGTAGAGGAGTAACATGATCTGATTTTTTTTTCAGGTGTGGGGGGGTGACGCTGGCTTACAGGATCTTAGATCTCCAACTAGGCATTGAACCCAGGCCTCGGCAGTGAAAGCACCAAATCCTAAACACTGAACCACCAGTGAACTCCTTCTGGTCCACCAGGGAACTCCTTTTTAAAGGATCTCTCCAGCTACCATGTTGAAGAGCCTTTCACAGCAATTCAGGCAAGAGATGATAGCTCAAAGTGGTATCAGAGAACGAGTGATAAGAAGTTGGATTGTGGGTATATTTTGAAGGTAGAGACTCCAGGATTCCTAATGGATTCAATTGTGGAGTGTGAAAGGAATGGAGGAGTCAAGAATAGCTCAGGCAACAAGGAGCCGCTACCTAGTGGGGAAGGTGATGGGTGAAGCGGGATTTGAGCGGAGAGGTCAGCAGCTCAATGTGGAGCATGTTGAGTTTGAAACGTGCTGTTAGACATCCAAGTGGAGATGTGGAAGAAGCAGTTGGGTGACTTCCCTGGTGGCTCAGTGGTTAAGAATCCGCCTGCCAGTGCAGGGGACATGGGTTTGATCCCCGGTCTGGGAAGATCCCACATGCCGCGGAGCAACTAAGCCCATGCACCACAACTACTGAGCCCGCGTGCCACAACTACTGAAGCCTGCGCACCTAGAGCCTGTGCTTCGCAACAAGAGAAGCCACCACGATGAGAAGCCCATGCAACGCAACAAAGAGTGGCCCCTGCTCAACGAAGAGTAACTAGAGAAAGCCCGTGTACAGCAACGAAGACCCAATGCAGCCAAAAATTAAAAAAAAAAAAAAAAAGCAGTTGGATGTATTAATCTGGAGCTCTAGATGGAGCTCTGGGCTGGAGAGAGAAACCTGGGAGTTTTTATCATACAGATGGAATTTAAAGCAACAAGACTGCATGAGATCACCAAAGGAGTGAGTATAGATAAGAGGAACAAAGCCTGAGCCTAGGAGTCCTGTAATATTAAGTGGTCAGGAAAATGAGGAAATGGTGGAGGAGACTGAGCTAGTGAGGCAGAAAAAAACCCAAGAGAACATTGTGGCCCGGAAGCTATGTGAAGAAGGATATTTAGAAGGGGTGATCAGCGGTACCATATGCTGCTGAAAGGTCAAGAAAGATGAGGAAGGCGAATTTACCATTGGATTTAGCAACAAGGAGATCATTGATAAGAAGAATAAGAGCAGTTTCTGTGGAGTCATGGGGTAAAAGTCTGATTGAAGTGGGTTCTAAGGGCTAAGGGGAAGAGGAATCAAAGACAGCATATAAAGACAAATATTTTAAAGAGTTTTGCTGTAAAAGGGAGGAAAGAAATATAGCAGTAGCTGGTGAAGGAGCAGGGTTAAGAGAAAATGATCCAGTTGAAATCAATAAATGATTATATAGAGAAAGGAGGGAGAATTGTTGGAGCAATGTCCTCGAGTGGAGGAGAGGAAATGAAATCTAGTGCACAAGTGGCGAGATTGCTTTAGTGTAAGGGTATGGATTATTTGTCTATGATAACTGGCAGGATAATTATTATGACAGTGCAGGCACTGGAAGGGGGTATATGTGTTAGTGGAAATCTGTGGAAGTTCTAAAAGTCTCCAAGTAGGGGAAAAAAAAAAGAACACGTAACAAAGGATTAGGAGTCAGAATGACTTTGGATATCTCAGGGACAACACTAAAATCTAGCAGACAAGGGGTCAAGGCCTTGAAAAACCTAAGGGAAGATAATTTGCCACCTAAGAATTCTATACCCAGCCAAACTATCACTGAGTATAGACTACATGCATTTTCAAACAGACAAGGTGAGCTCGATATCTTCTGTTTGCCCCTCCAGATCCACTCTGCACCCTTCTCTATCCTTCTTTGTGCTCAGGTAGGTAAACCTGCATGGATTGCTTTGCTTGAGTTTTTTGCCCTCTGGCTTCTGGTAGGGTTGCAAATGTGAGACACTGGCAGGATACCGCAGGGCAGAAAGAGCGGTTAGTGCTGTGTTCCTTTACTCAAAGCCACAAATCTTGCTGATCAACACTTTTCCTATAGCTGCAGCTCTCTGGATTCTAGCAAACATCCCTTCCTTTTTCCCCTTCAGCCCTAAATCTTCCTGCTGTTGCTAGCCGCATCCCTTCGGATCAGTCACACCTTTGTAAATAGTTCCTTCATTAAGCTTTCATCTGGGCCTTGATTGAATACACAGGTCTCCAAAAATGTAGCCATACACTTTTTTCTCATAAAACTAATGGAGAAAGTTCTCCACTAAGATAAGAAAGAAGACGACACAGGAATGAGGCAGAGAATCTGCAGAACAATGGTGAAAGGAGATTCCAGGATGAAATTAGGAATCGCTTTTGTATTACGTACAAAGAACAACCAATTCCAACTGCAGCAGAAGGGATGGCAATGACAGTGCAGCAATTCCACACCCGCTGCGGGGTTTGTGGACCCGACTGAAGAGTGGGAGGGAGCACTGTTCACCTGACACACCCCACCGCGCCCAGCTGCAGCCTAGGGCTGCGGAGTGGGTGGCGGGAAACACTTCAGCCCGCTGAGCTCAGGAAGACTGGGTCTGCAGCACGGTAGCCCGCCGGGCCACCTGCGCACGCGCATTTCCCCCTCGCCGGCCGGCGGCCTGCTGCGCACGCGCAGTTCGCCGTCGCTCGCTCCGTCAGTCCCTGCAGGGCCTGGGCCCCACCCCCGCAGGCCCCGCCCCGCCGCCGTGCGCCGAACGCTGCATATCCGGGTTCTCGCGTCCGCCGCCGCCGCCGCCTGGCTCATTCAGCTTTGCCGGGACCGGTGAGATTCCCGACCAAGATGGCGGCTGTGGGGCGAGTCGGCTCTTTCGGTTCCTCTCCGGCGGGATTAACCTCGACTTACACGGGCGGCCCCTTGGCCAACGAGCTAACCTCGGGCAACGGCGGCGCCGCGGCAGGGGACGACGAGGACGGGCAGAACCTTTGGTAAGGACCGCACTCTTACCCGGTCCCCGCCGGTACCCCCGGGCCGGGGACGCCCCGGGGTCGCGTGCCCGCCGGAGCTCGGCGCCCGGCCCAGGCCGCCGCGTTCTCGGCCGCCCCCGCCCGGGCGCGCGAGGCCGGTGCCGTTCCTCCCGCGCGGGGCTCCAGCCTGAGCGTGCGCCTTGCTCCCCGCCAGGTCCTGCATCCTCAGCGAGGTCTCCACCCGTTCGCGCTCCAAGCTCCCCGCGGGGAAGAACGTGCTGCTGCTGGGTAAGTGCCCCCACTTGCTCCGCCCTGCGCGGTCCCCCAGCGTGGCCTGGGTCTGGGTCCGCCCGCCGCTCTCTGGCTCGCTTTGTGCGGACAGCCGGGGCTGGCCCCGCTCCGCCGCCCGACCTGTGGCTGACAGCTGGGGGAGGAGAACAGGGACCCCTGCCCCGGGACCTGCAGGGACCCGCCCTCCCCTGAAAGTTTCTCCTCCCCTGGGTGTGTGGGGTTGGCCCTGACAGCTTCCTCCGGGAAGGACAATGCGATAGCCCATCTGAGAGATTCTAGTGGCTTGGGGTTTACCTAGAAAATAAGGACGGTTTTTCTTTCATGACAAAAATTGGTAGCAGGAGGCTCTTCGCGATAGCTCCAGTGCAAATGGCATGCCATCAATATTTAATAGCCGGCTCTTTGTATAATTTACAGAAGCTAGAAATGAGACCTGGTGTAGTCGTGATAAATGTAATTATTTGATTCATCTTTTACGGGTACAGTGGGCTCGTGTTGCAGCTGTCTTTTTCGCTGTCACTTGTAATTCTGAAATTTGTACAGTGCAGTAAACGTTTACCTTTCTCGTTCAGTCCCTTCGGCCTGATGGGTGTAATAAAGAGAAATGGTCTAATGTCTCAAATCTCCTGATTGTTCTATATTCCCTATGCTCTCTGGAAGTTACGTATTTTGTTTCTTTACTGACTGTGGGGGTGGACGTGGAGAACAATTCACAGGTTCACATTTTTGCAGACTTAGCTCCAAAGTAACATAGAGATTCTTTCATATTCTTTAGATGTGAAAATTTGAAGTTGGCTTATAGGAGGATCGCTGAATTTTAAAACTTTGGTACTGATGTCTCAAGACTTTTTAATGTTCATTTAAAAACAGGAAGGGAAACAAAGAAGTCAAATGATACTTGTCAGGGTCCGCTTTTAATGGGAATGTTTAGATAGAAACAAATTATTTTTCATGAACTCTTGACAATCTACAATATATGATTCTTGGAGTTATTTATTTTAAGTTACTGGAGCTAGTTGAAAAATTAGTGTTACCTTTTATTTTTTTTGATATATATCACTTTATTTATTTATTTTTATTTTTGGCCGTGTTGGGTCTTCGGTGCTGTGCTCCGGCTTTCTCTAGTTCCGGCGAGCGGGGGTTACTCTTTGTTGCGGTGCGTGGGCTTCTCATTGCGGTGGCTTCTCTTGTGGAGCACAGGCTCTAGGCGCGCGGGCCTCAGTAGTTGTGGCACGCGTGCTCAGTAGTTGTGGCACACGGGCTTAGTTGCTCCACGGCATGTGGGATCTTCCCGGACCAGGGCTCGAACCCGGGTTCCCTGCATTGGCAGGCGGATTCTTTACCATTGTACCACCAGGGAAGTCCCTACCTTTGTTTTCAATGTGATTGAAAGTACCTACTGCGGATTCACCTGGGTTCATTCATGACCGTATTACATATTAGTCCTATGATCTTAAGCAAGTTCTTTGACTTCTATGACCCTCAATTTCTTCTTCCTTAAAATGGATGTTATAGAAATAATAATGCCTACTTCCTAGTGTTATGGGAAGAACTGAATGAGATAATGTTTGTGAAGTGATAACAGCACAGTGACTTTTTGTGATGAGTCTCTTAACTGGATTAGAAAATATTTTGTCAGAACTCTTTTTAAAAATTGAGTTAGTGCCTACGTAACTGATAATTATAGGGCAGAGATAGATTAGGATCCAAGAGCAAAAAAAAATGCAGAAAATGTTTTCAGGTTACTAGTTTAAACAAATTACTATTAAGTGCTAAACTAAAATGGACCTAACACAAAGTGACCTCATTGAAGTGGGTTATGTTTCAAATACTCTAAGTTAAATAAGACTTCTTTTCAAATACTGCCATTGTGAAGATAAGATTCCTGAATTTTGTTTTCATTTTATAAGTTCCTCCCAATTATTCCTGTGCATTAGATGTTAGTTACATGGTTCTGTTTTTAGTGAAACAAAAGTGACAGTTTTGTTCATTTATTAACGTTCCTACTTTGCACTGAGGTTGCACCATGCTTTTTTTTTTAAACCCTTTTTTTAATCTGCTTTTGACACTGGGTCAGTGCATATGGCTGAATATATTTAGAGGCTCTAGACCTCCATCCTTCCAAACTTAGAATAGATTAAATTTCCTTTTATATAAGCTTTTTTTTTTTTAATTTATTTTATTTTTTGCCCACACCATGCGGCACACAGGATCTTAATTCCCCAACTGGGGATCAGACCTGTGCCCCTTGCAGTGGAAGTGCAGAGTCTTAACCACTGGACCACCAGGGAAGTCCCTTATATGAGATTAATAGTTCATAAAGCTCCATCTAGTATCAAGTTATATAAGCTTAAAATTAAAAAAATTTTTTGAGTACTGTTACTATTGGGACTTTCATCAAAGTCCTTTTCAGCTTTGGAAAAAGCTGATAACAGATTTTTATACTGATTACATAAATAGGGTTAATTTTCTAGAATACCTCTAAAGATTTCTTAAAGACATTTTACCATCACATATTATGGCCGCATTCAGTTTATGCTGGTAGAGGGGAGAAATAGAGAAATAGGGATTGTGGTTTTCTTTGTTACGAGTTTGAAGGTGCTAGGCAGGAGGATGCTTGGCCCTAGTGTGTCTTTCATGAATTATGGTAATCTCTGGAGTCTTGTATTTAAAAAACCAAATCTAAGACTATAACAAGGTTTTACATTTCCAGCAACTGTATAGAATAGGAACATTGATCAAGGCTTAAGTACCCCAAACACAAATTGCAGTTTAACTTTACCTTGCTACACGGCCTCCCCTCCCACTGCCTGTGGGTGAAAGGGGTCAGAACTAGCAATGTGTGCATGTGTGTGAGCCATCCTCAAAGCATTTTCATACGAATCTTAGTTTGCCTCCTCTGTCCCCCTTTTCCCATTCCCCCCAAAACCTGGGAGATAGATGTTAACACCAATTATAGATGAGGTACTGAATCTTAGAGACCTGTTCAGTGAGTTTTCCGAGGTCACACAGCTTTTAAAGACCGTGCCTTCTGTGGCTCTGGCCTGGTTTTCCAACTTGATAGAAGTTCCTTGAAGGGAGGAAGTGCCACGTACTCTTCCTACTGCATAACTTTTTTAAAAGGCCATCTTTGAGTAAAAATACTAATGATTATTTTAAAGTAAAATCCAAATATTTGTTGCATTCTAGGATGTAGCTTAATGAGGGACACGTCTGTTGCCATGGCATTTGTGCTGAAGCAGTCATTTACTCTACCCGGGCCTGACCCCTAGTGAAACCCAGAAACACTATGGCATTAGCATTTAACCATTGTTTCATGAAAGATTTTGAGAATGAACTTGTTTGTTCTTAGTATTAAAAGGAAAAACTTTTTTAAAAAAATATTTATTTATTCATTTGACTGCGTTGGGTCTTAGTTGTGGCACGTAGGGTCTTTCGCTGTGGCGTGAGGGCTTGTGGGCTCTGGAGCGCACGGGCTCAGTAGTTGTGGCGCGCTGGCTTAGTTGCCCCACTGCATGTGGGATCTTAGTTCCGACCAGGGATCGAACCTGCGTCCCCTGCATTGGAAGGTGGATTCGTAACCAGTGGGCCACCAGGAAAGTCCCTAAAAGGCAAAATTTCTTGTGCATGTATTTTAAGTAGGATTTAACTTATAAATGGTCCTTTTAAGAACTGTTTTTTCCTCTTTATCCTTTATATTTAATCAAACTTTATTACAATGATTGTAATGATATGTATTTCAATAGCTGTTTTTGAGGGCACTTTCTCCATACCTTGGTTACTTAACCATGTTTTGATAAGAAAACTACCTAAGGAAAAATAACAACAACAATGATACCTAAAATTTATAGAGCACTTACCTGTACCAGCCACATAAGGATTGTTTACATACCGTGATTATCCCCTTAAAGATCAGGAAACAAACACAGAGCTGTTAAGTAAATTGCTGTGAGGTTACATAGCCAGAAAGGGGCAAAATCAGGATTCTCAATTGTGCAGCCTGGCTCCACTGGACTGTCTCTCTACAGGAAGAGAGCTTTCTTTGTAGGAAAAGCAAAAAGATGTTTAGCAGTTATTAAGGAATTTTATCTGATTCTCGTGATGTAATCTGTCTCACTGCAAAAAAATCTCACTGATAAAGATTAATTGAATTCATTGTCTGTGAAGATACATGTGTAGCCCTGGACCCCAGCACAGTGCCTGGCTTATAGATAAGACATCAGTATAACTTCCTGATTTAAGGCCAGCATGAATTAATGAAAACTAGTTGGCCCTTCGGTAAATCATGTAAGCCTCATCTTTCTCATCTGTAAATTAAGATATTTGGATTTAGTCATCTCAAGTCTTATCTCTTCTGACATTCTGTAATTATTTCTAATTGTAAAGCTTGTGAGTTGTATATTTTTAAAGAAATGTTTTGAGAACATATTGCAATTGCGTTTAAATTAATAAAGTATTTCTTTGTATACGTGGGCTGTTTGATTCCACTCAGGGAAGAAATCTCGAGTCTGCATTTTTCCCCGAAGGTGCTAATTCAGGATAGTGTGCAGCCAAAAACCCCACAAAATACTGAGCATCATCAGGAGTAAAACTGGTTTCTATTATGTTTGAATTATTGCAAGTAGGAAACCTCAGGATATACACTGGACTAGAGATCTGTTCAGAGAAGTGACTTGTCAAGGAAGTAAATGGTTTTCTGTGTGAGGACTTACTCTAAAAATAATGAGATTGTTCAGTCAGAAACTTAATTTTGGGAGAAGCTGGGATTAAAGATCCCCAAGGTTATATGACTTGTGGGAAACACAGATTTTTATCAGTAGGTGCTGTTTTCTGGCATGATTGGTTATGGGAATGTGAGGCAAGGAATAGTGTTACCACATATATGATACTGGACTGGTAATTTTCAAAGGATTAACGAAACTATTGCCTGTTATGTGTTACTACTGCTAAAAAATATAAAATGTTTTTGAGAGTCCAATGGCATATTGATATTTTATGATGCTCAGCAATTTATTAAGGCCACATAGTAAATAATCCAGGCTCTGTGAGCCATAATGGTCTCTGTTGTAACTACTCAACTCTGCCCTTGTAGCACCCAAAGAGCCATAGATAATGCATAAGTGGATGGGTGTGGCAGTATTTAGTAAAATTTTATTTACAAAAACAGGCAGCACCTCCCAATGCAGGGGACACGGGTTCGAGCCCTGGTCTGGGAAGATCCCACATGCCGCGGAGCAAATGGGATTGTGAGCCACAACTACTGAGCCTGCACGTCTGGAGCCTGTGCTCCACAACAAGAGGCCGCGACAGTGAGAGGCCCGCGCACCACGATGAAGAGTGGCCCCCACTTGCCACAACTAGAGAAAGCCCTCGCACAGAAACGAAGACCCAACACACCCAAAAATAAATAAATAAATTAATTAAAAAAAATAAATAAAACAGGCAGCAGACCAGATTTGGCCTGTGGGCTCATTTGTAGACCCCTGCTTTAGGCTATTACGGGCATCAATTTTATCAGTAAGCACAGGTGCCAGTTAATAGAGGTTTCTGGTTAATGGAATATGATGTTTGGCCCCTAATAGGTGCTCAGTAAATAAACGTTGGATGATTGATGACCAGCTTTTACTTTATTACAGCTAGAGGTATAGTTTCAATGCAGGTTTAAGAAATGTCAAGAGTGGTTCATATATTTCCCCTTAGTGCTGCTGTCAAAAACAGAAAACAGAGCTGGAAGAACTACAGATGTCGACCAGTACAGTGGTAATTCAGCTGGTGTGAAGTCCATGTGAGAGGTCAACAAAAGTACTTTGAAAATGCAAAACACACAGGAGCTTTGAGTTGGGAAAAAGAAAAGACCCAAGTTCAGCATGGGACTGTTACTATTGAGTGACCATGGACTAACATTTTGGGGCCTTATTTGTAAAGTCAGGGCAGTGGCTGTTAGACTTCACAGGTAACCTCTTTATTTATTTGTTCATCAAGCATTTATTAGAACGTGCTGTGCATAAAATGCTCTGCTGGGTCATCTGGAGGAAACGGGGCTCACTAGGTCCGTGCCCTCCAGGAGCTTATAACCTTCTGTGGGAAAAGACTCAAAAGTATATAGTAAAAAAATCAAATGTCAGTCTGAAATAATTGCTAAATAGCTTACATAAGTTTTTATGGAAAAGGTGGTATCTGAGTAAAATTTTGCTAAGTAGGGTGGGGAGGAGGACACTGCAGGACTAAGGGAACGTGTTGCTGTAGCTAAAAACCTGGTGAAAAGGCCCAGGGCGCTCAGGTGTGGAAGAGTCCTTAACTAGAGGCCCCCCAGGTGTGGGAGTCAGCCCTTCCTACCATTCGAAGCTGTGGGATTGTGGGCAAATTACAGCCTCCTAACTGAGATTCTTTCATAGTTCCTGGGATTAAAAGAGCTGAAAGAAATTATGTGTAACATACCTTCCTCTTAAAATTAGTATTCACTATTTTAAATTATAAAAGTAATACATGTTTCTTGCCAGAGAGAGAGGAAAAAAAATTTATGAGGATAGGAATGTTCATTTTTTCTATGTGTATATTTGTTTTTTAAACAAAATAGGCTCATACCTTGTATTTTGAAGTCAGATGTTTTTTCTTTATGTATCAGAGGGTTTTTTTTGCGTGGCAGTAGATATGGATTTCTTCCCTTTTAATGACTGAATAAAATATATGGCTCTATCATAATTATAAGATTGGTAAACAGATTATTATTGCTATACCCCATTTTCCACTTGCCAAATACTATCTTTGGGATAAATTCTTGTAAGTTGAATTGCTGGGTCAAAAGTATATATATTTTAAGTCTTTTTGTATATTACTAAACAGTATTTTTGGAAAGCTGTACCATTCTACATTCCCACCATCAGTATGTGAAAGTACTTGTTTGTCTAGCACTATTGCTGACATCAAGGATTATTCATTTTAATCTTTGCCTATCTGGTAGGTAGGTTAAAAATTCGCATGTTAATTTAAAGGCAATTTTATTGTAAAATATATTTCATGTTTGTTAATTAAGAACTATTGCATTAGTGTGACTTTGACCTTCTGGAGCATAGGAACTGTTAATAACCATTGGGATCAGAACTTGTTGGCCTTGGTGAATGTTTATTGAATTAAACTCAGTGGTTTTCAGTTCATGTCTAGTCAGGCTGCAAGAGTGAGAGAAATGATAAAGGAATAAGTTCTATTTTTTAATGTGATGTGGATTGCTGAATGATGATATTCAAAGGTAGGGCTTTGGCCAACTGATGGGGTGGGAGTATCATATATTATGCTTGTTACTTGAGTGTTCTGCTAGGTGCTTTACTATGTAGCATGTTCACTGTTTTGGAGAAGAGGGCTTTGAACCCCAGGTTACACAGCTGAGCTAGGATTCAGGGTTGGGTTTGTCTAACTTTCCACTGTCTGTGCACTCCTTGACGTATTGGAGGGAGGTAGTCTTGAATCACCGGGTGCAGATGCTACAGCTGGTTAAGTTTCTCCCTGCTCTTGCCGGCTGAGGCAAGGGAGGAGATGCTCTTTGTGAGATGGACAGCAGATCAAAACCCCCCACCCTATCTGGGTCATCAGATAATTTATGGAAGGCCATGAAGAAGGTCCAAGCCCAAAAGTACCTCCAGTGATGACTCCTCATGGCTCTTGTCACCAGAGCTTTCAGGTAAAATAGGATGATTTATTTTATATCATACAAAGCCAAATCAAAAATGTTAATTTTACAATGTTGGTATCTTACTTGGATATAGAAGGAATATGGCAGGTTAGAATTCTCTCTGTCATGATGCTGTGGACCATAAAGTTTCCTACAGAAGCGTGGAAGTGTGAATCAAAGGTCTGCATAGAAAGCAGGCATCAGGCACACAAACCTGTGCTGAGCAAGAAGAGTACAGTGCTTCAGCTTTCCACAATAGCAGGAAAGGAAACTGGGAGGAAAGGGAGGCAGAGTGCTGCTTAATTTTACCTTTTGTCATCCCTGTCTGTCTTGAGCTGGGGGGAGAAGACTGGAAGCTGCTCCCGATCAATGACAGTGATAATAGTGTGGAGGAGCATTGCTGGATTTAAATCCTGACCCTTCTTTAGCAAATTGCTTAATCTTTCAGATTATACTGTTTGCCTTTTAGGATTATCATGAGGATTGTATGAGGTAATGTTTGTAAAACACTTCAAACAGTGGCATACATGGGAAGTGTTCAAGATAGCTGTTGCTAACGTATTGTGTGTACTTAGTGTTCTGACTGCTCATTTTCATGATTCATGTTTTTATGTTATCTTTTTAAAACACTGTTGATGTCTTATAAAAAAATTTTTTTCTAGTGTATCACTGATCAAGGAGGTATGAATTGTAATAGTCAAAGAATTTTAAATCCATCACTTTAGAGATTGCCTGGATTTACCTCCCCCTCTGTTTAGAAGACAGGGAGCAAATGGAAATACCTGACTTGTCCGGGTTCACACATCTAATGGTGATGATGTTATAGTTGGAAATCACATCTCCTAGATCTTCACGTATTTAATTCATTAATTAAATTATCATTATTAAGTTTATGGACAGTACATCGTATTGTTGAATTAGATCTTTTGAGGACATAAAACAATATCATGAGCACACCTTTACCTCTATACTGTTTTGGTGACTTTGTGAGGAGTTTTTCTTTTGTAATCAATTTGGTTTTCAAATTTGAGCTGAGAAGTGAGAGTTGATGGCTGTTACTGCTTTATGGTAAAACCGAAGTTCTTTTAAGTGCTTGGACCCTGTACTTGGTTCACTCACAGAGAGTGACTTATTTGAATAGGGTTCAGACAAATAATTTGAAATACAAGCTTATTTGCTATGGAGAATTTCACTGTAATTGGATCAACAAATCTTTCCTCCTTTTGGTCCATCCACTAGGACAGGGTTTGGCCTATAGACTGTTTTAGTATGGCCAGCAAGCTAAGAATGGGGTTTGTTCGTTTTTTACATTTTTAAAGAGTTGGGGGGGGAACTAAAGATAAATATGTGACAGAGACCTTATGTGACCTGCAAAGCCTACAATATTGCTGTCTAGTCCCTTACAGAAAAAGTTGCCCAGTGCGTGGATGAGGACATGAAAATAACTTTATTATAATAGAATTTGATCTAATGAAAAGTTACAGTTTTTTAAAAATTTTTATTTTATGTTGGGGTATAGTTGATTAACAATGTTGTGTTAGTTTCAGATGTACAGCAAAATGAATCAGTTATGCATATACATGTATCTATTCTTTTCCAAATACTTTTCCCCTTTAGGTTATTATAGAATATTGAGCAGAGTTTCCTGTGCTATACAGTAGGTCCTTGTTGGTTATCTATTTTAAAAATAGTTGTGTGTACATGTCAATCCCAAACTCCCAATTTATCTCCATCACCACCCCCCACCCCCAACCCGCCCGCCTTTCCCCTTTGGTAACCATAAGTTTGTTTCATTCTATGAGTCTGTTTCTGTTTTGTATATAAGTTCATTTGTATCATTTTTAAAATTAATTAATTTATTTATTTATGGCTGCATTGGGTCTTAGTTGCTGCACGCAGGCTCTCTCTAGTTGTGGCGAGCAGGGGCCACTCTTTGCGGTGCGCAGGCTTCTCATTGTAGTGGCTTCTCTTGTTGTGGAGCACGGGCTGTAGGTGTGCGGGCATCAGTAGTTGTGGCTTGTGGGCTCTAGAGCACAGGCTCAGTAGTTGTAGCGCGTGGGCTTAGTTGCTCCGTGGCATGTGGGATCTTCCCGGACCAGGGCTCAAACCCGTGTCCCCTGCATTGGCAGGCAGATTCTTAACCACTGCGCCACCAGGGAAGCCCCACTGTATCATTTTTATAGATTCCACATATAAGTGATATCATATGATATTTGTCTTTATCTGTTTGACTTACTTCAGTTAGTATGATCATCTCCAGGTCCATCCATGTTGCTGCAAATGGCATTATTTCATTCTTTTTAATGGCTGAGTAATATTCCATTGTATTTCATTCTTTTTAATGGCTGAGTAATATTCCATTGTATATATGTACTGCATCCTTTTTATCCATTCCTCTGTCGATGGGCATTTAGGTTGCTTCCATGTCCTGGGTATTGTAAACAGCACTGCAATGAACATTGGGGTGCGTGTATCCTTTTGAACCTTGGTCTTCTCTGGATATATACCCAGGAGTGAGATTGCTGGATCATATGGTAGCTCTGTTCTTAGTTTTTTAAGGAACCTCCGTACTGTTGTCCATAGTGACTGTGCCAATTTACATTCCCACCAACATAGGAGGGTTCCCTTTTCTCCACACCCTCTCCAGCATTTATTGTTTGTAGACTTTTTGATAATGGCCATTCTGAGTGGTGTAAAGTGATACCTCATTGCATTTTTTTTTCCCTTTGGCTGCATTGGGTCTTCGTTGCTGCGCGTGGGCTTTTCTCTAGTTGTGGCGAGCGGGGGCTACGCTTCGTTGCAGTGCACGGACTTCTCATTGTGGTGGCTTCTCTTATTGCAGAGCACAGGTTCTAGGTGCGCGGGCTTCAGTAGTTGCGTCACACGGGCTCAGTAGTTGTGGCTCACAGGCTCCAGAGCGCAGGCTCAGTAGTTTTGGCACGCAGGCTTAGTTGCTCCACGGCATGTGGGATCTTCCTGGACCAGGGCTCGAACCCATGTCCCCTGTATTGGCAGGCGGATTCTTAACCACTGCGCTACCAGGGAAGTCCCTCGTTGTAGTTTCGACTTGCGTTTCTCTAATAATTAGCTATGTTGAACATCTTTCTATGTGTCTCTTGGCTATCTGTATGTCTTCTTTGGAGAAATGTCTATTTAGGTCTTCTGCCCATTTTTTGATTGGGTTGCTTCTTTGATATTGAGCTGAATGAGCTGTTTGTAGATTTTGGAGTTTAATCCCTTGCATCATTTGCAAATATTTTCTCCCATTCTTGGGTTGTCTTTTCATTTTGTTTATAGTTTCCTTTGCTGTGCAAAAGCTTTTGAGTTTAATTAGGTCCCATTTGTTTATTTTTGTTTTTATTTCTATTACTCTAGGAAATGGATCAAAAAAGATATTGTTGCGATTTATGTCAGAGTGTTTTTCCTATGTTTTCCTCTAAGAGTTTTATAGTGTCAGGTCTTACATTTAGGTCTTTAATCCATTTTGAGTTTTTTTGTGTGTATGGTGTTAAAGGATATTCTAATTTCATTCTTTTACAGGTAGCTGTCCAGTTTTCTCAGCACCACTTATTCAAGAGACTGTCTTTTCTCCACTGTGTAGTCTTGCCTCCTTTGTTGTAGATTAATTGACCATAGGTGTGTGGGTTTATTTCTGGGCTGTCTGTCCTGTTCCATTGATCTATATTTCTGTTTTTGTGCCAGTATCAAACTGTTTTGATGACTGTAGCTTTGGAGTATAGTCTAAGTCAGGGAGCCTGATTCCTCCAGCTCCGTTTTTCTTTATCAAGATTGCTTTGGCTATTTGGGGTCTTTTGTGTCTCCATACAAATTAAAAATTTTTTTGTTCTAGTTCTGTGAAAAATGCCATTGGTAATTTGATGGGGATTGCACTAAATCTGTAGATTGCCTTGGGTAGTATAGTCATTTTGACAATATTGATTCTTTCAATACAAGAACATGGTATATCATATCTTTGCATCTGTTTGTGTCATCTTCAATTTCTTTCATCAGTGTCTTAGTTTTCCGAGTACAGGTCTTTTGCCTCCTTACGTAGGTTTATTCCTAGGTGTTTTATTCTTTTTGATGCAGTGGTAAATAGGATTGTTTCTTTAATTTCTCTTTCTGGTCTTTCGTTGTTAGTGTATAGAAATGTAGTAGATTTCTGTGTACTTATTTTGTATCCTGCAAATTTACCGAATTCATTGATGAGCTGTAGTAGTTTTCTGGTAGTATCTTTAGGATTTTATATGTATAGTATTACGTCATCTGCAAACAGTGACAGTTTCACTTCTGTTCCAATTTGGATTCCTTTTATTTCTTTTTCTTCTCTGATTGTTGTGGCTAGGACTTACAAAACTATGTTGTATAAAAGTGGCGAGAGTGGACATCCTTGTCTTGTTCCTGATCTTAGAGGAAATGCTGAATTTTCTTAGCTTTTGCTTGTCAAATCTGAATGAGAACCTTGCTGAGTAGAGTATTCTTGGTTGTAGGTTCTTCCCTTTCATCACTTTCAATATATTATGCTGCTCCCTTCTGGCCTGTGGAGTTTCTGCTGAGAAATCAGCTGATAACCTTATGGGAATTGCCTTGTATATTATTTATTACTTTTAATATTTTTTCTTTGTCTTTAATTTTTGTCAGTTTGATTGCTATGTGTCTCAGCATGTTCCACCTTGGGTTTATCCTGCCTGGGACTCTCTGTGCTTCCTGGACTTGGGTGACTGTTTCCTTTCCCATGTTAGGAAAATTTTCAGCTATTATCTCTTCAAATGTTTTCTCAGGTCCTTTCTCTCTCTCTTCTCCTTCTGGGAACCCTCTAATGCGAATGTTGGTGTGCTTAGTGTTGTCCCAGAGGTCTCTTAGACTGTCTTCATTTTTTTATTCTTTTTTTCTTTATTCTGTTCCGTGGCAGTGATTTCCACCATGCTGTCTTCTTATCCGTTCTTCTGTCTCATTTATTCTACTATTGTTTCTTTCTAGTGTATTTTTTATTTCAGTTATTTATTGTTCATTTCTGTTCGTTCGTTAGTTCTTCTAGGTCTTTGTTAAACATTTCTTGTATCTTCTCGATCTGTCCCTCCATTCTTTTTCCAAGATCTTGGCTCATCTTTACTATTATTACTCTGAATTCTTTTTCAGGTAGATTGCCTATCTCCACTTCACTTAGTTCTTTTGGGGTGTTATCTTGTTCCTTCATCTGGGACATTTTTCTCTGCCATCTCATTTTCTCTAACTTACTGTGATTGTGGTTTCCATTCTGCAGCCTGCAGGGTTGTAGTTCTTCTTGCTTCTGCTGTCTGCCCCCTGGTGGATGAAGCTGTCTAAGAGGTTTGTGGAGGCTTCCTGGTCAGAGGAACTGGCCCTTGCCCTGGTGGGTGAAGGTGGGTGTTTTCCCTCTGGTGTGCAGGGTTGTGTCATGGAGTGTGTTTAGTGGGGAGCTGTGTGCTCAGGAAGACTTTAAGTATTAGTCTGTCTGCTGATGGGTGGGGCTGTGTTCCCACCCTGTTGGTTGTTTGGCCTGAAGCGTCCCAGCACTGGAGCCTACAGGCTGTTGGGAGGGGCCAGGTCTTGGTGAGAAAATGGCCACCTCCAGGAGGGCTCACGCCCCTGAGTACTCTCCAGAACTACTGCTGCCGGTGTCTTTGTCCCCGCAGTGAGCCACAGCTGCCCCCCACCTCTGCAAGAGACCCTCTAATACTAGCAGGTGGGTCTGGTCCAGGTTCTTATGAGGCCACTGCTTTTTTCCCTGGGTCCTGATGTGCATGAAACCTTGTGTGCGCCCTCCAAGAGTGGAGTTTCTGTTTCCCCCAGTCCTGTGGAATTGCTGCAGTCAAACGCTGATGGCCTTCAAAGCCAGATTCTCTGGGAGCTTTTCCTCCCATTGCCAGACCTGCAGGCTGGGGAGCCTGACGTGGGGCTCAGAACTTTCACTCCTGTGGGAGAACTTCTGTGGTATAATTATTTTTCAGTTTGTGGGTCGCCCATCCAGTGGGTATGGGATTTGATTTTATCGTGATTGTGCCTCCTCTTACTGTCTTATTGTGACTTATTCTTTGTCTTTGGATGTAGGATATCTTTTTTGGTAGGTTCCAGCGTTTTTTTGTTGATGATTGTTCAGCAGTTAGTTGTGATTTTGGTGTTTTTGTAAGAAAAGGTGGGCTCACATTCTTCTACTCTGCCATCTTGTCTTGGAAGCTCTAGTTATGGTTTTTGTTTTTTGGTTTTTTTTGTTTTTGTTTTTGTTTTTGCTGTGCCCCATGGCTTGTGGGATCCTAGTTCCCTGACCAGGGATTGAACCTTGGCCATCAGCAGTGAAAGCATGGGATGCTAACTGCTGCACCACCAGGGAATTCCCTGATTTGTTTTAAAAACACCTTTAAAATATGCCCTCTTTAAGAAAACCTAATATAGAAATGCAAATTTAGATGAACTATTTAGAGAATAATTTTAACATCCTCACTAAAGAGTGCTTTGTAGAAGGGTTTTCATCTTAGTCTGTTTAAACAGGAACTCTCTACTTGTACAAGTATATGTTTACAGATCATTAACTATTTGGCTGGCACACTTAATGCTGGTGTGTCTGTTTCACTGCCAGCTGAAGGCTGAGGAACTGAAGATAAAACTTTCTTAAAGTTCATAGATGTTACGTAGGTGCATTCTTTCAGCATTGTTTGAAGCCACACAGGCCCCATTGCCCTACTTGCCACCCTAAAGGTATATTAATTGGGTAGAATGAAGTATGTATGTAATTCTTACTATATTTTACTCATACTATTAGGCTCTGTGTTTTGTTTTCCAAAAATGACTTGGAATTTAATGGCTTTTGTTTATTGAATGGTTAGGCCGTTAAAGATGATTTTTAAATGTCCATCAATTCCAAACATAGGCATCCTGAATTTTAACATTTTTTGATCATTCTAATTGTATAATAGAATAAAGAGGAGGTTCATGACAGACTTTTTAGTATCTTCAAACTTAGTTCAGCTTGGCTGTGGCAAGGCAGCTCGGTACAGTGACTAGAAAGTTTTCCTAAGTTTAGTGAAGGAGGTATGTTTTATGATCTGTTATTGATGAGAGGGAGCCGCTTGAATTCTATAGATATGAGTGATGAATTATTATAGTAGATTGTGGTAAAGGTCCAGGATAAGCAATGACACATGAGGTATAGTTATGAAAACAGAGACTCCATGTGGTTGTGATTAAGAAATAAGAATGTTGCTAAAGGATCTTCTCTGTATAGGACAGGTGCTATAGAGTGAATGAGTCCCCTCAAATTCATGTTGAAATTCTAACCCCCAATATGATGGCATTAGGAGGTGGGGTCTTTGGCAGATGATTAGGTCATGAAGGTGGAGCCCTCATGAATGGGGTTAGGACCCTTACAAAAGAGATGCCAGAGAGCTCTCTCACCCGTTCTGCCATGTGAGGACACAGTGAGAAAACTGTCCCTGACCCAGGAAGCCAGCCCTTACTAGACATCAAACCTGCCAGCACTTTGATCTTGGACTTCCCAGTCTCCAGAACTGTTAGAGAAATACATGTCTATTGTTTAAAGCCACCCAGCCTATGGTGTTTTTGTTATAGCAGCCCAAAGAGACTAAGATATGGTTTCTGGTTTTGGTGAGCAAGCAAGCAAGTGCCCGTTAAAAATGGGATAATTTCTTTCCTGTAAGCATCTTAAAAGCAAGGACTTTATATCTTGCTTACTGTTAAGAGAACTTGCCCAGAGAGTATTTGTTGAAAGAAGGGGACAGACGTGACACACTGAAGGAAACACAAATAAGCTGACACACTACAGTGAAGTATATGAAGTGTGTGGTATGTTGTGGAAGTACAAAGGAGGGTGCTTAACCGGACTTCTGGAGTCAGAGAAAGCTTCTTAGAGGAGACTAAACTGAGACAGGAAGGATAAGGTAGAGTTCTCCCAGGTGCAGTGAGGGGAGGGGAAGAATGTTCCAGAAAGAAGTGAAAGTGTGTGCGAAGATTTAGAGTTGAGAGAGCGAGGCCTCTCTGCTGCACTGGAAGAAGTTGTGAATGGCTGGAGCCTAGCGTGCAGGTAGTGGGACATGGTGAGAGATGGGCAGGAAAGGTGAGGGGGCCTTTGCAAGGGACATTGGCCTTTACAGTTTGCCCTTTACTGCGAGAACAGCAGGAAGACCCTTAGGGTTTTTTTTCTGACATTTTATGAAAATTCCAAACATACGGAAAAGTTGAAGGAATTTTACAGTGAATATTCATATACCCAAACCCAGATTCTTCCATTAACATTTAACTATTTTTGCCTTATCATATGTGTCCCACCATGCAACTATGAAAAAAAATGCATTTCAAAGTAAATTGCAGATGTTGGTATATTTCCCTTTAAATACTTCAGCATGAATATCATTAACTAGAATCCCTTTCAGGGTCTTAAGAGGGAGAGTGGCATGATTGTTTCAGGAAGATCACTCAGCTGCAGGGTGCAGAATGGATTAGAGTGTGGTATGAACTTGGTGAATGTTCACTTTTGAGTGGTATGTTTATGTAGTGAGAGAAGAGAACTGGGAGGCCGATGGGTTAAGACAGAGAGAAAAAGCAGTCTAACAAATAATGTGGTTGGAAGATGTGTATAACCCTAGAACAAGACTATATCTTTGCAAATACCTCAGATGAGATTTCTAGAAAAAGTAGGTAACAAATGAGATTTTGTTTACAGAGTATGTCTTCATTGGCCTTCTTAGACGTTTTAGGAAATCTATTTTCAGATGTTTACATTTGCCATCAAGACAAATCATGTCAGAGTTCATTTAGATGTTAAAAAAAAAAAAGTGACAGCAGCAGAAAATGGTCATTATAATTGAGGCCTAAGACTTATTTTAAAATGTGTTAAATATGAATGTTTAATTTTCAACCAACTATAATTTCCAAATGTCATTAAAGTTGAAGAGGGGAGAAATTTTGTTCCCAGAAAGATTTTGTTTTGGCAAGCAAAGTGCGTCTTCAAACATCTTGAGAATCTTCTCTGTTAGTTAGGTTTAGAATATTCTTGAGAATAAGATATTCTTCTGTTTTTCTTCCTCATTATATTTTCTTCTGAGGACAGAGGGGAGTTGCACTCTTGAGAAGGTTGACTTGGATTCTCTTGGGAGGTTTGGATTACTGTCACCATGCTCCCACAGTCTTTGTGACAGTGGCCTGGCCTCAGTTTCCTCATCTCTAAGTAGAGAGGATGTCGTTAGAGTTCCTTATAGCCCGTGTGTGTTTATGAAATGTTCTTTATTCTCATTGTGAACACTTGTAATTTGTTACCAGAAATGAGAAATTTCAAATCACAGAATGGGAGGAAAAAATCTCTAGCTACCATATTTACCATATAAAAATCTCTAACTACCATATTTACCGTTTTCCATTTATTTGACTGTATACTCTTTTTTTCCAAATTTAATGTTGTAAAATTTTTCTTAAAATGGGTCCCCAAGGTTTAAAATTCCAGGAGAGAAGAAATTACTAGTATAGTAAAACAAACTTCATTCCCAATCCTTAGAGGTAGAATCAGGAGAATGGGAACATAACCATCCATCACTCAGAGGCTGCCCACAGAGAGGAATGCATTAAATCATTTTCCTTTTTCTTCTGAAAATAAGTGACCCCTGGAAGCAGGAATGTCTTATTCTTTTGTCATAATACAAAAATAATAAGCAGTATGTTTAATAGTCTTCTAAAGATTTAATTATTGTTTATTGTATATTGGAAAGAGGGTGCTTTGGAGTTCAATTCATATGAATTCAGATCCTGGCCTTGTCATTTCCTACCTGTTTGAGACTTTGGATAAGATACTTTAACAATTCTGAGCCCCAGGTATCCTCAAATGGGAGGTAATCATCGTTCCGCTAGAGTTGTGGTTGTGTTGGAATTACTGCTGGTTAAATGCATACGGTAGGCACTGTGTGTTTGCTGCTACTGCTGCTTCCATAGAGATGGAAGCAGAAGCCACTGATGGTTCTGTTTGACTAGGCTGTGGGCGAAGGGAGGTAAATTACAGTCCTTTAATTTTTCTTATATAGAAGCACATTGATGGACTTGAAATTTCATCTGTTTTCTGTCCTGACTTCTGAGGCTTTTGCATTAATGCACACTAAAGTTTAAAAACCCTCCCGGGACTTCCCTAGCAGTCCAGTGCTTAAGACTTCGTGCTGGGACTTCCCTGGTAGCACAGTGGTTAAGAATCCGCCTGCCAGTGCAGGGGACACGGGTTCGAGCCCTGGTCTGGAAAGATCCCACATGCCACGGAGCAGCTAAACCCGTGTGCCACAGCTGCTGAGCCTGCACTCTAGAGCCCACGAGCCACAACTACTGAGCCCACATGCCACAACTACTGAAGCCTGCGCGCCCAGAGCCCATGCTCCACAACAAGAGAAGCCACTGCAATGAGAAGCCCGTGCGCTGCAACGAAGAGTGGCCCCCGCTCGCCGCAAGTAGAGAAAGCCCACGTGCAGCAACAAAGGACTAACACAGCCAAAAATAAATAAATAAAATAATTAAAAAAAAAAAAGACTCCATGCTTCCACTGCAGGGGGCATGGGTTTGACCCCTGATCGGGGAACTAAGATCCCGTATGCCACAAGGCACGGCCAAAAAAAAAAAAGAAAAAAAGAACCCTCCCTAAGTGGGTAAGGGGACAGAATTTGCATTCGTTCATTCAGGGATTTGTGAAACTTGTATTAATATCTTGGCATATTTTTTTGTTGTTTGAGACAGTCTATCAGTGGCTACTGTGTAGGAGGATTAAGAATATACTTTTCACTATGAAGAGTTAATAGACACTGGAGATGCAGCAGTTATCAAAACACAAAAATGCCTGTTCCTCTGGAGTTTTGGGGGGTAGGGAGTGACTAAGCAAAAAAAAGAAAAAGCCGTATTATGTTAGTAAGTTCAGTGGAGAAAAAACAAGAAGCAGTAGGGGTGTTGGGAGGTTGTGATTTTATTGATTGATTGATTGATTGATTGAGGTTGTGATTTTAAATGAGGTGGTTAGGGACAACAGCCTACCTGAGGAAGTGATATTTGAGGGAAGTTACGAAGAAGCTTAGGTAACACATAGAAGAGTATGTTCTAGATAGAGGGAACAGTGGATAAGGGCCTTGATGTTGGACTCTTTTATTAATAATTATGTAAGTGAATGTTTGGGGGGGAAAATGCAAGATAATGATATTAATACTTCTGTGCATATTGAAATGTGAGTTATTTATGGGACATCCAAATAATGATGACCAGTAAGTAGTTCAGGAGAGACTGAGGCTGGAAGGAAGTCTATGAGTCACCAGATTATAGGTGGTATTGAAGTCTTGTGTGGAGATTCCCCTAGAATTATATGTAGAGCGAGAAGAATAGAGGTCTGAAGAAGGAACCCTGGGAAACACAAATGTTGGGACGGGGGGGGGCGTGGAAGCTTGCAAGGAAGACTTAGGACCAACCACTGAAAGGTAAGTGGTAGAACAGGAGGGGTGGCGCGACTATAGCTGTGGCAAGGGAGGGACTTCTCTGCCCTCTGTGTTTTCCCTTAACCTCTCTGCCAGCTCCCAGCCAAATCAGCCTTTGAGTCCAGCTGTCCCACCACACCACTAATACTTTAGTTCAGGCCTACCTCATTTCTTGCTGGGACTCCAGTAATTGTCTATTATCTAGTCTCCTTACTCCCAAACCTACCCTTGTCAGTCACTCTTCCACACCTTTGTGATAGCAGTCTTTCTAAAATACCTAAATACTGCCAGTGACTCTTCAGGATAAAGCCTAACCATCTCAGCCTGGCATAAGATACCCTTCGTGATCTGGCATTCCCTTTTTATTGTCACTTTCTGGCTCCTTTTCCCCCTCGCGTTCTAAATTTCATGCATTCAAATTATTTGTCCTTTCTAGAAGGACACTTCTTTGTCTCCAGGCCTCTGTATATGCTTTCCTACTTCCTGGAATGACTAACTCTCTATGGTTCATTAACACTACAAGATCTGGCTGAAGTGCTACTTTCTGTGCAAAGCCCTTTTTGACTTCCAAGCAAATCCAGGATCTTCCCTTTGGTCTGGTTTCCTGCTTGTTGCACATCTCTAGTGCAGTCCTAATGACAATATCTTGAAATTGTCTTCTGTTTGTTTTCCCTCTCCAATTTATGAGCTCCTAGGACAGCAACTTTGACCTGTGGATCTTTGTATTCCTAGTGCTTGGCTTAGTGTAGTAAACGTCTAAGTAACGTCTAAATGTCTAAGTTCTCAAAGTGTGGTCCTTGGACCAGCAGCATCAGCAACACTGGAAACTTGTTAGAAATGCAGAGGCGTGGACCCCACCCCAGACTTACTGACTGAGAAAGCCAGGAGGTGAGGCCCAGCAGTGTGTTAATTTAACAAGCCCCCCAGGTTATCCTGATGCATTTTGAGAACCATTAGTCCAGTGAAATGAATGATGGTCAGCATTCACTGGGGAGGAATAAACTCTGGTCTCATGATAAGTGGGGGTGGCCCCTTCCACTTGCAGTCAGCCATCACACTGTGCTGATGGGTGCAAGAACTTAGAGTGGTGAGCGTGTGCAGCTACAATTGACAATATTTTTGGTACCATGAATTTGGGCTCAAAATCTATTCTGAGCTTATTGACTTAAACCTTTAAAGTTAGAATTAGATAAACTAAAAGGAAGACACGAACTTATTACTTAAGGAATCACTCATAATCTTACCATCAGAGATAACCAAATTATCGATGATTATTTCTAACGGATATTATTATGGTTTTATTCTTTTTGCTTATGCTTAAGATTACGAGTATATATATTTTTCAGAAACTTTTGTATATAAAATATATATTTGAAATATTAAAAAGAAGTTGAAACAGACTCAAATTTTTGACCCTTTTAAAGATACGTTGGGACTTCCCTGGTGGCGCAGTGGTTAAGAATCTGCCTGCCAATGCAGGGGACATGGGTTCGATCCCTGGTCCAGGAAGATCCCACGTGCCACGGAGCAACTAAGCCTGTGGACCACAGCTGCTGAGCCCACGCGCCACAGCTACTGAAGCCCGCGCACCTAGAGCCCGTGTTCCACAACGAGAGAAGCCACCGCAATGAGAAGCCTACGCACCACAACGAAGAGCAGCCCCTGCTCGCCGCAACTAGAGAAAGTCCACGCGGAGCAACGAAGACCCAGCACAGCCAAAAATAAATAAATAAATAAATTTAAAAAAATAAAATAAAAAATAAAGATACTTTTTCACTTTTTAACATCTAAAGTGGGAATTAAAGAGATAAGATAAATGCTGGCTCATATTAAATGAAATTTTATCTGACTAATTACTGCATATTTTTATGGATCTCTATATATTATACTTCGAAAATTCTTAGTGAACATTGTATTGTTGATTTAAGCTTCTATGATAAGTCTGGGTACTAAGTGTTTGCTTATAATACATAACACTGTTTCTGTGGGGTAATAAGTTTTCAATTGGTGTCATTTTAACTTAGAAGACTCCTTTCAGGAAAGTAGCCTGTCTTAAGGGAAATCTTGATTCTTTCAAGTTATAGAACAGACTCAGACTCTTTTTTTTTTTTTTTAAGTTAGTAAACTTAATTTTTTTAGAGTGGTTTTATGTTCACAGCAAAATCGAGTGGGAGGTATAGAGAGTTTCCAAATACCACCTGTCCCCATATATGCACAGCCTCCCCCACTATTGATATCCCACATGGTGTTACATTTTTACAGTCAGTGTACCAACATTGACACAGCCTTATCACCCAAAGTCCATAGTTTACACGAGGGTCTGTTTTTGGTGTACATCAGATGGGTTTTGACAAATGTCTAATGACTTGTATTTACCATTATAGTACCATACAGTATAGTTTCACTGTCTTAAAAATCCTCTGCTCTGGGCTTCCCTGGTGGCGCAGTGGATAAGAATCTGCCTGCCAATGCAGGGGACATGGGTTCGATCAGTGGTCCGGGAAGATCTCACAGGCCGCGGAGCAACTAAACCCGTGCGCCACAACTACTGAGCCTGCGCTCTGGAGCCGTCGAGCCACAAGTACTGAAGCCTGCGTGCCTAGAGCCCATGCTCTGCAACAAGAGAAGCCACTGCAATGAGAAGCCTGTGCACCACAACTAGAGAAAGCCCGCATGCAGCAACGAAGACCCAACACAGCCAAAAAAAAAAAAAAAAAAAATCCCTCTGCTCTTTCCTATTTAAACACTCTTTAAAAGAAAGTTTTCATAGGTCTCACACGGTGATTTAGATTATTTTTATTACGTCTAATGCTCATGCCTACTGAGGTGACTAGATATAAATTCTTTAAATTTTTTTTATAGCTCTTGAACTATAAAAAATTATAAATTAAATGCCATAAAAACTATGGAACTGATAAAATTCACATTAGTAATCAATATAACACATGATGTTTTGCTGAAATTAAATGAGTTTAATAGTAGACAGAAGTATTTATGTGTTTTATTTTTCACTGGTTAACCTTATGATGTCCATTTTAAGCATGATCATAATGGAACTCATGTCATTATCATAGATATTCCTGTTTTCAACCCAGTCTGTATTTTGCTGGACCATTTTAATGGTTCACTGCAAAAATAGTACTGAAAAGTAAATACTCATTTAATGGCAAGTTCTTTATTGCCTAGTTAAGTCTATACTTATTGCTGTGAAATGTTGGAAATGGTTCAGAACCATTCTGACCAGTACAGTTGAAAATAGTACTGACTGCTCTGGGACACTTTCTTTTGAGTTTGGCATACCTATGTAGCCACTCTCTCCTCTGTTCTGTCTGCATCACTTGGCCTCAGCTTGGTACCAGAAGGATGATAAACACCAATGCAGAGGTGGGTACTGCAATTTTCTGACAGCATTTAGATATAAAGATAGTTATTCAGAAGATCCAGGACATATAGAATTTTTTAAGTGCTTAACATGAAAATGAAAATAACTTTTAAATTCTCAGAGAACTCATGAGTCTCCAGACATAAGTCCTTAGATTCAAGAAACTCACCTTTATTAAGTACCAATAACACAATATTGCCAATAACAAAATAAGTCCATGAAATAGTAACATGTAGTATTTAAATAAATTCACAATATAAAAAAAACTCACCAAAACATTGACTAGCTAGCCTAGTTTTGAACTTTTAAAATTTGTGCCAAGTTTAAATCACATGATTTCTTGCTATTAATATTTTTAAGTCTACATTTTATTTTTGTCTAGTCTACATTCTCTGCCCTTGTTTTTGCCCAACTCACTATCCCCAATCCTCACCCCTCTCCTTTGCTCATATTTCTTATGGCTTCATGGTTTTGGTGAGGCTACAGTCACAGTTCCCTGCCCAGGTCAGTTTTTATGTATTATCCTTCCTCCATGAGTGGCCCTTGGGTGTGCACATAACCCCAGCTGGGCCAACTAATAGTCTTTACCTGAGAGTCTTCAGACTGAAAACTGACAGAGAGAGTCTTTTGTTCCTTGTAGATTAAATGAGGATGGCGTAAGAGTTGAGCCTCCTGAAAAATACCCATGGAGGAAGCCATTTGTAATAGGATAAAATGAGACTTAACAAGAGGAGCAGAGATACCAAGAGAGAGAATCCTGGAGGTGAAGTCTGCATCTTCACCTGTATAATTACCTAGTTATCTTCCATCAAATTACCCTTTTGGTTGAAGCTAGTTCCAGTTGGGTTTTCTCTTGGCACACTAGAAAGCGTTCTTAAATAATCCATGTTATAATTTTAAAGATTTGTCCTTTTTTACAGGTGAAGATGGAGCTGGAAAAACAAGCTTAATAAGAAAAATTCAGGGAATAGAGGAGTACAAGAAAGGAAGAGGATTGGAATATTTGTACTTAAATGTTCATGATGAAGACAGGGATGGTGAGTGTCGTTTATTTGTAATGTAAGTTTACTGAAGTCTTTCCAAGTTGCACTGCTGTCCGTATTAATATTAGTCTTTGACTTTTCTTACTGTGTCATTTTTTACTAGGAGACCTATTGTGTCATGCCAGTCAGTAAATAGTTATGTTAGGGCATACTTTTATTGGTTTGAGATTGGGATTCATATAGTGGTATTTTTAAACGTCTTAGGGTATTGGTGTGCAGACTTTAGCTTTCTTGCTAACCTTGAAGAATCTCAATTTTTCAGTTCATTTTCCCTCCGATAGTGAAATAATAGTATCCTATGATTGTTTTGCCCTCTTTTTACCCTTGTCTCATTTTTTGACATGAAAGTGTCATTTACTCCCCAGCTTTTGTCATCTGATCAGCCAATTTTTTCTTCTATAGATCACTTGCCTTCTCATTTTCGTATATAATATCTTGAATATGCATGGCTCTATCTGCTGATGGTAAGAATAGAAACATGTTATTCAGTCTGTGGTTTGGGATTGAGAAATATGAAGTAGAGGATGCTGATTTTCTGTGTTGGCAGTTAAATCATTTTCTTGAGTATTTATTAGGACTTTACTGAATTGGTAGATGTAACCTAAGTAGGTGAACCTTGCCAAAGGAGACATCTCCTGTGGAGATGCCTTAGAATACCAAGTAGTATTGTTAGTTGGATGATGTAATGACTTTATCCTGTTGCCTTGGTAACTTTCTTTTGTCTGTCGTAGATCAAACAAGATGTAATGTATGGATCTTGGATGGAGACCCGTATCACAAAGGCCTCCTTAAATTTTCACTGGATGCCATTTCTCTGAAGGACACTCTAGTTACGTTGGTTGTTGATCTGTCAAAGCCTTGGACTGCTTTGGATTCTTTACAGAAATGGGCAAGTGTTGTTAGAGAACATATTGACAAATTGAAAATTCCTCCTGAAGAAATGAAAGAAATGGAACAAAAGTGTGAGTAATCTAGAAAATATAGATTTCAAAGACAAAATGTCCTAGCTGACTGTCAGAATTGTTAGGAACTTTTGACTTTAAATAAGGTTTAATGAGGAAACTCAATGAGAGTACTGGTTTTGAAATTCAATTTGAATGATGTGCTGTTTTAATATAGTTTTACATTGGAAACATACACATAACGGCAGACTCTTTAGTAGAGGCGCCTTTTCTTTGCCAAAAGGCCGTATGTGTTCATTTTGGAAAGTGGGTTTTCAGGATAAAAAAATTTGAATCTTTCTTCAGCTGCTCATTTTCAGTAGTCTCGTTTCTTGATAAGTAGAACAATCTTTACTAACCTTGTCAAAATGAAGTATGTCCATAAAGATGTTAAGTAACAAAAATATAAAGATGTTAAGCTGGTTGTATGATTTACAAAGTACACAATATATTTTGTATGTGCCCACATAAGTTGGAAATTTTCATGGAAATTATGAAAATGATACGGGTCATTTCTAACAAGTTGTAAGCCACTTGTCACAGTTCTTAATTTCACTGAGAGCTCTTCATATGTCATTGTTGCACTTTGCTTAAGAAAATATACAGATGGGATGCTGCTGTTCTTTGCTATTGTTAGCCGATAACTTTTAGGGGAAATTTGACAGCTTACTGGAATTTATATGCACGGAAACAGTAAAAACTTAAGAGAATGTCTGTCCTAAATTATTGAAAAGGGTGTCTAACTGCTTTTAATCTATACCTTTTTTTCCTTGTTGGCCATTACCTCTGGGGCTTTTTTTTCCCCCCTCTAAGTTTATGCTATAGCAGTCAGTGGTTTTCAGTGTGTGGTCCTAAGACCAGCAGCATCAGTATCAGTACAGTTGAGAGCTTGTCAGAAATACACATTCTCAGGCCCTATCCCAGACTGCTGAATCAGAAACTTCTGGTGCATGCTAAAACTTGAGAACCAATTAGATTTCAGCCTCTGATTTGAAGGGTAATAGCTACCAGAGCTGCTAAAGGTATATGCATGCCCCTCTGTTCCTGATGGAACCATGCTCAACTGTTCAAGATTCCCTCTTCCTGACCCCATGTAAGTTTAGGACAGTTTTCCTCCTTTGTGGCTCTGTATAATATTCTCTCATATACTGTTTTAATCCTGCACTGTGGATAATGTTTCCAAATTTGTTGTTTTGCCTTTAAACATGAAAATCAGTTGTATGGAAATCCCTGTGTGTGTGTGTATTTGTCACTGGTCCCTTAAGAATTCCTTGAAGAGTAATTACTAAATCAAAGTATACATTGTTAAGCCTCTTGGTATATTCACATTAACTTTTTTTTTTTTTAATTCAAACAGAAAATCACAAAAATTATAATCATCCTCATCAGTTCACTCAGTCCCATGTAATTAATTTTTTTTTTCATCTTGATCTTTTGTTAGCACTTTTATGAGTTCATCAGTTTTCCATTAGAGTTCTGAAAATGCTTATTCATTCAGTTCAGCAGTATAGTCAGTTACCAGAAACTTGTACTTGTCAGAGTCTTTTCCATGAATTCCTTGAACATTAAACCCTTTTATAGGAACATTTTTGGGAAAGCATCAGAGTACACCGAGAACTCTCTGTAAATGACAAAAGACTTAAAAATGACCACGGTTAAGATTTGATGAAAGTTCATAATAATGCAACTGACAAGGAAATTTAGTTATTTCTGAGATATACATTTTAAAGTAATAACTAGAATTGTGACTTATAACATTATACCAGAACATGTAAGATTTTTAGAAATTTCATGTAATGTCTGAAACATTTATATTAACATATTTCCATACAAATAACCCAAAGAAAGTTTAGTATTAGTTGTTTTTTTGTTTGTTTCTGTTTTTTTATACTACAGGTTCTTATTAGTCATCAATTTTATACACATCAGTGTATACATGTCAATCCCAATCGCCCAATTCAGCACACCACCATCCCCACCCCACCGCGGTTTTCCTCTCTTGGCGTCCATGCATTTGTTCTCTACATCTGTGTCTCAACTTCTGCCCTGCAAACCGGTTCATCTGTACCATTTTTCTAGGTTCCACATACATGCGTTAATATACGATATTTGTTTTTCTCTTTCTGACTTACTTCACTCTGTATGACAGTCTCTAGATCCATCCACGTCTCAACAGATGACTCAATTTCGTTCTCTTTTATGGCTGAGTAATATTCCGTTGTATATATGTACCAAATCTTCTTTATCCATTCGTCTGTCGATGGGCATTTAGGTTGCTTCCATGACCTGGCTATTGTAAATAGTGCTGCAATGAACATTGGGGTGCATGTGTCTTTTTGAATTACGGTTTTCTCTGGGTATATGCCCAGTAGTGGGATTGCTGGATCATATGGTAATTCTATTTTTAGTTTTTTAAGGAACCTCCATACTATTCTCCATAGTGGCTGTATCAGTTTACATTCCCACCAACAGTGCAAGAGGGTTCCCTTTTCTCCACACCCTCTCCAGCATTTGTTGTTTGTAGATTTTCTGATGATGCCCATTCTAAGTGGTGTGAGGTGATACCTCATTGTAGTTTTGATTTGTATTTCTCTAATAATTAGTGATGTCGAGCCGCTTTTCATGTGCTTCTTGGCCATCTGTATGTCTTCTTTTTTTTTTTTAAATAATGGAGAAATTCATTTGGATTTTCCTACAGGATGGTAGTCATTATTAGTAGCTCACACTTACTTTTTCTTTTTTAAAATTAATTAATTAATTTATTTCTGGCTGTGTTGGGTCCTCGTTTCTGTGCGAGGGCTTTCTCCAGTTGCGGCGAGCGGGGGCCACTCTTCATCGCGGCGCGCAGTCCTCTCACCGTCGTGGCCTCTCTCGTTGCGGAGCACAAGCTCCAGACGCGCAGGCTCAGTAGTTGTGGTTCACAGGCGTAGTTGCTCCGCGGCATGTGGGATCCTCCCAGACCAGGGCTCGAACCCGTGTCCCCTGCATTAGCAGGCAGACTCTCAACCACTGCGCCACCAGGGAAGCCCCATCTGTATGTCTTCTTTGGAGAAATGTCTATTTAGGTCTTCTGCCCATTTTTGGATTGGGTTGTTTGTTTCTTTAATATTGAGCTGCATGAGCTGTTTATATATTTTGGAGATTAATCCTTTGTCCGTTGATTCGTTTGCAAATATTTTCTCCCATTCTGAGGGTTGTCTTTTCATCTTGCTTATGGTTTCCTTTGCTGTGCAAAAGCTTTGAAGTTTCTTTAGGTCCCATTTGTTTATTTTTGTTTTTATTTCCATTACTCTAGGAGGTGGAACAAAAAAGATCTTGCTGTGATTTATGTCAAAGAGTGTTCTTCCTATGTTTTCCTCTAAGAGTTTTATAGTGTCCGGTCTTACATTTAGGTCTCGAATCCATCTTGAGTTTATTTTTGTGTATGGTGTTAGGGAGTGTTCTAATTGCATTCTTTTACATGTAGCTGTCCAGTTTTCCCAGCACCACTTATTGAAGAGACTGTCTTTTCTCCATTGTATATCTTTGCCTTCTTTGTCATAGATTGGTTGACCATAGGTGTGTGGGTTTATCTCTGGGCTTTCTATCTTGTTCCATTGATCTGTGTTTCTGTTTTTGTGCCAGTACCATATTGTCTTGATTACTGTAGCTTTGTAGTGTAGTCTGAAGTCAGGGAGTCTGATTCCTCCAGCTCCGTTTTTTTTCCCTCATGACTGCTTTGGCTATTCGGGGTCTTTTATGTCTCCATACAAATTTTAAGATGATTTGTTCTAGTTCCATAAAAAATGCCATTGGTAATTTGATAGGGATTGCATTGAATCTGTAGATTGCTTTGGGTAGTATAGTCATTTTCACGATATTGATTCTTCCAATCCAAGCACATGGTATATCTCTCCATCTGTTGGTATCATCTTTAATTTCTTTCATCAGTGTCTTATAGTTTTCTGCATACAGGTCTTTTGTTTCCCTAGGTAGGTTTATTCCTAGGTACTTTATTCTTTTGGTTGCAGTGGTAAATGGGAGTGTTCCCATAATTTCTCTTTCAGATTTTTCATCATTAGTATATAGGAATGCAAGAGATTTCTGTGCATTAATTTTGTATCCTTCAACTTTACCAAATTCACTGATTAGCTCTAGTAGTTTTCTGGTGGCATTTTTAGGATTCTCTATGTATAGTATCATGTCATCTGCAAACAGTGACAGTTTTACTTCTTCCTTTCCAATTTGTATTCCTTTTATTTCTTTTTATTCTCTGATTTCCGTGGCTAGGACTTCCAAAACTATGTTGAATAATAGTGGTGAGAGTGGACATCCTTGTCTCGTTCCTGATCTTAGAGGAAATGCTTTCAGTTTTTCACCATTGAGAATGATGTTTGCTGTGGCTTTGTCGTATATGGCCTTTATTATGTTGAGGTAGGTTCCCTCTATGCCCACTTTCTGGAGAGTTTTTATCATAAATGGGTGTTGAATTTTGTCAAAAGCTTTTTCTGCATCTATTGAGATGATCATATGGTTTTTCTTCTTCAATTTGTTAATATGGTGTATCATGTTGATTGATTTGCATATATTGAAGAATCCTTGCATCCCTGGGATAAATCCCACTTGATCATGGTATATGATCCTTTTAATGTGTTGTTGGATTCTGTTTGCTAGTATTTTGCTGAGGATTTTTGCATCTATATTCATGAGTGATATTGGTCTGTAATTTTCTTTTTTTGTAGTATCTTTGTCTGGTTTTGGTATCAGGGTGATGGTGGCCTCATAAAATGAGTTTGGGAGTGTTCCTTCCTCTGCAATTTTTTGGAAGAGTTTGAGAAGGATGGGTGTTAGCTCTTCTCTAAATGTTTGATAGAATTCACCTGTGAAGCCATCTGGTCCTGGACTTTTGTTTGTTGGAAGATTTTTAATCACAGTTTCAATTTCATTACTTGTGATTGGTCTGTTTATATTTTCTGTTTCTTCCTGGTTCAGTCTTGGAAGGTTATACCTTTCTAAGAATTTGTCCATTTCTTCCAGGTTGTCCATTTTATTGGCATAGAATTGCTTATAGTAGTCTCTTAGGATGCTTTGTATTTCTGTGGTGTCTGTTGTAACTTCTCCTTTTTCTTTTCTAAATTTATTGATTTGAGTCCTCTCCCTCTTTTTCTTGATGAGTCTGGCTAATGGTTTATCAATTTTGTTTATCTTCTCAAAGAACCAGCTTTTAGTTTTATTGATCTTTGCTATTTTCTTTGTTTCTATTTCATTTATTTCTGCTCTGATCTTTTATGATTTCTGTCCTTCTGCCAACTTTGGGTTTTGTTTGTTCTTCTTTCTCTAGTTCCTTTAGGTGTAAGATTAGATTGTTTACTTGAGATTTTTCTTGTATTTTGAGGTAGGCTTGTATAGCTATAAACTTCCCTCTTAGAACTGCTTTTGCTGCATCCCATAGGTTTTGGATCGTCGTGTTTTCATTGTCATTGTCTCTAGGTAGTTTTTGATTTCCTATTTGATTTCTTCAGTGATCTCTTGGTTATTTAATAATGTATTGTTTAGCCTCCATGTGTTTGTGTTTTTTATGTTTTTTCCCCTGTAATTCATTTCTAATTTCATAGTGTTGTGGTCAGAAAAGATGCTTGATATGATTTCAGTTCTCTTATATTTACTGAGGCTTGATTTGTGACCCAAGATGTGATCTATCCTGGAGAATGTTCCGTGTGCACTTGAGAAGAAAGTGTAATCTGCTGTTTTTGGATGGAATGTCCTATAAATATCAATTAAATCTATCTGGTCTATTGTTTCATTTAAAGTTTCTGTTTCCTTATTTATTTTCATTTTGGATGATCTGTCCATTGGTGTAAGTGAGGTTTAAAGTCCCCCACTATTATTGTATTACTGTAGATTTCCTCTTTTATAGCTGTTAACAGTTGCCTTATGTATTGAGGTGCTCCTATGTTGGGTGCATATATATTTATAATTGTTATATCTTCTTCTTGGATTGATCCCTTGATCATTATGTAGTGTCCTTCCTTGTCTCTTGTAACATTCTTTATTTTAAAGTCTGTTTTACCTGATATGAGTATAGCTACTCTAGCTTTCTTTTGATTTCCATTTGCATGGAATATCTTTTTCCATCCCCTCACTTTCAGTCTGTATGTGTCTCTAGGTCTGAAGTGGGTCTCTTGTAGGCAGCATATATATGGGTCTTGTTTTTGTATCCATTCAGCAAGCCTGTGTCTTTTGGTTGGAGCATTTAATCCATTCACGTTTAAGGTAATTATCGATATGTATGTTCCTATGACCATTTTCTTGATTATTTTGGGTTTGTTTTTGTAGATCCTTTTCTTCTCTTGTGTTTCCCACTTAGAGAAGTTTCTTTAGCATTTGTTGTAGAGCTGGTTTGGTGGTGCTGAATTCTCTTAACTTTTGCTTGTCTGTAAAGCTTTTGATTTCTCCAGAGAATCTGAATGAGATCCTTGCCAGGTAGAGTTATCTTGGTTGTAGGTTCTTCCCTTTCATCACTTTAAGTATATCATGCCACTCCCTTCTGGCTTGTAGAGTTTCTGCTGAGAAATCAGCTGTTAACCTTATGGGAGTTCCCTTGTATGTTATTTGTGGGTTTTCCCTTGCTGCTTTCAATAATTTTTCTTTGTCTTTAATTTTTGCCAATTTGATTACTATGTGTCTCGGCGTGTTTCTCCTTGGGTTTATCCTGTATGGGACTTGCTACACTTCCTGCACTTGGGTGGCTATTTCCTTTCCCATGTTAGGGAAGTTTTCGACTATAATCTCTTCACATATTTTCTCAGGTCCTTTCTCTCTCTCTTCTCCTTTGGGACCTCTATAATGCGAATGTTGTTGCGTTTAATGTTGTCCCAGAGGTCTCTTAGGCTGTCTTCATTTCTTTTCATTCTTTTTTCTTTATTCTGTTCCTCAGCAGTGAATTCCACCATTCTGTCTTCCAGGTCACTTATCCGTTCTTCTGCCTCAGTTATTCTGCTATTGATTCCTTCTAGTGTAGTTTTCATTTCAGTTATTGTATTGTTAATCTCTGTTCTTTAATTCTTCTAGGTCTTTGTTAAACATTTCTTGCATCTTCTCGATTTTTGCCTCCATTCTTTTTCCGAGGTCCTGGGTCATCTTCACTATCATTATTCTGAATTCTTTTTCTGGAAGGTTGCCTATCTCCACTTCATTTAGTTGTTTTTCTGGGGTTTTATCTTGTTCCTTCATCTGGTACATAGCCCTCTGCCTTTTCATCTTGTCTCTCTTTCTGTGAATGTGGTTTTTGTTCCACAGGCTGCAGGATTGTAGTTCTTCTTGCTTCTGCTGTCTGCCCTCTGGTGGATGAGGCTATCTAAGAGGCTTGATGGGAGGGACTGGTGGTGGGTAGAGCTGACTGTTGCTCTGGTGGGCAGAGCTCAGTAAAACTTTAATCCACTTGACTGTTGATGGGTGGGGCTGGGTTCCCTCCCTGTTGGTTGTTTGGCCCGAGGCAACCCAACACTGGAGCCTACCTGGGCTCTTTAGTGGGGCTAATGACAGACTCTGGGAGGGCTCACGACAAGGAGTACTTCCCAGAACTTCTGCTGCCAGTGTCCTTGTCCCCACGGTGAGCCACAGCCACCCCCCGCCTCTGCAGGGGACCCTCCAACACTAGCAGGTAGGTCTGGTTCAGTCTCCCTTGGGGTCACTGCTCCTTCCCCTGGGTCACGATGCGCCCACTACTTTGTGTGTGTCCTCCAAGAGTGGGGTCTCTGTTTCCCCCAGTCCTGTTGAAGTCCTGCAATCAATTCCCACTAGGCTTCAAAGTCTGATTCTCTATGAATTCCTCCTCCCGTTGCCGGACCCCCAGGTTGGGAAGCCTGACGTGGGGCTCAGAACCTTCACTCCAGTGGGTGGACTTCTGTGGTATAAGTGTTCTCCAGTCTGTGAGTCACCCACCCAGCAGTTATGGGATTTGGTTTTACTGTGATTGCGCCCCTCCTACCATCTCATTGTGGCTTCTCCTTTGTCTTTGGATGTGGGGTATCTTTTTTGGTGAGTTCCAGTGTCTTCCTGTCGATGATTGTCCAGCAGCTAGTTGTGATTCTGGTGTTATTGCAAGAGGGAGTGAGAGCACATCCTTCTACTCCGCCATCTTGGTTCCTCTCCCGCATTAACTTTTTTTAAGTGAAGGTTTTGACAATTTTGCAAACGAGTTCTAAAAACTTATTAGTATTGGTAATATCTCCCTAGTTTTTATGGGGGTTATAGAATAAACATGGCTCAAGATTGCACCTAGGTAAAGAGGAGGAGACCTGAATAAAGGGTTTAGAGAAAGAAAGTTAATATTAGAAAGCCATCTGGAACTGTCTTTTAGATTGTGGAAACCTTCCCCCCCCCATATTTATTTTTTCTTTTATCCTTTCAGTGCTGTTTGTGAATTAGAGAGGGTAGAGGGACAAAGCTCAATTGTGACTTGCCCACAGTAATTTGCACAGATTGAACCAGGCCTGCATTGAACCCCACCCTTTGGAGCCCCTCAGTGTTTTATTCTGCCTCCTGATAATTAATGTGGGTCCAGTGTTCCTGTACTGTCTTTGAATTGGGTTTCTCAAAACCTTTTTGTTTCTTACACAAGACTAAGTGTGAACTCTAGTAAAATATGTATTTAGACAGCAGAAAAGCTACCTGCTGAAATAAAAAGCCATTTCTAAACTATGTATTAAATTATTTACTTTGATTTTCAGTGATTAGAGACTTTCAAGAATATGTAGAGCCAGGAGAAGATTTCCCAGCTTCTCCTCAGAGAAGAAATACCGCATCACAGGAAGATAAAGACGACAGTGTGGTTTTACCTCTGGGTGCGGATACACTTACACAGAACTTGGGCATTCCAGTACTAGTAGTTTGCACAAAGGTTAGTTTGCTTCCTACAGATTCTACTACTGATACTAACTAAGGATGAACAACTGTTTTATTTTCTAGGCTCCTTTTGGAGTTGACACATTAGTTTTCCTAGGTAACTTTTCTTAATAAGTAGATATGATAGTTTAAAATATTGACTGATATTCACATGTTTGTTTTGTGAACTTAATCATAGTTTTCTTTGAAAGAAAATGTTACTTCAGATATTCTAAAATTTGTGATCAAATTTCATTTTCCTTACTCCAGTTAGACTTCAAATTGTATAGTCAGTTTAGTAGAGATAGTTACAGGTAAGATGATAACTATCAACTTTATAAAATAAAATATTTTTCCACAGTAAGTTTTATATACTAATATCTTGATATTAGGAAATGTACTCAAAATAAGATAGACTTAATTTTAAAGATGTATCAATACTCATTATGTAAAGTTGATATGCAGTTATCAAAGGCCTTTTATTTATTTAAGAGATTCTGGTAGGATTACTATTATAAAAATTCTGTTAATTTAGTTCTGTCACTGTATACACTTTATAATACAATCAAATTTCCTTTTAAAAAATAATTTATAGTTCATCTTCTCCCCATTTGGTCCTAAGTAGTATGTCTTTACTGTGTAAGCCATGGAATAGTTAAGATAATTACAGAACATGTAAATGCTTTAGAGATCTAAAATTATTATGTTTTTTGTAATGTAAAATTTGCACATCTAAATGAAGGAGGGTGTGGAATTTATTCACCTTTGGAATAAAAATGATAAAAAAATTTAAATATAGCTTAAGTTTTACTTTAAACACTACAAAAATTATCAATAACAAAGGAATGTGGGGGTAGCATTTAAAATAATTAAGTCAAAGTCTATTGTCTGCTTTTCAAATGGTGATTCAGGTGTAGTTAATTGTTACTTATATCTTTTGCATAAAACTGTGCTTAAACTCTTACAATAGAATCCTTTTGTCTGCGGTTTGTTTGGGTTTTATTTTGTTTGGCAAAGAGCTGTTTATTGGCAGATATTATCCTGTTTTTACACCACAACTTGCCTTATAAAAAGCTCTTTATTTTCCAAAGAAAAAATGTCAAGCTTTAAAGGGACCCAAATCAGTATCAAATGAGTCATAGATTCATAAAATTTTCAAGCCAAGAGAGATCATCTACAGTATTTCACAGAATCTAAGACACCATCAGTTCTGCTTCGATTTAAGAGCTTTTAAAGTGTGTGGGGGGATGGGGGAATGTGTGTCTCAGGATAGATGAAGATGGTGGTTCAGCTCAGTTTAAAGACGCTTGAAATTGAGACTCAGCTAGGTTTCTTGCCAGATCCTCATATTTCAGTTAAAAATGTTTTTACTGAACTATCATGCTTCACCAAAAATGTCATAAGTCAACAGTATAATAATTGTGTAAGTATCTTTAATAATATGAAATAATTACTCTCAGTGTTTTATAACATGGATAGTATGCTATATCATGTTTATATAAGGAGACTGTTCTATGTTGTATATATGCATAACAAAAAATTACATATCAAAAAAAATGACATCAAATTTGACCCCAAACTAATATTAGGTATGATGGTCATTGTTTATTTTTAGATTTCATAACCTTCAATTCACAAAAGTTTTGATGAAGTTATTTGGATATCATGATGTTTGAACATTAATTTTTTTCCTAACATTTTTTTTTTGGCAAGCAGAATTCAGAATTGTTTCATTGATTGTACAGGTGACATTTCAGAAATAGCCTGTAATTCCCCTTTTTTGCTGTTGGTGCAATTGAAGTGAGAGTGAATAAAAGCACCAGAAAAGAAATAAAGGTCAATTAAGAACTATCAAATAAGCAGAGGAACAAAGGGGAAATAGTGAGAGGTGCAGACTCCCTGGATATACAGAGTGTTTTATAGAACTAGAATAGATTTTAGATCTTAAAAACTTTGTTCTAGGACATAAGTCGTTGAGTTAACAAGTATGACCGCCCATTATAAGCTTGTCCTGTTATTCTTCATTCCTTTATGTACTAAAATTTTCTCTTTGGTGTTCTCATCACATTCAATATATCATAGAAATCAATGCTTTTTAAAGAAATAAAAGTATTCATTAGTCTTAAGACTCCAACTAAAAGTCTCTAGACATATAGGAGTAATTAATATTCTAGGTTCTACTGATCAGTCACTGTATCAGAGTGGTAGTTTTGTGATATTCCCTCACCCAACATTGAACTGTTTAAATCATTATATTATTATTTAAAGTTAATATTGTTTTTTAAATTATTTTAACTCATTAGTGTGATGCCATTAGTGTGTTGGAGAAAGAACATGACTACAGAGATGAGCATTTCGATTTTATTCAGTCTCATATCCGGAAGTTTTGTTTACAGTGTATCCTTTTAATACATTGATTGGTGCAGTGTTCCTTAGCTGTTTGCTTGTTTGTTTGCTTAAGTAAAGGAATAAATTGATGACTTCAGAAATTCCATAAACTTTTTTCCTCCTGCCTCTGGTTGGAAATTTCAATTCCCAAATCATTTATATCCAGGTATTTTGAGATATAAAAGCAAATATTGAAATGTGTAACTTTGATTTGCTGTTTTTAAAGTACTGTGATTAAGAAAAATAATGATCAGACTTATGTAGAAAATTCTAATGAGTTGGCATTGAAAACATTCCTGCTGAAAACTGGTATTCATTTCTTGGGGGTGGGTGGTAGGGAAAGATCAATATTTGGGTTTGTGTGTTCTTGTTTTTAATTTGTTTAGTATGTTATCTCCACTATAGTCTAATGCAATGGTTTTTAAATCTGGCTGTGCCCATCTAAGACTTACTGAACTGGAACATTCCAAGGGGAGGCTGGAGAATCTATGCTGAATTTTAAAAAAGCTTTCTGGGTAATTCTGATGATCACAAGGTTAGAAAACCTAGCATAAGGAATCTTGTGTAGTCTAGGTTGCAAGGATTATATGAGCCAGTGAATAACATTTACAACTAAACAAAGGATAAAATGAGTGAGTGCTTTTAAGAGAATTTCCTGTTGAAAACTTCAAACAGCTTGGGAGCACCGAAGAGAGGTGTTCTCACTTGCCCCCTTGGATCAGATGTTTTGCAGTTGCATTCCCCAATCAAAGCTTTTGGGTCTGAAAAGTGAAGAAATGATAGATAGTAGGAGTAGACAGGAATAAGTAATGTACACATGTTTATAGTATCTGTAGTTTTTCATCGTCATTAATGGACGTTTAATTTAAGGACCACTTGGCAAGAGCCTCGTTGAATAATGAATAAGATCACTTGACACTGGGAGTTTCCCTTTTCCTTTTTTCCTTCAGTACTTTGTCCTCCATGGCACTTTCTCTTCTCATGTCACATAATGGTTAGTTGGATTGAATTAAAGGGCATTTGTCTGCAAAAGAAAACAAAAAGTAGAAGTAATTGAAGTAGGTGTTGATAGCCTTTTTGTTATCTTTGCAGATTAGAAAATTTGAGAACAAACAGTCTCTTTAAACATTTATTTAAAGCTACACTTGGAAATGTACATATAGAGATGTAATCAGGAAGGAGACTGCCCACTACAATAATTACAGACCTTTAGTAGAGCTGGTTGATTTTAAAAGAATACAAAACAAGAAATCACTTCAAGATAGTGAGAGGGGGGGCTGCCCTGGTGGTGCAGTGGTTAAGAATCCGCCTGCCAATGCAGGGGACACGGGTTTGAGCCCTGGTCCGGGAAGATCCCACATGCCGTGGAGCAACTAAGCCCCTGTGCCACAACTACTGAGCCTGCATTCTAGAGCCCATGAGCCACAACTACTGAAACCCATGAGCCTAGAGCCCGTGTTCTGCAACAAGAGAGGCCACTGCAATGAGAAGCCTGTGCACTGCAACGAAGAGTAACCCCCGGCTCACCGCAACTAGAGAAAGCCCGTATGCAACAACGAAGACCCAACACAGCCAAAAATAAATTAAAAAAAAAAAAAAAAAAAAGATAGTGAGAGGTGTGTGTGTGTGTGTCAGTGAGGACAACAATTCAAAATCATCTTTATTTTAAAAATTAAAAAATTTTAATTGCATTGCAAATTTTCCAGCTGTGTAAATCTTCCAAATTATAAATTGGCTCTCGTGAGAAAGATCATTCATGAAAAGTTCACACAATTAAGCATTTACTTAAGATTATGATGTTTGTCTCTACCAAATTAAGTATTATGACAAGTAGTATTTAGCAATACCATTTTAAGGTTCATAAGCCTTGGTTCGTGTCCTAGAAAATACGAGTATCCTAGTTCAGAAGTTAGACCATTCTCAGCATTTCCTCTTGGCCTGAGTCACCATCTCTCTTGAGACCCAACGGCTAGTGCTAGCGTTTTGGTCATGAAGTCTACTTTTGCCTTGGATCGTTCCTGAAAGCTTCCTGATGGTTCTTGATGGTTCATCTTCTCTGTTCAGTGGATCTCCTGAGCTTTCTCCCCAAAGTCCTAATTCCTAGACTAGTAAAAACTGTAAGAGACACTAGTGCAAGCCTTTTTTGTTAAAAAGGCAAAACAGTTTTTGATAAATAATATCCCTCCTTTGTGGAGTTTAGGAAGGTTAAAAACAAATTGCCTCTTCATATGCTTTCAGTGTAGAGGTAGTAGTGGTGTCAGTTATTAAATTTACCTTTACTTTCTTGGCTAATGAGATTTTTGCCCTCCTAAGTTAAATCAATTATGTAGAGATAGTTTTATTTGCCTTTTAGACTGTATATAAGTATTTTATAGTTTTGAAAGTCTTGATTACCATGTAATTATGCCTTTGGAAATTACTTTTGAAACTAATATGCATAAATGCTAAGCTGAGAACCCAAAATTTTATGGTACCTGTTGATGGAGTTTGTCCAAAAGTTTCTTTAACGGTGTTCATTCAGATGGTGCAGCACTTATTTACACTTCAGTAAAAGAAAACAAAAATATAGATTTAGTATATAAATACATTGTTCAGAAACTCTATGGATTTCCCTATAAGATTCCTGCTATTGTTGTGGAAAAAGATGCAGTATTTATGTAAGTATACTCTTAAATGTATCGTTTTATCATGTGTTGTTGCTCCAATTCGATGGTGCGCCATCATCATCATCTCATTCTCATTTGAAGTGAGACCAGTAGACTTTTCCATGATGAGTAGGTGAGAATCTGTTCTTAGATTGTTTTGTTTATAACCTGCCTTGATTTATTTATCTTTGCCTTTTAGTTTTACTGCTGGCCTGAACCCTTTTGAAAGGCTTGCTATTATAACTAAACTATCTATTGGGTGCATATATCAGTGTATCTACTCTCTAATTGGTTATGATACATAAAGGACCCAATGTATAATCTAGACATGCTTTGAAAAGTTATCTGAATAAATTGGGAGGTAAAAATAATTACCACCTTCTCCCCAAAAAACCTGTAATGACAGTTTTAAAATCAGGAAGTTTGATAATAATTTTAATTGGAAATTAGTAAACTTGAGCATTATAATAAAACTGATCAATTTTCCATAATTGGTCAAATTTAACTTCATAAAAATATTCCCCTTAATATGATCATGGATTGAATGAAAGAATGACTATATAAATGCTTGAGAATTTGTCATGTGCATTTCTTTCCAGTCCAGCAGGGTGGGATAATGATAAGAAGATAGGAATATTACATGAAAATTTTCAAATGTTAAAAGCAGAAGATAATTTTGAAGACATCATAACTAAACCACCTGTCCGAAAGGTAACAGTTTTAGTATATAGTCTCAATATTTAGGCTTTTAAACTGAGGGGGAAGTCCATAATTTTAAGATTGTAGGTAGAAAGGTAAGGGAGTCCTTTGCTATCAAGTTGTGAACTTTACAACCTAGAGCTCAACCAAAAGTCAAGAACACCTTGTTAGAATAATTGTATTGGCTTCTGTCGGTCTAGGCAGATCTTGCATCTTCATGGTCATTAGTTATTCATACTAGCCCACAGCTGTCCAGGGACTGCCACGTTCCTAGATTTAATTTTAGTCTTTACTGTTACATGTCATTCTTATAACTGTTAAATCTCATTTCAGAAGGTATTCTTCTTTTATATATCTTGATTTTGCTAAGCAGTATATGGTGTTTTATGGTTAGATAGTATAGATACTTACGAAAAGTTGTATAAAAATGAGTGTTTGCATGTAGTACTTCTCACTGACTTTTAATTTGAACATGTTTCCGGAAAAAGTAATTTTGATTTAACATATAATGTTCTTAATTAAAAACCCAAATATTTACATTGAGCAGTTAGAAATAAGAAAAGTAACGTCAAATGAAAAATCAGTTGGTGTGTTACTTGGTTTGGATGTCTGTTAAAAGAAATGCACACATCAAAAAAAACCCCCAATTTTTCCCATTCTCTCTTTTACCAGCAAAATTGTGCTTTAAGTTGTCTTTTATTCATTTCGCAAATATTTATTGAGCCACTGTTCAGGCACTAGGTGCTGAATAGGAGGGTGATGCAGTAGTGAATCAGTATATATGCCACCTCTCAAGTGGTGATCAGTGCTATGGAAATGAAGCCGAGTGTGGGAAGGGTGAGTGAGAGGACCGAAGTGGGGAGGGCTGCAGTTTTAGGAATGATGAGGGCATGTCTCTGATGAGAGGGGAGAATGTTGAAGGCTCAGGGAACAGGAAGTGCACATGCCCTGAGGCAGGAGTGTGTGAGGGGGCCAGAGAGGCTGGAAAAGAGCCCCAGAGGGCCAGAGTGGTAGGAGAGAAAGACCTCATCATTAGGCCGCAGTCAGGACTTTGGATTTCATGCTGAGTGGGATGGAAAGTGACAGGGGGTGCGGGGACGAGTTTAAGCAGAGGAGTGATATAATCTGACCTAACCTTTCAAAGGATTGCTCTGGCTACTGGGTGGAAAATACACTATGGCGTGCCTTGTACAGAAATAGGAGGAGCAGGAGACATTTGCAACTCCTTTTTTTCTAATTATTCAGCAAGTAGAAGAGACATTATGTTTTTATTTCAGGGAAACCAGGGACAAGTTGATTTTCACTCAGCTGGGATATTATTGGCCCTTTTAAAACACCTGACTGTTGCTTAGCAGATTTTATAAGCATGACTGATATGCCTATGGCTCTCAGGTTGTGCTGTCCAATACAGTAGCTACTAGTCACATACAGCTTTTAAATATAAATTAAGTACAACTAAATAAAATTAAAAATTCAGTTTCTCAGTTACAGTAGCCACATTTCAGTTGCTCAGTAGCCACAGGCTAACGTATTGCACAGCACAAATATAGGACATTTATATTATTGCAGTTGGTATCAGACAACTCTGCTGTAGGGCGTTGGGGAGGGCAGCTCACCCATGTAAATATGGTTTAGTTAATGTTCATATTCTTGGTGTTTTTTAAAAAAATTAATCTAGAGAGTAAGTTATGAATGACATTAACATAATATATGAGACTTGCTCATTTATGCGTTACTCATTTCAGTTTGTGCATGAGAAGGAAATTGTGGCAGAAGATGACCAAGTGTTTCTTATGAAGCTACAGGTATGAAATTACATCAGAAACAGACTTAGTATGATTAATGGTTAAACTATTCTTGTACATATTTTCTTTAAGAATACAGCAATACATGCCTGAATATCTAACCTAGAGTTTTTGTGTGTTTTTCAGTCCCTTTTAGCAAAGCAACCACCAACTGCAGCTGGAAGGCCTGTGGTCAGTATTACAGATTTTGACAAAATTATTAAAATGCAGTGCATATTGTTTTAGTTCTTTTTTTCTTAATTATATACCTGTCTTAAATGGGTATGCTTTGATATAAACTTGAATTAAGGATTCTTCTGGAATTTGTGAGATTTTAAAAGATAAAACTTCACTCCCGTTTAGAATATTGAAATCATAAATATCTATTTTGCAACATTTGTCCCACATGAGTTAACTGTGCCAAACCATTTATATGTGCTATTTTATAAATCCTCACAACAGCCAGATGAGGCAGGTCCCCCATTTTGCTGGTGGGGAAATGGAGGCTTTGGAGGACATCATGGCTTGCCTGAGATTATACAGCTGGTGGGATGGGATGCAAGTCCAGATTGGAGTCCAGATCTGACTCCCAAGCTTATACTCGTAACCACACCTCATATTCAATATGTTCTTCTTTTTCCATTGAAGGGAAAGTTAGTATTCTAAAATGCAGTGGGTCTCTGGTATTCTAATAATGAGGACACAATTGCTAAACACTTCTGCCCAGGGCTTGCAGCGTAAAGGGACCAGTAGAAGATATGGGGGACAGTTGCAAAGTAGTTTCTTTTTGTGATAACTTCTGTGAAGTTGAAAGTTTCAGGGTTCTGTAATTATGGCTTTCCTATTTTTACTTAGGATGCCTCGCCAAGAGTCCCAGGAGGCTCCCCTCGAACACCAAACAGATCTGTGTCGTCCAATGTTGCCAGTGTGTCACCCATCCCTGCTGGGTCAAAAAAAATTGATCCAAACATGAAAGGTACATTTCTCTCTTTCTTAGAGAAAGCAACACAATACATTTAACAATAGAAATCTACCTAGAGTCATTCCACCTTTTGCTTTAGCTATTTTCATTTTTATTCAATAGCTTCTAATCTTTGTGTCTGTCAATACAATCTCATAGTTAATCAGACTGTGAACCATTTTATGGTGTAGTCTTAACATATCATCTCTGTGCTGTGAGCTTTATGAAAGCTTTGTGTTATATTTAATCATTCTGCTATGGTAGGTCATTGAAGAAATACATGTTTTTCCTATAATGGGTTATCTGCAGTTAACAAAAAGGAAAAAACTATATGCATTATAGTTATTTCTATAGGAATAATTGCCATAAGTGGGATTAGTAGGTGAGAGTTTGTACCTTTTTATGCCTTTTGGTGACGTTTCTCAAATGGATTCTTCAATTTACATGTCATCAACATTGAGTGTTGCAGTTTGCCCACAACCTAATCAGCATTCTCTAAGTGCTAACTAATAAGAGCTTTTCCCCCTAGTATTTCCTTTCTGTTTGTATTTTTCTTCTGTGAATTGTTTATTGCTATCCTTTGCCCATTAATATCTTAGAACTTCTATTGGTTTTCATATAGCATTGGGTAACTTTTTGTAATACTTGAAGCAAATATTTCTCAACAGTTATATTTTTGAAGAATGCCTTTCAAAAGAGAGATATATTTGCATCTAACAATCTGTTTTAAATGCCTTTGGCCTTTTAAAAATAACACTCTAATTTTTTAATAATTATCTTACGCTCTTAACACTCATATTTTGTTTTATATATGAGTAGATTAGAGAAGTTACCCAGCCTCAAAAGATTAAACTTGAATTTGGAACATTTTCTGTATATAATTCTACAATAATAATTTATAGAAAAGTTGAATGCTTTGAGTACAAGTTTTTTATCTTATCTTTTTTTTTTTTATAGCTGGAGCTACAAGTGAAGGTGTCCTGGCAAATTTCTTCAATAGTTTGCTGAGTAAAAAGACTGGTTCCCCAGGAGGCTCTGGTGTTGGTGGTGGTAGCCCTGGAGGTGGGGCTGGAGGTGGAAGCAGTGGTTTACCACCATCTGCCAAAAAGTCAGGTATAGTTACCTGGAGCTTTTTTTTTTTAAGACAGCTTTATTGAGATATAGTTTACATACCATGAACTTTGCTCATTTAAAGTGTACAATTCAAAGTTTTAGTATATTTACAGACTTACGTAAACCATTACCATAATCTAATTTTAGAACATTTTCTTCTCCCTAAAAAGAAACATCCAACCTATTAGCAGTTATCCTTCCCTAACGTCCAGCCTATTAGCAGTTATCCTTCCCTCCCCTGCAGTCCTCCTAGGCAGCAAACAATGTTTTCTGTCTCGTTGTATTTGCCTATCTGGAGATTTCATATAAATGGAGTCACATAGTATATGCCTTCTTTAAAATAATGTTTCCAAGGTTCATCCATGTTGTAGCGTATGTATCAATATTTTGGGTTTTTTTACTGCTGAAAAAATTCCATTGTATGGATATGCATACATATTTTATTTATCCATTTATCAGCTGATGGACATATGTTTTCATTTCTCTTGGGTATATATCTAGGAGTGGAATTGCTGGGTCATGTGGTAACTCTATGTTTAAATTTTTAAAGAACCGCCAAAGTGTTTTCCAAAATGCTATACCATTCTACATTCCCACCAGCAGTTTATGAGGGCCCCAGTTTTTCTCCATCCCTTCCAACAGTTATTGTTCATCTTTGTGTTTTAGTTGTTTTGTTTTTTTTGGTTTTGCTTAACCAAGTCCAAAATGTCTCTCTATTTGTGTGTGTGTGTGTGTGTGTGTTTTAATTGAAATATAATTGATTTACAATATTATATTAGTTTCAGGTGTACAACATAGTGATTTGATACTTTTATACATTACAAAATGATCACCACTTGTCCATCTTTTTGGTTAGAGCCATCATTTTGGCTGTGAAGTTGTATCTCATTGTGGTTTTGATTTGCATTTCCCTGATAGCTAATTATGTTGAGAATCTTTTCATGTGTTTAATAACCATTTGTATATCTTCTTTGGTGAAATGTCTATTCAAATCCTTTGCCCATTTTAAAATTGGGTTATTTCTCTTATTGTTGAGTTCTAAGTGTTTTTTATATATTCTCTTTACTAGACCTTTATCAGATATAGAATTTGCAAATGTTTTCTCCGCTTGTGTTGGTTATCCCTTCACTTTCTTGAGTGTCCTATGAAGCACAAAAGTTTTAAATTTTGATGAAGTCTTTTCCTTTTGTTGTTTTTATAATTGCTCTTCAAGCAGACTTTTTAACCCATTCTCCTTTTTTAATCACACCTTCTTGCCACCTTTTTCGCAAGTACCTGCAGCTACCATTTTTGAACATTTTACAGGTTTCTGGGTATAAATTGAATTATTTTCTGGCTTCTCGCATTCTCAGTGTAGAAGATTACCTTTCTCAGTACTGCTGATTTAATTACCACTCACTCATCTTTCCAGATTCTGAAATTTTGTTGCTATTTTTCTCTTTTACTGTTCTTATTGTTCTATGCCTTTAAAAAAGTATACCTTTATGAGATTAAATCGTAGGTGCTAGTTTTACTTCTATTTGATAACAGACCCCACAATTTAAAATGAGGGAATTTAGGGGCTTCCCTGGCGGTCCAGTGGTTAAGACTCTGTGCTTCCACTGCAGAGGGTGCAGGTTCGCTCCCTGGTCAGGGAACTAATAAGATCCTGCATGTTGCGTGGTGAGGCCAAAAAAGGAAAAAAAAAAAAAAAAAAAGGGAATTTATTTTTGAATTAAGGATGTTTATATAACTGTGTTTTAGATAAAGTTAATGAAACCGTTGGCAGTTGTTAAATGAGGACACATTGGTGTTAAGGATATTTTGACTTATGTCTAAATCTTGGTTTCTTTTCCTTTAAATAGGCCAGAAGCCTGTCCTGTCAGATGTTCACGCGGAACTAGACAGAATTGCACGAAAACCAGTTACAGCTTCTCCTACAGCACCCACATCTCCTACGGAAGGAGAAGCTTCTTGAAGATACCAAATAAAGCCATTTATTCAGTTTTCTGGGATAATGTAAACTTGTCTCTGCCTTCTCCTTCAAAAGTGGAATTAGGGAGCTGGAGTGCTTTTTCAGATGGACTAAATTCATGTCTTTTTTGTGTATGTGGTTGCCCATTTTATAAAAGGGAAGTATACAGAAGAAAAATTATTCTACACTATGTAGGATTGCTATTTGCATTGCCACTTTGCATAAGGAAGTAATTTTGGATTTTGAAAAACTCAAATTTATAGATCTGAAATACAGCCATGCGATCATATTCTAAAGGCTACTTAAAACATATAGGAGGGTTGAGAAGGGCAGAAAATAATATGCTTTGGGCATTCGACTTACTTGGAAGGAAGTCCAAGCTTATTTTAGTTAAGACTATTAAAAAATCATTTAAAAAAATTATGTGTTAGTTTTGCTGGAAAAGAAGATGATCAGTTGTCAGATTTTCCACACCAACGTAAATATACCACCACACATGGAATATGCTGAGAAAACGATCAGATAGCATTTGATACACTAGTCATTGTCTCAATCCATGATCCTGTAAGTTGTCATCAAAATATGATTTAGAAATATTGGTCAAGATTTGTTTCTTTAACTGAGAAGAAAAGAAAGCACACTGCCTAAATGTGTAAAAGAAAAATGCAGAGGTTGTTAAAATGTAAAGAGGTAACAGTCTTTGGATTTGTCTATATATATATATCTACATATATATATATATCTATATATATCTATATATCTATATATATATTGATATATATATATATGGCTCTGCCTTAATATACCCCTTTTTTGTTTGTGACTTTCAACTGTAATCAGTTAATAAAGTATTTATTCTCTGCATTCAGGTTCAAATAACTTGTTGCATTCTCTTATATTTAAATTTGTATTTATCATATAATGAATAAGATTTGTTAGTATTTTAAAGTGTTTGACTTAATAGGATTATTAAGCTTTCTGATCTTCTTTCTAAGAGAGGAGTACATGAGATTCACTGCCTTGTCAAAGGAATTTACCTTGATCAGTACATCTTCCCCATCAACATGTCTTGAGCTACAGAATCTTACATCAGCATTCCTAGTAGAAAAAATAGAGCCTTTTATCATTATTTAATGGACAGAAGCTGTTTTAAAAGTTTGGCAAGTGCACTGAAACATAGCTACTCCCTTACAGGTGACATCACCTGGTAATAGTTCCACCTTTTCAATACTCAGATTTCAGTGCTTGTTTTGGAACCTTCGTGAGAACAGTTTGATTTTCCTACTGAAGTTCAACTAAAGAACGCACGTACATTTGACCTGTTGTGTAATTTCAGATAATTGGGGGACGATGGTTACTACCCTTTACATTGGTCTTTGTTATAACTTTAAAATATATATTCCAAAGATTTTTTTTTCAACAAAATACTTGAGGACAGTACCTCTACTATCAAACATAATTCTTTCATTAGAACTTTAAAATCTGTTTGGTTTTATCATAGTATTTGGCTCCTAATGGTTGAATGTAAATACTAAAAATATATGAGAGGGTTATAATTTGTTTCAATGTGGGAAAAACTTAGGATGTTTGTGGGCATGGAAAAATTAATTTGCAAAAACATTTTGTTTAATAAAATATGAGATGAAAAATGCCATTGATAAAATCTTCAGTCCAGAAGGGGTTTTGCAATCCTGGTGTTGTAAAGACCAGTTTTTCTAAACTAGTAGTACTTGATGAAGTAAGTGAAACTAATGAAAATAGTTGCAGACTGTGCATTATGGTATACTTTGGTATGTCTGCTGTGTTTGCATGTCTAGACCAACTCATGTTTTTTTTCTGTGTGACATTGGAGATGTACTGGAAAATCCTCAGAATTACATTGTTACCTGAAGTAATTGTAATTGTTCACTTTATATGGGATTCAATTTTAACTAATCAAAAATCTTGTGTTTACTGCGTTTAAACCTATTTTTGTCCCTATTTTTGCAAGGAAGTTTGTTTTTAAACTACTTAATCTTTTTTGTTTGTTTTTTAAGCACTTCTTATTGAAGTGTACAGTACAGAAAAGTGTACAAGTTACAGGTGTATGGTTTGAAATATCACAAAGTGACCACATATAACCAGCACCAGGATCAAGAAAGACAGCGTTATTTGCACCCCAGGTGCTTCCCTTGTGCCTCTTGTCAGTCCTCCCACCCACCAAGTAACTACTGCCCTTTCTTCCAAAGCTGTAGATAAGTTTTACTTATTTTTAAGCTTTATATAAATGGAATCTTACATTTATATTCTTTTGTGTCAGGCTTCTTAGTATTCTGTGGTTCCTCCATTTTGTTGCCTATAGCAGTTGTTACCCATTCTCATTGCACCATAGTATTTCATTGTGCAAATACACTGTAATTTTTGCAGTATGCTATTGATGGGTGTATATTAGTTTGCTATTGCTGCTGTAACAATTTACCGAATTTTAGTGGCTTAATACAGATTTTTTATCATACCATTCTTGAGGTCAGAAGTCCAAAATCAGCTGTACTAGGTTAAATTAAAGTGTCAGCAGGGCTGGTTTCTTTTGGAGGCTCCAGGGAGCATCTGTTTCCTTCCTTTCCAGCTTCTAGAGGCTGCCTGAATTCCTTGGTTCCTGGCCCTCTCTCCATCTTCAAAGCCAACAGCATAGCATCTTCTACTCTCTGCTTCCATCACATTGCTTCTCACTCTGACCCTGCTGCTTCCCACGTATCAGGATCCATGGGATTAAACTTTGGCCCATGTGAGTAATCCAGTATAAGCTCCCTCAGCACGTCACTCTTCTTGCTTGCATGGTTTCTGTAAAGAAATTGGATGTTATTCTTACCTTTGCTCCTCCATAGGTGTTTTTTCCCTTTGGCTTCTTTTAAGATTTTTTAAGTCTTTGATTTTATGCAGTTTGAATATGATATGCCTAGGTGTAGTTTTTTTGGGGGGGTGGTTATCCTTCTTAGTGTTCTCTGAACTTCCTGGATCTGTGGTTTAGTATCTGACATTAACTTGGGGGAAATTCTGGGTCATCATTGCTTCACATACTTTTTCTGTCATTTTCTGTCTTGGCATTTTCATGTATATGTTACATCTTTTGTAGTTATCTCAGAGTTGTTGGGTATTCTGTTCCCTCTTTTTCTTCCCCAGTCTTTTTTCTCTTTGCTTCTTAGTTTTGGAAGTTTCTTTTGACAGGTCCTCCAGCTCAGAGATGCTTTCCTTAGCCCTGTCTAATCAGCTAATGAGCCCATGGAAAGCATTCATCATTTGTTAGTTTTTTTTTAAATCTCTACCTTTAAAAAAGAATTCTTGGGCTTCCCTGGTGGCGCAGTGGTTGAGAATCTGCCTGCCAATGCAGGGGACACGGGTTCGAGCCCTGGTCTGGGGAGATCCCACATGCCACGGAGCAGCTGGGCCCGTGAGCCACAATTACTGAGCCTGCGCGTCTGGAGCCTGTGCTCCGCAACAAGAGAGGCCGCGATAGTGAGAGGCCCGCGCAACGCGATGAAGAGTGGCCCCCGCTCGCTGCAACTAGAGAAAGCCCTCGCACAGAAACGAAGATCCAACACAGCAATCAATAAGAACATGAATTTCTTAAAAAAAAAAAAAAAAAGCTTTCTTAGAATTTCCATCTCTCTGCTTACATTAGCCATCTGTTTTGGTGTGTTGTCTACTTTTTCTGTTAAAGCCCTTAACATATTAATCAGAGTTGTTTTAAATTCATGGTCTGATAATCCCAACATCTCTGCTGTGTCTGGATCTGATGCTTGCTCTGTCTCTTCAAACTGTTTTTTTGCCTTTTACTTATGCCTTGTAATTTTCTGTTGATAGCTGGACATGATGTACTAGGTAAAAGGAACTCCAGTGAATAGACCTTTTAGCACTGTGGTGGTGAGGTGTGGGGCAGGGGAGGCATTCTGTAGTCCTATGATTAGGTCTCAGTGAACCTGTGTCCCTGGGCTGTGAACTTCATAAGTGCTTCTCCATCCCCCCCTGCCCCCTTACACCATAGGTGGGACAGGATGGCTAGAGGGAGCTGGAGTTGGGTATTTCCCTTCTACCATGTTGTTTAGGCTCTGATAAACCCCAATTAGGGAAGCTCTGATAAAATGGCTCTTCTTGAGGGCAGGCCTTGTTAAGAAGAAAATACTCTGACTTATTTCAAAACGGTTACTTTCTTCCTTCTCATACCGGAAGCACCAGGGGATTTTTCTCTGATTTTCCCTTTGAGACCCTGGTAGGGCTCCAGGAGGTAAAACTCACACAACAGTGGGGATCCCCTTCTAACTGGGGGTTTTTAACTTACAGACTTGTCCACTCTGAGCCTCCAGCAATTTGTCAGTTACAGCTCCAGCTTTCTTACCCCAGCACTGTCTCCCTTAGAGGTTTCTGCTTGGAAGTTTCTGCTTCAGTAAGTTGTGGTTCTCTGTGTCCACCTGCCTGCCTCTCCAATATGGAGGACTGCAGTTGGCCCTGTGACCTCACTTCTCTGACAGATCTAAGAAGAATTGTTGATTTTTCAGTTTGTTCAGCTTTTTACTTGTTAGGATGGACTTCCAAACTCCTTACTTGGTGGACCAGAATCCCAAAGTCTAATTTCCCCCTCTCAAAATCCTAGTCACACCTGCAGAGTCCCTTTGCCAAGTAAGGTAGCATTCACAGGTTCCAGGGATTAGGATGTGGACATCCTTGGGGGGCCAATAGTCAACCTACCACAAGATGTTTGGGTGGTTTCAGTTTGCCAATTGCTGTTATGAATTGTGTTGTTATGAACAGTCTTGAATGTGTCTTGTGGAAAACATGTTCTCCTCTCTGTTGGGTGTATATGTAGACATGGATTGCTGGATTCATAGGCTATGTGTATATTCAGCATTAGCAGGTGTTAAATGTTTAGCCAAACAGTTTTTCCAAAGTTATAAGAGGTCCCATTCCTGGGAGAAAATATTTGCAAATTATATATCTGATAAGAGTATAGTATTCAGAATATATAAAAACTCTTAAAACTCAATAGGAAGACAGCCCAATGTTGAAATGGACAAAGTATTTGAATAGATATTTCTTCAGAGAAGATATACAAATGACAAGCACATGAAAAGTTGCTTGATATCATTAGTAATTGGCGAAATGCAAGTCAAAGCCACAGTGAGATACCACTTCACAGCGGAAATAAAAAAGTGTTGGTGAAGATGTGAAGAAATTAGAACTCCTGTACATTGCTGGTGGGAATGTAAAATGGTGCAGCCACTTTGGAAAACAGTATGGTTAAACATATAGTTACCACATGACCTAGCATTTCCACTCCTGGATATATACCCAACAGAAATGAGAACGTATGTCTTCACAGAAACTTGTATACATATGTTTATAGCAGCATTATGTATAATAGCTAAAAGGTGGAAACAAACAAAACATGCATCAGCAGACAAATGGGTAAACAGAATGTGACGTATCCATACAATGGAATATTTTTCAGCTATAAAAAGGAATGGGAGTTCCCTGGTGGTCTAGTGGTTAGGACTCTGTGCTTCACTGCCAAGGGAACTAGGATCCTGCAAGCCACACGGTGTGGCCAAAAAGAAAAAGGAATGAAGTATTGATACATACAACATGGATGTACTTTGAAAGCATGTTAAGTGAAAGAAGCCAGTCAAAAAAGTCAGAAATGTATGATTCCATTTATATGGAATGTCCAGAATAGGCAAATGCTTTGAGACATAAAGTAAATTAGTGGTTGCAAGAGGAGAGGGCAATGAGGAGTGACTGCTAATAGGTATAGGGTTTCTTTTGAGGATGATGAAAATGTTCTGGAATTATACAGTGCACAGTCTTGTGAATATACTAAAAACTTGACGTCACTTCAAAAGGGTGACTTTTTTTAAAGTCTTTTTTTTAAAGGAATTCGCATTACTACCAGCAATATATGAGTTCCAGTTGCTCTACATCTTTGCATACACTTGCTATTGTCTATCATTCTGGCAGGTTTTTTATTTATACAATAGGATCTCATTGTGGTTTTAATTGTATTTCCTTAATAACTAATGAAATTAAGCATGTTTCATGTTTATCGGCCATTTGGATATCCTCTTTTGTAAAGTACCTGTTTAAGAATCTTAAGAGTCTTATCTTCTTTTTTTTTTCCCCCTCAGAAAAATAGGGAGATATTTGACTTTCTTACTAACTCATTCTTTACGTATTCAGAATACTAGTCCTTGTCAGATACGTATTGCAAATATCTTCTCTCATTCTGTGGTTTGGCCTTTTCACTCTCTTATTGCTATCTTTTGATGAATAGAAATTGATTTTAATGTTCCACTTGCCAGGTTTTCTTTATGGTTATGGATTTTTTTTTTACCTGTTTTGAAGAAGTCTTTGCTTGCCCTCAAGGTCATGAAGATAGTCTAAGTTTTTTTTTTCTAGAAGCTTTATTGTTTTACTTTTCTACAATTCATCAATTCATCTAGGATTGATTTCTGTGCATGGTATGAAGTAGGGGATAAAGGTTTTTTTTTTTTTTAGTGTGGTGTTCAATTAATTCTGGTGGGGGGTATCATCCTTCTGAACTGCAGTGTCACCTGGGTCATAATTTGTCCACTTATGCATGCATCTGTTTCTGGACTTTTTGTTCTTTTCCATTTGCCAGTTTCTCTATCCTGTACCAGTACTACAGTCTCAATTTCTGTAGTTTAAAAAAAAAAGCCTTTATCTGGCAGCCTAAGCCCTCCCCTATTGTTTTTCCTTAAGATTGTTTTTGCTATTCTTGACCCTTTGCATTTCCATATAAACTTTAGAATCAGGTGGTCAGTTGCCACACCAAAGAAGTGGCATTTTGATTGAGATTGAATTTATGGATCAATTTGGGGATAATTATCATATTTACAGTATCTTCCAAGCTATGCACAGGAATATCCTTCCATTTATATAGGCCTTCAGTCTCTCCTCGCAGTGTTTGTAGGTTTCAGTGTATCATCTTGCACCTTCTTTTGGTAGATTTTTTTCCAGCTAATTTTTTTAGGCTATTTTATTTTTTATTTATTTTTTGGCCATGCCGTGTGGCTTTCGGGATCTTGGTTCCCTGACCAGGGATTAAACCCAGGCTCTCGGCAGTGAAAGCTCAGGGTTCTAACCACTGGACCGCCAAGGAACTCCCTTTTTGATGCTGTTTTAAATGGCATCCTTTTAAAATGTTATTTTCTTTGTTGCTGGTATGTAGAAATACACTTTTTTATATTGATCTCATCCAGCAGCCTTACTCAGATTCATTTGTTAATGTTCATCCATAGTTTATTTTACATGTGTCCTGTCTACAGTCCTCTGCTCTCCCAGCTGAGCTATTGAAAGGTGCACCATCTGTAATTTATTTTATATTTTTCTACATATAATTATGTCATCTGCAAATAACGAGTTTTAGTCTTTTCTAATATTATCTTGCTTTGTGACGCCTATGCTCCAGTATAGGATTCTATAGAACCGATGAGAGGAAGCATCTTTATCTTGTTCCCCATCTCAGAATGAAAGCTTTAAATATTTCACTATTGAGTATCTTTGCTGCATGCTTTTTGTAGATACTCTTATCAGAAAGTTCTCTTCTTTCCTAGTTACTTTATAAGTTTTATCATGAATGGGTGTTGAATTTTATAAAATTTTTTTTTATTTATTGAGATAATTTTTCTGTTAATGGTATCAGTTACATTACCTTTTAGAAATATTAAGCCAACTTTGTATCCCTGAAATAAATTTAACTTGATGTATTTGTTTTATTATATTGCTGGATTTGGTTTGCTAATATTTTATTAGGATTTTACATCATGCTCCTGAGAAAAATTGGCCTGTAATTTTCATGGTTTTGTCAGTGTTTGATACCAAGATTATGTTGACATCATAAATCAAGTTGGAAAGTATTCCCTCTTTGTAGTCTTTGTAAAGAGTTTGTGGGACTTCCCTGGTGGTCCAGTGGCTAAGACTCTGCTCTCCTAATGCAAGATTATGTTGACATCATAAATCAAGTTGGAAAGTATTCCCTCTTTTTAGTCTTTGTAAAGAGTTTGTGGGACTTCCCTGGTGGTCCAGTGGCTAAGACTCTGCTCTCCTAATGCACGGGTTCGATCCCTGGTCACTGAACTAGATCCCACATGCCGCAGCTAACCCCCGGCTCAGCCAAATAAGTATTAAAACAAACAAACGGTTTGTGTAAGATTGGTGTAATACTTGTTAGTTTTGCTTCTTTAAAACTATCAGATATCAATTTATAAGGCCTGTTGTGGAACTTACCAATAGCCCAAATGGTAATATCTATTACAATTTTCGTATATGGGCTTTCGTTTTAGAGAAAGTACTTGCTTTTTAAACTGGTAAAATGCCAGAATACAGGAATTTCATGTAGCACCTTATTAATGTCTTTATCAAATAGTGGTTCCCCATGCTGAAATGGGATTGTAGACAATGATGTCAGGGACTTCTCACTATATGTGTAAGAGTTATCCTGTGATCATGATCACTTCAGAGAATTATAGGAAAAATTGTAGTCCATACATACAATAAAAAATACATGAAGTAATTAATGTGAAGAGGTATATGAAATTCAAGGATTTTTAAAAGGGTATTTCTCAATCAGATAATTAGAGAATATATGGATAGAGTTATACTTTGAGAAATAATCATAAAATAATGATGCTTCCAGTTTCTCAAAATATGACTATAGAGAGAGAGAGGGAGGGAGGGAGAGTAATACACACACACACACACACACACACACACACACGTTTGGGGCAGAGTAGTACCTTGATCTCATTGTATCACCAAAATCTTTTTAGAATTAGTTGGTGACAATTCTTTTCTGTCTTATGTTGGGTTAAGATTTTTTTATAAAATTCAAATATGGGTGATTCTTAAAACTTTCGGTCACAAGACTCCTTCCCCTACCCCCTGCGCGAGGCTTGGGAGGGTCTTAGTTCCCCAACCAGGGATTGAACCTGGGGCCTCAGCAGTGAAAGTGCTGAGTCCCAACCACTGGACCACCAGGGAATTCCCAAGACTCCTTTATATTTGTACTTATTAAGAACCCCAAAGAATTATTGTTAACGTGGTCACTTATCTGTATTTGCCATATAATAAATAAAAACAAATTTTTAAAATACTCATTTATAAATAACAATAGTAATTCCATTACATGTTAAAGTAACTGTTTATAGAAAACAACTTTACAAAACTAAAAGTATATAGAAGGGTACTGTTGTTTTACATTTTTACAAACTCTGATGTCTGGCTTAATGGAAGACAACTGGGTTCTCTCATCTGCTCTGTATTCCGTCTGATCTGATGTGCTATTTGAATTCCAGGAAGAAAATCCAGCCTCACAAATACATAGGTGGAAAAAGTAGGAGTATTTTAATAGCTTTTCCAGATAATTGTGAATTTTCTTTTCTGATACTAAAGCTTGACAAGTGTTAGTTTTTTAAAGGTTAATTGCAGCGTGGAATCCATTGGTCTTTCTTGCCCTTTGAGTGGATTTTTACCCCTATGTGATTTTGTAACATAATTCATTGGATTTAGAAAATATCAGTTCACTGAACTACAGGGTTCTTCCAAATATTGACATGTTCCATTATAAAATGTCTCCCCAAATCACATATTTTTAGTTATTATCAGATCTCATTAGAAAAGATTAAGTGGTGGGAAACTGTCAGGCTGAGTGATGGATACAAATTTTCCAAGATTCTGATTTTTTGAAAGTTCAAATTTTATCAGTGTAACAGATACTGTCAGTTTTACTCCTTGTACTGACAGGCTCACTTCGTTCATTTCTGAGAAAATATCTGCCAAATACATCTGAAAAACCAGTTGGGCTGTAAGTAGTTCTTTCAAGTAAGCCTGGTGGAAGAAGTGGCCAGTTCAGCTTACCACTCAATAGCACAAAAACACTTCTGTAAGCAGCAGAAGTGGTACATGTGTCCTTCCATTTCCTCACACAAAATTTTAGAAGAACTGGTACTAAATGGTTGCAACTTAGTGAAATTAATTTTTACTTCATCAAGGGAATTCTTAAGTGAACTTGGCTTTATATTTTCCCACAGAGTGGTAGAGTGGTGAAGAATACGATGACTACAAGTTCAGTTTGGTGCCACTGCCTTACCTTGTGCTAGAGTGCTAGCAGTTTTACTCCACCTGCGGTGCAAACAAATGTTCACACAGTGAAAAAGGCAGATGACCTCTTAGTAGTAGTATGAAAATAGTTTTGACTTTATGGAATCCCAGCAAAGTTCTCAAGACCTCTAGGGGTCCTCTGAGCACACTCAGAACTGCCATTATAACCCAGTAGCCAAATCAGTCATTTGATTTTGTTCTGTGTTGCTTAGAATTTAAAACAAGGCTTTGGTTCAGAAATTTTGGTTGATGTCCTGTAGGATGTGACTTTTCTAAACATTTTCTATTAAAGTGTGTTCTGTCTTTAATGCTACAACTTTGCCAATAGTTACCTGGGTTAGTCTCCTATTATTCTGTTTTTTGTGCATGTGCACTCTGGTCTACTCAGATGGGAAACAACTATTAAAATGATAGGTGATAACCAAATCTTTTTTTTTTAATTAAAAAAAGTTTTTTACACAATTTTTAAAGATTACTTTCCATTAACAGTGATTACAAAATATTGGCTTTATTCCCCATGTTGTACAGTATATCCTTGAGCTTATCTTACACCCAGTAGTTTGTCCCTCCCACTCCCCAACCCCTGTAACCATTAGTTTGTTCTCTATATCTATGAGTCTGCTTCTATTTTTGTTATATTCACTAGTTTGTTGTATTTTTTAGATTCCACATATAAATGATGTCATATCTGAGCCTGGAGCAGCCACCTGCACCTTGTGTTCCTGTCTCCCTGTGTCTGTGTGCTGCCCTGGTCCACTCTCCTAGAATTCCCGCTGGTTAATCCCCTAGTATTTGTCTTTCTCTGTCTGACTTATTTCACTTAGCATAATGCCCTCCAAGTCCATCCATATTGCTGCAAAGGGCAAAATTTCGTTCTTTTTAATGGCTGAGTAGTAGTCCATTGTATATATGTACCACATCTTCTTTTTTTTTTTTTAATAAATTTATTTATTTTATTTATTTATTTTTGGCTGTGTTGGGTCTTCGTTGCTGCGTGCGGGCCCTCTCCAGTTGTGATGAGCGGGGGCTACTCTTCATTGCAGTGCGCGGGCCTCTCACTGCAGTGGCCTCTCCCGTTGCAGAGCACGGGCTCTAGGTGCGTGGGCCTCAGCAGTTGCGGCACGCAGGCTCAGCAGTTGTGACTCGCGGGCTCAGCAGTTGTGACTCACAGGCTCTAGAGCACAGGCTCAGCAGTTGTGGCGCACGGGCTCAGCTGCTCTGTGGCATGTGGGATCCTCCCGGACCAGGGCTCAAACCCGTGTCCCCTGCATTGGCAGGCGGACTCTCAACCACTGCGCCACCAGGGAAGCCCTACCACATCACCTTTATCCATTCATCTGTTGATGGATTCTTAGGTTGCTTCCATATCTGGCAATTGTAAATAATGCTGCTATGAACATTTGGGTGTGTGTATCTTTCCGAATTAGTGTTTTTATTTTTTTCGGGTATGCACCCAGGAGTGGAATTGCTGGGGATGGCCACATCTTTTGCTGTACTCCCAAAGCTTTTGCTGCTCTTTAACTGCAGTAGATGCTTAATATTTCAAGAACATTAACTTTCAAGTAAAATAGTCTTAGTCCAACCCTACCTTGCAAGATATGAGCGTCTTAGCCACCACCTCCTCCTTAAATGGGCTTTGTAAAGCCACGAGCATCTTCATATGCAAGAACTGCGGTGCCAGGACGCTGTGGAAGACCGTGGAAAGAGGCAGAAGAGCTGGATTACTCCATTTATTAATCCCTTGACTCTGTAAGTCATTTATTGTTCTGTAGCCGTAGTTCCATCATCTGCGTAGTGTCAAGGACAACCTGCTTAGGTGTAGAGTTACAAATGGGGTAAATGAGATTGAGGCTGTGGGGGTGCTTTCTAAACTGAATTGTTGCACAAATTAAATTTTCATAGCCGCCGGCTGGGGAAGGAGTTTTAATTTACATAAATTCCTTAAATACTAGTCCCATGATTATTCAAGTATGTTTAGCTATCTGCTCTAAATATATTAGCGTAATTAGACCACTTCTGAAACGCCTACTGCCTTGTATGCTTGTTTCCATAAGAAAATAGTTATATATATACACACATATATATTTATACATGTGTATATATTTATACATATATGTATAAAATGGTATTATACCAACTGCTAGCTATTTGTAAAGATAAAATTAGATCCATACCTGACATCAGTCACAGGAATCAACTCCAAATGTTATCAGACCTAAATATAAAATATGAAACCATAGAATTACTAAACGAAGACATAAAATTATTTTGTTTCTGAGTGGGGAAAGGCTTTCTAACTTTAACTCAATCCACATGCAATGAAAGAAAAAATTTTATGTTCACCTACCTAAAAATAATTGGGAAAAAAAAGCATGATGGCAAAAAGCACCATAAGCAGAGTCAAAAGGCAAGCAGAAAGTTTGAGAGATAGTAGTTATATCACAGATAAAGAGCTGATATACCTAATATTTGAAGAACTCTTAAAATAGAGGTGGGGGAACTAAAATCCTTATAGAATATAAATAAATAGGCAAAAAATATGAACAGACAAGTAAAACAAAAATAGCCCTTGAACATATGTAGGTATGTTCAGTTTTCCTCAGGGAGAAATGCAAATTAAAATTACACCAAAATATTTCTCCCCATTTGAATGAAGAAAATTCAAAGCTTGATAATACACTTTGTGGGAGTTTTGGAGATGTTGGAGAAACAGGTGTGTTCACTATTCCTGGGAGTGCAAAACAGTATAACCTCTCGCAAGGGCAATTCGCAGTATTTAACACAACTACACGAACTTAATAATCACCTACCTAGGAATTTACTCCAAAGATACATATCTGACAATACAAAAATAATATTCACACAGTTATTCATTGTGACATTATTTGTAATTGCAAAATACTGGAAACAATCTAAATGCCTATTCATAGGAAATTGGGTGAATAAACTGAGGTATGGCCACTCAATGTAATTACTCAAAAAAAACAAAACCAAAAAACGAAGCTGATTTCTATGAACTGACATGCAGCAACTTCAGGACAGTATATGTCTCTTTCCACTAAAGAAACACAGGGAAGATAACCAGAAGCAAACAAAATGTTACCTGCAGAGGGTGATTGAGCAAAATGAGACAGAACAGATAGACTGAACACCTAAGTGTACCTTTTTGTATGTTTTTACTTCTGGAACTTTTGTTAATGCTTCACATTTTCAAAAACTAATACTTAATCGATGATGAGGGGAAAACAGATTGTTTTCTGGAATCTTTAATGATGCTCAGTATGAGGCACCCTGTGTTGAGTGGCCTTGTAATGACAGAGACACCCTGTAATCTAAATCCCAAACTGGACCCCACCCTCTTTTCCCAAAGCAGTCAGAAGATTCCACCTTGCTCCATCACATCTCCCACGCAAGCAATCAGACTGTCCTGAACTAAAATACCCAACTGATATTGGGGAAGGAGGCTAAGTTATCTAGAGTCTTTTCCCCCCAAATACCTCTGAGGAATTAACTCCGCGCACAGGAGTGCAGAAAGCCTAGAACGAAAGGCATCACTAGCATTCCTTTGCCATCGCAGCCCTCTGCTGGTATACATAAAATGTGGAGATTGAAGTTATTTGCTTATCCTCTAGTCTTGTTGATAAACTATCATCCCTAGGAGATTTCTGATCCAAACTTTTCTTTGCTTGCCTGGCAAAACACAGCACCAAACACTGAAGTTTTTGGAAACGTTGACGAGGAGAACTTGAGACCTTTTTCTTTGCCTCTATGACACTACTTCTGTGTTCTCCTGCTCTCTAAACATGCCTTTATTTCTGTGACTCCTGTTCACCTTCTCTCCCACTCCTGCCAAAGTCCTAGCCTAAATCCTTCTTCTCTCTGTAGGTTCTTCCCTTGAATTTTTTTTTTTTTTTTTTTTTTCTGGCCGCGCAGCTTGTGGGATCTCAGTTCCCTGACCAGGGATTGAACCCAGGCCATGGCAATGAGAGCCCGGAATCCTAACCACTAGGCCAGCAGGGAACTCCCTTGCCTTGAACATTTGTACAGTTCTGTCAGTTTGATGAGTTTCCCAAATGTTTTATCTCCTCCAGATCCATATTTGAAACTAGGTACGAAGAACTCCACTTGAACTTACTTCTGGCACGGAAACCTTGGTGTGTCCTGGTCTGAGTTCTTCACCTTGGCTTTGTTTAGACAAGAGATCCAAAACCTGAAAATAAGGCCGAAGGATTACCAAGTGCCCTTTCAATGCCATATATCAGACTAGAGCAGTGCTTTTCAAAAGGTGGTCCTGGACTAGCAACATGTTGGAACTTGATATACATACAAACTCCCAAGTTCCGCTCGAGATCTCCTGGGTCAGAAACTGTCGGGGTGGAGCCCTAGAAATCTGTGATTCAACAGGCATTCCTGGTGATTCTGCTGAGAATCTGAGGTGGGAACTACTGAACTAGAGTGGGATTGTCAGACTATGGCTTGTGGGCCAGTCCGGCCCAGTGCCTGTTTTTATAAAGTTCTATGGGGATATGGTTGCAATATAGCATTTACTTATGTATCATTTATGGCTGCTTTCACTGTACAACAACAGAATTGAGTACTTACGACAGAGACTGCATTGCCCTCATGGCCTGAGACATTTACCATCTGGCCCTTTACAGAAAAAAGCTTACAAACCCCTAAACTACAGCATTGTCCCCCACACCCTCTGAAGGGTCATCAGTGGTCTAGGGAAAGATAATTTTACTTACTATTTATGATTGAATTGTACCCAGAGTCTATAACGTTAGATGTTAATTATAGAAGATATATAAGCTACAAATAATTGTTTGTCTTTATTTATTTTAATTTTAAAGATTGAAGTATAGTTGATTTACATTGTGTTAGTTTCAGGTATACAGCAACTTGATCAGTGAGACATATATCAATTTTTTCAGATTCTTTTCCCCATATAGGTTATTACAGAGTGTTGAATTTCCTGTGCTATCCAGTAGGCCCTTGTTGATTATCTATTTCAGTGGTCCCCAACCGTTTTGGAACCAGGGACCAGTTTCATGGAACACAGTTTTTCCACTGACCTCCCCCCACCGCCAATGACCCACGGGGTGGGCGGGGGTACGGTTCAGGTGGTAATGTGAGCGATGGGGAGCGGCAGATGAAGCTTCAATCGCTCGCCCGCCACTCACCTCCTGCTGTGCGGCCCAGTTCCTAACAGGCCGGGACCAGCACGGGTCCGTGTCCCAGGGGTTGGGGACCCCTGATCTATTTTATATATATTAGTGTGTCCATGTTAATCCCAATTGTTAATTTATCTCTCCACCCCTATCTTTCTCCTTTGGCAACCATAAGTTTGTTTTCTAAGTCTGTGAGTCTCTTTCTGTTTTGTAAATTAGTTCATTTGTATCAGTTTTTAGATTCCACCTATAAGTGATACCATGATATTTGTCTTTCTCTGACTTACTTCCCTTAGTATGATAATCTCTAGGTCCATCTGTGTTGCTGCAAATGGCATTATTTAATTCTTTTTTATGGCTGAGTAATATTCCATTGTGTATATGTACCACATCTTCTTTATCCATTCATCTGTTGATGGACATTGTGGTTGCTTCCATGTCTTGGCTATTGTAACTAGTGCTGCAGTGAACATTGGGGTGTGTGTATCTTTTCGAATTATGGTTTCTCCTGATATATGCCCAGGAGTGGGATTGCTGGATCATATGGTAGCTCTATTTTCAGTTTTTTAAGGAACCTCCATAGGGTTCTCCATAGTGGCCATTACCAATTTACATTCCCACCAAACAGTATAGGAGGGTTCCCTTTTCTCCACGCCCTCTCCTGCACTTATCGTTTGTAGACTTTTTCATGGTTGGCCATTCTGACTGGTGCGAGGTGATACCTCGTTGTATTTTTGATTTGCGTTTCTCTAATTAACGATGTTGAGCATCTTTTTGTGTGGCTTTCTTTTTTTAAACAGTGTGAGTAAAATTTACCTCTTGAAATTGGCTTCTTGAAAGTCTGCCCTGTTTTGAATTATTTTTTTCTTTTCTTTTTTTAAAAAAATATATATATTTATTTATTTATTTGGCTGTGCCGGGTCTTAGTTGCAACACGTGGGATCTTTGTTGCCGGTGCGGGATCTTTAGTTGCAGTATGTGGGATTTTTTTTTTAGTTTCAGGATGCAGAATCTTTTAGTTACGGCATGCGAACTCTTAGTTGTGGCATGTGGGGTCTAGTTCACTGACCAGGGCCTGAACTCGGGTCCCCTGCATTGGGGGCTTGGAGTCTTAGCCACTGGACCACAAGGGATGTCCCTTGAATTGTTTTTTGATGACCTCCCCCAGGATATTTCTTGAGGGCAGGTGTCATATACAGCCCCTCAGGCCTTGTGAAGATGGAAGTGCCCGTAAGTAGAGGTTTTAAAGTTGTTGTTATGGGAAATAGCCACAAGGTGGCAGGATTTCTTCATGCCCAGGTCTGGTTACTCAGGCAACCAGAGCCTTAGCGAAAGTGGTGTTCCTGGGTTGTCAGTTAGAGTGGAATGTGCCAGAACAAAGGCCCAAGGACTTGTGTCTCATTACTTCTTCCCCTTTACTTTTCACCTTTCCCCAGACAAACCCCAACCCCTAGAAAACCGCTACGCTGAGGGTGCTTTTGTCTGGAGGTGGGGCGATTCTAAGGAAGGAAGCTGGAGGTGGGAAGCCCACCACCAGGAGACGTGGAGACTAGGTGACTTTTCAAAACTCTTCCAGCCCAGAGGGTCCACCCTTCTTTGCATGCACTGGGCTTGGTTTAGCTGTAAGAGGGCCCGCCTGAATCTGGAGATTGTGGTCCCATCCAGAGGGGACCAGGCACTAGAGGGCTCATTTGATGGCACATCCTTCCTAACTCCCTGAATGCCAGGATAGTCCAGCCTTGGGACCCAAGCCTGATCAGGCTTGTCCCATCAGGGATGGGACACCAGCTTGGGTCACCAAGGCCTGAGGGGAATATAGCAGGTGTTTCTTTTTTTTTTCTTTTTAATTTAAATTTAATTTTTATTTTATATTGGAGTATTGTTGATTCACAGTGTTGTGTAAGTCTCAAGTCTCAGCGACTTGATTCAGTTATACATAGACATATGTCTATTCTTTTCCCATATAGATTATTACAGAGTGTTGAGTAGAGTTCCCTGTGTTATCCAGTAGGCCCTTGTTGATTATTTTATATATATATGAGTGTGTCTATGTTAATCCCAATCTCCTAATTTATCCCTCCCCCCACCTTTCCCCTTTGGTAACCATAAGTTTGTTTTCTATGTCTGTGAGTCTGTTTCTGTTTTATAAATTAGTTCATTTGTATCAATTTTTAGATTCTACCTATAAATGATATGATATGATGTTTGTCTTTCTCTGACTTACTTCCCTGTTTTCTGATAGAAGTGAAAATGATTTCTCTGCTAGACTTAATCACAAAGGCAATAATTTGTGATTATTACAAATTAGCCATTTAGCTAATGGCTAAACATTAGCCAGTTTCGGATCTAACCTAGTAATCTTATTCCAGCTTTTTTTCATACGTAGACACACTCACAGACATATACACACATCCCACGATCTTTCATATCATTCTTTTGATTGCTAGTAAGTTAAATAAGTCTTTGAAGCATGCTGACATACTTGGAGGACCGTCATGTTTTTCACTTTTTGAAGTTTATACTTTGATCCTGACAGGAGTTAATTCCTCCTATGTTCCTTGTCTCTGTCAATCTATGTTACCTGGCTTGAAAGTTTAGCACCTGTTCCAGTTCCTCTCTTTTTCTTCAAACAAATCAATCGCCAAATCGCACTGGTTTTCCCTCCCACAGGGTCTTTTCAAGCCATCCCTTCTGCTCTCTTTCCATGACCACTGTCTGAATTTGAGCCTCTCTTTCCTGCTTCCAGAACTTTTACGGCAGCCCCTACCTGGCTCTTTGTAACCAGCCCAGTCTACACAAGGCTGCTAGAAAAATATCCTCAAGCAAAAGCTCTGGTCATTTCACTTCCCTACTTCGGTGGTTCCTCATTGTTCAACAGTAAAGGAAAGCCGTAGTTCCTTAGCCTGATTTCTAGGGCCCTCCAAAATCTGACCCTCAGTTTATCCTCCTTGACAACCCTTTGTCCCGTCCCCTTGCCCCTCTGCCTACAGTGCCCTCTGTCCACTTTCTGCATGTCCAAAGCTCAGTATTCTTTAACCCCCAGCTTGAAGCTCTACCAGGCTGATCCTTTTAGCTGAAAATCATTTCCCTCTATTCTGAATTCCCAAAATATTTACTTTGTATCTCTTTTATGGCACATACACTTTGTTTTGTGAGGTGGTCTGTTATGTATGTTTCTGTGGCCTCACTGTAGGACAGTGTCTGTGGTCCAAATTTGTATCCACATTACTGCCTAACTGTGCTAACATAGATAAGAGAGCCATGAAGTTTTTTCAGTAGGAGCTGCTGAAAACTTAAAATTTCAACTGAAAAGGTAGCACCAAATTATTTTTTTAATGTTGAAAATCTCCTCAAATTATATTTTCCCAAACTATCTCTTTTTGTGAATGTTTTCTTTCCTTCATTTAAAAAATATTAACTATATTAAAGGAGAAAACTGAATGCTCTCCAAAACTTAAATGAATCTTCCTTTCTTCTATTTAGTGTATCTTTTTCTCCATAAATAAGATTTCTCATTTCAATGTAGCAAGTCCCAGCATTTAACTATTCAGTGTTGTTTATTCATTAATGAAGCGAAAGTTTTCTGTGTGGCTGCCCCCATCCAAAGGACTCCCTAGTACAGTCATCCTATGGTGTCCAGGAGGGAACTGGTTCCAGGACCCTCCCTGGATACCAAGATCCTCAGATGCTCTAGTCCTTTATATAAAAACATGTATTTGTATATAACATATGCACATCCTCCCATACATTTTAAATCATCTCTAGGTTACTTATAATACCTAATAAAATGTAAATGCTATGTAAGTAGTTGCTGACATACAGCAAATTCAAGTTTTGCTTTATGGAACTTTCTGGAATTTAAAAAAAATATTTTCTATCTGTGGTTGGTTGAGTCTGCAGATGCAGAACCCATGGATACAGAGGGCCAACTATACAAGTGTTTGTTCATGAAGACCTAAAATCTTCAGTTGGTCTTTTAATTTATTAAGAAACAATAAGCAATGCACATTTTTTTAAACTGGCAGGGATATTAGTGTCTAAATGCTAGGCACCCCCAAATCAATCAGAGCAAAGGAGGTTATGGCACGTCTGCTGTCTCCTACCTAATAGCTTTCATTCCCATCATGTTATGAAACAGTGTTCTTCCTCCACATGTGGATGGATTTCTCACCGGTAGTATCTGGAGAGCTTCTTACAAAATTATATTCCCAAGACCCACCCAAATCCAGACACTTTGGGGCTGGATCTCCAAGGAGCTTTATTTTTAACTTCCGAGATGATTCTCCGGCACCCTGAAGTTTGTGAATCACAGGCTACATTCTATTCTAAGTTCAAAGAGAAGCAGAGAACCTTTTTAGACTTGCCCAAGTGCACCGTAAACAAACCAAGAGCGTTGAGAGTTGTCCATTTTTTCTCCTCTAAGTGTCCTTCCTCTTTGTAACTTTCCCTTAATATTTTATTTTGAAAATATCCAAACACAGAAGTTGAAATAATTGTGCAGTGGACACCCATGTACTACACCATTAACATGTTATCACAGTTGCTTTATCACAAATCTCTCCTTTCATCCATCTCTGTATTCATTAACTCATCTTTTTTTTTTTTCATGAATTTCAAAGTAAATTTCAGACACAGGTAGTGTCTAATTTGGGATGATGGTGACTTGGAGAATAACAAGGCAGTGAATTCCTGTAGCCCTTGTGAAAGCACAGTGGCTTTATTGGCCAGGATTGGTGGCTGCTTGACCTCAGCAAGACGTTAAGAATGTGTTTAATCAAAGACAGAAGGATAGTTTTGGCTGACAGTAGATTATCTCACTGCCCCCCACCCCCACCCTCTCCAGCAGAATAGTATCTATTTGTCTCTATTCATTTGAATTGGAGCTTTTGTTTTGTTACTGGGAGAAGAAAGGGAGGTTTGGGGCTGTGGATAACAGAAGATAAATGTGGAAGCAGAGGGCAGCAGTAACCCCTCCCTTTAACACGGTTTCAAGGCCCTAATGGAGAGATGGGTTACAGGCTGAGGTTGCTGGCTTAGTGGTTAGCAGCAAGGCCATGAGTCAGACTGCCTAGGCCTACATTCTACTTATCCCTGGGTGTTTGACCTTGGATGTGATACTCAGCATCTTGGTCTTGTTTCTGAACCGAACTTGGGTCCTCTTGCCCAGCACACAGCAAAGCCAGTTTACTGACACTGGGTTGTAGTGAAGGAAAGTACTGCATTTATCAGAGGGCCCAGCAAGGAGAATGGACAGCTTGTGCTCAGAAGACCCGAGCTCCTCGGTGGTTTTCAGGGGAGGGTCTTAAAGGCAACATTTGGGGTGAGAGTTGCAGAGGGCATGACTTTCTTCTGATTGGTTGGTGTTGAGGTAACAGGGTGGTGTTTCAGGAATATTAATCACCAAGCTTCTGGTTCCAACCAGTCTGGGGTCTATGTGCTTGTGGTCAGCATGTAGTCACCATCCTCCACCAGTGTGGGGGTCTTAGCTCCTGCAGAACAACTCAAAGATCTGTGGTCAGATTATGTGTATATATCCCCTGAGGAAGAACTAGGACTCTGTTTAATCCCTGAGCTATCATTTCTTGACTGCTTTTCTTTTGTTTCTGCATTCCTCACTTCCATAATTAGTAATTGCTTGAATCTGCTCTTGGGAACTCAGGGAAGGCCTAGGAGACTAAAGCCTTTTTTTCAAAACAAGAACTGGGGGACATGGAGGGGCTTTTGTACCTGGGAGGACTGGGTTCCAGCCTCAGTTTTCTCATCTGTAAAATGAAAGTAATGACAGTACCTACATTATATTGTTGTGGATGAAATATGTGTGCCTAGCATGTAACTTGATCAACTTCAGTTGCTAAAATATAATTACCTTCCTTGATGAGTATCTTTAAGTTCACACAAAATTAACATATAGGGCTGTAGCAGCTGGTGAACAAAAAAGAGACAAGTAAATGAAACAATTTTGATAATTAAGTCTAGAAGGAATTCAGAGAGAAGCAGGAGGGAGAAATCCTGAAAGTCCTTCAAGACAACCCATAGCACTTAAAATGAAATCCAATTTTTTCCCTTGCTCTGCAAGGCCCCTACATTATCTGGCCTCTGCCTACATCTCCAACTTCACCGCCTCTCTTTCTCCCTTATTTAACCTAGCCACACCAGCCGTTTCATAACGAGCCGAGGTCATTGGATCCTCATGACACTTGCACCTGCTGTTCCCTTTCCTTGAGTCTCTCCGCAGATCTTTACAAGAAGTTAGAAAAGACGTAAGGCCTCGCGGCAGGGGGCGGGGCTCTGGAGGAGGCGGGGCAGGGGCGGAGTCGGCCGGAAGTGGGGCGGAGGCCCAGGAAGTGAAGGCCCCGGTAGCGGAGTCGGCGAAGTCGGCGACGCCAGTTGCGGCCTTGCGTTCCCGGACAGTGGGCGATGGAGAACGGAGCGGTCTACAGATCCACCACCGAGGCGCACCCGGGCCCCGCCAGAGGCGCCCGGAGCGGCCTTGTCGCCTACTTCACCCTGCGCCGGCTCAAGGGGACCCGGCAAATCCTCAAACTCCTTCAGCTGGTGAGTCCGCGGCCGGGGCGGGCGAGAGGAGACAGTCGAGCGTCTCTCAAGTGGCAGTTAAGAAGCGGCCGTTTCCACATCTCCAGTTCCTTCCCTCTCCGCCTGGGGAGGGGCCGTTCCCCTCGGGGCTCCCCCTTCCCGCCGGCGCTCCCTCATCCCGGGTCCCTCCCCGCTGGGTCCCCGACGGCGACCTAGGACCACCGAGCGTGTTTGGCGGGCGCAGGAAATGCGTCAGAGACCCAAGTCAGCCGCTTGGACTTTCTCTCCTCCTGTGTAGGACTTCGGCTCTTCTCCCAGCTGTAACTCTGCATTATCTCCCGAAGTGCCTGTATTTAGACTATGAAACGCTTTTTGTTTATCTTTCTCTGGTTCTTGCGGGTTTCCTGGTGCGAGCCCAAGGGGGCAGTTTAATTTGTTGGACAAAGTCTTCCGATACTACGCAAGGCATAGAGATGTGTGTGTCCAATAAATTGTCTCCCAAAAGTTTTATATTGACTGGAAAAGAATTACTTCTGAATGAGCAATATGTGTGTACCAAATACGAAGTCAAAAGGACAGCTTTTTGTGTGTGTTGTGTGCAGGCAGCAGAGCGAGGGCATTCTTTTTCAGTGTCGCTGAGTTTCAGTTTACTTTGGGCATTGGTTAAGGACCTTAAACCTACTACTGAAAAAATCAAAACATCTTTGAGATTTAAATTTTAATTCAGACTACACACATATTAAGCTCCTATGTTCTGTTTTAACCAATGATAGGTAACATTTTCTGCAGGAGGAAAACTCAGACTGTTTAGAGTGTTTATGGGTTGGGTTGGTTTTTTGAACCAACCAAGTGAAAATAGCCAGTTAGTTTCCTTGGAAAAATCTTAAGTTCTTAGAAATCAGGTAACCAGAACTTATATTCTTGGAACTCAGATGACCTACTTTTATTGGATAGAAAAATAGTAGTCAGAAAACAAACAGTACTTTTTAGCCACCAAAATGATCACTTCTGAGAATAATTGGGGAGTCACTTGGAAGCAAGTGACACTGTGGCCTGTGGAACCCAAGGGTCTGGCTCTATCTCCTTTTAATTCCATACTGGCAACCTTTCTGTTCTTACCAGGTGTCATCAGCTCCCTCCTGCCATTGTTCCTTTGCATGGGCGGTTCCTTCTACCCAGAAGGGCTTCCTTCTTCTCTTCCTCTTGTCAGCTCTCACTTGGCTTTAAGATATCAGCTATGTTTCTCTGCCTTAGAGCTAAAATGTTTCTACATAAATAGTACAACTCTTTAGAACAGAAGAGGGTTAATATTCATCTGAAGCACTCTTGCGGCTCAAAAGACATCATAAATTCTGGTCTGTTGCCCATTAAATCTCTTTTTAGTTGCCTTTATTTTTCCTTTCTAATCAGAACTGGCAAATCTAAAGTAAAATTTCCCAGTACCTTGTTTATAGTTTAGTAAACTGTAGTTCCATGTCTTCAGAATAGAATACAGCCAGAAGTTTGGATAGACTTTTTACTTGGATGTGGTGAGGAGAGGAAGATGAGTTTGCCTTTCGAGGGTTGTTAGACTATTGCTGCTTGTTCTCCATCATCCATAGGAGAAAGAGCGAGAGAATAAAAACTGCCACTGCACAGCTTGCGGGATCTTAGTTTCCTGACTCGGGATCGAACCCGTGCCCTCCGCAGTGAAAGCTCGGAGTCCTAACCACTGGACCGCCAGGGAATTCCCTCTGTTTATGGGGAACTTGTAATGTTACAAGAACACTTTCTCTAATATAGATTTAAAAAAATATTTCTTCATTATTGCCTTTCATTTTGATGGTTTTCTTTTTGTTCCTGCTTTGTCTGTTTTAGTGTCTTACCTCTTCACAACAGTGTATTATAGGAGTTACCCAGAAAGTCCCAAGGAAGTTATATATGGAATAAATGAAAACTGTCATCCAGCCAGGGGCAACAGGCAGAGTCTTCTTTGCCTTAACTCAAACTCTGCTTTAAGTTGTTTTACTTTAGATAACTTATTTTTTAATTAAATAGAATTGGAAAGCTCCAAGAAGGAAACAACCGTAGTGGAGAAACCCATAATCAAAAGAGGAGGTACTTTAATAAGAGACCTGCAAGCCCTGTGACATTTTATTCAAAATATAGTGCATTTCTGTGTTTGGGTACATTATTCTAGACCCATAAATCTTATCAGATTCTCAAAGACCCCAAAAGGGAAATGAATCTTATTCTAAAACTTAAAAAACACTGTGTACTTAGGAAATTCTTAGAGTCCTACCTAGGAAGTTGCATTGGATTTCCTCTGAGGTTCTTTCCACTCTGAAGATTTTTAGAAATCTCTGAGGCTCTGTGGGATGTGCTTGCTGATACAGAGCTGAACACCAAAGGGTAGATAGAGAACGGAGCCTACAAACAGAAGGGGAGGTTAGAGAGAAAAGAGAATAACCAGCTCTTGAGTTAACATACTCTGGGAGTTACATGGCTCTGTCTACCATTCAGATGTGACCTTAATTTTGTCAGAGGCTTGTCCATCCACCCTTCCAGAGCTGAAGAAATAGAGATTCAGCTGAGAATTTACCATAAGGAGTCATTGCAGGTCTAAATTTATGCAGTCACTTTATTAGTTTATTCTATCCTTAGATTGGTCCTTATGCCCATATTTTATTTTGTGACGTTTTTGTTGCTATTGTTATTTTTGAGGGAGTTTGTTTTTGTTTTAAGGGAGAACAGACCTTTGGCAACCTACTTCCTTGCTAGTAAACTGGTGCAGTGATCTAAGTATGTGTGATATTCTCTCTGCCACAAGCCGACATTGTGTTTATGGTACCAATTGAATGTCCTGAAGGCTGCATAGTACTATGATTATAATGACTTTTTTTTTTTTTTTTTTGGCTGTGTTGGGTCTTTGTTGCTGAGCGCGGGCTTTCTCTAGTTGCGGCGAGCGGGGGCTTCTCATTGCGGTGGCTTCTCTTGTTGCAGAGCACGGGCTCTAGGCACGCGGGCTTCAGTGGTTGGAGCATGCTGGCTTAGTAGTTGCGGCAGGTGGGCCCTAGAGTGTGCGGGCTTCAGTAGTTGTGGCACGTGGGCTCAGTAGCTGTGGCTCGCGGGCTCTAGAGCGCAGGCTCAGAAGTTGCAGTGCACGGGCTTAGTTGCTTAGCAGCATGTGGGGTCTTCCTGGACCAGGGATCGAACCCGTGTCCCCTGCATTGGCAGGTGGATTCTTAACCACTGCGCCACCAGGGAAGTCCCCATAATGGCTCTTCAGGCAAGCAGTTTGATTTAGAATTCACCAGTCATTTAAATTTATTAAATTATAAATATTGTTACTCTGTAAGTGCCAAGAAACAGATCACTTAGAAGCAGTTTGTATTATGTTGGTGCTCTTTTCATGATTTAAATGTGAAAACTGATAGGCACTAAATTGAAATGCTCTGTTTTTACCTTGAAGAAGATCTGTAATGTCAGCAAATTATATCTTCGAACGTTTGGGAGAATAAATGTTTGCCGAAGGCAAGGGAGGCTTACCTGATTTCAGGCTGACTGATTTGTTTACTTGAACCTTATGTATCACTACAAGGTTTTTAGTAGCAAGTTCAGAAATTCACAGACTAATATAATTGTGTAGATGGAGCCTTATAATCAATAGCAAACGTTAAAAAGTTCTTTTTATGAGAAGTTTTTTGGTGGTAGACTGCTAAATTATGGAGAATTAGTATGTAGTATGATGACTGTTAATTTTAGGGAAGACTGAAGTTTCAGAAAAGGTAGTGAAACTGAAATAGAGACACAGGGTAGTCATTATCTGAATGTTTAAGTCACCAGAACTGTAAGACCATCTTTAGTCACTAAGACTTCCCAAATGTGTTGACCCTAGCACGTTGGTTTTAATGTACGATTTAACAGCAAAAGGGGAAATGCACAAAACTATAGTTGTAACTTCAAAAACCCAACTTACAGGGAAAACCTACACAAACATACATAGTCGTAAAATGAACTTACTAAGCAGTGCTTTATGGGGGGGAAACAAGTACAGAGTGGGAGTTAGGAGACCCGGGTTCTTGTCTGTGCCTGGCTAACTTGGGATATAGTCTGTCAGAGATTAAGTCAATCAACTGTAAGCATGAGGCTGGGAGACTGTGCTCTCCAAGGGCTCTCCCAACTCTAACAGCTTGATAATTCCCTTAATTGTGTTTGGGTAAAATTTCATGTCATTAGAAGGAGCCGCATTGGGTGTACGTACTGTTGTTAGGTGCTTAGCCTAATATTCCGTAAGCAATCTTGAGTACATGCCTTCATGCCATTGAGAGCAAAACTGTTTACCAGAAAGTAATCAGTGAGCCTCTAAATTTATGGGTTGCATTCACCATTATTTCCTTACGCAATTCAGTGACTTTATCTCTTTTCCAATCTTTAACCACTTTGGTATTTAATGCTGGTGACCACACATTTCTCAAACTTCTTCCCGTAACTTTCACATCTTTTTTCTTTTTTTTTTTTTTTTAAATTGTATTTATTTATTTTTTGGCTGTGTTGGGTCTTCGTTTCTGTGCGAGGGCTTTCTCTAGTTGCAGTGAGTGGGGGCCACTCTTCATCGCGGTGCGCGGGCCTCTCACTATCGCAGCCTCTCTTGTTGCGGAGCACAGGCTCCAGACACGCAGGCTCAGTAATTGTGGCTCACGGGCCCAGTTGCTCCGCGGCATGTGGGATCTTCCCAGACCAGGGCTCGAACCCGTGTCCCCTGCATTGGCAGGCAGACTCTCAACCACTGCGCCACCAGGGAAGCCCCCATCTTTTTTCTTTTTTAATACAAAAAAGTGTCTGCTTACAAATATAAATATATATGATTACTTACATATATATGATTAATAAAATAAGCCACACTTCAGCCCTCACACCACTCACACACTCTGCAGCATCACTGTTAGATTTACAATTTGGAGGAGTGTGTTTACTTCCTTTCTTTTTTTTGGCCGCACCGTGTAGCCCCCTACATTGGAAGCGCAGAGTCCCAACCATTGGACCACCAGGGAAGTCCTTGCTTTAAAAAAATTTTTTATTTATGTGTTTGTTTGTTTATTTATTTATGGCTGCATTGGGTCTTTGTTGCTGCGCGCGGACTTTCTCTAGTTGTGGCGAGCAGGGGCTACTCTTCGTTGTGGTGCGCAAGCTTCTCATTGTGGAGCACAGGCTCTAGGTGCGCAGGCTTCAGTAGTTGTGGCTCGCGGGCTCTAGATCGCAGGCTCAGTAGTTGTGGCACACGGGCTTAGTTGCTCCGTGGCATGTGGGATCTTCCCAGACCAGGGATCGAATCCGTGTTCCCTGCATTGGCAGGTGGATTCTTAACTACTGCGCCACCAGCGAAGTCCCGCAAGTCCTTGCTTTTTAAAGAGTTTAGGAAAGAAATGTTAAACTTCCTGTGACTTGCTTGTCTGGTGCAAGTTGCCCTGTTCCCTCCTCCCCTTGAACTGTTGATGTTCCTTCAGGCCTCACCCGGTCCTCCGCTCCTCCTGTCTGCTAACCAACTAAACCAGACAGGCAGTGCCTGCATCTAGAAGTCCATACTCCCTGGCATGATAATCACTGTCACTCAACTCCTTAACCATTTTCCTCATTACTTCCCATCCAGTTAGCTTGGTTGCCTTATTATCCCTTTTGGGCTACTGTGCAAATCCTTGCTGGCATGAATCTGTTCCTTTTGTGCTGCACCTGGAATGCCCTCTGCCTATCCTGATCCTGTGTGTCTCTTGGCCCTGATTTGAGTCTTGCTTTTCCACTCATCTTTTTCCAGCTATTATTAGTGCAGGTGGATCTGAACATTCTCCTGAGATTTCCTGAATTTATGTATAACAAATGCTCAATTATGAGATATAAAATTATTGTTTTTTTATTTTTTCTTATACATTAATCTTGTTGCTCTGTTATTACATGTTCCTATATATATTACAATGTTGGATACATGATACTCAACACACTGTATTTTTTTTAAATTTTTTTATTTTCAGCATTTTTATTGGAGTATAGTTGCTTTACAGTGGTGTGTTAGTTTCTGCTGCATAACAAAGTGAATCAGCTATACATATACATATATCCCCATATCTCCTCCCTCTTGCGTCTCCTTCCCACCCTCCCTATCCCACCCCTATAGGTGGTCACAAAGCACCGAGCTGATCTCCCTGTGCTACGTGGCTGCTTCCTACTAGCTGTCTATTTTACATTCGGTAGTATATGTAAGTCCACGCCACTCTCTCACTTTGTCCCAGCTTACCCTTCCCCCTCCCCGTGTCCTCAAGTCCATTCTCTATGTCTGTGTCTTTATTCCTGTCCTGCCCCTAGGTTCTTCAGAAACATTTTTTTTCTTTTTTTAGATTCCACATATATGTGTTAGTATACGGTATTTGTTTTTCTCTTTCTGACTTACTTCAATCTGTATGACAGACTCTAGGTCCATCCACCTCACTGCAAATAACTGAATTTCGTTTCTTTTTATGGCTGAGTAATATTCCATTGTATATATGTGCCACATCTTCTTTATCCATTCATCTGTCGGTGGACACTTAGGTTGCTTCCATGTCCTGGCTATTGTAAATAGAGCTGTAGTGAACATTGTGGTACATGACTCTTTTTGAATTATGGTTTTCTCAGGGTATATGCCCAGTAGTGGGATTGCTGGGTCCTATGGTAGTTCTATTTTTAGTTTTTTAACGAACCTCCATACTGTTCTCCTTAGTGGCTGTATCAATTTACATTCCCATCAACAGTGCAAGAGTGTTCCCTTTTCTCCACACCCTCTCCAGTATTTATTGTTTGTAGATTTTTTGAAGATAGCCATTCTGACTGGTGTGAGGTGATACCTCATTGTAGTTTTGACTTGCATTTCTCTAATGATTAGTGATGTTGAGCATTCTTTCATGTGTTTGTTGGCAATCTGTATATCTTCTTGGAGAAATGTCTATTTAGGTCTTCTACCGATTTTTGAATGGGGTTGTTTGTTTTTTTGATATTGAGCTGCATGAGCTGCTTGTAAATTTTGGAGATTAATCCTTTGTCAGTTGCTTCATTTGCAAATATTTTCTCCCATTCTGAGGGTTGTCTTTTTGTCTTGTTTATGGTTTCCTTTGCTGTGCAAAAGCTTTTCTAAGTTTCATTAGGTCCCATTTGTTTATTTTTGTTTTTATTTCCATTTCTCTAGGAGGTGGGTCAAAAAGGATCTTGCTGTGATTTATGTCATAGAGTGTTCTGCCTATGTTTTCCTCTAAGAGTTTTATGGTGTCTGGCCTTACATTTAGGTCTTTAATCCATTTTGAGTTTATTTTTGTGTACGGTGTTAGGGAGTGTTCTAATTTCATTCTTTTACATGTAGCTGTCCAGTTTTCCCAGCACCACTTACTGAAGAGGCTGTCTTTTCACCATTGTATAGTCTTGCCTCCTTCATAAAAAATAAGGTGACCATATGTGCATGGGTTTATCTCTGGGCTTTCTATCCTGTTCCATTGATCTGTATTTCTGTTTTTGTGTCAGTACCATACTGTTTTCATTACTGTAACTTTGTAGTATATTTGAAGTCAGGGAGCCTGATTCCTCTAGCTCCATTTTTCTTTCTCAAGATTGCTTTGGCTACTCAGGGTCTTTTGTGTTTCCATATAAATTGTGAAATTTTTTGTTCTACTTCTGTGAAAAATGCCATTGGTAGCTTGATAGGGATTCCATTGAATCTGTAGATTGCTTTGGGTAGTATAGTCATTTTCAAAATGTTGATTCCTCCAATCCAAGAACATGGTATATCTCTCCATCTGTTTGTATCATCTTTAATTTCTTTCATCAGTGTCTTATAGTTTTCTGCATACAGGTCTTTTGTCTCCTTAGGTAGGTTTATTCCTAGGTATTTTATTCTTTTTGTCGCAATGGTAAATGGGAGTGTTTCCTTAATTTCTCTTTCTGATCTTTCGTTCTTAGTGTATAGGAATGCAAGAGATTTCTGTGCATTAATTTTGTATCCTGCAACTTTACCAAATTCATTGATTAGCTCTGGTAGTTTTCTGGTAGCATCTTTTGGATTCTCTATGTGTAGTATCATGTCATCTGCAAACAGTGACAGCTTTACTTCTTTTCCAATTTGGATTCCTTTTATTTCTTTTTCTTCTCTGACTGCTGTGGCTAAAACTTCCAAAACTGTGTTGAATAATAGGGGTGAGAGTGGGCAATCTTGTCTTGTTCCTGATCTTATTGGAAATGGTTTCAGTTGTTCACCATTCAGAACGATGTTGGCTGTAGTTTTGTTATATATGGCCTTTATTATGTTGAGGTAACTTGCTCTATGCCTACTTTCTGGATGGTTTTTATCATAAATGGGGGTTGAATTTTGTTGAAAGCTTTTTCTGCATGTGTTGAGATTATCATATGGTGTTTCTCCTTCAGTTTGTTAATATGGTTTATCACATTGATTGATTTGCGTATATTGAAGAATCCTTGCATCCCTGGGATAAATCCCACTTGATCATGGTGTATGATCCTTTTAATGTGCTGTTGGATTCTGTTTCCTAGTATTTTGTTGACGATTTTTGCCTCTGTTTTCATCAGTGATGTTGGCCTGTAGTTTTCTTTGTGACATCTTTGTCTGGTTTTGGTATCAGGGTGATGGTGGCCTCGTAGAATGAGTTTCGGAGTGTTCCTCCCTCTGCTATATTTTGGAAGAGTTTGAGAAGGATAGGTGTTAGCTCTTCTCTAAATGTTTGATAGAATTCACCTGTGAAGCCATCTGGTCCTGGGCTTTTGTTTGTTGGAAGATTTTTAATCACAGTTTCAATTTCAGTACTTGTGATTGGACTGTTTATATTTTCTGTTTCTTCCTGGTTCAGTCTTGGAAGGTTGTGCTTTTCTAAGAATTTGTCCATTTTTTCCAGGTTGTCCGTTTTATTGGTGTATAGTTGCCTGTAGTAATCTCTCATGATCCTTTGTATTTCTGCAGTGTCAGTTGTTGCTTATCCTTTTTCATTTCTAATTCTATTGATTTGAGTCTTTTCCCATTTTTCTTGATGAGTCTGGCTAATGGTTTATCAATTTTGTTTATCTTCTCAAAGAACCAGCTTTTAGTTTTATTGATCTTTGCTATTGTTTTCTTCATTTCTTTTTCATTTATTTCTGATTTGATCTTTATGATTTCTTTCTTTCTGCTACTTTGGGGCTTCTTTGTTCTTCTTTCTCTAATTGCTTTAGATGTAAGGTTAGGTTGTTTGAGATGTTTCTTGTTTCTTGAGATAGGATTGTATTGCTGTAAACTTCCTCTTAGAACTGCTTTTGCTGCATCCCATAGGTTTTGGGACATCGTGTTTTCACTGTCATTTGTCTCTAGGTATTTTTTGATTTCCTCTTTGATTTCTTCAGTGATCTCTTGGTTATTAAGTAGTGTATTGTTTAGCCTCCATGTGTTTGTATTTTTTACAGAGTTTTTCCTGTAATTGATATCTAGTCTCATAGCATTGTGGTCGGAAAAAATACTTGATACGATTTCAATTTTCTTAAATTTACTGAGGCTTGATTTGTGACCCAAGATATGATCTATCTTGGAGAATGTTCTATGAGCACTTGAGAAGAAAGTGTATTCTGTTGTTTTTGGATGGAATGTCCTATAAATATCAGTGAAGTTCATCTTGTTTAATGTATCATTTAAAGCTTGTGTTTCCTTATTTATTTTCATTTTGGATGATCTGTCCATTGGTGAAAGTGGGGCGTTAAAGTCCCCTACTATGATTGTATTACTGTCAATTTCCCCTTTTATGGCTGTTAGCATTTGCCTTATGTATTGAGGTGCTCCTATGTTGGGTGCATAAATATTTACAATTGTTGTATCTTTTTCTTGGATTGATCCCTTGATCATTATGTAGTGTCCTTTTTTGTCTCCTGTATTAGTTTTTATATTAAAGTCTATTTTGTCTGATATGAGAATTGCTACTCCAGCTTTCTTTTGATTTCCATTTGCATGATGTATCTTTTTCCATCCCCGCACTTTCAGTCTGAATGTGTCCCTAGGTCTGAAGTGGATCTCTTGTAGACAGCATGTAGGTGGGTCTTGTTTTTGTATCCATTCAGCCAGTCTGTGTCTTTTGGTGGGAGCATTTAATCCATTTACATTTAAGGTATTTATCAATATGTATTTTCCTATTACCATTTTCTTAATTGTTTTGGGTTTGTTATTGTAGGTCTTTTCCTTTTCGTGTTTCCTGCCTAGAAAAGTTTTTTTAGCATTTGTTGTAAAGCTGGTTTGGTGGTGCTGAATTCTCTTAGCTTTCGCTTGTCTGTAAAGGTTTTAATTTCTCCGTCTAATCTGAATGAGATCCTTGCTGGGTAGAGTAATCTTGGTTGTAGGTTTTTCCCTTTCATCACTTTAAATATGTCCTGCCACTCCCTTCTGGCTTGCAGAGTTTCTGCTGAAAGATCAGCTGTTAACGTTATGGGGATTCCCTTGTATGTTATTTGTTGTTTTTCCCTTGCTACTTTTAATATGTTTTCTTTATATTTAATTTTTGATAGTTTGATTAATATGTGGCTTGGCATGTTTCTCTTTGGATTTATCCTGTATGGGACTCTCTGTGCTTCCTGGACTTGGATTAACTATTTCCTTTCCCATGTTAGGGAAGTTTTCAACTATAATCTCTTCACATATTTTCTCAGTCCCTTTCTTTTTTCTCTTCTTCTTCTGGGACCCCTATAATTCCAAGGTTGTTGCGTTTACTGTTGTCCCAGAGTCTCTAAGACTGTCCTCAATTGTTTTCATTCTTTTTTGTTTATTCTGCTCTGCAGTAGTTATTTCCACTGTTTTATCTTCCAGGTCACTTATCCGTTCTGCCTCAGTCATTCTGCTATGGATTCCTTCTAGAGAATTTTAAATTTCATTTATTGTGTTGTTCATCATTGTTTGTTTGCTCTTTAGTTCTTCTAGGTCCTTGTTAAACGTTTCTTATATTTTCTCCATTCTAGTTCCAAGATTTTGGATCATCTTCTCTATCATTACTCTGAATTCTTTTTCAGGTAGACTGCCTATTTCCTCTTCTATTGTTTGGTCTGGTGGGTTTTTACCTTGCTCCTTCATCTGCTGTGTGTTTCTCTGTCTTCTCATTTTGCTTAACTTACTGTGTTTGGGGTCTCCTTTTCTCAGGCTGCAGGTTCATAGTTCCCGTTGTTTTTGGTGTCTGCCCCCAGTGGCTAAGGTTGGTTCAGTGGGTTGTGTAGGCTTCCTGGTGGAGGGGACTAGTGCCTGTGTTCTGGTGGATGAGGCTGGATCTTGTCTTTCTGGTGGGCCAGACCGCGTCTGGTGGTGTGTTTGGGGATGTCTGTGGCCTTATTATGATTTTAGGCAGCCTCTCTGCTAATGGGTGGGGTTGTGTTCCTGTCTTGCTGGTTGTTTGGCATAGGGTGTCCAGCACTGTAGGTTGCTGGTTGTTGAGTGGAGCTGGGTCTTAGCGTTGAGATGGAGATCTCTGGGAGAGCTTTTGCCGTTTGATATTACGTGGAGCTGGGAGGTCTCTGGTGGACCAGTGTCCTGAACTCGGCTCTCCCACCTCACAGGCACAGGCCTGACACCCGGCCAGAGCACCAAGACCCTGTCAGCCACATGGCTCAGAAGAAAAGGGAGAAAAAAAGAAAGAAAAATATAAAATAAAGTTACTAAAATAAAAAATTAAAATAATTATTAAAAAAAATTTAAAAGTAATCAAAAAAGAAAAAAAAAAAAAAAGAAAGAAGAGAGCAACCAGACCAAAAAAACAAATCCAGCAATGATAAGTGCTAAAAACTATACTGAAAAAAAAACAAAACAAAAAAAACGGACAGGCAGAACCCTAGGACAAATGGTAAAAGCAAAGCTATACAGACAGAATCACACAAAGAAGCAAACATATACACACTCTCAAAAAGAGAAAAAGGAAAAAAATATATCTATATATTTTTTTAAAAAAGGAGAGCAACCAAATCAATAAACAAATCTACCAATGATGGCAAACTCTAAATACTAAACTAAGATAAACATAAAACCAGAAATAAATCTGATACAGAAAACAAACCCCAAGTCTACAGTTGCTCCCAAAGTCCACCACCTCAATTTTGGCATGATTCGTTGTCTATTCAGGTATTCCAGAGATGCAGGGTACATCAAGTTGATTGTGAAGATTTAATTGGCTGCTCCTGAGGCTGCTGGGAGAGATTTCCCTTTCTCTTCTTTGTTCGCACAGCCCCTGGGGGTTCAGCTTTGGATTTGGCCCCACCCCTGCATGTAGGTCGCCTGAGGGCATCTGTTCCCTGCCCAGACAGGATGGGGTTAAAGTAGCAGCTGATTAGGGGGCTTTGGCTCTCTCAGGCGGGGGGTGGGGGGGGTGGGGGGGCAGGGGTGTGGAATGTGGGGCGAGCCTGCGGTGGCAGAGGCTGGCGTGACGTTGCAACAGCCCGAGTTGCACCGTGTGTCCTCCCGGGGAAACTGTCCCTGAATCGTGGGACCCTGGCAGTGGCGGGCTGCACAGGCTCCCGGGAGGGGACGTGTGGATAGTGACCTGTGCTTGCACACAGGCTTCTTGGTGGCTGCAGCAGCAGCCTTAGCGTTTCATGCCTGTCTCTGGTGTCCGTGCTGATAGCCGTGGCTCGCGCCCGTCTCTGGAGCTCCTTTAGGCGGTGCTCTGAATCCCCTCTCCTCGTGCACCCTTTTGGGAAGTCTGAGGTCTTCTGCCAGCATTCAGTAGGTGTTCTGTAGGAGTTGTTCCACATGTAGATGTATTTCCGATGTATTTGTGGGGAGGAGGGTGATCTCCACATCTTACTCCTCTGCCATCTTGAAGGTCTCCCTCTAATTTATTTTTTAAATTGAGGTATAATTGACATGTAACAGTTTCAGATGTACAACATAATAATGTGATATTTGTATATATTGTGAAATGATCTCTTTATATTGTATTAGAGACTGTACAGTGCTGTGGGAGATTTTAAAGGAAGGTTAGTAACATCAGAGATGGGGAATCAGGAGAAATTTTCATACTGAATATAGCTTGTCATGCTAATTTCTTGGCCTTTATCTGGGAATAAGAACTAGTAAATTCTGAACTTGATCTAGTACCCCTTCATTCTCTAGGATGTCCATGCAGAACCCTCCTCCTCCTCTTGATACTGCTTTAGGGCTTAAGGTCAGTAAGAATGACTCCTTTAATAAGTTTGGAATAGGACTTGTAATGACTTGTCACTGATTGCTTCTGGCCCAGCTGAAAAGCTGCCCTTTTCTTAGGGAGAGTAGATAAGCAGTCTGTGTCTCTACTGCAGATAAGATTTTATTGTCTTATAGCCTGCACTGATGAGTGTTCCTGATAATTTCATTATTGTAGAGAAGAATGGTTCAAGATCAACTATTCTCACACCCCAATTTTAGGCTCATATCTTCTCATAGTTAATTGACTTTCATACACCTCAGGTATATTTTGCAAATGTCTCATAGAGAAACTCCTACAACTTAGACAAGATTTAACATAGAGTCGAGAATAAAGCAAATGGAATATTAAAACATTTGGTATCTTATTATACTGTAGACTTATAAAAACTTCTCTTGTAATTATAATTACAGGTGGAGAAGTACTTTTACACAATGACCTTTTGGGACTTGTCTTGGTGTGTCACTTTATCCTGTGTTGCAGTGACTGGGAATGCCTCGCCTAGCATCTGTCTGATGTGAGGAAGTTGTTTGGGATATTCTGGACTATTTTATGCCTCATTAACTTCCAGGAAATCACAGCAATAGGACCTATTTTCATCCTTACATGCATTCTTTTCAGTTGTGGGAATATATGAATTTTGTATTGCCAACAGGAAGGGGGAAATCCCTTAGAGGTTTAGATGCCAATTTGGATTTGACTTTTTTTAACTTTTTATTTTGAAATAATTATAGAATCCCAGGAACTTGCAAAAACAAAATGTAAAGGGAGGTCCTTTGCATTCATGCGTGTGTGTGTACACCTCTATGCTGTTTTCTCAAGTGTAGCTTCCTTAATCACTGCTGCAATCAAGAATCAGAACTGTTCCATCGGACTTCCCTGGTGGCGCAGTGGTTAAGAATCCACCTGCCAGTGCAGGGGACACGGGTTCAATACCTGGTCCGGGAAGATCCCACATGCCACGGAGCAACTAAGCCCGTGCACCACAACTACTGAGCCTGCGCACCTAGAGCCCATGCTTCGCAACAAGAGAAGTCACTGCAACGAGAAGCCTGCGCACCGCAACGAAGAGTAACCCCCGCTCGCCGCCACTAGAGAAAGCCTGCATGCAGCAACGAAGACCCAATGCAGCCAAAAAATAAATAAATAAATGAATAAAAATTAAAAAAAAAAAACTGTTCCATCACCACGCGGTTCCCTCGTGCCACCCCTTTTATAGCCACACCTCTCCCCTCTCCCCTGGCCACCACTAATTAGTTCTCCATCTCTATAAGCTTTGTTATTATATAAATGGAGTCATGCAGTATGTAACCTTTGGAGATTGGATTTTTTTCACTTTGCATAGTTCTCTGGAGATTCATCCAGATTGTTGCATATACCAAGTTTGTTCCTTTTTATTGCTAAGTAGTATTCCATGGTATGGATTACCACAGTTTGCATAACCATTGAAGGACATCTGTAATGTTTAGAGTTTGGGTCTCTGACGAGTAAAATGTTATGAACATTCATGTATCAGTTTTTGCAGGAACGTAAGTTTTCATTTCTCTTGGTCATATACAGAATGTAGGAATGCAGTTGCTGGGTCATACGGCAGTTGCATGCTTAGTTTTTAAAGAAACTGCTAACCTGTTTTCCAGAGTGGCTGTACTATTGACCTCTGATTTGATGAAAGTGTTTCGTAGGATAAAATTTTGATTATATATACTTACGTATGTGTTGATTTTGGTAGCAGTCTTATTGCCATTAATATATCTGGTTGCTCCTGCTGGCCTGACTTGTGTGAGACAGCATTTCCCAAAAGGCTTTGACTTGGGTCATCAGTCATTTTGATGGTTTAATGCCCAGAAGGAAATTCCCTTAGCTTCTACAAAACCCACACAAACTGCACAAGTGAATCTCTTCTCTTCCTTCCTATTTCTAGAGGAGAGTTAGCCTCACACCTTGAGCCCTGAATCTTGCCTTTAGAGATCCTCTTTTCTTTCTCTGTCTTTAGACATCTTACAGGTTTCTGTCTGAGCATTTAAACATGCTCAGTTCTCTCCTGTCTTTAAATTCCTTTCCCTTTGACCTCATCCACTGGGTGACTGGGCTGCCTCTATTGTACTGCCTTGTCTAGCCCTCACTTCCAGTGTACAGTACAGTAATCTAGGTTGCCTCCCTGAGCACACTGAAATGGTCCTGTTGATGTCACCAGCAACCCTGTAGCTCAGTCTCATGTAAGCGTTTCAGTACTTTTAAGTAGCATTCAGCACTCTTGATTACTTGCTCTGAGTAGAAATACTTTCTCTTGATCGACTACCCCTTGGACTGCTGCTCCTAATTGTCCTTTGCTGTTGTCTCCCCCTCTGTTCATCCCTTAAATCTTGGGGTTCCTCACAGTTCTGCACAGGGCCGACTTTCCTCATTCTGGGTAATCTCCCACATCTTGGTCTCCACCTCAGACCTGTCCCCTGAGCTCCAGACCCATATATCCTTTTGCCTCGTAGCCAGCTCCACCTAACTCTTCCGCAGACCTCTCATATACAGCGTATTTAAAATGGAATTTATTTTCTTCCCAGCACCCTTGCCTCTTAAAAAGAAGAAAAACTCTTCTTTCTTCAGTGAGGCACCAGTGTGTTAATACCACATCACACAACAGTGGGAGCGCTGTTAAAAGCATCTGCATTTAATTGAGTTGGCGAATTAGCCAGAGATAACTGTTCTCCATTCAGTGCAAATGCATAAAAATTATACTTTAAAAAAAATTATTTAACTGCGCTGCATCTTAGTTGCGGCACGTGGGATCTTCACTGCTACGTGCGGGATCTTCATTGCAGCATGCAAACTCTTAGTTGCGGTATGGGAGATCTAGTTCCCTGACTAGGGATCGAACCCAGGCCCCCTGCATTGGGAGTGCAGAGTCTTAGCCACTGGACCACCAGGGAAGTCCCCAAAATTATACTTTTAATGGCCAGTTAAATAACTGCAAGACTAAAATTGAATGTGAAAAGGAATTGTTTCTATGAAAATAAATTGAATGCTTTGGAAAGACCAAAAAAGCTACTAAAATACTTGCAGTGGAATTAAGTAAGAGCAAGGCAACTGTGAAAGGCCAGTAAAACTAGTCCGACTCTAGAAGGATTCTGCGCGCTGCTTCTCAGGTGTCCCAGATCTTGCTCCACTTCAAATAACATCATAACATCTGGAAGTGGTAGTCATAAATGATGGAAGTGATTAATGCAGAGAACACGATGGGGAATTCCAATCAGGTGCATTCTCAAAGAAAAGGCCCACTTCAAAAGACTGAATAAATAAATGTGCCTTTTTGTTCTAAATGAAAATAAAATGGTTTAAGCATATATGTATTATCTTGTTTCCTATTCCGTTTGTATTCATCCTGTCTGATGAGGGCTTCTACTGCATCTTCCAGTGATTTCACTCTTTTCCATTACTACTACCCTGCTCACTACCTTTCCTCTGATTTCTGACATCAGCTTCCCCAACTGGATGTCCAGCCCCAGTTTTGCCCTCCCCCACTGTCTCCCCCTCCCCGTCTCCCCCACCATCTCTCCTCCCTGTCCCTTCTTTATATTGTAGCTATAAAGAACTACTAAAAGCATAAACCTGATCATGTTACCCCTTTGCTTTATAAATTTATTTATTTATTTATTAAAATTTATTCTTGGGTGCGTTGGGTCTTCGTTGCTGCGTGCAGGCTTTCTCTAGTTGTGACGAGCGGGGGCTACTCTTCGTTGCGGTGCGCGGTCTTCTCATTGCAGTGGCTTCTCTTTGTTGTGGAGCACGGGCTCTAGGCACGCGGGCTTCAGTAGTTGTGGCACGTGGGCACACTAGTTGTGGCTCACGGGCTCAGTAGTTGTGGCTCTTGGGCTCCAGAGCACAGGCTCAGTAGTTGTGGCGCTCAGGCTTAGTTGCTCCACGGCATGTGGGATCTTCCCAGACCAGGGCTCAAACCTGTGCCCCTTGCATTGGCAGGCGGATTCTTAACCACTGCGCCACCAGGGAAGTCCCTACCCCTTTGCTTTAAAAACCCTTAAAATCCAGATTCCTTAAACTAGTAAAAGGGGGCATTTAGATCTGGTCTCTGCTTATTACCTCTCTGGTCTCATTTCATCATTTCTGTGCTGCCATCCCCTCCCTTCTGACGCGTTAGCCATGTTGACTCAACTCACTTTCACAGTTGAGTGGAGGTTGTGGGATATCTGTGTGTGGTTGGCGTGGGAAGGTACCGAGCTCTCTCACTTCTAGGTCTTTCTGTGCACTGCTTCTCTGCCTGGAACTTTTCCCCCTATCTTTCACCCCACAACTGACTCTACTGTCCTTCTGGTCTCGGCTTTCCTTCCGGAAGCCCTTCCCAACCTCCAGGTTGAGTGCCTTTTCTGTGTGCTTTTATAACAACACCCCGGACTTCTCCTATTCTAGCATTTAGCACACAGTAGGTACTTAATTATCTGTGTACCTGTATTCCCTTCAAGGCAACTGGAGTGTAAATTATGTGTAGATCAGGTTCATTCAGTAATCTTTTTTTTTTTTTTTTAAAGCTTTCCGTTTCTTTTCTTTTTTTTTTAATTTTATTTATTTATTTATTTATTTATGGCTGTGTTGGGTCTTCGTTTCTGTGCGAGGGCTTTCTCTAGTTGCAGTGAGCGGGGGTCACTCTTCATCGCGGTGCACGGGCCTCTCACTATCGCGGCCTCTCTTGTTGCGGAGCACAGGCTCCAGACACGCAGGCTCAGTAGTTGTGGCTCACGGGCCTAGTTGCTCCGTGGCATGTGGGATCTTCCCAGACCAGGGCTCGAACCCGTGTCCCCTGCATTAGCAGGCAGATTCTCAACCACTGTGCCACCGGGGAAGCCCTCATTCAGTAATCTTGTTTGCTGAGTCTCCACTTGATAAATATTTGAGTGAACAGGTGGTGTTTTCTGAATACTGTAGGTTTCCCTGAAAAACACTTAAGCAAAATGTTTTGTTTCTTTTGTAGGTGCTGTCTGTGTTGGCCTTTATCTGTGAGGAAGTTGTGTCACAATGTACTTTGTGTGGAGGCCTTTATTTTTTCGAATTTGTAAGCTGCAGTGCCTTTCTGCTGAGTCTCCTTATGCTGATTGTGTACTGCACTCCAGTTTATGACAAAGTTGATCCCGCAAAAGTCAAGTCATCGGTAAGCATGAAAAAATATAATCCCTATAACAAGAATTTAGATATTTTTGGATCTTGTGTAGTTGTATTGTTCACAGTAGTAATGCTTTCATAACTCAGTAACAGGAAAAGACTCTATCCATTGTTCCAGCTCTGCCTCTAAGCAACTCAGTTTTTCCCTGCCAGATGGTATGGTAGAGGGGGAAGGTGAAATTAGAACGAGAGTGACAGACACTGCTGATAATTTACAGTTATTGGTCGTTTAATCTAATTCACATGAGGTATTTTGTAAAAACTAGGGTTTTGTCACTTTTGATTTCTCACATTTCAGACTGTCACTCACTGGTTCTACAGTTATTCACTGTGTGCCTATTGTAGGCCAGGCGTTATGCCGGACGTAAGAGATGGAGTAATGAACTAACGTGATATATTGATATTTCTGAAGCCTTTAAACAAAAGAACATGTAATTCTACCTATTTTGTTTTGATTTTATTTTATGAAAGAAAGTTCTCTATAAGTGAATTTAGAAGATATTTGTTAAATTCATTGTGCAGAAATTTCCCTTTTAATAAAAGTCTATGTGAGAATTTTATACTCACAAAATTAGAGATGTATAACTTTCTAAAGACTTAGTCTGCTGACCCTCTGTTTTTATTTGAGTATAATATGGATTTTTGAGATAACAAATAAGATAATTTACATAGTTACTGCATTTAAGGAAGAAAGAATTGAGCAGTTTATTTCTTCAATAGCATTCAAGTTATCAGGAGTGGTTTATGAGGAATTGTAACTATCAGGGTTGATTTATGAAAGAATTCACAGTTTTGAGGGAAAAGATAAAAATTAGGGTAAATTTTAACTAATAAAAAAAGAGAGGGACTTTCCTGGTGGCACAGTGGTTAACAATCCGCCTACAAACACTTCTGCTCGGCCAACTGGCAAAAGAAGTGGCCCACACCATCGAGAGTCCCATTGTTCCTGTCGAAATAGAAGCCCAGAGAGAGCTACAGGGTGAAAGTCAAAGGGAGATCAATCAAGAAAAAATGGACAAAGAAGACAGGAGATAAACAGAAAACAGGAGGAAGAAACTCTTGAGAAAAAAAACAGAAAAAAGAGAAGAATAACAGATGGAGCCGTGTGGCTGACAGGGTCTTGGTGCTCAGGCCGGGTATCAGGCCTGTGCCTCTGAGGTGGGAGAGCCAAGTTCAGGACATTGGTCCACCAGAGACCTCCTGGCTCTACGTAATATCAAACGGCAAAAGATCTCCCAGAGATCTCCATCTCAACGCTAGGACCCAGCTCCACTCAACGACCAGCAACCTACAGTGCTGGATGCCCTATGCCAAACAACTAGCAAGACAGGAACACAACACCACCATTAGCAGAGAGGCTGCCTAAAATCATAATGAGGTCACAGACACCCCCAAACACACCACCAGACACAGTCCTGCCCACCAGAAAGACAAGATCCAGCCTCATCCACCAGAACACAGGCACTAGTCCCCTCCACCAGGAAGCCTACACAACCCACTGAACCAACCTTAGCCACTGGGGGCAGACACCAAAAACAACGGGAACTACGAACCTGCAGCCTGCGAAAAGGAGACCCCAAACACAGTAAGTTAAGCAAAATGAGAAGACAGAGAAACACACAGCAGATGAAGGAGCAAGGTAAAAACCCACCAGACCAAACAATTGAAGAGGAAATAGGCAGTCTACCTGAAAAAGAATTCGGAGTAATGATAGTGAAGATGATCCAAAATCTTGGAACTAGAATGGAGAAAATATAAGAAACGTTTAACAAGGACCTAGAAGAACTAAAGAGCAAACAAACAATGATGAACAACACAATAAATGAAATTAAAAATTCTCTAGAAGGAATCCATAGTAGAATGACTGAGACAGAAGAACAGATAAGTGACCTGGAAGATAAAATAGTGGAAATAACTACTGCAGAGCAGAATAAACAAAAAAGAATGAAAACAATTGAGGACAGTCTTAGAGACCTCTGGGACAACATTAAACGCAACAACATTAGAATTATAGGGGTCCCAGAAGAAGGAGAGAAAAAAGAAAGGGACTGAGAAAATATTTGAAGAGATTATAGTTGAAAACTTCCCTAACATGGGAAAGGAAGTAGTTAATCCAAGTCCAGGAAGCACAGAGAGTCCCATACAGGATAAATCCAAGGAGAAACATGCCAAGCCACATACTAATCAAACTATCAAAAATTAAATACACAGAAAAGATACTAAAAGCAGCACGGGAAAAACAACAAATAACATACAAGGGAATCCCCATAAGGTTAACAGCTGATCTTTCAGCAGAAACTCTGCAAGCCAGAAGGGAATGGCAGGACATATTTAAAGTGATGAAAGGGAAAAACCTACAACCAAGATTAGTCTATCCAGCAAGGATCTCGTTCAGATTAGACGGAGTAATTAAAACCTTTACAGACAAGCAAAAGCTAAGAGAATTCAGCACCACCAAACCAGCTTTACAACAAATGCTAAAGGAACTTCTCTGCAGGAAACACAAGAGAAGGAAAAGACCTATAATAACAAACCCCAAACAATTAAGAAAATGGTAATAGGAACATACATATTGATAACTACCTTAAATGTAAAGGATTAAATGCTCCCACGAAAAGACATAGACTGGCTGAATGGATACATAAACAAGACCCATCTATATGCTGTCTACAAGAGACACACTTCAGACCTAGGGACCCATTCAGACTGAAAGTGAGGGGATGGAAAAAGATATCATGCAAATGGAAATCAAAAGAAAACTGGAGTAGCAATTCTCATATCAGACAAAATAGATTTTAAAATAAAGACTCTTGCAGAAGACAAAGAAGGACACCAAGGGATCAATCCAAGAAGAAGATATAACAATTGTAAATATTTATGCACCCAACATAGGAGCACCTCAATACATAAGGCAAATGCTAACAGCCATAAAAGGGGAAATAGACAGTAATACAATCATAGTGGGGGACTTTAACACCCCACTTTCACCAATGGACAGATCATCCAAAATGAAAATAAATAAGGAAACACAAGCTATACATGATACATTAAACAAGATGGACTTAATTGATATTTATAGGACATTCCATCCAAAAACAACAGAATACACTTTCTTCTCAAGTGCTCATGGAACATTCTCCAGGATAGATCATATCTTGGGTCACAAATCAACCCTTGGTAAATTTAAGAAAATTGAAATCATATCAAGTATCTTTTCCGACCACAATGCTATCAGACTAGATATCAATTACAGAAAAAAACTCTGTAAAAAATACAAACCCATGGAGGCTAAACAATACACTACTAAATAACCAAGAGATCACTGAAGAAATCAAAGAGGAAATCAAAAAATGCCTAGAAACAAATGACAGTGAAAACACGACGACCCAAAACCTATGGGATGCAGCAAATGCAGTTCTAAGAGGGAAGTTTATAGCAATACAATCCTACCTCAAGAAACAAGAAACATCTCAAACAACCTAACCTTACACCTAAAGCAATTAGAGAAAGAAGAACAAAAGAGCCCCAAAATAGCAGAAGGAAAGAAAACATAAAGATCAGATCAGAAGTAAATGAAAAAGAAATGAAGGAAGAATAGCAAAGATCAATAAAACTAAAAGCTGGTTCTTTGAGAAGAGAAACAAAATTGATAAACCATTAGCCAGACTCATCAAGAAGAAAAGGGAGAAGACTCAAATCAGTAGAATTAGAAATGAAAAAGGAGAAGTAACAGCTGACACTGCAGAAATACAAAGGATCATGAGAGATTACTACAAGCAACTATATGCCAATAAAACAGACAACCTGGAAGAAATGGACAAATTCTTAGAAAAGCACAACCTTCCGAGACTGAACCTGGAAGAAATAGAAAATATAAACAGAACAGACACAAGCACTGAAATTGAAACTGTGATTAAAAATCTTCCAACAAACAAAAGCCCAGGACCAGATGGCTTCACAGGCGAATTCTGTCAAGCATTTAGAGAAGAGGTAACACTTATCCTTCTCAAACTCTTCCAAAATATAGCAGAGGGAGGAACACTCCAAAACTCATTCTATGAGGCCACCATCACCCTGATACGAAAACCAGACAAAGATGTCACAAAGAAAGAAAACTACAGGCCAATATCACTGATTAACATAGATGCAAAAATCGTCAACAAAATACTAGGAAACAGAATCCAACAGCACATTAAAAGGATCATACACCATGATCAAGTGGGGTTTACCCCTGGAACGCAAGGATTCTTAAATATACACAAACCAATCAATGTGATACACCATGTTAACAAATTGAAGGAGAAAAACCATATGATCATCTCAGTAGATGCAGAAAAAGCTTTCAACAAAATTCAACCCCCATTTATGATAAAAACCCTCCAGAAAGTAGGCATAGAGGGAACTTACCTCAACATAATAAGGGCCATATATGACAAAGCCACAGCCAACATCATTCTCAATGGTGAACAACTGAAACCATTTCCACTAAGATCAGGAACAAGACAAGGTTGCCCACTCTCACCCTTTTTATTCAACATAGTTTTGGAAGCTTTAGCCATGGCAGTCAGAGAAGAAAAAGAAATAAAAGGAATCCACATTGGAAAAGAAGAAGTAAATCTGCCACTGTTTGCAGATGACATGGTACTATCCATAGAGAATCCTAAAGACTCTACCAGAAAACTGCTAGAGCTAATCAATGAATTTGGTAAAGTAGCAGGATACAAAATTAATGCACAGAAATGTCTTGCATTCCTATACACTAAGAACGAAAGATCAGAAAGAGAAATTAAGGAAACACTCCCATTTACCATTGCGACAAAAAGAATAAAATACCTAGGAATAAACCTACCTAAGGAGACAAAAGACCTGTATGCAGAAAACTATAAGACACTGATGAAAGAAATTAAAGATGATACAAACAGATGGAGAGATATACCATGTTCTTGGATTGGAGGAATCAACATTTTGAAAATGACTATACTACCCAAAGCAATCTACAGATTCAATGGAATCCCTATCAAGCTACCAATGGCATTTTTCGCAGAAGTAGAACAAAAAATTTCACAATTTATATAGAAACACAAAAGACCCTGAGTAGCCAAAGCAATTTTGAGAAAGAAAAATGGAGCTAGAGGAATCAGGCTCCCTGCCTTCAGACTATACTACAAAGCTACAGTATCAAGACAGTATGGTACTGACACAAAAACAGAAATACAGATCAATGGAACAGGATAGAAAGCCCAGAGATAAACCCATGCACATATGGTCACCTTATTTTTTATGAAGGAGGCAAGACTATACAATGGAGAAAAGACAGCCTCTTCAGTAAGTGGTGCTGGGAAAACTGGACAGCTACATGTAAAAGAATGAAATTAGAACACTCCCTAACACCGTACACAAAAATAAACTCAAAATGGATTAAAGACCTAAATGTAAGGCCAGGCACTATAAAACTCTTAGAGGAGAACATAGGCAGAACACTCTATGACATAAATCACAGTAAGATCCTTTTTGACCCACCTCCTAGAGAAATGGAAATAAAAACAAAACTAAACTAATGGGACTTAATGAAACTTAAAAGCTTTTGCACAGCAAAGGAAACCATAAACCAGAAGAAAAGACAGCCCTCAGAATGGGAGAAAATATTTGCAAACGAAGCAATTGACAAAGGATTAATCTCCAAAATTTACAAGCAGTTCATGCCGCTCAATATCAAGAAAACAAACAACCCAATCCAAAAATGGGCAGAAGACCTAAATAGACCGTTCTCCTAAGAAGATATACAGATTGCCAACAAACACATGAAAGTATGCTCAACATCACTAATTATTAGAGAAATGCAAATCAAAACTACAATGAGGTATCACCTCACACCAGTCAGAATGGCCATCATCAAAAAATCTACAAGCAGTAAATGCTGAAGAAGGTGTGGAGAAAAGGGGACCCTCTTGCACTGTTGGTGGGAATGTAAATTGATACAGCCACTATGGAGAACAGTATGGAGGTTCGTTAAAAAACTAAAAATAGAACTACCATAGGACCCAGCAATCCCACTACTGGGCATATACCCTGAGAAAACCATAATTCAAAAAGAGTCATGTACCACAATGTTCACTGCAGCTCTATTTACAATAGCCAGGTCATGGAAGCAAGCTAAGTGTCCATCGACAGATGAATGGATGAAGAAGATGTGGCACATATATACAATGGAATATTACTCAGCCATAAAAAGAAACAAAATGGAGTTATTTGTAGTGAGGTGGATGGACCTAGCATCTGTCATACAGAGTAAAGTCAGAAAGAGAAAAACAAATACCGTATGCTAACACATGTATATGGAATCTAAAGAAAAAAGAATGGTTATGAAGAACCTAGGGGTAGGACAGGAAGAAAGACGCAGATGTAGAGAATGGACTTGAGGACACGAGGAGGGGGAAGGGTAAGCTGGGACGAAGTGAGAGAGTGGCATGGACTTATATATACTGCCAAAATATATAGCTAGTGGGAAGCAGCCGCATAGCACAGGGAGATCAGCTTGGTGCTTTGTGACCACCTAAAGGGGTGGGATAGGGAGGGTGGGAGGGAGACACAAGAGGGAGGAGATATGGGGATATATGTATATGTATAGCTGATTCACTTTGTTATAAAGCAGAAACTAACACACCATCGTAAAGCAATTATACTCCAATAAAGATGTTAGAAAAAATAAAAAACAAAAATAATCCGCCTACCAATTTGGGGGACATGGGTTCGATCCCTGGTCTGGCAAGATTCCCACATGCCGCTAAGCAACTAAGCCCGCACGCCACAACTACTGAGCTCTGTGCTCTAGAGCCCGCGAGCCACAACTACGAAGCCCAAGCCCGCACGCCTAGAGCCCATCCTCCGCAACAAGAGAAGCCACTGCAATGAGAAGCCTCTGCACCGCAGTGAAGAGTAGCCCCTGCTCGCTGCAGCTAGAGAAAGCCAGTGTGCAGCAGCAAAGACCCAGTGCAACAAAAATAAATAGAGAGAGAACTGGATAAATACAAAGCAGTAAGATTTTATTGTTTTAAATTAATGAGAAGCAAGCGTTGGGTCCTATATTGATCATACACCTAAGATTTACTTTTTTCTGTATACTCGTTTGTACGTCTTTAGTTTTGTACCATAAGAATCTATTGCCGCCTTTCACTTATTTATTTTTTTGCATTTAAAAAATTTTATTGAAGTCTAGTTGATTTACAGTGTTGTGTTAATTTTTGCTGTACTGCAAAATGATTCAGTTATACGTATATATATTCTTTTTCATTATGGTTTATCACAGATATTGAGTATAGTTCCCTGTGCTATACAGTAGGGCCTTGTTGTTTATCCATCCTATATATACTAGTTTGCATCCGCTAATCCCAAACTCTCAATCCTTCCCTTTCCCACCCTCCCTCCCCTTTGGCAACCACAAGTCTTTTCTCTAAGTCCACGAGTGTGTTTGTTTAGTAAATAAGTTCATTTGTGTTGTATTTTAGATTCCACATATAAGTGATATCATATGGTATTTGTCCTTCTCTGTCTAACCTACTTCACTTAGATGGACCTAGAGATCATCATAGTATGTTGCTGCAAATGGTGTGATTTCATTTTTTTATGGCTGAGTAATATTCCATTGTGTGTATGTGTGTGTGTGTGTGTATACACACACACACATACATATATATATATATATATATACACACCACATTTTCTTTATCCAGTCATTTGTTGATGGACATTTAGGTAGTTTCCATGTCTTGGCTATTGTAAATAGTGCTGCTGTGAGTATTGGGGTGCATGTATATTTTTGAATTACAGTTTTGTCTGGGTGTATTCCCAGGAGTGTAATTGCTGGATCATATGGTAACTCTATTTTTAGTTTTTTGAGGAGCCTCCATACTGTTTTCCATAGTGGCTATACCAATTTACATTCCCACCAGCAGTGTAAGAGGGTTCCCTTTTCTCCACACCTACTCCAACATTTATTATTTGTAGACTTTTTAATGATGGCTGTTTTGACCAGTGTGTGGTGGTGTACCTCATTGTAGTTTTGATTTGCATTTCTCTGATAATTAGCGATGATGAGCATGTTTTCATGTGCCTATTGGCCATCTGTATATTTTCTTTTCAGAAATGTCTATTTAGGTCTTCTCACCATTTTTTGATTGGGCTTTTTTTGTTATTGAGTTGTTTGAGCTGTTTGTATATTTTGGAAGTTAAGCCCTTGTCAGTCACATCATTTGCAAATATTTTCTCCCAGTCCATAGGTAGTCTTTTCGTTTTGTTTATGGCTTCCTTTGCTTTACAAAAGCTTGTAAGTTTGATTAGGTCCCATTTGTTTATTTTTGCTTTTATTTCTATTGCCTTGGGTGACTGGTATGATTGGTACAACTTACGTCAGAGAATGTTTTGTCTATGTTCAAGGAGTTTTATGGTGTCATGTCTCATATTTAAATCTTTAAGCCATTTTGAATTTATTTTTGTGTATGGTGTGATGGTGTGTTCTAACTTCATTGATTTGCATGTGGCTGTCCAACTTTTCGAATACCACTTGCATTAGAAGCGTGGAGTCTTAACCACTGGACAGCCAGGGAAGTCCCTGTAGGGAGTTTTTTTTGTTTTTTGTTTTTTTTTACTACAGATTCTGTTTCACTTCTCGTGATTGGTCTGTTCAAATTATTTCTTCTTGATTCACTTTTGGTGGGCTGTATGTTTCTAGAAAGTTGTCCATTTCTTCTAGATTGTCAAATATGTTGGCATATAATTGTTCATGGTATTCTCTTATGGTTTTTTTGTATTTCTGCAGTATCAGTTGTGATTTTTCCCCTTTCATTTCTTATTTTGCTTATTTGGGTCTTGTCTCTTTTCTTCTTGGTGCACCTGGCCAGAGGCTTGTCAATTCTGTTTACCCTTTCAAAGAACCAGCTCTTGGTTTTATTGATTTTTTTTTTCTATTTTTTTAATCTCTATTTTATTTATTTCCTCTCTGATCGTTATTATTTCCTTTCTTCTGCTGACTTTAGGTTTTGTTTGTTCTTCTTTTTCTGATTATTTTAGGTGGTGGGTTAAGTTATTTCAGATTTTTCTTGTTTCTTAAAGAAGGCCTGTGTCACTATGAACTTTCTTCTAAGAACTGCTTTTGTTGCATCCCATAGATTTTGTTTATCTTTTTTGGCTGCGCTACACGACTTGTGGGATCTTACTTCCCTGATCAGGGATTGAACCCGGGCCCTCAGCAGTGAGAGCACGGAGTCCTAATCACTGGACCACCGGGGAATTTCCCCATAGATTTTGTATGGTTGTGTTTTCATTGTCATTTGCCTCAAGGTATTTTTTAATTTCTTCTTTGATTTCACCATTGACCCATTGGTTATTTTAGGAGCACGTTGTTTAGTCTCCATGTAATTGTTTTTTTTCTTGTTTCTTTTTCTGTTGTTGATTTCTAGTTTCATGCTGTTGTGGTCAGAAACGATGCTTGAAATAATTCCTATACCCTTAAATTTGTTGAGGCTTGTTTTGTGCCCTAGTATGTGGTCAATCCTAGAGAACATTCCATGTGCGCTTGAAAAGAATGTGTATTCTTTTTGGGGGTGTAATGTCCTGAAAATATCAACTAAGTCTAACTGTTCTATTGTATCACTTAGGATCTCTGTTGCCTTATTCATTTTCTGTGTAGAAGATCTGTCCATTGATGTGAGTGGGGTGTTAAAATCTACTATTACTGTACTCCTGTCAGTTTCTCCCTTTAGGTGTGTGTTTGTATTATGTATTTGGGTGCTCCTATGTTGGGTGCATATATGTTGACAAGTGTAATATCCTCTCCTTGTATTGATCCTGTTATCATTATATAGTGTTCTTTATCTTTCTTTATAGCCTTTGTTTTAAAGCCTATTTTGTCTGATATGAGTATTGGCAATCCCCACTTTCTTGTCATTTTCGTTTGCATGAAACATCTTTTTCCAACTCCTCACTTTAAATCTAGGTGTGGCCTTTGCCCTAAAGTGGGTCTTTTTTTTTTTTTTAATTATTTATTTATTTGTTTTTGGCTGCGTTGGGTCTTCGTTGCTATGCACGGGCTTTCTCTAGTTGCGGCAAGCGGGGGCTACTCTTTGTTGCGGTGCGTGGGCTTCTCATTGCAGTGGCTTCTTTTGTGCAGAGCACAGGCTCTAGGCACGTGGGCTTCAGTAGTTGTGGCACGTGGGCACACTAGTTGTGGCTTGCGGGCTCTAGAGCACAGGCTCAGTTGTTGTGGTACACAGGCTTAGTTGCTCCACGGCATGTGGGATCTTCCTGGACCAGGGCTCGAACCCGGGTCCCCTGCGTTGGCAGGCGGGTTCTTAACCACTGTGCCACCAGGGAAGTCCCTAAAGTCGGTCTCTTGTAGGCAGCATAGTGTATGTAGGCTCTTGTTTCATCCAGTCTGCCATTCTGTGTCTTTTGATTGGAGCATTTAGTCCATTGACATTTAAAGTAATTATTGATAGATACGTATTTATTGCCATTTTAAACCTTGTTTTCCTGTTGATTTTATGTTTCTTCTTTGTCCCTTTTTGTTTTTCCTTTTGTGGTTTGAAGACTTTCTTTGGTATTATGCTTATGTTCTCTTCTTTTTGGTGTTTCTGAACCTATTGTGTGTTTTTGATTTGTGGTTGCCCTGTTTTTCAAGTATATTAACCCTTCCCATTTGCTTTAGACTGGTAATCATATAGGTTCGAACACATTCTAGAAAAAAAAATTACATTTTCTTACTCTCCTCCCCCACATTTGATGATTTTGATGTCTTCTTTTACAACTTCATGTTCTTCCTTTTGCTGTTCTTTGTGGTTATCATCACTTTCACAGAAATTTTTGATTTTCTTTTTTTAAATCTGTATATGAGCTTACTTAAGTGATTTACTTTCTGATTAGGATTTTCTCTTTCCTATAGATTCTTCTTTTCTATTTAGAGAAGACCTTTCAATATTTCCCTTAGGATGGGTTTGGTTTTGCTGTATTCTTTTAGTTTTTGTTTGTCTGAGAAATTCTTTATTTTTCCTTCTATTCTAAATGATAATCTTGCTGGGTAGAGTATCCTAGGTTGCAGATTTTTCCCTCTCAGGACTTTGAATGTATCTTGCCACTCCCTTCTGGCCTGCAACATTTCTTTGTTTTTTTTTCCATAGACACCTTTTTTTGGGGGGGCGGGGGGGGCTGCATTGGGTCTTCATTGTGGCATGTGGGATCTTCATTGCGGCATGCAGGATCCTCTTTTGCTGTGGCATGTGGGCTCTTCATTGCAGCGCATGGGCTTCTCTCTAGTTGTGGTGTGCGGGTTTTCTCTCTCTAGTTGAGTTGCATGGGCTCAGTAGTTGTGGTGTGCGGGCTTAGTTGCCCCACGGCATGTGGGATCTTAGTTCCCCGACCAGGGATCAAACCTGTGTCCCCTGCATTGGAAGGCAGATTCTTTACCACTGGACCACCAGGGAAGTCCCTGGCCTGCAACATTTCTGTAGAGAAATATGTCTTGGTGTAGGTCTGTTTGGGTTTATCTTGTTTTGGACCCTCTGTGCTTTCTGTACCTGGATATCTGTTATCTTCTTTAGGTTTGGGAAGTTTTCAGCCATAACATCTTCAATTCCCTTTTCTCTTTCTTCTCCTTCTGGGATCCCTGTTATGCGTAGATTGGCATGCTTTGTATTATCCCACAGGTCTCTTATGTTGCTTTCGTTTTTTTTCATTTGCCTTTCTGTCTGCTGTTCTGATTAGGTGATTTCCATTATTCTATCTTCCAGGTCACTTGTTCTTCTGCATTATTCGTTCTACTATTCATTGCCTTTAGCTCAACTTTCATCTCAGTGAATGAGTTCTCTAATTTTTCTTGGTTCCTTTTTATAGTTTCTAGTTTCTTTTTATAGTAATCTGCATTTCTATAAATAGTCCTTAACTTCTTCAGTGTTTTCATTATCTCTTTTTTGAACTCGATATCTATTAGACTGAAGAGGTCTGTTTTGTTGTTTATTCTTTCAGGGGAATTCTCTTGATCTTTTAATTGGGAGTGGTTCCTCTGCTTCTTCGTTTTACTTATATTTCTCTTGCTCTATGAGTTGAGGACAAACAATTATCTACTGTGGTTTGGAGGGCTGTTTTTATGTGGGAGTGTTCCTGTGTAGCCTTTGTGGGTTTGATATTTTTTGGTGTGAGGGCTGTTTTTAGCTTGGATGCCTGCCACCTCTTTCCTCGGTGTATGCTGGCTGTTGTTATCCCCTTGCTAGGAGGTGTGACTGGTGTTGTGGTGACCAGAACCTGCACTGGATATTGAGTGGGGCCTCCTCCTTGCTCTGTGGTTTTCACTGCTCTATCAGGCTGGGTTTGTTCCCTAGTTGTTGGAGTAGAAGCCCCCAGGTGCATTTCTGAGTGATGGTGCAAGGTAGGTGGGATTGGCCTGCTCCCATTGGGAGAGGAGCCACTGACTTTTCCTCTGCCAGAGCTGTTCACAGGTGAGTGTGCTCACCTGTCACCCGTTGTGCGGGCTCACAAAGTACACTGTTGTTGGCACTGCCCTTGCCCCCGTCTCAACCTTGGGAATGCCATCAGTCAGCCCTGGTGTCCCTCTGGCCTTGTTTTCACAAGGCCACCAGCGCAGATCCACTGAAGTCAGGTTCCAGGACTACAGTAGTTGTGCACCTGGACCTGCTGTGGGGGCTATGGAGGCAGCTCAGACCCTGGCCCAGCCCAGTCCCTACATGCATGTGCCCACAAAGCCCACAGCTGCTAAGGCCAGATCTGTCCCAGCCATGGGAGGACCCGTTGTCCCTCGGATGTCCTGCAGGTGCTGAATTTACACAGCTGGCAGCGGAGGTGTAAGTCTGTGGCTTGCACAGCTGCAGGGAGAGATTTCAGCCCTACTTCCTAAGTCGCGTGGCCGCTGGGGTCCAGCTGTGGTTTCAGCTCTGCCTCTGTGTGTGGGCAACCCACTGGCGTTTGCTCCCAGAGCCCGCTGAGGCAGCGGCTGGGACGCCGGAGCCTGTCAAGGCAGGAGCCCCCAAGGCGGTGGCTGGTGTGCGCTCCCCTGGAGCCTGCGGAGGTGGGGGCTGGCACGTGAGAAAGAGGCTGCTATGGCGGCCTCCATCCCCTCCTCGTGCGCCACTTAACGATGGTGCTTCACTTCTGTGACGGGCCTGGGCTTCTTCCGCAAACATCCCCGGTTGCGACCGCACCACACTCCAGCCCCTTCAGGCTGTTTCCACACAGCCAACAGCAGCCCTCTCCCTGTTCTGTCTTCTAAACCCTGAGTTTCAGCACCCAGCCCCTGCCCGTACCAGCAGATGTGTGTCTCAGGCTGGGATGCGCAGGGTGGTGGCACGGCCGTCTGTGCAGGTCTCTGTTTGTTCTGCCTGCCACAGACCAGTTGTTGCACTCTCCTCTGTGCCTCTGAAGCTCCCTTTCTGTCCTGGTTGATCTCCCTGCCAGTGAGGGGGCATCCCAGGGTGCGGGAACCTTTCCTTTTTCCAGCTCCCTCCCATGGCGGCAGATCCCGTCCTGCTTTCCCTTTTTTTTTTCCCTTTTGTCCTACCTGATCACATGGAGATTTTTCCTGTCCTTTCAGGTGTTTGAGGTCTTCTGCTGGTGTTCAGTAGGTGTTCTGTGAGAATTGTTCCATTTGTAGGGGTATTTTTGGTGTATTTGTGGAAGGAGGTGAGTTCCACGTCCTTCTACTCTGCTGTCTTGATTGGAGCTCCTATTCCCTTCTTTTAAAATAATTCTTTAAGCATGAAATATTGCCATTTGCAGTAATATGTTAGTTACTGGACCTAGAGAATATTAAACTTAGTGAAGTAAGTCAGAGAAAGACAAATACTATATGATATCACTTATATGTGGAATCTTAAAAATAATACAAAAGAATCTGTATACAAAACAGAAACAGACTTAACAGACATAGAAAACAAACTTATGGTTACCAAAGTGGAGAGGGAAGGGAGGAGGGGACAAATTAGGGGTGTGGGATTAAGAGATACAAACTACTGTACATAAAATAGATAAGCAAAAAGGATTTACTGTGTAGCACAAGGAACAATATTCAATATCTTTTAATAACCTATAATGAATATAATCTGAAAAAATATAACTGAATCACTTTGCTGTATACCTGAAGCTAACACAATATTGTAACTCAACTATACTTTAATAAAAAATACATATATATATAATGATTCTTTTAAGTTTGAAAAATTAAAAACCAAGAAGTTGATACCAAACAGCTAAAAAAATAACTTTGAAAAACACATAGAGTCTGAGTCAAATCCATTAAGCCTTTGATGAACACATACATGCAGTTCTTGGTATGGCCAATATATGGCAGTTCCCATTATCTTACCCGATAATAGCTGCTGTCAGTGTTTACTGTGTGCCAGGCACTTTATGTGCTGTGATTTAGAATCTTCACACCTCAATGCTCCATTTTTCTGTTGAGGAAACTTAGGTTGAGAGTGGTTAAGTAACTTGTCCAAAGTTACACAGTGAGGGTAAAAGTAAACAGATTTGAACCCAGGAAAGTTTCACGCTCTGAAGTCTATCATGTGGCCTAGGCAGAACGCTGCTAGAACCACTGCCCTAGTATCTTTAGATGCTATCATGGCACATATCATCACCACAAGAGTCTTTGTATAGCAGTGACAACAGAACCCATTTGTTTTATGAAATGTGTATTAAGAAGAGGATGCGGAGAATATCTTAGAATTTTTGTTAATTATATTTTTAATCTGTGAAAAGTCTTCCTTTTTACAGATTAGTATGTGATAAGATTTGGACAAGGGAAAAATTCAGTAGCATCTGAGCTGGTTGATTTGTAGCTTGAATGTGTAAATTTATATTTTAAACATTAAAGATTGAAAATATTTTTTTCATTTCTTATCTCAACAGCAAAATAGCACTACTTTCCATAAAAATATTTTTAGAAATGTTTATAGTTTTTTAGTGCTGCATCTGTAGCGTTTAAGAACATTGATCTTTTTGACAAGAAACAATATATTTCCCAGTTTAGTATAATGGTCAAACTAAGCAAAATGTAAAGCACTTACTACATCAAATTTGAGCATTTAAAAAGTTATTTTAGAGTAAATACTGATTTTAAAATACTGAGGAAAAAAAGAAAAATTAGTCATTTCATCCTAAAATAGCTTTTGTAAATATTTTACTGTATGTCTTTTGGGTCTTATAGAAAGTTTTAAACATAGTTGTAATTGTAGAGTATGTATGTTCTACTTTTCACCTAACATCGTAAGGAAGTCATGTTTGCTTGAATGGTTTAAAAATTACTTTTACTGTCTGCTTATTAATATACTTAAATTAAAAAAATCTTTATGTAAGGAGTTTTCTGTTATAGAGAAAATGTTTTGAGTGTGTGGTGGTGGTAGCGTCTAGGGAGGAACAGTAATCTTTTTGGAAAGAGAATCTTTTCTATCCCATGCTCTTGCGGGTCCCATTGTATCAAGAATAACAATAGCCAATGTTTATGGAACATTTATTGTGTTTCTGGCACTGATCTGAGCACTTTCCATGGATTAACTCTAATCTATAGAATCACCTATGAATACGATATTGTTACTACTCTCATTTTGCAGATGAAGAAACAAAGGCACACAGACCTTAGGTAACTAATTCAGTCATGTAGCTAAGAAGTAATATTACTGGAATGTGAACTCAGGTAGTCTCGCTCTAGAACCCGTGTTTATTGAATACTACATTATTTTGTCTCAAAATGATTGTCTTATTTAAATACCTCCTTGAGTGTACTCCAAATATTAGTAAATAGAGTTTTATATTTGTATGTAACAGATTTAAATAATATTCAATTCAAAGGAATAGGAAAAAAGAAAGTGCTGCAGAAAAACACCTCTTTTAGAAGCAAAGAGGCAATCTCTGCAATTTCTTATAAGTGTTAAGTGAACTAACAAAATAGTGAATTCTGTTTTGGGTAGTTTTACTGATATTAGGTTTAGTGGAGATTGCATTTCAGAAAACTCAAAAAAGTTATCAGACTTAAAACACTTTGGAGTGGCTGTCATTTTTCCAGTTTCTCCTCTGAATCAAGTATGTATGTCAAGCACTGTTTTCAGTTGGCATTTGAGAGCGAGCCTCCTGAGGTGATGCCTGAGAGAGCACTTGCAAACCATGAAGAATTCCATTGCTGTAAGCTGCATTATGATGAGATGTGGATGCTTTTATGTAGTAGATAATCTCATCATACAAGCTCATGTTGGATTACCCACTTGGCACAATTGAAAACGACATGCTATTCCAAGAAAGCCTAAGTGTCTTTAGTTAATGATGGGTGATCCTTTTGAGTCTCTCTTTTCCAAAGTGCTTTAAAAGCACTGAAGTACGCTCAGAGAGGCCATCCTAGCATGGATTATGTTGAAAGGGAAGAAAAATGCTGTTCTTTGCTGGAAGTAATGTGGGATTTAATAAATCCTTTGGCTTTGATCTTAATATGTCCTAGAGAGGGGACTTCCCTGGTGGTCCAGTGGCTAAGACTCCGTGTTGCCAGTGCAGGGGACCCGGGTTCGATCCCTGGTCAGGGAACTAGATCCCACATGCTGCAACTAAAGATCCCGCACGCGGCAACGAAGATCCCACGTGCTGCAACTAAGACCCGGTGCAGCCAAATAAATAAATGAATATTTTTTAAAAATTAATACATCCTAGAGAAAAAGATAAGCACACACATGCATGACCTTTGGGGAACTGTTTTTATTTTATTTCATTTTTATGTATTTATTTGTAATAGAATATAATTGATTTTACAATATTATATTAGTTTCAGGTGAACAACATAGCAATTCAATATTTTTATAGATTATACTCCATTTAAAGTTAGTTACCAAATAGCGGCTAGATTTTCCTGTGCTGTACAATATATCCTTGTTGCTTATTTATTTTATATGTGATAGTTGGTACTTCTTAATCCCCTTCCCCTATCTTATCCCTCCCCTTTCCCCACTGGTCACCACTAGTTTATTCTCTGTGTCTGTGGGTCTTCGTTACTCATTTGTTTACTTTTTAGATTCCACAATAAGTAATAATGGAGAACTATTTTTATTAAAACATTATCTTGTGATGTACACTCTGAATATGCCCTGTCCAGAGTGTGCGTAGTGTTCCTTTACAGGGTATTTTATCAAATACCAGGCTTATTGAAAAGTTAGAAGTTGAAGTATGTAAGTTTGAGTCAAGAAAAAAAAGTCACTGAAGTTTTTTAAAAGTTAAAAATTAAAACATTTGTTTTCAACCACCCTAACCATGCTGTATTCCTTATGTTTTATGTGTATGTATAGGATTTTTATATTACTGTGGGAACAGGATTGGTGTTTTTGGTGGCATCCATCTTTTTCTCTTTGACACATGACAGTACCACGGCTGAACTTGCTGCAATTGTAAGTAACTTTTATCTTTGCTTATTTTTATTTGCTTAGAAATATGGAATTTGGAAAGTACTTGACAGGTTATACAGTAAGGGAGAGTGGTTTGTCTTTTAACTTATTTTTTAGTGTAATTTGATTAGAGGCCTAAAAGCAAATAAATATGATAGCCTTAAAAACCTAGAACCTGTCTTTAGAATTTGACTGAGTTTTGTTAACAAAAATCCATTGAAGCCACATATGAACTTTATTGCTAATGGAAGTGGTAAAATTGACTTGATTATCTTACATTTCTCCCCTTTTTGGTTCAACAGAAACACATCTACATATCAGGTGCTGTTTTAGGTGTAGAGAATAGACAGGAGAAATGACCCCAAAGTTCAGCCTAGTATAAGGGATAGATAAGTAAATGTTTTTATCTGAAATCCTTGAGGGACCAAATGTTTTTTAGAATTCAGAATATTCTGCATTTTAGAAAGTTAATACTGTGCATATACTGTATTACACACCTTCAGAGGGCCTGGGCAGCACCTTGTAATCCAACATATTAATATTTCTGAAGCATCTGAATATTCACAGTAAAAGAGATAGGTAAAGACTGTAAAGAGTTTTACGTTGTGTCAATTTTGAGCCAAGTGAATCATGAAACTTCGAGTTTTTGTTGCTTTGTGGACTTCAGAATTACAAATCAAGGATCATGGACTTAATTGGTGCCAGTGCTGTGAACATGAACAACTAACAACTGGTTAACAAATCCTCTTACTAGTCAGCTGATTTCCAATTAATGCTTTGTTCATAAGAAAATTGAAGTTGTAATTAATTGAACTGTCAGCTAATAGATCATTAAAACTGCTTTTTATGATAGAACAACTCAAAAGGAGTTCAGAGAATTAGATGGCTATAACATATCTACCTATTTATGTGAACACGGTTTCTTAGTACTTAATGTGTAAAAACAAAACAATAAAATTAATGCCGAACCTTGATGCATTCTAGCAGTAAGTAATATTTAGTCATGGATACATGAACCAGCTGAAGAGAAAAAAAGCCTTATGCTTAATTTGTTTGTAATCATATTTTTGTTGCAGAAGAGTATGATAGGGTGAATTAGTAAAATACTTCCTAGTATAAAAATGTATTACTATAAAATCCTGTGGAGGAAGTAAAATAAAGTTGAGGAAATGTTGAGTTCGTGGGGGGCAAAGAAAGCATGTCCTAAAATTACCAGCTATTAAAAAAAAAGCTTATTTGTGTGTTTTAATTAGGTGGTGTGTCAGAATGTTACAGTATTCAGATTTCATTAGATATATTTAAGAGTGACTGGTGGTTTAAAAGCTCAGTATTTATAATATGCTGGAAATTACCTTTTGCAACTATTTAAATTATGAAAATTATATAGACTTAAATGGGTGAGGGAGTCCATTTTTTTAAAAATTATGATGTGAACAGGAGAGCTAGAAGATCATTTGGGTTATATGCATAGAGGGTCCTGTATGGACCGGAGCTCTCTAAGGTGGTCAGAGGTGTCTTCGTAGACAAGATGACATCTGATCTGCCTTTAAAGTGTCAAATAAATTTGCCAGTCAAATAAGGGGACAGATGCCATCAAGCCAAAATACAGACTCCAGAGTGAAGAAGGGACTTGGGTTTCAAGGGGTGGAATTGATAATTACATTTTGGTTGGATGTGTTGGGGACATCCAGTTGAATTAATGAATTAGGAGCTCCGTTTGCTTTACAGTGAAATGAGGCAGCATGGAGGGATGGGGTGTGAAGGGCAAGAGACTGCAGCAAACGACGACAAAATGTTAAACTTCATGGAGATGGAGCCTTAGAATTGAGACTTTAGCCGTGACCTACATCGATTTTCTCTTTTTACAGAGCACTTCTTTGGCCCCCTTCCTTAAGGGTTTTGCTAGTGAAGAAGCTAAATTTGCACCATGGTCTTCTGTCTCTTGACAGAATTCTCAGAATGTTTGATTAGATGTTAGAGGAGTACAATGAGGAAGAAGTGATTTAAGGAAGAGGAAGTAGGTAGTGGCGTCATGTTGCTGTGTCATTACAGTGTGACAGTGAGCTGGAAAATATTTTTTAGGTAATTGAACCATTTAACCTAAAAGTATCTTCCAAATAGAATTTCTGTTTTGATACAAATAACCTTTTCCATTTTTACCTAGGCGTGGCTGCCTGCTCTTCTCATCTGTGTGTCAGTCTAAACCATTGCTAACAATCCGGTGTTTTGTATCATGTTATAGGATTTTGTTTTTCATCTATTAACCTTAGCTTCCTAGATTGGCACCTCACACATACACGCACACACACAAGACAGGACATTAATATTTTGTGAGACTTTGACTAATGACCATTATTCTGGAATTTTTTTTTGTAACTTCTTTCCATTTTTTGATGACCTTAAAAATTTTTTTAACCACTAATGTTAAGAATGATGTGTTTAAGATAAATTGATGAATTGTCTTGCTTGTATAAAACATGATCAGAGCCAAGTAGGAAATGTGACAGTATATTGCAGAATTCCTCATATAATCTTTGCCCCTTTTTTCTCCTCAGGTGTTTGGATTTCTAGCAAGTTTTGTGTTCCTGTCTGACTTTTTCATTATGGTCTATGAAAAACATAAGGAGCCCCGGCCAAGAAAACCTGAGGCTACTGTTAGTGAACCACTTAATGCTTAGAGACTCTAGGGAACAGGTGTTACGTCGCCACTGCGTGGTGCCTGAGCCCTGGCAGAAGCTCTTGTAGAGTCTGTCATTATTAAACCACTTCCTTTGGAGCGCAAGGCAGAAAGGCAGTTTGATCAGTATTGATTGGACTGTGTGTCAGTCACCACAAATTGGGCCAGAGGGCTTTTTGTTTTAAAAAATATATTTTCTTTTGGTAACAGTTGAAACTTGTGTCAGATGAAGTTTTGTTTTGTTTTGTTTTGTTTGGAGGTGAGGGCAATTGTTCCTTTAAATCACATAGCTCAACTGATGATAAATTATTCTGTCATTGTTACTAGGCTTAGCTTTCAAATTATGCTTTATAGCTGTATAAACAGCATGATTAAGTTTATCCATTTAGAAATGGTTTCATTTTTAAATTAATTTGCTTAACTATAACTTTGCTTTTTGATGACTAGATAAAATTTAATGTATATTTAAGAGATCAATATTTTAAATGTTGGTCTAGGTTTTTTCCTTAAAATGTAAAACCCAGGCTTTACTGTATCTCACTCAGCCTTAAAATTATACTGTAACATTTTAGGATAATAATAATTAACTCTTTCTGAGACCTTTTATAGCCTAATAGAAAATGTATGGGAGATGTTGATATTGTACATGTTACAAAAGCAACAGCATCAGTAATCCCATGTTTATACTGTACTTTGGTTGTCAATATCAAGTAAAAAAAAAGATCTTTATATAGAAAGATAGAAAAATGGAAGAAACTGCTATCATGACTAAGGACCAAAGATAAGATACACTTTTGCACAATGCAGTGAAAGTAGTTATAAAAGTAGGCCTCGACCACTTCCAAATGCCTGAAGAGATGAGTTCATACTACGAGATAGAAAATGGTTTGTTCCCTTTTGCCATATGATTATTTCTACTGAAGTTAATACAGCTCTGCAGGTTCTGTTCAGTGTTTTCTTTGGAGCCAATCTTCTTTTAAAACCCCAATCTTTGATTTTTGATTTGAGAGCCTCCCTTTTCTGTCTCCATATCAGAATGGTCCATGTACTACTTCATCAGGCATAGCTGGGCCTCTGGCTCTGGCTTCCTTGATGGCAGATTCTCCAGAATCTTGGGCCCTTTTAATTGCATAGAGTATATAGCAGGATCTTTAGGGTTCTTGTTCCCACATAGGCATTGCTCTGGTTTTTCTTCAAAGGAGACCTTCTTAAGAAAGTGAATATCCAGAGATTCCTGCCCAGTTTAATACTGTTGATGGTGTAAGGGAGTAGTCAAACTATTCTCAGAAGACACTTCATAACCAGTTCTGATAATTTGGAAGAACTGTCTGTTGCTGGCAGGCTGTCTTAGAGCCAGCCAGCCAGGGCACTTTGAACAAGACCCTTCTTGAAGTGGGTCCTTTTTTTTGTTTGTTTTAAACGGGACCTTTCTGACCAAGTGGTTCACAGACTAGACCTTTCTTGTCCTCCTGGTAGATTTTTTTGACTCAAGACTGTAGGGCTCAGGCAATGAGCCCATGCATCAGATCCTTCAGTACTTTGGTTAAAGTCTCCTGGGCTAGTAGGTTTTCTGTCTGAAAGAGTGGAATCATGTTTCCAGTGAGACAGTTTAATGACCTCATCCTTTTTTAATTTCTCATCTGCCAATTGTGTGTTGTAGATGGTTTTCAGACGCAGATGTCCGGACACAGCTTCTGCTCTTACTGACTCAGAACCTTATCCATTTGTATCAGAGCTTGGATGCTAGTGCTAGTGGTGATGTCACCACTACCTGCTTGGGAGATAATGAAAGCAATCTTGGATGCTGTTTTTACTAGGTGTGCTGTCTGAGAGAGGAGAAATAGCCTGGGTCTTGGGTTCAAAGATAAGCAGCTTATGATAGGCAGGTTCTCAAATTTCACATCCAGCTATACTGTTGTCCTTTTAAGTAAGTATCATCTGCACCCAGCTGGGATTCAGAGCAGACCAGCTGGGCTACCTCAGGGTCCCCACTCATGCACTGGGCTCAGTTGAGTTTGATGGAATGTCCTCTGCTGGCCTCACATCCACAGCATGTTGGCGTGGAACTTAAGCTCTGCTTGTTCTGAGGTTTCACTTCCATTTGTTTCATTGGCACAGAATGGACCTCTTAGCTGGCCACCGAAAGGTAATATCTTCACTGGTATTTTGGGTCACTCTAGAACCTTTCTTCACATTGTTTTTTACAGGACCCATGACTGATTAGCCTCCATCTTCTATTGTAGAAGGAGTTAGGAGTAAAAAGATCTTTGTGGTAAATAAAAATTTCAAGGTGAACTTGAAACCAAAGATACTGTTACTTACAGAAAAGGGCACACTTAGTAAACTCAAATGTAAAATAATTTTTTATTAACGTTTATGGTAAATTTATATTGTACACAAATAGACTGTTTAGAATGGTTCTTAAAAATTATAAGGGAAATGCACATACAGTACAAAAATTTTATAACTGCTCTACTTCTGTTTGGGGACTGGGAAATGTATTTTTACATTGTTTATAGCCAGTCAATCATTTTTGTATTTAATAATTTTAAATCCTGAGTCTTTTATATCTATCTCTCTCAATGTCAAATTTTGTAGTCTTCTTTTTAAATAAACCCACTTTATTGTTCACACCTTTGTAGTTGTTTAATTATTATAAAAACATGGTGTTTAAATGAAAGCTTTCTCCAGAGTTCTAGGAGTTGGCTCCACAACCTTGGTAAGAATACTGGACTTTGGATCTGCCTGGGCGTGGGGCATGGGTAGAAAAGAAACACGTCCAACTCCTACCCATGGGCTGTCCCTCTTCTTGGAAAGTTGGAATACACATTGAAACAACATTTTTAGGGAGCCGTGTGTGAAGAGTTACAAAGGAATGTTACAGACTAAATATACCTTTAAATACTCCCAAAGAAGCAAATTTGGACTCGATCACATTTCTCGGTGTGGCCAACAATCCTAAAAACAAAATAGGTACATTCTCTTTCAAGCTATTCAATGACTGGGAAAGTGTGAAGCAAAACTGAGGTGGTTCTGGTAAAGCTACAACTATTTGTGTAGTTTGCAAAATTCCTGCCTCCAGACGTACAGAATAACAAGGTCTTTATAGTCATCAAGAACTCAGTGGAATTTGTACATTCTTCGGAGTTTTGTGTTTTGTTTTGATAAAGAGCATGATTTTATCAATATGCAGTCAACTGCAAGGAGCAGAAACCTAATTAAGTAAGTGGGTCTTAAACAGTAAGGAAAATTTACTTCACAAGAAGTCTGGGTAGGGCAGTTCCACAACTGGTAAATTCAGTGGCTCACCAGGGACCCAGGCTCTTTCCATGTTTTTCTGCCCATCCACCTTTTTTTTTTTTTTTTTAAATTTATTATTTATTTTGGCCATGCTGGGTCTTAGTTGCGGCATGCGTGTGGGATCTAGTTCCCTGACTGGGGATCAAACCCAGGCCCCCTGCATTGGCAGCACGGAGTCTTTCCCCTGGGCCACCAGGGAAGTCCTTGCCCATCCACCTTCTGCTGTGAGAGTGTTTGTCTTCTGGATTGACCCTTTATGGTTTTGCAAGATGGTGGCAACATCTCCAGGCATCATCTGCTTGTACAACAATGTCCAAAGGCCAGAAGAGAAGAGGTTGTTGATTCTTCCATGTCCTTCCAAGGTGTTCCTTTTTCACAGAAGCCCCTTGGTGGACTTCACCTACTTATCTTACTAGGAGATATTAAATACCTGTTTCCAAATCACTTTTTAACATGGAGACTAGAATTGCTGTGACTGGCTTAAAGTAATCAAGATTCCTCCCCTTAGGTTGTGAATATCCTTTGAAGCATATAGCCTTCTGATACCTGAACAAAATTGGTTCTGTTAGCAAGAGAAAGCGTCATGGGTTAGGGATCAACAGTCTGTCATAAGCATGTAAAGGATTGTGACCTAGCTAGGAGAAATAAAATTCCCAGTTTAAGAAATTTCTACAACATTGTAAGTCAAGTGTACTTCAATTAAAATTAAAAGCAAAAAATTTCTATAGGCCTGACTACCCCAAAACAATTTAAAATAGAAAAACTTGTTTTATTTTTTACACTAAATTATAATTCTACAAATAATGTCTACCATAGAAAATTGGTTTAACAAAAGTGGAAAGTATTGTTCTTTCCCTGATATCTTTGCATTTAGCTACTTTAAAATTTTTTGAAACATGTCAAGCACTGGAAGTACAGAGGATAATGCTTATTGTAGATACGACCCAGCTTTAGTAGATCATAACATTTTGCCATATTTGCTTTAAGGCCCTTGTTTAAAGAGAAAATGAAGTTATACTTTTCAAGTACCACCACCTCTAATCTTATTCTCTTTCCTTTTCCAAAGGTAAACACTGTCTTGAATTTGGTGGATATCTTTCCTGTTTTTCTTGTCTGACATATATATAGATGTATCCATAAACAGTGTACAGCGTGGTATAGTTTGCTTTTTTTAGTCAGTAGTATTTTTTTTAATATATTATTTTTGGCTGCATTGGGTCTTTGTTGCTGCACGCAGGCTTTCTCTAGTTGTGAGCAGGGGCTACTCTTCGTTGTGGTGCGCGGGCTTCTCATTGCGGAGCACGGGCTCTAGGCGCTCAGGTTTCAGTAGTTGTGGCACACAGGCTCAGTAGTTGTGGTGCATGGCCTTAGTTGCTCCGCAGCACGTGGGATCTTCCCGGACCACGGCTCGAACCCATGTCCCCTGCATTGGCAGGCAGATTCTTAACCACTGCACCACCAGGGAAGTCCCAGTCAATAGTATTTTGAAATTTATCTGATATTTGTAACTCTAGTTCATTCATTTTAACTGCTACTTGGTGTTCCATCATACGTATACTACATGCCATGATTTACTTATCATTCCTCTGTTTATAGAAAATTTTTTTTTAATTCTTGATCATTTCAACCAGTGTTGCATTGAGCAAACATACTTGGAACATCTTGTGTACATGTGTTGGGTGTGTAGTTAGAAATCAAATTGTTGGGTCAGAGGGTATATGCAATTTCAACATGGCTAAATATTTCCAAATGGGTCTGCAAAGTGGTGGAACCAATTTGTTTATATTCTTTTTTTTTTTTAATTATTTATTTATTTCTTTTGGCTGCATTGGGTCTTCGTTGCTGCACGTGAGCTTTTCTCTAGTAGCGTTGGGCAGAGGCTACTCTTCGTTGCGGTCTGCGGGCTTCTCATTGCAGTGGCTTCTCTTGTTGCAGAGCACGGGCTCTAGGCGTGCAGGCTTCAGTAGTTGTGGCACACGGGCTCAGTAGTTGTGGCTCGTGGGCTCTAGAGCGTAGGCTCAGTAGTTGTGGCGCACAGGCTTAGTTGCTCCGTGGCATGTAGAATCTTCCCAGACCAGGGCTCAAACCCATGTCCCCTGCATTGGCACGCAGATTCTTAACCACTGCGCCACCAGGGAAGTCCCCCAAAATTTTTTGACATTATAAAGTACCATAAGGTAATGATGAAAGAAATATTAAAAGTAATAAAAAGCAAAGCTTATCCCTTTTACCTTTTGCATAGTGACTTAACTAGTAAATATTTAACAAAGAGAATTTAAGTTAAATATCCCAAAGCCAGACGAGCTACTTATGAACAGTTTACCAGAATAAACTCACCTATGTGGCAAAATAGTGAGAAGATTTATAAGTAGACGTGATAAGCCTAATGAGCCTGGTGATAGCTGGTTGTCCAGAAACTTAGTTCAACTTTAAAAATTACCAAAACAACTATAAATTTTAATGTATTTCTAAATGTTCATCTAAAAAGGTACAGCTTTTTAGAAACAGGATACAACCTTATCTAGAGAGTAAATATAAACAATACCTTAGTTGGCTTAAAAGCAGCACCAATTAAGGCATTCAAGCTCAACAATATAATTATCTTCTCTCTTTTTTTTTTTTTTTTTTGTTTTGTTTTGTTTTTTGGCCACACCATGTGGCTTGCGGGATCTTAGTTCCCTGACCAGGGATTGAACCCGTGCCCCCTGCAGTGGAAGCACAGAGTCCTAACCACTGGACTGCCACGGAATTACCAACAAAATAATTATCTTAATACCAACAACAAATTAATCAACTCCTAGTTTAATACTGGACTTATTAATAGAAGCAGTAATGTTAATGAGTAACAAGAAATATTTCTCCTTGAATAAGCTTACGTCAGTGACCGATGCTATACTGATAATTAACAGTAAATAAACGAAACCAACGATAAACTATTTATCAAATACACTGTTAACCTTTATACAGTTATACACCTAAGGAAGATTTTAAAAAAGTAAAAGGAACTCTGCAAACGCAAACCCCACATATTTACCAAAAACATCACCTCTAGCATAAGAAGTATTAGAGGCACTGCCTGCCCAGTGACATCTGTTAAACGACCGAGGTATCCTGACCATGCAAAGGTAACATCACCATTTGTTCTCTAAATGAGGACTTGTATGAATGGCCACACGAGGGTTTTATTGTCACTTACTTTCGATCAGTGAAATTGACCTTCCCATGAAGAGGTGGCAATGACAAAATAAGACGAGACGACCCTATGGAGCTTTAATTAACCCAAAAAATAAACGATTAAGGGACAACAAAAATTTCATGTGGGTTAACAATTTTGGTCCGGGTGACCTCAGAGAACAAAAAAGCCTCCGAGTGATTAAAATCTAGACCTACTAGTCAAAATAATTTATCATTTATTGATCCAAAAAAATTGATCAATAGAACAAGTAACCCTAGGGCTAACAGCACAACCGTATTCTAGAGTTCATATTGACAATAGGGTTTACAACCTCGATGTTGGATCAGGACACCCCAATGGTGTAACCACTACTAAAGATTTGTTTGTTCAACGATTAAAGTCCTACTTGATCCGAGTTCAGACAGGAGTCATCCAGGTCGGTTTCTATCTACTCTATATTTTTCCCAGTTTGAAAGGGCAAGGGAAATAAAGCCTACTTTATAAAAGTGCCTTAAAATAATTAATGATATAGGGACTTCCCTGGTGGTCCAGTGGTAAACACTCTGTGCTTCCAATGCAGGGGGTGTGGGTTTGATCCCTGGTCAGGGAACCAAGATCCCACATGCCGTGTGGCGCAGCCCAAAAAAAAAAAAAAAAAATTATATAATCTTAATTTAATTAATTCCTAATTACTCAAGAAAAGGGTTTGTTAGGGTGACAGAGCCCGGTAACTTCATAAAACTTAAACCTTTATAATCAGAGGTTCCACTCCTCTCCCTAACACAATGTTTATAATTAATATCTTAATACTCATTGTTGCAGTTCTTCTAGCCGTAGCATTCCTTACATTAATTGAACAAAAAGTACTAGGTTATATACAACTCTGAAAAGGACCAAACATCATTGGACCATATGGCCTATTACAACCTATTGTGGATGCAGTCAAATTATTCATTAAAGAACCACTATGGGTCACACCGGTTAGAATGGCTATCAAAAAGACAAGTGATAACAAGAGTTGGTATAGATGTGGAGAAAAGGGAATCCTTGTGCACTGTTGATGGGAATGTGAATTGGTACAACCATTATGGACAATAGTATGGAGTTTCCTCAAAAAATTAAAAGTAGAACTAATATATAATATTATCCAACAATTCCATTTCTGAGTATAACTCCAAAGGAAATGAAACCACTATCTTGAAGAGATATCTGCAACTCATGTTCATTGCAGCATTATTCACAATAGATAGAAAGATACGGAAACAACCTAAGTATCCATTAAAAGACAAATGGATAAAGAATGTGGAATATTTATTTATATAATTCTACCATAAAAAGAAGGAGATCCTGCCTTTTGTGACAGCATGGACCATGAGGGCATTGTGCTAAGTGAAATAAGTCTGACACAGAGAAATACTGTATGTTCCCACTTATATATGGAATCTAAAAAAAAATTTAACTCATAGAAATAGAGAGTAGAATGACGGTTGCCAGGGGCTGGGAGTCGGGGAAGTGGGGAGATGTTGATCAAATGGTACAAACTTCTAGCTATAGGATGAATAAGTTCTGGGTATCTCGTGTACAGCATGGTGACTGTAATTAGCAATACTGTATTATATACTTTAAAGTTGTTAAGAGAGTAGATCGTAAATGTTATCACCACATGCAAAACAAGGGTAATTATATGAAGGGATGTAGGTGTTAACTTACATTTTTGTGGCATTCATTTCACAATACATTCATATATCAAATCAAAAAAAAAAAAAAAAAGAACCACTATGGGGACTTCCCTGGTGGTCCAGTGGTTAAGAATCTGTCTTGCAATGCATGGGATGCTGGTAAGATCCCACATGCCACGGGGCAACCAAGCCCACACGCTGCAACTACAGAGCCCATGTGCCACAACTAGAGAGAAGCCCGCGCACCGCAACAAAGAGCCTGTGCACTGCAACGAAAGATCTCACGTGCCACAACTAAGACCCGACGCAGCCAAAAGATAAATAAATAGGGCTCCCCTGGTGGCGCAGTGATTAAGAATCCTCCTGCCAACACAGGGGACACGGGTTCGAGCCCTGGTCTGGGAAGATCCCACATGCTGTGGAGCAACTAAGCCCGTGCGCCACAACTACCGAGCCTGCGCTCTAGAGCCTGCGAGCCACAACTACTGAGCCTGCGTGCCACAACTACTGAAGCCCACGTGCCTAGAAACCATGCTCTGCAACAAGAGAAGCCACCGCCATGAGAAGCCCACATACCACAGCAAAAAGTAGGCCCCACTCGCCACAACCAGAGAAAAGCCCACGCGCAGCAACGAAGACCCAATGCAGCCAAAAATAAAATAAATAAATAAAAAAAAAAAAAGATGGGAGTTTAAATCTCCCCTTAATGATATGCCACAATCAGAGACATAAACAAGATTCATTACTATTTCATCAGTCATTCTAGCCCTACTTATTATAGTCCAATGAAAAATTTCAAACTACGTTTATCGCTTAAACCCAGAATTAAAACTCACTCAAATGCAAAAACAATCCACCCCTTGAGAAACAAAATGAATGAAAGTGTATTGGCCTCTTTCATTACCCCAACAATAACAGGACTTCCTATTGCTATCTTCATTGCTCTAGTCCCAAGCATTGTATTCCCCACTCCTAACCCACGAACCCACAACCGTATCATTTTTACTCAACAGTGACGAGTCCAATGCACATCAAAACAAATAATGGCCATTCATAATCACAGAGGACAGACCTGAATATGAATACTTCAATCACTCATTCTATTTATTGGGTCAACAAATTTACTAAGACCCCTACCACCTTCATTTATACCCACCACACAACTCTCAATGCATTCAGGTCTAGCAATCCCTCTATGAGCAGGAACTGTAATGCCTGGTTTTCCCCACAAAACAAAGCATCCTTGGCCTATTTTCTATCACAAGGACCCCAGTGTCTCTTATCCCTGTGCTAGTCATCATTGAAACTATGAGCCTATTTAGTTAACCAGTAGCCTTAACAGCCAATATTAGAGCAGGTCACTGATTAATTCATTGAATCGGAGGGGCAACTCTAGCACTACTGCATATTAGTACCACCACAGCCCTTATGACAGTCATTATTCTTTTTTTTTTTTTAATATTTATTTGGCTGCATCGGGTCTTAGTTGTGGCACGCAGGCTCTAGAGCTCGCGGGTTTAGTCGCCCCTCGGCATGTCAGATCTTAGTTCCCCGACCAGGGATCAAACCTGCGTCCCCTGAATTGAAAGGAGGATTCTTAACCACTGGACCACCAGGGAAGTCCCAACAGTCATTATTCTTATCCTACTCACAATCTTCGAATTTGCTGTCCCCCTAGTTCACACTTACATATTCACCCTACTAGTAAGTCTCTACGTATATGACAACACACAAAGACCCACGAAACCCCTGCATGTCAGAGTAAATCCTAGTCCCTGACCCCTTACAGGAGCTCTTCCAGCCCTCCTAATAACATCCAGCCTTGTCATAGGATTTCAGTTTAATTCAGTACTATTATTAGCACCAGGCTTACTAACACTCTAATAATATAACTGTGATGACAAGACATCGTCCAAGAAAGCACCTTCCAAGGCCAATCCTGTACCAATTGTTCAAAAAGGACTTCGATGTGAACTCATTCTCTTCATGATTTCAGAAGCCCTCTTTCTTAACAGCTTTTTCTGAGTCTTCCATCACTCGAGCCTCACCCCACACCTGAACTAGGCGGATGCTGACCATCCCAGGCATCTGCCCTCTAAACCCACTAGAGGGACCACTCCTCAACACCTCAGTCCTATTAGCCTCCGGGGTACCCATCACCTGAGCCTGCCACAACCTCATAGAAGGAAACCAAACACATACGCTCCAAGCCCTTTCTATGACAATTGTGTTGCGTGTTTACTTCACACTTCTACAAGCCTCAGAATAGTACAAAACACCTTTTACAATTTTAGATGGGGTATATGGATCAACTTTCTTCATGGCTACAGGATTCCATGGCCGACATGGAATGATTGGTTCTACATTCCTAATCGTCTGCTTCTTACACCAATTAAAATTTCACTTTACATCCAATCACCACTTTGACTTTGCGGCCTGATATTGACATTTTGTAGACATAGTATGACTATTCCTTTGCGTATCTATTTATTGATGAGGAGCTTTTTCTTTAGTATTAAATCGTTCAATTGACTTTCAATCAATTAGTGTTGGTATAATCCAAAAAATAATAAATCATATACTGATATTAATCACAAATAGAGCACTAGCCTCACTGCTTGTATGTATCACATTCTGACTCCTTCCATTAAATATTTACACAGAAAAAACAAGTCTCTATGAGTGTGGATTTGACCCCATATGGTCGGCACGCTTACCCTGTTCCAGAAAAGTTTTCTTAGTGGCTATGACATTTCTTCTCTTCGACTTAGAGATTGCTCTCCTTTTACCTTTACTCTGAGCATCCAAACAAATAACCTAAAAACAATGCTCATTATAGCTCTGTTTCTAACCTTACTACTAGCAACAAGGCTGGCCTATGAATGAACCCAAAAAGCACTAGAATGAACTGAAAATGATCATTAGTTTAAGCTACAATAAAGGATTTTAACTCATTAGATTATGATTAAGTTCATAATTATCAAGTGCCTTTAATATATATAAATATTATTATAGCATGTACAGTATCTCTTGTAGGATTACTAATGTACCAATATTACCTAATATCCTCACTAGATATTATGCCAAGAAGGAATAATACTATCACTATTCATTATAACAACCTAATAATTATTTGCAACCCTAATAATTCTAAACACACTATTTAGAATAATTCTAAATTCTAAACACACTATTTAGAATAATTCTAAATTCACTCTAGCAGAATACCCATTGTCCTACTAGTATTTGCAGCTTACAAAGCTGCACTTGGACTATCCCTATAAGCAATAGTATCACACACGCATGGCACCAAAGAGGTACAAAATCTTAACGTTCTCCAATGTCAAAAATCATTATCCTTACAATTATATTAATACCACTAACAGGATTATCAAAGAATAATAGAATAGGAAGTAACCCTATCGCCCATAGCTTACTGATTAGTTGAATAAGCCTACTTCTTCTCAGCCAATTTAATGATTATAGCCTCAACTCTTCACTAGTTTTTTTCTCTGACTCCCTATCAGCATCACTAGTAGCTTTAACAACACGACTTTTGCCACTCATACTTCTAGCCAGCCAATCCCACCTGTCCAAAGAATCCCTAACCCAGAAAAAACTGTACATCACCATACTAGTAAAATAACAAATATTTCTAATCTTAACATTGACTACCATATATGGAAACACAAAAGACCCGGAATAGCCAAAGCAATCTTGAGAAAGAAAACTGGAGCTAGAGGAATAAGGCTGCCTGACTTCAGACTATACTACAAAGCTACAGTAATCAAGACAGTATGGTACTGGCACAAAAACAGAAATACAAATCAATGGAACAGGATAGAAAACCCAGAGATAAACCCACGCACCTATGGTCACCCAATCTATGACAAAGGAGACAAGAATATACAATGGAGAAAAGACAGCCTCTTCAATAAGTGGTGCTGGGAAAACTGGACAGCTACATGTAAAAGAATGAAATTAGAACACTCCCTAACACCATACACAAAAATTAACTCAAAATGGATTAACGACCTAAATATAAGACCAGACACTATAAAACTCTTAGAGGAAAACATAGGCAGAACACTCTTTGACATAAATCACAGCAAGATCTTTTTTGACCCACCTCCTAGAATAATGAAAATAAAAACAAGAATAAACAAATGGGACCTAATTAAACTTAAAAGCTTCTGCACAGCAAAGGAAACCATAAACAAGATGAAAAGACAACCCTCAGAATGGGAGAAAATATTTGCAAACAAAACAACTGACAAAGGACTAATCTCCAAATATATACAAACAGCTCATGCAGCTCAATATCAAAAAAACAAACAACCCAATCAAAAAATGGGTGGAAGACCTAAATAGACATTTCTTCAAAGAAGACATACAGAGAGCCAACAAACACATGAAAAGATGCTCAACATCAGTAATTATTAGAGAAATGCAAATCAAAACTACAATGAGGTATCGCCTCACACTGGTCAGAATGGCCATCATCAAAAAATCTACAGACAATAAATGCTGGAGAAGGTGTGGAGAAAAGGGAACCCTTTTGCACTGTTGGTGGGAATGTAAATTGATACAGCCACTATGGAGGTTCGTTAAAAAACTAAAAATAGAACTACCATATGACCCAGCAATCCCACTACTGGACATATAACCAGAGAAAAACATAATTCAAAAAGACACATGCACCCTGATGTTCACTGCAGCACTATTTACAATAGCCAGGACACGGAAGCAACCTAAATGTCCATCAGCAGAGGAATGGATAAAGAAGATGTGGTACATATATACAATGGAATATTACTCAACTGTAAAAAGGAATGAAATTGGGTCATTTGTAGAGATGTGGATGTACCTAGAGACTGTCATACAGAATGAAGTAAGTCAGAGAGAGAAAAACATATATATTAATGCATATATGTGGAATCTAGAAAAATGGTATAGATGATCTTATTTGCAAAGCAGAAATAGAGACACAGACGTAGCAAACAAACATATGGATCCAAGGGGGAAGGAGGGGTGGGATGAATTGGGAGATTGGGATTGACATATATATACTACTGATACTATGTATAAAATAGATAACTAATGAAAATGTACTGTATAGCACAGGGAACTCTACTCAATGCTCTGTGGTGACCTAAATGGGAAGGAAATCCAAAAAAGAGGGGATATATGTATACGCATAGCGGATTCACTTTGCTGTATAGTAGAAACTAACACAACATTGTAAAGCAACTATACTCCAATAAAAATTAATAAAATAAAATGTTTCCCAGAAAAAAAAAAATGACTGCCATAGAACGAATCCTAGTTTACATTTTATTTGAAGCAACACTAGTTGCAACACTTATTATCATTACCCGATTATATAGTCCAACAGAATGACTGATGCAGGACTTTATTTCTTATTCTACACAGTAGTAGGATCCCTCCCACTTTTTTTTTTTTTTTTTTTTTTGGCCACACCTTGCAGCTTGTGGGATCTTAGTTCCCCGACCAGGGACTGAACCTGTGGCACGACAGTGAAAGTGCTGAGTCCTAACCACTGGACCACCAGGGAAGTCCCCCCATTCAGTATTTTTTAAATTTGGGGGATGCTTCACCTCAGCTACGGCGTCTGAGGCCCTAACACAGTCAAATACATGTACATTTGAGCTTGAGCATCTTTTAATATGTTTGTTGACCTTTTAAGTCATGAGCCCATCTATACCAGTAGGTACAGATGCTGATACACAATCATACTTTACATCAGCTACTTCAATTATCACTATTCCCACGGGAGTAAAAGAATTTAGCTGGGGCTTCCCTGGTGGCGCAGTGGTTAGAAATCTGCCTGCCAATGCAGGGGACACGGGTTCAAGCCCTGGTCTGGGAGGATCCCACATGCCGCAGAGCAACTAAGCCCGTGAGCCACAACTACTGAGCCTGCGCGTCTGGAGCCTGTGCTCCGCAACGGGAGAGGCCGCGACAGTGAGAGGCCCGTGCACCGCGATGAAGAGTGGCCCCCGCTCGCCACAGCTGTAGAAAGCCCTTGCACAGAAACGAAGACCCAACACAGCCAAAAATAAATAAATAAATTAATTAATTTTTAAAAAAAAGCCACATATACACACACAACCATACTACATATTTAAAAAAAAAAAAAGAATTTAGCTGATTAGCCACTCTTCACGGAGGTAACATCAAATGATCCCCCGCTATATTATGAGCCCTAGGATTTCTTTTCCTTTTACAGTAGATGGTTTAACAGGAATTGTTAGAGCCAACTCATCCCTAGATACTGTCCTTCTCAACACACACTATGGAGTTGCACTTTCCCACTATGCATTAGCAGTGGTCTTCACCACCATAGGAGGCTTTGTGCAACTGATTCCCGCTATTCTCAGCTTATACACTCAATTCAGTAGGAGAAAAAATCCATTGTGAATTATATTGTAGGCATAAATATAACCTTCTTCCCAAAACATTTCCTCGGTTTATCTGGAATACCACAATGATATACTGACTACCCTGACGCATATACAACGTGAAATACCATTTCATCAATAGGTTCCTGCATTTCAGTTACAGCAGTCATACTAATAATTTTCATCATCTGAGAAGCACTTGCATCACAACAAGCGGTCTCATCAGTAGATGTAACCACTCCAAACTTAGAGTGATTACATGGATGCCCTCCACCATATCACACATTTGAAGAACCCACTTATGTCAGTCTAAAATAAGTAGGAAAGGGACTTCCCTGGCAGTCCAGTGGTCAAGATTCTGCCCTTCCGTTGCAGGGGGCGTGGGTTCGATCCCTGGTTGGGGAACTAAGATCCCACATGATGTACGGCACGGCCAAATAAATAAATAAAATAAAATAACTAGGGGACTCCCCTGGTGGTCCAGTGGTAAAGAATCCACCTTCCAGTGCAGGGGACGCGGGTTCAATCCCTGGTTAGGGAACTAAGATCCCACATGCCCCGGGGCAACTAAGCCACAACTATTTAGTTCGCGAGCTTCAACGAGAGAGCCTGTGTGCCACAGACTACAGAGCCCGTGCGCTCTGGAGCCTGCGCACCACAACTAGAGAAGAGAAAACCCACATGCCACAACTAGAGAGAAACCCGAGCATACCACGCACCATAACGAAAAGATCCCACATGCCTCAAAGATCACGTGTGCTGCAACTAAGACCCAACGCAGCCACAAAAAAAAAAGAAAACTAGGAAAGGAAGGAACCAAACCCTCTTCTACTGTTTCAAGCCAATACCATAACCATTATGTCTTTCTCAATAAATGAGATATTGGTAAAAAGTACATAACTTTGTCCAAGTTAAATTATAGGTGAAAGCCCTACCCCTCTCCATGGCATATCCTTTTCAACTAGGCTTTCAAGATGCAACATCACCCATGATAGAAGAGCTTCCTACATTTCCATGATCACACGTGAATCATCTTTTTTTTAAAATTTACTTATTTACGTAAGCTGCACCGAGTCTTAGTTGTTGCATGCAGAATATTATTTGCGGCATTCGGGACATTAGTTGCGGCATGTGGACTCTTAGTTGCGGCATGCGGACTTCTTGGTTGTAGCATGCGGGATCTAGCTCCCCGACCAGGGATTGAACCCTGGCCCCCAGCATTGGGAGTGCTGAGTCTTAGCCACTGGACCACCATGGAAGTCCCGAATCATCATATTTTTCATTGGCTCTTTGGTTCTTTATATTATTTCACTCATACTAACGACTAAACTAACACATACAAACACAAGAGATGCACAAGAAGTCGAAACAATCTGAACAATTTAACAGCCATCATCCCAATCTTAATTGCCTTGGCATCCTTATGACTTCTTTATATCAATCATCCTTCTCTGACTGTAAAAACTCTAGGGCACCAATGAGACTGGAGTTACGACTACACAGATTATGAAGCTTTAAATTCTGACTCCTCTGTGATCCCTGCCTCAGACCTAAAGCCAGGAGAACTGCGATTGTTAGAAGGAGATAACCGAGTAGTTCTACCCATAGAAGTGACAATGTGAACATTAACCTCTTCTGAAGAGGTTTTACACTCATGAGCTGGGCCTTCATTGGGCCTAAAAAGAGATGCTACTCCAGGATGCTGAAACCAAACAACCCTTATATCAACACAGCCAGACAGTGCTCAGGAATCTGTGGAGCAAATCACACCTTCATACCTATCATCTTCGAATTAGTTCCACTAAAGTATTTCAAGAAATTGATCTGCAACAATATCATAAATTCATTAAGAAGCTAAACTGCATGAAACTTAAGTTAAAGACGAGAGTTTAAAACTCCCCTTAATGATATGCCACAACTAGAGACATCAGCACGATTCATTACTATTTCATCATTCTAGCCGTATTTATTATATTCCAATGAAACATTTCAAACTATGTTTATCACTTAAACCCAGAACTACAACTCACTCAAACACAAAAACAATCCACCCCTTGAGAAACAAAATGAATGAAAATGTATTGGCCTCTTTCATTACCCCAACAATAACAGGACTTCCTATTGCTATCTTCATTGCTCTAGTCCCAAGCATTGTACTCCTCACTCCTAACCCACGAATCCATAACCGCATCATTTCTTTTTTTTTAATATAAATTTATTTATTTTATTTATTTATTTTAAGCTGTGTTGGGTCTTCATTGCTACACATGGGCTTTCTCTAGTTGCAGTAAGCGGGGGCTTTCGTTGCGGTGTGCGGGTTTCTCATTGCGGTGGCTTCTCTTGTTGCAGAGCATGGGCTCTAGGCACGCAGGCTTCAGCAGTTGTGGCACGCAGGCTCAGTAGTTGTGGCTCGCGGGCTTTAGAGCACAGGCTCAGTAGTTGTGGCGCATGGGTTTAGCTGCTCTGCAGCATGTGGGATCTTCCCGGACCAGGGATCAAACCCGTGTCCCCTGCTTCGGCAGGCAGATTCTTAACCACTGAGCCACCAGGGAAGTCCCCTTGCCTATTTTCTACCACAAGGAATCCCCAGTGCCTCTTATCCCTGTGCTAGTCATCATCAAAACTATAAGCCTATTTTGGCAACCAATAGCCTTAGCCATATGGTTAACAGCCAATATTAAAGCAGGTCACTTACTAATTCATTGAATCAGAGGGGCAACTCTAGCACTATTCAATATTAGGACCACCACAGCCCTTATGACAGTCATTATTCTTATCTCACGATCCTCAAATTTGTTCTCCCCCTAATTCAAGCTTACATATTCACCCTAATAGTACAGTAAGTCCCCTACATATGAACAAGTTCCGATCCAAGAGCACGTTCGTAAGTTCAATTTGTTCATAAGTCCAAAGTTAGCCTTGGTACCCAACTAACACAATCGGCTATACAGTACTATAATAGGTTTATAATACTTTTCACACAAATAATACATAAAAAACAAACACAGAAAATAAAGAAAACATTTTTAATCTTACAGTACAGTACCTTGAAAAGTACAGTAGTACAGTACAACAGCTGGCATACAGGGGCTGGCATCGAGTGAACAGGCAAGAAGAGTTACTGCCTGGAGGAGGGAGAGGAGGTGGGAGATGGTAGAGCTGAAGGATCGTCAGCAATAGGAGACGGAGGGCAAGCTGCAATTTCACTCACGCCTGACATTGATGGCATAGGTTCTGGTTCCTTGCTGGATTCAATTCTATCCACCCTCTTGCTTCCAGACATCCTGGGCTTGAAATAAAGACACTGTACTACTGTACTCTATACAGTACTGTACAGTAAAGTACACAAAAGCACAACTGTAGAGGATGCAGGCATGTGACAGTGTACGCCAGACACGTGAACTAACTTACGTGATTGGACATGCAAATGCACATTCGCATCTTTGAAAGTTCGCAACTTGGAGGTCCGTATGTAGGGGACTTACTTTAAGTCTCTACTTAAATGACAACACACAGACCCACCAAACCCCTGCATGTCATAGGGTAAATCCTAGTCCCTGACCCCTTACAGGAGATCTTTCAGCCCTCCTAATAACATCTGGCCTCGTCACAGGATTTCAGTTTAATTCAATATTATTGATAGCACAAGGCTTACTAATACTCTAACAATATATCAGTGATGATGAGACATCATCCGAGAAAGCACCTTCCAAGGCCATTCTGTACCAATTGTTCAAAAATGACTTTGATATGGACTCATTCTCTTCATGATTTCAGAAGCCCTCTTTCTTAACAGCTTTTTCTGAGTCTTCCATCACTCGAGCCTCACCCCACACCTGAACTAGGCGGATGCTGACCACCCCAGGCATCTGCCCTCTAAACCCACTAGAAGGACCACTCCTCAACACCTCAGTCCTATTAGCCTCCGGGGTACCCATCACCTGATCCTCTCACAACCTCATAGAAGGAAACCAAACACATATGCTCCAAGCCCTTTCTATGACAATTGCGCTGCGTGTTTACTTCACACTTCTACAAGCCTCAGAATAGTACAAAACGCCTTTTACAATTTCAGATGGTGTATATGGATCAACTTTCTTCATGGCTACAGGATTCCATGGCCGACATGGAATGATTGGTTCTACTTTCCTAATCGTCTGCTTCTTACACCAATTAAAATTTCACTTTACATCCAATCACCACTTTGACTTTGCAGCCTGATATTGACATTTTGTAGACATAGTATGACTATTCCTTTGCGTATCTATTTATTATTGAGGATCTTACTCTTTTAGTATTAAATTGTACAACTGACTTCCAATCAGTGTCAGTATAATCCAAGAAAGAAGAAATCTTATACTGACATGAACCACAAATAGAGCACTAGCCTCACTACTTGTATGTATGGCATTCTGACCACCTCCATTAAATATTTACACAGAAAAAACAAGTGTCTATCAGTGCGGATTTGACCCCATAGGATTGGCACGCTTACCGTGTTCCATAAAATTTCTTAGTGGCTATGATATTTCTTCTCTTCAGCTTAGAGATTGCTCTCCTTTTATTGTACCTTTACTCTGAGCATCCCAAACAAATAACCTAAAGACAATGCTCCATGAAAAGATGCTCAACATCACTAATTATCAGAGAGATGCAAATCAAAGCTACAATGCGGTATCGCCTCACACCAGTCAGAATGGCCATCATCAAAAAGTCTACAAACAGGGGGCTTCCCTGGTGGTGCAGTGGTTAAGAATCCGCCTGCCAATGCCAGGGACACGGGATCGAGCCCTGGTCCAGGAAGATCCCACACGCCGCGGAGCAACTAAGCCCATGCGCCACAACTACTGAGGCTGCGCTCTAGAGCCCGCGAGCCACAGCTACTGAAGCCTGTGCACCTAGAGCCCGTACTCCACAACAAGAGAATCCACTGCAATGAGAAGCCCGCACACCGCAACGAAGAGTAGCCCCCACTCGCTGCAACTAGAGAAAGCCCGCATGCAGCGACAAAGACCCAACACAGCCAAAAATAAATAAATTAATTAAATAAAAATTTTTAAAAAGTCTACAAACAATAAGGTGTGGAGAAAAGGGAACCCTCTTACACAGTTGGTGGGAATGTAAATTGGTACAACCATTATGGAGAATAGTATGGAGGTTCCTTAAAAAACTAAAAACAGAGCTACCATATGATCCAGCAATCCCATTCCTGGGTATATACCCGGAGAAAACCATAATCCGAAAAGATACATGCACCCCAATGTTCACTGCAGCACTATTTACAATAGCGAGGACATGGAAGCAACCTAAATGTCCATCAACAGTGGAATGGATAAAGAAGATGTGGTACATACATACAATGGAATATTAGCCATAAAAAAGAATGAAATAATGCCATGTGCAGCAACATGGATGGACCTAGAGATGATCATACTAAGTGAAGTCAGACAAAGACAAATATCATATGGTATCGCTCATACGTGGAATCTAATTTTTTTAAAAACTGACACAAATGAACTTATTTACAAAACAGAAACAGATTTACAGATACCGAAAGCAAACTTATAGTTACCAAAGGAGAAATGTTGGGGGGAGGGATAAATCAGGAGCTTGGGATTAACATACACACACTGCTATATATAAGATAGATAACCAACAAGGACCTATTGTATAGCAAAGGGAACTCTACTCAGTATTCTGTGATAACCTATATGAGAAAAAAATCTGGAAAAGAATGAATATATGTATATGAATAACTGAATCACTTTCCTGTACACCTGAAACATTGTAAATCAACTCTACTCCAATAAAATTTTTTTTTAAAAATGCTCATTTTAGGGCTTCCCTGGTGGCGCAGTGGTTGAGAATCTGCCTGCTAATGCAGGGGACACGGGTTCGAGCCCTGGTCTGGGAAGATCCCACATGCCGCGGAGCAACTAGGCCCGTGAGCCACAACTACTGAGCCTGCGCGTCTGGAGCCTGTGCTCCACAACAAGAGAGGCCACGATAGTGAGAGGCCCGCGCACCGCGATGAAGAGTGGTCCCCGCTTGCCGCAGCTAGAGGAAGCCCTCGCACAGAAACGAAGACCCAACACAGCCAAATAAATAAATAAAGAAAGAAAGAAAGAAAGAAAGGTGCTAATAATTTAAAAAAAAAAAAAAAAAGCTCATTTTAGCTCCGTTTCTAATCATACTACTAGCGACGAGCCTGGCCTATGAATGAATCTAAAAAGGACTAGAATGAACTTAATATGATCATTAGTTTAAGCTAAAATGAATGATTTTAACTCATTAGATTATGATTAAGTTCATATTTATCAAGTGCCTTTAGTATGTATAAATATTATTTTAGCATGTATAGTATCTCTTGTAGGATTATTAATATACTAATCTCACCTAATATCCTCACTAGATATTATGCTGAGAAGGAATAATATTATTACAATTCATGATAGCAACCCTAATAATTCTAAACACACATTTCACTCTAGCCAGCAGAATACCCATTTCCTACTAGTATTTCCTACTAGTAACAACAGGGATATAATAATAAGAGTAATAATAATAATCAAACATGTATGGCACCAACTAGGTACAAAATCTTAACCTTCTCCAATGTCAAAAATCATTATCCCTACAATTATATTAATACCACTAACAGGATTATCAAAGAATAATATAATCTGAATTAACCCTTCAGCCCACAGCTTACTGATTAGTTGAATAAGCCTACTTCTTCTCAGCCAATTTAATGATAATAGCCTCAACTCTTCACTAGTTTTTTTCTCTGACTCCCCATCAGCACCACTATTAGCTTTAACAACACGACTTTTGCCACTCATACTTCTAGCCAGCCAATCCCACCCGTCCAAGAATCCCTAATCTGAAAAAAAAAAAAAAACTCTACATCACCATACTAGTGATACTACAAATATTTCTAATCATAACATTGCCTGCTGTAGAACGAATCCTAGTTTATATTTTATTTGAAGCAACACTAGTTCCAACACTTACTGTCATTACCCGATGAGATAATGAGACAGAACGACTTCACACAGGACTTTCTCATTCTGCATGCTAGCAGGATCCCACCCACTCTTAGTAGCACTAGGACATATCCACAATACTACAGGCTCATTAAACTTCTTAATAATTCATGGACACAGAGAACAGACTGGTGGTTGCCAAGGGGGAGGGGGGTGGGGGAGGGATGGAGAGGGAGGCTGGGGTGAGCAGATGTAAGCTTTTATATACAGAATGGATAAGCAACAAGGTCCTACTGTATAGCGCAGGGAACTATATTCAGTATCCTGTGACAAACCATAATGGAAAAGAATATAAAAAAAGAGTGTATATATATGCATAACTGAGTCACTTTGCTGTACAGCAGAAGGTAACACAACATTGTAAATCAACTATACTTCAATTAAAAAATTTTTTTTAACTTCTTAATAATTCAACATCAAACACAAATAATACCCGACTCCTGATCTAACATTTTCATGGGACTAGCAGGCATAATAGCCTTCAGTGTAAAAATACCTCTCGACAGCCTTCACCTCTGATCGCCCAAAGCCCAGGTAGAAGCCCCCAGTGCAGGACCCATAGTCCTTGCAGCCGTACTACCAACACATGGAGGCTACAGCGTCACAACAATTCTAAATCCACGCACAGATTTCAGAGCATATCCCTTTCTCATCCTTTCCTGACGAGGAATAATTCTCACTCGCTCCATTTCTTCACACCAAACAGACTTACGGTCACTCACCACATATTCATCAGTCAGCTGCACAGCACTAGTTGTTGTAGCCATTCTCATCCAAACACCTTGAAGCTATAGAGGAGCTGCCGCCCTAACAATTACCACCGCCTCACATCATCTATACTCTTCTCCCAGCAAACTCACACCACCAACGCATTCACAGCCAAACAATCATCCCAGCACAGAGGCCCACAAACACTCCTCCCATTCACGGCAACATGATGATGACTAGCAAGCCTTACAGATTTAGCCCTACCCCCAACTCTCATTCTAATTGGAGAATTTTTTTAATTGGACTACAGTTGATTTACAATGTTGTTAGTTTCTGCTGTACAGCCAGGTGAATCAGTTATACATATACATATGTCCACTCTTTTTAGATTCTTTTCCCATATAGGTCATTACAGAGTATTGAGTAGAGTTCCCTGTGCTATCCAGTAAGTCCTTATTAGTTATCTATTTTATATATAGTAGTGTGTATATGTCAATCCCAATCTCACAATTTATCCTCCGGTAACCATAAGTTTATTTTCTACATCTGTGACTCTATTTCTGTTTTGTAAATAAGTTCATGTGTACCTTTTTTTAGATTCCACATATAAGTGATATCATATGATATTTGTCTTTCTCTGTCTGACTTACTTCAGTTAGTATGATCATCTCTAGGTCCATCCATGTTGCTGCAGATGGCATTATTTAATTCTTTTATATGGCTGAGTAATATTCCATAATATATATAAAATGGAATATTATATATATTGGTATATATAATGGTGCATAAATATATATCTTTATCCATTCCTCTGTTGATGGACATTTTGGTTGCTTCCATGTCTTGGCTATTGTAAACAGTGTTGCACTGAACATTGGGGTGCATGTATCCTTTTGGATTATGGTTTTCTCCAGATACATGACCAGGAGTGGTATTGCTGGATCATATGGTAGTTCTATTTTTAGTTTTTTAAGGAACCTCCATACTGTTCTCCATAGTGCTTGTACCAATTTACATTCCTACCAACAGTGTAGGAGGGTTCCTAGAGTACTATTTGTAGTAATATCATCTTTCTCATGATCAAACATTACCATTATCCTCATAGGAATTAAAACAGTAATGACTGCTTTAGACTCCCTATAAATGCTAATCATAACACAACGAGGTAAATATATACATTACGTTAATAACATCAAACCATCAAACATCAAACATGAGAAAATGCCCTTATAACTCTCCACCTCTTACCTCTCTTACTCCTATCACTTAATCCCCAAATTATTTGGGGGCCCCTCTACTGTAAATATAGTTTAAAAAAACCCCACTAGATTGTGCATCTAGTAACAGAAGCTCAAACCTTCTTATTTACCAAAAAAGCATGCAAGAACTGCTAATTCACTCCTCCATACCTAACAGGATGGCTTTCTCAGACTTTTAAAGGATAGTAGTCATCCCTTGATCTTAGGAGCCAGAACACTGGTGCAACTCCAAATAAATGGAATAAACTTATTTGCCTCTTTCACACTAGTTACATGATTTATTTTAACACCACCAATTATGACAACAAACTCTAACATCTATGAAAGTAACATATATCCATCCTACATAAAAACCACTATCTCAGAGGCTTTATTACCAGTCTAATCCCCACAATATTATTCATTCACTCAAGCCAAGAAATAATGATTTCAAACTGACATTGAGTCACCCTCCAAACCTTCAAATGATCACTTAGCTTCAAAATAGATGACTTCTCAATAACATTTGTACCAGTAGCACTATTTGTTACATGATCTATTATAGAATTCTCAATGTGATATACACACGCAGACCCGAATATTAACTGATTTTTCAAATACTTACTCCTCTTTCTAATTACAATACTAATTCTTGGTACTGCCAACAATCTTTTCCAACTTTTCATCAGAGGAGAAGGAGTTGGAATTATATCTTTTTTACTGATTGGATGATGACATGGCCGAGCAGCAGCAAATCCAGCTGCCCTTCAAGCAATCTTTTTTTTTTTCCTGTGGCCATGCCATGCAGCTCGTGGGATCTTAGTTCCCCAACAAGGGATCCAAGCAGCCCTGGCAGTGAAAGCACGTAATCCTAACCACTAGGCCACCAGGGAACTCCCTCTCAAGCAATCTTTTATAACCGCATGGGAGATACTGGATTTCTTATATTGATAGCATGATTCTTATTCAACTTAAATGCATGGGATTTACAACAAATTTTTATACATAATCTAGACTACCCAAACTTACCCTTCATAGGACTTCTTTTCCAGCTGCAACTGAAAAACCCACCCCATTTGGCCTACCCCCTTGAATTCCCTCAGCAAGGGAAGGCCCTATCCCTCCCACCCCCTCCCCGCCCCAGCCCTACTCCACTCAAGTACAAAAACGCAAGACTGGTAACAGCATTTTTCTACTTATTCACGTTTACCCCCTAGTAGAAAATAACAAGTTCCTTCAAACAACAGCATTACGCTTAGGAGCAATCACCACACCCTTTACAGCAACGGGTGTTCTCACCCAAAACGACATCCAAAAAATGGTTGTTTTCTCCACTTTCAGCCAAGTAGGCCTCAACATAGTAACAATGGCATGAATCAACTTCAATGAGCCTTCCTGCACATTTGTACACGCGCCTTCTTCAAAGCCATATTGTTTCTATGCTCCGGATCCATGATCCACGATTCAAATGATGAACAAGACATTCGAACAATAGGAGGTTTATGGAAAGCCATATCTTTTACCGCAACATCTCTGGTCATCGGAAGCCTCGCGGGAACAGGAAGACCCTGCCTCACAGGTTTTCATTCCAAAGACCTAATGATGGAAACTCCTGACGCGTCAAACACCAACGCCTGAGCGCTGTTAATCACTCTCATCACCGCGTCGCTCCCAGCTGTCTACAGCACTGGAATTCTTTTCTTCCTGCTCCCAGGGCAACCTCGCTTCTCTACATTAATTCTCATCAGTGAAAACACCCGCTCTTAATCGGTTCCATCAAATGTCTATTAGCCTGGGGCTTCCCTGGTGGCGCAGTGATTGGGAATCTGCCGGCCAATGCAGGGGACACGGGTTCGAGCCCTGGCCTTGGAAGATCCCACATGCCGCGAAACAACTAAGCCCGTGCGCCACAACTACTGAGCCTGTGCGTCTGGAGCCTGTGCTCCGCAACAAGAGAGGCCACGATAGTGAGAGGCCTGCGCACCGCGATGAAGAGTGGTCCCCGCTCGCCGCAACTGGAGAAAGCCCTTGCACAGAAACGAAGACCCAACACAGCCAAAAATAAATAAATAAATTTATAAAAAAAAAAAAATGTCTATTAGCCAGAAGCAACTTCACTGGATTCCTTCTCTCCAACAATATTCCCCCACCAACAATTCCACAAATAACTATGCCTCATTATTGGAAATGAACTGCCCTGGCCGTGACTGTGTCAGGTTTTATTCTGGCACTTGAAATCAACCTGACTACACAAAATCTAAAATTGAATTATCCTTCAAACCCCTTCAAATTCTCTCACCTCTTAGGATATTTTCCAACTCTCATGCACTGCCTCTCACCATACTTAAATTTATCAGCGAGCCAAAAATCAGCCTCATCGTTTTTTTAAAAAATTTTATTGAAGTATAGTTGATTTACAATTTTGTGTTACTTTCTACTGTACAGCAAAGTGAATCAGTTATACATATACATATATCTACTCTTTTTTAGATTCTTTTCCCATATCATACTGAATAGAGTTCCAGTAGGTCCTTATTAGTTACCTATTTTATATATAGCAGTGTTCCTTTGCCTTTTTTTTTAATATTGAGTATTTTCTTCATTTGAGAGTTCTTGACATATTATAGATATTACCCTTTGTAATATACCTTGGAAATATCTTCTCATATTCTGTGAATTATATTTTAACTTTGCTTCTGTAGTTACCTCAAGGTCAGAGATGTTCTCCTCTACTTTCTAAAATGTTTAAGGATTTGCATCTTATATTTAGTACTTGCTTCTGCCTTGATTTTTGTGTGTGGTGTGAGTCTCACATCCCCCCTGATTTATTATTTCAGTGAGTGACTCCGCTCCTCTAATAGACAATATTGCCCCTGTCATTTACCAGGTTTATGTATATGCCTGGGTCTGGTGCTAACTTTCTTGGGCTATTTTTCCCCTTGCTAATACCACAGTCTTGACAAAAATCTTAATATCTGATATGGCAAGTTCTAAATTTTTTTTATTCTTGGCACTTTTTTTAATTTTAAAGACTTTTTAGAGAAGTTTTGGGTTTACAATAAAATGAAGAGGAAGATTACAGAGGCACTTTAGTTTTTATTATGAATTCTTAAGATGGATTTGGCAAGTTTCATTAAAAAATGAAAAAAGTGGGAGGGAGGGAGATGCAAGAGGGAAGAGATATGGCAACATATGTATATGTGTAACTGATTCACTTTGTTGTAAAGCAGAAGCTAGCACACCATTGTAAAGCAATTATACTTCAATAAAGATGTTTAAAAAAAAAATGAAAAAAGCTTTTTGATTTTTTCTTGGAATTGCATTGAATTAATAGATTAATTTGTGGAAAAATGATTTATTATTGAACCTCACAGTCATGAACATAGCATCTTCACTGATTTAGGTCCTTTATTGTTTTTCAGTAAAGTTTCATGGTTTTCTTCATAAAAGTCTTGCCCATCTTTTATCAGATTTATCCTAGATACTTATTTTTGCAGCTACCCAGAATGGGATCTTTTTCTTTTCTTGGCCGCGCAATGTGGCTTGTGGGATCTTAGTTCCCTGACCAGGGATTGAACCCGGGACCTCGGCAGTGAGAGTATGGAATCCTAACCACTGGACCACCAGGAAATTCCCCAGAATGGGATCTTTATTTAAAAATTACATATTCTGATTAGAATTGTGGAACAAGGATGGGGTTAATTTTGATTACTTTGTATTCAGCAATGTTGCTGGCATCTTTTTTTCCCTCTAATAGTTTGGATTCCTGTAAGACATCTCACGTTCTGGATTTATCTGTTTGTGTTCTTGTGTTATTTATCTTGTTCCTCTATTCCTAGTATTTCCTCTAAACAGAAAGCAAGCTCTAAAGTCTTGCTTAAATTCAGGTTAGGCTTCTTCTTGTTTTAAGCGTTTCTTGTAGGTGATGTTGTGTACTTCATCAGGCAGTGTGTACCCGGACGTAGTGCCATTCTTAGTGCACACTTAATCAGTGGGTTCAGGTGCTGACAGCCTGACTCCTCCCACTGTAAAGTTTCCCATCACCTTTTTAGCTGAAAAGTTTCATCCATTGACCTTTGTCTAAATCTGTTATTTTAGTAAGGGTTGCAAAATGGTGACTTTATACTGTAATTCCTGCCACTTTTATTAACTAAAATTCTTCAGTAATACTGTTACATTTTTAGCATGCATATTTGATTTTATACAAACGTATAAATTTAATCAGTGTTCCTACCCATCTCCCAAACAAAACCGAACCTTAGAATGAATGCCCATCATTTCTTCCCATCTACTGCATTGTTGTTGCCTAGTTGTTTAAATTTATCTTGTTTTAACATCTCCCCAAGTTAGCTATTATTGTTGTTTTATGCAACCATTGCTTTTTTAGACTTGACAATATATTTTATTTTTTCCTCACCATTGCCTCTTTACATTCTACTTATTTTTGGATTCCATTTTCTTCTGACTCAAGAGTTAGTTGTCCTTTCAGCAAGAGTGCCCTTATACTTAAAAAATAGCTAAGCTGGATGGTGAATTCTAGATTGACAGTTTTTTGGGTTTTTTTTTGTAATCTCAATCCTTCAGAGATATTATTCCATTGTCATCCGGGCTCTAACATTGCAAAATAAAAATCTGCTGTGAGCCTACATTCATAGTAGGTCATCTTTGGTTCTTTTAAGATTTTATCTTTGCATTTGGTATTGAGTTTCACTGGAAGACATCTAGGTGGATTTATTTTCATGTAACTTGCGAGGGATGTGGTATGCTTCCTTAGTCTGAGGATTGACATTCTTCATTTCTAGAAAATTCTCATTTGTTTTCCACTTTGAAATTAGCTCTCCTTATTCTCCCTCTGGATTAGATTCTGCATCAGACATGTGTGGGACCTTCTCATTCCATCCTCTGTAAAGTTTTTTTTTTTATGAGAAATGTGGGTTTTTAAAAAATATATTTATTTTTTAGCTGCATCAGGTCTTAGTTGCAGCACACGGGCTCTTCGTTGCAGTGTGTGGGCTTCTCTCTAGTTGTGGCGTGCAGGCTCCAGAGTGCATGGGCTCTGTAGTTGTGGCACACAGGCTCCACAGCATGTGGGCTCTGTAGTTGCAGCACACAGGCTCTCTAGCTGTGGTGTATGGGCTTAGTTGCCCCACGGCGTGTGGGATCTTAGTGCCCCAACCAGGGATTGAACCAGCGTCCCCTGCATTGCAAGATGGATTCTTAACCACTGGACCACCAGGGAAGTCCCATCCTCTATAACAATGAACTCTTTAATATTTTCTAATTCTTTATCTCTCTGTGCTACATTCTGGATGGTAGCCTCAAACACTAATTTTTTTCTTAAGCTGTATTTCACTTATTCATTGAATTTTAACTCTAATTTACAGTATAGCAGCTCCATTGAGTTTTTAACTTCATTTACTTTATTTTCTTTCAGATTATTCTACGAAGATCCTAACTTCTTTTGATGCTAATTCTCCTATTTGTTGGATTTACTGAATCTTCCTCACATTGGTTCCAGTGTATCCTTTGGAAGTGCGAACTCCAGGTTTCCAATGGCTCAGCCCTTTTTATTTGATCCTCAAGTTCGACTCAACCACCTGTACACTTGGCCTAGCTTCTGAGTACCTTTCTCAGCCACCAGTTACCCCCCTTCCCTCACAGTCAGAATATTTAACATCTACAAAAAGATTGTTCCACCAGAAGCCAGTAGCCAGTTGGAACCTAATCCTGGCTCTGGACAAACCAATGTCAACCCATTGCGTCTGCCTTTGAAATCCTCTCAAGTTAGGGTTTAACCTAAAATCTACATGGGCAACAGAGAAGAAGCCAGATCTTTTTTTTTTTTTTTTTTTGGCCGCACTGCAAGGCATGTGGGATATTAGTTCCCTGATCAGGGATTGAACCCATGCCCCCTGCAGTGGAAGCCCAGAGCCCTAATCACTGGACCACCAGGGAATTCCCAGAAGCCGGCTCTTAATAAAACCAGCCTCTATGGAGCAGGAGGTATAGCTGGAGACTCTGAAGTTCTAAACCCCCCCTTGGTGCCTTCTGTAACTATCTCCACAAATAATGATGCATACTAAGTAACTCCCAAATTCAGTGACTTAACACTATGTATTTAGCTCATGAGTCTGTAGGTCATAGTTTAGGTTGCGTGGCTTTTCTGTCCTTGGCAGGGCTGACTTGAAGTCTGGGCACAGGCTTGCTGTTGGCTGGAAGCTCATGCTTCTGGGTCATCTCTCTGTCAACAGGGGAAACCAGTCCTCCTCCATGTGCCTCTCACATCCTGCCAGCAGGCTGGCCCAAACATGTTCTCATGGCAGTGGGAGAAGCAAGAGGGACAAGCCCCAAAGGGAAAGTGCTTTTCAGGTCCCTGTTTTATCCTGTTTTAACATCCCACCCATGTCTCTACTTCCTTGAGCACATGCCCTCACAATGAAGGGTGGTAGCTGCCACCCTGATGGGCATCCTCTGATTAAAGACTATTTTCCCTCAAATGTGAATCTATAGGGGAATACGTTCACTGAATGGAATACAGAAATTCTCTACTGATATGGAAAGATATCCAATTTAATATGACACTGTGCCTCTTGGTACAGATATAAGTAAGGCATATTGGGGGGAATCAAGCAGGTTAGAAGTTGAGCGTGTGCAGTTCCCTAAGCTTTCATTAGCCTATAGTTTGTTCGGGACATAAACAGACTCCAGGCAGAGAGGGACCCCACCCCACAGTGCTCCCATGTGTATGTACAGAAGGTACAGGGGGCACTCCAGTAATCATTCAACTGTCAAAGAATGGAAGCTCTCTGGAAGAGCGGCTTTATTGGAAAAGGAGACCCTCAAGAGCTCAGGGGATGGACAATCCCACTCCTGGGCATATATCCAGAGAAAACCATAATTCAAAAGGATGCATGCACCCTTATGTTCATTGTAACTATTTACAATAGCCAGGACATGGAAGCAACCTAAATGTCCATTGACAGAGGAATGGATAAAGAAGATGTGGTATATACAATGGAATATTACTCAGCCATAAAAAAGAACAAAATAATGCCATTTGCAGTGACATGGATGGACCTAGAGATTGTCATACAAAGTAAAGTAAGTCAGAAAGAGAAAGACAAACATCGTATAATATCACTTATATGTGGAACCTAGAAAAATGGTACAGATGAACTTATTTGCAAAGCAGAAAGAGTCACAGATGTAGAAAACAAACTTATGGTTACCAAGTGGGGAAGGGGAGGTGGGATGAACTGGGAGATTGGGGTTGACATATATACACTACTATGTATAAAATAGATAATAAGAAAATACTGTATAGCACAGGGAACTCAGTGCTCTGTGGTGACCTAAATGGGAAGGAAATCTAAAAAAGAGTGGATATATGTAAATGTATAACTGATTCACTTTGCTGCACAGCAGAAACTAACACAACATTGTAAAACAACTATACTCCAATAAAAATTAAAAAAAAAGAAAACAACTCAAGGGCTGGAATCACTATGTTTTTCCATTGTGCTAACTCAAACCTTTAGAGTCATCTCTCCAATAAGCTACCAAAATGAGGGAGGAAATGAACCTCCAGGGCCATCCAAATTTGTCTTAATCCACCCCTGGCCCTGGGGCCCTGCAGCTGGGTTAGATGAGGGTGACATATTCAACATCATGAGAACTAGAAGATTAGGGGAAGGACATTTGAAACTGTTGGTCCATACTTGTAAAAGGGAAAAAAAAAAAAAGTTACTCATGTCCCCTTGACCTCCGTGTACTTCTGGGGTCAGACATGTTCACACCTGATCAGTTGAGATCTGTCACCCCCGTCAGGGATGAGCCACATCATCCTCCTTTCTGGACTCAGGAGTTGCCATTTTCCAATGTAAGTAGACAGTGGGCAGAGGAGGGTGGCCATAGAATACCTGGGACAAAGTGTCCAAGTTTGTCTACATAGATTTGAATGAAATGAAACATCCACCCATTCATCTGTTGAGGTCAAAGCAGGTGCAAAAGTCCTTGAGTACCTAGGAGCTCAGGTAGACAGAGGCGGTAATCACCTTGTGCAAGTTGTAAATAGGTGATGACAGACCAGCTGGCCCTGTGGAAGTCATCACTGAGGACTCTGGTATAGTTGGCAAATAATACAAGTCTTTGCAGTGAAGAGTTGCTTGCATGATTTCTCACTGGGCATCTCAAGCTTTATGGTGGTTGCTTACCCATGGTGGACTTGAGCACAGCCCACTGGTCTGTGGTAGAGGTGATGGCCACACGTGTTGGCTTTTTCCACATATGTTTGTCTCAACACTTTTCTCTAGATGTGGTTGCTTCATCTGAACATACATATAATGTAGATATTGAGTCTGTAATTATTTGTTTACACGGGGGAAGCACCCAATATATGGTATGTCTTTACAAGTCCAGTCCTGGGTGGCCCAAAGACCTGACCATTACAGCTAGGCCGTTAGTGACAGCCCATGAGCTTATATACAGATATTGTTCATTAAATCCTGGGGCAGGGGGTGCACTCTGGCTAGAAGTCCCACCTTAAGTTCAGCTCATCACAAGGGGCATCCATTGCTGAGGGCCATCGGCCGTTTGCTCTCACTGAAAGGCTCTAGCATCATAGAGGACCTGCTCACCTTGGAGGTGGGTGGGCTCCTTCGTCACTGATTCTTGTCAGCTGGCCTTCATGAAACCAGCAGCCCAGTAGGGTAGACACCTGTTTGTGAAGTTTGTTAAAGGCTTAGGGGCTGGCCTTAATTGGAAGATCCATGATATTTTCATGATAGAACTTTCCCACCTATGGAATTTAGTTCAGACTTGCAGGATGTCAAGTTGGAGGCTGTTTTGATTAGAGCTCAGTCATTCTCACAGTCGTTTCTCAGCGGCAGGAGAAAGTTCTCAAGTTCAAAAGCTCAGGGGCCCAGGAGAACTGGAGGAGTGGTCATTGCCAAAGGCCCTCTTCAGCTGTGCGGTTGGTCACAGACACCTGTACTTCCTCTAGGTCTGAAGAAGACAGAGGTGCTAGGGTAAGGCGTCTTTCATTGCTGCCCAAATGGCTTCCAAGGTTATTGGTTATTTGGGGCCCTCATTCAAAGGTGGCCACACGTCTGATGACTTGGGGTGGAGGCTGTGGAAATATTTCCAGGTTTGGGATGTACTACTGTCTCCAACAGCCAATATGCAAAGGGGCCAGTTTGGGGGTGGGGCCCCTTTTTTGGTAAGCGGTGGCTACGACAAAGTTTGTCCTTAACTGATTGTGAAATGTCTCTTTGGCTGTGACGCAGCTCCCAAGATGGTTAGTTGGAAGGCAGGTCACGTGGATTTTGTCCTCATTGAGGGGCCCATCTGTCTTTCATCAGCTGTGCTTGGGTGATGCAGCAAAGCAGTTTTCTCTGTGGAGCCATTACAGAGATGCCTGCATACCCACCAACAGTTCACATGATACCAGGTGTGTCCAAACCACTGATGCTCTCTCACTGGAGAATTCAGGGCAGTAAGTGTGTTGTGTGCTGTGCCAGGTGAAGGCAAACTCATTCCATCCGTCCCTCACCCCACCCCCACGCCCCCATTTAAAAAATAGTGTTAGCAGTACCCCAGGCTGCAAACTAAGAGCCAGGTGTGATGGCAGCAGCACCTCCATCCACTTTGGAGACGTCGGGCACTGTGGAAATGAAAGTGGTCACCTTCTTATTTAAGCGCCCAGAGTCCACAGTAAAGCTCCCAGCTTCCATTGGCCAGACAGCGGGGTGCAACTTCCAAGGAAGCTTGGAAGCTATGCGTAGCACCCCTGGCCATCCGAAACCTTGGGTGAAAAGACCTTGTACCTTTTCTTCTCCCAGGAAGAGGCACTGTTTCAAATGCTCGGCGAGCTTTATGGGGAAACCCTGTCCTCGGCTCTGCCTCTGACCCCTTACATGAGCCACCAACAGTGGATGCAATGAACGGATCCCGTGAGCAGGTTCTTACAAAAGAGCAGCAAGCACAGTCCAGACCAAAACCAACCAAACAAAACCCCACAAAACTACAGGCAGTATCTATAATAGAGTTTAGGAATATGTAGGGCTTCCCCCTGGGTGGGGATGAATCCCGCCACCCGATCCTATACCTGAGTCTTGTCCCTGCTCATCTCATGGCTGTAGTTTATCCGGTCTGAGTGGTATCAGCTCACTCTGAGTAGTTCTTTGCTGCACAGGAGCCGTGGACTCGCTCCAGGTTTCTGCCTCTGCTGGTCCGCTCCGCCCGCCCCTTTAAGCCTGTCAATCACCTGACTTGGCTTTTATTCGTAAAATAGATGCATCTGTGCAGGAGTTTTCTTGGGCTGCCTTCTTCCTGGCATTCAGTGGCCTCATTACCCTCATTACCCAATACTCATTACCCAGGATTTTTATTTGGTAGGTGACTCACCTCTTGTTCAAACGACTTAATCAACTGAGAATCTTAGTGGCTTTCTGTCCACCCACTTCTTGGGGTCCCTGGCCGTTCACTGCCCCCTTGAGGCTGTGTATTTTCTTTCCTTGGATGAGTCAGATGCTCAGAGCTCTGGCCACTGGGGCCGCCAATCTCCACTACTGTCTTCTGAGGCTGCCCCTGAGTAAGGCTGTTGGTGCAGCCGCCGCATATTGTCGGCTTGTACCCACAGATCCAGATGAACCATCTACGTGGGCAGTGAAGCTGGGAAGGAGAGAGAACCAGCCAGTAGGAGGATGCGCTGCCAAGTGGACCACCCTGTGTGATCATTTGCATGGTCCCACGGGACTGTCCTTGGAGACACTGTATAAAACCTGCCTCAGGACAGTCTGTCCCGGGAGAGAAGGAGGCCAAATGTATCCACAGACTCCTATGTCCCATTAGCCAGCATCACCCCACGGGGCAGGAACTCCTGCACCTGCGGGCTGGACACCCCTGGCGGCGACCACGGGAAAGCTCTGGTGTGACAGTCAAGAGCTGTCAGTGAAGCGTGCAGCCCAGCTCCGTGGTTGCGCTGGAGTGAAACTGGTCACAGCTCTTGCAGGGCAGGCACGCGGTGCCGGCTGGATTAAGAGATGGGGGCGCCAAGAGGATGTCCAGTGCTGCCTAAAAGGCGGTGTCTGTTACAGCAACACAGCGAAAGGATGACATACAGCGTGAGGTTTAATAAATAACTGCCATACTTCGCTGCACTTTTTAGGCAATACATCGAGAGACGCTAGAATTATGTAATAAGAAAAGCAAAGGTGTGGTGAATGGTAGATTCGGAAGAGAAGAGGACCAGGAGTGGGGGGTGGGATGGGAAGCGTGTAGTTACAGTTAAATGGAGGCTGCGGTCGCGAACCAGAGGATTATGATTCATCTGAGCGCCTGAAGTCCAAATAAAACGTGCAAGTTGCGCTTCTGTTCCCGAACCCTGGAGTCGGACGAACTGGGCTCCCCGCGGCCACCAAAAGGCGGCGCTGCGGGCGCGGGCGGCCACCTGCGGGGCCCGGTGAGTTTCCCGTAGAAAGGCAGGCCGAGCCCCCGGGGAGCCGCGGCGGCGGCGGCGCCGGGCAGCGCGCCTCGGGCTGGGGACCCGGCTCCCGCTCCCCGGGGAGGGCCTCGCCCCCGCCCAGCGGTCGGGAGGAAGCAGCTGACTTCCTGCGTCCCCCGCTCCCACCCCCCCACCGCCCCCGCGCCCACCCGCCCCAGCACCGCCGCCCGGGGCGGGGTAGCAAACCTGGGGCCCGCAGGCCGCAGCCAGCCCCACGCAAGTTTTGTTTGGCCTAAAAATCCAGATTTCCACTTCTGTCAGTCACTTGGGGGAATGAGGGTTTCTTTTTCCTTTTTTTTTACAGTTTTGGTCAGATCAATAGAGTGCCCATTTTCCTGGCCGCTATCACTCTTCAGAACTGAGCCCTGCGCAACGCTTCATACCATAGCATTTCCTCTTTTGCACAAGTTTATATATTAATCATGGTCTTTTTTTTTTTTTGGCATAATTACTTATCTATACAGAAAATTACAGTAAATCCTCAACAAGCCACCAGTGGCCTCAGTCTCCTTACAAGGTCCAGAGGCACCAGGTGTTCTCACCGCGGTCTCCTGAGGAAGTTTCTCCCGGTGTCCTGCCCCCTCCAACCTGGGCCGATTGCTGTGTCCATTTGTCTGGTGCCCTGTGGGCAGACTGGCAGCTCCCTTCAGGGCAGGGGGTGCCTGACTTTTTTTTCTTTTTTAAAGCAGAGAAATCCCCTTTCTCAATCTAAATCCCCCATGAAATTCCATTATATAAAACAGGAAATATAGGATTCATATAAATTACTCATTTACATTTATAACATTGACTTCTTATGAAGTGAGTCTAGAAGAGCAATGGGATTCATTTGAAAAGCGCACGACTTGGAGGAAGGAGCTAATTAGGGCTGTAGCCTCGTCTTCCATTCATTCCGCTGCTTGGTCCTGGTGGCAGGAGTTGGAGGAAGCCTGGCTCGCCCAGGATGTCGTGGAAGGTTCTCAGCCGCTCACCTCCCACTCCTGGCGTCTCCCTGGACCAGCCCAGGTGCAAGGCCAGCCTTCCCCGAGGGCTGCATGAGGCCAGGGAGCCTGTGCTGGAGCACGGCCAGCCCAGGGGTTCCCACCGTTCAGTGCTTGCCACTGATAACAGAAGAGTGTGCGTTTTAAGATGTTAACATATATTTTGCACATAAAATCGACATCTGTGAGCTCCTCGGAGCACCTGTGAGAGTTCACAGGCTGCAGTTCAGAAACCACTACAGTGGGGAAAAGATGGGGCTGAGAAGGGGCCCAAAGGTCTGCAGTGTTTCCATGGCAACAGAAGTTAGCTATCCTTGCTAAGGAAGAGGCCTGGGAGGTGGTGGCACAGGGAGTGGGACAGCTCTGGGTCACCTGAGCGTCCTGGCTAGAGGCCCAGGCTGAGGGCCAAGCAGGTCACCATGTCTGGAAGAGAAGCCGCCAGGCCCGCTGCAGCACAAGGGCTGTGTCAGGCCAGGGCCTCCGTCAAGAACACACTTGTTTCCTTCTCTGGGCCTCCTGCAGACACCAGGGCCACCTGCCTGTGGAGGAAACCAGCTGGCACAGGCTGGCTCTGGCCCCACCCTGCCTGCCCACCCAGAGGACCTGGGTGGGGTGGTCACAGGCCAGACCTGGACTCAAATCCCAGCTCTAGCCCTAAACTCACTTCCACTCGGCTTTCTCCTTGGGTCTCCCTACTCCACGGCCCAACCTTCAGGATAGATGTGCTTCCTAGCGGGGCCCTCAGAGAAGGAGGCAGTGCTATGGCTGCACGCCACCTCCTGCAGAGAGCAGCACAGCTAAGCTGTTTTCCAGAGCCTCTCTGAGCAGCAGTCTTTCTTGTGGGTGGTGAGAAAACACCTGTGCAGAGGCCTGCCGGACAAAGGGCACCAGCCCACTGTCCAGCCCTCCTCCCCAGGTCTCTGCTGGCCAGAAGCTGCCCGCTCGTGGGAGATGATGTGGGCAGACCCACTCTGGTCTCATCTCCCAGTGTCCCTAGCGCCACAGGTGCCAACACCCTATCCTGGGCCTGTGGTGGCCAAAATGAGCCAAGGCTGGCTCTTGGTCCTTGGGGCAGGTACCTGACTCCCATCCTCCCCCCATGGGTCCAGTCTTCCCTCCTCTCACACCTTGGCTTGGTCCTGCCTGGCTGGGTCTGCTCAGTGGGTCACCTCCCCGTGCTGGGACAGAGTTTGGCTTACGCATGGGCACTCCCCCTGGGTGAGCAGCCCCAGAGAGCACCTGGTGTAGAGAAGACACCCACGTCTTGCAGCCTGTATCCTTTAGACCTGCGACGCTTAGCTGTTAGAACACGGCGCTGGCCTCTGCTGGGCTGTGGTGCCTGCTGTGGGGTGTGCGTAATTGGACCTCTGCCTTCCTCCATTTCCCAAGTAGCTTTGCAGCTACTTAGGTGCCTTAGACAGAAGGTCCTGCATTGCTTTCAAAAAAGAAAAAAATTGTGGTAAAATATACATAACATAAAAGTTAACCGTTTTAACAAATTTTAGTTATACAGTGCAGCGGCATTAATTACATTTAGATTATTGTGCAGCCATCACCACCGTCCATCTCCAGAATGTTTTTTTTTTTTTTTTTGGCTTCTTGCCATGTAGGATCTTAGTTCCCCGACCAGGGATCAAACCTGTATCCCCTGCAGTGGAAGCACGGAGTCCTAACCACTGGACCACCATGGAAGTCCCAACCAGAATGTTTTCATCTTCCCAAATGGAAACTGTACGCATTGAACACTCACACCAGGGCCCCTCCCTCCAGACCCTGGCAACCACCATTTTACTTCCTGTCTCTCTGAATTTTGCCTATGCTATGCACCTCATGTAACTAAAATCATACAGTATTTGTCCTTTTGTGTCTGGCTTATTTCACTTAACATAATATCTTCAAGGTTCATCCATGGTGTAGCATGTGTCAGAATTGCCCTCTTTTTAAAGGCTGCCTGTGTTGCTTTTGAGTCTTGTGTAAACAGTACTGGCTTCCACCCTTTATATCAATTTACTTTGAAAATACACAAGGACTTTCCCGGTGGCGCAGTGGTTAAGAATCCGCGTGCCAATGCAGGGGACACGGGTTCGAGCCCTGGTCCGGGAAGATCCCACATGCCGCGGAGCAAAGCCCGTGCGCCACAACTACTGAAGCCCGCGCCCAGCAACAAAGACCCAACGCAGCCAAAATTAAATACATAATTTATAAAAAAGAAAGAAAATACTCAAATCTTGAAAGGCCACGACCATCTGCATCCTCTGCTCCTCTTACCGCCAGTGGGGCACACAAACCCAGTGGGCCCCCAGGTAGCGCTCACTTCACAGCCTTCTTCTGACTTAGTAAGAAATCCTTCTGCAATTGGCCAAGTCAACATTTTATTTAAAAACACACAAACACGTACACAATGGTAACAAAAGGAACCGAGATCTCCTATTTGTGGACAGGCTGACCGCATGGCGCTCCCATAAGCCTCACTTTAAGAAAGAGGGTACCTTCAAGACCAGATTTCCAAGCGAGATAAATTAGGAGGTGGCTGTGTTTTCACAAGAGGATTTAAGGCAGCGCCCCTCCCCGAGGGCTGGGGAGAGGGGAAGGGTTCGGCAGGAATATTCAAAAACCACCCCCTTCACCTTAACGGGGGGAGGGGGGCATCTGTCCCTGAGGCGGTTTTAAAGCAGGAGGGCGAGATCAGATTTCCCTGGAGGCTGCTTTTCTTTCCCGGACGCGGAGGAATATTCTGAGGACGTGAAGAAGGCTGGCAAGAGAGGCTGGACCCGCTCAGGAGCCGGAGGAAGGGCCCCTCCCGCATCCACCGGCCCGGGGACCCAGACCCCGGTCTCTCCTGCGGCCGCCGGCTCAAGCCCCTCCATCTGCGTGGGTCACACGTCCTGCAGCGCCTCCTACAGGGCTGGAGGGCTGTTAGGGCATCAGACGGCGGCATCTGGGGAAGGAAGCGGCAGAGTTGGCAGAGCTCGGCCAGCAGGGCTGCCCCACGGCTGCGCATGCGCTGCCTCCCCCAACCCGCACCACCGCCCGTGGGACTGATGATTCCCCTCCCTGCTCCTCCCCACCCCAGGCCTCTTCCTCAGAGGTACTGTAACTTCTTCAGCTGTTTCTTTTGGCTCTTCCTCCGTAATTTTACCTAGTATATGTATACTTAACACTTATAGATTACTTTTAGACATTACCTATTAACTTTTTCGCATTCTTTTTTCATCATTTTTTCTTAAACAGCTTCACATATAATTCATATACCATACAGTTCACCCATTTAAAGTGTGCAATTCCGCCGTTTGCACTATATTCACAGAATTGTGCAGCTACCCCCACAATTTTAGAGCATTCTCATCGCCTCCAAAAGCAGCACCACAGGCATCCGCAGTCACCCCTGTACCCCTCCCGCCAGCCCTAAGCAACCACTACCCTACTCTCTGTCTCTGTGGATTTGTCTATTTTGGACATTTTTCCTAAATGGAATCCTACAATATGTGGTCCTTGGTGACTGGCTCCTTTCACCTAGCCTTCTGTTAGCTTTTTGCCAGTGGGACCATTAAGACTGATGCGCTGCTGTGGCAACCTCTCTGCTGGGCAAGGTAAGGTGCTTCGATATTTTTAATGTATTTTTAAAAAACAAAGATAAAGAAGAAAGAAAGGAAGTGCTGGATCAAAGAAAGAAGTAAATTAACCGAAATAGCTGGTTTGACTTTCAGCAATTCTATTTCTAGGAATTTATTCTAAAGATAAAGAATATTAAGTGTGTGTATAGGGATATATTTATAAGGATATTCATTACAGCACTGTTTAGTAGGAAAGAATTTTTTTAAAAAAAATAAAAAAACAAACATAATGCCCCCAAATAGGAGACAAGTAAACTACGGCACCGACATGCAATGGAGCCAGTGCAACACCGTGGAGCCATGAAGGATGCCAGAGAAGGACACCTAATGATGTGGGGAAAGTGCCTGATAGGGGGCTAGGTAGGAGCAGAAGAGAAGGTTACAAAATAATACATGAACTCTGACCCTTTAATAAATGCACATGGGCAGGGACTTCCCTGGCGGTCCAGTGGTTAAGACTCCGTGCTTCCACTGCAGGGGGCATGGTTTCGCTCCCTGGTCGGGGAACTCAGATCCTGCAAGCCGCACAGGGCAGCCAAACAAACAAACAAACAAAACAAGCACATCTCTATATATACTCAGAGAGGAAATGCAGGAGGGAGGGATAGACACCCAGCAGGTGCTATTTCTGGGTAGTCTGATAATGGTTTTTATTTTTAAAAATTTCTTTTTCTTATTTCGATTTTCTAAATGTACTACATTTTATTTTTGTCATTAGGAAACTCATTTAGAGAAAACGCTTGGCCCTCAGAGACATAGATGTGAGGGTGCCCCTGGGCGCTGTGGAGACAAGACGGAGCAGAGGGTCCTCTGCAGCAGGGTGGTTCCCTACTGCCGAGGTCCAGAGCCTGTGTCCTCCCGTTCCTGAGCAGAGGGAACCTTCTTGGTCATCTGTTTTCAGACCAGAACTCACCTGTTGACTGGGTCACGCACGAGATCTTGTAGGACAGCCACACGCTCGCCAGGCAGAGGAAGGTGGCCAGGAAACCGAAGATCTGCACGGGAGAAAGGGGGCAGGAAGCGCCCAGGCCAAGGGCAGTCACGCGGGCAGCCCTTTCTGCTGCTCATCCCTGGGCCTGTTTCCTATACCAGCTGTGGCTGGGAGGGAGCTCAGGGACTCAAGTGACCCGGCCACCCGTCCTCGCTCAGGTGTGGAGGTGACGCCCGGGCCCCGGCCGGGCCCGCAGCTGGGACACAGTCAGGCCTCCGGTCGCCGCCCCTCACCTCTTCTCTAGGCAACTACCTGCCCACGCTCGGGTTTATGTTTACAACCGAGCTGGGGCCAAGCCACTGGACTTTAATTATCCTGGGCTAATAAGACAGAAAAAGGAAGAATAGTACATTTTAACTTGGGTTTTTAACACATTAACATTCAAATGGATTTTCTTGGTGTGGTAGCATCATCTGCACTTCATCCGTAAAGGCTTTCCGTCTGTCTGGCTTTACAGCTGTGTCGGAGCCAGAAGCTGAGGCCCCAATACCTAGTCTTAGGTTTGCATGTATTTAAGCAACATTAGGCTGAAATAAGTTCAGGCAGCGCTCCTTTCCTTTCTGTGCTCAGCTGTGAACACCTAGCCCAGAGCAGCCGCCTCGTTTGTGATAAGGAAAGGGCCTCACAGTGGCTCATTAAATGACGGAGCAAGAAGCAGGCAGGGACTCAGGTGTCTTTGCCTGGAACTTGGAAGCCTGTAGCCTCTCCTGACTTGGCAACAACACTGGCAGCGGCAGCAGCTAACACTGACTGAGCACTTACTTCGCACCAGGCAGTGTTCTAAGCCCTTTAAAGGAACCCGCACAGCTCTGCCAGGTGGGCGCGGCTGTTACCTCTCCCCCCTCATTTTTCAGCTCAGGAAACCAGGGACAGGAGGTCAACTCTTCAGCCCAGGAATGTGGAGCCAGCAAGGGCCAGACCAGAGATCTGAGCCCAGAGTCCACCTCTGCTTGCCTGTTGCCCAGGTGTCCTCGGGCCCTCCAAGTGCACGGCTGGGAGCTCCCTGAGGTCCAGGAGGAACGGCCCAGGAGCAGCCAGACCAAGCGCAGGATTATCCAACCTAGCTGCTGGTTTCCACACGTGGCTGCCCGTCACCCCACCCCCGACCCTGTCCATTGCTGTGGCTCCTTTTGTACCAATTGTCTGCACCACATAATCAGCCTATTAGAGCCTGTCCTGGCCTCTCATTGTCTGTTCCGCACAATTAGCACATTATACACCATCCCAGTCTCCAACTGTCCACACTGCATAACTGAACAGTTTATTATAGGGCTACACAATGCTCTTCTGGATGACAGTGCCTTGGGTGCTAATTGTTTCATGTGCCCTGGCCTCCTAAGCTAGATCACCAACCACTTTCTCATTAGCAGGGACCATGTCTTTTCATTTCTTCTGGCCCCTCGCCCGGCCCATGCTTGGTCCTAGGCACAGAGATCGTGTATGACAAATGGGGTTTATTGGGATTCCAGGGCTAACATTGTAATGTGCCACCTCAATCAGGAAACCCAGTGGGAATCTCCCCACATGGTCCTGAAACACAGCGGGCGCCAAGCTCTTCTGTGCCCCCTCTGCCAGCCTGCCTGCAGCTGGGCAGGGGGCAACCATCCCTCTTCTTGGAAACTGCCTGGGGAGGGGGGGAAGGTGCTTAAGGGGCACGAGTGCTCAGGGGTTTGGCTGCCCCTCTGCGGTGACCTTCTGCCCCATGCAGACTCCACCCCTCCGTGGAATTCCAGGCACTCACCCACTCTTGGCCCAAAGTCAAGAGAATTTTGGTACTGTGTGGAAGTGAGTGACTATCACACAGAGAGCTTTTCTTAAAACTCATTTGAAAAGTGAGGCAAATCAGTTCTGGCCTACAGACTTCCAAACGGTAAACAATTAGCTAAATCAGAAATCAGATGACAGGAATCTATAGATCTTTTTAAAATAATGTATATACACATATGTGTATCTGTGTGATAAATATATATAGCTCCCATAGCACTATGTTTTGTCCACTTCCATGCTACTTCTATTCAGGTTAGCAGATGGGTCAATTTTCACCTCTGAAAGGTATAGGAGTATTATTTCCTGGCCTGAATACTGTTAAAAGTCAGGAATGGCAAAGCTAGGACTCATGGCAGATTATCACTAGCTGATCACAATAATGTTCCCCTGGGCTGGAAAGAGGCCTCAGAACCTTTCCCTGAACAGGGCTGAGACAGCCATGAGCAAATGACCGGAGTGAACATGAGAATTAAAACCTACTTGCCCCCTGATTTAAGTAGTGGCTGTAAGAGAAAGAGGCCTGGGCCACTGGGGCCATTTGAGTTTGTAACAGCCCTGCCCATCCACCTTCTGACACCCTCCACCGTGGGCCCAAGTTTAAGGCTCTTTGGAGACCACTGCTGGTGGATCAAGGTCCGGACTGATTCTGAGAAAGAAAAGCCCCAGAGAACAACCCCTTTGCTGCCCTGAGAGGAAGAAAATGAGCATTCGGAACAGGAATTCATTCCTGCCGCTTCCCGGAGAATGTCCTCACCGCTCCAGCCACCAGTCGGCTCTGGCTGTAACTCTTGGAAGCTGCCACGATGGACGCGATTAGGAGGAGCAGGGTACCGATTAAATAGTGCAGGAGTTCCTGGGGGCAAAAACAAAGCAGAGCAGTGGGTAGGGAGCTCCACTCCTGGTTCTCAGAGGCACCTGGGTGTCAGGAGAGATGGATGGAGGGGAGGGAGTGACACTTCCTCTTCTCCCTGTAACACCCCGGCAGGAGCAGCAAAGCTCACAGGCAACGAGAAAGGAAGGCCAGCCCGGATGAGGCCACACAAGAGAGAAAAGACGCCAGGCAGGCAGGAAGAGAGGCGACAAAGAGAAAGGATGCTTCTCGGGTGAGGAGAGATGTCCCCTAAGGACCACTCCACTCCTTAGGTCAATCTGTCCATGGTACCTTGACCTCCGGCCAAAGCTACTAACAAGCAAATGAGCTGCTTGCAACTCCAAGGATGGAGAGTTTAAATGAAGCTCCAGCTCTGAAAAGCAAAGCCCCTTAAAAAGATGTGTGCCTTCGCTTCTGCTTCAGAGAAAGTTCTGGGCTAGCAATGTGCTGGTTTTGGTAGCTGCCTGGAGGGTCTCCCCATTCTGTGAACAAAAGTCCTCCCAGTTCTGTCCTCATTTTGTCTTCCCTCTTCTCTTCTGCTGGAAGTGTGCCCTCAGGCCAGACTGCTGAGGGCTCTGCAGGAAGAGGTGACTCCGCCTTTGCTTCCCTTGGGTCCACAGGGGCATCCATTTCCGCCCCATTCACTCTCCGTGATAAAATGGGGTCTTCGCAGGCCCTGGATGAGGCGGGGCGCCTCTGTCATTCGACAACAAGGGAATGCTTCGCCTCATCCTTTCCCCTCCCCACAAACGCCAGATCAGAGGAGAACTGGGGCTTAGGGCCACTGACAGTGGGGTGTGCTCCAGAGAGGAATTTATAGCTGTCAAGGCCTATATTAAAAATGAAGAGGGCTTCCCTGGTGGCGCAGTGGTTGAGAATCTGCCTGCCAATGCAGGGGACACCGGTTCGAGCCCTGGTCTGGGAAGATCCCACATGCCGCGGAGCAACTGGGCCCGTGAGCCACAATTAATGAGCCTGCGTGTCTGGAGCCTGTGCTCCGCAACAAGAGAGGCCGCGATAGTGAGAGGCCCGCGCACCGCGATGAAGAGTGGCCCCCCGCTTGTCACAACTAGAGAAAGCCCTCGCACAGAAACGAAGACCCAGTACAGCCATAAACAAATAAATAAATTAATTAAAAAAAAAAAATGAAGAAAGGTTTCAAATTAATAACCTAACCTTTACCTTAAGACACTGGAAAAAGGAAAGCAAACTAAACCTAAAGCAAGAAGAAAGAAGGAAATAAAGATTGGAGCAGAAATGAATGATACAGAGAATGGAAGAAAAATAGAGGAAATCAATGAAATCAATAGCTGGTTCGTTGAAAAGATCAACAAAATAGAGAAACCTTTAGCTAGACTGATCAAGAAAAAAGAAAGAAAACATTCAAATGACCAGAATCAGAAATGAAAGACAGATGGGAATTCCCTGGTGGTCCAGTGGTTAGGACTCGGTGCTTTCACTGCTGGGGCCTGGGTTCAATCCCTGGTCTCGAAACTAAGATCCCACAAGCCAAGAGGTGCGGCCAAAAATAAATAAATAAATAAAAGTGGGGACATCACTACTGGTGTTACAGAGTTAAAAAGGATTTTAAAAGAATACTATGATCAATCATATGCCAATAAGTTAGATAACTTAGATGAGATATTCCTAGAAAGACATGCTACTGAAAATGACTCAAGTAGGAATAATCTGAATAAAATTTATAATAAGTAGAATTTGAATTAACAATAAAAACACTACCCACAAGAAAAGCTCAGGACCAGGTGGCTTCACTGCAGAATTCTACCGAACATTTAGAGAAGAATCAATTCCAACTCTTCCCAAACTCTTCTAAAGAACACAAGAGAAGGGAACACTTCCCAGATCATTCCATGAGGCCAGTATTACCCTGATAACAAAACCAAAGACATCACAAGAAAACTAAAGGTCAATAATATATCTTATGAATACAAACGCAAAAATCCTAGCAAACCAAATCCAGCTACACATAAACTGAATCATACACCACAGCCAATCAGAATTTATCCCAGAAATGCAAAGTTAGTTCCACATGTGAAAATCAATGTAATATGCCACATTAATAGAATCCTGGGGGGAAAACCTACATGACTATCTCAACAGACAAAGAAAAAGCATTTGACAGATTCTAACACCCTTTCATGATGGAAACACTCAACAAAGTAGGACTAGAAGGTAACATCTTCCATTTGATAAACCTCCTACAAAACCCCCACCTAACATCATATTTAATGATAAAAGATGAGTGCTTTCCTCCTAAAATCAGCAACAAGATAATGATATCTGCTCTTGCCACTTTAATGCAACATTCAACTAATTTCTTGCAATGAGCCAAGAAAATGAAGCAAAAAGCATCTAGATTGGAAAGGAATGTAAAACTGTCTCTATTCACAGATGGTATGCTCTTATAGATAGAAAATCCTAAGGAATCCACTAACAATCTATTAGATCTAATAAATGATTTCAACAGGATTGAGGGTACAAGATCAATATACAGAAATCAATTGTATTTCTATCCACTTGTGATGAACACTCCAAAAATGAAATTAATAATTATATTTGAAATAGTATCAAAAAGGATAAGATACTTAGGAACACACTAAACAAAAATAGTATAAAACTCATACTCTGAAAACTACAAAACATTGTTGAAAGAAATTTTAAAAGATCTAAATAAATGGGAAAACCTCCCATGTTCATGGATCATGACTTAATATTGTTAAAATGGTAATACTCTCCAAACTTATCTACAGATTCAATGCAATTCGTATTAGAATCCCAGCTGACTTCTTTGTAGAAACTGAAAAGCTGATTCTAAAGTTCATATGGAATGGCAAAAATCCAAAACAATCCTGAAAAAAAAGGAAAAATGGGAAGACTCACACTTCCTAATTTCAAAACTTACTGCAAATCCATAGTGACCAAGGTAGTATAGTAAGATCAGTGCAACAGAGTTGAGAGTCCAGAAATAAATCCATGCATTTATGGCCAACTAATTTTCAACAAGCTGCCAAGACCACTCAATGGGAGAAAGAATAGCCTTCCCAACAGATAACTGGGACAACAGGATATTCACATGCAAAAGAATGAAGCTGAATCCTTGCTTCACACTATATGCAAAAATTAACTCAAAATGGATCAAACACCTAAATGTAAGAGCTAAAAGTATGGAAGGCTTAAAAGAAAACACAGAGGTGAATCTTCATGATCTTGAATTGGCAATGGCTTTTTAAATATTATACCAAAACCATAAACAAGAGAAAAATATAAATTAGATTTCATCAAAATAAAAAACTTGTCCTTTAACAGATACTATCAAGAAAGTAAAAAAAAAAAAAATAAGAAAAAGAAAAAATTATGGGAGAAAATATCTGATAAAGGACATTTAACTAGAATATACAAAGAACTCTTACAACTCAAAAAGACAACCTAATCAAAAAATTGGCAAAGGATATGAAAAGACATTTCTCTAAAGAAAATATACAAATGGCCAAAAAGCACATGAAAAGATGACTAACATCGTTAGTCATCAGAGAAATGCAAATCAAAACCACAAGCTGTAACTTCACACTCACTAGAATTAATAAAATCTCGAAGTTGGAAATAAGTGTTGACAAGGATGTGGAAAAATTAGAACCTTTATATACCACTGCTAGGAATGTAAAGTGGTACGTCCACTTTGGAAAACAGTCTGGCAGTTCCTCAAACAATTAAACATAGTTACCATGTGACCCAGCAATTCCACTCTTAGGTATATCCCCAAGCAAAAGGAAAATATGTCCACACACAAAATTTGTACACAAAATGTTCATAGCAGCATGATTCATAATTGCCAAAAGGTAGAAATTCATAATTGCCACATGTCCATCAATGATGAATGAATAAACAAAATGTGGTATATCCTTCCCATGGAATATTAGCTATAAAAAGAAATGAAGTACTGATATATGCTACAACATAGATAAACCATGAAAACACTCTACTAAATGAAAGAAGCTAGTCACAGAAGACCAAATATATGAGTCCATTTATATGAAATGTCCAGAATAGGAAAAGTTACAGAGGCAGGAAGCCAATTAGTAGTTGCTCAGGGCTGGAGGTGAATGAGGGATAGGAGGTAACAGCTAAAGGGTACAGGGTTTCTTTTTGAGGTGATGAAAACATTCTAAAAATGACTGAGGTAATGGTTACACAAGTCTGGGAACACACTAAAATTCATTGAATTGTACACTTCAATGGGTAATTGTATGACATGTGAATTATATATCAATAAATCTGTTTTTAAAAAGAATATAGTGGGAAGAAAAAACCCTAGAAACTTCTGACATGTTTCCTCAGACTCTGCCAGTCGACTTTAGCTGACAAATCTTATCAGTACTCACACAGTGTAAATACCCATCACCCCTATCAGCTTCTTCCTTCCATGTTCCTCCTCCAAGTCACACCCACACACAGCCCATTTTCTGTCACTTGAGAAAACAAGCACTGAGGTGAGAGGCACAGCCTTCTTGTAGCTGGAAGGTGAGTTTTAGAAACCAGTGGTGAGTTTTAGAAACCAGTGGGACATGAGGCATAGACGTCCACCCAACAGTGGGAAATTCAGAGCTGAAGCAGCCAAGGATGGTGCAGGAGGCGGGGTAGGGCAGACAGGAAGGACTCTGTCAGGTCTCAGTGCCCAGCCAGCATCCTGACTCGTGCAGGCCGAGAGCAGGCCCGGCCACTCCCTTACCGACAGGGGCCAGCTGATACAGGTGAGCACGCGGTACAGGCGGAAGAGGTGGACCAGGTAAAAGGCGAGAATCATGATCAAGTTGCAAATGGTGACCACTTCAAAGTAGCTGTAGGCACTGTAGCTGGTCCACAGAGAGCTCCTCACGCAGATGAAGGCGATCAGCAGCGAGACCTGGGACGTGAACACAGAGACATCAGAGAAATGCCCACCCAAGATGGGCACCCAGGGAACGAACAACAAAACAACAGAAACACAAACAGCCACAGGGAACTGAGGAGCTGCCACAATCCAGGTTACCCCATCACAAATTGGCTGGAACAGTGTAATTTCCCACAGTACAAGCTTTTGAAACACAAGCCATTGTGAATGCTGAGGAAGGCAGGGAGTGGTCTGTTCTCTCTGTTCTCTGAGGTCCACGCGCCAGCAGGATGCATCCTCAGGGAGAGGGCAGGGATTCTGGAAATACCCAGGCAGGACCACCTCCCTTATTTGCTGGACCTCCACGGAGTCAGCGTGATACTGAACCCCAGGTTTCCATGTTAGGTTGAACTGAAGGAAGTTGCCAATATTTGACTGTTTTTGACCCACCAAAACGTCAGTTCATACGTATAACCTACCAGCTGGCAGACAGTAAGTTACTGTCAACGAAAAATCAAATAACCAGCAAGCTAAGAAGAAAGAAAAGAGAATTTTATTCGAGCCACACTGAGGACTATAACCTGGGAAACAGATTATCAGAAGCTCTGAGAACTGCTCCATTGATCAGGAGTTAGAAATGCAGTTTTATACATACATATATATTTTTTATAAATTTATTTATTTATTTTTGGCTGCGTTGGGTCTTTGTTGCTGCCCACGGGCTTTCTCTAGTTGCGGCGAGCGGGGGCTACTCTTCGTTGCAGTGCGTGGGCTTCTCACTGCGGTGGCTTCTCTTGTTGCGGAGCACGGGCTCTAGGCGCGCAGGCTCAGTAGTTGTGGCGCACGGGCTTAGTTACTCCACAGCATGTGGGATCTTCCCGGACCAGGGCTCGAACCCGTGTCCCCTGCAATGGCAGGCGGATTCTTAACCACTGCGCCACCAGGAAAGTCCCGCAGTTTTATATATTTTTGAGACAAAGAAATTATGTATCATATTGACAGGTTAGCATTGTGTACACAGTTCCTCAAGTGTTTTTTTTTTTTTCAATTATGCATGTAGAGACAAACTTTTTAGTCAATGCAACCCCTTATAGGAGATGAAAAAGAAATATATTAATCATAGAATTACAATGCTGGCATGTGAAGAAAGGGGCCAGCTTTTTCTCAAACGTTGATCTCATCCTCCTGCTTTGAGGAGGTCTGGTTAATGTGTAATGCAGATGCACACTGCCCATGGGGTAAGGCCTACCACAAAGGGGGCATGTCATTTGTTGTTGCTGTTTTTGTTTGTTTTTTTCTGTTTGTCCTGCCATAGAAAATTTACGATTTTCCTCATCGTTACCACTTACTGATGCTTGATGTACATGATCTCCTTGAGACTCCCCACAACTCTACCAGGTCAGCAAGATCATCCCCATGCTCATAAGGGGAAATGGAGGCACACAAGCCTCCATACTTAGCTTAAGGCTATGTCCACTGTAGGCCGCGGAGGCACGATTTGAACCTTAGTCTGTCTGATTCCAGGGACCCTGTTCCTCCATGTCAGATGCAGCTTTGCCTTCCAAAAGCTGTGAGCCCTCACCACAAACGACCTGAGGAAGGCGGATGTGCCATCAGATGTGTGGGAATCCTGACTACAAGGTGGTACTTGCTCCCCCCGGGGCCTGCGGTGACAGCTTGCTAAGTATATTGTTACATGAATGAATGAGTGTGCAGATTCAATAAACTAATGACCTAGTAATGAATGAACAGATCAGGTCAATTATTAGCAACATAAGAATACCATGGAAGGGCAGACTGGAAGAGGAGAGAGAAGATTCTGAGTTTCTGGGAAGGCCACTCACAGAGAACAAAGTCTTGTTCACCCCACACAGGGGATAAACCAATAACACACAGGTGTTAAACGTATGTAAAGTCTCAGGGTCTATTTTAAAAGCACAACTAATTTAGGACAAAGCTTAAATATTTCACACTGCCTCTTTCCTACAGAACAGTGATTCTCCAAGGGTGTGTGTGTGTGATTTCGTGTCCTATGGGACATTCGGCAATGTCTGGAGACATTCCTGGTTGTCACAGTTGCAGGGGGGATGCTACCCACCCTCCACAATGCACAGGACAGGCCCCGTAATACAGAACTATCTGGCCTCAAGTGTAGCCTTCAAACTACTGCCCTACTGTGGAGAAACCCCACTGTAGAAAATGTGAGTCTACAATGAGAATTAGATCACGAAATGGATCTAACGCTGGTTAAAGTGGCTAACGCTAAAAACTCTACTTTCCAAAGCCCCTCATTGCTAGCATTCTACCAGGGTCCTCGGGTACAGGGACAGCAGCTAGCAAAGAACACTCGGCTTGAGCCTAAAGTGGGCACGAAGAGTGTTCTGCTTAACAGATCAAAGCAGAAGAGTGTGGTCCTGACACACAGGGACCCTCAACATTTGCGTATTTCCCTTTGCTAATGAGCAGCAAGAGGATTTTCATTTTTTCAGTTCCTCTCCAGCCAGCCGGCCACAGTGATATAATGATTCACACCTAGAGGTTGTTTTAAAGCCTCAAAGGGAGGCTTTGCTTCACTCAGGAGAGTGCATGATGGTCAGAGCTCTGCTGCCCTATAAGCCCCCATTTCCAGGCCTCGTCTCTCTGGGGAGTCTGGGGGGTCTCCCCAGCCTTGCACTGACCCTCTCACACACACTGGGGCATTTTAATTCAAGGCCTGCCTTAAAATGCAAATAACCCAGGATTATGCAGTGGATTTCTAGGTGGAGAAGCTGTTTTGCACCTAATTTAATTCAAAGATTAGAATAATTTTTATAAGTCTTCATCTGTGACAAAGTCTGCAGACACGTGGGTGGGAGTTTCCCCAACCAACGAAAGGGGCCCGGGCAGGTCTTCCCCTCTGAGCCCTGGGGCTGAGCGCCATGCAGCAGGAAGTACATTATTGCTCTACCCCAAACTGTCTCAGACCTCTATGGGAAACCTGACTGTGAAATAAGACTTCCTGAATTCTGACCCCTGGGTCTCAGGCCACCTACCACGTGCTCTTCTCCAGCAGAGCCCAATTTTGGACAATCTCGTTTAGACAGCAAATGGTGTGTACTTATGCATACTACCGAAAGTGTCCTTTTTGCCGGAGTCATTTATTACTACTTTAGCTAGCCAGCATCTTAGCTAGTGCACTTAAGAAAAAGAGAGAGACTTGATTGACTCTAAACTTTTCAAGAACTCCTCCAGGGCCAGTGGGTAACCTCTGCAAGTGCCCTGAATCCTCTAGATCAATACTCAGGGGGCAGCCAGGAAGGTGAAGCAGAAGAAAGAACAGACAATGGAGAGAAAAGGCCTGGGATGTGGGCGACCGCCCCGCCCCCTGCAACCAGCCCTCTCAGGACCTCTTCTTCCCCCACCCTTTTAAAAAATTTGAAGTAGAGTTGATTTACAACGTTGTGTTAGTTTCAGGTGTACAGCAAAATGATTTAGTTATATATGTGTGTGTGTATATATGTGTGTGTATATATATATATATCAGTTATACATATATGTTCTTTGTCAGATTCTTTTTCTATTATTCAATATTACAAGACATTGAATATAGTTCCCTGTGCTGTACAGTAGGACCCTGTTGTTTATCTATTAGGACCTTTTCTTGTTCTCAGTGAGAAAAGCCTGAATTCAGAGAAACTGAAGTGAAGAAGGCTGGGAGGCTTTTGGAAGACACATATGGTTCTGTTTATTCATTTATCTTTTTTAAAAAATTTATTTATTATTAGTTTTTGGCTGTGCTGGGTCTTCGTTGAGGCACTCGGGATCCTCGTTGCGGCATGTGGGATCTTTTAGTTGCGGCATGCAGATTTCTTAGTTGCAGCACACATGCGGGATCGAACCTGAGCCCCCTGCATTTGGGAGCACGGAGTCTTCCCCACTGGACCACCAAGGAAGTCCTGGTTCTGTTTAGAGTAACGTCAATGTGATACCACCTAAAGGACTCACTTGTTTCTCTGGGTGCTTCCTAGCTCCTTTCATAAAGGTCTGTTCTTTTATTTTTTATTATTATTATCTTTTTGGTCTCACTGTGCGGCATGTAGGATCTTAGTGCCCCGACCAGGGATCAAACCCATGCCCCCTGCAGTGGAAGTGCAGAGTCTTAACCACTGGACCATCAGGGAAGTCCCAGGTCTGTTCTTTTATAATGAACTGTCATGAAAGTTGAAAATAAGGTATCTAACATAAATGTCCAGGGGTTTAAAAGTCATGCTGCAAGAACCCTCACCTCAAAGCCGGGTCTCACAGACCCACCACGGCATGTTTACAGCCACTGGCTTTCCCTCAGATTAGAAACCACCTCGTCTCCCTCAAACCGTGTCCTTTCTGACTCCATGCTATCAGAATTCTTATCAGAAAGAAGAGATAATTTTTGTGAAAGCAGCAGTGTGTTTCAATTTCACAGGAGAGGAAGCACACTGAACATTACCTGAAAGAGACGATCGTCCCCTGAGAATTCTGGAACTAAAACAGGCTGGTCCCTAAGTCCATGGCCAGGTGCCAGGCAGCAGGCCCAGGCCTGGGTGGGTCTCCCTCAAGGAGGAAATGGAATTTTGAAGTCTAAGATGGACAAGTTCTGGAGAAGCCTCCAGAGGCAGTGCTCAGGAGATGACCTCTGGTGGTCTCAGGTTTCCCTCGGCAGGCCTGTCCCCCGATGCCCTGCCACGTCTAGGGCACTGAGTGTGCCTGTGTCTGGCTGCAGATGGCACCAGACACCTTTGTTTGAGAGCCCGGGGCTAGATGCCAGCAGGTCACCCACCCCACCCTCTCGCAGGGTTTTTATTCTGACCTTGGGATAATGTCTCAGTGAGAGAGACAGGCAGGAGGAGGGAAAGCAACTGATAAAAGGCAACATCAAAAGGCCTCAGACCAACTCTAAGAGGCTTTTCTGGAAAAGCCCAGGAGATGAAAGCCAAGCTTGTTCAAAAAGTCAGAGATGTGGACGATGAGGCAGTGATGGGAAACTGCATTTGTAGATGCAAGCAGGCCCCTAGTGACTCTGCTTGGCAGCGGGCAGGCAGGCAGGAGACTCTGCAGTGTTCCAGCTGTGGCTGAGCTCTGCCCTGGGGCACGGGGAGATGCACCTGTCTGCTGGTGAGGCCCCCTCTAGGGACCAGGAAATGGCCCCTGCAATCTCATGAACAGCCACGTGCCAAAGGATTATTCATTGGTTATTAAAATTCACTTATTTTGCTTTCTTGTATTACAAAGATCACATGTCAAGTTGTAAAAAGCACTTTATGACACGTCTTGGAGCTCTTTAATGGCACATATACAGATCTACTCTCTCCTTTTAATCAGCTGCGGCTTCACTGGACTCAGGGTCTCTCAACCTCGGCACCGCTGACACTGACCAGGAGGACGCACTGTCATGGGGGGCTGCCCTGCAGGATGCCTAGCTGCCACCCGGTCTCTTGTTTCACATGTGGATTTCCTTTCTGTCGCACTGGCCCTCCTTGACTTGATGCTCCACAAAGGACAGCCCTTCGTGAGCACTTACTATACCCAAGCCCAGGGCTAAGTGCTCTACAATTTTTAACCAAGTTCATCCTCACAACAGTCCTAGAAGGTAAATACTACTGTCATCATTTTACAAGGAAAATGAGGCACAGAGAGGTTAAGTGACTTGCTGAAAGTCACACAGCAGGGAAGTAGAGCCAGCTGGGCCCCCGGCATGCGACTGCATGTCCTTGTTCCCCACCATGATGCTGCCCTGCCTACAGGACCTGCTTATTTCTCTCCAGGACCGTTTCCTGGCTCTTGCCTCTGTTTCCAGCCAAGGGCTTGAACTCTCTGTCCAGTTCCCACTAGGGGCGAGCACGGAACAGCCTGTGGGACCCCGGATAAAAGAAGGGAATCCTACCCTGATTCAGAGTCCCACACACTCGGAGGCAGGGCTCTGGGGCTCCAACTCAGAAAGGTAGGCCCGTTAAAAATGGCGGTCATGTCAAGTGTCCTGCTCAGACAATAGGGTTACTCTAATTACATAATCAATACTTATTCAGTATAGAAAATTAATTCATACCGGTGTCTATTTAAGAAAACAAAAATCACCCATAATCCCACTTCTCAGAGATAACCACCACCCCTGGTATTTTGGGGTATTTCTTTCCACATATGGATGTTATGAGCACATATGTATTATTTTTCCTTTCTGAAGATTGGATTACATGCTGTATACAGTTTTATACTCTGCTTTTTAAAAAGATTAATTATTTTATCATTTGTAGTCTCTCCTCACTCGGTTATTCTGCTTTAGAGCCCCAGCAAGCTGTGTATTTCACCTGCTTATTTTTGTTGTCACCCCCCAAACATAAGCCCCCTGATGATGGGGGCTTTGATCTGTTTTGCTCACTGTTGTTGCCCCAGAGCCAGGAACCCTGAATGGTGCGTGGGTTCTCCATAGTTATTTGTGGCTGGAATGAATGAATACCGTTTACGGTGCACCCCTGAGGCCTTCCACGTTCCAGGCACTGGGCAGTGCCACGCTCCTGCTCCCTCGTGCTGAGAGGGGAATAGAGAAAGGAAAAAGCATCGCCCTGGACAGGCCCTACCTTTTACGTGCGGGAGGAGACCAGTACGTTTGCGGTTCTCCTGTGCATCTGAAACAACTGCGAGCTTTAACCCCAGAAGCAAGGGGTCACCAGGGAAGCTGTGCAAAATACACACGCACACGTTCAGGTGTGGATCAGGCCAGAGTGACGCTTTGACAAGCTGGCCACCCCAGCCGAGGCCACCGCTGGCCAGTGCGTTCCTCATTGGAGATGGGTCAGCTGTGGGCACACAGGCAGGGCCCAGAGCAAATTCCCTGCTGTACCCCCAGGGCCCAGCACAGAGGAGACCTTCAGTGATGTGTGCAGAACTGCATTTGGGGTGAAACTGGATTCTCACCAGGACCCCGCAGTAAACATGGCCTGTGGGTGGACTGCAGCCTCTTCTCCGCAATCATGTCCCCTTGGCTCTCAGGTTACAGGAGGCAGCACTGGACACACGGGTTTGCTTTGGGGGCACAAGCAGGAGGGGGGCTGCCTTAGCAGGGGCCACCACAACAAGCAGATGGAGTGCCCAGCAATTGAGACACACCCTGAAATATTTATGGATGAGCCAAAACGTAGTATAGGAGCTGCTTCACAATAATATGGGAGCAAGTGGGCATGAGAGGTCTTTGGGGGATGATGGAAATGTTCTAAAATTGGATTACGGTGATGGCTGCACAACCCTGTCAGTTTACTCAAAATCACTTAATAGTATGCTTAAAACGAGTAGCTTTTACAATATGTACATTATGCCTCAATAAAGCTGTTAAAAATAATATGGGAAGAGTAAGGGGATGAGGATGTATTTCAAGGAGGACTGGGCATGAATTGGTGACTGTTACAGCAGGTGATGAAGGTGACAGTACACCCTCTAAGGATGCGATGAGGATTAACTTCAGTTAACACATGGGAAGTCCTGGTGCTTCACCCCAAATAAGTATGCAACGAACCGTGAAATAACATTAACAGTGAACTAACATGTGAGGGTTAATACTGAGCATGGGGGACCTCCCTGGTGGCGCAGTGGTTAAGAATCCGCCTGCCAATGCAGGGGACATGGGTTCGAGCCCTGGTCCGGGAAGATTCCACATGCCGCAGAGCAACTAAGCCCGTGCACCACAACTACTGAGCCTGTGAGCCACAACTACTGAGCCCGCGTGCCACAACTACTGAAGCCCGTGCGCCTAGAGCCCGTGCTCCGCAACAAGAGAAGCCACCACAATAAGAAGCCCACGCACCGCAACGAAGACCCAATGTAGCCAAAAATAAATTAATTAATTTAAAAAAAAAACTGAGCATGGGCTTGGGAGGCACTGCTGGGCTCAACACCAAATTGTCAAATATCTTTAAAAAATGCATATCCTTTGACCCAGTAATGCCATCTCTAGTAAATTATCCTACTGAAACAGTGGTGGGGTTTTCTTTCCCTGGTTCTTTTGTTTGGCCTCTAGTCTTGCAGAATCTTAGTTCCCCAACCAGGGACTGAACCCGGGCCTTGGCAGTGGAAGCGCTGAGTCCTAACCATTGGACTGCCAGGGAATTCCCCAGTGGTGGGTTTTCAATTGAGGGAACACAATATTAATTTACAGGAGAAAACATAGAAAATACATTAAATGCTCTTTTTTAACATTCTAAGATCGAGATAAAATCAGATGATAAGACCCCTGTGTACAGCCAGGGTCTGACTCAGAGTAGGAGCTAGTGTTTCTCAGAGGTTCCCTGATGAATAATAAAAATAAAATAAAAGAGGCTGACTGCCAAGAATCTTCTCCAGGACCAGGGGGAGCAGGGGCAGGGTCCACAGCCCTTGCTGGGACATGAGCTTTTTACAAAGTGCTGAAATAATGATGATTATTCTCACGAATGGCTACTACCCATTAGGTACCTCCCATGTGCCCGGCACAGGGTTGTGCTATTATGACTCCCCTTCTACAGATGAGGAAACAGATGTGGAGAGGTGCCTGCCCCAGGCCATAGAGCTATTTGCACAGAGATGGGATTCAGTCTTTTCCATCTGGTTCCCAAATGCGGTTCTTAACCACAGTACCCTGCTTCCTGCCTCTTTTATGTGTTTTTTTTTTTCCCAAGCTGTGGGACTGGGCAGATGACTTCATCAGCAAAGCTTTAACTGTAAAGCTTTCCCTGAGGACTCAATGGGCTGGGGTAGAAGACGGGACGGGACCGGACCGGGCTGCACAAGAAGCTTAAACTCTCTGCAACCAGATATTCTGATTCCCTCGGCCTCAGCAGTGCAGGGTAAAAGGAACATCCGACCCCCCGTTAGCACACTGTGGCTGACTGTGTTTTCCAAAAACGGCCACAGCAACGTTTCCAGGCTGCTGTGCTCTTCCAGAGCCTTGCTGCTCCCCACCAAGAAGCAGAATCCATCCGCTCCCCTTGAATCTGGGCAGCCTTGGCACTGCCTGGAATGTGGTGGGATTGACATGGCAGGCCTCCCACGGCTGGGTTAGGGGCCCCGACATAGCTTCCCTGTGACCCCCCCCATCTGCAGACGCACCCCTGGAACTCTCCCACCAGCGGTCACTTGGTGAGGCCACGTGGGCGTCTGGCCAAAACCCCAGCTGAGAGCTGGTCACCAGCCAGTATCAACCACCACACGTGAGAAAGCTAGTCTTCAATCATTCCGGCCCCAGCTCTCGAGGTCTCCCAGATGCAGCCCAGTCATCCTGGAGCAAAGACAAGCCCTGTTCACTGCATCCTGCCCAAGCTCCTGACCCACAGACTCTGTGAGCGTAATAAGTGGCTGTTTTACAGCTACTAACCTTGGGCGTGATTTGCTGTGCAAGCACAGTAGCTGGAGCAGGCGCTTAAACAAAAAAAAAGGTTCCGCTTGGCCTGTTCTGAAAGTATGCATTGTTCTGGGTTTCGTGTTTTGATTCTTTGCAAGGGGAAGTTGAGGTCCGCTCAGGGGGCAGTGGTGGGCCCAGGTGAGAGATCACATCTGCGTCTCGCACCTGGCACTCTGGCTTAGACACGTCCCCTCTGCGGAGATGCTCTTGGGGCAGCTCAGCTGGAAGGCAGCTGTCGCCTCTGAGAACCTTGTCGCTGACTATTACATAATGAAGCCGCTGTAAAGGGGACGGCGGCGGATGGCTCGATAGATCCCCACCTCCGTCCCACATCGCATCCGAGAGGATGCTTGTCCTGGATCGTCCTCGACGAGAGGCTCTGATGGGGCAAAAACTGCTGGGCCTGGAGGCTCCGGGTTCGATTGAGAAAAATGAAAAATGCCAGTGACGGTCAGAGGCTACATCCTCGAGCTCTCGGTCTGGGCTTCCCTGCAGCCGTGGCAACTAAGAGGGAAAAGCAGGAGCCCAGGACGGCTGCCTTAGCATCCTCTCGGCCCACCCCGAGTGGCTCAGCTGGTGAGAACCACTTATTTACGCTTCCTGGTAAGATTTCACTTGAAAAGAAGATCCTCCTACCAGATACATCTACGTATTGATTTTCTTTAAATTCAGGGCGGCAACTGTCTACACAGTGCTGAGCACAGGCAGGTCCTTGAGTCTGGGGAGCGGGTACTGCCCACCATGAGCTCTACGACAACGCCACCTCCCACCATGTCACAAGACTCAAGCTGCTAGGCTGCTGCTCCCAGAGGGTGACAGACACGTGGATAGTGCTGAACCCAGTTACTCCAGCTGAACCCAGCTCAGATCAGCCTAGAAGCTAACCTCGAGACATGGAAGCCAGCCCGGGTCATGATTAGCAGGGTCAACCCCAGCTGACCTCCGCCATGTGAGCAACAAACACTCATTGTTGATGCCACCAAGATTTTACGACTGTTTGTCATGCAGCAAAAGCTAACCGATGCATCTGTTTTCAGAATTTCCCTGGTTTCCCATTCAGGCAACCCCAGTTTTTAAAGTGAAAATAAGAATAAATTATTTATTCAGTGATTATTTATTGAGTCCTAACCATGTTCCCAGCCCTGCTGAGGGACACAAGGCCACATTGGTTTCCACTTTGCCAAAGACAATCCTACGGAAACCTTGATGCAGAAGAAAGGGTTATGCCACTCAGTACTTTGGCCAGATCCTGGGGAAGTAAATATTTGAAGAAGCTGTGCGGCCGGCCCCAGCAGGAGGCCTGGTATCCAGCCCTGGGCATGTGCCAGAAGTAAGCACCTGCTGAATTTGAGAATGTGGGTGTGGGATACCTTGATTAAAAACCCAGGCAGCATGATGCCAAACCAGTGCCAGCCTGGGGGAAAAAGAAATTAGTCTGGGATAAAAAATGACAAAGCAAATACCTAAGAACCATTAAAGGATTGTAAGCATGTGTCACTGATGGAAAACCACAGTGGTTAAGGATGCATGACTGTCGTCTGGTATCCTGTGAGGAGTGGAGAAGGAAGCCTGAGTGTTGGCCAAAGGCCACCTCCAATCAGAATGAGTGAGGCTGAAGGGGAACAGTAAAGCACAGCCAGCAACCATGATAGGTCAAATAGTCACTTAACAAACACAATTACTAATGGGCCAGTTAACCTCGCTGGGCCTCAGTTTCCTCATCTTTAAAATGGGGATAGGGCTTCCCTGGTGGTGCAGTGGTTAAGAATCCGCCTGCCAATGCAGGGGACACGGGTTCGAGCCCTGGTCCGGGAAGATCCCACATGCCGCGGAGCGACTAAGCCTGTGCGCCGTGACTACTGAGCCTGCACTCTAGAGCCCACAAGCCACAACTACTGAGTCCACGTGCCACAACTACTGAAGCTTGTGCGCCTAGAGCCCTGCTCTGCAACAAGCCACCGCGGTGAGAAGCCTGCACACCGCAACAAAGAGTAGCCCCTGCTCGCCCCAACCAGAGAAAGCCTGCGTGCAGCAATGAAGACCCAACGCAGCCAAAAATTAATTAATTAATTAATTTTAAAAAAAGTCCTTGCAGAGGTATTTTGGGAAGAGTAAACAGGATGATGTTTGAGAAGCTCTTAGCACAGAGCAGCACTTAAATGGTGGTTCATTGAAGTGCAGCGAGTTGTCACCGGGAGATGAGCACAACGTAGGACAGCTTAGACACCCGTGCTGCCCAAAGGGCGAGGAGCCTCAGACCCGGACACAGGTACCTAAAAAGAAAACAGGGGACGAATGCCATCAGGGAGGTACCACCTGTGAGGAAAGATGCTGGAGGAGAGGAAGGCCAGGCACGTCCTCTGTGAAGAGCGGGTGTGGCCCAGTGTGGACCCACAGGAGGCAGGATCTGAACACACAGGGAAGGGAAAAGGAGGCTTCCAGCTGAGGGAACCCGGTGGGAAGGCGTGGGGTGGAAAAGCACGGGGCGTATCTGGGGACAGGTGAGTTGTTCTCCATTGCAGGCAAACCGCACATGTGCGTGACGGGAACAAAGCTGGCAGGGGCGGGGGGGCGTCCGAGTCCAGGCTGAGGAAGTAGACATTCCGGGCAGGCAACGGGGAGCCAGTGAAGGTTACCGAGCAGGGAAGAACCACAACAGAACTGCAGGCTTGGAAAACGAATCTAGTGGAGATGGGGGAGAAGGAGCGCGTGGTCAGTTAGGAGGAGGCTGTGCCCATCCTTGCAGGGGGACGAGGAGCAGAATCAGAGATACAGCCAGAGGAACGGGCGGAGAAGGTGGGTGGGAGGAGGGCGGCAGGTGGCACAGATGCCCCGGGGACCCTTGGGGGTGACGTGGGGAGCAGCCCCCGCATCACAGCAGGCGGAGGCCGACAGGAAGCTCCCCCTGCGAGCCCGTCCGGGAGGCGGCTGTCTCAGACTGCTGACCACAGGCTCCACATGAGCTGGCTGTGCCATCTGTCCAGACCTTGGCACAGACAAAGCCACTCATGAAAGAAAAATGCACCAGGCCTCCCCCTCCTGCGGGCCACCAGTGCCCCCTCTCCTGCCCTCTGGCCCAATTCTAGAGAACAACTCCCCAGAGAGGACAAGACCACGGGGGCTGGCACGGACACCTCGCCCATGTCTTCTTCCCTCTCCAGCCACCATGTCCTCGGTTCAAAGGCACAGTTACTGTGACCTGCGCCCCCAGCTTCAGTGACATCACTCCCAAAAGCAGGCCCTTCTCTGATGCCTCGCTCTCCTTTACTCTCTCACTTTCGAGTCACCTGTGTGCCAGGTGAAAACAAAGACTTTCCTTCAGAAAGTTCCCCACCCCCTTGACCTTCACTTACAAAATAACCGGTAAGGCTGGAACCTGGCCCCTCCCTACACTTCCCCTCACCAGGCCTGCAGGGTTACCCTGAGCCTCCTGGCTGCTGTAAAAGCTGCCTGGTGGTAAGACGCAGGGCCTTTCGGTCCCCACGGAGCAGCCCTGCCTCTGCCCTGGTCTAGATGCCTGTGGAGGAAGCAGGAAGGACAGAGGCATGAACAAAAAGTTCATCATAAACAAAGCCCCCTCTCGTGCACCTGCTAAGAGGGAACCAGACCACTCAGATAAATGCAGCACAAATACACTGTCCCCAGGGCTGCGCTGGGGCCGGGCACAGAGCAGGACCTCAGTAAGGTGAGACAAATCACCTTGGATCTGGACTCAAATGCTTCTTTTTACATCCTGTTTCTGAACTGAGTTTCACTACGTTATGCTGTTCTAACACGTGGGCAGAAGTGAGACACAGGTAAAGCCCAAAAGAGCAGCAACCACAGGAAGAGAAATGAGAGCCAAGGATTCAGAACAACCCACGCTGGCTTATCAGTACGTGAATGTCTCAAAGAGAAGGTCTGGAAGTGGGCTGGGTCATTAGCAAGCTGCTGGATCAACTGTTTCCAGGCTATCAAAACCCTCAACAAAATATTGGCATATTGAATCCAACAATCTATAAAAAAACATAAATGCTCAAGAATTAACTAAAGTTTGTCCCAGGAATGCATGGCTGGTTCAACATTTGAAAATCAATGTATGCACCGTATTAACAGACCGAAGAAGAAAACCCAAATACTCATATCAACTGATACAGAAAAATTCAATATCCATTTATGATAAAAGCTTTCAGCAAACTAGGATAGCAGGGAACTTCCTTAACCTGATAAAAGGCATCTACAAAATAATCTAAAGCTAACAATGTACTTAGTGATGAGAGACTGCATGTATCCCCCTAAGATAGGGAACAAGGATGTCCTCTCTCACCACGCTTATTCAACATATTTCCGAAGGTTGCAGTAAGAAAAGGAAACAAAAGGCATGTAGATTGAAAAGGAAGAAACAAAACGTCTTTATTTGTAAACAACATGATTATTTATGTAGAAAATCCCAACAGAATCTACAGAAGAAGATCCTAGAACTAATAAATGGGTTTAGCAATGTCACAGGTTTCAAGATCAATACCACAATCAACTGAACCTGTAGATCTAACTGCCAACTGGTAGGAAATACTGGGGACTGAAGAACTTGTTAAGGACACCACAGGGATGCACTCAGACGCATCTACTCAATGGGAGTGAACCACAGGAATGAATGAACAGCTTTATTCAAGAAATAAATTGTAATGAAAAAGAAGGAAGAGGAGGAAGCCATAGATTAAAAGAGACTTGAGAGACAGACACATGAACAAAGTACAATGTGTGGTTTTTATCTGGATCCTGATTTGAACAAACAAACTGTTTAGACACACACACACACATAACTGGGGAAACCTGAACAGACTGGATATTTGATATTGCTTGTCTTTTAAGCTGTGACAATAGTAATATAACAATATAATATAATATAATAATAGTGGTCACTATTAAAAAGTATACATACTGAAATATGGAATCTAGGATTTGCTTCTAAACAATCCATGGGGTAGATGGGAGACAGACATGAAACAAGACTGACCATGTGTTGATAATTGTTTTAGTTGGGTGATGGATGCAGGGTCATTATAATATTCTCAATATTTTTATGTTGAAAATTCCCCATTATAAAAACTTTAAAAAGCAACGTACAGAGAACTGTGAGTAGACCCGAACCATGGAAATAATGTTGCAACCAGGGAAGGGTGGCAGCTGAACAGAGGTGTCAAGAAACTTTTTCCCAGTTTATCCTTTTTAGACTTTCAATGCAAGACCCAGATGAAACAGGTAAATTAACACCTTCACTGCTTGATTAATTCCTCCAGCAATTTTGCTGAGGCAGTTGACAATGATGGGGAAGCTGTCAAAGCCTAACAGAACCATGACGAACTGATTTCTATGGCTAACAGCGCTTCCATACCTCACCACTACCAAAAGGCCCATTCTGTGAACCAATCAAGAAATTTTCCAAACTCTACGCCTTTGCACAGGCCGTTCCCTCCTCCAGAACGCTCTTCCCGCCTTTTCCTCCTGCCTCACCATCATCCCACGCTCAGGTCTCAGCCTGGAGGCGCCTTTCCCGGGAAGGTCTGAGCACAGGCTGGGAGGACCCAGAGCACCCTCTGCCTCCTCCCGCAAAACCCTCGGCCCCTATGCTAATCACACTTCACGGATTCAAAGACGCCCCGTCTTTTCACACCATCCCTTGCCTCCAGCCGGAGGTGGAGCTACACCTGCTGCTGGCCAGACCAGACAGCACCTGTGGAGCAGTTACCATTGCCTGCCATGTGCCCGCATCAAAACTTGCGAATGGGTGCCAGCACATGGAAGAAAATCCCAGAGGCCAGAGCGGAGCACTCTTCGAAGCCCTGGGAACCAGAGGTTGTGGGGCTGAGATGGCGAGATGGTGAAACAGGCACATTTAGCATCATTTCTAGAAGCAGGAGTCAAAAGCCAGCTTACGAGCCCAGCACCAGTAGCTTTTAGTTCTTTCATGGATTCCTCTAAAGAATGCTGCACTGCTCACACTTTGGATGGCACAGAGGACCAGAGTATGCAAAGATACTTTAAAAAGGATTTCTTTAAAAAGAGTCCTTAAAAAAAAAAAAGAAATTTAGAAGAGGGCCACTTTAGGAATATCTTAACCAATTTATTTTCCTTCATCAATTTTCCTTTTTATGTATTCACAAGAATATATAAAATCTCCATTTAGTTAAGTCTAAAGGAACTCTTTCAAGGAGCATAAAATAAAATTTCTAAATGTTAAGAGATTTGCGTCCTCTTAGAGTTAACATTGGCTTCCTTTCCTAGCAGTGCCTAAAACAATGGGGCCTTGGAGGTGATGAAATACAACACCTGTATAGTGTCCAGATCTTCTGCCCAAGGGGAAAGGTCTGATCAGCCTTGTTCACTGCTGTCCCTCCAACATCTGGCACAGGGCTGGCACAGAGGAAGCATCAAATAAATATCTGATGCAGTGACCTGAAGCAGAGCCTCTGCCAGACAAAGAGCCACGACTAGAACCACACAAAGGTTTATCACTCGAGCCAGAACTAGAAATCCGAAAGTGAGCTGGCTGCGTCAGGTCTTCTATTCTCTCAGCCTTTAATCCACTACAGCGATGCCGTTGTTCAGTGTTTGCTGGTGTTGCTTTAAATTAGGAGCCCCGTCCTGACAGCCTGACAAACCGGCAGACACTTCTCTCATCCCTCGGCTCACCTCTGCTTGCTTTGGCGTCAGAACCCCTGTTTTGAGTGTGTAAGTCAGTGGAAAGCTGTTGACCCAACTAAATAAAATCGGGCATCCAGCCTCTCCCCGCTGGCTCCTGCCTCCTGGCCTGCAGGCCTGAAGCGACTGCCCCGGGCCCTTCCACAGCTGGGCCACTCCCCTCTCCCTCATTATCCCTATTAATGATCATGATTAATAATTATCATTACTGGGTCTTCTGAGGAGGCCCACGTCTCTCAAGCACTTCACCCAAGCTGACTTTTCTGAAAGGAGTGCTGTTACCAGAGGCTTTGGCAAAGAAAATCTTCTTTCATTTCATTCAAAAAAACAAAAAAAGATTCTGCACGGACATAGAGAACAGACTGGTGGTTGCCAAGGGGGAGGGGGTCGGGGGAAGGATGGAGAGGGAGGCTGGGATTAGCAGATGCAAACTATTATATACAGAATGAATAAACAACAAGGTCCTACGGTATAGCACAGGGAACTATATTCAATATCCTGTGATAAACCATAATGGAAAAGAATATTTTTTAAAAAGAATGTATACATACATATATATATATATATATATATATATATATATATATATGTATAATTGAATCATTCTGCTGTATAGCAGTAATTAACACAACACTGTAAATCAACCATACTTCAATAAAAAATAAATTTAAAAAAAAAAGCAAAAACAAACAAACAAAAACGACAACAAGAAAAAAAGATCCTGAGTGCTTTCTAAATTCCAGGCACCCTGTGGTGACCCAGACAGGACAGTCACTGCCCCTGCGCAGTTCAGGTCCTGGTAGAGAAGACCCACCGCCAACAGGTAATGAAGATGTGAGCAAGGGGATTTCAGCTAAAGAGCTGCTGGGAAGAAAGCAGAACTGGGCAACAGAACAGGGTGATGGGGGTGGCTGGGTGGAGTTGTGGGGGACTACTTTAGATGGGGGGGGTCCTTCAGAGGCAGAACAGGGGGAAGCAGGCCGTCTCTAGACCTGGGATTGTTTCTGTTTCCTTATATTTAAATAGGAAAAAAAGGGGAAAACCACACGGTCCAGCGGTTAGGACTCAGTGCTGTCACTGCCGAGGGCCCAGGTTTGATCTCTGGTCGGGGAACAAAGATCCTGTAAGCTGCGTGGTGCAGCCCAATAAAACAAAACTAAACCATAAATATGAAAAATGGGGCCTTGGAGTCCTCTGCACACAGCTGACAGAAAAAAGAGTAGAGAATCCTGCCTCTTAAAAGCCTCAAACAGGAAGCGACAAATAACACTTCTACGCTCATTCCATGGGTGAGAACTAGCTGCGCGGCTGCACAGCTGTGGACCAGAAACAAGCCTGCACCCTGAGAGAGGGAGCCCCGGGTTTTGGTCAACAGCTAAATACTTCAGCTGAACTCTGTATCTGATGGCATAAATTACTGTGAATTCGGGTGCATGGCAAAAAAAAAAGAAAGGAAAATAATAGTAACTAAATGATACAGGCTGTTGTGAGGAATCCCCCAAGCAATTTTAGCCATTGTCCCAAGGATATCACCTTTTTTTTTCTTTTTGGCCGAGCCATGAGGCATGCAGGATCTTAGTTCCCCAACCAGGGATCGAACCTGTGCCCCCTGCAGTGGAAGCGTGGAGTCTTAACCACTAGACCGCCAGGGAAGTCCCCTAAGGATGTTACCTTTGAGCTAAGCCATTTTTGTTTTTTGTTTTTATTAACAGGACATGCAGTTAAGCTCAACTTGAACTATTACCTCCAGATAGGAAGTCTGCAAAAGGGACTTTTGTGAAAACAAAAGCACTAAAAGGGAGATAAGTCACCATGATCCAAACACTTTTCTTTCCTTTCTTTCTCTTTTGCCTCTGTTGTAGCCACAAAACATGGAGAATCAGAGGGTCCCTCCAAACCAACTTCAATATCCAATGATGGGGCTGCTCTGTCCTGGACTCTTCACAAATGTCAAAGTCACAAAAGATAAGACAGACCGTTCCAGGTTGAAGAGATTACAGAGACACAACCACTGAAGGCAACACTAGACCAGAAAAAGGACGTTAGTGGGTCAACTGGTGAAACCCGAATAAGGCTGATAGATTAGACACGACAGCACTGGTGTCACTGATCTCCTGATGGAGGGAGCCATACTGCAGTTTGTAAGAGAAGGTCCTTAGGAAATGCTCACTGAAGCACTGGGGACAAAAGCACATCATGTCTGTAACTTACTCTCAAATGGTCCAGAGAAAAAAAATAACATGTATATAAATAAAACATGATTAAACAAATGTGGCAAAATGTTAACAACCGGAGAACCTGAGGGAAGGGTATGTGGGGAGTTCTTTGTGCTGTTCCTGCAAAGTTTCTGTATATCTGGAATTATTTATAAATAAAAAGTTACAAAAGTATATATAGTTTAGAGACAAATCATTGGGCACTTCTACAAACATTTAAAACAGCAACTATTTCACAAGCAGTAAATTAAGCAGGGTTCACTCGACCATTTTAAGACGTATTTGAGCTGCAGTCTCTTATCTGTAAAGATTCTACTAGAATGCGGTAAAATTTATTTGGCATTCTAACAGTTTGGGGGAATTGGGGACACTTCATTTACTGTCTGTGGAAGGCCAGACAGCACATCTCTGGAACCCACTTTTCATCTTTTGCCTCCACCCTGCCATCTGAGAATGACTCTGATGCTCTCTTCAAGTCTGCTCTGTCTTTATGGTTCTGCTTTTCTCAGCAAAAATTCAAGGACTGCTTCTCTCTCTGAAGAACCTATTAAGGAAAAAAATGTGCTAAAATAAAGAAGATGGAGGTGTAACTGCCAGCCAGAGTGGCGGAGGGTGGCCATCACCTCTCCAAAACTGCATGCCTGGAAATAAGCAAAGCGCTTCTAAAAGGACAAACTAGGGACTTCCCTGGTGGTTCAGCGGCTAAGGCTCCGCGCTCCCAATGCAGGGGGCCTGAGTTCGATCCCTGGTCGGGGAACTAGATCCCACATGCATGCCGCAACTAAAGATCCTGCGTGCTGTAACTAAGACCTGGCGCAGCCAAATAAATAAATATTAAAAATAAATAAATTAATCAATTAAAAGGACAAACTATGAAAAGTCTGCCCACAACGGACAGTCTTTAATTGGTTGTATTAGTGTCCTGTGGCTGCTGTTACAAGTTACCACAAAATTGGTGGCTTAGAACAACAGAAATTTATTCTTTCACAGTTCCGGAGACCGGAAGTCCAAAATCAATATCACTGGGCTGCAGTCAAGGAGTTGGCGGGGCTGAGCTCTCTCTGGAGACTTCAGGAGGGTGTGCTCCTTACTTCTCCCAGCTTCCATGGCTGCTCTGGCCATCCTGGCTCATGGCTGCATCACTCAAGCTCTGCCCCATCTTCACATCACCATCGCCTTCCCCACAACCCTGCTGTTGAGTCTCTTATAAAAACACTTGTCGTGGGATGTAGGCCCACCCAGAAAATCCAGATAATCATTTAAAGACCCTTAACATGATTAAATCTGGAAAGACCCTTGTTCCAAATAAGGTAACATTCACAGGTCCCTGGGTTTAGGACGGAGATATAAATTTGAGGTGAGGGGGACCAGATGACCCACTACATCTGGAAATCAATTTTTTATCCCTAAATGACACTAAGACAATTTATATGTTGAAATGGTGATCACAGTGCTAAATATAGGCATATCTTGTTTTATTGCATTTTGCTTTATTGCATTTTTTACAATAGCACTGGCGTCACTGATCTCCTGGAGTATCTATTGGTGCCTGTTTTCCAACAGCATTTGCTCACGTCATGTCTGTGTCACACTTTGGTAATCCTTGAAGTATTTCAAATTTTTCATTATTATTATATTTGTTATAGTGATCTGTGATCAGTGATCAGTGATATTACTATTGTAATTCTTTCAGGGCACCACAAACCATGCCCATGAAAGACGGTGAGCTTGGGACTTCCCTGGTGGCGCAGTGCTTAAGAATCCGCCTGCCAATGCAGGGGACACGGATTCAAGCCCCGGTCCGGGAAGATCCCACATGCCGCGGAGCAACGGAGCCTGTGCGCCACAACTACTGAGCCCGCGCGCCACAACTACCGAAGCCCGTTAACCTAGAGCCCGTACCCTGCAACAAGAGAAGCCGCCACAATGAGAAGCCTGCGCACCGCAACGAAGAGTAGCCCCCGCTCGCCACAACTAGAGAAAGCCCGCACGCAGTAACGAAGACCCAACGCAGCCAAAAAGAGATAAATACAAAAAAAAAAAAAAGATGGTGAGCTTAACCAGTAAGTGTTGTGGAGTTTTGTTTGTTTGTTTGTTGGGGTTTTTTTTGGCTGCACCCCACGGCATGTGGGATTTTAGTTTCCCGACCAGGATCGACCCCACGCCCCCTGCAGTGGAAACATGGAGTCTTAACCACTGGACCACCAGGGAAGTCCCTGTTGTGTGTGTTCTGACTGCTCCACTGACCAGCTGTTCCCCATCTCTCTCCCTCTTCTCTAGTGTCCCTATTCTCTGAGACACAACAATATTGAAATTAGGCCAATTAATAACCCTACAACGACCTCTAAGTGTTCAAGTGAAAGGAAGAGTCATATGTCTCTCAGTTTAAATCAAAAGCTAGAAATGATTAAACTTAGTGAAAAAGGCATGTCAAAAGCCCAAACAGGCTGAAAGCTCAGCCTCTTGGGCCAAACAGCCAAGCTGTGAATGCAAAGGAAAAGTTCTTGGAGGAAAGTAAAAGTGCTCCTCCAGCGAATACACGAATGATAAGAAAGCAAAACAGACTTAATGCTGATATACAGAAAGTTTTAGGGGCCTGGTTAGAAGATCCAACCAGCCACAACATTCCCTTAAGTCAAAACCTAATCCAGATCCAGGTCCTAACTCTCTTCAATTCTATGAAGGCTGAGTGAGATGAGGAAGATGCAGAAGAAAAGTCTGAAACAAGCAGAGGTTGGTTCATGAGGTGTAAGGAAAGAAGTGTCTCCATAACATAAAAGTGCAAGGTGAAGCAGCAAGTGCTGATGTAGAAGCTGCAGCAAGTTATCTAGAAGATCTAACTAAGATAATTCACGAAGGTGGCTACGCTAAACCACAGATTTTCCATGTAGACAAAACAACCTTCTATTGGAAGAAGATGCCATCCAGGACTTTCATAGCTAGAGAGAAGTCAATGCCTGGCTTCAAAGCCTCAAAGGACAGGCTGATTTTCTTGTTTGGGGCTATTGCAACATTAAATTGAAGCCAGTACTCACTTATCATTCCGAAAATCCTGGGCCCTTAAGAATTATGCTAAATCTACCCTGCCTATGCTCTCTAAATGGAACAACAAAGCCTGGATGACAGCACATCTGTTTACAACATGGTTTACTGAACACGTTAAGCCCACTGGTAAGACCTATTGCTCAGAAAAAAAGATTCCTTTCAAAATATGACCACTCGTTGACAAGGCACGTGGTCGCCCAACTTCTCTGACGGAGATGTACAAAGTGAATGTTGTTTTTAAGCCTGCTAACACAACATTCTGCAGCCCATGGATCAAGGAGTCATTTTGACTTTCAAGTCTTACTATTTAAGAAATACATTTTGTTAAGACTATAAAGCTGCCATAGATAGGAATTCCTCTGATGGATCTGGGCAAAGTCAACTGAAAACCTCTGGAAAGGATTCACCATTCTAGCTGCCATGAAGGACATTCATGATTCATGGGAGGAGGTCAAAATAGCAACATTAAAAAAAAAAAAAAGGCAACATTAACAGGAGTTTGAAAGAAGTTGATTCCAGCCCTCATGGATGACCTTGAGGGGTTCAAGACTTCAGTGGAGGAAGTCACTGCAGATGTGGTGGAAACAGCAAGAGAACTAGAATTAGACGTGAAGCCTGAAGATGGGACTGAATTGCTGCATCTCCTGATAAAACTAGAACAGAACAGAGGTCACTTCTTATGGATGAGCAAAAAAGCGGTTTCTTAAGATGGAATCTGCTCCTGGTGAAGATGCTATAAAGCGTGTTGAAATGACAACAGAGGATTTAGAATATTACAAAAACTTGGTTGATAAAGCAGCAGCAGGGTTTGAGAGGATTGACTCCAATTTTGAAAGAAGTTCTCCACTGGGTCAAATGCTATCAAACAGCACTGCAGGCCGCAGAGAAATCATCTGTGAAAGGAAGAGTCAATCTATGCGGCAAACTTCAGTTGTCCTATTTTAAGAAATTGCCACAGCAGCCCCGATCTTCAGCATCCATCACCCTGATCAGTCAGCAGCCATCAAACACCAAGGCCAGACCCTCCACCAGCCAAAAGATTATGACTCGCTAACGGCTAGAGGACCATCTCTGTGGTGCACCTCACTCTCCAGAGCTCCCCGCAAGATCAGGCTGAGGCGAGACTTCTCAAACCCATCTGTCTAGTCCTCCTCTTGCCCTTGACTGCTGCCCTCACTCAAGAACCAGTTGCACAAGAATCCCCATCTCTAGCTCTGCCTTTAGGGAAGCTGACTTCAACACTCCCTGTGATGGATGTTGGGAAATTCTAAGAAAAATGCTGGTCACGCAGGTCTTCTTGTTCCCTAGACTTTTCTGATTCTTAACATCTTAAATAAAGTTAAGTGGGAGTCTAGAGCAGTGGAACTCTGAACCCTGAACACGAAGTAGAGTCTCTCAATGGCAATGAATGTGGAAGACCCCTGAAACCCTCTGGGAGAAGATCACAGGAGATGTGTGAGTATCTAAATTACAGGACAGATGAAAAAATTTCCAAGAGCAGGCAACATTTGGTCCAGGAATTCTACTTTTAGGAGTTTCTCCTTCTGATTACCTTGTACACACACAGAACTATGATATGTACAAGGGTATCCACAACAGCACTATGACATAACAAAAGATGGGAAATAACCTAAATGCCTGTTGAGAGGGGACTGGTTAAATAAATTATGGTAAATCTATTCTCTGGAACACAATGCAGCTGTTAAGGAAAATGAGGAGAATGAGAATACACTGAACACGTACGGAATTATCCCCAAGATGGAAAGAAGATGGACAAACACACACACACACACACACACACACACACATCGAAACATAAAATAACTCCTGAAGGATATACAAGAAACCAGTATCACTGGTAGCCTCCAGGAAGGGAAAGCGAGAATTGGAGGACTTTTTGAACTTTTAAAATCTTGATCATGTGAATGTTATCTGTTCAAAAACACCAAATACAATTTTAACAATTGTACAACCATAATTACTGTTTGCATCAGGATTTTTACTTTTTAGAATGGCTCTGGGAAGTGACCCTGGAGGACAGTGGGACTACTGGGCGATGGGGGCCATTCTTACATGTCTAGTAGCTGCACAGAAGGTATTTAAATTCCCCACACGGTTTCCTCATCTGTAAAGTGGAAATACTGACACCTCTTAGGGATGTTGTAACGAAGAGTGAGTTCTTACATTTAAAGCATTCAGCACAATGCCAAGAGCAAAAACTCAACCAACAGATTTACTCCACAGGAATTCAATGACACGTGACCACAGCCCAGATAAAAACTTGTATAACTGTTACTGTAAAAATGGCCACTGTACCTCCTGTCTCCTGCACGGCTGTTGCCCCATGTTTTCTTGCTAGGGAGCAGCCGTGAGAGCACCAGATTTGATGCAGGAGGCCCGGGCTTCTGTGGGTGTGTGAGATGTCTACTGCTGCATAACAAATTACCCCAAGTTGGTAGCTTAAAACAATATTCATTTATCATCTCACAGTTCCCACCAGTCAGAAGCCCTGGCAAGAGACTTCTGCTCAAGGCTGCAGTGTAGGTGGTGGCCAGACTGGGGTTTCATCTGAGGCTTGGGGTCCTCACCCAAGCTCATATGCTACTGCAGCTATAGGAATGAGGTCCCTGTTTCCTGGCTGGCTGTCAGTAGAGGGTTGCTCTCAGCTTCTAGACAGAACCTATAGATGCTCGCCACGTGGTCCTCTGCCAGGCCCTCCCCCAGCAAGGCAGTTTACTTCTCCAGGGCCAGCCGGAGCATCTCTCCTTTGGGAAGAACCCAGTACAGCAGGTCCCCTATGTACGAACCTTCAAGTTGCGAACTTTCAAAGATGCGAACGTGCGTTCGCAAGTCCAATCACATAAGTTAGTTCACATGTCTGGCGTACACTGTCACGTGCGTGCATCCTCTACAAGTGGTTGTGCTTTTGTGTACTTTACAGTACTGTATAGAGTACAGTAGTACAGTATCTTTAATTCAAGCCCAGGATATCCACAGAGATTCACAATGCAGGAAATGGCAAGGGGATTTTCTTTATTTGAGGAGGCACTGTTAGTTTTTGAAGCACAGGACCTGAACATAGAATGGTACATAAAGGTTGCAGCAGCCATTCAAAACGCAATCCAGTGCTACCGTGTCATCTATGACGAGAAAAAAGGAGCTACTAGCAGTGATAGCTACTACTATCACTGGATCATTTTTCAAGAGGGTAGATAGAATTGAATCCAGCAAGGAACCAAACCTGTGCCATCAACGTCAGGCGTGAGTGAAATTGCAGCTTGCCCTCCGTCTCCTATCGCTGACGATCCTTCAGCTCTACCATCTCCCACCTCCTCTCCCTCCTCCAGTCAGTAACTCTTCTTGCCTGTTCACCTGATGCCAGCCCCTGTATGCCAGCTGTTGTACTGTACTACTGTACTTTTCAAGGTACTGGACTGTAAGATTAAAAATGTTTTATTTTTTGTGTTTGTTTTTTATGTATTATTTGTGTGAAAAGTATTATAAACCTATTACAGTACTGTATAGCCGATTGTGTTAGTTGGGTACCTAGGCTAACTTTGTTGGACTTACAAACAAACTGGACTTACGAACGCACTCTTGGAACGGAATTCATTCATATGTGGGGGACTTAACTGTACCTCTTTTGAGGGCTGTCACCTGATTAGATCAGGCCTACCTGGAGATAATGTCTTTTTGATCAACTCAGAATCATCTGATTTAGAACCTTAATTACATCTGCAGCATCCCTTCACCTTGGCATATGACATAACCATGGGAATGACATCCCATCATCTTTGCTATTTCTTATTGGTTAGAACAAGTCACAGGTCTTGCCCACACTCAAGAGGATGGAATTACATAAGGTTGTGACTCACTGGGGGTCCCCCTAGGGTGTGTCTGCCACAGTGGGCTAGCCTGGGAGCCTGTCTGCCATACACAGACAGACAGCACACCATGGGGGGGGGAAGGGTTGGGCCTTGGCCACACCTAGGCTCAAATGCTGGCTCCAGGATTTAATGGAATTTTGGAAACTTGGGCAAGTTACAAAACCTCTCAGCCTTCATTCAACCAACAGAAGGGGAAAATAAATAACAGAGTCATTAAGGGTTAAACAAAGGGGAACTGCATGTAAAATTGCCTGACATAATAAAGCAGACACCCGAACCTTAGTTCTCCTCTCAGGAGGAACTTAGGACTTAAACACAAAGATGATACTAATTGTTTCCTCTTAAGCCTTCCAACAGCCCAGACAGTAACATGTGAAACGCTTTATAAAATACGACACACACTGTCTGGCCTATACCCCAGTGAGGGGTTTTCCCCACTCTGGCTGAGTTCATCTCTGGCAAAAGGTGAAACTGTCATTAGTACCTGCTGTCACATCTCAGAGCACCTCCTTTTAGCTCTGCTACCGTCTGCCCACCAATGAGGAGCCAAATGGATAAGTTATGGTCCAACCAACTACCACGTGTAGTTATCACAGCATCCTTTTCAAATAAGGTTTAATGACATGGAAAAATTCTCATGGCATATTGATAATGAAAAAAAATAACCCCAAATTGTCTTTTTATGAGCTCAAGATCTGGACTCAAACTGCTTCACTATTTATGGCTTTGTGACTTTGGGCAAGTTACCTAATTTCTGTGTTTCCTCATCTGTAAGGTGCAGATAATGATAGGACCTACCTATCATGAGGATTAAATGAGGTCACACATGTAAAACACCTAGCCCAGTCGCTGTCACCTAACAGGAACTCAATGTGTGATAGATGCTATTATTATTATAATTAGTTAAGTATCACGTTCATCATTTGAGAGGAAAAGTTTAAAAAAGACTTCTTTATAAACAATATTAGCATGGTTGCCATCTCCTTAGGGGAATAAAGAAAACCTAAGAGGAAGAAGTGAGTAAAGAGATACGGAGGGTCATGCTATATTTAATCACTCCCTCTGCTTTCCAGAAGGTCCAATTTACTCTGTACCCAAAAGCCTTTAATTTCTCCCCCCTCCTTCTCATTCCCTTCTGAATTCCCTTCACTTTCTCCATCTCTAAAAAATGAAAATGACACCCTCTTTACTCTTAAATTTCACAGCAACCCCTTCCGTGAGTAATGTGTGGCAACCATTTTATAGACAATTTCTCTTTCTCTATCAATCAATCTATCCTTCTATTTATCTAAAGTAAAAGGCTGCTCAAGGGAAAGGAAGAGCCTTGTCACTGCCGCTGCGAAGTAAAACACAAAGCAGGTGAAAGGCTTTCTCAGCAGGACGCTGAGAAGCTTCTCGGTGCTGATTTCCGCCAGGGAGCAGGCCAGGGCTGCGCTGGCGAGAGGCCCCGTTCTCCTTGCGAGCCCTCATCTCTCAGGGAGACTCGGGGCTGGAGGACCAGCCGCCAGCACCAGGCCCTGAGCCAGGCCACGGATGCCAGGAGTTGCTAAGGACCCCAGAGAGGAATGCCCGGGAGTGAGCAGTGGGAAAAGGAACTGCTGAGCCAAACTGGTGACAAAGAAGGAGAGCATGTGGCAGGCGGCGGGTCAGAGGGAGGCTCCCAGGCAGCAGGCCTGGGGCAGCACCTCGGGCAGATGGCAGGGGGAGGAAACAGATGGACAGCCAGGGCCCCGGGCAGGAAGCGCCAGCACTGAGAGTGGGGGATGAGGGATTGGAGGAAGGGAGCAGAGAGAAGGCCTTCTCTGGTACAGAACTGAAATCAATGCACTGACCCACACAGGGAGGCCTCGGAATGTCCCGGAGGGTCTCCAGGACCCACTGTAATGCCAGAAACCCTGTGCAACTCTGTCCAGACTCATGCGGGACAATGCACCAGCCCCATCCCCACCCTGGTCCCCCAGCCTCATGGACCCTTCAGCTGCTGTTTGCATCAGGACCATCTTCTCTGGCCAGTGGTTCCCAATCGGGGGTGGGGGGGACAGGCAGTTATTTGGGGTGCCCTGGAGGGGAATTCTTGCCAGTAGTTAGGAAATCCACATGCTCTGCAGCCTGAATAAATAATGCCTCATACCCGCGTGGTACTATCATCCTTCCAATGTACGCGGCTGTTGCCATAGCTTAAATACAAGTGCCTTTAAAAGTATTTGATAAAAAGAAAGGCTGCAGTAGACGTTATACAGTTCTCATTTCATTCTGGACGTACAGAAGATGATTTCTCCAAGACCCCTTGCTTTTGGAAAGGACATGTGGCTGCTTCTGACCAATGGTATCACCTTTGAGCCAAAGAATAAAAGAGAACCTGTAAGATCCTTATGTGCTTATTATCTTCTTTGATTTCAATTGAAGAAGGCATGTGTCATAGAGGGTGTCCCAAAGTCACGGTGGTGACTCCATCAGCCTTGCACCGTGTGACTTGTGAAAAAGATATATTTTCACACCAGCAACCAATGACTGATATAAACTCTGAAGAAATAAATCTTTTCTTATTAAGCTCTAAAAAAATAAAATAAAAGCATTACGAAATTTCCCAGTCCATCCATGTCACTGTTCCTTTTCCAAACCATCAGACACAAAAAATACTACTATGACTTAAAATATTACTACTATCACACTTGGCTCCTTGAAATTTCTGGATGATAAAGGGACAACCAGTAATTTCTAGATGTTAACAAGTCTAGACAGTTATTTAATGCCAGCATGCTCAGCAGGGCAAGAGGCGCTCCGTTCCTCTCTGTGAAAGGTGAGGGCCATTTATCCCTGGGAAGTATTTATGGCTTTGCACACCAAAACTTCTCTACAGGGGAGTTCATCACCGTCTTGTTCGTGAATGGGCAGAACTGGAAGCTCCTTGAGCCACAAAAAGGGGGAGGGGGCTGGTCACACAGACCAAGGGACATTCGTGACTGGCTATAAAAACACTGTTGAAAACCTAACTGCAGACAAACCTTAAGTGACACAAGAAATCATTCATCACATATTAAGCAAAAAAAGCATTTTACAAACTGTAGAGTATCATCCTTCTTTTGTAAAACCAAAACAAAACCAACAACCACAAATTATATCTCCCCTACGAAATAGTAGAAAATCTTACTTTAAATATCAGTCTTGGGGGAAGACTCTAGTTTCTTCCCTGTGTTTCTCAAAGTTACTACAATGAACAAGTATTACTTCTGTTATTGGGAATAAAGCCCATAACTTATGTCTTATTATTTTTATTTGTTTGACCATTGATGGACAGCAGTTTCTTGTTCTTGCATCGGGATTGGGTTGGGGTCAAAGACTCTTGACAGTGAGGTTCTTTGCTGCCCTTAACTCTGCAGCTTCCAGGAAACAGGGCATGGGGGTGCAGGTTGCATTTGGGAACCAAATGATCTGAAACAGAACACGGAGGGGTGGGCCATTCTGGGCTATGCCGGCTCATTCTCCACTCACAGGTCTATTCACGGTTATATCGGAGGCTGCGATCCCCCAAAGTCTAACTCCATTTGGAATCTCGGCTGTGAATGTCCCAGGGAAGCCCATACTTGCTCCGACCTCCTAGAAAGTCTTTAGGATGCTCTCTCTGGCCAGAAAACTCAGGCACTCTCCCCCGACTCACACACCCACTTAGGCTCCTTCAATCGTATTTCGGACAATTCACCTCTTTAGAATAGTAAGTAAGTACTTGCAGTGCCTTCATTACTGTACTGAAATGAATATGATCCTAATCTCTGTGACAACCAAAAAAAGCTTCCACAGAGTTCCAAAATGACCCCTAGGGGGCTGTACAGCCCCAGGTTGAGAACCATCACTTCAATGGTGGGTTGATTATCGACATGATTACTTCTGGGATAGTCTTAGAATAAGGACCATATCCTCAGCACTATCTGGCAGACCCTAGATGGTCTAGTCTTGGCATATTTCTCCAGACTCACCCACATCACTCCCAGCCTTGTTCCTACCCTCCAACCATTATCACTACTTCTTCCTCCAGTCTCAGAGCCACTGTCTGTGCTCTTCCTTCTTTTGGTAACACTGTTCCCTCATCCTTCAAATATCCCTTCCTCAGAGAAGCCCATCCTTACCTCCCAGACAGGGCAGACCCCCTAGTTAATTCTCTATGACACTGAGGACCTCTCTTTCATAGCTTTTGTCCCAGTTTATAATTTTATATTTAAAATCATTTGATTAATACTTTCCCTATTACAGTATAAAGAGAACAGGAGCTGACCTGTCTGGTTTACTCTGCTTTCCACACTGCCCTAGCATACAGTAGGTGCTCAATATTTACTGAGTAAATAAAGGAACCTTCTTGGAATTCCCTGGCGGTCCAGTGGCTAGGACTCCGTGCTCTCACTGCAAGGGCCTGGATTCAATATCTGGTCGAGGAACTAAGATCCCACAAGCCCCGTGGTGCAGCCAAAAAATAAAAATAAAATAAAGGAACCTTCTGGAAGACACTTAAATTTCCATCTTTACTGCTTATGAAACTACACTCTGATTCTCTTTGCCTATTATGGTTCTGCAAATGTCGCAGTCACTGCCGAAAGGATCTATCTTGTTAACGGCTGTATTCCCCACGCCTCGCTTGCACAGAGGTAAGAAGAGAGCAAATGCTCAAGAAGTGAGAGAAGCCTCTTTCTACACGTCAGGGTGGGAAGGGGAAGAACTGCCCAACACTGGCCCATGTCTCACCCTATCTCCTTCCTTTCCACCATCCCAGCATCACCCAGCTCTGACTTAAGCACACTGAATAAGGACATGGAGACGCCAACGGGGCATGCCCAGCCCGACACACCCACATTCATGTCTCAAGATTCAACTTAAATGTCACCTTGCTCAAAACCAACGCAGCTCAGCATTATTTTTTTTTGTTAGTAACTAAAATGCCTCTACTTCCTAATTTTTAGTCCATCTAGACGCCCTTCTTTGAGAAAAGGGAACTAAGTCCCTCTCCCCTTCAGGTCTGGCCCAAGCAGGAAACCAGAGCCCCCTCTACACACGCTCAGCACCCAGAGTAACAGAGCTGTGGATGCCTGGGCAGCCCTCACCCCGTGTCCAGGCCTGGGGCTGGCCCACCTTGGTAGGCCCTGCCTCTGGGTCTGTGACCTTGCGTCTAACCCACATCCCTTCCTTCACCCTCCCTTTCAAAACTACCACTTCCCCCTCACCATTCTGGCTGCAAACATGACAAGGAGTGGAGTCACAAAGAGCCCAGCCCAGTTTCAAAACATACCGAACAAACGGGAAAGGTGTTTAAAAACTTAAAATTGTAAGGAAGAAAAACATGGGAAGGCAGAGAAGAGTGGGGAACAGGATAACAGGCCGGGCAAGGTCTGCGCTGCTGGAGGTCCCTGCAGCGCCGGTGGCACTCGGCGCCCAGGCCTTCGCCCTGCCCGCTCCACAGTGACCCCCATTCCGGCGACTCCCGCTCTCCCCAGATAAGTACCGGCTCCTCAAAAGGCCTTCCCCATTGACAGCTGCCGTCCAACGGCCCCGAGAACCAGCCCGCCCTTGGAACTTGAGGGGCAGGGCCCGGGACGGCTGCCCCAAGGGTCCCAGGGCTTTCTACCCCCGTGAACGCCTGGCCTTCGGACCCCGCGCTCGGGCGAGGGTGAGCCCCGAGCAGGAAGCCCTGCAGCGCGGGGTCCGGGGAAAGAGGCGGCGGGAGAAGGTCGGCTTCCGTGGCCTGAGCGCCGCCGCCCGGCCGCTCTCCGCCCCCGGCCCGCGTCCGAAGCGGCGCGGCCCGAGAAGAGGAAGGAAGACACACAGGAACTTTGGCCGTGGTTTCGGTCACCAGCTCGCAGGCTCCGCAGAGTGGCTGGAAAAACTTGGGACCTCCGAGCTGGGGCGGCGCGAGCAGGCCGGATGGGTGCGCCGAGTTCCAGCGCGGGGGCTGCACGCGCAACTGGCCCGAGGAAGCCCCCTCCAACTTGACTTAGGCGGCGAGACCCCCGCCCAGGGCGCGATGCTCCCGCCGCGGGCGCGTCCCCTCCGCGGCCACCCCGTGTGACCCCGGCTCGCGCCCAGGCCTCTCTTACCATCTGCGCCACTTTCAGCAGCGCTCCGTGGGTGCGGGGGTAGACGGGGTCCAGCAGCCCCTCCGAAGAGCTCGCGCCCAGCTGCCCCGCGCCGGCCCCGGCTCCCGGGGCGCTGCCGCTGCTGCACATGGTGTGGACGACCCCGGGTCCGTGCGACATCGCGCGGCCCTCGCCGGCCGGCAGCCTCCAGCTGCCGAGGCCGAAGGCCAGAAGCGGAGAGGCTGGGTGGGGCCGCGGGGGCGTGGCGCCGGGGCGGGGCCCGAGCCCCCGGCCCGCGCTGAGGACGCCCACCCAGCCTCCCCCGGACGCGCGGGGGAGGGCCTGGCCTGAGCTCTCCGGAAAGGTGGCGGCAGCCCCCGCCCCCGGGGAGGCGCGAAAGTTGGGCGGGAGGGAGGAGGGAAACGGACGCACTGGGCCGTGGCCTTTCCGAGATGGGCGAGGCCCGGGCACAGCTGGGTCTCAGCCTCCTGGGATCTGGTGTGGGTGCGGCTGCGGATATGTGCTAAGAGTACTTGATTGAAGTATAACTCACATACACTGAAATGTCCAAACCTTCCGTGTTCAGCTCCGTTAATTGTTCTGTATGTGTATGTACACCTGTGTAACCACCGCCCACAGCAACAAATACCGGGCCGATACCCCCCAAAAAGTTCCCTCGTGCTCCTTCCCTCTTTCTGTCACTATAGATTCGTTCTGCCTCTTCTCAGACTTGATGTACTTGAAATAATACAGAATATTCTCATTTGTGTCTGGCTTCTTTCACTCAACAAGATGCATCGAGATTAATCCCAATAAAGCTGTGGTGAACACTCTGGTGAGATTTTTTGGTGGACAGAAGCTCTCATTTCTGCCGGGAAAATACTTAACGAGTGGGTTTGCTGGGTCACAAGGTGAACATAGGTTTACTTCTAGTAGAAGCTGTCAAACAGAGATGCTACATTGCACTCCTTCCGGGTTACTTTTTTTTTTTTAATTAATTAATTAATTAATTAATTAATTTATTTATTTATGGCTGTGTTGGGTCTTCGTTTCTGTGCGAGGGCTTTCTCTAGTTGCGGCAAGTGGGGGGGCCACTCTTCATCGCGGTGCGCGGGCCTCTCACTATCGCGGCCTCTCTTGTTGCGGAGCTCAGGCTCCAGACGCGCAGGCTCAGCAATTGTGGCTCACGGGCCTAGTTGCTCCGCGGCATGTGGGATCTTCCCAGACCAGGGCTCGAACCCGTGTCCCCTGCATTGGCAGGCAGATTCTCAACCACTGCGCCACCAGGGAAGCCCCCGGGTTACTTTTAAAATGAGCAAGCAGGACTACAGAAATGAAATGTTATCAGTGTCCTCTCTGAGCAGAGTGTCCCTGTGGCCACACTTGATATATCTCCAAATGTTTTGAAATAACACAAAAAATCTACCTCATGACATCATTGGATGCCAGTGCTGTCCTGTCATCAGAAGACTGTCAATGTGGCAAAGTCTTGATAATTCTAGAATGTCGAGATACTCATGCAATCTCTGTTTTGACAAGTCTCCCAGGTGATTCTGATGACCACTCAAGTTGAGCACCATCATTGCCAAAGCTGAGGCATTTCAGGAATCGTAATACCATGTTCTCTACTTGTGTGTACATTTGAAAGTCCTCATGACCAAAAATAATTGCCTCTAATATCTGTTTTCTGTTTAGATAATAGTCACAGTGCCTTCCATTTCGTTCTCTATAAAACAAAGATAATTGCATCTCGGGGCTGCTGTGACAATGTGATAGCCGTGCAGTTGCTCTGTGACAGCTCCAGATGCATGTCGTTTTCCATACAGATTTACATCATCACTTTTGTACTTTTCCAAGGCTTCGGACCCCATCATGGAGATGACAGGGGGTCTTTGTTGAAGTGAAGGCTTCAGGGAAGCAGAAAAACCCAGCAGTGGATAATTTCCCCTCCTTCCAGGGGCCTTCATCCAATTCTCCAGCAATCTTCTAAATCAGTGATTTTCAATGTATGGTCCCCAGACCAGCAGCACCAGCATCACCCCGGAACTGGTGAGAAATGCAAATTCTTAGCCCCACACCCCCCATCCGCCCCAGACCTGCTGAATCAGAACCTCTTGGGGTGAGGCTCAGCAATCTGTGTTTTGGCAAGGTCGGCCCTCCACCTCCCACGTGATTCAGATACATGCCGGAGTTTGAGAACCACTGGCGTTTCCGGAGTCCACTGGAGCTGAGACTTGGCTGGGTTTCTCGGACTGCCGTTGGCCCACGTGCCACCCAGCTTAGATCAGAAATAATCACTAGTGGTGGCCACTCTGTGTTAATCACTTTATCACAATCACTTAAAAGCCCGAGCGAGAGGCTTGGCAGCACAAGAGCTGCGTGCTGGTCGGGAGTGCAAGAAGAGGCTCCACAGACCAGACCTGCGGCCAAGTACACAGAGGTGTCTACACGGGGTGATGACTTCTTGGTGGGAAGGGCTGCCCCCTGGGGAGGAAGGGCTTTGGTGGGTGCAGGGCTGGGTGCACTCAAAAGAGGGGGCCCACCCACCTTTGCCATCTTGTCTTGCCACCTCTCCAGCCACATCTAGCAGCTTCCACTCCTTTGGACCCCATGCTCAAGCCTGAATGAACGTCACTCACTCTGCTATATCATGCCTCTGAGTGTTTGTCTGAACTCCCTTCTCCACCCACTGACGGCTGGTTAACAGCTCTTTATCCTTCAGTGTGTGGATGAGATGGCCCCTCCTCCTCCAGGAAGCCTTCCCTGACTTCCCACCACTTCCCAGTAAGGGTAAGGTGACCCTGGTGGGCTCCCATCATTTGATTAGGAAGTTGCATGGTGATACTGTCAAGTCATCTTTGGAAAATACCACCTGCCATGACTCCTATGAGGATTAGATAAATTAAGGCCTGGAAAGTCCTCAGCAAAGTGCCTGGCACATAGCAAGTCCTCAACAGTGTGCAGGCTCTTCTGGGCCTTTATCCTGACATCCATGGCACCAATCACAATGCCTGGAACACAACGGTGCATCTTTATTACTTTTCAATTTGATAGTGGAAGAACCATTTATTTATGCTTAATTGCCATGAAGCCCAAGAATAATCGTTACTATCAGATGTGACTAACAGGTCACATCAATTTCACTGGTCTATTAAATTAAAACTAAGTCTGAACATGAATGCTCACTCTGCATTATTTGTTGTGCATAAGGAATAATCTTCTACTTGAAAATGGGGGGAAACCTATCTGGAGATTCAAGAAAAGGGTAGCGTGGAAAAAGCACTGGATTCAGAGTTCGAAGACCTGGCTGGGAATCCAGGTGCCTCGGAGCAGGAATCTCCAGATCTGCAAAGCAGGGGGCGGCGCTGCTTACTCACAGGGCTGCTGTGAGGAGTGAATGAGATTACACGTGTTCAGGCATTCGGTACACGTTAGTGGACCCTGAAATAGGCTGGGACGGAGGATGGCTGTGTCTGGCAGGTTGGGGCACTGGCAGACGGGCAAACAGCATTCTGAGCCAGGACCTAGCAAAAAACAAGCAAGCAAACAACAAAGCAAAGACCTCTGGGCTGCCCTTGGTTCAGATCTACCCTTTTTGTTCATAAACCTTGACCAGCTTACGTGCCTTATACCATGTCCCTCCGATACCCCCAAGAAACGGCTGTAAACAACTGAGGGACACGAAACATTGCTAACGCTTGCTGCCCGGCTCAGAATGTTTGTACTTGGTTCCTGCCTACACTTGAGAATTTGGCGCTGACTCACACAGGTGGTCCCCGAATTACCCCCACCCCCGCCCAATGTGTCTCTGGAAAGCCCACCCTATGGTGGATGTCACGTTGCAGACTGATGTCTGGCAGTGGTTGATGAGAGCGTGGTGACATTGGATGGGTCAGCAGTGAAGCTGGCCTTGGACAATTTTCTCTCATTTTCTGATAATTTCCTGTGTGTTGCCATGACTTCTCAAGTAGACTGTAGGTAGGCTCCCTGTAGACCATCTGCTTTGTGAATGTTCTCCACTGGCTGTGACTTGCTATGCTTTGGGGCTGTACATTTGAAGAGTGGGGCAATGGAGGACCCCTAACTCCTTTAGCAGTGGGACAGTCTGCATAAAGGTCCTGGTTTTATTTGCTTGACCTTTGGAATGAGGAGATGGGACTTTGGTTGCTGGTCTGCCCACAAGTGGTTATCTGGACCTCAGTGTTCCTATTTGTGAAATAGGCTGATAGCGCTCATTTTTGAGGTTCAAACAGAAATGAATCTGAAAATGTTAAGAAAGGTAACAAAGCAACATACAAATGTAAGGAATAATTAGCTTTTTGTGCTAACGTTTTCTATCAGCATCAGTATTCCTATGAAGTTATCAGGACAGGGGAGGGAAGGAAGGGGAGAGGGAGGAGAGGAGAGGAGGCTCTTTTTCCTTCTTCATCCATGAACTCTTTCATAAATGAAATAAATGATGACCAAAGATGACTACACTTCCCTTCAAAAGGAGACCAAGGAATGGGCATAGTCCCCTGAATGGTTTTTATGCAATTGCTCTGGTCACCTGCCCACCTTTATAAGAGAACTTGAAGATGTTAATTTTTCCACAAATAATAAGGATCTTTTTTTTTTTTTTTGACCTGCTGAAGCCACTGCCTTCTCTTGTCTTTTATTTAAAAATATTTATTTCCTGATGATGAAGGTATTTCCTGCTCATTGTAGAAAATTGGGGGAAATTCAGAAAAAACAAAGAAAATTGAAATCACCCCATGATCCCACCACCCTTTAGTTTGGTTTGCTCTGCCTTTTGTAAACTCCAAGTTATACCACAAACATTTCCTGTTAAAAATTACTCACAAAGGGTTTTTAGTGGCAGCATTGATTTTTTGTGTGTGTACAATTTATTTTTCTCCATTATATATTTTTAGGAAGACAGCAGTTTAACAACTGATCTTTGTTTTAATAACCAATCTAGCAACCACAGTTCAAGCACGGCTTGAAAAATGTGTTAAAAATACAAAGTTAAATCATTAATGATGGTGTTAACCAATTCTGACTCTGAATAAACTTAGGTTGCAGTGCATTCATTTCTAAAGTCTCATTCAATGGATTTAATTAATTATTGAATAATTCTCCTCCTGTTAGGGTTTTAGGCTAATTTAGTTCTTTTTCCCCCCTATTATACATAAGACCAGGATTAGCATCTTTGTGCATGAATCTTAGACTCCTAAGAGAAACATCCCCAAGTTCAGGGAATGGATAATTTTTAAGGCTCTTCATATGTACAGTGAAATAGATTTCTGGAAATGTACCACTTCATCCCTACAGCCTATGTAGTTTTCACCTGGTTCCTTTCCTCACAGTACAGATGTTCTCCATCCACTAGGCTGGAGGAGCTGGAAGTTCAATGATGTCATCACAAAGAAGTTTCTTTCCTCCTCCATCTCTCTTCCAGTCACCTTCATCCCGCGACTGGCTTCTCCTTGTGGTCGCAAGGTATTTGCCAACAACTTCCTGCCTACGCATTTCCTCAGAACTCCTTTCCCAGAACTCCCCAGCAAGCCTGGTCACATGCCCCTGCCTGAACCAGTCGCTGTGGCTGAGGTGGGACTGGCTTAGGCCATTCCTAGAGCACAGTGGAGCTGGCTTTCCCCGAAGTTGCTGGGGTGTAAGTGGGTGGTATGGATGTGCAATAAAAACTAGGGTAGTCGGATAACAAGAGGCGGGGAGAAGGGATGCTGAGGCAGCAACAAGGTCGGCTACATCCTGGATGAGTTATTCCGAATATTCTGGAAAAAAGTCTGCCATTGACACACAAGTTTTCTCAAAACACACCTTCCAAATGGAATGTCTCTTCAACTTTCTTGCCACTCACCTTCCTAAGTTTCTGAAAAATCATCACCTCTAGGTTGCCAAGCACTTTCCCCCAAAACTGATCCTCTTAGACACCGAACACCTAAGTTTACTAAGTTTACTTGTAGCAACACATACTCTAATCTTCCCCATTATCCTAGGTCATCAGCACTGGAACAGGTACCTCACCTTCCTTTACAGCTGTCTGCTTACAACTGGCAGCAAGAACGTAGCCAGAACATTTATGTAAGGCCAAGTTAGGAAATACTTCTCAGGTTGCCCTTTTTCAGTGGAAGTGTGCACACGTCTGCCCCAGGCTTCGATGGGCTTTCCTCGGAAATATGGCGGGTCTGGTCCCAGACCACCACGATAATGCGAGTCACAAAAATTTTTTGGTTTCCCGGCGCATATAAAAGTTCTGTTTACACTATACTGTAGTCTATGAAGTGTGCAGTAGCATTATGTCTAAAAAACAATGTACATACTTGATTTAAAAATATTTTACTGCTAAAAAATGCTAACCATCACCTGAGCCTTCAGGAGTCCTAATCTTTTTGCTGGTGGAGGGTCTTGCCTGGATGTTGATGGCTGCTGATCAGGCGGTTGCTGAAGGTCAGGGCGTCTGTGGCAGTTTCTTAAAATAGGACAAACAGTGAAGTCTGCTTCATCAATTGACTCTGCCTTTCACAAATGACTTCTCTGCAGCCTGCAGTGCTGTTTGATAGCATCTGACCCAGAGATCTTTCCAAACTGGAGTCAATCCTCTCAAACCCTGCCACTGTTTTATCAACTAAGTTTATGGAACAGTCTGAACCCTCGGTTGTCATTTCAACAATCTTCACAGCATCTTCACCAGGAGCAGATTCCATCTCAAGAAACCACTGTCTTTGCTCATCCATAAGAAGCAAACTCTCTTCTGTTCAAGTTTTATCAGGAGATGCAGCAATTCAGTCCCATCTTCAGGCTCCACATTTAATTCTAGTTCTCTTGCTATTTCCACCTCATCTGCACTGACTTCCTCCACTAAAGTCTGAGGGCTGGAATCAACTTCTTCCAAACTCCTGTCAATGTTGATATTTTTTACCTCTTCTCATAAATCAAGAATGTTCTTAATGGTATCTAGAACAGTCAATCCTTTCCAGAAGATTTTCAATTGACTTTGCCCAGATCCATCAGAGTAATCACTACCTATGGCAGTCAAAGTCTTATGAAAAATGTTATTTCTTAAATAATAAGCTGAAATGACTCCTTTATCCATGGGCTGCAGAATGGATGTCGTGTTAGCAGGCATGACAACATTATCTCATTGTACATCTCCATCAGCATTCTTGGGTGATCTGGTGCCTTGTCAATGAGCAGTAATATTTGGAAAGGAATCTTTTTCTGGGCAGTAAGTCTCAACAGTGGGCTTAAAACAGTCAGTAAACCATGTTGTCAACAGATGTGCTGTCATCCAGGCTTTGCTGTTCCACTTACAGAGCACAGGCAGGGTGGACTTAGCCTAACCCTTAAGGTCCCTAGGATTTTCAGAATGGTAAATGAGCACTAGATTCAACTTAAAATCACCAGCTGCATTAGCCCCTAACAACAGAGTCAGCCTGTCCCTTGAAGCTTTGAAGCCAGGCACTGACTCCTCCTCTCTAGCTATGAAAGTCCTAGATGGCACCTTTTTCCAGTAGAAGCCTGTTTTGTCTACACTGAAAATCTGTTTTTTAGTGTAGCCACCTTCATGAATTATCTAATCTTCTGCACAACTTGCTGCAGCTTCTACATCAGCACTTGCTGCTTCACCTCGCACTTTTATGTTAAGGAGATGGCTTTTTTCTTTAAACCTCATGAACCAACCTCTGCTAGCTTTAAACTTCTCTTCTGCACCTTCCTCATCTCCCTTAGCCATCACAGAATTGAGGAGATTTAGGACCTGGCTCTAGGTTAGGCTTTTTTTTTTTTTTTTGGCTTAAGGGAATGTTGAGGCTGGTTTGATCTTCTTTTTATCCAGACCCCTAAAACTTTCTACATATCAGCAGTGAGTCTGTTTTGCTTTCTTATCATTCGTGTATTCGCTGAAGGAGCACTTTTAATTTCCTCCAAGAACTTTTCCTTTGCATTCACAGCTTGGCTGTTTGGCACAAGAGGCCGAGCTTTCAGCCTGTCTGGGCTTTTGACATGCCTTCTTCACTAAGTTTAATCATTTCTAGCTTTTGATTTAAACTGAGAGACATGTGAGTCTTCCTTTCACTTGAACACTTAGAGGTCACTGTAGGGTTATTAACTGGCCTAATTTCAATATTGTTGTGTCTCAGGGAATAGGGAGGCCTGAGGAGAGGGAGAGAGACGGGGAATGGCTGGTCAGTGGAGCAGTCAGAACACACACATTTACTGATTAAGTTTGTCATCTTATATGGGCATGGCTTGTGGTGCCCCCAAACAATGAGCAATAGTAACATCAAAGATCACTGATCGCGGATCACCATAAGAAACATGAGAAAGTTTGAAATATTGGGAGAATTACCAAAATGTGACACAGAGGTATGACACGAGGAAATGCTGCTGGAAAAATGGCACCGATAGACTTGCTCCGCATAGGGTTGCCAGAAACCTTCAATTTGTATAAAACACAGTATCTGTGAAGTGCAGTAAGGTGAAGTGCAAGAAAACGAGGTCTGCCTGTATGCATGGATTGTTTTTTTCTGCGAAAAATCTCTCTTTTCAATTTAATAATTGTCTAGGGAACAGAAATACAGACTTTTAAATTGATTTTCTACCCAGGGCTGCATCTTCAGTTAGTGATTTTAAATGTCTGTCCTCTACGCAGAGATATTTTATGTATTTAAAATCTTTTGTGTGCTGATACCCTGAAGGGATTTTCCCATGAAGGGAGCAATTTTAAAATGTACAAAAGCAACTGACACTGAACATTCTTGTCTCTAGATTTTCTTATAGTTTTAAAATATTGGCTAAATATTTACCTTTTGGGGCTATGAGTTGGAAATAGCAATGGAGAGAGATTAAATGCCTAAAGCATTTCATTGATTTGCCATGAGTGCGGAAATACATCAAATTAAAACCCACCCGGCTCTATCAAAGAGAATGTGATGGTTCTGGAAGGGCTGAGAGGTGAATGCAGACAGCGAGCACAGACAGCAGAGTGTAAGCACACTCTATACTATCCCTGTAACAACATTTTTCAACCCCAGAAACCTATTCTTCTTGCTATGCTGGCTGTGTTGCATGTGGCTTTGCTTTTGTTTTTTTCTTCTTTCTCGAGAGAAAAATTAAACCCAGTTCAAAACTTATAGCTTTAGCTGAATAATAGAGAATCATTTTGTTGTCTAAAATCCCACACTTAAAAATTATTCATGAACAAAGTCTCTCAGCATTCAAAAGAAGAAATAATTTCCTTTCAGCCAAAAATAAATGTTTTTTGGTTTTTTGGGGTGAACTTTTAAGGCAACACAAAGGGTCATGCTCTTGAAAAGCCACATATAAAGACATGACAGCAAGTCCCCTCCGCATGGATGCAAATGAATCATTGATCTCTTGAAATAGATCTCTTTGGCGCTACCGGTTCAGGAAAGGCCTACAGCTGGTTGTGGTCTATTTGGAAGACATTTCAAAGTGGCTTATGAAACCTTTTACTCCGCAAGTTACTTCCTATGTATGTGTCCGTGATTATAGAAATCACACTCTCACACACACACATATGCACACAAACATAAAAGCAGGCTTCTTTCTTTATGACTGTTTCCAGAAACAGAGACCTCTTAGGTTACAGTTTTTCTGCCTCTTATGGAGACTTGATTGCAATATAAAGTACTTTAAAAATCTACCAGGTAATGAAAGAGAATGTAAAAAAGAATATATGTGTGTATATATATATATATATATATATATATATATATATATATATATATAACTAAATCACTTTGCTGTACACCTGAAACTAACACAACATTGTAAATCAACTATATTTCAATTAAAAAAAAAATCCACCAGGTACATGCAAGGTGAACATGCTTCTGGGAGTGTGAGAGGGAGAGATGGACAGAGAAGCAGCACACACAAACCCTGACTAGTTATTTCAGCTCTTCTTGCAAAATCAGTGAGTCGGAGGCTGTCCGGGTGATGACTGGGAACGCAGCTCCAGAAAGATTGCAGACCCGGTCACCTGCAGGTCTGCATCACTGAAGCTGAAGCTTCATGGCTACATGCGGGACCCAAAGAGGCCTCTCGTGTTCCCCACGCCCACCCACTCCCACCCTCCACCCCACCTCTCCCTCTTGGTGTCCCCTCCCCCCTACCTTTTTGGACACACAACCCAAGAACATTCTTCATTGTTCCTTTCAAAGGTCTGGGGTGGGTGTCATTAGACACTGAAGAAATCCCAATTCTCCTTTATAGGGGGAAACAGAGCTTGGCTAAGGAATTAGATGAACAGGAAAACCAATGCAAACAACACACAACAGAAGGAAAACAGCACTGCCACACGAGCAGAAGAGAGGAGGCCACAGGGCCATGTCCACAGAGTGCACGGCTGAACCCTCTCCCTACCATCAACTATACTAACGTTTCTGTGGTTTTTTGTTTTGCAGTTTGAAAAATCACCCAAGATACACTGCCATTCCAGCAAGAACCACCTTGCCTAAAAACACTTCCTCTAAGTGCACATCTGCCTCCAGAACGGGGTTCTTCCCACTGTCTCATAATATCTAATAACAATGTTACAAAATATTAGGGCTTGGAGATTTGGAGCCTTTTGGTCCGATATGTTCCACCAAATATGGTACCTGTGTCTCTGTGGTCAGCAAGATGGTTTTTAAGGTACATGCAAGTATTTATCCTTTTAATGGTTATGAGCTTATTTTAATCTGTATTAGAAAAAAATACCACCAGCACATCAGCCACTGTGCTCAGAGCACCACTTAAGGCGAGCTCATTACTAAGTTTTAAGGCTAGTGTCTCATTAGATGCTTTCTGGGCCAACCGGTTGGCATGTGAGACTCATGCCGCCGGCGATCCCCAGACTTGGGGAGATGGGTCTCTCCGACCACGCTGGCCTGGGGGCTGTGGACAGTGTCTCCTGGCAATACCACCCCTGGCAACACCATAAGGATGAAGAATTCCCCCCAGCCCCCAGCCTCAGGCTTCAGCAATAGGTCTCCTTTCTTGAGTCAGACGTCACAGTACCCTGGATTGTGAAACATTTAATGAAAAAAGAATCTGGCATTTTTAAAAGTTAGGTTTACAAACTTGATGCATTCTTAATATTAGCAATTTATCTATTTCTAATACATTGCCTAAGAAAATAAGGTCTATCAAGACATCAACAAGACATCAAAGATTCATTATAAGCTACAGCACTTTGCAAATAAGTATCCAGTTTAATTATAACAAACCACTGTGAGCAAATTTAACTAAGTATATAAAAACATTAGTTAAATACAATTCTCTGGAAATATACATTATACCTACAGCTGTTTTTACAGTGAGAGTCTTCCTTTTTTTTTCCCTTTTAATTCTCAAAATGGCGAATCACTGTACGGTCCTGGATCTCCAAGCTATAAAACTGAAATATGTGTTTCCAGCATAGCAGATGGTGACCAGGAAGGCGAAGAACTGGAGAAAACAAAGCATAATAGAAAGGGGGTTTAGGGCACATCCTAATTAGCAAAAGTTATCATTTCACCTCTACTGAATAATGCACTTATGGCATCCCTTGACTCCAAGCTTTCTCAACTAAACCTGCTTTATTGGTTCAATTACCTTCCTTCTGAAACAATTTCAGGCTAGGCTGTTTTTCTTTTTTGAAACCTATCTGGAAAGCCTGTAGTCTTACTCCAATAAGCCCACGGTGTTCACGTGGGGATGAAAATGGCGGTGTGCATCTGAGAAAAGCCCGTGTATTTCTAATTTAGTATCGGTGATTTTAGACCAAGGCTTAACCTCAGATTGTCACAGGCTCAGTTTACACAAACAAGCTGAGTGGGTGGAAGGAAGCCAGGGGCCCCCATGGGGTGTGAGTGCAGAGCCGGGAAAACGCCGGGCCCTCTCCTGGGGCAACCACAGCCCAGTTCCACCTGATTCTTCATTTTTTTAAAAATTTTATTGACGTCCAGTTGATTTACAATGTTGTGCTAATTTCTGCTGTATAGCAAAGTGACTCAGTTATACATATATATACGTTCCTTTTCATGTTCTTTTCCATGATGGTTTATCGCAGGATATTGAATATAGTTCCCAGTGCTATACAGTAGGACCTTGTTGTTTATCCATCCTATACATACTAGTTTGCATCTGCCCAGCTGACTCGTGCTGTGTGCTAACTTGAGCCCTGTGACTTTTAATCTCACGTGGACCCACGCTCTTTACCCTTAAATAGAGATTTTGAAATATAGGTCAAGAATACGATGAACACCCATGGATCACCCACCAGCTTTAACATCATACTGCCGGTCTTCCTGTCTAACTGCCCGCCTCCCGCCCCCATCACTTCTACTGCGGATGAAATATTATAAGGCCCATCTCAGAGAAACTTTTAAAATTAGTTTTTTAAATTTGAAAAATACACACTTATGGTTTAAAAATGCAAGCAGTACAGAAGCACATAAATTAAAAAGTAGAAGCCCCTCATCCCACACTCCTCATGGCCCATCACAGTCCCTGGAAGGAACCTCTGCTGGTGTCTATCTTCCCAGGGATCCTTAGAGCATAAACAAACATTTCTACTTCAACACACAGAATCCTAGTGTGCTCATTTTCTGCCTCTCTCTCCCACGGACACTGTAGGCAGAATTATTCTTAGAATCCCTCAAACGTTTTTTCTCCCTCAAACATTTATTTTGTTCTAGCATTTGGCTTTCACTCGAGCGGACTCTTTCAGCCTCTTTGTGCTCCAGGCCAATGGGAGGCCCCATGATGCTCAAACCAGGAAGTTCATTGCCAAGGTGTCCCTCCCGCAGGTGATGCTTTTCCCTGCAGGTTAACTTTGTCCTCCTCGCCCAGATCCTCAGCCGGCCTTGGGGAGGGAGGAGGAGACCGTGGGGATGAAGTGCTCACTCACCGACGAGGCTGCCCAGCTGTTGAAGTTGTGACTGTCCCTCTCCGGGGAGACAGAAGACGCATCCACAATAGCGGCTGAGAGGTATAAGACGAAGGCACTGCCATTAAAGCACAGACCCTGGGAGACAGAGGCGCAGAGTGTTTAGGGAGCCTGGGAAGGTCTGGGCACACCTGGACCTCAGAAGCGGCCAGAGGCACACCCCGGCTGTGGCAAGGGGCCCACTTGGACTCGTGAGGGGGGCAGGGGACAAGGGCGATGAGAAGGCAGCTCCTCGGCGCCTTGGGGGTACTCGGTGCACGCTGCTTCCTCGCTTACCAACGCTTTGAGGGGTTGCAAAGGGGCTCCTCAGTTGGAGCAGCAAAATATCCCAACCAGAAGGCAGACGCGTCTGACGTTTAGCATCTGCCAGCAGCGAGTAAAATTTTCAAAATTTCGCTGTAAACATCTTAAAACTGGGGGAGTTTACACAGAAACCCAGATTTCTGGATTCTCTTAGGAAAGGGGAAAAAAAAACAACAGAAGATCTAACGATCCTGGGAACACATTTCCAGCTTATTTCTCTGTGAAGAATATCCTGCGGTTGTTTAAGTCAGTGCATCTGGGTGGCAAGGATTCAACAGGGTTTACGCTCACTTGCATGACTTTCTGGTCTCTTCACACGTGTGAGTGTGGAACCCCAACGTGGAGGGGTCTCCTGACTGCTGGCCAGGGTTCTAATCGTTACTCAGGCAGAGGAGCACCCGGAGCAGGATGACATCAGAAAAAACTGCTGGATGGAAGTCGAGAGACATGGGCCCAATTGTGCGTGAACCCGTGCAAAGTCAGGAGGCTCCAAACCTCAGTTTCCTTAGCTATAAAATGGGGACACACCTCACGATGATAAATTCTGAAAATGCAAATCAGAGCATTTTCAAACCAGGGAGTTTCAGAAGGGAGCAGTGTTAAACAAGAAAAAAAAAAAAGTAACATTAAAGGCGACATTTTAAGTTCTTAATGTAATAAATCAATGAAGGAGGCTTAGGCTTGGAGGAGAGACAGACTAATAGATGCTCTAGGCCAGAGGTCAGCAAAATAAGAACCCCGACCAGCAGTCAGGAGACTAAGACTTTGAGTCCCTTCAGAACTGTCACAAAATAGCTAAAAATATGGAAGTGGCTTTGGCACTGGCTAATAAAGAGCGGCTGGAGAGTTCTGAGGCACATGCTAGAAACATGGATGTTTAAGGAGATTCTGGTGAGGTCTCAGATGGAAATGAGGAATATATGTTATCAGAAACTGGAGGAAAGGTGATCCTTGCTATAAAGTGGCAAAGAACTTGTCTGAAAGGTGTTCTGGTGTTTTGTGGAAGGGAGAACTTCAAGCAATGACATCGAACATTTAGCTGAGGAAATTTTTTTAGCAAAGTGCCGAAGGAGTGGCCTGGTTCCCCCGACAGCTTGGAGGAAAATGCAAAAGGAGAGAGATGAATTGAAGAAGAAATCATTAAGCAAAAAAGAACCAGAACCGGGACTTCCCTGGCAGTCCAGTGGTTAAGACTCCGCACTTCCAATGCAGGGGGTGCGGGTTCGATTCCTGCTCAGGGAACTAAGATACCCCATGCCGCACAGCGCAGCCAAAAAAACAAAAAAACAAAACAAAAAAGAAGGTTTTGACAAATTCTCAGCTCAGCCATATTGCGAAAAATGAGAAAGCTCTTTCAGAAGAGAACACTCAGGGTGTGGCCGAACAGCCTTTTGATAAAGAGATTACAGGTACAAACCACAGATCTAATCGACCATTTTAGCAGAAGCCAGGAATAGGTAAGGGATTATACCAGTAGAAACATTACCAGTTTGAACTGAAGGGGATGCAGATGGGCCAAAATGAAGGAGGGCTGTGGAACTTCTTGGATTCTATGGGACAGAACCATAGAACTATTTGACTGCAAAATAGCTTTATCTTTCACGAAAAGAATGAATCACCCGAAGGTGATTCAGAGATCATCAGGGCTGCCACTCCCATCGAGGGCCCAGTGGGCAGGCTGGTTCCTCCTCAGTTTCAAAGGGTGGGATTTCTGTGAGTCAGGATATTCCTACCCAGTGCCCCAGGGGCAGGGCCACCCTGCAGAGACACCAGGGTGACAATGCTATCCCAATGCACCGGGAAGGCAGAGCATTGAACCAAAAAAAGGATTGTTCTGGAGCCTTAAGATCAGATGGAATTTGCCTTGTAACTTTTGGGCTTGCTGGGGACCTGTCACCCCTTCCTTCTTTCCTATTTCTCCCTTTTGAAATGGGAATGTCTATCTGTACCTGTCTCACCGCTGTATTTTGGAAGCACTCAATTTGTCTGGTTTCACAGGTTCATAGCTGGAGAGGAATTTTGCCTCGGGATGAACTGTACCTCAAGCCCCACCCATATCTGACATAGATGGTATTTAAAGGAGACTTTGGATCAAGACTTTAGTTGATGCTGGAATGAGTTTGGGGGATGTTGAGATGGAACGAATGTATTTGCATGTGAGATGGTCATGATTAGGGGGCAGAATTTTTTTTAATATATTATTATTTTTATTGATATTAGTATTTTTTCATAAATTTATTCATTTTTATTTACTTATTATTTTTGACTGTGTTGGGTCTTCGTTGCTGCACGCAGGCTTTCTCTAGTTGAGGCTAGTGGGGGCTACTCTTCATTGCGGTGCGCAGGCTTCTCATTGCAGTGGCTTCTCTTGTTGCGGAGCATAGGCTCTAGAGCACGTGGGCTTCAGTAGATGCGGCACGTGGGCTCAGTAGTTGTGGCTCGTGGGCTCTAGAGCGCAGGCTCAGTAGTTGTGGCGCACGGGCTTAGTTGCTCCGTGGCAGGTGGGATCTTCCCGGACCAGGGCTCGAACCAGTGTCCCCAGCATTGACAGGTGGATTCTTAACCACTGCGCCACCAGGGAGGCCCAGGGCAGAATATTATGGACTGAATGTGTCCCCCCAAATTCATATGTTGAAGCCCTAACCCTCAACGTGATAGTATTTGGATACGGGGCCTTTGAGGTAATTAGGGTTAGAGGAGCTCATGAGAGTGGGGTCCCCCTGAGAGGGTTAGCACCCTTCTAAGAAGAGACAAAAGGGAGCTCACATCCTCTCTTTCTCTCTCTGCCATGTGAGGACACAGCAAGATCAGCAGGCACCTGCAAGCCAGGAGGAGAGCTTGCACCAGAAACCAACTATACTGACACCTGATCTTAGACTTCTAGCCTCTAGAACTGCGAGAAATTTCTGTCATTGAAGCTTCCTGTCTAGGGTATTCTGTTTTGGCACCCAAGCAGACAAAGATAGGTTCTGTAATCTACACATTTTCTTATCTATTCCCCCTGCCCTGCCCCCAGGCTGTGTCTCCCTTTGTAATCATGCATCCAGCATGGAGTCAGGACAAGAATCCAGGCACTCTTGACTACTCCTGCTCCCCAGTGTGAGGTCACCTAGTTGTTCTAACAGTGACTTTCATTTTTCATTCTAACTCTTCACCTTTCAACATCAAAGAACTCTGGTACACAAAGGGTTAAAGCCACGGCCCCAGGATGGGTTTGGAGGACAGAAGATCTGCAGAGGCTATGCCTTGACACACCTGTTCCTAGATGACACTGTTTATAGGGAACTAATAAAACAAGAGTGTATGCAGAGAACAGAGCTTCTCTTGATTCAGTCTTCTGAGGACCGGTTTGCTACTTTGCCTAAAAGGAATTCCTGGACCTTCCAACAATGCTGTTTCACACTCAGGTGTAAAACACCTGTGCTGGGTTCTCCCTGGCTTTGCCCTCTGCTTTGTTGGCAGAGACAATCCTGAATTGTCTGGAGAAGGACTAAATTCCGTCCTACCTAATGGGCAGTGAACAGGAAGAACACCCATGGTTTCCTTACCACTGTGGTCCAGGGCACCTGGGGAATCCTGGTGTAGGTCATCGTTATGTAGATGATGAGGAAGAAGACGGTGAGGACCCAGTAAAACACAGCTACAAACATGACCCAGCCAAACGCAGGGACCCGGAAGTACTCAGTTCCAGCGATCAGTGTCCATACCAGCAGTCCCAGAACCTGTGAAACAGGACAGGCCATGGAAAAGAAAAGGGAGGTGGAAGAGAAAATGGAGAAGGAGGAGGAAGTGGGGACAGAGAAAAAAGTAATTATACAAAGTGTCAATCACAATTTTTACTCATATATATGGGTACATGTACCAAATGTGATCTGGCCGCAAGCTCACATTCTTGCAAATGCCAGGAAGGTAAAATGAATGAACAGAACAGGCAGGGCAGAGACCAGGACAAACAAGAAACCCATGCCTTGTTTCTGGGGGAAGTCTCTGCCCAGCTCCGGCCAGTTGTGGCCTGGTTTTCTCCATCCTTCTCCCACCCCCACCCCCAGGAGAACACAGAAACTCAAGTTTGTACATGATGACCTCAATTTTTAAATGTCAGCACTAATAAAGAGGGGCAAAACAACACACATCTGTGGCTGGAATCTGCTCCCAATACCTGTCAAGGGAACAAGACATAAGTTATGCATTTATTCCAGCAACAGTCACCCGACTTCACTGCTGCTACAGAGCAAGACCAGCCCGAAGCCCCACCACATCACCACTGAGTGAAGGAAGGATGCTGGTCTACGCTGTGTGAGTCTCTGGTCCTCAAGGAGGGAGGCCACGGCGAGGTGTGCCTTCCAGGGCCCAGGAGGACTTTATTCCTAACTCATAGGAAGGCAAGTTGGCATCTAAACCCTATTCCCAGGAGACAGCATCAGGCATGTGGGACGGACTCTGGCAGCAGATCTGGCTGCTGTGTAACTTGGGGAAAGCGATTTCCTTCCTGTCTCAGCTCTCTCCATGGGACGTGGGACAAGACATGAAAGTGACTCTGATCACAAAGCTGGTCATTCGGCGTTGACACCTGAGCACCTGCCCTGAGCACATGCCACAGGCCAGGCTTCCTGCTCCGCGGGCCCCGAGGGTAGAGCAGGGCAGAAACCAAACAGACCTGCTCATGCACGACTTAGAGTCTCATGGGGGGAAATATCTGAATAGTTACAGTTGGGAAAATGCTCTGAAGGAAATAAAGGGTGTGACAAGGGTCTGTGACAGGTGCTGTGACCTTTTTGGCAGGAACAACAAATGTCAGAGGGGGCTGTGCTGAGGAAGAGCCTGAAGACCCTCTGGGAGCTAGTAAGACGGGCAAAAGACACCGTCCCAGGCAGAGAGCACGGCATGGGCAGAGGGCTGCAGGGGAAGGGCCTTCTAGAACCTGTAGGAGAGTGGAGGACGTTAGGACATGGGTACAAGATGTTAGAGGGCTTGGGGAGGGTCAGATTACGTGGGCCCAGGACACCTAAGGATTTTGTACTTTATCCTAAGAGCTACAGGAGGATTCTGAGCAAGACAATGATAAGATCGGGTTAAGTTTTTGCAAGATCACTCTGACTGCATGGTGAGAACAGGCAAGCAGAGTGGGGGTAGGGGTAGGGAAACAGTTCGGAGACTGCTGTAATAATCCAAGTGGAAGAAGATGATGAGCCCAAGACCAAGATGCTGGTGAATACTGGGAAGTGAGTGATTCAAGGCAAATTTCAGAAGGAGACAGGACCTTCACAGATTTGATAGATCAGATTAGGATAAAGTGGAATTACCCCCAGGTTTCTGGAAAGACTCCCCAGTGGATTAGGGTGTCACTTGCTCAGCTGGAAAGATGAAACAGGAACAGGTTAAAGGGCTGACCTGGGCTCAGTTTACAACCAATCCAGTCTAGGGGAGCCAGAGACCTCAGGATGGGGTTAGAAGTGGACAGTCCAGGGGGAAGAGTTCAGGCCCCTCTTTAGGAAAGAAGACTTCCTGTTAGGATCACTTAGCCCTCAGACAGGCTTCCAGGGGACCTTTTAAACTGTTCACTGAGACAAGCCCACCTCCCTGGCGAGGTCTGGACGTCTGTGCTGGGGAGCAGGGAACAGACTCTAAGTGCTGCTGCTTCCCCTCCCTAGAGCTGAAAGTTGATGTTCTTTTATCTGCTTGATGTCGTATATGAATTCCGAAGAAACATTTAATGGAGATGTATTTTTGTGTTTACATCTGTGGCAACGGAATTTATTGAACGTGAAGAAGCACAAAACAGGATAAAATCCCAGAAAGTGCCGAGCCTCAACACCCATGGGGTTTTGGTCCGGAATTCATCACAACTGACAGGTCATCTACACACACAGGTGTGCTATTCCGCTGGATCAGTAAGACAGTTAACACACCTCATCACACTCATGCCTCAGCATGGCAGGGTCTGAAACAACAACAAGGGCTTCTTGATTCAAACTGAAGGGGTCAGAAGGGCCCTCTGTTGATTCACACAGGAAACAACCACAGGAAGAGGCACTGCAACGTGGCAGCTGTCTCTCCAGGAGTGTGCAAGAGTTTAAGAGTTGCCAGCGTAAGCTTGTGCCAGCTAAACAGGCTCGGCTAACAGCTCTTGGCTCTGAACGTGAAAATGGTTTTCATTATTAAAGCAAGTGGAGTCCACTATCCAGAGACGCTCTGTCTAATGTGCTAGCGGCGGTCATCTTTTACAGAGATAATATCGCTAACTGAGCTGTCTCTCAAAACACAGGAATCCTTGACCCAAGATCTCACCAGCAAACACAGAAAAAGAACTGTCAAGAAAAGAATTACTCTACCCAAGTGAATTTCCTAGGTAAGTGAAATATATCCAGAAGCACACTTTTTGTCTCTCACTATAACCAATACTGATGAAAAGCACTCTACAAAAATAGCTCCGTGTGTGTGTGTGTGTGTGTGTGTGTGTGTAACTAGATCTTTATTTGTTTAGACTACAAAAGTACTGTTTGTTTTTTCACTGATAAACATTATTTTAAGCCAACCCTTTTTTTTGAATGGTAAATCTAAGACTTAAAAAGGTTTAAGAAAGTGATAAGTGCAGATAAAAATAAGCACAGCAGTATAAAAACTATATATAAAACACACAAAGGGGCTTCCCTGGTGGCGCAGTGGTTGAGAATCTGCCTGCCGATGCAGGGGACACGGGTTCGAGCCCTGGTCTGGGAAGATCCCACATGCCGCGGAGCAGCTGGGCCCGTGAGCCACAGTTACTGAGCCTGCGTGTCTGGAGCCTGTGCTCCGCAACAAGAGAGGCCGTGATGTCTAGAGGCCCGCGCACCGCGATGAAGAGTGGCCCCCGCTTGCCACAACTAGAGAAAGCCCTCGCACAAAAACAAAGACCCAACACAGCCATAAATAAATAAATAAAAATTTAAAAAAATAAAATAAAATAAAACACACAAAGAAGTCACAAACACCAGTTGTAAATTCTCGAGAAACCAATATAAAAATTTTACATCCAGCCTTCCTAACTTCTTTTGCTTGCATTTATAACTACCACCTGCAAATCCTTTTCCTTCTCCTTTAAAAATACGGATCACTCAGTATATGGTGCCTATAACTTGTTTCTTTCAGTCAGCCATGCCACCGAGGACCTCTTTCCAGATCTATGTCGATTTTAACAGCTGCCCAGTTTTCCATAATTCATGTAACCAGTTCCCTATGGAGAAAAATTTAAGTTGTCTCCTTTATGTTTGTATAAAAAATACCCAGGGAACATTCTTATATAATGTATACCTCTGCAAACCTGAATTCCAGGATAGATTTCTAGAAGTGGAATTTCTAGAATATTTTAAGCTTTAGAGGTACTCTCAAATTACTCATCAAAAACTTGTGCTGGGGCTTCCCTGGTGGCGCAGTGGTTGAGAATCTGCCTGCCAATGCAGGGGACACGGGTTCGTGCCCTGGTCTGGGAAGATCCCACATGCCGCGGAGCAACTGGGCCCGTGAGCCGCAATTGCTGAGCCTGCGCGTCTGGAGCCTGTGCTCCGCAACAAGAGAGGCCGCGATAGTGAGAGGCCCGCGCACCGCGATGAAGAGTGGCCCCCGCTTGCCACAACTAGAGAAAGCCCTCGCACAGAAACGAAGACCCAACACAGCCATATATAAATAAAAATAAAAATAAAAATTATAAAAAGAAAAACAAAAAACAAACAAAAAAAACTTGTGCTGATTCATCCTCTCATCTGAGTATGCCTGCTCTTCCCTTCCAACCTCATTAAATGCCCAGGTTTTAAATGATTAAAAACCTGACTAAAAAACAAAAGAGATCTCATGTTTTGCCCTTCACTGCTTGACTGAAGTACAGCACAGAGAAAAGTGTACAAATCCTAAGTGAACAGCTCAATGAATTTTCACAAACTGGACCAACTTGTGTCACCAGCATCCACTCAAGAAAGAGAACACGTCTAGCACCGCTGCGGCGGAGGGGGGGCTCCATCACGCCTAGTTACTCCTTCCCTCCTCCGAGGGTCCCAACTCCCCTGGTTTCTGTCATCCTGTTTTGGAACTTCACAGAGATGGAATCCTATCGTCCATGCTCTCATGTTTGATTTCTCTTACTCAACATTGTGAGTTTCATCCACGACACTGAACGTCATTTGTTCACTCTCTCAGCTGCCCAGCGATGGTTCTCAAACGTCAGAATCAACTGAAGGGCTTGTTAACCTACAGGTGGATGGGCTTCCCCCCAGAGTTTGTGATTAGTAGTAGGTCTAGGAAGGGATCTGAGAATCTGCATTTCTAAGTTCCCAGGGGATGCTGCTGGTTCAGGGACCACACACTAAGAACAGATGTGCTGTATCCTTCTTGTTTATTTTAGTTTGCATTTTCCTGATCAGTCGTGAGGATGGAAGAGCATCTTTTCAAATGCTTATTAGCCACTTCTAGTTCTGATTTATTGATGTTTTAAAAAAATCACTTTCTTACTGATCTGTAGAAATCTTTACATAACAGGGATGGTAACAAACTACATATGTGGCAATATTTTCCCATCCAGCTTTTTAAAATTCAGTCTTTAGTCACATGGGAGTTTAAAATTTTTACACAGTTAACTGGTAGCTCTTTGAGCCTTCTTCTATTCCTATGTGCTTAGGAAGGGCTTCCTCAGCAAAGATTATAAAAATATTCTCCTACATTTTCTGATAGTTTTGTGTGTATACTTAAATCTTTAAACAAACTAGTATTGAATTCTATATACAGGGTGAAGAAAGTCCAACTTTATTTTTTTTCTAGCAGATGGTCAGGTGATCTGTTATCACTTACTGGTGACTTCTCACATTTTGGGTCAGTTTCTGGAATCTTTATTCCACTCATCTGTGTTGACTGCTGTGCCAGCACCAATTCCTGTAGCTTCAGCATGTATTTTAGGCTTTTGGGTAAAGATGTCAAAATGGACACATGAATCTAACTTTGTTCCTTCCCCAAACCCTTCTAAAATTATCATCAGAATGAGATGAATAGGAAAGGAGACAAAAGTGACACATTTTTGGAAGGGGCTCCCTTGAGTACCCAGCATAATGGATGAAAACAGACCCAACCGAGGTTCAGCAATCTCAGAACCTCAGGTGCAAAGAGAAGATGTTTTGAACAATCAAAGAACCACCAAGGATCAGAAAACAGAAAGGCTTTTAACCTTTTCCAGAAGCAGACAGAATGTTAGAAAATAATGGCAAATGCTTTCAAATTGGAAAGTGGTTTCTAACCCAGAAATTACCCAGGAAAATAATCAATGAAGAGCAAGAGGCAAACTTGTTTTGTTTCAGATATGCAACATCTAAAAAAAAATCCACCTTCCACACCTTCTCTCTCAGTAATCTACTGAAGGATATGACCCAACAAAATGAGGGTATAAACTCTAAAAGAGGAACTATTGAGTAAACCAACAGAACTCTGTGGGAGAAAGGTGAGGGTAATCCCCAGAAGGAGGGGAAATCCAGGCATGACAAACGCCCCAGGCACAGAAGGTAACCAGGTCAGATCAGAGCCAAGTGACTCAAAAGACAGGGACTTCCCTGGTGGTCCAGTGGTTAAGACTTCACACTCCCAATGCAGCGGCCCCGGTTCCATCCCTGGTCAGGGAAGATCCCCCATGTCGCAACTAAAAGATCCTGCGTGCCGCAACTAAGACCCAGCACAGCCAAATAAATAAATAAATATTTTAAAAAAACAAAAACAAAAGACAGGCATGGTGAAGGCCATCACCACCGTGCCTTTGTCACTTTACCTTCTTCTTAACCTGGTGAGTCTATTAGGGAATCTGCTCCACCCCAAGTGAGGGAGGAAGCCAAGAAAGAGGAAGATAACGGATCCAGGAAACTAGAAAGTCAGCCCAACAGAAAGGTAAAGGGAATTCCAAGGCGAAGGGAGATCCCCAGGAGAAATGCATCCAAGATAAGAATGAGAACTCTGATTATCTGATGGGAATGGCTTGTGGGAAACTTTACTGAAAGGCTATTAGAAAAATGCGAGGTGGGGCTTCCCTGGTGGCGCAGTGGTTGAGAGTCTGCCTGCCAATGCAGGGGACGCAGGTTCGAGCCCTGGTCTGGGATCCCACATGCCGCAGAGCAACTGGGCCCGTGAGCCACAACTACTGAGCCTGCGCGTCTGGATCCTGTGCTCCGCAACAAGAGAGGCCACGATAGTGAGAGGCCCGCGCACCGCGATGAAGAGTGGCCCCCGCTTGCCGCAACTAGAGAAAGCCCTTGCACAGAAACGAAGACCCAACACAGCTAAAAATAATAAAATAAATAAATAAATAATTTAAAAATTTAAAGGAATTCCTTAAAAAAAAAAAAAAGAAAAATGCGAGGTGAATTAGCTACAAAGAAAAGTGACCAAATTCTTAAAAAATATGTACGTTATTAACGTCACTAAATACCAAAAGAAACTATTAGCAGCTGTTTGTAGTTAAGTGTTCACTGTAACACTTGACTCTAATATTTACACAGAGATAATAAATATTGAATATTGACCTGAACAAATGATAACAAGGAGAGGAAAGCAATAGGGATGATGCAATGGACTGAATATTTCAATTACCTGCCTTGTGGAATGAGATTGACTGCCCCACCCACCCCACTTCCTGAATGGTACCAGATATCTGTGTTTTTTCTATGAAGAAAGTTTTTTAAAACTGAAAACCTTCAACATCTTGACCTCTTGAGACTGTCAGTGAGCTGATTCCAACAGCCCTGCTGGACCCTCCGCATGCACATGCCCCCCACGCAGCTTCCTTATTCTAGGGTCCTGTGGACCAATGAAACAGATGCCTTAGATTTTTAAAAATCACACTGAAAGACACACTGCGTTTGTCTGTGAGTTCTCTCCTGCCTCTGAAGCCTCTGAACTTTGTGACAGCTGTTCTGCTGCTCAGAGGAGTTTAAAGGGTCTCATTTATTCAAATGTACACTGAGCATCTCTTATGAGCCAGGGCTTTTTCGAGGCACTACGGGTTGGCTGATTTCTTTCTGACTTTAGCCTGGAACCGGGATGGGCACCATCTGTCCTTCAGCCTTGAAAACAGACAGGTGACTTCTGACAATAAACTAGGCTACCCTGGGAGCAACGCATCAGCTGTTTCCGGCTGGCTTTGCCCCGGGGAGCTGTGTTGATCCAGCTGTGAGCTCAGCACACCTCCAAGATATCTCAATGGGCTTTAGATCATTGACCATATTAATTCCTTGCAATAAAGTGGTGTTAGAAACTGGCTACTGTAGACTTACTCTTATGTGTCCTGCAAGGAGAGAACCAAAGAATATGACCATGCCAGGCTGTCTCCTCCTGCCATGTTTAATACTACACACACGTGACAACATTCAATCATTCAAAAACCTCACTGAGGGCTTCCCTGGTGGCACAGTGGTTAAGAATCCTCCTGCCAACTCAGGGGACAAGAGGTTCAAGCCCTAGTCCAGGAAGATACCACATGCCGCGGAGCAACTAAGCCCGTGCGCCACAACTACTGAGACTGCGTTCTAGAGCCCGCAAGCCACAACTACTGAGCCCGTGTGCCACAACTACTGAAGCCCGCGCACCTAGAGCCCGTGCTCTGCAACAAGAGAAACCACCGCAATGAGAGGCCTGCGCACCACAACGAAGAGTAGCCCCCGCTCGCTGCAACTAAAAAGAAAGCCCACGCGCAGCAACGAAGACCCAATGCAGCCAAAAATAAATAAATAATTTATTTTTTTAAAAAACTCACTGAGTGTGCACTGGAGGTGCAATGATGTGGGAAAACAGCCATGGTCTCTGACTCTGGAAAAGGTCGGTCAATGGATATTCGACTATGAACTGTGGTTAAGTCCTATGAAAGGAAACTAGGCTGATACAAGAATGTAAAGCACAAGGACCCAACCACATCTGGATGGCCAGAGGCAGTTTAAGATTAAGTAGGTGAATGGGAGTTAGCCAGGCAACATTTGGGTGATGGAGGGAAAGCCAAGACTCTGAGATCTCAAAGACATCTCATCTGATGACGTGAGTCTCCCACAGGCTCCGACTCAATACACAAAGGTCAGATGGAAGTTCAGTTCCAGAGGAGACTGACCCATGGCTTGGCATCGGATGTCAGTCTCCAGGCAGCACCTTTTCTCAAAGTCAAGACTCATTCCATAGTGGTTTGAGGGCCAAAGAATGTGAATGCTGGAAGAGAAGTTCAGGAGATGTTTGGGATCAACAAGCTTAGAGCTAGTTAGTGGTCAGAGCAGAACCAAACGTCTAGTCTGATGTTATTTTAATTTGTAGCATCGGGTCTTGATGTCTTCTTCCCCTTCTCCACTTCCCCGTTCTCTGGCTGGGGTGATGCTAGCACTCGTGGTTATGTCAGACTGAGAAGCAGAGCTGGCTCAGTGGGGAAATCAGGTACTCCAGATTCAGCCTGTCCTTGGCCAAGTTACCAACCTGAGCCTGTTTCCTTATCTGTAAAATGGGGATACAGAAACTTTCCTCATAGGGTTGTTGGAAGACAAAGTGAGTTAATATATGCACAGCAGTGCTTGGGATCAGCTGGGTGCTGGGTCAGTTATTACTATTATGCTAGTATTATTAACAGGGTTGACAATGACTCTCAGGAGTCCGTCCCCTCCTCCTTTCCCAGGATCCTTTTCTCTATTGTTCAAGGTTTTTACACCTGTATGGAGCCAAGGAGTCTTACCTATGTCCAGCTCCCTGACATATGGACTGAACTTGAGGCCTCTCCTATAGGCAAGATGCCCAACAAGATGCCAGGCTAAGTGAACCAGGAGCATCTGACCCTTCAGCTCTGTCCTCTCTGCCTGTGTGGACACCCTCAATATCATGGTTACCATGTCCTCCGTTCCTATTTGGTTAAATGGTACAATGCCAAGGCCATCTGGCCTGGTAGAAAGATTCAATCTTTGAATTCTTACCAGCTGTGTGACTGGGCAAATAACATTTATCTCTTTAAACAATATTTTTTGAGCACTTACTATGTGCCCAGGCCCCAGGTAATAATAATAGCATATTATGTCCTAGAGAGTAAGGAAGAGCTTTACATGCCTCACCTCACTTTAACCCACACAGCTGCCCTCTGAATAACTTTCATCAGGACCGTTTTACAAATGGAGAAACAGACACTAACTATGTGTTACATAACTTAGTCCAGACTTTTAACTATGGTGCCACATAATATCAATAACATGCCCCAAATCAGTTAATTTCTCCATGCCTCAGTTTCTTCATCTGTACCCAGGGATAAAATGTATCTTCTAGAATTCACATGAGACAAGATGCTCTATAAATGATAACTACTATTGTGATTAATAATGGCAAAAACAGAGCGTTTGGCAGACCACAAACCTGCCCTGAGGGCCAGCCACATGCAAGGCTGAAGAGGCCAGCACCTGCTCTGTTTTCTTGCTGTGCTGGTTCAGAGCATCACCTAGAATGCCACCAGCCAATCCCTCCCAAGCGCAAGTCTCTGGGCAGAAATAAGCTCTGGTAAAATGAGCAGATGCCTTGATGCAAACCCATGCCTGGTTCTGCAAAAGAAAATTCCCCAGAGCTGCCCACTGATGCTAGGCCACCAGGCAGTGCTCGAGCTCATCGTTACAAAGCCTATTATCTGCTGGCCTCTCCCGTGGCACCTTGGTTCATTTAAAATAGAGACAAATAGAAAGAAAACAGGGATGGCTGCAAATCCTATCTGCTCTGATGCTTCAGAGAGTTGTTGGTTTTTTTTTTTTTTAATTTTTTAAAAATTAATTTATTAATTTATTTATTTTTAGCTGTGTTGGGTCTTCGTTTCTGTGCGAGGACTTTCTCTAGTTGCAGCGAGCGGGGGCCACTCTTCATCGCGGTGCGCGGGCCTCTCACTATCGCGGCCTCTCTTGTTGCAGAGCACAGGCTCCAAACGCGCAGGCTCAGTAGTTGTGGCTCATGGGCCCAGTTGCTCCGCGGCATGTGGGATCTTCCCAGACCAGGGCTCGAACCCGTGTCCCCTGCATTGGCAGGCAGATTCTCAACCAGTGCGCCACGAGGGAAGCCCGAGAGTTGCTGTTTTTAACTCAGTGAAGACCAAGAAATCCTGGGAGAAAGCTGATATATTGCAGAGGCTGACATCAGAGCCATCTCAGGTCAGCAATCACGCCGTGAGCACCTGCTACAAGCCAGACACAGTGCTGGGTGCTCAGGGTCCAAAGGTGAGCAGGGCACGAGTCCCCACCCCTGAGGACTCTACCACCTCGTGTGAGAGATGAACACGATCCAGCTCCTTCTTTTTCATAGGGGTTGACAACTGTGGGCCATGGTCACCCGCAGCCCTCTGCCTGTTATGTACAATCCACAAACACGGCCAATGCCCATCCATTTAAGCGTTATCTAAGGCTGTTTTCATGCTACAACAGCAGAGTGCATGGCCTTTGGCTGCAAAGCCTAAAGTATCTACTATCTGGACCTTTACAGAAAAAATTTAGCCAATCCTGTTAACTGTCACACTTACTCTTTGCATCAGGAAATATACACACGTGCACATATAGTTGTTATATTTTTGTTTCCTGCATTGTTTCAAATAAACCAGATTATTAATACATTGAGCCAGAGGAGATGATAGGGAAAAAGCGTGCACCCTTTCCCTGCACCATCGAGGAACTGTATCATACTCAAGATGACAGCTCCCTACACCTGCTGAATGCTTTCGAGTCACCTCCACGCCGCTTCCAGATCAGCAGTGCTTCTGTTCAGCAAGCATGGCGAACTTTTCCATTTACCCACTAGAGGGTGACCAAACACTGCTTATGAAAGATTTAGGAGCTACGGTCCCTCTTCGGTGGGACGAGATCAGAGTTTACCATCTGTCTGGATAAGTTCCTACACTTGAAGCACATTCCACAGAGGTGGCAGGATGTGGAAGAATAAACTCGGTCTGGGACCCACCCATTAGACCCAGACGTTGCCTGGAAACAGATCTGACAAGAAATGTACTCGGCTGGCTTGTGATAAGGATTAATTAATACAAAGACTTGGAAGGGCAAATTTAATCCATGCGCCCCGACTAAGCTTTATTGAAGTATGCTTAATACCTGCTGCTTTCTTCAACAAGAAACTGTGCCTCTTCGGGCCTCTGCTTCCCAATCTGGGAAATGGGGAAGAAAGAGTTAGGAAAGCAGTTTTCAAATGGGAGTGGGGGGACCAGCACCTGGGAGATGCATATGTGAACCACCCTGGGGTATTTCAAACCACTTTCTTCTTGGTCGTCTTCCCACTCTCACACACCATGAGGGTGGGTGTCTCCCTCTGGCCCTGCTTGACAGCTCCCCAAGTACCATTATAGGAGACCCTTGGGTGCTGCAGAGCAGAACAAAGCTTGAGGCCTACGTGATGCTAGTAGTTTGTGACTTAACCTTACTCTTGCTTGGAACTTTAGTGTGACATCTATGATCAATTAAAGGCCTGCTCTGAGGGAAACCACAGAACCTCAATAGTCCCAGCAGGCAACAGAATGGAAATCTGCATACGGGGCTGGTTTTCAAATATATTTACAAATTCTTTGACACACCTCTTGAATACAGGCTCCTCTCAAATGTTTCTGTTGAACGGAGTATGGCAGAAATGATGCTATGTGATTTGGGAGGCTAGGTCATAAAAAGGATCCAGCTTCTCCTGGTCTCTGGGGAAGTTGGCAGCCACGTTGTGAGGACACTCAAGCAGTCTTGTGGGGAGGCCCACACAGAGAGAGGCAGAGCCGTCCCACCAACTTGCCAGCCAGGCGAGGGACTGCCTTGGTGAAGTGGATCTCCAGGCTCAGTCAAGCCTTAACTGACTGCAGCCCCAGAAGACACCTGACTGAGCCCCAGGAAAATGCCTGACCCAGAACTGCCCAGTTAAGTTGATCTTGAATTCCTGATCCACAGACACTGCGAGTGATAATACATATTTACTGCTGTTTAAAACTGTTACGCTTGGGGGTAATCTGTTACGCAGTAATAGATGACTAATACACGAAGTTCATCCAATGTGGGCTTGTGTCCAAGAGGCAGAGTGGTAGGGAGGGAGGACCGAAGACCTAAGTTCGTCACTAACTTTCTGGCCCCTCTAAGCCTCAGTCTGTGCCTCCATGAGATGGGCATGGCACCATCTAGGTTGCTGCAGGGTCTGAAGGTGTTTTGTGACCTGCAAAGAGCTACATAAACAGCAGTGATCACTGGTCTCATGCTTTTCTCCTCTAGGAGACATGATGCAATGCTTAGCAGAGCTGGCATCTTGGCAGTAAGGGTCCTAGAGTATTCAGCCAGTGAAATAAAGTGGGGTCTATTCCTGTAGTTAGAAATATGGGGCTCAGGGCATTAAGGATGTGCTAGAGGACACGCTGGCACACTTTTCCTGTGAAGGGCCACATGGTAAATATTTCGGGCTTTCTGGGCCATATGGTCTCCATCACAACTATGCAATTCTGCCACTGTGGCATGAAAGCAGCCACAGACAATATGCAAAAGGATGGGAGTAACCGTGTTCCACGAAAACTAGTTACAAAAACAGGTGGCAGGCTGGACTGGCTGGCAGGCTATCATCTGCCAACCTCTGCCCTCGAGCCTTGCTTCTCCAAGTGTGTGGTCCCCAGAGCAAGTCACACCTCCCAGGAGCTTGTTAGAAATGCAGGCTCTGGGACTTCCCTGATGGCCCAGAGGCTTAGACTCTGCGCTCCCAATGCAGGGGGCCCGGGCTCGATCCCTGGTCAGGGAACTAGATCCCACATGCCGCAACTAAGAGTTCGCATGCTGCAACTAAAGATCCCGCATGTCGCAACTAAGACCCAGCGCAGCCAAACAAATATTTTTAAAAAGAAGAAGGAGAAATGCAGATTCTCAGGCCACCCAGCACTGAATCAGCATCCCTGGCGGAGGGGTCCAGCCACGTGTTCTGAAAGCCTCCAGCAGCTCAGCTCTGAGAAGGCCTGCCTGCCTTCCCTCCTTTCCCCCGAGCCCCATACACCAGGGGCTTATGAGGGATCTTGGGTGACAATGACCTGATCAAAGATCTCAGGCCTCACAAAGGACACACATCACCTCAATATTCTCCATGAATCAGTGAACAACACTGGATTCATGGTCCTGGGTCACCAGTAAGCAAAGGAGCAGTCAGTCCTGGTCAAAGAGCTTAGAGTCTTCAAGAAAACAGAACAAACTGTGTGGTAGCAGCACTCACAGGGTGAAGGGATTGGGTTCAGTGACACCCAAAGGCCTCCTCAGTCCCTGAGGCTGAGGGAGCCCTTTGTGGTCAGACGCCGGCACGGCTCCCGGCGCTGCTTGCTTCTTTCAGCAAAGTTCTTTGAATGCTGGTTTCCTTCCGTTTTGGTGAAGCGCTGGGGTATAAAAGGCAAAGGGCGGAAGGAAAAGGGATACCTTTTAAGGAACAGAAGAGAGATGAAAGGTTTATAGGGAAGAAGCAATAGGAAGGAGGAGAAGAAAGGAATTATGGGAAGTGGGGATCACTACAAAGCAGCACCTTCCTCTCTGACCTGGGGGGACCCTCCATCCCACCACGATGATAACTGTCTTGCCTCTCATCAGCATCAGTGTCTGCCTATGGTATTGCCAGTTACATCACTCATCTCATTCAGCCACACACAGCCGTGTGGTGTAGAGGATCATGATCCCCAGTGTAAGGTCAGGTCCAAATCCACAGTCTACAAAGCCGGGTCTGAGGACTCCTTTCTGCTATGGAACCTCCCAGCACCGCCCACAGGAGCACAGCTCTGCTTGAGGTCAAGGAAGCATCTCACACGAACGAGCCTTCCTGTGTGCTGACTCTACTGCATCGCAGGTCCCCTGTGGGCATGTCCCCTCAGGGGTGGAGCTCCACCTCTGTCCTCCGCCCTTGAGGCACCAGGAGAAGGAGGAGATCAGACAAAGCAGTTCAGACACTGTAAACAGTACAGTATCAGAAGTCACACGGCTGCTCTTTAATGTCAACCTTAAAAGCACTGTAATAAAAACCAAGCAAGGAGGATTATGAACTGCTTTCCTCCACCAAAGATGCCGAGCGCTCGACCCACAGCTGCGGTGTGAAAAGCCAAACCCTCACATTGAGGAAGCCAGATCAATGTGCTGGACGTGGGGGGCTCTGCAGGTCTCTTGTCCAGGCTCCTGTTCTCTGCAGTCTGTTCTTCCCTCGGTCCACGCACCCTTTGGGTGTCTAACTGACTCTGAGTGCAGGAAATAAGGTTGTGCTTCCTCTTTAGCCGAGGGCTCGGATCCCTCAGCAGTCAGGTCTTGCTTCCACGGAGCTGGAAAGGCCCCGGCGACGTGCTCCCCTGATGGTCCAGCAGTTAAGAATCTGTCTTGCAGGGACTTCCCTGGTGGCGCAGTGGTTGAGAATCCGCCTGCTAATGCAGGGGACATGGGTTCGAGCCCTGGCCCAGGAAGATCCCACATCCCGCAGAGCAACTAAGCCTGTGCGCCACAACTACGGAGCCTGCGCTCTAGAGCCCGCGAGCCACAACTACTGAGCCCTCGTGCCACAACTGCTGAAGCCCATGTGCCTAGAGCCCGTGCTCCGCAACAAGAGAAGCCACCGCAATGAGAAGCCTGTGCACCACAATGAAGAGTAGCCCCCACTCGCCGCAACTAAAGAAAGCCCGTGCACAGCAATGAAGACCCAACACAGCCATAAATAAATAAATAAATAAATAAATAAATAAATAAAATAAACGTATGTATGTATGTTCCCTTAAAAAAAAGAATGGGCCTCGGGCCTGGAACACAGCATTACCAAGCGATAAAGAACCCAGCGATAAAGATAAAGAGTATCTTTCCCTGTTTCAAGTGCAATAGAGTGTTCCTTTGTTCTGCTTTAGTATGTACACAATGGCCCTCAGGCATGTCCCCAGCTTTCACACTCCACAGGGGAAGCATTGGGGCCTTTCTGCTGTGGCTTAAGAAGGGTGCTCACAGGCCAACTGCCCTGTGTTGGCCACCAGGGGCACTGCCTAGTGAGGAGGGACTGATGTCTACTATTGAAACTGATGTCTCTTCTCCACGTAGGTAAAGCGATGTCCCATCCAGTTGTGTTTTTCTTGGTAACTCCAATTCCAAGGTGCAGTGGCAGAAGTGTTTGAAGTGCTGCCTGAGATTGGTGATCAGTACAAGACGTTCTGCTCCCTTGGGATTGAAAACTAGTGATGGTACTCAGCTTGACATCTGTCTTTATGTCATTTCCATACTGTTTTGATTACTGCAACTTTATAATACGTTTTTGAAATCAGGAAGTGTGAGGCCTCTAGCTTTACTTTTCTTTCTCAAGATTTTTTGGATGTTCATGATCCTTTGAAATTCTGTTATGAATTTTAAAAATTTTCTGTGCTTTGGTGCTGGGAAAACTGGACAGCTACATGTAAAAAAACGAAATTAGAACACTCCCTAACACCATACACAAAAATAAACTCAAAATGGATTAAAGACCTAAATGTAAGGCCAGACACTATAAAACTCTTAGAGAAAAACATAGGCAGAACACGCTATGACATAAATCACAGCAAGATCCTTTTAGACCCACCTCCTAGGGAAATGGAAATAAAAACAAAAATAAACAAATGGGACCTAATGAAACTTAAAAGCTTTTGCACAGCAAAGGAAACCATAAACAAGACCAAAAGACAACCCTCAGAATGAGAGAAAACATTTGCAAATGAAGCAACTGACAAAGGATTAATCTCCAAAATTTACAAGCAGCTCATGCAGCTCAGTATCAAAAAAACAAACAACCCAATCCAAAAACGGGCAGAAGACCTAAACAGACATTTCTCCAAAGAAGATATACAGATTGCCAACAAACACATGAAAGAATGCTCAACATCATTAATCATTAGAGAAATGCAAATCAAAACTACAATAAGGTATCACCTCACACCAGTCAGAATGGCCGTCATCAAAACATCTACAAACAATAAATGCTGGAGAGGGTGTGGAGAAAAGGGAACCCTTTTGCACTGTTGGTGGGAATGTAAATTGATATAGCCACTATGGAGAACAGTATGGAGGTTCCTTAAAATACTAAAAATAGAACTACCATATGACCCATCAATCCCACTACTGGGCATATACCTTGAGAAAACCATAATTCAAAAATACACATGCACCCCAATGTTCATTGCAGCTCTATTTACAATAGCCAGGACATGGAAGCAACCTAAGTGTCCATCGACAGATGAATGGATAAAGAAGATGTGGCACATATATACAATGGAATATTACTCAGCCATAAAAAGAAACGAAATTGAGTTATTTGTAGTGACGTGGATGGACCTAGAGTCTGTCATACAGAGTGAAGTAAGTCAGAAAGAGAAAATCAAATACCGTATGCTAACACATATATATGGAATCTAAAAAAAAAAAAAAAAGGTTCTGGAGAACCTAGGGGCAGAACAGGAATAAAGACGCAGACGTAGAGAATGGACTTGAGGGAAGGGTAAGCTGGGACGAAGTGAGAGTGGCATGAACTTATATATACTACCAAATGTAAAATAGATAGCTAGTGGGAAGCAGCCGCATAGCACAGGGAGATCAGCTCGGTGCTCTGAGACCACCTAGAGGGGTGGGATAGGGTGGAGGTGAGGGAGGGAGACATAAGAGGGAGGAGATATGGGGATATACGTATATGTATAGCTGATTCACTTTGTTATAAAGCAGAAACTAATACACCATTTTAAAGCAGTTATACTCCAATAAAGATGTTACTAAAAAATTTATTTTTCTGTGCTTTTACAAAAAATGCCATTGGAATTTTGATAGGATTGCGTTGAATCTGTAGACTGCTCTGTGTAGTACGGACATTTTAACAACACGAAGTCTTCCAATCCACAAACACAGATGTCTTTCCATTTATTTGTCTTCTTTAATTTCTTTCAGAAGTGCTTTGTAGTTTTCACTGTACAAGTCTTTTGCCTCCTTGATTAAGTTTATTCCAAAGTATTTTATTCTTTTTGATGCTATTGTAAATGGGATTGTTTCTTAAATTTCCTTTTTGGATTATTCACTGCCAGTGTATAGAAATGCAACTAATTTTGTGTGTGGATTTTGTATCCTGCAACTTTGTTAAATTCATTACTTGTTCTAACAGGTGTTTTGTTTGGTGAAATATTTAGGGTTTTCTATATACAAGATCATATCATCTGGGAAGAGAGCGAATTTTACTTCTTCATTTCCTATCTGCATGACTTTTACTTCTTTTTCTTGCCTACTTAATTTGGTTAGGACTTCCAGTACTATGTTGAAAGAAGTGGTGAGAGTGGACATCCTTGCCTTTTTCCTCATCTCAGAGGGAAAGCTTTCAGTTTTTCACCATTGAGTACATTGTTAACTATGGGCTTTCATATATAGCCTTAGTTATGTTGAGTTTGTTCCTAGTTTGTTGAGCATTTTTATCTTGAAAGGGTGTAGAATTTTGTCACATGCTTTTTCTGCATCAATTGAAAGGATCATGCAGCTTTTGTCCTTCATTGTGTTAATGTGGTGTGTTATACATTAACCTTCATATGGTGAACCATCCTTGCATTCCAGTAATAAATTCCACCTGATCATGATGTATAATCTTTTTAATGTGTTGTTGAATTGGGTTTCTTAGTATTTTGTTGAGGATTTTTTCATCTACATTCATTAGGGATATTGGTCTGCAGGTTTCTTATAGTATCTTTGTCTCATTTTGGTATCAGGGTAATGCTCACCTCATAGAATAAGTCTGGTAGTGTTCCCTCCTCTTCAATTTCTGGGAAGTCTGAGAGGACTGGTGTTAATTCTCCTTTAATGTTTGGTAGAATTCTCCAGTGAAGCCATCTTGTCCTTGGTTCTTCTTTTTTGGGAGGTTTTTGATTACTGATTTAATCTCTAAGTTATAGGTCTGTTCAAGTTTTTAATTTCTTCACAATTCAGTCTTAGAAGATTATATGTTCCTAGAAATTTATCTGTTTCTTCTGGATTGCCCAATCTGTTGATGTATAATTGTTTGCAATAGTCTCTTGTGAGCATTTTTATTTCTGTGGCATCAGTTGTAATGTTTCCTCTTTCATTTCTTATTTTGTTTCAGTCTTTTTTCTCTTTTCTTAGGTAGCCTACCTAAGGATTTGTCAATTTTGTTGATCTTTTCAAAAAACCAATTAAGTGTTTCTTTCTTGATGGTGAGGATCACATACCTCTATAGCACACATATAGGTATACATTCATGGGTTTTAATATTCACTGATTGAAGGTTCACCTATTACCGCAACAGAAAAGAATCCACGGAGAAGGAGGCCAATTTGCCATATTACTGAAGACTGTCCAGGCAGTTTCCGTTATCAGTATATTCTACACTTCAGTCTTTTTGACTGGTCATATAAAAAATGAAATTTCTCTCTACATTAAGGACAAGGAGAGGCTGCAGCACAGCTTATACAATTTGGTAGTTTGGAATGGACCCTTCCAGTTGCCTTCCAAAAACCCCTCATGTGCTGAATCTGATATTTTGTAATTAAGAAAAATGCAATGGGATTATTTTGGCAATTTTGTTTGGGAGTCTCAAATTCAAACTTCACTCTAGCTTTTTTCCTAAAAGATGTTATCAAGTTGCTGTAAATCAAAATTCATTTTAAAAGCCTTAGAGAAGCGCCATTCACAAGAGGATGCATAAAATCCTGTTTGGGAGCATAATTACCTTCTAACTCCATGTAAACTTGAGTTTTCCTAGACTGCATCTATTTATAGCACATCTGTGTGAAACTCCATTTTTTCCTCCTTCCACCAGCTGAATGAGGGGCACTAATATTACCGTACACCAGGACAACCAAAGAGACGGGCTTGCACGAGGCCAGTGCATGCAAGAAAAAAGACACAGCTCTTTCCCTTGAAGAATGCTCAGTGTGGCCAGGGAGATGAAACAAACAGAAAACAACACTGCAGCACAGCCCAGGGTAAGGGCCTAGGAAGTGCAATCACGTCAAGAAATGCTGAGAGGTTCATTCAGGAGGAGCAAAAAATGACTCTGGGTGCTCGGAGAGGACTAACAGCCTCAGGAAGGCCAGGACGGCAGGCAGTGGTGAGGCGGGGGCTTGGCACCCACCTGCTTTAAGGATGTGGGCAAAGACAGAGGGTTGGCAGCGAGAGACGCGGAAGTACAGAGGGGTTGGGGCCACACTGTGGAGAGCTCAGGACGGCAGGTTAAGGAGTTCAGATTTTATTCACCAGGAGGGCATGATAGGACCAGAGGCACTTTTGGAAACAGATATTTCTGGCATCAGCATTTCTGAGTTGGCACACCTTCAAAATCTCCTTTGGCAATGGCTGCATGGGGTGAACCAGTCATATAATCGAGCGTGGCTCGTCATCGGGAGGATCTGTTTCAACATAATGTTGCCTGGACGGCCAGCAGGTCGGGAGAGTGCCGGGGCCCCTGCCGGGCTGGCCTCTGCACCACCTGGCTGCGTCTGCTTCATCTTAGGACCAGACCTGCGATTCTGAGGGAAGGTTCTAAGCCAGCTGTCCTGAGCCGGCTTATTTCACGGCTCCCATTAAGTATCTGCATCCTAGGTGATGCCATCACCTACCACTGCTCCTGGGAGGGTAATGTCCCTCCACTCAGTGGGTTCAGATGCTCAACGTGGCATTTTACAGTCAGCCACTGGCCCCTTGGGACTTCCTTTGTGACTGTCCAGGAATACTGTACATGCGACTAATCTCGGGGAGGACGTGGCACTTTGCCACATTCCTTCTTCCACCAGCTGAATGAGGGGCACTAAGGTTACCGTACACCAGGACAACTAAAGAGATGGGCTTGCACGAGGCCAGCGCATGCAAGAAAAAAGACAGAGCTCTTTCCCTTGAAGAATGCTCAGTGTGGCCAGGGAGGTGAAACAAACAGAAAACAACACTGCAGCACAGCTGTATATGGGAAGCCACATTATCTTAGCATCAATTTTATCCAAAGATTTGGGGGTAAGTTAGGGGAAAAGTGCTATCACAGATAAATAACTAAATATCTACTATAGACTGAAAGTTTGTGTCCCCTCCAAATTCATACGCTGAAACCTAACCCCAATGTTATGGTATTTGGAGGTGGGGCCTTTGGCAGATGATTAGGTCATGACGGTGGAGCTTGCACGAGGCCAGTGCATGAATGGGGTTAGGCCCCTTCTAAAAAAGTCATCAGGAAGCTCCCTCTTCCCTTCTGCCATGCGAGGACACAGTGAGAAATCAGCCATTTATGAACTAGGAAATAGGCTCTCACCAGACACCAAATCTGCCAGCACCTTGATCTTGGACCTCCCGCCTCCAGAACTGTGAGAGAGAAATCTCTGAGGTTTACAAGCCACCCAGTCTATGATATTCTGTTACAGCAGCCGAACGGACTAAGACAGTACCTTTTCATTGAAAATCAAAACCAGAAACATTGCAGAGGAGAAGGCTCACAGGAAGTTTAAAAATAAAATATAACACTCCAAAAAAAAAAAAAAATCTACCTGGGCAGCATCAAGCCTCACTCTCAGATCCCTGAGTTCACTCTCAGAGGTTGGGGAGATTTTTGGTTGCAAAACTTGATAAGCCCAGGCTTATAGAAACAAGACTTGTTAGTTTGGATACTTACTGTCACATTTTCCTTCCACTGAGTGTCTAAAAATGACAAGTCCCCTCCCCTCCCCTCCCCTGGGAGAAGCTAATTATCCGTGGCTCAGCTTGGACTTTTCTCTGAAGAACAGGCGACCATGGAGGTTTTTTTAAGGCTGCCAATAACAATGCATCTCTATTACTGGAACTTCTTCCCTGCAGCTGAGTTACACCTAGAAACCCCTTAGTTTATGTCACAATTTAAATAGGCAGGCGATGCTCCACCGGGCATGGTCACAAACCAGTGCTCCCATTAAAACTGGAATAAGATGCTGCTGCCAACAGAGCTGAAATTTTAAACAGTTCACCAAGCTCCTTCCTGGGCAAGATGATGTGAGAGACTCCAGCCTCCTTTTCCCTTAGACGAGCTTAACAGTAATAATTCCCTAAATGAGGAAAAAAGGTCCACCTGCTACTTCCTGCGCTCTCGCAGAGAGGCCTGGCAGAGCTTCACATAAGAGGACACACAGGCCAATAAACCTGAGATGATTACACTAAATTGGCAGCAGCCCACTGGAGGCAGAACATTTTAACAAATAGGCATTTATAATATTTATAACAAGTCCATGTTGTCTTTGGAAAGGAGAGCCCAGAGAACATCTTTCACAGGGGATAACTAGAAGGCATTTGTGGATGGAAGAAGGTTTCCACTACTCATGAGGTAGGGCTCCTAGACGGGAGAAATGTTTTCACGTTACAAGCAAACAGCTTCACGACCAGGCCCCCGACACCACACTTTACTGTTCTTAAGTAAATGGTCCAATAGATCGTGTTGCAAGCCACCAGTGAAAAGTCTCATCATTGTGAACACACAGAAATGAAGGGAAGGGTCCTGATGGAAAAATAAAGCCCAGCCAACTCAGTTGTAGAAACGTGGGGCTGGCATCCAAGTCAAAGTTCACCAGAAATACCCCCAATTCACTTGGCCAGTTTCAAAGCCATTCATTGCCGCATCTACCCAAATGTGTTGGCGACTAGCAGAACTGATCAGCCTTGGGCTGGGTCTGCATCATTTTACACGGGGGAAAAAAAAAAAAGAAACAACTAGCATTCCTTGAGTCCATATTATGGGCTAGGGGATTCCTAAGTATCACCACCTATCAAGGCAACAACTTGACAATGTTGGTAATTTTGTCCACATTTTAAAATGCAGAAACAGAAGTGAGGATGGCAATTTGCCCAAAGCCAGCAGCAGGTGTAGGATCTGCACCTGATTCTAGAGGCTGTGGTCACTTGTAAGATCTTGGGCCGCCTCTTTGGAGTTATGCTCAAAAAGCCAGAAAGGCATGTAGCAGGTCAGACTCCTTGGATGACAGACACTGCTCTGTGACAAAGCCTCAGAGCTCTTGGGAGTCTCTTGGATACTAGGAAAAGCTTGTGATGACTCGGCCTCTGGTTCAGGAGATACGGGGAACCATTTATGTGGGAGGATTATTACGGGTAGAGACTACAGAGCTACATTATGGGTGAAAGTTACCAAGTTTGAGAGTCAAAGTCTGGCCCTGCTGGTGTCAATTTAAAAACACACTTTTTATACATAGAGCTTGTGTGTGTAAACTACTTAAGACGAAGATGGAGAGTCAGGGGAAGAAGCGGAAATGGCTGTTTTACCGCTGATGCTCGCTCCCAGAAACCCATGAATGCATCTCGAGGAAGCGAACTGGGGACAGGAAGCCTGGCAGGTGAGTGGCAAGTGGAAAGCTACCAGGGCAGGTCCACAACATCCACCCCGCAGTCCCGTCTCTGCCCCCACCCCTGCCGGCCTCGGGGGCTGAGCAGCTGTCAGAGTGCAGTCGGGAGGACCAAACCGCCTGCATCTGCTCCAGCATCCTCAGGCTGTTTGACAACCACTATGCTGGACCTCACTGCTGCCCTGCTTATGGGAAAGGTCAGGCCCCAGGGCTGGCACCTGGGCCAGAGTTTATGGTGAGAGCTCATGCGGTTCTCCAGGAGGTCCAACCCCACCCGCCCCTAAAACACCCACTCTGCAGAAACAGGAACCAAGATCGACCAAGATGCCGTGGGGAAGGCAAGAAGCTCCCTCTGCTGTCTCCGCCTCTGGATTTCTCTGTAACCCAGCCATGAAGAAGAAAAAAGCCAGCCATTTTGCCAGTGTCAGTGCTCTGGCCACTCAGGGAGAGATGACAGCAACTCGTCTCAAGTGTAACTTCCTGGGGAGGGACTTCCTTTGTGGTCCAGTGGGTAAGACTCCCCGCTCCCAATGCAGGGGGCCAGGGTTCGATCCCTGGTCAGGGAACTAGATCCCTCATGCATGCCACAAGTAAGAGTTTGCATGCTACAGTGAAGATCCCACGCGCCGCAACTAAGACCCGGCGTAACCAAAATAAATAAATATTTTTTAAAAAAAAACTTCCCGGGGTGGGGGTTCGCTGGTGGCGCAGTGGTTGAGAATCCGCCTGCCAAGGCAGGGGACACGGGTTCGAGCCCTGGTCTGGGAAGATCCCACATGCCGCAAAGCAACTAGGCCTGTGAGCCACAACTACTGAGCCTGCGCGTCTGGAGCCTGTGCTCCGCAACAAGAGAGGCCACAATAGTGAGAGGCCCGCGCACCGCGATGAAGAGTGACCCCTGCTTGCCGCAACTAGAGAAAGCCCTCGTCCAGAAACGAAGACCCAACGCAGCCAAACATAAAAATAAATAAATAAATAAATAAAATTTTTTAAAAAAAGAAAAAACTTCCCGGGGACACCACTGATGGGCTGACTTGGGTCAGCTGCCCATCCCCAGACCACCCAACTGTAGCCATGGCTGGGTGTGGGGGGAGGTGGCTGCCACCATTGCCTCTTCCACTGCCACCATTCGTAGAGAGAAGGAAATTCCTAGAAACCCTGTAAGCAAAGAACTCAACAGGCGTCTGGGACCAGGACAGCATTAAAAGTGGCCCAGCAAGCAAGCTACCTGAGTTACCAATCCACGAGGACATTAAAACCCTCATGGATAAAATATTAAACTTGGTGTCATGCAAAATGTAAATTAGCTTCATGCCAGCTTCTCAATGACTTTAAATGCTCCTAATAAGTTATAAACCCACCACTAAAGAACACTTAAAAGATGACCAAAAATAATGACCTACCTGATAAAACTCCAAGGGAAAAAAAAAAAGAAAAAGCCATCTGATTAATACAGACCTAACATGCCGTGCAGAATAATCTGGATTGAACTGCCTGCTAACTTGGGTTCTGTAGTTTAGCTCTGGGACCTGTGGTTTTTCCTCTCAAACACACATAGGGCTAAAGTTCCAAGTACCACGGATATAGGCCTGTTCCCGGACTCCCATGGGAAGGGAATTCATCACTGAGCACTGAAGTCAGCAAACTTTTTCTGTAAAGGGCCAGAGAGTAAATATTTTAGGCTTTGCAGGACAGACAGTTGCAGTAGCTCATCTCCATGGCTGAGGCCTGGGAGCAGCTGATATGCAAACAAATAGGCATGGGTGTGTTTGAACAAAGATTCCTGAAAACTGGCAGCAGCACAGATTTGGCCCCCAGGCTGTAGTCTGCCAACTCCTGATCTAGCAGATTACAGACACAATTTCCCTGCACCTCAAAAGCGGTTTGGGATACTACGGTGGGGCTCCCCTACCTGTGAGGCACGCTGCCCCTCACCAGAACATCTCCCTGAAGATGTCAGGACAGGATGTGCCTCTCCCTCTTGTGTGCCAGGAGGGAGGCCCGAGGAGTCAGTCCACACACACGAACGCACACGCATGCCCACAGGCACACTTTCACCAACTGTGTGGTCCTCCCCCCTCCCCATACAATTTTCTATTTTCAGCAGATTGTCAAGTGAACGAGCTGGTGCAAGACCCAAGCCTCACTTAGGTCCCCAATGCTGTTTAAATAGCGCCCCCTTTCCCTGGGAAGCATGCTGGCACAGCTTTTACACCAGCAGGAAAATACACCTCTGACTTGGGTGTTGCTTTTATTTATATTTATTTTTTTAATTTTTTGGCCTCACCACTTGGCTTTCGGGATCTTAGTTTCCCGACCAGGGATTGAACCCAGGCCCCCAGCAGGGGAAATGCAGAGTCCTAACCACTGGACCGCCAGGGAATCCCCTTGGATGTTGTATTTAAACCCTGTCTCCTTGTGGGTCGTATAAATAAAACGGCTGGTCCTTAGCCGATACCAGCACTGATTTCTCAAGACCAAAGTAACTGCCGACATAGGAAAACTCCAGAAAAGGAAAGTCACCGACTATTGCCCAAGAAGTACAACAATGCTTTAAAATAAGTTTGGGTGGGTCTTGGGTAAAGAAGACAGGAAGCCATTAGCTGCTAAAGGAACCACTGTCCTAACCCCGAATGAAGGACGGGAAGTAAAATAAGATCACAGGGTCAAATAAAGTCACTTCTGTTTTCCAGTGATTTTGCGGGGAGAGAAACTAAGTTTATGTGGAGTTTCAGAGATGAAAGGAAACCACATCTCCTTCCTCCGTCATCTCACCTACCACATCCCAAGTCCAGGACAAAAAGCAAAAACAGATGCCAAGGAAGAGGTTCAGGTACATCTCGAGGCATTGTAAATTAATCCAATGCTATTTAATAACAGCTTTATTGAGATGTAATTTACACACCATAAACCCCACCCATTTAAAGTGTACAATGCAATGCATTTTAGTGTATTCACAGAACTGTACACCTGTCACCATCATTTTCGAACATTTTCATCACCCTAAAGAAACCCCTTCCCCATCAGCAATCCCTCCCCCTTTCCTCCCACCATCACCACCCCCAGCCCTGAGCAAGCACTGATCTACTGTCTCTACACGTCTGCCTATTTTGGACATTTCATGTAAATGGAATCATGCGATACCCAGCCCTTCTGTCTGGCTTCCTTGTTGCAGCATGTATTTTTTTCAATGGCTGAATAACATTCCATTGTATGCCACACCACATGGCGTTTGTCTGTTTATCAGCTGATGGAAATTTGGGTTCTTTCCACTTTTTGGCTTTTATGATTCACTATCATAATGTTCGTGTGGACATACATTTTCATTTCTCCGAAGTCTGATTTGATTTCAGATGTACGAGGGAAACTGACTAAGGATCTGAGGGAGTGGCACCGTTTGGGGTCAGTTTAGGTTTTCAACAACAGACGCACAGATCTCGGGTGAGAAGCAGAAGTTTCTCGGGGCGCTCCCTCTCCGACACTGCTGCTCCAGTGGAGCACGCCTGCAGGAGGACGTCCACAGGGACCTCAACTTTCAAGTTCACTCTGCACATTACTGATTGCAGCTCCCAAAGCCTTTTATGTCAAGTATCCCAACGTGAACTGACAAACCACTATTTCCACCAAGGGTTGTTTTTTTCGAGGATGGTTTTGACAGCTCTGCCATGCCTCCCTTCTCAGCAGAGCTAGTTTGCACCAATATATGAATATTTTGTGGCGTTTTCCCCTTCTTAGCTCATCAGAGCAAGTGTTAAATGGAACAGTGGAACCACTGATGCAGGCGACAGCATTGTTAACTATGTGTTCACAGGATGGAAGTCAGTAGACTGTCCAACTGAGAAGAACAAACTTCACACATAGAAAATGCTGGAAGTAGCTCTCTGGAGAGCACCTAAAAAGCAAGGTGAAGTGATGAATGAAGTGGTAAAACCTTTTAAAGTACAGACTGAGAATTAACATTTCAAAAAAACCCCCAGCATGGTCAATTTCCAAGTGAGACAGTATCGTGATGCCAAGACACATAGTAATCAAATTGGCAAAAATTAAAGACAAAGAAAAATTATTGAAAGCAGCAAAGGAAAAACGAAAAATAACATACAAGGGAACTCCCATAAGGTTAACAGCTGATTTCTCAGCAGAAACTCTACAAGCCAGAAGGGAGTGGCATGATATACTTAAAGTGATGAAAGGGAAGAACCTACAACCAAGATTACTCTACCCAGCAAGTATCTCATTCAGATTCGATGGAGATCAAAAGCTTTACAGACAAGCACAAGCTAAGAGAATTCAGCATCACCAAACCAGCTCTACAACAAATGCTAACTTCTCTAAGTGGGAAACGCAAGAGAAGAAAAGGACCTACAAAAACAAACCCAAAACAATGAAGAAAATGGTCATGGGAACATACATATTGATAATTACCTTAAACGTGAATGGGTTAAATGCTCCAACCAAAAGACACAGGCTTGCTGAATGGATACAAAAACAAGACCCATATACATGCTGTCTACAAGAGACCCACTTCAGACCTAGGGACACATACAGACTGAAAGTGAGGGGATGGAAAAAGATATTCCATGCAAATGGAAATCAAAAGAAAGCTGGAGTAGCTATACTCATAGCAGATAAAATAGACTTTAAAATAAAGAATGTTACAAGAGACAAGGAAGGACACTACATAATGATCAGGGGATCAATCCAAGAAGAAGATAGAACAATTATAAATATATATGCACCCAACATAGGAGCACCTCAATACATAAGGCAACTGCTAACACCTGTAAAAGAGGAAATCGACAGTAACACAATAATACTGGGGGACTTTAACACCTCACTTACACCAATGGACAGATCATCCAAACAGAAAATTAATAAGGAAACACCAGCTTTAAATGACACAACAGACCAGATAGATTTAATTGATATTTATAGGACATTCCATCCAAAAACAGCAGATTACACTTTCTTCTTAAGTGCGCACAGAACACTCTCCAGGATAGATCACATCTTGGGTCACAAATCAAGTCTCAGTAAATTTAAGAAAATTGAAATCATATCAAGCATCTTTTCTGACCACAATGTTATGAGGTTAGAAATCAATTACAAGGAAAAAAACGTAAAAAACACAAACACATGGAGGCTAAACAATACGTTACTAAATAACCAAGAGATCACTGAAGAAATCAAACAGGAAATCAAAAAATACCTAGAGACAAATGACAGTGAAAACACGACGATCCAAAACCTATGGGATGCAGCAAAAGCAGTTCTAAGAGGAAAGTTTATAGCGATACAAGCCTACCTCAAAAACAAGAAAAATCTCAAATGAACAGTCTAACCTTACACCTAAAGGAACTAGAGAAAGAAGAACAAACAAAACCCAAAGTTAGCAGAAGGAAAGAAATCATAAAGATCAGAGCAGAAATAAATGAAAGAGAAACAATAAAACAATAGCAAAGATCAATAAAACTAAAAGCTGGTTCTTTGAGGAGATAAACAAAACTGATAAACCATTAGCCAGACGCATCAAGAAAAAGAGGGAGAGGACTCAAATCAATAAAATTAGAAATGAAAAAGGAGAAATTACAACAGACACTGCAGAAATACAAAGCATCCTAAGAGACTGCTACAAGCAACTCTATGCCAATAAAATGGACAACCTGGAAGAAATGGACAAATTCTTAGAGAGGTATAACCTTCCAAGACTGAACCAGGAAGAAACAGAAAATATGAACAGACTGATCACAAGTAATGAAATTGAAACTGTGATTGAAAATCTTCCAACAAACAAAAGTCCAGGACCAGATGGCTTCACAGGTGAATTCTATCAAACATTTAGAGAAGAGCTAACACCCATCCTTCTCAAACTCTTCCAAAAATTTCAGAGGAAGGAACACTCCCAAACTCATTCTATGAGGCCACCATCACCCTGATACCAAAACCAGACAAAGATACTACAAAAAAAGAAAATTACAGACCAATATCACTCATGAATATAGATGCAAAAATCCTCAACAAAATACTAGCAAACAGAATCCAACAGCACATTAAAAGGATCATACACCATGATCAAGTGGCATTTATCCCAGGGATGCAAGGATTCTTCAGTATATGCAAATCAATCAATGTGATACACCATATTAACAAATTGAAGAATAGAAACCATATGATCATCTCAATAGATGCAGAAAAAGCTTTTGACAAAATTCAACACCCATTTATGATAAAAACTCTCCAGAAAGTGGGCATAGAGGGAACCTACCTCAACATAGTAAAGGCCATATACGACAAACCCACAGCAAACATCATTCTCAATGGTGAAAAACTGAAAGCATTTCCTCTAAGATCAGGAACAAGGCAAGGATGTCCACTCTCACCACTGTTATTCAACATAGTGTTGGAAGTCGTAGCCACGGCAATCAGAGAAGAAAAAGAAATAAAAGGAATCCAAATTGGAAAAGAAGTAAAACTGTCACTGTTTGCAGATGACATGATACTATACATAGAAAATCCTAAAGATGTCAGCAGAAAACTACTAGAGCTAATCAATGAATCTGCTAAAGTTGCAGGATACAAAATTAATGCACAGAAATCTCTTACATTCCTATACACTAATGATGAAAAATCTGAAAGAGAAATTAAGGAAACACTCCCATTTACCACTGCAACAAAAAGAATAAAATACCTAGGAATAAACCTACCTAGGGAGACAAAAGACCTGTATGCAGAAAACTGTAAGACACTGATGAAAGAAATTAAAGATACCAACAGATGGAGAGAAATACCATGTTCTTGGATTGGAAGAATCAACATTGTGAAAATGACTATACTACCCAAAGCAATCTACAGATTCAGTGCAATCCCTATCAAATTACCAATGGCATTTTTTACAGAACTAGAACAAAAAATCTTAAAATTTGTATGCAGCCACAAAAGACCCCGAATAACCAAAGCAGTCTTGAGCGAAAAAAATGGAGCTGGAGGAATCAGACTCCCTGACTTCAGACTATACTACAAAGCTACAGTAATCAAGACAATATGGTACTGGCACAAAAACAGAAATATAGATCAATTGAACAAGATAGAAAGCCCAGAGATAAACCCACGCACCTATGGTCAACTAATCTATGACAAAGGAGGCAAGGATATACAATGGAGAAAAGACAGTCTCTTCAATAAGTGGTGCTGGGAAAACTGGACAGCTACATGTAAAAGAATAAAATTAGAACACTCCCTAACACCATACACAAAAAAAACCTCAAAATGGATTAGAGACCTAAATGTAAGACCAGACACTATAAAACGCTTAGAGGAAAACATAGGAAGAACACTCTTTGACATAAATCACAGCAAGATCTTTTTTGATCCACCTCCTAGAGTAATGGAAATAAAAACAAAAATAAACAAATGGGACCTAATGAAACTTCAAAGCTTTTGCACAGCAAAGGAAACCATAAACAAGACGAAAAGACAACCCTCAGAATGGGAGAAAATATTTGCAAATGAATCAGTAGACAAAGGATTAATCTCCAAAATATATAAACAGCTCATGCAGCTCGATATTAAAAAAACAAACAACCCAATCCAAAAATGGGCAGAAGACCTAAATAGACATTTCTCCAAAGAAGACATACAGATGGCCAAGAAACACATGAAAAGCTGCTCAACATCACTAATTATTAGAGAAATGCAAATCAAAACTACAATGAGGTAGCACCTCACACCAGTTAGAATGGACATCATCAGAAAATCTACAAACAACAAATGCTGGAGAGGGTGTGGAGAAAAGGGAACCCTCTTGCACTGTTGGTGGGAATGTAAATTGATACAGCCACTATGGAGAACAGTATGGAGGTTCCTTAAAAAACTAAAAATAGAATTACCATATGACCCAGCAATCCCACTACTGGGCATATACCCAGAGAAAACCATAATTCAAAAAGACACATGAACCCCAATGTTCATTGCAACACTATTTACAATAGCCAGGTCATGGAAGCAACCTAAATGCCCATCGACAGACGAATGGATAAAGAAGATGTGGTACATATATACAATGGAATATTACTCAGCCATAAAAAGGAACAAAATTGGGTCATTTGTAGAGACGTGGATGGATCTAGAGACTGTCATACAGAGTGAAGTAAGTCAGAAAGAGAAAAACAAATATCATATATTAACGCATATATGTGGAACCTAGAAAAATGGTACAGATGAACCGGTTTGCAGGGCAGAAACTGAGACACAGATGTAGAGAACAAACGTATGGACACCAAGGGGGTAAAGCCGCGGGGGGGTGGGGGTGGTGGTGTGATGAATTGGGCGATTGGGATTGACATGTATACACTGATGAGTGTAAAACTGATGACTAATAAGAACCTGCTGTATAAAAAAAATAAATAAATAAATAACAAGGGAAAAAAATGACTGAAGCTGGGCGGTGGGTAGATGGGAGTTTATTACCCTCAGTTTGAAATTTCCCACATAAAATTAAAATAAAACTACACATTCCCGAGACCTAAACACAGAGAGAAATTCCCAGGGTCTCAGCACTGTTTGGCAACAGTTTGCTGTCACCTTTATCAAAAGTGGAAGGTTGTGGTGGAAATTCCTTCCGATTATTTTAATTCGTCAAACAGGTAATACACTGACATGGCTCGGAAATGGAAAAGTATAAAGAGTCAGACAGCGAGGTGTCTCCAGGTCACCGGATCCCTCTTGGGTCTCTCCTACCACAGCTTCCCCTGCTCCCTCCCTCCACCCAGAGGCAAACGTTGTTATTAGTTTCTTGCGCATCTTTCCGAAATTACACTTAACTCTCCCCCTCCGCCTCTCCTTGCTGTCCTGACTTAATATGTTTTGGAGCTCTTTTCCAAGAACTTAGAAAGCATCCTTACATCTCATTAAACTGCTACATAATGTTCCCGAGTGTAGAGTCTCTGCTAGTTCCGTATTGGTGGACATTTGGGTTTGTTTCCGGTCTCCTGCTCTGCAAACAGTGCTGCAAAGGCTCACCTTGTACAAATACCATTTTGTATGCGTTCAGGTTCGCTGTGGGGTAGATTTATACAGCAGTGTAACTCCTGAGTCAAAGAGTACCTGTGCCTGTCCTTACAATACCTGCTGTTAAACTGCCCTTCATAAAGCTTAGACTTCCATTTACTTTTATTTACTTTCCCACCAACAGTATGTGAATTTCAAAATAAAACCCAGACAAAGTTCCGAGCATCTCTTTCCTCCTTCCCTTTAGCATTGTCTTTCCTCCGACATGAATGCTTGTTTTCCTACTAAATGTCATTTCAATTGAGATGGACCAGGTCAAACGTGAAGAGTTTACTTTAAAGAAGTAATCACAATTTTCCATGCTTACTGTTTATAATCTATGATTTAAGTCCTTACATAAAAAATAAGCTAACATTTACTGAGCAGCCCCTAAGAGCCAGGCGGTGCTTCGAGCCCTTTCCGTGGACCCACACACTTAGACCCTGTACAGTTTTGAGGTCAATTCTATCACCAGTCTCAGTTCAGATGAGGAGAGAAGCCCAGACTGAGTGACCATCCCAGGTCACACAGCTTGGGAGTGACAGGTGATGTTAGGGGTCCCCCACCTCTCCCTCCACCACTCTGATGGTTAGAAAAACTTACAAATTCAGATTCCAGGCCACTTCCCAATATCCAGGTCTCTAACAGTAACATGTAAGTCTGGTGTTCCGTTTTCAAACAGTGGCTTGTCCTGCATTTTTAGGAATAAATTATACACAAAAGCATTTTCTTATCAGAGGAAAATGTCCACCATATTGGCAAACAGACTTCCAAATCTGGGCTCACAACCAGTCGGATGTGAGCTGAGCGTGGAGCCCTGAAATATTTATAAATGGAAAATGTTTGACATTAAAAAAAAAACCCCACAGCAGTCCATATATTCTATGACTTAGGGGGAAAAAAAAAAAAGCGCGCGCGAGAGAGAATTGGGACTTCCCTGGTGGCGCAGTGGTTAAGAATCCACCTGCCAATGCAGGGGACACGGGTTCGAGCCCTGGTCCGGGAAGATCCCACATGCTGTGGAGCAACGAAGCCCGTGCTCCACAACTACTGAGCCCGCACTCTGGAGCCCACGAGCCACAACTACTGAAGCCCGTGCGCCTAGAGCCCGTGCTCTGCAACAAGACAAGCCACTGCAATGAGAAGCCCGTGCACCGCAACAAAGAGTAGCCCCCGCTTGCCGCAACTAGAGAAAGCCCGCAAGCAGCAATGAAGACCAAATGCAGCCAAATAAATAAATAAAAAAGAATTGAACTTAGGGGACTTCCCTGGTGGCACAGCGGATAAGCCTCCACACTCCCAATGCAGGGGGCCCGGGTTCTGCAGACGGGAAAACCAAGGCACAGAGAGGTTAAGTAACACCGAGGTCGTGAACAAAGACAGAGCTCAATCTCCTTGTGTCCTGTATCAGTGTCCTTCCCACTGTCCCACGCAACACTCCGAGGCTCTGGAGAAGGACCTGGGCAGTGGAGGTGCCCAGGTGTGTGCTAAGGGGCATTCCTGCAAATCGTCTGTTTTCTTCCGAGCACATACACACACAGAGATGGGCAGGGAACTTTATACATTTGTTTCTCCCCATATAGAAAACTCAACAGATTACTCTGTGGCTTGCTTGTTTTTTTCTTCACATCACTAAGGTCCCTAACAGTCTGTAGACAAGAACCTGCTTCTGTGTTGTCTGATGCTGCTGAGAGCAGGACCGTTTAGCCTGAAGGCATCCTCCTACCCAGGCCAAATTAGAGACAAGCGGTGGGTGGAGTCTGAGGGAGCCATGGCTCCTCTTCTATTTTTCTGAAAAGGAAGCTTATGTCTCTTCCATCCTGAAGTAGTAACATTAGGAATAATAATAATAGTAATAATACTAATATTAATAATAGTACTACTACTAATAATAAAGGAAGAAAAATCTGCTTCTCTCCATCTCCCTTTTTTCTCTTTTCTTTCTGAATTGTGCTCCTAACGGGAATGGCCTTAACTTGCACCTCGGTTTCTTCTTTTTTTTTTTTAAATTTATTTGTTTATTTATTTATCTATTTATTTTTAGCTGCTTTGGGTCTTCGTTGCTGCGTGTGGGCTTTCTCTAGTTGCGGTAAGCGGGGGCTACTCTTCGTTGTGGTGCGCGGGCTTCTCATTGCGGTGGCTTCTCTTGTTGCAGAGCACGGGCTCTAGGCGCACGGGCTTCAGTAGTTGTGGCACGAGGGCTTCAGTAGTTGTGGCTTGCGGGCTCTAGAAGCGCAGGCTCAGTAGTTGTGGCGCACAGGCTTAGTTGCTCCGCGGCATGTGGGATCTTCCCGGACCAGGGCTCGAACCCGTGTCCCCGCATTGGCAGGCGGATTCTTAACCACCGCGCCACCAGGGAAGCCCCTCGGTTTCTTCTTAAAGCAGTATCCTCTTGTCTTCTAAGAGCTTACACTCTGCCAGATTCTTCTGCTGTGCTTTACTTTCCTTTGCACATTCCCTGAACGTGGTCCTCCAGGGCCTTCTCCGCTTGTCCTCTTGCCCTACACTGGTGGTCCCCAGACCAGGAGCAGCATCACCCGGAAGCTCCACTCCAGACCTACTGAGTCAGAAACCCTGCGGGGGGATCAGCGAGTTGAGATTTAGCCATCTTCCTGGTGATCCTAAGGTTTGAGAACCGCTGCCCCCGACAATTCCAGCCCACAGTCACCTCCCCTCATCGTGTGTGCCCAGATCCTCACCTTTAACCTCAACTTCTTTCCAGCTGCACATCCACACATGCAGGTGTGCTAACACTGACCCCAAGGACTTCTTCTCTCCCCCAGGGGTCCCTTCTTCCCATACCCCAATGCCACATCCCCACCTGCCCGGACGAGCCACCAAGACACCGCAGACTCCTGCTGTTCCCTCACCTTCCCCATCCAATCGGCTACCAGGCCAGGTCAATTCTACCTCTTCTCTCCATTTCTAGGGCCTTACGTCTGGTCCTCATCACATCTCAGCTGGCCTAACCTGGGTGCTTCCAAAGAGTTGGCGGCAGTGTGGGACTACAAGAACACTGGGCACGGCTGGTCTGAGTGAGGCCTACAGCAAGTGTCTTGAAGAATGTCTGCATGTAGTCAAACTAAGTGTAGGTATATGCTATGCCTCGGCAATCTTATTCCTGGGACTGTGTCCCCCATATTCTCACATAGGTCCACGGTGACATATACAAGGATGGTTATCACAGCATCCAGGGTTGGAAGCAACTTGGCCAAGCATCCCGGGGAGACAGGATAGGTAAAAGGTGATGGACGCACACTCTGGTTGACTAATCGCATTGATGGCCCCAATTAACCTATTACCATGCCCTTTGCAATGCGACTTTTCCGCTCCTTCCTTCAAGAGGTAGAGTATTTCCCCACACTTTGAATATGGGTTGAACTTGCGACTTGTTTTAGCCTACAGAATATGATGGCAATGAGTGTGTGTAAGTTCCAAGTCTAGGCCTTGTGCATTTCCCTCTCTTGGACTCCTGTCCTGCCACCACGTGACCAAGCTTGGGCTAGCCTCACGGAGGATGATCACAATATACCAAAGACCTCTGAAATTACCCAGCCCCCAGCAGACCCCAGATGAATGAGTGATACCAGCTGAGATGAGCAGGGCCAGGCACACATCAGCCAAACCACTCAACCAATCACTCAGACTCAGGAAAACTGAACGACTGTTGTTTCAAGTCACTAAGTTTGTGGTGGTTTGTCGCTAAGCATAACTAACTGATAACACACTCCAAGGAGTACTATGCAGCAACTAGAAGCAACAGAACAGATGGGTGTGTAGCAAAATGAATTGATTCTAACGGCACAGAGCTAACTGGAAAAAAAGGTGAGTGAGATGATTTATGCAAATGCAATTGTGTTAAGATATCCACACAAGTCAATAAAACGCATTTTATGGAAAAAAAGAAAACATGCAAAATCAAAGATTTACATTTAAACCCTAAGTATGGTTGCCATGGTGTAGAGGAAAAGGAGGATAAAGGGGAAACAATAAGAGGCCTCGCAGAGGTCAATGCTAATGTATGAACAGAAGAGTGATTTCGTAACCCTCCACGCTGACTCATCTTGTAAACTCCAGCTCAGAGGAAGCGCCTGTTCTCAGCCTAAGGCACCAGTTCCTCTCCAACAGCTAAGGTGGCCTGTAAACTAAGAACGTGCATTTCCCAGAGTTTGGTGATTGTCTACTGGTCTGTTTTCCTAATGAGATGATCAGCTTTGAGCGCAGTGTCTTAATTTTCTTGCAACACCCAGTGCCTCATATACTGCAAACATTTGTTGATAACAGAACTCTTTTATCCTGTAAAAAGGAGCTTTTCCACCTTGGTACTACTGACATTTTGGACCTGATATTTCTTTGTTGTTGGTAGTATGTATGTGTGGTGGAGGACGGTGTCCTGTTTACTGTAGGATATTTTAGCAGCATCCCTGCCTCTACTTAGTAGATGCCAATAGCACCCTCCGGGTTGTGACAATCAAAAATGTCTCCAGGGACTTCCATGGTGGTCCAGTGGTTAAGACTCCACGCTCCCAATGCAGGGGGCACAGGTTCGATCCCTGGTTGGGGAACTAAGATCCCTCAAACCATGAGGTGCAGCCAAAAAAAAAAAAAACAAAAGAAAGTCTCCAGATTTTGTCATACGTTCCTTATGGGTCAAAACCACTCCCTGGTTGAGGACCACTGACATAAAGGATTGGGCTACATGATGCTACGATTCTGAGATGGCACTTTACAAACAGTGAACATGTTTGAAACAAATGATGTCTAAGATGACTAAATTATACCACACTCTACAGAATACTTCTCTAGGAGGATTCAGATTGCCAACATTTTTCCTTCTTAGATGGTTCTCATCCAGTAGCCCAAAACTAGTGTCTTCGCTCACTACCCTAAGGGGAGAGATGAAATATTCAATACAAAATCCACTTGAGTTTTCAAGTCCATGCAGAAATATTTCTAAGTTTTTAGTCAAACCTTTTCTTTTCTTTTTAATTAAAGTATAGTTGATTTACAGTATCATGTTAGTTTTAGGTGTACAGCACACTGATTCAGTTATACGTATTTTTTTCAGATTCTTTTCCCTTATAGGTTATTACAAAATATTGAGTATAGTTCCCTGTGCTATACAGTAGATCCTTGTTGGTTATCCATTTTACAGTCAAACTTTTTATTCACAAAGTTTAAATGTCCCTTTAAGCCAGCGGTAGATGCTGCAGATTTTTCTCATGACACTGCAGAGGCTGTTTATCTAGCCAGCGCTGCTGAAGCGGACATCCCTGTTCTGTCCTATTAACTAAACATGAAAACCGACGCGTAACCACGCTCACATAATTCTGCCTCATTTGTCTTGTGTGCGCCACCAGGGCAAACACCAGGCATTTCAATAACCTCACCCAGACCTTCAGTAATCACTGCAGGCTACTGGCTCCAGACAAATATTTGCCTTGCAGGTCTCTCTATGGGGAGACGGAGCTCAACTAAGCTTCTTTTGTTCATATAGACTGAGTGAAACAATCTGGAAACTACAGAGCACTCACATCATTCATTTCTTGCAATTATACAAATAAAGGAGCAACAGGGATGGTTCTACAAAGATCTGACTGGACGCCCTTCCTTTTACTTCTCCCCTTGCAGCCTCCAACAACAAATCAAACGGGGCTAAGAAGAACATCAGTGGGTGAAAGTCTATTGGGGAGGAGTACACTCCCATAGTCTCAAAAGAGGCCCCCACAGACTTATGACAAGAGCGCCCCATTTTACAAGATCTGGCAGATACCCCTGTAACCCGGAGACCACACTCAGCAATGTTGCTGTGGAAACAAGCCATGATCATGTGCCTCCTGATGTGACCTGGTCAGAAACATACAGCACCACCTACCTTGTATTCTTGCCCACACTGTTTAACCTGAACCTCATCATGAGGAAACAGACAAACCAGGCTGTGGAACATTCCAGAAGAAAATGGCCTGGACTCCTAAAATGTCAGTGTCCTAAGACAACAAAAGGCTGAGGACGTTCCTAGATTAAAAGTGACTAAAGAGACATGGCCACCAAATGCAATTTGTGATCCTGATTGAATCCTTGAACAGAAAAGGTGGAGGGAGGGCTTCCCTGGTGGTGCAGTGGTTGAGAATCTGCCTGCCAATGCAGGGGACACGGGTTTGAGCCCTGGTCTGGGAAGATCCCACATGCTGCAGAGCAACTAGGCCCGTGAGCCACAACTACTGAGCCTGGGCGTCTGGAGCCTGTGCTCTGCAACAAGAGAGGCCGCAACAATGAAAGGCCCGCGCAACGCGATGAAGAGTGGCCCCCGCTCGCCGCAACTAGAGAAAGCCCTCGCACAGAAAAGAAGACCCAACACAGCCAAAAAAATAAATAAATAAATAAATAAACAAATGTTCCTTTCGGTAAAAAGTTTAAAAAAAAAAAAGAAAGAAAAGGTGGAGGGAAAGGACATTATAGGGACATACTGGGACATTAAAGAACATTTTGGGGATGTGAATATGGTCTGCATTAACTATAAAGTATTGAACTGATGCTAAATTCCTTCAGTGTGATAAAGGGATTGCAATTATAGAAAAGAGTATCTTTGTTCTTGGGAGATACACTGGAGTATTTCGGGACTGTCATATCTGCAACTTCAGGGTGACTGAACAAAAAATAAAATACACAAACAGAAACTAACACAACATTGTAAAGCAATTATACTCCAATAAAGATGTCTTTTTAAAAAAAACACACACACACAAGGAGATATAGCAAGTGTGGCAAAATGTTAAATGGGAAATTTAAATGAAGTTGTTTAGGGACTTCCCTGGTGGCCGCAGTGGTTAAGAATCCGCCTGCCAATGCAGCGGACACGGGTTCGATCCCTGGTCCGGAAAGATACCACATGCCACGGAGCAACTAAGCCCGTGCGCCACAGCTACTGAGCCTGCACTCTAGAGCCCCGCGAGCCACAACTACTGAGCACGCGTGCCACAACTACAGCGCGCCTAGAGCCTGTGCTCCTCAACAAGAGAAGCCACCACAACGAGAAGCACACGCACCGCAATAAAGAGTAGCCCCTGCTCACCGCAACTAGAGACAGCCCGCGCGCAGCAACGAAAACCCAATGCAGAAATAAATAAATAAATAAATAAATAGAATGATCTGAAATCAGTAGTACTGATGCATCAGAGTTCTCAAAAATCCTAGAAATTTCTCATGGATACAATAATGGGCTTCAAGACTGTGAATCCCAAGCAAAGATTAAAGTAATCTTTGTAACATGTCAACAAACTGAATATAGAGAAATCTTGCCAGGAAAGGCCTCCACTTCCCAGCAAGCAGTGACTCTCAGCAACTTAGAATAAGACAACAAAGATTCTCTTCAAAAAACCTTACTTATTTACAACCCAAATTTATTTACTTTGGACTCTGAGACTTGTACAGTTTGGACAGTCAGTAGAGAGTTCATGTAATGGTGACCAAGAACAATCTGCTGAGAAAAGGAGGAGGCTGCCCAGTTGGGCACATGGTTGTTTGTAAGGGTTGGGGGTTAGAGAGAGAAAATTAATAGTTTTTTTGTTTGGTCACGCCGCTGCACACGGGATGAAGGATCTTAGTTCCCCAACCAGGGATCGAACCCGTGCCCCCTGCAATGGAAGCGCAGAGTCTTAACCTCTGGACCACCAGGGAAGTCCCTACTTTAAATTGTTTAATAGGGCCGCTTGGATATTAAGACCAGGTCCTTCTTCAAAGATGACAAGTTTCTGCACCAAATGCCCTGGTTCCTTTGTTCAAACTTAGCAAGTCAATCTCTGTCTGGGATCTCAAAAGACCCTGAAGCTACAGGCAAAACTTGGTGTGTGTGTGCACACATTTATGAGGAAAGGAAGCTTAGATTTCCCTGGTTCTCCACAGACCCCTGACCTCCGCAAAAGGTTAAGGGCCAACGCCTTCTGAGATCTGCTATAATCCCTTCTCTGGGCTTGAAATACCCAGGGAGCTTTAAGCACCCCACAAGTGTACTTTTTAATTCAAAAGAGCCTCTGATTCCTTATTTTCTGTTTCCATCTCTCTCCCCAAGGTTCTGGCTTGTCAGGATGCCAACCTGCTTTTTTGAAGCTTTGTTTCATCTTTTCCTCCCTTGGCCCAGGAAATCTTTGCTCTCAGACTTAAAAACTGACTTTGAACAGAGAAGTGGCCCTAAGGTATAGGGAACAGAAAGATCCTGTTAAAGGCACTTGGCACCATAAACTGAATAGCAAACAAAGGCACACAATTCCACTTTGTACTTTTCCACCATTATTTGTTCCAAGTAGAGAATTAACTTGAAAGTGGTTATCTTTATCTTTTATATGTTATTTTATTATATATGATTATTTTATGCTTTATATAAGAAGTCTAAAGTAGAAGTCTAGATTCTAAATACAGACTATGCTATTCTTTTTTTTTAATTGATTTTTTAAATTGAAGTATAGTTAATTTACAATGTTGTGTTAGTTTCAAGTGTTCAGCGCAAAGTGATTCATTTTATATATGTGTGTGTGTGTATATATATATATATACACACACACACATATATATATTCTTTTTCAGATTCTTTTCCATTATACATTATTACAAGATACTGAGTATAGTTCCCTGTGCTATACAGTAGGTCCTTGTCGTTTAGAGTATGTTATTCTTTTTATTTTTATTTATTTATTTATTTTTAATTTTAATTTTAATTTTTATTTATTTATTTATTTATGGCTGTGTTGGGTCTTCGTTTCTGTGCGAGGGCTTTCTCTAGTTGCGGCAAGCGGGGGCCACTCTTCATCGCGGTGCGCGGGCCTTTCACTGTCGCGGCCTCTCTTGTTGCGGAGCACAGGCTCCAGAGGCCCAGGCTCAGTAGTTGTGGCTCACGGGCCCAGTTGCTCTGCGGCATGTGGGATCTTCCCAGACCAGGGCTCGAACCCGTGTCCCCTGCACTGGCAGGCAGATTCTCAACCACTGCGCCACCAGGGAAGCCCTGTTATTCTTATTTAGGAAAAAACAATTAGAAATTAGTGACTACTCTTAATTCCACAAAAGGAATGAGTCTATTTTTGTTACAAAATTTTCAGCACCAGAAGGAATATTAATGACTAGAGAGTCCCAGCTTTCCATTTTACATATGATATGCAAAAACAAAAGTACCCTGACTTATCCAATGTCACGCAGCTAGCTGGCTACAAACTCAAAACTCAGAACCTCTAAAGCCAGTCCAATGTTCTCTGGAATACCACCCGGCTTCTCCACATTAATGCCTTCTGAAAAAAATATTTTTCCTCCTTCTTTGTTTTAAGACTATCAATAATAAGAACCTCTGGCCGGAGCCAAAAAGCATTCTTGGAAAACTGTGTGAGCTGTCAGGAATCTCCAGTACAATGTCACCACTGTGCCTGGAGAAGCAATGCTACAGCTCCCCTGAGCCCAAGTGGGCACAAGAGATCCCCCCCCAGCTGTGTCTCCCCTCTGCCCCTCTTCACCCACCTCCACCCTACCTTGACCATTTCCTGCACTCAACTGGCAGGTTGGAAGATAAGGCATAAATCTTTTACTCTTATATTGAATGATTTATTGAATTGCCTTGTTCTTAGTTTTAAACAGAAATGAACAGAAATTTCTACATTGTTAATTAAAAGGTACCATGGTGCTTTTTATCCATGTGGCTGTCAAAGTACACTTTCTGAAAAGTTAAACACTTGCCTCTCATGTAAATATAGAGGAGACATGCCAAAGATTTAACTTATTGATGAAGGAATCAGTAGGATGACAAAGCTGGCTCAAAGGAGGGCACAAAAACCTAAGTGGAGGAAAAAAATCTATGGAAAAAACAAACTCTGGAATAGACTAGAAATTCTGATACAAAACTAGTTAGGAAATTCCCTGGCTGTCCAGTGGTTAGGACTCGGTGCTTTCACTACTGAGGTCCCAGTTTCGATCCCTGGTCAGGGAACTAACATCCCACAAGTCGCGTGGCGTGGCCAAACAAAACAAAACAAAACAAAAAACCCAAAAACTAATTAATGTCCTACAGGGCATAAAGCTGTAGCCTTGATGGGCCCTTCCTACCTGGGAGAAATCATTCACATCTTAATTGGACAAAAATCATTTGCAACTTATTAATATCAGCCTGTTTTCATAGGGCTTGTGAGTGAAAAATGATTTTTACATTTTCAAATGATTGAAAAAAATCAAAAGAAAAATATTTTATGACACATGGAAATTATATGAAATTCAAATATCAACACTCATAAATAAAGGTTTATTGGAACACAGTTGAATGCATTTATTTATGCATTGTTTATGGCTGTGTTCACAATACAACGAGTTCAGTAGTTACCACAGAGACCAAACGGCGTGCAAAGCCTAAACTATTTACTATGTGGCACTTTACAGAAAAAAAATTGCTGACTTCTGCCCTAGAACATCAGATGATCTTCAGGAGGCTTGTTAGACAACATTCTAGTAGGATACGGAAAGGGCACTCGGTCATCTCTTTGCCGTATTTTTAAGTTCTGGATAAATTTTTCTTAAATCTTTCCACCAGTTTTTGATGTTTCTCCCCTTGAGTTAATGACTCCTGTAGAAGAAAAACCTATGTCTAGTGTAGGAACAGCCAAGCTAGATAGAATCCTGGCATTCTTATGGTTAAACCGAAGTACTCCAACGTGTTTACAAAATACAGGGTAACCTAAGCCAACGTTTTCATTGATTTAAACCAATGCTCCCTTTTGAACACATCTCCAAAAGGAGGAGTAGAAGGAAGAGACACTTACATTTGAAAATGGTGCCGCAACATCCTCTGACCTCGGGCTGTTTGTCTAGGACCTTGGACTGTTCTCCGTGGAAATACACCAGACTCTTTGAAGAATGAACCCAACCACGATGGTTTTAAACTAGCCATGTGATGAGGGGCTGGTTGATAGGGGAGAGCAAATGAAATATAAAATCAGGATTGTTTTCATTTTATAAGCAAAGCTGGATGTAAGGAAAAATTCCCGCTAAGGTTTCTCTGGAAAGAGACCAAGAATTCTGAAAAAAAATTTTAAGGAAAGATTTCAAAAAGCAATGAGTCACATGCCAATTGCATGTCTCATATTTTAGATCTTCCAATACTCAAAGTTTTTAGTTAGGAGATTATTGAGAGTGTGTGGGGATTCTATGAACAAGGAACACCGCCAATGACCATGAAATGTGCAGGGGAACTCAAACCAGGCCTCTTTGCCTTCGCCCTGGGGTTCCTTGACATCTCTGACTTCTCCCTGGCTATTCTCATCCAGGGCTCCCTCTTAAACAAACACTCCAAGTCCTTAAATTAGTACCCAAACTATTCCCCCAAATTCTTCCCACATACAGATCTTCTTTTCCTATTTTAAACTGCCAAAGCCCCCTGAGTTTAAGAACTTTATTTTCTTTAACTACCACAAGCTGGTAATGAAGTGTTCCTCCAGATAAGGCCGGTGAACAATAGAAATTATCTTTCACCACCATTTTGTGCAAGACGCTGTAACAACACCACTGGGACTTCAGGCAGACAAAGCAACCTGGAGCATCCACCCCAGCAGCGACAGGGCTGAGACCAGCTATGGGGTTGTCTGGGTGAGGCAACCATTTATTCCACAAGGGGAGTTTGAGTCACAAATGTTGCTTCATAGAAGAATAGCCTGGTTCAAAGTTCAAGTTCAGACTGTGTCCATTCAAGGCAAGGAAATGGTGTGATCCCTCTTCAAAAGTAGAGGGCAATTTCCCTAAAATCATCTTTTTACACTAACACATAATACGGGGATTGATTCTTTGTCCAGTGGCTAGAACACCAATCTCCCAGAAAAACAACCATCTTTTGAGAGCAAACACATAGGGAATGAGCTGAAAAGGTAATCTCCTGAGGCTTATTAAAATGATAAAAACGTGGACATTAGGTGGGCTGCTCTGCTGCCCTGTACTGGTGGGGGTGGCCAAGGATCAACAACACACAAAGGCACACACGCAAACGTGGGCAAACACACACCCCTCCTGTGTCTCTGTGGTCGAACGAGGCACTGCTCTTCCCAAGAAAAACCTGGGTGAGCAAGGCGGAGGTTGCAACCCATGGAATCTCAAATCCAGTAGGAACATCTGAAGCAACACAGCACATTATGCAACCCTACGGGCACCATTCCCATGGAATAACGTCGACAGAGCCCTCAGAGTGAAGCAACACTGCAGCCCCAGCAGGTCATTTAATAAATGCTCCAGAAGAACAAGTGATCTCCCCAGGGTCATCGGGCCAGTAATGGGGCCAGAAGCAGAACACGTGGCTTGTCTCAAGGGAGTGGCAAAGGGAAACCAGATTCCTACAAAGGAAAACAGGTTCCAACTGGGCCAGGTTGAATAAAGACACACAAGAACAAGCATCCACAGTCTGTCCTATGCTTCAACTGTCTCAGAGGAGATGGCGTTTGGAAGCCTCAAAGGACAGTGAAAATTTTGAAAGTGAGGAGGAAGCGCATTCTTGGTGGAGGAACGGCAAGAGCAAAGACCCAGAAATGGACAAGTGCAGGACACTTGCCACTCGGGAAAGCAGATGAGGCTGCATTTCACTGAGCGCCTTGTTCAACATGAATAAGGTTATTAAAATAGATGTTGGGACTTCCCTGGCGGTCCAGTGGTTAACACTCCGAGCTTCCACTGCAGGGGGCACGGGTTCCATCCCTGGTCGGGGAACTAAGATCCCACGTGCTATGCGGCGCAGCCAAAAAAATAGAAAATTAAAAAAAAAATTTGTTAAATAGATGTAATGCTGGCTGATGAGGAAACACATGGCATTGCTCACCTACAGAGCCAGCAAGAATCCGAAGTTTCTACAACACCGATGGTGTGGCAGTGGGGACACAGCTGACAGGACTGCCAAAGGGCACGGCCCTCATGGAGGGGAAAGCTGGCAAGAGCCACCAAAATGAGAGGTGTTTATCCTTGATCCAGGGGCCCCACTTCTGGGGACCTATCCCACAGATACACCTGCACAAGGGGACCATGGCCATGAATAAGCAGCTGACCAGCAGCAGCCTACAAGCCAGGGCCCAACAAGAGGGGACTCGCTGACTCCATCACGGTGCTGCCGCCAAGCATGCGAGCAGCTGCCCAGGTGTGCGGACCCGGGGAGTGGCTGGGATGTCTGTACACAGAAAAGTAAAAATAGGCAGACAGACAGAAAGACAGGCAGACAGATATCGTAGGAAGAGGAGCTGTGTATAGAGCTTGTTAAGGTAAAAAGAGGTGGGAAATAAAGATACTTGCTTGTATTTGCCTGAAGAAGCAGTTCTCAACTTTGAAACAGTTTTGCCCCCGGAGGCATTTGATGATGTCTGGAGACATTTTTGATTGTCATGAGGCAGGTGGGTGCTTCTGGCACCTAGTGCATATGCACAGGACAGCGCCCTGCCCCCCAACAAAGAACTACCCAGCCCCAGACGTCAACAGTGCTGAGGCTGAGGAACCCCAGCCTAAAGAAATGCCAGAAGGATAAATAAGAAGCCTAAGGCTGTCCTGTGTAAGAGGCGGGGTTAATGACAGGGGTGGGGGGCAATATTTCTGTGCACAGCTTTTCATAATTTTGCCTTTTGAACCATGTAGACATATTACCTAGTATATGCCTGTTTGGAAACTAAGTGCAATTAAGAAAACAGAAACACAAAGTCGTGATGTGTGTGAAACAAGAGAGGCTCCACACTGGGACTCGGGGGCCCAGCTCTGCCACACCCCAGTCTCCAGGCCCAGCCTCCTCATCTCTGAAACGAGGCACCTCTGTAAGAGGAGCTCCACGTCCCTTGGGAATCTCCTCCAATTCCAAGCTGCCCTGTACCACAAGGAGGTCACAACCCAAGGTGATGTGGGTCGAATGAGGGGACAGACATTTCTCCCACACGCAAACTCAAACTCAGGAATGCTCAGATTTTTTTTCTGAATATTTTCTCCAATAATTGCCTTGAAAAACATGAAACATTCTCTGTTTCCAGAGCATGTTGTTAAAAATCAAGCCACGAGGTAAGCCTGGACAGAAGAAAATGAGAGCTACAGATCATGGGAGGGATTTAAGGAGATATAATCTCACCTAATTCATAGCCTATGTTCAATTACCAAGTCATACAGGCTGGGAAAATAACTCCCACTAGCCATCCACAGAGTGGCGGCAAAGGTCACCTCCTCCTCTAAAAAATAAATTCACACGGGACGAACTAGGTGTAAGGGGGCAGGATGTAGGGCCCAGGACTTGTGCCCAGGTCACTGGCTTAACTCACCACAAACCAGGCGGGTGCCGGGTACCTCAGACCTTTAGGTGGGAAAAGGAAAATTCAAGAAATAAGGTTTCCAGATTCCTTCATTTCCTGGATCCAACTGTGACCATCCCAGTGAGGCCACCACTCATCCCTGCATGACAGCTTGGTAGAAGGGGATGCGGGCTGAACTGGCGTCCGCCCTGTTTCACTTCCAGCTACGTGGCTTTCGATAAGTCACTTAACTTTTCTCCATTTCTTCATCTGATTAAGTGAAACGCCTAAAGACTTGTCAACAGTTGACCTACAACAAATATGCTTCTCCACCCAAACTCATCTTTGCCTCTCATCTCCCATGAGATTGCCAGCGGAGAAAGAAAAATAAAATCTACATCATATTCCAGCCCTACTCAGCCTGTTTTAGTATTTCTCAATCTTGAATAGTACATGGGCCTCTTTGAAGTGAACATAATTCTTACAACAACCCTCAGTGATGGCTAAGTCATGTAACGTCAGTATGAATGAGAACTAAACGTACATCCTTTCTTTCTTCTTTTTGGCCACACCTCGCAGCTTGTAAGATTTTAGTTCCCCAACCAGGGACTGAACCCGGGCCCCAGCAGTGAGAGCACGGAGTCCTAACCACTGGACTGCCAGGGAATTCCCAAACACACATCTTTTACTTATAGGTTCCTCCACACTGATAAACCAAACCAAACTTGCAATTAAATAGAACACAAAACCATAAATCCAATAAACTTCTAATCAACAACACGAGTTATTTTTCAGTAGCAAGATTTTATGAAACCAGACACTCTTTGCAACTGAGATACGGTACTGAAAGCAGTGTGTCAGTTGTTTTATGTTTACTAGCCATGTCATATCCTGTGTGGAAATACAATTCTCCAGTCACTTTACTCCAGCTGCTGCAAGCCCCTTCATGAAATGTGGCATTACTTGGCCTCACTTGGTCTAACCAGACCCCTATATAATCAGTCTGTTTGTTCTTTTGTCATTAGCCCATGATGGATGACTACAGCTCAGCATCAAGGTGATGCAAACACAAACACAAGTGTCTGCCCTGAAGATGCCTGGCAACCCTTGGGCAAACTCAGAATGTCCAGAATTTGCTTGTAACACTACAGTTACTCAAAATTTTTTTAATTTCTGAAAACACAAACACTGACTCCAGCCTAAGAAACACTGCCATATTAGATCACATCTAAACTCCATAATCTAGCACCAAAGTACTCGAAATTTGGCCCCAGACTATCTTGCTTCACATAGGAACACATTTTAGAAGCAGCTTAAGTTACACATACCTTACACTTACCCACACAAAGGTTTTGTGATTTGGACTGTAATTATTTTGAATGAATTTATTTGGGAAAGAGTTGACATCTGTACAATATTGATGCTTCCCATCCATGAACACGGTATAGCTTTTCATTTTTTTAGATGTTCATCTTTCATAGTTCTGCTCTATAAAGGTCATATATAGTAAGTTTTAAAAATTATATTTGCAAACTGTTTATTGCTTGCGTACAGAAATGGAATTGACTTGGCCATCTCCATACAGCTGGAGGATACATGAAATAATGAGGATTTTTATACAAAGACTAATTTTCTAAAGTATTTATTCAGATTCTATCAATCTAATCAACCTTTAAAAGCCTCCCAAGAGGCATTTATATATTCTACTAAACTTATATCACACTAAATCCAATGTTCTAATTTAAATGTATTCTGATTTGGTAGAATAACTGTAGTTCCTGTCATACACAATGACAAAATATAAAACTTTACTAGCACCCAATAAATCTAACACTAAAATTTATTTGAACACTAAGAAAATAATTCACCTAGTAATAGTTTAATAGTATTAGCAACTGAAGTATTTCGTGATTTTAAGAGTAAAAGTAATGATCACATTGGCCCCCAACCTGGTTAAGAACAAAATATCTGGGAGGTTTAAGTAAAACTTTGAAAAAAAAAATTCATGACTATGTGTTATGTTAATTCTGATAAAGATAAAATATTGAAGAAAAACTTCAAATTGAGAGAACTGAGCAGCTGTGTGTGTGTGTGTGTGTGTGTGTGTGTGTGTGTCTAAGAAAATGGTGGCAATCTTACTGTATTCCTTTCCAGCTGGGAACTCCCTTACCTCATCTGGGTTCAAATATCACAGAAGGTACCCAATAAAAACGGCAGTTATGCACAAGGGCTTAATTTCTAAAATATGCAAACAGCTCATACAACTCAACGACAAAAAAAACAAACAACCCAATCAAAAAATGGGCAGAACAACACAGCCATAAATAAATAAATAAATAAATTTTTTAAAAAAACAAACAAACAAACAAAAAATGGGCAGAAGACCTAAACAGACATTTCTTCAAAGAAGAAAAACAGATGGCCAATAGGCACATGAAAAGATGTTCAACATCGTTAATTATTGGAGAAATGCAAATCAAAACTACAATGAGGTACCGCCTCACACTGGTCAGAATGGCCATCATTAAAAAGTCTACAAATAACAAATGCTGGAGAGGGTATGGAGAAAAGGGAACCCTCTTATGTTGTTGGTGGGAATGTAAATTGGTGCAGCCACTATGGAAAACAGTATGGAGGTTCCTCAGAAAACTAAAAATAGGATTATCATATGATCCAGCAATCCCACTCCTGGGCATATACCCTGAGAAAACCATAATTCAAAAAGACACATGCACCCCAATGTTCACTGCAGCACTATTTACAATAGCCAGGTCATGGAAGCAACCTAAATGTCCATCAACAGAAGAGTGGATAAAGAAGATGTGGTACATATATACAATGGAATAGTACTCAGCCATAAAAAGTAATGAAATAATGCCATTTGTAGCAACGTGGATAGAACTAGAGATTATGACACTAAATGAAGAAAGTCAGACAAAGACAAATATCATGGTATCACTTTCTAAAAATCTATACAAATGAACTAATTTACAAAACAGAAACAGACTTACAGACTTAGAAAACTTATGGTTACTAAAGGGGAAAGGTGGGGGGGGATAAATTAGGAGGTTGAGATTAATATATACACACTAATATACATAAAATAGATAAACAAGAAGGTTGGGACTTCCCTGGTGGTGCAGTGGTTAAGAACCCGCCTGCAAATGCAGGTGACACGGGTTCGAGCCCTGGTCTGGGAAGACCCCATATGCCGCGGAGCAACTAAGCCCGTGTGCCACAACTACTGAGCCTGTGCTCTAGAGCCCGCAAGCCACAACTACTGAGCCCACGTGCCACAACTACTGAAGCCCACATGCCTAGAGCCTGTGCTCTGCAACAAGAGAAGCCACTGCAATGAGAAGCCCGCGCACCGCATCAAAGAGTAGCCCCTGCTCGCTGCAACCAGAGAAAGCCCGTGCGCAGCAACGAAGACTAACACAGCCAAAAAATAAAAATAAATAAAATTAAAAAAAAAAAAAAGAAATTCAAGTTTCAATGTCTGCAAATAAAATTGCACTAGAGCACAGGCAGGCTCACTCAGCTACAGGCTGCCCATGGCTGCCTCACTACAGTGCAGAGCCGCATGGCCTGCAAAGCCCCGAACATTTTCTCTGGCTCTCTATGGAAAGTGTGCCAAGCCCTGAGTCGAGTGTTTGCTCTCGGGCAGGCCCTGAGTTCCACCCACATTACAGACATTTAATTCTCCCAATGCCCGAAGGAGGTGGCATTGTTCTCCTTGTCAGAAAACCAGAACAGCCTCAACCTCAAAGTCACCTGCGCTACCTTCATTCAAACATTTGAGTACAAAAAACAGGTGCCAGGCACTGTGCTAAGCAGGGGGGAATTTAGCAGTGAACAAAACGGATATAGCTTCTGCTTTCAAGGACTTTATATTCCCAAGGGGAGAAAGGCAAAGAGCAGTATGTAGTTATCAGTCGGGATAAGGGATACGGAAAAGTCACCGATCAGCACAGGGTAGTGTGGGGCGGAAGCCAGTTCTGTTGCCAGTCCCTGCTTTAAAAAACAAAACAAAAAAAACCCCAAAAAACAAACTTTTATTTTAAATTATAGACTCATAAAACAGTACAGAAAGGTCTTGGGTACCCATCACCCAGCTTCTCCCAATAGTGGCATCTTACGTAACTGCAGTACTTTATTAAAACCAGGACACTGATACATTAAGACAAGCACAATACACTTAACTAGTCTACAGAAATTATGTGGATTTCATCCATTTTTGCAAATACTTTTTTGGGGTATACGCTTATGTATAATTCTGTGCAAGGTCCCTGCTTTTTACTACTATATTACCTAACTTCCAACCGAACCGCCTCCAGCATGTACCCACTGCTGCCCCGGAAACAGTAACATTTAGGGGCTGCTCTCCATGTGCCCTGAGGGTCCTAAGCTTCCTTCTTGGGTCAGGTCAGATGTGCCTAGACTGCATCGCTGGAGACTCTGAAACGCTCCCTCATTCAATTGCCCTGCGATGCCAGGCCTGCAACTTCCCTCTACAAGGAAAGGCCACATGGACCCTGCGTCTGAAGTTTCTCCCAAGCTTCTCTGAGGACAAGATCCAGGACACCACTCAACATTCCTGATATAACTGCCCACGTAAGAGAACACTCAAAAAGAGCCAGGAAGGGGGGCAGGGATAAATTAGGAGTTTGGGATTAACATATACACACTAGTATATATAAAGTAGATAACCAACAAGAACCTATTGTACAGCACAGGGAGCTATGTTCAATGTTTTGTAATAACTCATAAGGGGAAAGAATCTGAAAAAAAGAATATATATATGTATAACTGAATCACTGTGCTGTATACCTGAAACTAACACGACATTGTGACTCAAGTATACTTCAATTAAAAAAAAAAAAGAAAATTCACACACACACACACGAAAAACAAAACAGGGACTTTCCTGGTGGCGCAGTGGTTAAGAATCCGCCTGCCAATGCAGGGGACATGGGTTCAAGCCCTGGTCTGGGAAGATCCCACATGTCGCGGAGCAACTAAGCCCGTGTGCCACAACTACTGAGCCTGTGCTCTAGAGCCCGTGAGCCACAACTACTGAGCCTGCGTGCCACAACTACTGAGCCTGCATTCTAGAGCCCACGCGCCACAACTACTGAAGCCCGCGTGCCTAGAGCCCGTGCTCTGCAACGAGAAGTCACCGCAATGAGTAGCCCACACACCGCAACGAAGAGTAGCCCCCGCTCGCCACAACTAGAGAAAGCCTGCGCGTAGCAACAAAGACCCAATGCAGCCAAAAATAAATAAATAAATAAATTAATTAATAAAATAAAAAGAGGGAAACAAAACAAAATGAGCCAGGAAGAAAACCAAGCAACCAAACAAACTCTCCCTCAAACAATTGACTGGCTTCTTCTGTTCCAGTAAGGAGAACTGTAATGCCATTCATTTACTCAATAAAATATTTATCAAGTTCCTCCTGCCTTCCAGGTACCAGAGTACCAAGATGAATAGGCACAGTTCACGGCCTCTGTGAGCTGGGATCTTGGCCAGAGGTGGAGGCAGACACGAATCATCTAGAATGTCTACTCTAAGTCCTAAATACACTTTTTTCGATGATGCTATAGAATCAGTTACTTAGATTTTTCAATAAAAAACACAACATGATGACTAAAAAGAATAAAAAATTATGAGTGACAAAGCAGAGTGCGGCAGTCGTGGGGGGCAGCGCACCTCCCCAGTTCCTGGTCGGTGGGCAGCAGAGAGCGCGGGGCGCAGGTGACCCCCCCCCCCGTAGTGGGCCCCTCCTACCCGGCACCACCACGGTGCTCACTCACCTGCTTCCTCCTGCTCTCCCGGGCTAGAGTTTTTCCCATTTTCTTTTGTTAAATTTAAGTGTATATTTGCATGGGGGTTTATATATACTCGTAAAGCTACTTCAAATCCTTTTTAGAAACAAGTGGGCTACAAATAAAATACCCAGTGGATAATTATAAACGGAGTTTCAGAAAAGACACTGAAGGCATTCTGAATATACAGAGTATCATTTTCTGGCCAGAAACTAACAGTGCGTTGGAGTCTCTGCGTGGATTGCCTCATTTCTTTGTTATTCGTCCTCAAAGGCTCTCTGTACCCCAGTTCTCAAATGGGGGTATGTGCACGTGTGTGAAATGTACTGAAGATGTTTCCGGTGTCAAGATCAATCCTGGGAGCCAGAGGCAGTAAACATCCTATCATGGCGGAAGAGTCCCAAGCAATGGTCAACATTAGCCACATAGGATGAGCTCAAGAGATTGTGGTTCAGTCCAAAAAGAAGAAATTCAAGTGGGCTTTCCCTTGTTACAGTCAATTAGCCAAGTTCTGCTCCATGACATGTAGCTGTCACGGATAAAATGACAGAGATTGTCCCACGTGGGAAAAGAGCAAAGAACAATACAGTAAGAAGGGAATAGCAGCTCCTAGATGACCACGTGCTTTCCCACGACTTGGGCTAAGGCCCATTTCTCAACCTTTTTTCATGATTGTCCCTCATTCCCAAGGAACCTTTGTAAACATTTTTTCCCTAACGTCCTCCAATTCTCCCCTCCATGAAACATGTTTTTCTTTTAACAAACATTTATTTAGTGCCTATGATGTGTAAGGAGATATTTCAAGCCCTGGGGGTATAGCAGTGAGCAATATAAACAGTCCCTACTCTCACATCGCTCTCATTCTAGTGGGAGTATCAGCCCCACAAAAGTACGTATGTCAGATTGTCAGATGGTGATACATGTTATGGAGAAAAATAAGGCAGGTACAAGGAAGCCGAGTAGCTGGAGAGGCTGACCCAGGAGCGGAGCGGGACATGGGGTCTTGTAGGCTGAACAGATTTTGGCTCTTACTCCAAATGAAATGGACGGGGCATAACATGACACATCTTAGCAGGCTCTCCCTGGCTGCTTTGCTGTAAACAGACTGGGGCTGGGGTGACAGAAGCAAGGGGATCAGTTAAGAGGCAACTGTAAAAATAAGACAAGAAAGGATGCTGGTTTGGTTGAGGGTGGTAATACTGGAGGTGGGGAGAACTGATAACATTCTGGGTAGATTTTAACTTTCTTTTGTAGTATAACCAAATCACCATCATCCCAGCTAAAAAAATTAACAGTAATTATTTAATACCAATACTCAGTCAATATTCAAATATCCCTGATTATCTCATAATTGTTTTAACCACTGGCTTGTTTAATCAATAACCAAATAAGGTCCCTATAATGTAACTCACAGACATTTATCTCTTAAGTCTCTCTTAATCTATAAGGTTTCTCTCCCATTACTCACTTTATTTTTTCTTTAAAATGTGTTTTTTGAAGAAATTGGGTAATTTGTCCTATAAACACAGTCTGGATTTTGCTAATTGCATTCTTTTTTTTTAATTAATTAATTTATTTGTTTATTTTGGGCTGCATTGGGTCTTCATTGCTGCGCACGAGCTTTCTCTAGTTGTGGCGAGCGGGGGCTACTCTTCATTGCAGTGCACAAGTTTCTCATTGCGGTGGCTTCTCTTGTTGTGGAGCACGGGCTCTAGGCACGCGGGCTTCAGTAGTTGTGGCTCGCGGGCTCTAGAGCACAGGCTCAGTAGTTGCGGTGGACGGGCTTATTTGCTCCACGGCATGTGGGATCTTCCCGGACCAGGGATCGAACCCGTGTCCCCTGCATTGGTAGGCAGATTCTTAACCACTGTGCCACCAGGGAAGCCCCCACTAACTGCATTCTTGTGAGTTCTTTTAACATGTTTCTCTGACCCCCATATTTCCCGAAAATTGGTACTTAGCATTGAGTTGCCAATGAAACATACAAGAAGAGACGGTAAGTTGGCCTATACAAATCTGGGATTCAGGGAAGATTCAGGGGAGAGGTCCAAGCTGGAGATAGAAACTGGGAATCATAGGGACTTCCCTGGCGGTACAGTGGTTAAGAATCTGCACTTCCACTGCAGGGGGCATGGGGTTCGATCCCTGGTCAGGGAACTAAGATCCTGCATGCCGCGTGGTGCGGCCAAAAAAGAAAAAAGAAAGTGGGAGTCACAGACATTGAGAGAGAGTGTTTAAAGCATGATTCTGGAGATCGATAAGTGCAGACAGACAAGAAAAATGTTGTAAGGCCTGAGTCCCCACACTCCCATGTTTAGAGTTGGGGAGATGAGGAGGTACCAGGAAAGAAGATGAGGAGCACATCCAAGGAGATAAAAGAGAATGAACTTAGGACAATAACCCCAAATCCAAGAAAGGAAGGTATTTAAAGAAAAAAGGAGTGGTCAACTGTGTCAATGTATTACACAGCTTCAGTAAGATGAGGACTGAAAGTTTACTGTTGGGTTTGGCAAAGTGGATGCCACTGGTGACCAGAGCTGGCTGGGTGGGGTAGTGACAGGCTGACTGCAGTGGGTTCAAGAGTGAATGGGATGAGAAAAGTACAGGCCAAGATCCCTGATGAACACAGATGCAAAAAATCCTCAATAAAATATTAGCAAACCAAATTCAAAAATACACGAAAGGGATCATACACCATGATCTAGTAGGATTCATTTCAGGGATGCAAGGATGGTTTAACATCTGCAAATCAATCAACGTGATATACCACATTATAACAAAGGATAAAAATCATCTCAGTAGATGCAGAAAAAGAATTTGACAAAATTCAACATCCATTTATGATAACTCTCAATAAAGCTCTTTGACATCAGTCTTAGCAATATCTTTTTGGATATGTCTCCTCAGGCAAGGACAACAAAAGCAAAAATACAAAAAAAACAGGGGGGTCTAAACTGAACTAAAAAGCTTTTGCACAGCACAGGAAACCACCAACAAAATGGAAAGGCAATCTACTGAATGGGAGAAGGTATTTACAAATGATGTATCCAGTAAGGGGTTGATACCCAAAATATACAAAGAACTCATACAACTGAACATCAAAAAAACAAACAACCAATTTAAAAAATGAGCTAAGACCTGAATAGACATTTTTGCAAAGAGGACATATGGAATACCAATAGGTACATGAAAAGATGCTCACATCACTAATCATCAGGGAAATGCAAATCAAAACCACAATGAGATATCACCTCACACCTGTCAGAGTGGCCAGCATCAAAAAGACAAGAAATAACAAGTGTTGGCCAGGATATGGAGAAAAAGGAACCCTTGTGCACTGTTGGTGGGAATGTAAACTGGTGCAGCTACTGTGGAAAACAGTATGGAGGTTCCCCAAAAAATTAAAAATAGAGTTACCACATGGTCCAGCATTCAAATTCTGGGTATTTAAGCAAAGAAAAATAAAAACACTAATTAGAAAAGATATCTGTACCCCTACGTTCATTGCAGCATTATTTACAATAGCCAACATATAGGGACTTCACTGGTGGCGCAGTGGTTAAGAATCCGCCTGCCAATGCAGAGGACATGGGTTTGATCCCTGGCCCGGGAAGATCCCACATGCCGCGGAGCAACTACTGAGCCTGCACTCTGGAGCCCGCGCACCACAACTACTGAGCCTGCATGTCACAACTACTCAAGCCTGCGCGCCTAGAGCCCGTGCTCTGCAACAAGAGAAGCCACTGCAATAAGAAGCCTGTGCACTGCAATGAAGAGTAGCCCCCACTCTCTGCAACTAGAGAAAGTCCGTGAGCAGCAACAAAGACCCAACATAGCCATAAATAAATAAATTTTTTAAAAAAATAGCCAACATATGCAAGCAACCTAAGTGTCCATCAACAGATGAATGGATAAAGAAAATGTGGTGTCTATATACATATATACACACATATACAGTGAAGTATTAGCCATACAAAGAATGAAATCTTGGGAGTTCCCTAGTGGCCTAGTGGTTAGGATTCGGCGCTTTCACTGCCATGGCCCAGGTTCAACCCCTGGTCTGGGAACTGAGATCCCACAAGCCGGGCAGCATGGCAATAAATTAAATTGAATTTAAAATAAAATAAAATAGGGCTTCCCTGGTGACACAGTGGTTAAGAATCTGCCTGCCAATGCAGGGGACACGGGTTTGAGCCCTGGTCCAGGAAGATCCCACATGCCGTGTAGCAACTAAGCCTGTGAGCCACAACTACTGAGCCTGTGCTCTAGAGCCCGCGAGCCACAACTACTGAGCCCACATGCCACAACTACTGAAGCCTGTGCACCTGGAGCCCGGGATCCACAACAACAGAAGCCACCGCAATGAGAAGCCCGCGCACTGCAACAAAGAGTAGCCCTTACTCGCCACAAGTAAAGAAAGCCCGCATGCAGCAACGAAGACCCAATGCGGTCAAGAATAAATAATAAAATAAAATAAATAAATTTATAAAAAATAAAATAAATAAAATAAAATAATGAAATCTTGCCCTTTGTGACAATATGGATGGATCTAGATGGCATTATGCTAAGTGAAATAAGTCGGACAGAGAAATACAAATGCCATATGATTTCACTCATATGTGGAATAACAAACAAAACAAATGAACGTACAAAACAAAACAGAAAAAGACTCACAGATACAGAGAACAAACTGGTGGTTGCCAGAGGTGATGGGCAAAATAGGCAAAGGGGATTAAGAAGTATAAACTTCCAGTTATAAAATAAATAAGTCACAAGGATGTAATGTACAACATAGGGAATACAGTCAATAATAATGTAATAACTTTGTATGGTGACAGATGGTTACTAGACTTATGGTGGTGATCACTATGCATACACCTGAAGCTAATATAATACTGCGTATCAATTATAATTCAGTTTTTAAAAAGAGCAAATGGAATGAGAGGAATCAGGAAATAAAGACAAGTCTTTCAAGAAGTTTTGCTGCAGAGAGTTCCCTGGTGGTCTAGTGGTTAGTATTCAGCGCTGTCACTGCTGTGGCCCGGGTTCGATCCCTGGTCGGGGAACTGAGATCCGCAAGAAAGTTTTACTGCAAAGAGAAACAGAGAAAACGGTGGTAACTGGAGGCGTATATGATCTTGAAGAAATTTGCTGTTGTTTTCGAGAGGGGTCCCATGAGAGCACAGTCTCCTCATGCAATTGTTTTTTAATTAATTGATTAATTAATTAATTATTTTTGGCTGTGTTGGGTCTTCGTTTCTGTGCGAGGGCTTTCTCTAGTTGCAGCAAGCGGGGGCCAGTCTTCATCGCGGTGCGCGGGCCTCTCACTATCATGGCCTCTTTTGTTACGGAGCACAGGCTCCAGACGCGCAGGCTCAGTAGTTGTGGCTCACGGGCCTAGTTGCTCCGCGGCATGTGGGATCTTCCCAGACCAGGGCTCGAACCCGTGTCCCCTGCATTAGCAGGCAGATTCTCAACCACTGCGCCACCAGGGAAGCCCTCCTCATGCAATTTTAATACCACAGACAAATCACTCACAGACATAGAAAACAAACTTATGGTAAGCAAAGGGGAAAAGGGGGGCAGGGAGAAATTAGGAGTTTGGGACTAACATATACACATATGTATATACTATACACAAAACAGATAACCAACAAGGACCTACTGTACAGCACAGGGGACCATATTTAATATCTTATAATAATCTATAATGGAAAAGAATCTAATATATAGGTATGTGTGTGTATATATATACACACACACACGTATACGAATCACGTTACTGCATACCTGAAACTAACACGATACCGCAAATTAACTATATTTAATTTTTAAAAAACTGTAAATTTACTAAAATACAATGAACTGTACACTTAAAAACAGGTGAATTTTATGGTATGTAAATTATACCTAAATAAAACTATTTTTAAAAATACCACAGATAAACCATACATCTATTTGTGTACTATACATATATATGCACTTACACATGAAAAGAGTAGGATTTTTTTTTTGTTCCCCCCCACTGGGAACCAGTTTTCGCTCCCTTGCAGATAATGTTGCCTCCGTTGGGAATGCATGTGCTAAAGTAACCAAAATGTTCCAAGAGAAGAATCCAGCTACCTGACTCCTCCTACTTCCATTAATGTAAAATGAGTTCTTTGCTAGCCAAGGAAAGTGTTTTCAGGTATAGCCACCAGATGTATTCCAGGGAAAGCAGCGCTTATAGCTACATGTGTACTTCTACACAAAATCCTCCCATGGCGGGGCTACTAGATAATTCCATATTCTGACGGTCATACATAAAGGCATCAAACCTCAGTTTTCCCCAAACAAAGACAGGAGTTGCAGGGTCATTCACTCTCCAAACAGTTGGGTCCAGTGAACTAAGCACCCACCACTTGGAGTCAGAAAGACCTGGTTTGAATCCCACTTCTGCTACTTCCTGGTTTGATCTCAGATCACCATAACTTCTTTTAGCCTCATCTGTGAAATGGGATAAGGGTAGTTCCAGATATAGTGGGCTCATGCTTTTGCCTGTTTTCTCTCTCCTTGGAGATCTACCTTTTCTGCAATGTAATTTGAGAGGGGATGACTCCATCCTCTGGTACCAGAAGTAGACAGATGACCCAGGTGTGGCCAGTGTGTTCTATCTCCTTGTCCATACTGACTGGACCAGGAATGGCCATACGACTTAAGGTAGGCCAATGCGAGACCTCCTCCAGCACTTGGTTACCACTATGAAGAAAAAGATTCATGTTCTTTTTTTTTTCCTGGAATCAGTAACTATAAAAATAATACTGAACTGTGGGTGGCATCTTTGTCATCATGTAGAGAAAGCTTTCCGGAGAACAAAGTCTACACAGAAAAAAGCATGGCCAAGAGATGGAGAAAGACTGAGTTCTGCTATCATTTGTGCTCCTGGTTCCAGCCATACCTGAAGCTAGACCCATACCTCCATTTCTCAGATACATGAACCAGTAAGTGCTTCTCCTTTCTGCTGTTGTTCAAGTCGGTTTGGGTCAAGTTTCCATCATCTACAACTAGAAAGGCCACGATTAACAAGCTATTTCATTGTGGTACATTAAAAATGTTTATACAAGTTCTACAAAGTGTCTTTCTCTGAGTAAACACTCAATAAATGGTACTGATCATTACCCTGTTATGCACCAGGTGCTTTGCCAGGCATCGAGGATATAAAGGTAAGTAACAGGTATCGTGTAGAATTAGCAGTTTGTGTATTAGGATGGGACAAAGCAGAGAGAACTCAACTTGGGAAAGGAAGAAGGGGCTGAGTTATCCTGAGAAGGAGTTTGCCAGGCCTGAAAGGGAGGGAAGGGAATTCTAAACAGAGGTAACGGAAGTATAAAAGCCTGAAGGTGTGTTGAAAGAGATGATCTGGGTACAGCTGAGCAAGCAACCTCAAATGTCTACTGGGACCAAGCAGGTAACATAAATGAGTGAAACCTGTGAGGTATAAGGCAATGAATAGCTATGACTCTTGGGCTCAGTTGTGAGCAATCTGGACGGGGTGGAGGGCTGCATCAAGGTGAACACAGGGCCTGCAGTGGCATAAAACAGGACCCACTCTCACCTTCTCTCTTTATGAAGAAATGGGTTTTAGTTATTCACATGGCCATAGAGACAGAAACCACATTTCTCCAGCCTTAGCTGCAGCCAGATGTGGCTAAACCAACAGGACATGCCAACAGAGAAGAAATGACACATGCAACTTCCAGGTTGGGTCTTGAAGGGGTGCAGCCTCCACTTTGCCCTCCTACTGGCGCCTGGTGCAGACATGACGGTGGGAAACAAAGTAGGATCTGGGACCATAGATGAACCCACTGATCAGGGCAGAGAGAAAACAAGACAGAAGCAGCTGGATCCCTGGCACCTTGAAGCCGTCCTATCTGCTCTGGGAAACTAGCCTTTTGGCTGCTGAATGCAAGAAAAACACATTCCTGCCTGGTTTAAGCTCCATATCTTGGTCTTTGTCACAACAGTCAAACATGCATTTAACCGGTACTCTTACAGGTAGAGGCCAGCCACCTTTTGGTTCCAGAGGATGACTGCCATGAGGGACTGTAGGCCCCAGGTTGTGCCTTGATCCAATTTTCCAAGAGAACAGGGAAATCTAGATTTTCTTTTCTTTCTTTTCTCTCTCTCTCTCTCTCTCTCTCGCCATGCTGCTGTGCGGCAGGTGGGATCTTAGTGCCCAACCAGGGATCAAACCCGTGCCCCCTGCAGTGGAAGCACAGAGTCCTAGCCACTGGATCACCAGGGAAGTCCTGGGAAATCTAAATTTTCTTAAAATATCTGATTTTTACATATTGGCAATGAATTCTGATTTTCAACAATATACAGGCCAGGCTCATTTCTGTTCCACGGGCTTCTCTGAAACAAAGACTTGTCATTAGAACAAATAACAATTTAGGGTGACAACAGTGACAAGACATTCAGAGTCCTGAATGTTTGGGCCACACGAGAGAGTTCCTACAAGCTCTCATCACTCAGTACAGGCCTCAGGGCAACTCCACCCTCAGAGCACCAGCTGTCCAAGCCCCATAGCAGCAGCAGCCATGGGGTCTGACCTGCCTGCAGCCCACCATGCAGGGCCTCCCTGGATACCAGCGGGCTCTGCCAGCATGAACGCTTCCCTTTCTTTCTCTCCCTTCCCCCTTCTTTTCAAGATTAAAGAATTTCTCATGAGACAGGGATGGACAGCAGTGTCTGGAGATGTTACGCATTTGTGCAAAAAAAATAGGTGGTGAGAAAGGCATCCCTCAGTTTCCTATGGAAGGGCTGGGAGCCTCACCGAACAGGTTCACGCAGACAGACAGCTCCCTGGAGAAGGAGTGGGAGGTGGCAGAAGACCTAGAAGGTATGATATCCACTGCTCATCCAACACCTGAGTGGCATCGGCGCCGGGCAGGGCCCCAAGTGATCCTTCTAAAAAGTAATCTCCTGGTTACACAACTTCAGTTGAGCCCTCCTTCTGCCCAGGAATGCAGGGGGATCAAACACACAAAGGTCCACGGTTAACCAGAGGCAACTCCTCTCACTGCCCAGAGGCGATGACACCCATCAAGGTGCTCAGACAGGTGCAGACCACGTGACATCCTCGCGAGCCGATGTAACGACAGGAGAAACACAAGGGCATTACTGTTGCTCAAGGAGCACAATGAACAAAACAAAACCAATCACGTTATAGAAGAAGTAGTTCCTATTTATAGTGCCATCTGCCCTCTAGGGAGCTGGTTCCTAGCTTGCGGCAGAACCCTTGTTCTGTGGCACCCTCACCGGATTAAGATGCATAACAGAGGCAGACGGATTTGGAGGCGAGGAGGGCAAGTAAGCCAGGAGGGAAAGGTGACACAACAACACTAGAATGGAGGCAGAGGTCAGTTTGCACTGGCCAAGCTCCAGCCCCCATCATTGGTCAGTGCCCAAAACTAACCCAGCACTTGGGCAGGTGGGCTTCTTATGGAGACGGGAGACAGGCAACAACGAAGGGCAGGGGAGGTGGGGGAGGAGGCAGGAAGAACAAGAGAACACTGGCAGGAGGCCTTTAGGCTCCGCCTACAGGGATACTGAGGTTCTGAGCCATTTCACCAATACCCTTGGCAATGGTAGAGGGGGAAAATCCGTCTTTCAATTTAGAGCCATATGCAGTCTCTCCTTTGGGTTGGGTCTGGGTCTATGAAGACTATGATGGGCATAGTAGATAGGAAAAAGGTAAAGAATTTCTAGAAACGTAAGAGAACTGAAATTAAAGTTTGAGTATATGAATTAAACTAAAGAAAGAATTATTAAAATGGAAGATATAGCAATAACATTGATACATATGTATATCAGAACACAGAGTTGGAAATTATCAATTTAAAAGACATGGCAGGGAATTCCCTGGTGGTCCAGGGTTAGGACTCGACACTCACTGCCGAGGGCCTGAGTTCAATCCCTGGTCGGGGAACTAAAATCCCACAAGCCTCGCAGTGTGGCCAGAAAAAATAAAAAAATAAATAAAAGACATGGTAGATACAGTCTGAGGATCTAACACATATTTAGTTAGAGTTTCAGAAGGAGATGAAATAAAATGAGAAAGGTAATACTTTCAGCATTTCAAGAGATAATGGCTGAGGGTTTTCCAATATTGTTGAAAGATCAATCACTGGATTCAAGAATCCCAATTAAACCCAAGGATATATAAAAAGAAATCCTCAGCTTGACCTATTATAATGAGATTGCTGTACATACAAAGACAATTTTAAAAGCAAAAGCAGTTCAATTAAAAAGCAATGATGGGGGGGCTTCCCTGGTGGCGCAGTGGTTGAGAATCTGCCTGCCAGTGCAGGGGACACGGGTTCGAGCCCTGGTCTGGGAAGATCCCACATGCCGTGGAGCAACTAGGCCCATGAGCCACAACTACTGAGCCTGCACGTCTGGAGCCTGTGCTCCTCAACAAGAGAGGCCGCGACAGTGAGAGGCCCGCGCACCACAATGAAGAGTGGCCCCTGCTTGCCGCAACTAGAGAAAGCCCTCACACAGAAACGAAGACCCAACACAGCCAAAAATAAATAAATAAATAAATAAATTTTAAAAAGAAAAAAAAAATCAACAAGATGCTTCTAAAATTTATATGGAGGGAATTCCCTGGTGGTCCAGTGGTTAGGACTCCACGCTTTCACCGCCGAGGGCGCGGGTTCAGTCCCTGGTCAGGGAGTTAAGATTCCTCAAGCCTCACAGCACAGCCTGAGTAAATAAATAAATAGTAAAAAAAAAAAAAAAAAAAAAAAAAAAAAAGCAATGATGGGGACTTCCCTGGTGGCGCAGTGGTTAAGAATCCGCCAGCCAATGCAGGGAACACAGGTTCGAGCCCTGGTCCGGGAAGATCCCACATGCCACAGAGCAACTAAGTGCGTGAGCCACAGCTACTGAGCCTGCGCTCTAGAGCCCACGAGCCACAACTACTGAGCCCACGTGCCACAACTACTGAAGCCCGTGTGCCTAGATCCCGTGCTCCGCAACAAAAGAAGCCACCGCAATGAGAAGCTTGCGCACCACAACAAAGAGTAGCCCCTGCTCGCCGCAACTAGAGAAAAGCCCACACGCAGCAACGAAGACCCAACGCAGCTAAATAAATAAATTCATTTTTTTAAAAAAAAAGGAATGATGAATTACGCTTTGACTGCCAACTCTGACAGTAACCATGGAAACCAACAAGACAAAAGAACAATACCTTCAATGAACTGAGACAAAAATGACCGTCAGTTTGGAATTTGGCCTAATCATCTTTCAAGAATGAGGAAGAAAAAGATTTTCAGAAAAACAAAAACAGATGGGAGGTCTGAGATGGAAGAAGGAACAGTGAGCAAAGATGTCAGGGAACCATGTGGGTTGTGGATAAAACTAAATTGTTGATTGTATACAACAAGTATCATGCCTATCTTGTAGGTAGAAAAGAGGACAGAACTAAATGGCTAGACCATATTTTAAATTGTGAGGGACGTCATCTGAGTTAGAGTTCCAAGGTCTCTGTTTCTGTGTAAGAGCAAGGGAAAAATACGGATTCATTTCAAACTGGATGACAGACTAACCCTGCTTGTTACGATAGGTAGAGAATCTACCTAACTAACAGACAGAGCATAACTTCCAAACAAATAGGAGAAAGGAAAAAAAAAGAGAAACACAAAAAAGAGAATTTAATCCGTCTAAAACATGGCAGTCCAGGCAGCCATCAACACAGAAGAGGCAGGTGACGGTACATTGATATAATGGACTACAAGTTGGAAAGCGAGTGAATACACATGTAGCAACGTGGAGGACGCCGAGTGATGAATGCAAGTAGCAAGTCGTAGAAGAAAATATCACGTGATCCCATATTCTGTTAACAGTCAAAATAAGTCAAGGCTAAAGAATGGCCAGACCATGAACTTTACAGAACACAAAGCCAGGACAGTGGGTTACCTCTGGGGAAGTGGGCAGGGCACACCAGGGGCCTCTAAGATAAGGTCAGGTTCTATTTCTTAAACTGAGTGGATAGCATATGATTACTTGTTTTATTATTCTTTAAATTATATATGGGTTTAGTGATGTATGTTATTTCACACAAAAAAGTTTGAAGGAATCTTAATTCTGGGGGCATGATAAAGTCTGCAGAGGACACACCTCCCCACTTCTCAATTATATGTCAGCCATGAAAAGACTGTGGCTCCACCTTTTTTAAGTGCCTCGGGAGCTGGGAAATGCGAGTGCCAACTCCCACCCGAGCTTCGTTCCACAGCTGGCAGCTAAGCCAGCCTGATCTTAACGAGTGGCCTAGTTAACCTGAGCTCTGGTCTTGCACCTGTCGCTAAATCAACCTAATCACATAAAGGGAAGTTAAAAAATCCAACATTCGCCTCCCAGGGCAGTGTGAACATCAGCTCATGATTTGAAATGTGAATGAAAAGGAAAACCGCTCAAGATTCATGTCACAGTTAAAGGAACCTTAGCCATGACTTCCAAACTATAAGCTAGGAGAATATTAAATACAGCTATTATAGATCTTCTCAAACATCCATCTCTAAAGAAACTTCTGGGCCTGTGAAATCCAAAGAAAGGCAGAGCCTCAAAGCACACAGACTTTCTTCCCCCTAAAGTAAACCTAAAGCTGAAGGAAGACTGGCTGACAAATCTTCCATACTTTCTCCCCTCGACGGCCGCATGCGGTGTCCGGCAACACAGTGGCTTTGTGCCTCCAAGAATCTTATTCAAGAATGTTCCTTCGAGTCTGTTCAAAGTTTAGTGCTTCAGGTAAAGTGTTTCTTTTTCTAAAGTGATCTTTGATGCCTGCCAATCCATGACTGATATAGATTTCTTGTTGTATCCTTTAAAAACCTCAATTCAAAGATTTTTGTCCTGCCTCAAGTCCTTTCTGGAAACAAGGCAGGTTATAAATCAACGATAAACATGTCTTTCTCCTCTGAATTATTTTTCCCCCAGAAAGTGGCACTTCTGATAATTAGATATGGGATAGATGAAGGAAAGGGGGAGGCAAGATAAGAAGCAAGGTCAATGCCTTGCGTGTTTTCCAAAACACCGCATTAAACTCAGACCTTTGGAAAACGGACCCGCCCCGTGGCTTTTTAGACCTTCTCTGAGTAAAGTCTACACAGGAACACAAATAGATGAAATCTTTCCACTGCACCTACAAACCTGGCATCACTCATAATTGTGGCTAGATCACTCTCCTGATCTTTCACAGTCTAAATGAACTAATCGTGTTGAAAGTTAAAATAAGCAGGTCTTTGTTCTCAATGTAACTTTTAAGCTTTCTTTAGTTAAAATTCTAATCCTAACCCTAACCCCACTACACACCACAGAGGCTAAATTCTATATTCATGCTCATTGCTGGGTGCATGAGAACTCACAAGAAACTAAGATTTGGCCACTCATTCCAAACGCAGCCCCGTTCAAGGAGGATTAATCTACAGTCTGGACCTACTGAGGGAAGAAATGAACCTACATTTACCCAAGAAATAAACTAATATTTCCCTCTGAGACAGGGCTTACGTATATTTTAGCTCACTTCATCTGCTAACCTGTGAAGTCATCATCACCCTTCTCATTATTATAAATGGAAGTTCAAGAAATCTTAGGTTGGTCATGCAAGGTCACAGAGCTAGAAATCAAACGCACATCTAGAGGGAATTCTCTGGCGGAATTGACAGGTTCAATCCCTGGTTGGGGAACAAAGATTCCGCAAGCCGCATGCCCAAAAAAAGAAAAAAAGGAAAAGAAAATGCACATCTAAATGGAAAAAGGGCAAGTCCTTAGAATGTTCTAGAAATGTGACAAATCACAGGAGGTCTTCCACCTCCAACACAGTGACCCTGGTAGAATCCAATGAAGGTGGCTGTAGCAAGCACTGCACGTGGAGCCACTCAGCTCCACTCCCCTCCCCTCGCAGCGTTGCTTACTCTCACGAGAGGCTGGAAAGCCAGACCCCCGCAGCTCAGGTCCCACCCATGATGGAGCTCTGGCAGACACATCCATGCTGGATTTAGAAGCCAAAGACCACATCGTGGGGCCAAAAGACATGCTTCAGCAGCTTCTGTATTCCCACTGGCAGACTCAGCCGAGGCAGCGTTTGTTTTTTTGTGGCAGCCGTAACTGAAATCCCAGTGTCCCATCCCTAGCTTCAGAATGTTGACAGATAAGTCAGGGGGCACGTGGGGCTGTGTGTCACAATGGAGTTCCAAGATCCAGCAGCAATGAGGAGATCCTGCTTCCTTGCCTTCCTAGGATAGGCCAGTTCTGTGGTGGTATACTGGGAGGTGTTGCTGGAAGCTCAGCCTAGAGCCTGCTCCCCCAGCTCTACCAAAAATTTTGGAAGCCATCTAGTGATTTATAATAAGCCTCCTGATGCTCCCACTAGCTAAACTGGATGTTGTCATCTGCAACTGAACCTTGACTGAGACAGTGGATACAGTACTTTCCCATAGAAGGGAGATTCCACTGGGCTGGTTACCATGAATCTCACGGGTAGGTATGGAAGAGGGAGAAGCAACCAATGGAACTGTTTCACCTTGCACCCCACAAAGGTGTGGTTGACTCATTCACATATAATTTGAGAACTGTTTCCTCAGATCATGGCTCAACTAGAAATGGGAATGAAAGAAGGGATTCCCCAAAACCTGGGGCTGGCTTCATATCAAGTGAGATAATAAACATGGAAATTCATTTACTTTTAAATGAAAATGAATGGTAAAATGCTCATCTAAGGAAAAGTACTACCACCTTCCTGGGAATAACTCTAGCCATAAATCTTAGCAAAAAAAGGAAACAAATTGTATTCTGCATGTGTTAAATTTCAGATTTAAGTCCTTGAGATGAATAAAAGACCAAAGGCCAGCAAGGAATAAATGCCTCTTGAGTTTCTGCTCAAATTTGAAAATTTGAGGATTTTTTAAAAACTATCCTTCAATATCATCCTAAGCATATTTTTCTTTTCATGTCTTACATCCTATCATTGATCATTCCTTTAAATAAAAATAGAAAGGTGCTATACCACTATATTCTAAATGCTAGACAAAGGTTCTGGAACACAATAACTATTCAACACATATTTGATGACTGAATAAATAAGATACGCATTATTAATTTACACTGTAAAACTCACAGCATTATAGACTGGAAAAGACCTTGAAGAGCTTAAGAATCAATAAGAAGATGCAACAGAAGACAAGGGAACAGCTGAGGAGTGTTCTTCTTAGGAACTATAAAGTAGTGTAAATCCCTTTTCCAAAAATTAATCTATGTATTATATAATAACCCAATCAAAAGCCAAGATAATTTGACAGAGGAGAGGGACACAGCAGTGAATGACTTTTTTAAAAATTCTAAAATTTATGGCTGGGGTGGTTTACGTTATCAGATGTTAAAACGTATCCTAGAATGACAGATTTTAAAACTTGGGAACAAAGACTGGAATAGACTAGAAAGTACAGAATTGAGCCCAAGTCGATTCAAGAACCAAATAAATGAAATAAAGAGAGCAACCCAGATTAGTGAATGAAAAACAGATTTATAGGTTATCATTATATCATGTTGGGACGACCGAGAAGATATCTAAAAGCAAAGTTAGAGCCCAACTTTCTACCTTCAGCTAAAATAAATAAGGTTAAACATTAAAAAGTACTATAAGAAAAACACAGGTTAAAAATTAATGTATAATTAATTATATTTAGTTTTGTTAGAGAAGTAGAATTTTCTAATGAACCAGACATAAGGAAAAAACATGACTGATAAATTTAAAGATAAGCTTTATATTGTGTAAATAAAGTCAAGGCGTGAAAAGCTAGAAAAAATATTTGCAACACAGAAAGAAGGTCAATACTCTTTATATACATAAAAAATGCCTTTACATGAATAACAAAATAGCAGAACTTCTCTCTCAAGGCAGCTGACTAGACCTGTATGTTTATCTCTCCATCCTTCCCAAATTCCACTGAAATGACCAAAAACAAAAAACACCACACACATGCAAATAATTTTAAAATACACAGTAGTGCTGAGAAGCTGGAAAGAGCAACAGCAACAACCTATAGCCATGAGGGATTCCTGGGAGACATGTGGGAACAAACTAAGGATAAGCAATGGGGTTTCCAGTCTTCAGCCCTGGAGATGAAAACAGAGGACCATCAAAAAGGGGAATTTCTAAGCAGACGCTCAGAAAAATTCAAAGATTAAAGGTAACAGCAGAAGTGGGCAAAGGAATGAGCCAAGGATAATCCGATAAGGACTAAATTTAAAGACTTAGAGAGCTGTCAAGTTAATCATTCTCTCCATATCCCCTCTAGCAGTTACTTCTGGAAACAGTCTCCAAGATAAAGCTTCAAGACTTCCAGATGCTTCAACAAGCTATTTGCACACCTCATAACAAAGCCCAAGCAGCCACACTGCCCCCAATGCCCCTTCTACCCCATTAATAATTCCTTTCCTCTGAGAAAAAGACACTAGATGTAGGTCATGTGGTGAAAACCTGCATTCGCTGCTGGGGGCACAGGGATTCTCACTTAGGCTGAGCAAACAGTCTCCAACCATCTCATCTACAATTACAAATCGACTATCATGAATCACCAAATGATTGAGGAAAACAGCCGTATAGAAGCAACAGACTCAACAAGCAGAAGTGGTCTCTTTGTAAACTAAGAAAAGTTTAAATACGATTGACCTCTGAACAACACAGGGGTTAGGAGCACCTCTGACCCTCTGAGGTTGAAAATCCGAGTATAACTTATAGTCAGCCAACCTCGGATCATGTGATACTGCAGTATTTGCTATTGAAAATAACCCACCTGTAAATGGAACCAGGCAATTCAAACCTGTGTTGTTCAAGGGTCAACTGTATACCCGAGTCTTAAAGTGATTCAATAAAAAAGCAATCAGACTACAAAGTAAAAGAATGACAAAATGTTGGAAATTAAAACTATCAAAGCCAAAATAAAAATTCAGCAGTTGGGCTGAAGAGCAGAACATACTCAACTGAAAACCACCTGAATTTGGGCTGGAAGTGTTATTGTCCTGGAACTCTGCAAAAGAACAAAGAAACGGAAAGTATAAAAGAAAAGTTAGGAGATACTGAAGACAGTTTAATCTCTTCTGGAACTTCTATTGAATGAAGGTTATTTTTTGAAAGAGAAAACAGAAAAAAAACAGATGCAGGAAATACAAGGAATTTCCCTGCACTGAAGACAGATTTGAATATTAGTTATAAAGGGCCCAACAAGTACTGGGAAAGATGAATTTTAAAATGCCCTTCTGGATTCATAGTGGTAAAGCATATGATCTCTAAAGAAGGGGAGAAAATTCCAAAAGCTTTCAGGGAGATTTTTTTTTTTAATTTGGTTACTTAAAAGGAAATTTAAAAAAAAAAAAAAAGGAAGTGAGAACCTGATTCCCCCAGAAGAGTGGGTTTGAAGCCTAGTAAAACAAGCCTTTGACTTAAATACTATAAAGCTCACAGTTTACTGCAACTGATGCAAAGGACATGTTCTCAGCAGGGAACATCTGGCTAGAGCTGTCCTGAGAGAGGGGTTTCAAGGTCTTCCTGATTTCTCCCAGGCTGGAATGAGGGCGTTCAGCCTGCCCAGGCACAGATCCCACCAGGACTCAGGCAACTCCAGGTGGAGGCTTAACAATCTTTTACTCCCAACCACATCAACCTGATGCTACAGTATAATTACCTCATATGGTTGCGAAACTGCCTTTCATGAGCCATTTCACCCTGATATAGTAACAACATTCCACCTACAATTTCTTGCTACACCATCAACACCAGCTTTCTACATTCTCATAGGTAATTTAATGTGCAAGGCATCATTCATGCAAGGTTGTACTGCAACTGAATCTGTGGGAATGGCAATCACGAGACCAAGGGGGGTGGGGGGCACTGAAGCTTACAGGCCTGTCCAGGGACTACCAGACGATCAGGTCTCTTATTAACACCACCAGATGCTAGAAGACAATGAAGCAACATCTTCAAAGAATTAATGAAAAGAAATTTTAAGACCTACAATTTTATACCAACCAAATTATTCAAGTATAAAGGTAAAAGAAAGATGTTATTAGATGTGCAAGGATTCAAAAAATTCAACACCTTCAAACCCTTGCTAAAAGAATTACTCAAGGAGGTACTTCAAAAGTGAAAAATAAACCAAGAAAGCAAATAACACAAAAAAGAGCATGAAAAAAATTAAACCTGTAGTCATCAAAATAGTTGTTTGGTAATATGGGTGGAAAGTTTCAGACAACTAGCAACTAATTATTCCTAAGAAATCATTTTTTCAAAAGGTAGCCCAGGGATTGTAAAATGGTGCATTCACTTTGGAAACCAGTCTGGCAGTTCCTCGTACAGTTAAATATAAAGTTATCACACAATCCAGCAATTCCACTCCTAGGAATACATCCAAGAGAAATGAAAATATATGTCTACATAAAAACTTGTACATAAGCCTTCCCTGGTGGCGCAGTGGATAAGAATTTGCCTGCCAGTGCAGGGGACACAGGTTCGATCCCTGGTCCAGGAAGATCCCACATGCCACGGAGCAACTAAGCCCGTGCGCCACATCTACTGAGCCTGTGCGCCTAGAGCCTGTGCTCCGCAACAAGAGAAGCCACCGCAATGAGAAGCCCGTGCGCCGCAACGAAGAGTAGCCCCTGCTCGCCACAACTAGAGAAAGCCCGCGTGCAGCCACGAGGACCCAACACAGCCAAAAATAAATAAAATAAAAATTTTGGGCTTCCCTGGTGGCGCAGTGGTTGAGAATCTGCCTGCCAATGCAGGGGACACGGGTTCGAGCCCTGGTCTGGGAGGATCCCACAAGCCGCGGAGCAACTAGGCCCGTGAGCCACAACTACTGAGTCTGCGCATCTGGAGCCTGTGCTCCACAACAAGAGAGGCCGCGACGGTGAGAGGCCCGCGCACCGCGATGAAGAGTGGCCCCCACTCGCCGCAACTAGAGAAAGCCCTCGCACAGAAACGAAGACCCAACACACCCAAAAATAAATAAATAAATAAATAAATTTATTAAAAAAAAAAAAAAAAAACTTGTACATAAATGTTCTTAGCAGCATTACCAATAGCTAAAAGGTGAAAACAACCCAAATGTCCATGAACTCATGAATGGATAGATAAAATGTAGCCACACAATGAAATAATATTTGGCAATAAAAAGAAATGAAGTACTGATTCATGCTTCAACATGTATGAACCTTGAAAATATTAGGCTAAGTGAAAGAAGACAGTCACAAAAGATCACATATTGTGGGATTCCATTTATATGAGATGTCCAAAATAGGCAAATTTTATAGAGACAGAATGTAGAATTAGTGATAGCATAGGGAGAGTTGTGGGGAAATGGAGAATGACTGCTAATGGGTATGGGGTTTCTTTCTGGGACGATGAAAATATTCTAAAATTGATTATGGTGATGGTTGCACAACTCTGTGAATATTCCAAAAGCCACTGAGTTGTACACTTTAAGTGGGTAAACTGTATGGTACATGAATTATATCTCAATAAAGGTTATTAAAAAAAACAAAAAATTGTCTAGCACAAAGTGCATGGTGAGGAATAGGTAAGTGTTATCTCTTGAATGGAATGTGGTTACACATCTTAATTCTGTGGGTAGTTAGAAAAATATGTATAAATATTCTGGGTAGATTTTTAAAAGTAACTTCAAACAAAATAGAAATGGAATTTATAACTTTCAATCACTAGAGGAAAAAATAAGGAAAACCAAGAATTCTAAATAAGTTATCACAATAAATATGAATGTGTTAAAAATTTCCATATTGAAAGACAAATTCTCACTCGGTATAGAACTAAAATCTAGTTATATGATCAATACAGAAGATATAACCAGATGACAAAAAGGAAGAAAATTAAAGGTAGGGTTTCCTTTGAGGAGATAAAAATGTTCCAGAACTAGATAGACGTGATCACACAACATTGTGAATGTACTAAATGCCATTCAATTGTTCATTTTAAAATAGTTAATTTTATAGACATACCTCATTTCATTGCACTTTGATTTAATGCACTTCAAAGATACTGTGTTTTTTACAAATTGAAGGCTTGGGGCAACCCTGCATCAAACAAGTCTTATTGGCACCATTTTTCTAATAGCATTTGCTCACTTTGTGTCTCTGTCACATTTGTTAATTCTCGCAATATTTCAAACTTTTTCATTATGTTAAGGAGGGTTTTTTGTTTGTTTTTTAAATTAATTAATTAATTTTACTTTTTTGGCTGCGTTGGGTCTTTGTTGCTGCGCGAGGGCTTTTTTCTAGTTGTGGTGAGCAGGGGATACTCTTCGTTGTGGTGCGTGGACTTCTCATTGTGGTGGCTTCTCTTGTTGCAGAGCATGGGCTCTAGGTACGCCGGCTTCAGTAGTTGCAGCACGTGGGCTCAGTAGTTGTGGCGGGCTCTAGAGCACAGGCTCAGTTGTTGTGGCACATGGGCTTAGTTGCTCCATGGCATGTGGGATCTTCCCGGACCAGGGCTCGAACCCGTGTCTCCTGCATTGGCAGGCAGATTCTTAATCACTGCACCACCAGGGAAGTCCCAATCTTTTTCATTATTATTACATTTGTTATGGTGATCTGTGATCAGTGATCTCTGATGATACTATTGTAATTGTTTTGGGGCGCCATGAACCCAGTCCATGTAAGACGGTGAACTTAATCGATTGCTGAAATGACAACAGAGGACTTAGAATATTACATAAACTTAGTTGATAAAGCAGTGGTGGGGTTTGTGAGGATTGACTCCAATTTTGAAAGAAGTTCTACTGTGGGTCAAAATGCTATCACACAGCACTGCATGCTATAGAGAAATCATTCATGAAAGGAAGAGTCAATTGATGAGGCAAACTTCACTGCTGTCTTGTTTTAAGAAACTGCCGCAGCCTCCCCAACCTTCAGCAGCCACCGCCCTGATCAGTCAGCAGCATCAACATCCAGGCAAGACCCTCCACCAGCAAAAAGATTAGGACTTACTGAAGGCTCAGGTGATGGTTAACATTTTTTAGCAACAAAGTATTTTTAGTTAAGGTATGTACATTTGTTTTTTGAGATGTAATGCTATTATACACATAATAGCTTACAGTATAGTGTAAACATAACTTTTATATGCACTTGGAAACCCAAGAATTCATGTGAGTAGCTTTATTTTGATATTTGCTTTATTGTGGTGGTCTGGAACCACAATATCTCTGAGGTATGTTATGTGAATCTCACTTCAATTAAAAAGGGACAAGAACATATCAGATAAATGCTAGCCAAAAAAAGCTGGGGTGGGTGGCAGTATTAAAATCAGACAAAATAGAACACAGCAAAGTGATCTACAAGGCTGGTCTTATATATGAACATAGACACAAAACCCTCAGATATGATACTAACAAATCAAATCCAAGAGTTAAAAAAAAGTCTTAAAATCCACTAGTTTATTAAAAGAATACCTTATAGCTAAATAGAGATTATCCTAGGAGTACAACAATGATTCAACATCGGATTTCCTAATACAATTCACTCCATTAGCAAATAGAAAGAAACAAAAACCTGTATGATCACCTAATAAAAAGGTACCCCCCCCAGCCAAATCCTATCTCCCCAATTCAACAACCATTCCTGATTAAAATAGTTACACAGTTAAACCTACCTTCCTTAATTCAATAAAGAATATCTACCAGAACCTACAGTAAAACCTGTATTATCATTAAAGCATTAGAAACACCGCAGTTAAAGTTATGAGCCCGCCAAGGATACCCATCTCATCCCAATCATTCAACATTACACTGGCAGTCCTAACCTATGTAATAATGAAAAAAAAAGTATAAATGTAAAAAGGAAAAGAAAACCATCGTTGTTTCACAGATATTACTATAATTTACTTATAAAATAATAAAACTATTAGAACTAATTACTCAAATAAAATGGCTACACACAAGAGTAAAACAAGATAATCAACAGCTTTCTTACAAACCACAAATAGTCAAAAATTGCCAAATCCAATTCATTTTTTTATAAATCCTATTTATCAAATATACTAAGAAGTACATAAAACTCATCTGGAAAAAACTTACGACTTCAAGAGCATCAAATGCCCTTAAATAAATACAGAGATACAATATTCCTAGGTGATAAGATTCAATATCATAAGGACAGCTCTTCAAATTAATTTATAAATTTAATGCAATCTCAATCAAAGTTGTAGTGGAATGTAAGGAACATTGATTTTAAAAATCACCTCTAAGCGTTAGTGTAAGTACACAAGCACAGCAAGAAAGAAAAATTTGTATGATTTACCCTACTGAATATTAAAATGCATGATAAAGCTATATAGTCAATTTGGAAATGACTCAGAAATAGAACAGGGTCAAGAAATAGTTACACATATGTGGGAATATAATATGATTAATGGTGAAACAACTAGCTATGCATTTGGGGGAAAAAAGTGAGATTACATTCTTATCCACACAGAAAGAACTTACAGCTTTAGATGGCAAATTTTTTTAAAAATTATTTTTTTAATTTATGTATTTATTGTATAATTTGTATTTATCAATAAATAAATACACCCCGTGCAGCGTGCGGGATCTCAGTTCCCCGACCAGGGATTGAACCCAGGCCATGGCAGTGAAAGCACTGAATCCTAACCACTGGAGCACCAGAGAACTCCCACTGGTAAATATTTTTAGCATTTAAAGAAACTATATTTTCTTCAAATATTTGTATAATCCTGGGGATAAGGAAGCCATATTTCAGCAAACTAAACCCCGCAAGGCTAAATAAAGGTAACACTCTAGATTTCATGCAAATTAGAAACTTATTTTGATGAAAAATGTCATGAATGATACTAATAACAAATGACAAAAGAAAATTAATACCCATAATACACAGGAAACATAAATCAACAAAAAGCGATATGGAAAAATATCAAGATATTATTAAATGAAAAATAAATTGCAGAATATGTAATACACTCATTCGTGTGTATTTGTTTTATACTACGTGTGTATTTTCAAGTGTACAGAACAAGTGTACAGAAAAATGTGAATGGTAGGGACTTCCCTGGCAGTCCAGTGGTTAGGACTCCGTGCTTCCACTGCAGGGGGCCCAGATTCTATCCCTGGTCAGGGAACTAAGATCCCGCACATCGCAGGGCGCGGCCAAAAAAAGAAAAAGAAAGAAATGTGGAGTGAAGGAGGTAGGTTAGCGGAGACCAGAGACATTCAGTTTTCACTCCATATATACATGATTTTAAATTTATTTGTACAATGAACACACTGCTTTAAGCTTCTGTAATTACATTAATGTTTAAATATATTCTCATTATAAAAAATTTAAACCATACAAAAGATAAGGAGTTAAAAAGCAAACCTCCCTATTCAAACACATCCCCCAAACCATTCTTATTTCCCTCCTGGGAGGTAATTTTCATTAACATCTTTGCTCCCTTTTATATCTCTAAAACATTTTTGAAAGAAAGAAAGAGCCCCGGGATTTCCCTGGTGGTCCAGTAGTTAGGACTCCACGCTTTCACTGCCAAGGGGCCAGGTTCAATCCCTGGTCAGAAAACTATGATCCCAGAAGCCAGGCAGCCGGACCAAAAAAAAAAAAAAAAAAAAAGAGCCCAATTTTTTTAAATGGGTGAAGGAAAAAAAAAAAAACAGGTAGTTACTAAAAGAAAAAAAAATGGCTAATAAGCATATTTAAAATGTTCAATTTTAATAATCACAGGAACACAAATAAAAACCATTTGCTTTCTGTGTGAAGTCAGACAAAGACAAATATATGATATCACTTATATGTGGAATCTAAAAAAATGGTACAAATGAACTTATTTACAAAACAGAAACAGAGTCACAGATGTAGAAAACAAACTTATGGTTGGGGCGGGGTATAAATTGGGAGTTTGGGATTGACATATACACACTACTATATATAAAATAGGTAACTAATAAGGACCTACTGTATAGCACAGCCAACTCCACTCAATACTCTCTAATGACCTATATGGGAAAAGAATCTAAAAAAGAGTGGAGGGCTTCCCTGGTGGCGCAGTGGTTGAGAGTCTGCCTGCCAATGCGGGGGGCGCGGGTTCGGGCCCTGGTCTGGGAGGATCCCGCATGCCGCGGAGCGACTGGGCCCGTGAGCCACAACTGCTGAGCCTGCGCTTCTGGAGCCTGTGCTCCGCAGCAGGAGAGGCCACGATAGTGAGAGGCCCTCACACCGTGATGAAGAGTGGCCCCCGCTTGCCCCAACTAGAGAAAGCCCTCGCAAAAAAAAAAAAAAAAAGAGTGGAGATATGCATAACTGATTCACTTTGTTGTACACCTGAAATTAACACAACATTGTAAATCAACTCTACTCCAATAAAATTTTTTTTTAAGTTTGCTTTTTTTCACATGTGCAGGGCTCCCCTGAATATTAGCTGATGGTCTGCCTGGTGGGTGTCTATGCCAAGTCAGTTTTTATTAATCTGAACATCTCCCACCCCAAGAAAACGAGCAAATATTAAAAGTTTGAGCATTTGCAGAAACAAACCCTGTCAAACACCGAAACACCACTGGAGGGAATGCAAATCAGTTTAAACCTTTCTGTACAACTTGGCAGTAATATCAAAAGGCTTGAAAACACATAAGCCAACCCCACCCCATCCCCTACACACACACACACACACACACACACACACACACACACAAAACTATTAGAACTAATAAATGAGGTCAGCAAAGTTGTAAGATACAAGGTCAAGGATACAGAACTCAGTTGGATTTCTATGATCTAGCAATGAACAATTTGAAAATGAAATTAAGAAAATAATTCCATCTTCAATAGCATCAAAAAGAATAAAATACTTAGGAATAAATTAACAAAAGAAATGCAAGACATGTATGCAGAAGACTATAAAACATTCATAAAAAAATTAGAGAAGATCTAAATAAATGGAAAGACATCCCATGTTCATGAATTGGAAAACAATTTTTTTAAGGCGGCAATACTCCCCAAATTGATCTACAGGTTGAACACAATCCATATTAAAATCCCAGTTGCCGGGGCTTCCCTGGTGGCGCAGTGGTTAAGAATCTGCCTGCCAATGCAGGGGACACGGGTTTGAGCTCTGGTCCGGGAAGATCCCACATGCCACGGAGCAACTAAGCCCGTGCGCCACAGCTACTGAGCCTGCGCTCTAGAGCCCGTGAGCCACAACTACTGAGCCTGCGTGCCACAACTACTGAAGCCCACGTGCCTAGAGTCCACGCTCCACAACAAGAGAAGCCACCGCAATGAGAAGCCTACGCACCTCAACGAAGAGTAGCCCCCACTCACCACAACTAGAGAAAGCCTGCACGCAGCAACGAAGACCCAATGCAGCCAAAAATAAATAAATTTATATATAAAAAAAGAAAAATTTGTTTAAAAAAAAAAAAAATCCCAGCTGCCCTTTCTGCAGAAATTGGCAACGTGACACTAAAATTCAAGGAAGGGCTTGTATTTGGAAATACAAACCAAAACCACTATGAGATACCACTTCATACCTTGTAGGATGATTAGAATCAAAAAGAAAATAAATCTTGGTGAGGATGTGGAGAAATTGGAACACTCATATTGCTGTTGGGATTGTAAATTAGTGCAGCCACTTTGGAAGCAGTCTAGCAGTGCCTCGAAATATTAAACAAAGAGTTACCATATGATCCAGCCATCCCTTCCCAGGTAAATGCCCAAGAGAACTGAAAACTATGTCCACAGAAAAACTTGTACATGAAGGTTCACAGTAGCATATTCATAATAGTCAAAATTTGGAAACAACCCAAATGTCCATCAACTGACGAATGGATAAACAAAATGTTATATATATATAATACAATGAAATATTATTTGGCAACTAAAGGAATGAAGTACTGAAACATACTACAGCCTGGATGACCCTTGAAAACATTATGCTAAGTAAAAGAAGCCAGACAGAAAGGGCCACATATTATAGGATTCCATTTACAAAGAAATGACCAGGATAGACAAATCCATAGAGGTAGAAAGTAGATTAGTGGTTACCAAGGGCTGAGGCCAGGGGAGACCAAGGAGTGACTGGTAACAGGTACAGGTTTCTTTCTGCAGTGACAAAAATGTTCTAAAATCAGTAGTGAAAGCTGTACAAATGTGAATATCCTAAAAATCCCTAAATTGTACACTTTTATAAGATCAACTTTTTGTGAATGATATCTCAATAAAGCTGCTTTTTAAACACGGCTATGCCCAAACTCATAGAACTCTACACTAAAAAGGGTAAATTTTACTGTATACCTCTATAAATTTGACTTTAAAGAAGATTCATATACCCTGTTACTCAATTCTAAGTACTCATCTGTAGAAAACATTAAAGACCATCCAGAAAGATGTAGCTTAAAGAATGTTTGTTACAACATTGTTACAGAAAAGAAAGAAACCTAAACTGAGTAGCAGGAACCTGGATACTTATGGAATACTAGATGGTCTTTAAGAATGCCAGGAGAGCGCTTCCTTGGTGGCGCAGTGGTTAAGAATCCGCCTGCCAATACAGGGGACACGGGTTGTAGCCCTGGTCCAGGAAGATCCCACATGCCGCGGAGCAACTAAGTCCGTGAGCTACAACTACTGAGCCCGCATGCCACAACTACTGAAGCCCGTGCGCCTACAACCCATGCTCCACAAGAGAAGCCCGCGCACCGCAACGAAGAGCAGCCCCTACTTGCCGCAACTAGAAGAAAACCCACGGCGCAGCAACGAAGACCCAATCAGCCAAAAATAAATAAATTTAAAAAAAAAAAAAAAAGAATGCCAGAAGAAATTAATCACTGATGGGGAAAGGTAACTTATCAGGTCTCCCCAGAAACTGGCACATTTAGATTGGGTAATCTGAGCAGAGTTTAATAAAGGTCTTATTTAGAAAGCAGGGTGCAGGAAGACCACAAGCCATAGCGCAGTGCCTGGCAAGAGGAAGCGGCTGGGAGTGACCAGTCAGCAGAGCCAGGGAAAACAGCCGAGTGCAGAGGGCTGCCAGACAGCCCGCCCAGAACGGAGGGACACAGCCAGGCTGCTGAGCCCCAGCAGGGAGCCCCAGCAGGGAGGAACCTGCTCCCCTCCCACCTTACAGCTTCCTGCGGGTGCCGGGAGGACATCGGAATCCAGTGGGACATCAGAGGGGACCCTGGACACGATCCGTGCAAGTCAGCCTGCAGGGTGGAGAGCCGGGTGGAGAGTGCATCCAAGTGACAAATGGAAGATGTCCAGCACAGATGGTCACAGCAGTAAACAAGGAGTAGTTTACAAGTGACTACATTTTTAAAAAACTACAGATAAGTAACATACAACCACTTAAGAAACTCTGGAATGGTTTACTCCAAGGAGTAAACAGTGGTTCACCCAGAGTTCCTCAACGGTGGTGCTGTTGTCAGCTGGCAAAGCAATTCTTCATGGTTGGGTACTGTCCCAGGCACTTTAGGACATTAGCCTCCCTGGCCCCCAGGGCACTAAACACCAATAGAAACCTCAGGCATTACAATAACCAAAAATTTCTGAAAAGCCTCCCCACTCCCAGACATGGGTTGGTACCATGCCTGATAGTAACCACCGTGGGGGTGAGAATTAAAGGGTTTTTTTTTTCTTACTTGCATTTTTATAATTTTTCTACCAAGACTAGGTATTGTTTTTGTGAAGTAGAAAAAATACGTTCACTATTCTTTAAAAAGAACTCAACAGAATAGAATAATTTAGATTCCAGCTCTCGGGAAACCCTATTTTGTCCTTCCCCTAAGTTTGCTCATGACAGTAAGTAAATGAAAGGCGATCTGACATTATTACACGGATGACATAACTCATTTTGAAGTCACCAATAACAGGAAGGGTGAGATTAACTCATCTTCTGACAAATCACTTTTATTCTTCATATACTCATAACTGTTATGAGATCACAGCATCCTATGAGTCACAGGTCAAGTACTAGATTGCTTCCAGTTTGTTATAAAACTTTAAAAGGAAGGAAACCATTACAATTTGGTTTCTACACGGTGTTTCATTGGCACAGCCTAGAGTATTTTAGCAGGTTGAGCTATTACCACTCACCCCTGTGAGAAAGCCAGGGCAAGGGATTTTGACAACAGATTTGGGGAAACATTGTGTTTTGTTCTCTATTACTTCCCCCAGGCTCAAGCGGGGAGTCAGGTTCTTAGTAATTCTTTGTCTCAGTATTTTATATTTTCAAGGCAGAAAGTAGCATTCTTCTGGGGGCGGGTCTAACTTAATCTCAGGGCTGGAAGTGTAATAGTTTGAAACCGCCCTGCCCCCATCCTGGGATAAAGAAGTAGTGGTACCATTTTTCACTAAGTTCAAGAAACCATCCATTGTAAGCTGCATCCTGACCCAGATATTAAAACATGAACAAAAAACAATCTTGGATCAATAAAACATAGTATACCATTTAGGGTGATCCTTAACATTTTTAATTTTAAAAGTTCTTCTAATGTAAAAAAATATTTTTAGTTTAATAGGCTCACATTACTGATGACAGTTTAAATTAATACAACTTTGGGGAAAGATAACTTCAGGATATGTATCAAAACAGAATATGTACATTTGTGTACCCTTTGACACATCAATATATACTTTAAGGAACTTTCCCTCAAGAAAGTCAACTGGAGGGTTTCCCTGGTGGCGCAGTGGTTAAGAATCCACCTGCCAATGCAGGGGACACGGGTTTGAGCCCTGGTCCGGGAAGATCCCACATGCCGCGGAGCAGCTAAGCCCATGCGCCACAACTACTGAGCCCGTGTGCCACAACTACTGAAGCCCTCATGCCTAGAGCCCGTGCTCCGCAACAAGAGAAGCCACCGCAATGAGAAGCCCACGCACCCCAATGAAGAGTGGCAACCGCTCGCCGCAGCTAGAGAAAGCCTGTGCGCAGCAACGAAGACCCAATGCAGCCAAAAATAAATAAATGAATAAATAAAATTAATTAATTAAAAAAAAGAAAAGAAAGTCACTGGAAAAGTGTGGAAAGAGAGGGAAAAACAGGAAGATTGCTACACCACTGGCTATACTAGTAAAACCTAGAACATGTTAGTTTTAAAACAGAAAGCTGAGGAAATCAAATATAGTACTTCTATATGACAGAAAACTGTAATAATGCAAGAGATCCAAGACCCTGAAAAATGTTCATGGTAAGTAAACACAGCAGTTAACAAATCCATGAGAAAAATTATAATACATGCGTAGGGGAAAAAAAGTATAAAAGGAATTTCAGAAAAAAAACTAAGAAAATGGAAAGATAAAAAATCAAATTTTTAAAAATCTCCTTAAACATCCATGAGATTTCCTGATTGAGAGAACACACCAGGTCCTTAGTATTATGGAAGAAAACGGACTCATATGAAGGCACATCATTATGATGTTACAGATCTCTGGGGAGAAAGAAGATTCTACAAGCTTCCAGAAATGGGGGGGGGAAATCAAGAATTGGAATTTTTTTTAAAGAATTATAAGAGCTAGAAGATAATAGAGGAATACTTTCAAAATTCTGAGGGAAAACAATTTCCAATCTACCATTCTTTACCTAGTCAACCTATTAATTATGTGTAACAGTGGAATCAAGACATTTTGAAAGATACAAATCTCGATTTACACATGCATCCTTTCTCAGGAGACTACCAGAGGCTGTGTGTTCCCCCAGCGGCAGTGAGTCAAGACAGAGAAGGACACAGGTCATGGGAAGGAGGGGGTCCAACCCAGGAGACAGAGGAAGAGAATCTCCAGAGTGACACGCAGGAGATCCCAGGCCATCAGCTGTGGCCAGGTGAGCAGGCTGGGTGGGAGGAGGTCAGTAGCTCCCAGAGAGGATTGGTCAGAAGGATGACCCTGACTGAGTACCAGCTGTCTCTCAGTTTCCTGAGAGGGGATTCAAACAACTAAGGTAAAGTTAGTGTCTAAATATCTAGAGAACTAAAAAACGGAAACAGAATTACAGACTCCAGGGAAAACAAGAAATTGGGCAGAAAAGGAAAAGCACTCACAGACCACTCAGTGGCTCCTCTGTGAACAGTGTTCCCAGTATCCTAAGGTAGCACTGGTTAGTGATGTAACCCAAAGACAGGAAAGGTGTATGTATAATGGGGGTGGGGAAGAAGTGGTCCAAGAGAGCTAAAGCCTCATCTTTCAGAGTGGGAAGCCACTGAATAACATCTACAATTGGCAGGCGGGGGCGGGGGGGGGGGCACGGCTGGAATCAAGAACCAGCATTATAAACACATTATTTAGAGCTCTAAGAGATGTGAACGTGGGTACCTCTGCTATAGCGATGGTGGGGAAAACTTACATTTCCACCCGTAGAACTATGACTCTTTAAAACTTGTGCATGTATAGACGTGTCAAAAATAAAAACCCAACTCTAGTAGTAATAAGGACAACTTTTCTTACATATTTTTCCATGTTTTTCAAAAAACGTATTGAAATCGAAAAGTATACATGCCAACATATCAACAGTGGTTATTTCTAGTAACGGGATTGTGGACCATTTACATTTTTTCTTTCACTTTCCAACTTTCGGAAAAAGTATGTAACATGGAGTTTATTGACCATAAATCAGAAAACAAGAGGTGTTTTACTTTAAGCCTGGTCCACATCCACCCCAGGGCAGAAGCCCCATCTCTGTCATTTTAGCTTCTGCTCGTTCTGCTGGAGCAGGGGAGCCTGCCAACTCCTTCATTCACACAGCAAATATTTGTTGAATTCCTATAAGCCAGGCCCTGCACAGTGATTCCAATACCCCAGCTTTTTATTGGATCTCCTGAAGGCCTCTATGCCAGCTGGGGGAACCAGCTGGGGGAACCAGCTGGGGCATGGGCTAAGCCAACACTTCAAACTCCTCGTGCACTGGATCCACCTGGGATTGATTCAGTTGGTCTGGGTTGGGCTCTGAGACCCTGAAGGAGCAAGCAAGCTAGCTGATGTGCACAGGTTTTGCTGAAGGTTTCTCAGAGGAACCACTGGGGTCCTCAGTCACTTTGGCACCATCATGGCCCCATATAGGCTAGATTTCAATCCCACAAATGTTTAAGTGAAAGTATACGAGATACAGCAAAAGGGGCGCTGCTTAGACAGCTAGAAGGGATGCCCCTTGGCAGTGAAGAGCAGGACCCTGGAGTCAGGCAGGCCTGGGTTTGAATCCCACCTCCACCACCCCCAGGTGCGACCTACTTCCTATCTCTAAGCCTCAGTCTCTTCACATGCAAAATGAGATAATAATTAAAGCTACCTTCACAGGATAGGGTTGTTGTGCGGTACATGAGAGCACGAAGGCATCTAAAGCGCTTGACGAGACCCTGGCACAGGATGAAGACAATAAATGGTGGCCACCACTAGCTGTTAACACGGCCGGCGTCCTTTCTCAGCCACGAAGGGACCTAAGGGGCGATCACTTGACCTCTCAGCCTCCATGTCTTCCTATGGAGAGGAGAAGGCACATTGCCCGGCCTCCTTCCCCGGAACGTTCTGAGTCTTAAACCAGGATGTGCACAGCACCAAACAGGAGACCCTTTGGTCTTCAAAGAGCACCAGACAGGAGACCCTCAGATTTTATTCAGTAAACGTCTCCTGATTCACCTCGATTTTACTACCAGGTAGATAAATTAAGAAAAAGAAAAAGTCTGCTCCTCTCCTCTGATCTTCGTAAAGTTTTGCTTTTAGGGAAAAGGCCACCCAGGTAGAGGGCAGGTAAGGGAGGCACCAGGTGTCCCTGACGCTCATTAACACAAACTCAATGCCCACCAAGCATCCTGCTCCCAGAACACACCACGACCACAGAGAGGGCCCAGCAAGTCGAGTTTCTCTCCAACGGACCTCCCAAGGGTCACGACCCTCTCCCCCAAAAGAGCCCAAGGTGATGGGACCTCGTTCAGAAAGAGGGTCTCTGAGTTTGGCACCTGGGGATGAAGAAGAGGCTGAGCAAAAAGGATTCCTTCGAAGCCCTCCCGAACATGCGAACAAGCTCCCAGGCGAGGAGCACGGCGCGGGGCCCACCTGCGCCCCTGCCCCCGGCCCCGCCCGCCCGGAGGCACTCACGATCTCCGCCACGATGAGGAGTCCGGGCAGGGTGCGGAGGAACTCGCGGTCGTAGGCGAAGCTGCTGCTGGTGGTGGAGAAGTTCTCCGCAAAGGAGCTGGCGGTGGTGGTGACGGTGTGCGAGCGGGCGCGCTGCGGCTCCTCCATCGTCGCGCCCCGGCCGGGCCGGCCCCGCCTCGGGGACCCCCGGCGCGTCGGGGCTGGCCGCGCGGCCCTGAGCCCGGGGACACCGGCGTGGGGGGAGGGGAGCGCGGCGGCGCGGGGACCAGGGTGCGCGGGGGGCACCCGCCGGGATCCGTCCGGCCGCAGTGCGTGTCCGGCGAGTGCGCGGCCGCCCCTGCTCCTAGGCGCCCGGGCTCTCGGCCTGCGCGGGGGCCCCGGAGCAGGAGACCGGGCGAGGGGAGGCCGCCAGCAGCCAAGGGAGGCGGCGGAGGCCGGGCGGAGGGGAGGGGGCGTGGAGAGGGGCGGGCGCGCGGCTGGCGGGGAGAGACCGCCCCGCGGAGGCGCCGCGGAGCGGCGGCCGCTTCACCTGTTGCGGGGCTCGCAGCCGGGAGGGCGCGCTGGCGCGCGCGGGGCGGCGGGCTGCACGGGGAGTTGAGGGAGGGAGGGAGGGCTTGGGGAGTCGGGGGAGGGAGGGCGGGGGTCGCGGCCGCTCCGCCAGGCCCCGCCTCCCGGGGGCGGGCCGCCGTTAACCTGTCTCCTTCCACCTGGCGGCGGCCAGCCCTGGGTCCGTGGACCCCGGGGAGAGCCAGGCCTCCGGGCCCTGCGGCTCCCGGAATGGAGGGGGGTGGGGAGGGGCCATGACTCCAGGGGCGAAAGAGCGGCTGGAATTACGATCCGGCCGGACCTTAGACCCGAGATCGATGCGAGGCCGCCGGGACGGTCCAACCAGAGCTTCTCCCCCTGCCTCCGCTTCCGCTGCCGAAGCCCGGCGTGATTTCTTGCCCCTCCTGCCAGGAACAATTTGAGGAACCAACTTTTTCGCCGGGTTTGGAAGGCGAGATGCTTCCTGGCGCTCGCAGTGGCTCGATCGCCGGGATCCGTGGAGCCTCCGGGCCGGCGCCTGGCCCGGAGATGAGAGCGGGGAGATATTTGGGATCCCTGGTCATGATGAATCAGTGTCCCATCACCCTCGGGAGGAAATGTTGGAGGAAAGCTTGAACGGTGTGTGTTGTGCAAACTGAAGTTTCTGACTAACGGGCTGTACTTTCCTGGGGTGCGGGAGAGGATGAGGGAGACCCACACAGTGAGGCAGCTTGTTAGAGGGTCACGGTGACCCGAGCTCCAACACCGGCACTTGCATTTCTCAGCTGTGTGACCAGGAGCAAGGGCCTCCACCTCTCTGTGCCTCAGTGGTGCCATCTGTAAAATGCGTAGATGGCCATCTTGCCAACAAAAGCATCTTCGTGGCGCTCTCCTGTATTGTGAAAGGATGGCAAGAAACGTTCTATTTTATTCAGAAACCCCCAAAAGGAAAGGAAATAATCCTTGTTCACAAATAAAGGGTTGCTCTGGGGTCACCGCAAAGCCATTCCCTCTTATGTGTCCCAAGACACGTTTAAAAAAGATCAGAAGGGACATTTTTTTCCACAGTGTCCTATCAGCTGAGCTGAGAAAGCAAAAACTATTGCATACAATCTAATAAAACAAAACAAGGAATTCGTTTCTTTTAGTCTAGGGCCTACTCAGGAGGACCTCAGGGAGTAAAAGTTAAGGCTTCAAAAGCATTACAAAGACGACGATTTAGAGAAATTCCATCCATGAGCATTTGCTAAGCATCTTGGGCTGGTGGGTAAAGAGAATAAGAAATATAGCCCTTTCCCCTAGAGCAGCGGTTCCCAACGTCTGGTACCCCGACCAGCAGCATCAGTGTCAACCAGGAACTCTCAGAAATGCAAGTTCTCAAGCCCCATCCTAGACCCACTGAATCAGAAACTCTGAGGGCAGGGGCCAGGAAGCTGTTTTTGAACCAGCCTTCCAGGAGACTCTGATACATACTGAAGTTTGAGAGCTACTGGTTTAGAGAAACCAATTTTGCAGCTGTGGAAATAAGAGATATACACATGGGATGGCTGGAGAAGCTGTCTGTGGCATCATGCAGGACATTTAGCGAAGGCAGGAAGGAAGTCGAAAGAGCTCTATTTCTGTATTACAAAGGACAAGCCCTTCTCAGAAAACCCCTGAGGCCAAATGGATTTCAAAACTCAGATCTTCAATTTAGAAAGGTAAAAATGTACATATACCATACACCATATAACACCCTCAGTGAGGTCTGGAGTGGTGCTTTAATCAAATACACTAGTTTTCGGCAATGAAAATATGTGAATGAATTAAGTGTGTGTTTGGCTTATCTACTGCAGTGCGATAAATGCTCCCAAACATCAGTGGTTTAAAATAACAACCATCTTACTCATGAATCTGTGGGTCAGGAATTTGGGCGGGGCTTGGCTGGCAGAGTCTTCTGCTCCACACGGTTTTGGAGTCATTAACTCAGCTGTTTTCAGCTGGTGGCAGGGCAGGTGTGGAAAGGCTGAAAAGCCTTCACTCACATTCTGTTCACTCCCTTTCTGGCAATTCAGTGCTCCTCTACCTGGCCTCTCTCTCTCTCCATGAAGCTTATTAGGCTTCCTCATAGCATGGTGGGTTCAGAGTAGTTGGACTTCTACACGGTAGTTGGCTTCCAAGAGGGGAAAAAATAAGCAGAAGCTGCAGATCTCTTAAGATCCAGCCTTGAAATCTACAGAGCATCATTTCTGCCACATTCTATTGGTCAAAGCCAGTGATAAGGGCAGCCTGATTCAAACAGAGGGGAAATAGATACCATGTCTGGATGAGAGAAGCAGCAAAGGACTGTGGCCTTTGCTTTTAATCCTCGGCCTTTCATCCTTTAATCCATGAAGTGGGATAAAAAAAGACAATAACTTCACACCATAACTTCACACCAGGTTAAGTCATATGTTTCTACCAAATACATTTTCTGCAAACTTGAAACTTTTGGTTTTCAGCTTCTTAGATTTCAGAATTACAAAGAAGCAATTATACACTGGTTGTTAACAAATGGGCTGCTCCTTTCCAACTGCTGCCTAAATTCAGGTGCTCATCTTCTGCCTGGAAGCCTCCTGATGGGATGTCCATTCCTCCAATGACATGTTTATACAATCCACCCTTCATCTACTTGCAAGAATTATTGTCCTGAAACCCCAGGCTCAGATCTGGGTTAATGTCCCACTGTGCACACTGTAAAAGCCGCTAGGAGGTGGCACACCTCACGCTTCCAGCCCTTTTCCCAAACTGCTCTAGAATGCTTCCCATTCCAACCCCAAATACATTTTCACATGTCTCTGTAGGTGTGACCACTTTATGTCCATAACCAGTTTTTCTCAGCCTAGCAAGCCTCCTACCTTCACCCACAGCTCAAATCTGCATGCTTTGGGCCCATTTCAAAAGCCACCTTTTCTGTGATTTCCATTAGATTTCCATAAAGCTTATTCTTATCTTTGCTTTAGAATTCATTCATTTTACGCACCTCTCTTTACCACTTCTTGAGGGACTATGAATTACCCTTCTTTATCTCCCTCCCCACCAGAGGAGGTATTGAATGAATGCTGAAACCCAAACTTTATTTTTTTTTTTTAATGTTGATGAAGTCTAGCTTATTTTCTTTTGTTGCTCATGCTTTGGATTTTATATCTAAGACTCCATTGCCAAATCCAAAGTCATGAAAATGCACACCTGTGTTTTTGTTTTTTTTTAATTAATTAATTTATTTATTTATTTTTGGCTGCATTGGGTCTTCGTTGCTGCGTGCGGGCCCTCTCTAGTTGTGAGCGGGGCCACTCTTCCTTGCAGTGTGCAGGCTTCTCATTGCGGTGGCCTCTCCTGTTGCTGAGCACAGGCTCTAGGCGCACTGGCTTCAGTAGTTGTGGCGCACGGGCTCAGTTGCTTCGTGGCATGTGCGATCTTCCCGGACCAGGGCTCGAACCTGTGTCCCCTGCATTGGCAGGTGGATTCTTAACCACTGCGCCACCAGGGAAGTCCCCCAAACTTTATTCTTAAATGCAGAAAAATATCAGAGGAAGAAAAGGTAGGCCCTGCCCTCCTATAAAAGACTTCATGCAGAACAGAGCTTTGAGCTTCGACTTGTAGGAGGTATCTAATTCATTAAAATGGAGGAGAAGGTGGACAGGTAAGAAAGACATCACCCAGCCTATAGGAACAGGCGAAGCGACACCACAAGTGCCAGCATGAGTAGGCCAGGTACAAACAGATACAGAGAAATCTAAGGAGATCTGTTTGCATGGAAGAAGGTTCTCGTGTGGGTTGTTGAGGGTTTATACAGAGTCTGAAATATGGTTTCCACTAGGCCATATTACCCAAGAAGCAAGCTATGAGATGCAGCATTGCCAAGAGTCCGTGGAGCCCAGGCCTTTCCATAGGGACCCAAGGCTCATCAATAATTCAGTGAAAAAGTGGACACCTTGTGACTTGTTACCTACTATCTGAAAGAGAACCAAGGGACATTCTCATTTATAAAGAATTTTTTATAGACTCACCTAACACTCGTTTCTCTTCATTATTATTCTAGTTTAAAATTAATTATGATTTTTTCAGGCAAGAATCATCAATGGATGTTAGAATTAGTGAGTGGAAGTATGATGAGAAAAAAGGATATTTACATCATCTCAAAGTATCTCCCCAGAAGATACAGTTTTCCCTTTGAATACTTATGAATTCATAAGTAACTGCAGTGGGGAGACCTGTGAGACACCACCTGATGTCCAAGTCGGTATCATCAGATAGCGTGTACCTCCTGATCTGACGCATCGAGGAGAAGGCAACATCACTTCTGTGGTCTTCTTATCAAAATGAATAACCTGACTTCAGTCATGAGGAAAGAACAGACAGACCAAAATCAAAGGACATTTTGTTAAGTATCAAGGTCATAAAAGACAAAGAAACACTGAGGAATTGTTCCGCACTTGAGAGCCAAGTGCAAGGTGAAATGCTAGATGAGTCGGAAAAAGAACCTCAGGGGACTTCCCTGGCGTCCAGTGGTTAAGACTCTGTGCTTCCAATGCAGAGGGCTCGTGTTCGATTCCTGGTTGGGGAGCTAAGATCCCACATGCCACTCGGCCAAAAAATAAAAAAATAGAATAAAATACATGTGAATAGGCTTCCCTGGTGGCGCAGTGGTTGAGAATCTGCCTGCCGATGCAGGGGACACGGGTTCGAGCCCTGGTCTGGGAAGATCCCACATACCGCGGAGCAACTGGGCCCGTGAGCCACAATTACTGAGCCTGCGCGTCTGGAGCCTGTGCTCCACAGCAAGAGAGGCTGCGATAGTGAGAGGCCCGCGCACCGCGATGAAGAGTGGCCCCCGCTTGCCGCAACTAGAGAAAGCCCTCGCACAGAAACGAAGACCCAACACAGCCAAAAATTAATTAATTAATTAATTAATTTTTTTTAAAAAATGTGAATTCGAAAATACACAATAAAAAAAAAAAAACCTCAGTGAGACAGTAGGGGAAATCTGAATAAATTTTGCAGATTAGATAACAGCATTGTATCAGTGTTAATCCCATGATTTCAATCTTGATACTCTTGTTATGTAAAATGTTAATATTTGTGGAATCTGGGTGAAAGTTTACAGAAAATCTTTTTTTTTTTTTTTTGCAACTTTTTGGTTAGTCTGAAATTATTTCCAAAAGTTAAGAAAATAAAAATAATTATTTATGGTTGATCACAAATAGAGTTCTCTAGTTCCAACTGTAGTTCAGATTCTCCAAGCACATTTGATTTTGTAGTTTATCCATCCCAGAACTTCCTGTCTCCCCTCCTCTTGTTATTAATGTGTCTTGTAGGGAAAGCAGGAGTTTGGCTTAGAAGTGAGAATGTTCTTTCACTCAGTCCTGAAAGCTACCAGTCAGTCTGGTCTGTCCTCAACTTGAAAACAGGCAGACATGGGGCCCAAATCCATTCAGCAATGAAGCTGCAGGTCTGTTTGTCTGGGTTCCAAGATGCTCTCTCAATTTGACCAGAGGCCTTAAGTCCTCTGGGGTTAGCAGATAAGGTCAAACAAGTAAATATATCAGCCGGTTTTGTTTCAGAATGGCTTCTTGAATTGTGGTCTTCTAACCAGATACACTGGGGCTTAAAATATTAACTTTGTAGAAGGTTCTTAACTCACACAAAGGAGTCCATTCACTCCCATTTTTCTTGGAACATATGATCGCCCGGGTCACACTTTATTTTTGTGTTTTAGTTTTAGAAACAGGGACCAGAAATATTTCACTTTCCTCTTACCATAAATCCACATTTGGGAACCTGGAAATGCAGTGAAATCAGCCCAACATTCAAACTCAGTTGAGGGGCATGTAATAGAGGATGGTGGGGTCTGTGGTGAACAAGAGCACGAATGCTCTAAAAGGGCCACCTGGGTTTCTACCCCACCTGATTGCTACCTTGCAAAACTTTGGGCCTAGTATTGCTAGAAATCCCAGTTAATTTATTTATTTATTTTCAGCCACACAGCGCGGCTTGTGGGATCTTAGTTCCCCGACCAGAGATCGAACCTAGGCCCTCGACAGTGAAAGCTTGGAGTCCTAACCACTAAAATACCAGTTTTTAAATATTGCCAATTAACGTCCATTATTTTAAAAGACTGTATGTGTCACCTTTGTGGGCTGAACAACGAATCTGAGAAACCATCAGTTGGCATTACCTGATTCAGGCAAAGGGGGAAGGCTCTCTTCTCCCTTGCCAGCCCCTCCCCCTCTCCCTCCCCCTGGGAGGCCCTCTAGAAGTCTGGGAAGGTGACTCTGAGGGTGGAGGGGCTGGAGGAACTACTGAGGAGAGAGGTGAGTGAAATGTGAAGTCAGTGGAGGGATGCTTAGGGTTGACCAGGGTTTTCTGGAGCCGAGGAAGGTTAAGAGTGGGAAAATTTAGAGGGGTTAAGAGTCAGCTGATTTAGAACTAGGTGTTTAAAGGTGTAATAATAATAACTAAGTAGTAATTAATTTACTATTGGCTTATTTTGGGTCAAGCACTGCCTTAAGTTGAATTCTATTCGATTTTTAAAAAATCTTCTTGGGACTTCCCTGACTGTCCAGTGGTTAGGACTCGGCGCTTTCACTGCTGAGGGCCCGGGTTCGATCCCTGGTCAGGGAACTAAGATCCCACAAGCTGGGCAGAGCCAAAATAAAATAAAATGAAAAATAAAAATAAAAAATAAATATCTTAAGGGTTTTGATCTCAATGAAAAAGATGGACTCCCCAGAGTTGGCTCAAGAAACATTGATCTAATATCTACAATGTGCTGTGCACTATTGGACTACACAGCTCTGTACGACTGTCCCTTCCTTTACTGAATATGTCATCAGAAGCGGGGAGAGAGCAGTAAATGAGTGATGGGTGGGATCCCTGCCAGGCCAGGGGTGGGCCCAAGGTCAGCCTGCACAGTGGGAAGGCAGCATGGTCAGCCTGGGCACCAAGGACTGTTTCTTCCAGAAGCAGACATTTAACTGTTTTCAAGGGCCATTCGAAGTTAACTAAGCAAAGAATCGGGATAGAGGAGGAAATTCCAGAGGAAGGACACAATTGCCCTATCAGGAAGCACTGGATCGGTGTGTTTGCTGAGATATATGGTGAGATGGGTTTTCAGCCCTCCTGGCTGTCCAGGGTAAAAAACAATGGGCCTGCTCCCTCTCCATTTGTCCATAAACATTAATTACACTGTGCTTGGCAAAGGGGGAGATGGGGAGAAATTCCATCAATGAGCATTTATGAAGCTCGTGATCATACCATACCCGCTCCTGTTCGAGTCACTGAGAGCTGCAGGGGTGCGTGTGTGTGTGTGTGTGTGTGTGTGTATGTAATCATCTTCCTAGAGGAGTGAATAAAGTCAAGGTCAGGTACTTAAGGCTCTCGTGATGGTCAAGCTTTTTACTTTTTCTGCAAGTATTTTCCAAGCAAGTAGAAAATTAAATTGACGATACACATAACATTTCCACCAAACCAAAGCTCAAGAAGAGGACTGGGAGGTGGGTGGGTGGGTACCGTTCACTCCCTCCCGAGGGGCAGCTTAGTTGACCCCTCACTCCAGGTCCTAGAGTGGAAAATGACTGAGGTTTGTGGAAGGAAGGGCAAGTTTTCCTGCAGCACCTTGCAGGGGCCCATTTATCTTATTCAAACAATAAAACAGCATCAATCACAAGCAAATGGAAACCCTGGAACGTGACAGAATGAGGCCCACGCGGCTGGGCGCTGGATTCAGAAAGGAGACCCAGTGCGTTTGGAGGAGCCGCCCTAGAAGTTCCAAAAGGGGTGGGAAATCGGAAGCAGCCGCTGCTAAAAATACCCTGTGCTTGTGAATATCGCTTTGTGGAGGCTCCATGGGCCTAATCTACAGACTTTGCTTTGTAGGACTGAAAAAAATGCTAGGCTCTTATAACAATCTGAAACAGAGGTGAATTTGAGGGTCCTGTTGCCAACACCTTTTAATGAATAAAAGCTAATTAATGCTAATGAATAGCGTTAATTAGGTGCCCACGAGCAAATTCCTCTGACCCAGGTACTGGATGAGCAAAGACCTGTCCCCACGTAGCTGACCACACCCAAAGAAGCGCCAGGAACCTTCCCAAATGAAATCAGAAGCACACCCAAAAATTGGACGGCAGAGATAAAAAGCAGAGTAATTATACCCACAAGTGTCTCTCCGGAAGACTCTCGAGAGTAACGCATTAACAAGCAATTTAGGGAGTGGGTGTTTGCTTACCAACTACATTTGCTTTAGAAAGAATTAATTGGAGGGTTTGTTTATAGCTGATTAACTATTTGACTGAAGAGAGAGGATGGAGCTGAGAAATATAAAGGCACCTAGGATCTTGAGCCAAAGAGTCCGAGAAGCACCAATGAAACACCCCATTTGTACAAAGAGATACATTTAAATGCATTCTTGAAGAGTTGCTGGCAAATAAAAGGTAAAATATATTATGGGGTTGCCTGTTTATAATGCCAAGAATCACCCCCTTGTGTATTTGTCTTGGAATTCCCACAGTCAAATCCACTTCATTCACAGGTAAGTTACTGTTTCTGTGCACGCAGCATGTACTTGCCTTGGATGGTGGGGAAGAGGCTCCAAGCCTGGGTAGCACGTCCACATTTGCACAAGCCCAAGTCATATTAGCATCAGGCTTATTAACGGATGGATGACAAACTGCACTTGGATTTCTCCCCTCCCTCGACCTGGTAAATCTGTAACCAGAAAAGCCAGTTAGGTCTCCTGGCACAGTCAGGGGTGGGGGCTGATGGAGAACGAGCAGGTGAACTAGTTTTGTGGGATCTGTGCTTTCCAGAGGGGGGCATCCTGTGAGAGCTTCGGAATGTATTATAAACTCACTGCCATGGAGAATGGAACTCACCACGGACTCCTAGCCTCGTGCGTGGAAGGTGATAAGCATGCAACAAGATCTGAGGCGGGAATAGAGTAAAAAGAAGTACTTTTCATAAAACCACAGTATTGTGGGACCTCTAAACAGGTTGTCACAGACAACTGATACAGCGCTCGGCACAGAGCCTCATACGTTATTCTTATTTTTAATTATTAGTATTATTTTGGCCACGCCGCACAGCTTGCAGGATCTCAGTTCCCTGACCAGGGACTGAACCCAGACCAGGGCAGTGAAAGTGCCAAATCCTAACCACTGGACCACCAGGGAATTCTCACGTTATTATTGTTTTGATGATTGTCTCCATCTCTAGGAATGGATCATGTCCACCCCATCACACAAGGAGCAGTTGACATAGGTTTTTTAGGCCCAAATTGGAGATTACAATCACTTCTCATCAGCAGTCTTTTTACAGGACTGATTTTAGCAACTCTTACATGACAGAGACTCTAGCTGTCTTCAGATGTCCCCTGTCCCCTCCTTCCTTTAATAATAGAACTCTAGAGTTTTAGCAGGGCACACAGTTACCTAGTTAAGGACATTTCCCAGCCTCCCTCAAAGTTAGGTGTGGCCATGTAGCTAAACAAATAATAATAATAACAATAACAACTTACAGTCTCATATGTTTCAGGTAACTATTCTAAGTGCTTTAGATGTACCAACCCATTTAATTTTCAAAATAACCCCAGGAAGGGTTAGGAAACAGAGGTGCAAAGACATTAACTGACTTGGCCAAGACCACAGATGATAAGTGGTAGAACTGGGATTTCAACCCCAAAATGGGGGCCCAGAGTTTGCCTTCTAGCTCACATTCAGCCCAGTGGAATGTGAGTAGAACTTCCAGGCCCTGCCTTCAAAGGGGAGAGGCTCACTCCCCATTGCCCTGTCTCTCCTTCCTGCCAGCGGGAAATTGCCATCTTAAGCCACAAGATGGAAGCCACCTGTTGAAGATGGCAGGACAAGATGACAGGATGGGTACCCAACACCACAGAACCCATCAGCCTGATGCCTTATGCTCAGCATGTTACAGGAGAGAGAAAGAAATCTTTATCTGATTTTAAACATTGCTATTTGGGGAGAGAAGGGTTAGGGTTAGGTAGTCTTCGTTACAGTAACACTGTAAGAACATAACCTAACGAATCCACCTTAGGTCAAGAGTGAGGTCATGGAGGGAAGGGAAACATGTCTTTGAGCACCTACTGTCTTCACACATTGTCTCATTCATTCCCCACAGAAGTTCTGCAAATAGGCATTGTTAGCCCATATTTGGAATGAAGAATCTGAGGCTCAGAGTGGGTAAGAAACTTGCCTAAGACCACACAGCTCATAGATGGATGGGCTGAGATTTCAAGAAACCTTCTCCAAAGGCCTCTTTTCCACTGTTCCACAGTGATGCCCTGGGAAAAGGTGAGTCATTTATAAGATGCATTTCTACTACATCTGTAATGTGATCCATACCCTTTTATGAGTTACTCCTCAAAGCAATCTGATCAGATTGGTGCTCTTAGTTCCATGCTGTAGATGAGAAAACAGGCAAGACAAGCAATTATACCCCCAACATCCACAGAGGGCTAGATTTAGAAGCCACAGCTGCAGAAATTCAAGGCTGATGATTCCTCTACAAAGAGAACAAATTTGAGAACCTAGCAGTCCTTATTTTTAAACTTGTGAAGTGTCTTCTCATTTTTCAGGAATTTTAATGGTGGGGGATAGAAGGGGAAGAGGTCAGTTGCTGATGATACAGAAGTGCTGTGTTTACTATGAGTTTTACAGATTTTTCCTATTTGACTATTCAAGGTTTGTTGGTCACATCAGACCTTCTGAGTTGCGGCGGACAATTACATAAAGACCCCCCAACCCAGAAGCTGGCCCTCTTCTAGAAACAAAGGAGGTGGTCACCGAGGGTCTCACTAATTCTGGCCATAGACAGCCTCAAGATGGGAGACCTGGGGACCCCTGGGTCCTCAGTACCACTTTGCCTCTTCTCCTGTTTCCTGCAGGAAACCAGCTTTCTCTGTTCCTGGTCTATCTGGGGGGATATGGTAGCCAAAACTTCTCTACTCCATTTCTGCTGGGTTAACAAGGGCAGCCAGACCACGCTGGAATCTGCATCTCCCACCCGAATTCCCAGGGAAGGGGTCCAAGAGTGTAGTTTAAGCCCACTGCCTGCCCCCTCATACAATCAACGATGGCCGATGCACCACAACCCTGTGGATTGGGGGTGGGGGGCCATTCCTATGGAAACAGCAGTGACCAGATGACTTAGTACAAGGGGTCCTCAAATCTAGCTGCACATCAGTCATCTGAGGAACTTAAAAAACTGTCCAAGTCCAATGCCCACCTCCAGAAACTTTGATTTAATTGATCTGGATGAGATGGAGTATGGAATCCTGGCATCAGTGTTTTGGGGAAAGTTCCCCAGGTGATTCTTTGTAGCCATAGTAGGGCATTTGCAATGTATCTTAACAGCAAAGAGGAACAATTTCAGGAAGATTTTTAAGCAGGAAGCTGTGTGTTCTGAAAAGCTGTTTGCTTTGCTGTGATTTGTCAGTGGCTCCATTCCTCTCTTATGTTAAAGAAACGTCTGAAGATCTTGCTACTTGAAGAGTGACCCCTAGACCAGCCGCTGCAGCAGTGGCACTGCAGAACCTCGGGCCCTGCTCAGACCTGCTAGACTAGACTCTGCATTTTAACAAAATCCTGGGTGCTTCCGTGCATATTAGAAGCACTGCTTTAAGCCCTTGGTTCTCAAACCTGGTTGCACATTGGAGTCACCTGGGGAATATTAAAAACTACTGAGGCCAGGCCCTACCCCCAGGGATTCTGATTTAATTGGGCTGAAGTACAGCCTGGGTATTGGGATTTTGAAGAGCTCCCCAGATGACGGTAATAGGCAGCAAAATTTGAGAACTATGGCCTTAAGAGTCTTCCCTTCCCACATTCCCCACCTCACTTCTCGCCCTGTCCCCCCGCTGCCAAAAAGCAAGTAGGGGAGTCAGTACTGAAGATCCTACTCTGTTAGGATGGTGAATTCCAAGAAAGCAGTTTTCCTGCTTTGTACTATTTGCTTTAGGCTTAAGGATGGTAAACAGCTCCAGGCAAAAATACAGCCCTAAAGATTCGACTTAAACTTTTACAAGAATTGATTTGGAGACCGTATGCCTGTCCAACTCTCTACCCCTTCCCTCTCCAGAGCCGTACCCCTAGGTGTCAGCCTGGCGTTCTCTCCAAGCCACTGCTTGAGGGCAGGGGAAGGGGGAATAAATATTAGGCTTCCAAACACCTCCGTGTCCACAACACAGGAGAGAGTTTTTCTTTTCTTTCTTTCTTTCTTTCTTTTTTTAAGTGGGCTGCTCAGTTTATGCTTTGCCCTGCTCTGAGCAGCTGAACTGAAAAGCACTCCAGAGTCCATCAAGCGGGGCAGACAGCATGGGAGGGAAATAATGGAAAACCATGGCAGAACAATTGTCGTTTTATACAAGGTGACCTTCGCTGGGGGAGGGGACTCTTTTGTTTTATTATTCTCCAAATTAGCCTCACAGGAAAGGGTCTGAGCTCTCCCCCGAATGCCCATCACCCCAATCCTGGGCTTTTCTTTGTCACCTTTCAATCTCCCCAACTCCGTAGTTTTTCTTTTCTTGGGAAAGAATCACATTTCCTAAAAAGGGTTGAGGCAGAAGTTGAAACTCAAAACCAAAGAACTTAAGTCTGTAGGATTTCAGGAGCACCAGTGACCGATGAAATACGGCAGAGTAGAGACAAAACTGAACGAACAGGGAACTGGGTCATCTCCCCAATACCTGGCTCCAAGAAGCAGCCACCTGGAACTATGAAAATATGCCACGGTTCCTTAGATCTTCCTGAACCAGGTCTTGAAGTCGAAGGGTGACTTCCAGTGTGACAGGATGGGTTTACTGGACTTTGAGGTTGCCTCTCCAACATCAATCATGCCCCTCCATCACTGTAGGGTTGCCAAGGTGGGAGAATGAGCCTGACCCCACCCCCAGCCCCTTGGCTGGTCCCTGATTGGTTCAAGGCAGTCGGGATACTCCTACCTCTGCATCCTGATTGGTTGGAAGAGAAGCCTATCCCAATACTGTGAGGGGAAGCTGGACTACACGAGGGAGGAACACTGAGCTAAAAAGCGGAGATGCACCCCTCAACGTGGCCCTGAGGAGTCAGCGCATATGCAGCCCAGCGTCCTCATCCCTGGGTCGGGAGAAATCTGCGGCGTGTGTTCCACCCCAGTTCTGAGAGCTTCCCGAGGGACTAAGCTTAGGTGCCCAGAGTCTGTAACTGACTTAACAATGCCCCCTTTATTGGCCGCCTTCCCTTCCCCTTATCACTTCCCAGCGCTTTTCTCGTGTTCCCTTCAGATCCCAGAATAAACTACTTGTGCTCAAATCCTCATCTCATGTCTGCTTCTGGGGGAAATCTAAGCTAAGACAGTTTTGTTCAAGTCGAACTTTTAGAACAAATAGGTAGCTTTCTCTTTGTGGATGCTGTGGTGCTTTTTGGTCCTCTGCCTGGATTGATTGCCCCTTCTCCCTGGTCTCTGCTAGACAAACTCCTACTCCTGCTTCAAGACCCAATTCAGACTTGTCCTTCTCTGTGGGTTCTTCCTAGAAGACTTAGTCATGGCCTCCCTCGTGCCATCACTGGACTGTGAACGACCCTCCACTGTTGGAATGACCTTATTGGAGATGGGCATTTACCTGGCAGTCTTTCTTCCAAACCGAGTCAAGCTCTTCTTCCCCAGGGACTTGCACAGAAGGTGGCACACAGCTGTCATTCAATAAATATTTGTTGAGTCCATGTATGAATCCCTGACATGATAACATGGTGGTTGTTCTACATCACTAAGTTTTGGGATGGTTTGCTACATAGTAGTAGCTAACCAGAACAGCCATGATTAACTTTTTTACCTTGTGCATGCTACTTAAACTTACAGATCGCTTACCTGAAAAATGGGGATGATAATAGTCGTACATGCTGTCTAGCTGGGTTTTTGTGAGTGTTAAGTTAAGGGATTTGTGCCTGGCATGTAGTCATTGCCCAAGGAATACTTTCACTAGAGTTCTTACTGGCAGGGCCAAGCACTGAACTTGTGATCTTAAAGAGATGTTTAATAACCAACACAGCTGGCTTTCCAACAGGGTCCTTTTAAGCAGTTTCAGTTCTGAGACTAATTCCTCTCCCAGAGGTTTAGTTCTTCACCTGCCACAGGTGGTGTTTTTTTGGGCTTTGGGAGGCAGGGGCTTGTGGCAGATGGGTACCCATTCCCCAACCCTTTCCCTGGCCTCACCCAAGGCCCAGAGGGCTCACTTTAACTGCCAGTAGGGGAAACAGGCTTCCCAATTCCCTTAATCCCTGATTCTCACAACATTCTGCTGCCATCGTACAGAAGATGAAGCAGTCAGCCTGTGCTAGCCTTGCAAGGGCCTCCCCTCCCCTCCCTCCAATCTCCTGCTGAGGCTCCCGAGTGGCTAAAGAGAGCAGCCTCCAGGGCAGGCTGGTACCAGAGCAGGATGGGAAAGGGTAGAGAGGAGAGCTACAGGGGCAAACAGAAGTCCTCCAACTCAGCATCGGTGTCTTGATTGAATTTTCAGGGGGAAAACCATAAAGGCTCAAAAAAGATTAAATCACTTTCCCAAGGATACAAGGAAATGGATGGCGCTCCCTGGAGGGATGGCCTAGTTATTCTCCTTATAAATATGTCTTTGAATGCAAGTTCCTTGATAATATCAGAGCAAGATTTTTAAAACTGTTTTGGTGGTGGAGGGAATGGGATGCAACCTAAATATATTTGAATCTTCTTTTAAATCATATTTATGTCAATTAGGTTGGTTTTTTGTTTTGTTTTTTTGCCGCACAGCAAGGCTTGTGGGATCCTAGTTCCCCAACCAGGGATTGAACCTGTGGCCTTGGCAGTGAAAGCATGCAGCGCTAACCACTGGACTGCCGGGGAGTTCCCCAATATCAGGTAGTCTCCTTGGGAAAATGTTTCTCTCACTGGGCTGGGTCTAGGGCTGGGCTGAGAGCAGGGTGACAGTGATTAAGGTAACTCCCTCGAACCCTGGAAATCACTGGAAATCACTGGAAATCACTGGTTTTGAATGGAAAGGCCCCCAACATTTTTCCCATTTTTCCAAGTAGGTTTACACCAAGTAGGTGTGACTTCAACTCCGTTCTCCCTTTTCTCGTTATGTTTCAACTAAGTCTGGGTTCTAATAAAGACTAAACTGAGACATGTTGGTCTCCCTTGCTAGTGAGCAGTCATTATTTGCGGTAGCTAAGGACTGCATATTGTAGGCAAATGCCAGAGGCTTGGAACTACTTCAGGCATGAATAAAAGCCGGCCTGTTTTTAACTATTGCTGGTCCCTGGATCTCCCTGAGCCTTATCTGGGAGGCAGGAGTGTAGCCAGAAGCACAGATCCTGAAGCCAGAACACCCAGGTCTGCCATTTCTAGCTGTGTGACCGTTGGCAACTAACTTAACCTCTCTGTGCCTTGGATTACTTATATATATATAAGGAATATATTCAGTCATATATATAATATATATATATATGACTGAATCACTTTGCTGTTCGCTTGAAATACTGTAAATCAACTATACGTCAATAAAGAAAAAAAATCCCTGACCCTCTGGAGCTGACATTCTAACACTGTTGGTCGTAGACATCAAAGGTAGACTTACCATGAAGATCAAGGCTACAGGCCCCTCAATTGCACAGGCCCTTCCAAAGGCTCTATGGGGGCCCCTACCAATGCCTTTTCATTTCTTGCCTATTTTGTACTCATAATTGTGTATTCTCTTTCTTCAAGAGGGCCCTCAAAACTGCAGAAGCCTGAGTCTGCAAACCCCACAAAACCTGAGTCTGCCTTCTTTTATTTCTTTTTTTAAAAATATTTATTTATTTATTTGGCTGCACTGGGTCTTAGTTGCAGTACACAGGATCTTCATTGCTGCGTGTGGGATCTTCGTTGTGGCACGTGGGATCTTTAGGTGTGGCATGCGGGATCTTTTAGTTGAGGCATGCAGGATCTTTAGTTGTGGCATGTGGGATCTTTAGTTGTGGCATGTGGGATCTACTTCCCTGACCAGGGATCGAACCCGGGCCCCCTGCATTGGGAGCACGGAGTCTTAGCCACTGGACCACCAGGGAAGTCCCAAGTCTGCCTTCTTACTGTTTATTACTAGTAATAATTATTATTTGGGTGATAATAATCATTATCATTTGTTGGGAAATGAGGCAATGTTGTAGGTGACTTCTGAGGTCTTATGTTATTACTCTGAATATCTATTCCTTTAAGTATCCCAAAGAAGGCCATCCCTGGTGGCCTCACAGGCCAGGTGCAGAGCCTTGTGGATCCAAATAGGAATTAGAGCACCTCTTCCTTTGTCACCTCCCCCATCCCCTTTGGCAGACTGTGCCATCTAGTTAAGCCTGAAAGCTGTCAAAAAAGAAAATTGTTTGCATCAGCTGCTCCACCTGATTCATTCCCTTAAGGCTGTGGACTGGGCTTGGACTCTTTTGGTGAGAAGGGGGCTTGGAGACCATAGGGCTCTAAACCCTCATTTCACACACACAAGAGCAACCCAAGGTACTCAAAACTAGGACCTGAATTCAATACTCTTCCCTATAGCGGCCTGGATCCGGCATCCAGAGAGGGGACAACCCATATTTGTCAAAATATCATGTAACAAGTATTCAGGTGTTTTTTTCACAATGTACCTACTGCTCAGGTATCTGCATTACACATGCAAATATAATTTCTAACCTGCCCCCAGGGAGTGGCCTCTTTGGATGGCAAACAAGACTTTGCTCCCTTTAAATGCCTCTGTACACGGAGTGTGTGCAGCCCACCTCACCCCACGCAGCTGACTTGGGAAAACAAACATATTTGTCAATAGGCACAGCCATTAAAGACCCATGCAGGAATTTTATTTTACAGGTTCTAAGTACCTCTAGAAAAACTTTTGCTTTTTGGACTGGGAATATCTAAGAAAGTAGATTTTAAATAATTGGTTTCATATCAGTTATCTTGTGCTATTTATTGCCATTCTGAAAAAAACCATATAAAATAGAATTGCCTGTCATGTAGATTCTGGGGGGAATTACATGCAAAATTAATTTACTCTTTAAGCCAGACAGCATATATAATTATCTGCTGTGGCTAGGATTGCAGTTTTAAAGAGTGCTGGGAATAGCAATGGGTGAAAAAGGAAAGATTTGGATAGGAGCTTTCAAATAATTATCCCATTAGAGCTGGTTTATTAACTTTGGTACTAAATTAATATATCAATGGCATACTCGTTCCAGGAACAAATTTTCTTTAACCTTCTCCATGTATCCAAATGCCCACAGAACTTTCAAAAATTATGCTGGGCAATTTTGCTTTTAAAAATGCCTTGAGGCGGGCTTCCCTGGTGGCGCAGTGGTTGAGAATCTGCCTGCTAATGCAGGGGACACGGGTTCGAGCCCTGGTCTGGGAAGATCCCACGTGCCACGGAGCAGCTGAGCCCGTGTGCCACAATTACTGAGCCTGCGTGTCTGGAGCCTGTGCTCCGCAACAAGAGAGGCCGCGATAGTGAGAGGCCCGCGCACCGCGATGAAGAGTGGCCCCCGCTTGCCACAACTAGAGAAAGCCCTCGCACAGAAACGAAGACCCAACACAGCCAAAAATAAATAAATAAAAATAAATAAATAAATTAAAAAAAAAAAAATGCCTTGAGGGGCTTCCCTGGTGGCACAATGGTTAAGAATCTGCCTGCCAGTGCAGGAGACACGGGTTCGAGCCCTGGTCCAGGAAGATCCCACATGCCGCGGAGCAACTAAGCCCATGTGCCACAACTACTGAGCCTGAGCTCTAGCGCCCATGAGCCACAACTAACGAGCCCATGTGCCACAACTACTGAAGCCCACGGGCCTAGAGCCCGTGCTCTGCAGCAAGAGAACGCACCGCAATGAGAAGCCTCGGCACAGCAACAAAGACCCAACACAGCCAAAAAAAAAAAAAAAAAAGCCTTTTAGGGACTTTGCTGGTAGTCCAGTGGTTAGGACTCCTCGCTTCCACTGCAGGGGGCATGGGTTCCATCCCTGGTCGGGGAGCTAAGATCCCACATGCCCTGTGGTGAGGCAAAAAAAAACCCACTGCCTTTTATACAATGGTCTTTTGAATAAAAGTTCGGGGCTTCCCTGGTGGCACAGGGTTAAGAATCCACCTGCCAATGCAGGGGACATAGGTTTGAGCTCTGGTCTGGGAAGATTCCACATGGCGCGGAGCAACAAAGCCCGTGCGCCACAACTACTGAGCCTGTGCTCTAGAGCCCGAGAGCCACAACTACTGAGCCTGCATGCTGCAACTACTGAAGCCCGCGTGCCTAGAGCCTGTGCTCTTCAACAAGAGAAGCCACCGCAATGAGAAACCCGCGCACCGCAACAAAGAATAGCCTCTGCTCGCCACAACTAGAGAAAGCCCACGGGTAGCAACGAAGACCCAATGCAGCCAAGGATAAATAAGTAAATTTATAAAAAAAAAAAAGATCTTCCCAAGTTAAATAACTTAATTGCACATGATTTTTCAAAGCATAGCTTTAAAGTACTAGGGGATCTGAAATGGATGGTAATTTTTATTTCAGTTGTTTTGTTTTTTCAGCCCATGTGAGTTTACGTATCTTGTCTAGGTCTCATAGTAATATTGGTTGGCCAAAAAGTTCGTTCGTTTTTTTCCGTAAGATGGCTCTAGTAGCATTTAGTTGTCTTTAACTTCATTCGAAACAATTTTGTTAGATTGTATTGTGACAGCTGTCATATTAGCGTGCATTTAGAAAAAAAACTTATCAAAATTGGTGAATTTTTGTGTAGCCATTTTAATACTGAAGACAAGAAAAAAAGCAACATTTTTGGTATATTATGCTTTATTATTTCAAGAAAGGTAAAAACGCAACTGAAACGCAAAAAAAGATTTGTGCAGTGTATGGAGAAGGTGCTATGACTGATCGAACGTGTCAGAAGTGGTTTGCGAAGTTTCGTGCTGGAGATTTCTCACTGGACAATGCTCCAGGGTTAGGTAGACCAGTTGAAATTGATCAAATCAGTTGGATTTGATCAATCCAATTTGATAGCGATCAAATCGAGACATTCATTGAGAACAATCAACGTTATACCACACGACTGACATACTCAAAATATCCAAATCAATGGCTGAAAATCATTTGCACCAGCTCGGTTATGTGAATCGCTTTGATGTTTGGGTTCCACGTAAGTTAAGTGAATAGAGCCTCCTTGACTGTATTTCCGCATGCGATTCTCTACTGAAATGTAACAAAAACGTTCTGTTTTTAAAACAAATTGTGACGGGTGATGAAAAGTGGATACTATACAACAACGTGGAACTGAAGAGATCGTGGGGCAAGCGAAATGAACCACCACCGACCACACCAAAGGCCAGTCTTCATCCAAAGACGGTGACGTTGTGTATATGGTGGGATTGGAAGCTCTAGTATGAGCTCCTTCCAGAAAACCAAATGATTAATTCTAACAAGTACTGCTCCAAATGAGACCAACTGAAAGCAGCACTCGACAAAAAGCGACAACAGAAAACGCATAATCTTCCATCAGGATAACGCAAGACCGCATGTTTCTTTGATGACCAGGCAAAAACTGTTACAGCTTGGCTGGGAAGTTCTGATTCATACGCCTTAGGCACCAGACATTGCACCTTCAGATTTCCATTTATTTCAGTCTTTACAAAATTCTCTTACTGGAAAAAATTTCAATTCCCTGGAAGACTGTAAAAGGCAACTGGAAGAGTTCTTTGCTCAAAAAGATAAAAAGTTTTGGGAAGATGGAGCTATGAAGTTGCCTGAAAAATGGCAGAAGGTAGTGGAACAAAACAATGAATACGTTGTTCAATAAAGTTCTTGGAGAAAATGAAACAATGAATACGTTGTTCAATAAGTTTCTTGGAGAAAATGAAAATGGTGTCTTTTATTTTTACTTAAAAACCAAAGAGGGGGGACTTCCCTGGTGGTCCAGTGGTTGGGACTTCGCCTTCCAGTGCAGGGGGTGCGGGTTTGATCCCTGGTCGGGGAGCTCAGATCCCACGTGCCTCGCCGCCAAAGAACCAAAACATAAAACAGAAGCAATATTGTAACAAATTCAATAAAGACTTTAAAAATGGTCCACATCAAAATAATCTTTAAAAAAAAAAAAACAAAACCAAAGGGGGACTTCCCTGGTGGTGTAGTGGCTAAGACTCTGCGCTCCCAATGAACGGGGCCTGAGTTCGATCCCTGGTTGGGGAACTAGATCCCAAATGCATGCTGCAACTAAGAGTTCGCATGCCACAGCTAAGAAGTCCGCGTGCTGCAACTAAAGATCCTGCGTGCTACAACAAAGACCCAGCGCAGCCAAAATAAATAAATAAATATATTTTTTTTAAACCGAAGGAACTTTCTGGCCAACCCAATAGTATCTTCTCTGGGAGTTCCCCGGTGGCCTGGTGGTTAGGATTCTGGACTTTCACTGCTTTGGCCCGGGTTCAATCCCTGGTCAGGGAACTGAGATCTCACAAGCTGCGCAGCCAAAAAAAAGAAAAAGAAGTGTCTTCTCTGACTCTCAAAACTGTCCCACCTTGAGGATAACTTACCTGGTCACCCTAATTCTACTGCAGGTCATGCTGGGTAAAGATGTCTCCCTACAAAGACTATCAGTTGTTTACTGAATGATTAACCGCCAGTCACCAAAGGACCTATATTTCCTACTGAGGTAGATGGACTAAGCCCAGTGTTAATGATTTCATTCTATTTACTGAATTGTGCTGGAGCCCATTAGCTAACCAGCAACTGGCCATTAGCACGCTGGGAAAAGAAAAAAATAAATGATAGAGTTACAACAATATACCAGGCAGAGGAAAACAAAGGAGATGAACATGAGCAAAAGCCAGGGAGTGTTCCAAATACAGAAATGACCCCAGAATCTGTTTTTCCTTTTAATTGAAGTATAGTTGATTTACAATGTTGTGTTAGTTTCTGGTGTACAGCAAAGTGATTCATATGTGTGTGTATATATATATGTATGTATGTATGTGTATATATATGTATATATAGATATATAGATATACAGATATATACTTTTCCATTATGGTCTATTACAGAATACTGAATACAGTTCCCTGTGCTATACAGTAGGACCTTGTTATCTCAGAATCTTTTTATTTAACAAGATCTGCTACTGAAAAACCAAAGTTTATAATAACCTATCTAGGAAGATAATCTGAAAAAGAATGAATATATGTATAACTGAATCACTTTGCTGTACACCTGAAACTAACACAACATTGTAAATCAACTATACTCCAATATAAAATAAAAATTAAATAAAAAGGAAGAAGAAAAAAATTAAAATAAAAAGTATATCTGGATGTTAAAAAACAACAACAACAAAAACCAATGTGTGGAAAAAATGGAATCTACCATGCAGTCAAAAATTATTAAGGGGACTTCCCTGGCGGTCCAGGGGTTGGGACTCTGTGCTTCCAATGCAGAGGGAGCGGGTTCGATCCCTGGTCTGGGAACTAAGATCCCACATGCAGCGAGGCCAAAAAAAAAAAAAAAATTATTAAGATCTTTCAATATTTACAGTAATATCACAGCTGGAAAGATAAAATTATTTATAGTGTATGACTTAGCTGTGACTGGAGAATGATATATTTTGCTCCTGAAAAAATAAAAATGATGTTTTATGAAATTTTAATAACTATCTAATCCTTTATGAAAAAATCTAGAACGTTTGGGGAAATGCATGCAAAAAGTCAGTTTTAATTCAGTAGTTCATATTTATTTATCAGAGTAGTAGAAATAGTTTTGATGTATAAATTTATTCCCATGCTGAAATTATTCCTAAAACATAAATTTCAGAACCACTAAAAATGGAAAAAGGTTTCCCTCTGACAATGAGGAATATTCAGGAACATTTTCACTGGGTGATTTGAGTCTTGTAGCTGTTTAAGGAAAAGTCTGCTCTGAGCATGTTTCCTTCCCCAAATTATTAAAGCAATAAAAATTCATTGTATAATATTCCATCAGTAAAGAAATGCCAGAAATGAAAATTACTTCCTCCCTATTCCACTCTCCAGAAGTAACTATCATTTTTGCTTTCAATTGAAGTGGGATTTTTTTTAAAGAAATTTTTTTTTGGCTGCGTTGGGTCTTCGTTGCTGAGCACGGGCTTTCTCTAGTTGTAGCGAACCGGGGCTACTCTTCATTTCTGTGTGTGGGCTTCTCATGGCGGTGGCTTCTCTTGTTGCTGAGCACAGGCTCTAGGCACGCAGGCTTCAGTAGTTGTGGCACATGGGCCCAGTAGTTGTGGCTCACAGGCTCTAGAGCACAGGCTCAGTAGTTGTGGCGCACAGGCTTAGCTGCATGTGGGATCTTCCCAGACCAGGGATCGAACCCATGTCCCCTGCATTGGCAGGCGGATTCTTAACCACTGTGCCACCAGGGAAGTCCCTAAAAAGAAATCTTTAAAGCTTAGAATAAATATGCTTTCTGAACAAAAAAAGTGAAAAAAATTAATAATATCAATGTAAAGATACTTTTTCCAGGGGGCAATTTCTCTTTACTTGTTAATGGTGTGAAAATCAATTTCCAATCATAAAGCCAAGATATAATGATCCAAAAGATCACTTTTTTTTTCTGAAATTTTTATTTTGAAATGATTATAGTCTTGTTATGGACTGAATATTTTTCTCCCTAAAATTCAAATGTTGAAGCCCTAACCCCAGTGTGATGGTATTAGGAGGTAAGTTAGGTCATGAGAGCGTATGTTCAATAAGTTCAATAAGTTCAATAAGAATTACCGTATGATCCAGCGATCCCACTCCTGAACATATACCCAGACAAAACTATAATTCAAAAAGATACATGCACTCCTATGTTCATAGAAGCACTATTTACAATAGCCAAGACATGGAAGCAACCTAAATGTCCCTCAACAGATGAATGGATAAAGAAGATGTGGTACATATACACAATGGAATATTACTCAGCCATAAAACAGAATAAAACAATGCCATTTGCAGCAGCATGGATGGACCTAAAGATTATCATATTAAATGAAGTAAGTCAGATAAAGACAAATATCATATGATATCACTTATATGTGGAATCTAAAATTCAATACAAATCAACATATCTACAAAACAGAAACAGAATCACAGACATAGAGATCAGACTTATGGTTGCCAAGGGGGAGGAGGGAGGGAGAGGGATTGAGTGGCAGTTTGGAGTTAGCAGATGCAAACTATTATACATAGGATGGATAAACAACAAGGTCCTACTGTATAGCACAGGGAACTATATTCAATAACCTGTGACACACCATAATGGAAAAGAATATGAAAAAGAATAGATATATTTGTATAACTGAGTCACTTTGCTGTACAGAAGAAACCAAACACAACATTGCAAATCAACTATACTTCAATAAAATTTAAAAAAAGAAAAAAAATTTAAAAAGAAAGAAAAGAAAGAAACCAGGGTGCAGAAAAATTAAGTATCTTAACCTAAGATAATCCAACAAGTAAGGGTTCTAAGACTTGGTTCTTCTGACACCTCTTCCTGCTAAACCATTTATCTTTGATTGGGTTCCCTAAAAGCAGAGCCTGAGCTGAGGATGTCCTGTGCATGATTTATTGAGGTTGTTATCTCAGGAAAAACCTGTAAGGGATGAAGGGAGGCAGGATTGGGCCAGGGATTGAAGCTCCGTGGAAACGGGAGTTCAGCCAAAGTCCAGCCTCAGCCTGCTCACAGGAACCCTGGAGAAGGAGTGTCCCACCTTGGGGCAGGGGGCTGGGCTTGTTTACTCCTACATCAGCCTGTTCACGGCTTGGGAGGCCCCACCTTCTCATGTAGTGGGTAGGCATCTTTGAGCAAAGTGGCTCTGAGCCAAAACTCAATTGCAGCTAGAGAATGGGGGCGCCAACCAGGGAAAGGGGGCCTGGGCAGAGCAACACAGCCTCCCCTCTACCAGTGGGAAGAATGTTCTCTTTAAGAATCGAGAGAATATACAATGGAATACTACTCAGCCATAAAAAAGAACGAGATTTTGCTATTTGCAGCAACATAAATGGACTTGGAGGGCATTATGCTAAGTGAAATAAGTCAGATGGAGAAAGACAAATACTGTATGATATCACTTATATGTGGAAACTAAGAAATACAACAAACTAGGGACTTCCCTGGTGGTGCAGTGGTTAAGAATCCGCCTGCCAATGCAGGGGACACGGGTTTGAGCCCTGGTCCAGGAAGATCCCACATGCCACGGAGCAACTAAGCCCATGTGCCACAACTACTGAGCCTGAGCTTTAGAGCCCACGAGCCACAACTACTGAGCCCGCGTGCCACAACTACTGAAGTCTGCGTGCCTAGAGCCAGTGTTCTGCAACAAGAGAAGCCACCACAATGAGAAGCCCGTGCCGCAACAAAGAGTAGCCCCCGCTCGCCACAACTAGAGAAAGCCTGCGTGCAGCAACGAAGACCCAGCACAGCCATAAGTAAGTAAATAAATAAATAAATAAAAAGAACTACAACAAACTAGTGAATATAACAAAAGAGAAGCAGACTCACAGATACAGAGAACAAACTAGTGGTTACCAGTGTGTGGGGGGGAGGGGCAACATAGGGCTGGGGGAGTGGAAGGTAGAAACTATTGGGTGTAAGATAGGCTCAGGATGTATTGTACAACACGGGGAATATAGTCAATATTTTGTAATAAGTGTAAATGGAATGTAACCTTTAAAAATTGTATTAAGGGCTTCCCTGGTGGCGCAGTGGTTGAGAATCTGCCTGCCAATGCAGGGGACACGGGTTCGAGCCCTGGTCTGGGAAGATCCCACATGCCGTGGAGCAACCAGGCCCGTGAGCCACAACTACTGAGCCTGCGCGTCTGGAGCCTGTGCTCCGCAACAAGAGAGGCCGCAACGGTGAGAGGCCTGCACACCGCGATGAAGAGTGGCCCCCACTCGCCGCAACTAGAGAAAGCCCTCGCACAGAAACGAAAACCCAACACAGCCAAAAATAAATAAATAAATAAATAAATAAAATACAACAAATTAAAAAAAAAATTGTATTAAAAAAAAAGACTCAAGAGGAGAGGAGGCCTGATTTAGCCCACGCTGTTTACCCTCAGCTCTATGCTTTGGTCACGAGGAGTAAAGAAATGAGGCTGGGCCTGCCAGTTCTGCTTTATGAGTGACAGCTCCACAGGGCGCCAGCTCTCCCCACGCTGCCTCCTCCCCCTCCTCCCTCCCCTTCTCCCCTCTTTCCCCCCCCTTCTCTCCTCCCCCTCCTTCTCTTCTTCTTCCTCTTCTCTTCCTTCTCCTTCTTCTTTTTAAATTACCGAGTGACCAAGAGCCAAGCACAGCAACTAAAGGAGGTGCTCAGTATGAATATTGTCCCCTAGTTGGTGTGCCAGCATTCCACATCCCCTTGGATTTCTTTACCACTTCCCTTCACACAAGCTCTCTAGCTGAGTCTCTTTGGTGTCTTTGTCCTAACACAGCCCTCAGGCTGCCAGGAGCTGGCTTACAAACGCCTGGCAGTTTACAGACCTTCCCCAGGAGCCCTTAATCCCTGTGGCCCTGAGTCAAAGGGACCGTCCCACCATCTAGTTCCGCCGTGGGTTTCTTCTGGGAACGCTTCCCGATACATAACTTTCACATGAATCCTAGTCTCAAAGTCTGTTTCTGGGAAATTCAACGTAAGACATTCCTTTTTACCACTCAGGGAAACTGAGATGTAAGTAAGTTGCCCAAGCAAAAAAAAAAAAAAAAAGAAAAAGTGATTAACGCTGAGATGGCTCTCTTCTGGTTCTCAAATCCACAGACCAACCATTCTATTCAATACGGCTTTGTGAATCAAGGTCCTCATTAACGTCCAGGTCTCTCTGCAGGACAGCTCTGCACAAAATGCTGCTAGGAAGGGCCAGCCATGCCAAGCCGGCCACCTCTTTATCCACCATCCCACGGTTCATTAAAGTTAGTTCTTAGAGAGTAGACTCTGCTGTCCTCAACTTTGCTCCCCTCCTCCTGTAGAACCCAGCAAATTTTCCAATATCCAGATATCAAGGACCAATGCCTGGCAATGATAAACTTTTCATTGTACCATAATGAAAAGGAGGGAAAGATGTCAATGTGGTAAATTTTGTATGACAGCAAATATATTCAATTTAAAGGACTCCTCTTTACTCTGATATGGTGTCCTGCCAACATTTTTAATGTTGAAATATTCTTTCTTATATAAGATAATAGTAAAAGTAGATAGCAGTTGACTTTTTTAAAGTGGTCTAATGTAACAATAGTAAAGTTGGCAACTCTGTCATAATAGATTTTTTTAAGGTAATGGTGGGTGGGTTGGGGGGCAATTTTATTCCTCTTGAAATCCAGTAGTCCAGAAGTTACAGTCTTGGGGGTGTACCAGGCCCTGCGGGTGTCAGGAAATTTTCTTATTTCAGTAGAACCCTTCCTTAATCATGACTACCAGTGTTAACCAGGATTCTCTTGATAGCAAGTGACAGAAATCCAATGATCTTAGATTAAAGAGGATTTTGCAAGGCTCTCATTACTTCAAGAAGGTGCTGGTAGGCCTCACAGACAATGGAACTAAGCACTCAAAAACCACTGTGACTAGGAGTTTGGGATTAATATATACACACTATTATATATAAAATAGGTAAACAACAAAGACCTACTGTATAGCACAGGGAACTCTACTCAATATCTCGTAATAACCTATGATGGAAAAGAATCTGAAAAAATACATATACATATGTATAACCAAATCACTTTGCTGTACACCTGAAACTAACACAACATTGTAAATTAACTATACTTCAATAAAAATTTTAAAAAACCTCACTGACTCTCCATGTTCCCAAGTATAACAATTGTGTATTTTTTTAATTAATTAATTAATTTGTTTATTTTTGGCTGTGTTGGGACTCCGTTGCTGCACGCGGGCTTTCTCTAGTTGTGGCGAGCGGGGGCTACTCTTCGTTGTGGTGTGCGGGCTTCTCATTGTGGTGGCTTCTCTTGTTGCGGAGCACGGGCTCTAGGTGCATAGGCTTCAGTAGTTGTGGCACGCAGGCTCAGTAGTTGTGGCTCACGGGCTCTAGAGCACAGGCTCAGTAGTTTTGGCACACGGGCTTAGTTGCTCTGCGGCATGTGGGATCTTCCCAGACCAGGGCTCAAACCCGTGTCCCCTGCATTGGCAGGCGGATTCTTAACCATTGCGCCACCAGGGAAGCCCAACAATTGTGTATTGTTACATAACAAACCACTTCAAAAATCAGTAGATTAAAACAACAATAGTCACTTATTACGCTCATGAATCTGTATTGGACAGAGTTTGGCAGAGAAGGGAAGGCTCATCTCTGCTCCATGCGGTGTCAGCTGGAGGCCTCACTTAAGGGCTGCTTCTAAGGTAGCGCGATCATGTTGGCAAATTGGTGCTGTTAACTGGGTGATCGTCTGCGCTGAGGGCTGCAGGTGCAGGTCTCTCCATGTGACTACTGCTAGCATGAGAGCTGGATTCTAAGGGCAAGCGCCAGAGGGCGAGCCAGGGGGAAGCTGTATTGCCTCCTATGAGCTGGCCTCTTAGTCAGATGGTACCCCTCTGCCCTCCCTATCAGGGGAGGGCAGTCACGAAGCCCCACCCTGCTTCAAGGGTTGGGGATAAACTTCTCCTCTTGACGGGGAGTGGCCAGGTTCTGGAAAAGCGTGTGGCATGAGAAATACGACCGTGGCCACCTTCTGGATACACCATTGGGCACATCTAGCATTGTCTTCATCTCTCCAGTGGATTTCTCCCAGGCATGGAGGGCATGGCCATCTGTGATTCTCAGGCTCCTATCTTCAGCTCCTTCATCTGAGAGGGATGCCCTCTTGCCTTTGGCCCAGCTTGGGGTAGATCTTCATACCAATTACAGCGGGAAGAGATTGAATAATGTGATTGGCTTATTTGGGGTTAGGGGTTTACCAATCACTGTGGCCTATGGCGTGAGATCTGAAAGAAGATGGCCCTAAGCATGGGACCAGGGGCAGGATAGGGGCAAAACACAGAGCCAGCAGAGGGGGGAAGTACTATCAAGAGCAGACAGGTCAATAGCTGTCCACCACAGGGCTTGCTCATAAAGGCTGCTCTTCCCCTCCCCCACGGGGTGACAAGGAATGCGGCCAGGGCCCTGATAAATGGGATCTCTGGTTACAACCCCAAGAGAGGAATCGTATTACTTTACAGACCCAATTCTGACAATATAACTACAGGTTTGGGTGGAAGCTGTGGAGATTTACGTTTAAAGAAGCAAACCCGGCAGGCTTAGCAATAAATGGAATTCATTTCTTTCTGGAAGTTTCTGCCCCCGAGGAGGTGTGACGTTTCAACCTATATGCTCCTAATGGCTGCAAGCAACTCACATACGTTTCTCAAAACAACTTCTTTGGTTGAACACTTCAGCTTTTGAACGCCAACTTTGGCCCCCAAAACGCAAGAAGCCACTTGAGATCCTCTGAATAAAATTGAGATTTTGGGATAGTCAAGACCTTCTACCATCTGGCTCCAGCTAAAAAAAAACAAGCCTCCATTTCCACTACCAGTGTAAACTGTAACAGATAGAATTTAAAATAACTTTTTAGGGGGACTTCCCTGGTGGTCCAGTGCTTAAAACTTCGCCTTCCAATGCAGGGGGTGCGGGTAAGATCCCTGGTCAGGGAGCTAAGATCCCACATGCCTCGCGGCCAAAAAACCAAAAACATAAAACAGAAGCAATATTGTAACAAATTCAATAAAGACTTAAAAAATGGTCCACATCAAAAAAAACTTTAAAAATAAAATAACGTTTTAGGGAATTCCCTGGCAGTCTAGCAGTTAGGACTCCATGTTTTCACTGCCGAGGGCCTGGGTTAGATCCCTAATTGGGGAACTAAGATACCAAAAGCCATGTTGTGCGGCTAGAAAAAAGAAAACATGTTTTAAATACTTTTCAGTATTTTTATTTGTCACCTTTGCTAGTTTCCTAGGTGGTGGATTATGGACCCTTTTTGTTTTCTTCTTCATCATTTTCTGTATTTGAGGAAACCTAATAAACATTACTTTGGGGGAAACAAAACTCTTCCCTCAGTAGAGGGGTCCTCTCAAACCTGTCAGGTGCTGCTGGAGCTCTTCCGTGGGGGAGAGCACACTGCGTGAAAGGCTGTGCATCTTCCATCACCCGACTGTTATCCCTGTGAGATGATCACAGCAGCCCCCAACCTGCCTCTCTCATACCCAGGAGCGCAGTTCTGGGCTCTGGACCAAGATGCACAATCCTCAACCACCTTCCCACCCCTGCCCCCTGGGTATTTTAAGATCCTTATCCAGGTCATCCCACACCTCAGCCTAAGCTTTGTCGCCAAGTTAACCAGATTCAGGATGGTGGACGGGAAACGCCACCTGCCATTCTAGTCAACAACGAATGTTGCCCACCATCAAGCCATCAGCCATTGCAGCACCCCCGACGGTATAATGTCCAATTTACCTTCATTTACAAGTGTCAAAAAGAATAACTTTCAAAAATGTGTAAGGTCAACTAAGGCATCTGCTAAGCCATTTTGCTGGTCATTTTGAAGCTGGACGACTCAGGAAGAGTCTATTTTTGTGCTTATTGTTGAGAGCGGCAGGAATCAACAGGAAAGCAAACCCCATGAGTGAGATCAGATCATCTCGGACAATGGGTTGTGGAGCCACTGCCCCAAAGCTGCTGGGTGAGTCTGAGAGTTAGGGTCTCCCCCACGCCCCCACTGGAGCAGCCCAGGTGCTTCTAGGAGCTTCACAGAGCAGAGGTCAGAGGCAGATCAAGGGGCCTGGGAACCTGCCAGCCTCTGATCTGTGTGGGGTAACGGTCAATGAGGTAAGACAAGCAAATAGAAATGGTTTCTGCTTGTGCTGACACAGGCCAGGCCCTTGGGCTGGAGTGTGTATGCCTCTGTGTGTGTTTCTGTGTATGTCTGTGTGTGTGTATGTGAGCATGTGTGTGTGTGAGCATATGTTTTCCTGACCAGCACAGACCTATCTCTGCTCAGTGTTGGATTGTTAAAACTTCTGAAACCAAATATTGCTTCTCATCTTGCTGTTTATAGAGACTGACAGATTTCTTTTATTATGTAAGTTTAAAACCCTTTATGCCTCCTAAGAAGTTTATGGACCCCTAACCCACTGCTGTGTGAGGGAGCCGGTCTGGTTTAGACACCTGGGAAAGCAAGCAGTCTGGAAATACTTAGAGAAATTAGATTTGCCAATATGTACCCATAGCCCAGCATTCCTCACTCCTGGGGATATGCCCAGAGAAACTCATTCCTGAGTTCGTGAGGACACATATAGAAGAACATTCATCCTATGTGTGACAGAGGGCTATGTCTGTCCATCACTGGGGAGTAGAAAAGTAAACTGTTGAAGAGTGGCAGACCATGGAATTCCTGGACCAGCCAGCATCAATGAACTAAAGATACATACAGTAATATGGACAGATCTTGCAAATATGATGTTGAATGATAAAAATTTAAAAATAGAGGGAGAGGGGACTTCCCTGGTGGTCCAGTGGCTAAGACTCTGCGCTCCCAATGCAGGGGGCCTGGATTTGATCCCTGGTCAGGGAACTAGATCCCACATGCCGCAACTAAGAGTTTGCATGTTGCAACTAAAGATTCCGCGTGCTGCAACTAAAGATGCTGCAACTAAAAGATCCCGCATGCCGCAACGAAGATCCCACATGCTGCAACTAAGACCCGACGCAGCCAAATAAATAAATAAATAAATAAATATTTTTTAAAAAATAGGGACTTCCCTGGTGGTCCAGTGGTTAAGAATCTGCCTTCTAGTGCAGGGGATATGGGTTCAATCCCTGGTCGGGGAACTAAGATCCCACATGCCACGGGGCAACTAAGCCCATGCGCCACAACTAGAGAGTCCGCGCACTGCAACTACTGAGCCTGCACTCTCTGGAGCTCGCGCGCCACAACTAGAGAAGCCCGCGTGCCACAATGAAGATCCCGTGTGTGGCAACTAAGACCCGACACAGCCAAATTAAAAAATAAATAAATAAATAAATATATATATATATAATAGAGAGAGATCTAAAACAGTACTTCTCAACATACAGATGGCCAACAAGCACATGAAAAGATGCTCATCATCGCTAATTATTAGAGAAATGCAAATCAAAACTACAATGAGGTACCACCTCACACCAGTCAGGATGGACATCGTTAAAAAGTCTACAAATAACAAATGCTGGAGAGGGTGTAGAGAAAAGGGAACACTCCTACACTGTTGGTGGGAATGTAAATTGGTGTAGTCACTATGGCGAACAGTATGGAGGTTTCTCAAAAAACTAAAAACAGAGCTACCATATGATCCGGCAATCCCACTCCTGGGCATATATCCAGACAAAACTATAATTCGAAAAGTTAATGCACCCTAATGTTCATAACAGCACTATTTATCATAGCCAAAATGTGGAAGCAACCTAAATGTCCATCGACAGATGAATGGATAAAGAAGATGTGGTACAGGGACTTCCTTGGCGGTCCAGTGGTTAAGACTTAATGCTTCCAATGCAGGGGGCAGGGTCAAGGAACTAAGTCAAGGAACTAAGATCCCACATGCCATGGTCAAGGAACTGGTCAAGGAACTAAGATCCCACATGCCATGCAGCGCAGCCAAAATATTAAAAAAAAAAAAAAGTGGAATCTCAGCCCCACACAGACCCACAGAATCAGTGTCTGGGGTGGGGCCCAGGAATCTGTGTTTTCTCCAGGTGATTCTTATGCAGCTGAAGTTGAATTACCATTTACACGCATTTCAAATACATACATACATTAAACAATTCTCTGTATTTTCCCAAAGTAGGTTCATATCCAAAGAAATCTACACATTACAGTAAGTGCTCATGGGGAGAAGCATGGAACTGAGGTGAAGGAGGAAATCCAATGAAATAAATATAAAAGTGAGGCCCGGCCTGCTCTTGATGATAGTAAGTGATAAACTGAATGAGTAACAATTCTGCAAAATCCTAAAAGTAAACTGGAGAGGCACTGCAGACACAGGGAAATCTTTTTTTGTTTTTCTTTGCCCTGTGTGTTAAGTGCACTGACTGCTCCAGCCAGCAGAGGTATACACTGTGACGTGTTCACACCTGTGCGTGAATAGAAGCTCGGTTCCTCCTACTCCCATTAAGCAATTTTTTTTTTTTGGCTGTGTTGGGTCTTCATTGCTGTGCATGGGCTTTCTCTAGTTGTGGTGAGCGGGGGCTACTCTTCCTTGTGGTGCGTGGGCTTCTCATTGTGGTGGCTTCTCTTGTTGTGGAGCATGGGCTCTAGGTGCCTGGGCTTCAGTAGTTTCAACATGCAGGCCTTAGAGCGCTCGGGCTTCAGTAGTTGCGGCGCATAGGTTCAGTAGTTGTGGCTTGGGGGCTCAAGAGCACAGGCTCAGTAGTTGTGGTACACGGGTTTAGTTGCTCTACTGCATGTGGTATCTTCCTGGGCCAGGGAGCGAACCTGTGTCCCCTGCATTGGCAGGTGGATTCTCAACCACTGCGCCACCAGGGAAGTCCCTAAGCAAATATTTAAATATATCAGTTTGAGGGAATGCCAAAGTATTAGCCTGCCCAAAACGTCCACATATTTTATTCCGGCCCTGAGAGGATTACCTTATTTTAAGAGGCCTGTCAAGCAGGTGAGAGGCTATAGTTGGAAGAAAAAACACACTTTCCCCAGGAACAAGTTAGCCCGCAGATCCCATAGGACGTGGCCAGACAATCAGGTCCAAGGAGCCCTTGGCCCACCCAACAGGGGAGCTGAATGACCACAAAGAAACAAACTTCTCTCTTGTTATTTTTTTTTTCCTCTTTTGTTTGAGAATCTTACTTCTGACCGTTGGGAAAAGCAGAGCAGTGGTTTCCTTGGCTGAGCCCTTAAGCATTCGGTTATTTAGGTGCCAAAGGACCTGATAGATGTAGTGGTGAACAGGTTGGCACTGTGCAGTCCAGGAGCCCTGTTTATCTGGATGCCCCCTCAGTGGTGGAGGGGCTGAGCGGCCGGCTGGGATGGTTTATGGTAACAGGTCCCCAGGCTGGGAGTGGAGAAGGCTGGATTTATCCTAGGAATGCAAGGTTGGCAACAATTGAAAATCCATCAATGTAATATACCACAAAAATAGAATCAAGGGGAAAAAGCCACTCCTACTGTATAGCACAGGGAATTATATTCAATATCCTGTGATAACCATAATGGAAAGGATATGAAAAAGAATGTATATATATGTATAACTGAGTCACTTTGATGTACAGCAGAAATTAACACAACATTGTAATTCAACTCTACTTCAATAAAAAATAAATTTTAAAAAAGGGAAAAAAGCCACATGATCATCTCAACAGACACAGAAAATGCATTTGACAAACTTCAACACTTTTTCATGATAAAAACACTCAACAAACTAGGACTAGAAGAGAACCTCCTAAACTCGAAGAAAACAAAACAAAACAAACCTAAACTCAACTAAACTAAGCTCACATCAACTAAACTAACATCATACTCAATGGCAGAAGACAGAATGTTTTCTTCCTAAGACCAGGAACAAAATAAGAATGTCTGCCCTCACCATTTCTATTCAACATTCAACAATTTGACAAGTCTACTAGGCAAGAAAGTGAAATAAAAGGCATCCAGATTGGAAAGGAAGACATAAACTGTGTGCCATCTATTTGCAGATGACATGATCTTATATATAGATAATCATAAAGGACCCACTAAAAATTATTAGAACTAATAAACAAGTTCACCAAGGTTGCAGGATACAAAGTCAGTATACAGACCTTGTTTTATTGCACGTTACTACACTTTGCAGATACTGAGTTTTTTATAAATTGAAGGTTCGTGGCAACCCTGCATCAAGCAAGTCTAGTGGCGCCATTCTTCCAACAGCATTTGCTTACTTCATGTCTCTGTGTCACATTTTGGTAATTCTCACAATATTTCAAACCTTACACCTATAAAAAGATTACGACTCACTAAAGGCTCTGAAGATGGTTAGCATTTTTTAGCAATAAAGTATTTTTAAATTAAGGTATGTACATTTTTAAAGACATAATGCCATTGCACATTTAATACGGTATAGTGTAAACATAACTCTTATATGCCCTGGGAAACCAAAAAATGCATGTGACTCAATACTGTGATATTTGCTTTACTGTGGTGTCTGGAACTGAACCCACAATATCTCTAACGTATATCTGTACAAAAATCAATTATATTTATATACACTAGCAATGAACAATATGAAAATGAGATTGAGAAAAATTCAATTTATAATACCATCAAAAAGCAGAAAATACTTAGGAATAATTTAACATGAGAAGCATAAGACTAGTACACTCAAACTATAAAACACTAAAAGAAATTAATGAAGACCTAAGTAGATGGAAAGATATCCCATGACTATGGATTGGAGGATATATTGTTAAAATGGCATACTCCCCAAACTGATCTACAGATTCAATGCAGTCTCTATCAAAATCCCAGCTGGCTTTTTTGAAGAAATTGACAAGCTTATCTTTAAAATCATATGGAAATTCAAGGGACCCAGAATAACCAAAACAATCTTGAAAAGGAGGAACTAAGCTGGAGGACTCACACTTCCCTATTTCAAAACTTAATATAAAGCTACAGTCTTCAAGTCAGCGTGGTACTGGTGTAAGAATAGACATATAGACCAATGGAATAGAATTGAGAGTCCAGAAAGAAACCCATACATCTATGGTCAATTCATTTTTGACAAGGGTGCCAACACCATTTAATGGGGCAAGAAGTCTCTTTCATAAATGGTGCTGGGATAACTGGATAGCCACACGCAAAAGAATGAAGTTGGCCCCTACCTCACGCCATATATAAAAGTTAACTCAAAATGGATCAGAAACCAAATATAAGAGCTAAAACTATAAAACTCTTAAACGAACACATAGGTTTAAATCTTCACACATATACACACTGCTATATATAAAAGAGATAATCAACAAGGACCTACTGTATAGCACAGGGAACTCTATTCAGTATTCTGTAATAACCTATATGGGAAAAGAATCTGAAAAAGAATGGATAAATGTATATGTATAACTGAATCACTTAGCTATACACCTGAAACTAACACAACATTGTTAATCAACTATACTCCAATATAAAATAAAAATTAAATTTAAAAATAGAATAAAATAGGGCTTCCCTGGTGGCGCAGTGGTTGAGAATCTGCCTGCCAATGCAGGGGACACGGGTTCGAGCCCTGGTCTGGGAAGATCCCACATGCCGCGGAGCAACTAGGCCCGTGAGCCACAACTACTGAGCCTGCGCGTCTGGAGCTTGTACTCCGCAACAAGAGAGGCCGCGACAGTGAGAGGCCCGCGCACCGCGATGAAGAGTGGCCCCCGCTCGCCGCAACTAGAAAAAGCCCTCGCACAGAAACGAAAACCCAACACAGCCAAAAATAAATAAATTAATTTAAAAAAAATAGAATAAAATAAAAGTACTCTGCTCAATACTGTAAAAAAAAATCTTCAAGACCTTGGATTAGGCCATAGTTTCTTAGATAGGACATGCAAAAGCGACCAAAGAAAAAGTAAATAGGACTTCATCAAAATTAAAAACCTTTGTGCTTTAAGGAAACAGTCAAGAAAATGAAAAGAAAACCCACTGAATGGGAGAAAATATTTGCAAATCATGTACTTGACAAGAGACTTGTATCTAGAATATATAAGGAACTCTTACAACTAAATAATAAAAAGACAATCCAATTTAAAAATGAGCAAAGGATGTGAATATCAGTTTCTCTAGGAAGATATACAAATGGGCAATAAGCACATAAAAAGATGCTCAACATCATTAGTCATCAGGGAAATGCAAATCAAAACAACAATGAGATACCACTTCACACCCACTAGGATGGCTATAATCAAAAAAGCAGAAAATAACAGGTGTTGGCAAGGATGTGGAAGATTTGGAACCTTTGTGCACTATTGGTGGGCACTTAAAATGGTACAGCTACTGTAAAAAATAGTATGGCAGTTTCTCAAAATGTTAAACATAAAGTTACCATATGACCCAGCAATTCCACTCTGAGGTGTATATGCAAGAAAAGTAAAAACATATGTCCACACAAAAACCATACATGAATGTTCATAGCAGCATTATTCATAATAGCCAAAAAGTAGAAACAGGGACTTCCCTGCTGGTCCAGTGGGTAAGACTCCACGTTCCCAAGGCAGGGGGCCCAGGTTCGATCCTTGGTCGGGGAGCTAGATCTCTCATGCATGCCGAAACTAAGAGCCCACATGCCACAACCAGGAGCCCGCAGGCTGCAACTAAGAAGTCTGCATGCCGCAACTAAGGCCTGGAGCAGCCAAAGTAAATAAATAAATATTTTTTTAAAAAAGTGGAAACAACCCAAATGTCCATCAACTGATGAATGTGGTATATCCATACAATGGAATATTATCCAGCCATAAAAAGAAATGAAGTACTGATACCTGCTACAACATGCATGAACCTTAAAAACAATTATGCTAAATGAAATAAACCAGATACAAAAGACCACACAGTGTAGCATTCCATTTATATGAAATGTCCAGAACAGGCAAATCCATAGAGATGGAGAGTAGATACAAGTGGTTGCCAGCAGCTGGGAGAAGGGGAGTGCGGGGAGGGATTGCTAATGAGTTTCCATATAGTGTGGCCAGCCTTCTTGGTTTGTCTGGGACTGAGGGATTTCCATGGTGGGTCTCTCAGTGCTAAAGCTGGGACAGCTCCAGGCAAACCCGGAAGAAGTGGTTGCCCTATTCCGTATCTGTAAATGAAAGTGTTATATTAGGTTGTCTCTAAGGTCCCTTCTAGCTTACAAATTCTTTGAGATTTTATTTGTGAAAAAAACAAACAAGCAACAACACACGATCAAAGCCCAGAACAAGAAAAGCCTGTTTTTCTTTCCCTGTCTGGTAAATGATACGCCCCGGGCAAGCTTGCTGTCCAGACCTCTTGGTCATTCCCAGGGTATCCATAGCCTTCCCTGAGTGTGGGAGAAGCATGGGTACCATGCATCTACAAAATACCCCTTCTCAGTCTCTAACCCCAAACCAAAGAAATCAGAACATCTGGATGTGGGACCCAGGCCAAGAGGATTTTAAAACAATCTGCCAGGTAATTCCAATGTGCAGCCAGGTATGAAAACCAGAGGCAGTGGGATCTGACACCTGCCCTGCTCCTCTTTCCCAGCCCCTCCCATGACTGGGCTAAGGGCTGCTGGGAAATATCAGAGGAGCCGATCAGAGTCTCTCTCAGGAATTTGAACTAAGACATTTTGGGGGAAGCTTGAGAAAGGCAGGAGAGGTCATAGTAGGTCACAGGTGAGAGGTTGTGGAGGGGGTTGGGTTGAGAGCAGAGGTCAAAGGAAATTGAGGAAGATCAAGAAAAACTAAGCAGACAGGGACCCAAGCACAGATTTCGCAGGAGGCCACAGACTAGTGACTGCTGGTCCCGCTCTGCTTCCATTCCAGGGTTTGCCTAATTCTGTTGAGTTTTATAATAAATCCTCTTTCTCTTAGCAGGAGGAGATATTGCATTTTCTAAAGATGGCTACAACAATATCTCCAGCCCGCATGCTCCCCTCAGTGTGACCTCACCACTTCCCCATCGGAAGGTGGCAGGTAATTTCTCTCTCCTTGAATCTAGGGGGTGACCTTATGTTGTAGCCAACAGAATGCAGCAGAAGTAACTCTATGTGACTTCCAAGGCTGAGTCAGAAAAGCCATGCAGCTTCCATCTGGTTCTCTGGGGACCTTCTCTCAGGGAGCCCTGAGCCACCAGGTAGGAAATCTGACTCCCCTGAGACTGCCATCTGACTAGGTCATGTAGGCTCTCCAACTGACAGTCCCAGCTGAGCCCAGCCCTCCAGGCATCCCCACCAAGGCGCCATATTGGATTCTCCAGACAAACCCACCCACTAGCTAGTACCACTGAGCGACCTCAATCAACATCATGAGAAGAATTGCTCAGCCTGAGCCCTGCCCACATTCCTGTCCCACACAATTTATGGGATGTAATAAAAAGGTTGTTCTCAATCTGCAAAGTTTGGAGTAGTTTGTTACACAACAAAATAGAAACAGGTAGTCTAAGAAAATCTGTATTCCTTGTCATCAAAGAGCCTGATGGGCACACCAACTCTCTCCCAGGGTTTGTCCCCATTCCTAACTCACCTTTGGTTTAGTTTGTTTTTTGTGTTTTGTTTTTGGCCATGCAGCATGTGGGATCTTAATTCCCTGACCAGGGATAAAACACACGCCCCCTGCAGTGGAAGCGTGGAGTCTTAACCACTGGACCACCAGGGAAGCCCCACCTTTGGTTTAGTTTTCATCAGGCCCCCAACCACCAACCTCCCACCACCGACGGGTAAAACTTGCACTGTGGATAGGAACTGCTGACACTTTTCACAATCAGAATTGTTCCTAAAAAAACCACAGCACAATTATAAAGTATTAAAAGAAAATATAAGCAATATATTGTTTAAAGTTGTAAAATATACATAAAACTGTTTTAACCATTTTTAAGTTGCATTAAGTACATTCACATCATTGTGCAACCATGACCACCATGCATCTCTAGAATTCTTCATCTTGCAAACCTGAACCCCTACATCCATTAAACAACAGCTTCCCATTTCCTTCTCCCCTCAGCCCCTGGTGACCACCATTCTACTTTCTGTCTCTGTATTGGACCACTCTAGGTACCTCATGTAAGTGGAATTATACAGTATTTGTCCTTTGGGGTCTGGCTTCTTTCACTTAGCATAATGTCTTCAGGGTTCATCCACATTGTTGCAAATGGCAGAATTTCCTTCCTTTTTAAGGTTGAATAGTATTCCATTGCATGTATATACTGAATTTTGTTTATCCATTCATCCATTGATGGACACTTGGGTTGCTTCCACCTTTTGGCTATTGTGCATAATGTTGCTATGAACATGGGTGTACACATATCTGCTTTCAATTCCCTGAAGTGGAATTGCAGGATCATATGGTAATTCTAATTTTAGTTTTTTGAGGAACCCCTGTATTATTTTACATAGAAATTGCACCATTTTTCATTCCCACCAGCGGAGCACAAGGGTTCCAACTTCTACACGTTCTCACTAACTCTTTTTTTTTTTTTTTTTCCTAGCGGCGTTGGGTCTTCGTTGCTGCACGCGGGCTTTCTCCAGTTGCGGTGAGCGGGGGCTACTCGCTGTTGCGGTGCGCGGGCTTCTCACTGTGGTGGCTTCTCTTGTTGCAGAGCACGGGCTCTAGGCGCACAGGCTCTATGCACACGGGCTTCAGTAGTTGCAGCACGCAGGCTCGGTAGTTGTGGCACACAGGGCTTAGTTGCTCCGCGGCATGTGGGATTTTCCCAGACCAGGGATCGAACCCGTGTCCCCTGCATTGGCAGGCAGATTCTCAACCACTGCGCCATGAGGGAAGCCCTCTCACTAACTCTTGTTATTATTATTATTATAGACATCCATCCTAATGGATGGAAAGTGGTATCTCATTGTGATTTTGATTTGCATTTCTTTAATAACTAGTGATGTTGAGCATCTATTCATGTGCTTTTCATGTGCTTATCTTCTTTGGAGAAGTGTCTATTCAAGTCCTTTCCCCGCTTTTTCACCCAGTTATTTGGTTTTTCATTGTTGAGTTGTAAGAGTTTTTTGTAAATTCTGTATATTAACTTATTATTATTATTATTTGGCCACACTGCGCAGCTTGGGGGATCTTGGTTCCCCAACCAGGGAACACGGGCCACTGCAGTGAAAGCATGGAGTCCTCACCACTGGACCACCAGGACAATCCCTTGACCCCTTATTAGATTAATGATTTGCAAATATTTTCTCCCATTTTGTGGACTGCCTGTAAGCAATATTGAAAGAGCTCAGACTAATGCAACATTGTAAATCAACTGTACTTCGATTAAAAAAAAAGAGGGACTTCCCTGGCAGTCCAGTGGTTAGGATGCCACTCTTCCACTGCAGGGGGCATGGGTTCGATCCCTGGTTGGGGAACTGAGATCCCACAAGCTGCGTGAATCAGCCAAAAAACAAACAAAAAAAAAAAAAAAAAAGAGAGAGAGAGCTGAGAAACAGCTGGGTACTTTCTGAGCATGGTACCAAAACAGAAATAATAAAGGAAACAGTCAGTGGATTTGACTACATAAAAGTACGTTATGATTAAAAAATACCACAGGGGCTTCCCTGGTGGCGCAGTGGTTGAGAATCTGCCTGCTAATGCAGGGGACACGGGTTCGAGCCCTGGTCTGGGAAGATCCCACATGCCGTGGAGCGACTGGGCCCGTGAGCCACAACTACTGAGCCTGCACGTCTGGAGCCTGTGCTCCGCAACAAGAGAGGCCGCGATACTGAGAAGCCCGCGTACCGCGATGAAGAGTGGCCCCCGCTTGCCGCAACTAGAGAAAGCCCTAGCACAGAAACGAAGACCCAACATAGCAATCAATCAATCAATCAATAAAATAAATAAATCTTTAAAAAAAAAAAAAAAAAAAACCACAAACCGGGACTTCCCTGGTGGCGCAGTGGTTAAGAATCCGCCTGCCAATGCAGGGGACACGGGTTCGAGCCCTGGTCCGGGAAGATCCCACATGCTGTGGAGTAACTAAGCCCGAGCGCCACAACTACTGAGCCTGTGCTCTAGAGCCCAAGAGCCACAACTACTGAGCCTGCGTGCCACAACTACTGAAGCCCGCGCAGCTAGAGCCTGTGCTCCGCAACAAAAGAAGCCACTGCAATGAGAGGCCTAAGCACCACAACAAAGAGTAGCCCCCACTGGCCGCAACTAGAGAAAGCCCATGTGCAGCAACAAAGACCCAATGCAGCCAAAAATATAATTAATTAATTTAAAAATAAATAAAAAAACAAAACCACAAACCATATCAAAAGTCAAACGACGCAGGAAAAATTTTTTTGCAATATACAGCAATGGATTTTTAATATGTAGCAAGTAAAATCCAAGTAGTCTAGTAAACAAAAGCTAAACCCCAATAAAATTAAACAGGGCAAAAGACACAAATATATAGTTACAAAAGAAGAAATACACGATCCTTTCTACACATAAAAAGTCTTGTGGAAGCAAAACTGACATCTTGCTTCCATGAAGTCCCAGGTTTAGGGGAAAATACACTTTCAGGCCTGTCAAATTCTAGCCCCTCGAATAAATGGACTCCTGAGCATTGCCTGTAAGGTGCTGACAACTTAATGCAGACAACTTTATCCCTGACTTTTGCAATGCTTCTGTCTGAAGTCTGGCCACAACCTCATAGAAATGATAACCCTGTAAGGAAATTGCTGGTTTTCAGTCCTGAACATACCAACTGTAAATTCAGTCACCTTGGTAATTCTGCAGTGTTTGGCTTTAATGACCTGCTGTGTTTTTTTATTTGAATTGCAGATCCTTCTGGCTGTCTCATATTTCTTGCAAGTAAACTTCTTTCCTTTTCTTACTGCTGTTATCTGAGTCTTCAATTCACTGGGAATCAATGAAATGCACATTAAAATAAAATATTAAAATATTAAAACATCAAGGTACCATTTTCACCTATTCAATGGGCAAAGATGTATTTTGTCAAGATACTGCTCAATGCCAGCTGGGTGGGCAGTAAGTTGGGCCCACCTACGTGGCTGCTAACTTTTAAAATATACACTTTAAATCCTGTAATTCTAGTACCTGCAATTCAACAATGGTTATTTAGGTATATCCTAAAATTAAAAAGAAACAAACACTAAAATGTCATCAACTTACAAACAGTCAAATACATTTTCTAAGAATATGTAATACTCTGGGGAAATGTTCTTGATTTAATGTAAAATGAAAAAAGTGGGATCATACAGGATGATGGAAAATTTGATAATAAAACCATATATATGGCATTTTCAAAACTGATAAGAAAAAGAAAGCATTTTAAATCACCACCCTTTCCTTTTCTTTAAGGAAAAAATAATTTATATGACTGCTGTCATTTAATAACAGAGCACACTAGAACTTATTAAGTTCAATTAAGGTGGAATTATATATAATGTTGTATATTAAGGTCAGTTAAGGTGGGTGGGACTGGATGTGGTGGTTGGGAATGAGCAAAAGAAACAAGAGCGGGGAAGAAAGAGAGCTGGGATAGCATGGGGGACTGAGAGAGACAGACAGGCAAATCTAGAAACTTAGGCAGAACGATCAAATGAAATCAATTCCTAGAGCATTGTTTCATGTCCTCTCTCTCTCCCCCCTACCGCCCCCCCCCCTCACACACACACACACACACACACACACACACACACACACACTCCGGGCTATTGTTTCAGAAGGTTCTCTAACAGAAACCAACAAAGAAGACAGCTCTCTGAACCAACAAGAACACAGACTCTCCTGCAGTTACAAGTGAAAGGAAACGATGTTCACATCGAATCCTTGTCAGAACAGCAGGACATCAGAGACGGCTCAGAAGTTGTGGTGGGCTGTTCTGGAGACAAAATAAATCTTATGGCAAACGGCTCTACACCCTTCCCTGGAAATCACCAATAAATGTCGTGCAGGGGCTCCCACCTCCGGGAGGCGGGGACTTGGGCTCAGGCTACTGAATTATTTATTAGAGCCCTAATTTACAACAATGAAACCAGTTTAAACAAATTAAAAGGGCAGGGTAGGGGAGTAAGCAAGCACTGGCTGAAAGAAAAGAACAAGCTGTTATTTACAAAGGATGCACAGGCACAGGCGCAGACATGCCATGTGATCAGAGAGGCAGCATACCAGCAAATTAGCAATGTCTCTTGCAAAGATCAAAAACAGGAGTAATTGCCCACGGCCGGCCCAGGTACCAGCTGCTGAGCATGCGATCCTGGCTTCTGTTGGATACAGAACTGGCTCTGTGTAAAGAGCTTTGAAATGCTGGGTCAAATGAGGTCTGTCCTATCTCAAACTGAGACTCACACCTTGAATTGCCCAGGTTTGAGAATGCTTGACTGGATGAAAACCCTCCAAGGAGCCTGCTTTAAGTAACAGGGAATGTCCCAGAGCTGGAATTAGGAAAGTGTCACCAACACAGGAGATTTAGCACTCAGTGCCTGGAAAATAAAGCAGCGTTCCTTGGCACCGTATGAGAGAAGCAGGTCAAGTTAGCAGCTTTCAGCTACCCCTGGAGAGAACCCAAGAAGCCATCCAACACCCATGAGTGCCCTGCTGGGTGTGCATTTCAGGAACCTCAGGGGTCTTTGATTCTTGTGTAGTCACTCCTTCCAATAAGTCAAATTGGCCCAAGCTCTGAGGTGGCTGCATATAATGTAGCAGAAAGTTCAAGAGGACCTCACACAAGATGTGGTACATATATACAACGGAATAATACTCAGCCATAAGAAAGAGTGAAATAATGCCATTTGCAGCAACGTGGATGGACATAGGCATGATCATAAATACTAAGTGAAGTAAGTCAAGAAGAGAAAGACAAATATCATATGATATCACTTATACGTGGAATCCAAAATAGGACACAAATGAACTTATCTATGAAACAGATACAGACTCATGGACATAGAGAACAGACTGGTGGTTGCCAAGGGGGGAGGGGGTTGCAGGAGGGATGGAGAGGGAGGTTGGGATTAGCAGATGGAAACTATTACATATAGAATGGATAAACAACAAGGTCCTACTGTATAGGACAGGGAACTATATTCAATATCCTGGGATAAACCGTAATGGAAAAGAATATTAAAAAAAAAGAATGTATATACATGTATAACTGAACCACTTTGCTGTACAGCAGAAATTAACACAACATTGTAAATCAACTATACTTCAATTAAAAAAAAAAAGAGGACCTCGCACATGTATCTGTGAGTTAGATAATGGCAGGATGCACAGAACAGACGTATCTTCCTGCCCCCTCCCTCCTGTTTCCTTTAACTCGGAAAAGTGGCCTCAGCCTCAGCACTGGGGCATGGCTGTGACACTGAGACAGATGTAGGGCAGGACTCTGACAGGGAGATGTAGACAACACCCGGTAAAGGGGTGAAACTTTCTACCAACATGCAAAGTGGAGTTGTACTGCCCACCTGGAACTGTGAGCTGGTCATCGTAGCCATGAGATCATAACAACACGACAGGGCACATAATCAGGGCACAGAGGAAGCCAGCACATGGAAGGAAATCCTCAGAGAGATGAGAAGAAGGCAGGGAAATAGATTTGACAGCTTGTTGCTGCCAGAGCTTCCTTAGCAAAGATAAGATCAGGATTGGGTTTATTTAAAAAGAGACAAATCCTGGTGTCTACCGAAGATGTTTGTTCCTATTGTATTTAATCTGTTGGCAGGAGCAGGAAAGAAGTCAGTTTGGGGTAAACACTGCTTTAAGCAGTAGCCGTTCCTCGCAGAGCAAGTTTGGACACTGGATGCTGAAAATGGACCAAGAAAAACCAGCACATCCTGGCAGCATGCCCTGCGCAGGGGCTTCAGCTGTGTTTTTTGAGAAACACAGGCTATCTTCGTCAGCAGAGCTTTGAACGCCCACTAAGATGGGAGGTCTGAGAGCAGAAGGTGAAACTGGCCATCACACTCCAATTCCTTAGAAAAGGGACATGCGGGTCCCTTCCTGAGAGCCGTCCAGTCAGTTTTGCTAAACAGAACTGCAAACCCTTAAGACATGTAGAATAAATATTCCTACATTAAAGTGGTTTACAGGAAAAAGTTGAGATTGCTCCTAAAAGACATCTCTATCAGAGCTTCTCAGGCCAGCAGGTCAGTGGAGTCACCCAGGGAATCTGGGACCCGCTCAAGACCAGTGAATCCGAATCTCTGAAAATCGTTGTTTGCAGAGCCTTCCAGGTGGTTTCAATATGGACGCAGGGTAAGAAATAGGAGTGTAGAGCAGAGCTTTTCTAACTTTAATGGGCATACATCTCACCTGGGGATCTCCTTAAACCGGAGTTTAACCCCAACAGGTCTGGGGAAGGCTGAGAGCCTGCGTTTCTAACGAGCTCAGGGGATGGGGATGCTTGATCCAGGGCTACACTTAGGATGCCAAGGGCCTCTAGAGCTACTTCTTTAATTATGGGCATTGGATTAAGGTTTCTTATCAATAAAGTACAATTCAAAGCCAGGGATAAACCTTTGTATCATTTTGGTCAAAAAAACTTTTCTTATCATGTGTGGGAGGAAGACAGGGGTAAGCAATCAGATCAGATGGGCAGAAATCAAAACAATTTTTAATTTTGGTCACATTTTTCAGTAAACATTACTTCAACTGATGAATCAGTAAACTAAATGTGATACATCCCTACACTGGAATATTATTTGGCCATAAAAAGGAATGAAATCTTGATACATACTACATGGATAAACCTTGAAAATATTACGCTGGGAATTCCCTGGCGGTCCAGTAGTTAGGACTCCATGCTTCCACTCCAAGGGGCCTGGGTTTGATCCCAGTTTGGGGAACTAGGATCCCACAAGCCTGAGGTGTGGCAAAAAAAACCCCCAAAACCCAAAAACAAACAACTATGCTAACTGAAAGAAGTCAGTCACAAAAGACCACATATTAAATATTGCATTTACATGAAATGTCCAGAATTAGCATATTTATAGGGATAGAAAGCAAATTAGTTGTTGATTAGGGCTGGAGGGATGGGGGGAAAGGAGAGCTAGCTAAAGGGCACGGGGCTTCTTTACGAGGTCATGAAAATATTCTAAATATTCATGAAATATTCTATAATTATACTAAAAAACCATTGAATTTTACACTTTAAATGGGTGAGTTGTATGACATGTGAATTATCTTTCAATAAAGCTGTTAAAAAATTACTGAAATGGCTTCCCTGGTGTCACAGTGGTTAAGAATCCGCCTGCAATGTAGGGGACACGGGTTCGAGCCCTGGTCTGGGAAGATCCCACATGCCACGGAGCAACTAAGCCTGTGCACCACAACTACTGAGCCTGCGCTCTAGAGCCCGTGAGCCACAACTACTGAGCCCGCATGTGCGCCTAGAGCCGGTGCTCCGCAACAAGAGAAGCCACTGCAATGAGAAGGAGCCCGCGCACCACAAGGAAGAGTAGCCCCCGCTCGCCACAACTAGAGAAAGCCTGCACGCAGCAATGAAAACCCAATGCGGCCAAAAATAAATAAATAAATTTATTAAAAAAAAAAATTACTGAAAGATCTTTCCAGTGCGTATAAGCAACCAAACATATAAAGAATGTATAATATTTTTATGTATTATATATGATATACATTATGTTCTTTATATACTACCTTTAATATTTTTTTAAAAAATAAATTTATTTATTTATTTATTTTTGGCTGTGTTGGGTCTTCGTTTCTGTGCGAGGGCTTTCTCTAGTTGTGGCAAGTGGGGGCCACTCTTCATCGCGGTGCGCGGGCCTCTCACTATCGCGGCCTCTCTTGTTGCGGGGCACAGGCTCCAGACGCGCAAGCTCAGTAGTTGTGGCTCACGGGCCCAGTTGCTCCGCGGCATGTGGGATCTTCCCAGACCAGGGCTCGAACCCGTGTCCCCTGCATTGGCAGGTGGATTCTCAACCACTGCGCCACCAGGGAAGCCCTATCTTTAATATTATATAGAATATATAATATAAAATACAAAGATTATGTAAGGCCTTGTAGGAGCAAGTCTATTAAAAAAAAAAAAAAGGCAAACAACCCAACAGGAAAAGAGACAGAGGATGTGCACAGACAATTCACAAAAGAGAAAACCAGAAGGGTCAATATACACATGGAAGGAGGCTCCACTTCTTTGGAAGTGAGGGAAATAAACATTAGTATATCAACCAGATATCAATTCAGACCCATCAGATTGGAAAAAGAAGTGCAAAAATTAGGATGATGACACTAAGCTATGCTAAATGTATTCTCATGTATTGCTGGTGGGAAGAGTAGACTGGTCCAAAATCTTTGGAAAGGAATTTAGCAATATTTGAGTACATCTAAAGTGTGCCTATTCCATGACTTGCTGGTATACACACGTGAGAAAGTCTCACCCACATATACAGGAGGCATGCACAGGAATATTCTTCCATTATTTTCTGTATTAGTAAAAAACATCAACAACTTATATGCCATCCATAGGGAAATGGATAACTATATTGGGATTTATTCACATAATGAAAAATTAGAGTTTAAGAATAAATGGGGCTTCCCCGGTGGCGCAGTGGTTGAGAATCTGCCTGCTAATGCAGGGGACACGGGTTCGAGCCCTGGTCTGGGAAGATCCCACATGCCGCGGAGCAACTAGGCCCGTGAGCCACAACTACTGAGCCTGCGTGTCTGGAGCCTGTGCTCCGCAACAAGAGAGGCCACGATAGTGAGAGGCCCGCACACCGTGATGAAGAGCGGCCCCCGCTTGCCGCAACTAGAGAAAGCCCTCGCACAGAAACGAAGACCCAACACAGCCAAAAATAAATAAATAAATAAATAAATAAATTTATAATTTAAAAAAAAGGATAAATGAATTTGAGCTACTGTATGTAGTAAAATATTTAAAATATGATTCATATTATCTCCTAGAAGTAGTCTAAAGAGAGCAAAGGTACAGGAGAAAGTCAAGTTGGCAAATACGTATGTGACTTGGACCTGACACTCCATCACCTCCACCCCGTTGCCTTGGCCAAGCCAGTCACACGCCAAGCCCTATCTGCAAGGGCTGGGAAATAAGACTCCATCTGTAAAGTCTCATGGCCAAGGTGGATTCAGGGAGGGCCGAGGAATTGGGGCCATGATTGAAATGAAACAAAATGAAATGTGGACTCTGTCCAGGCCTTGCCCTGGGCACCTCAGTCTTATTTAGTGGTTTCTGGGCTCTAGATCCCCTCCCCTCCACACCTCATAGACCTCCCTCAGGGCAATCCGACCTCATAGCGGCCTCACCCAACACCTCTGACGCTCATCCGCTTTTGATCTGTGGTCCACAATGTTCTCTTGTCTCCTGGACGTCTCCCTGCAGAAGACCCCAAGCGATTCAAACCAAGTATGGATTTGTCTTTTTCTCCCCAGGTTCTTTCCATCTTGAACTTCCCTAATGTGTTCTGGGAACTGTAAGAAGCAACTTATACATGTTCTGACTCCTCAAGAAACCTGACACTATCTACAGACAAGGAAATTGAAGCCCAGAGAGGTTAAGTAATTTGCCCAAAGTCCCACCAGGCCAGAACTTGAATCCCCACCTGACTCCAAAGTCTTGAAACTAGATGTGAACTCAATGTAAGGGGCCAGAAGCCTTTAGAACTTGGTGCTTTCTTTTTAAGAAAAAGAATACAGGGAATTCCCAGGCAGTCACAGTGATTAGGACTCTGCGCTTTCGATGCCGAGGACCTGGGTTCGATTCCTGGTTGGGGAACTAAGATCCCACAAGCCACACAATGCAGCCAAAAAAAAAAAAAAAAAATTTAAGAAAACAAAGTTAGGTACAAGGCTGTAGAAGGGATAAGTACAAGTAAGAGTCTTGAAGTGTAAATTTCATTCACTTCCTGATAAAATAGCCTCTAAATGGAAATCACACTATCTCCAAAGATAATGAATAGGCAAACCAGGGAGAAGATTGGGATGCGAAGAGGTTTTTTTCTTCACTGCATACCACCCTCCTGGCTGAAACTTCTTTAAAGCATGGAAGGAAGGGCCATCCTTTAGAAGTATTTCCCCAAATATGTTCCTGAAGTCTTTCCTGAGAATAAAAAGGAAGCAGATGTTTTTGCTTTTGCCAGAATGTCAGTGTCAGAATAAGAGGGAGAAGAAGACAAATATTTAAGAAAGACAGACATGAGTGGGAGTCCAAAATCAAGGAAGGGAAATAAATCCAGAAGCAACAAAATCCAGTCCGATGTTTAAGTGGATACAGGACAGAGTCAAAGCAAAACATCAAAACTTACGGTTCTGGGTAACAAAGTCAAAACGAAACCTAGATACTGGACAACTGCCCAGCACAAACTCCACTCATCTCATAAGAAATGCGTGGTCTTCTCACCACTTGACCAAAAAGCCACAGGAACAATGATGCTATTTTTTGCAGGATGCCTACTGCCTGGGGCAAAGTCATTTCCAAAGAGTGACCTCTAGTGGACAGGAGGGTCATCGTTCACTGGAACCGGGAATTTCCTGACAAGCATCTTAACCCATTTCAGCTTGCTTTTTATTGATACAAGAAAGAGCCTTCTGTGGTTTTGCTTAAACAGTGAATTTGTGATGTTTTAAATTTTTAATTAACGTTTCTTATTTCAACATTCCTCGTAAACAGCTCACTTACATGACATATTCTGTGCCTATATAAACCTTCAGCACCACCAACTCTTACAGCTGTTAGTAAGATGGCTTTTTAAACAAAATTGTAGTTTTGAATAACAAAATTTTATTTTTTATGGTAAAACTGGTAAGAGAGACTTCTAAATTCTTTTTTTTTTTTTCTTTTTTGGCCACACCGTGCAGCTTGCGGGATCTTAATTCCTGACTAGGGATTGAACCTGAGCCCCCGGCAATAGAAGCACCGAGTCTTAACCACCAGACTGCCAGGAAATTCCCCTGAATTCTTGATAAATACAAAATTGTGTATTTTTCGGATTTATTGGTTCTATTTAGATCTCTGTTATAAAGGTATCCCTAGTAGAGGTTATAGAAGTAATCACGAAAAGAAAATGAGGTCAGAAGCTTAAATTGCAGCCATCCTTCTGAAGGTTACTTTGGCAGTGTTTGTTAAAATATAAAACACATAACTTTGTGCCAGCCATTCCACTTCTAGTACTTTATCCTCTAGATTTACTTACCTAAGTGAACAGAGATACATGTGCAAGGATGTTTACTGAAGCAATTACCATAATTAGAGAAAACAATCTAAGTATTCATCTGTAATAAATTATGGAACAGTCATATAATTAAACATATGCAGATATTTAAAGGATGTGGGAGATCCATATTTTCCAATATTAAGACTATAAAAGAAAGTTTTAGAACAGTATTTTTTTTTTTGGTTTTTTTTAAATTAATTTTCATTGGAGTATAGTTGCTTTACAATGTTGTGTTAGTTTCTGCTGTACAGAAAAGGGAATCAGCTATACATATACATATATCCCTTCTTTTTTGGATTTCCTTCCCATTTAGGTCACGACAGAGCACTGAGTAGAGTTCCCTGTGCTATACAGTAGGTCCTCATTAGTTATCAGTTTTATACATAGTAGTGTATATATGTCAATTCCAATCTCCCAGTTCATCCCACCCTCCCTTCCCCGCCTTGGTATCCATACGTTTGTTCTCTACATCTGTGTCTCTATTTCTGCTTTGCAAATAAGTTCATCTGTACCATTTTTCTAGATTCCACATATAAGCGATATTATATGATATTGGTTTTTCTCTTTCTGACTTACTTCCCTCTATATGACAGTCTCTAGGTCCATCCACGTCTCTACAAGTGGCACAGTTCCGTTCCTTTTTATGGCTGAGTAATATTCCATTGCATATATGTACCACAGCTTCTTTATCCATTCCTCTGTTGTTTTTTTTTTAAATAAATTTATTTATTTTTGGCTATGTTGGGTCTTCATTGCTGCGCGTGGGCTTTCTCTAGTTGTGACGAGCGGGGGCTACCCTTTGTTGCGGTGCTCGGGCTTCTCATTGCAGTGGCTTCTCTTGTTGTAGAACACAGGCTCTGGGCACGCAGGCTTCAGTAGTTGTGGCTTGCAGGCTCTATAGCGCAGGCTCAGTAGTTGTGGTGCAAGGGCTTAGTTGCTCTGTGGCACGTGGGATCTTCCCGGACCAGGCCTCAAACCCGTGTCCCCTGCATTGGCAGGTGGGTTCTTAGCCACTGTGCCACAGTCCCGTTTGTAGATTTTTTGAAGAACAGTATTATGTTTTAATATCTAATACATGCATGAACACTGTGTATGTATACAAGTTTTTAGGAAGAATTGAGTGATTGCACCTTTGACCTTTCCAGTCACTGTCTGATTTTGTTTCACCATGAACGGCCATTACTCAAAGGAGGTGACATAACCTAAAATTTAAGAACCCAAACTCTGAAGGCAACCTGCCTAAGTTCGAATCCTGGCTTTATCAATTACTAACTCTGTAAGTTCTTTAGCCTCTTTGTGCCTTAGTTTCCCATCTGTATATGGGATGATAAATTTTGAGGATTAAATAAATTCATATATACAAAGAACCAGAGTAGTAAAGCTAAAAGTGCTTTACCACTATTATTTTAACTTACAATTTTAAAAACTAGGTGTTGATATATTCAGGGAAACTGGGTGGCCCTGAGAGTTTTCTGTACTATCTTTGCAACTTCCTGTGAATCTATAATTATTTCAAAATAAAGAGTTCTTAAAAAGTTGCTTAAAACAAACCACTGATATAAAAGATGGTCAAGATATAATGTTAACTGAAAAAAAAGCAAGGTGTATAGTAAGCTCTATTTTGTGTAGAAAAATGGGAAAGGGATTAAGTATATATTTGCTTATGTAAAACGAAATGCTAGAAGAGCACATTAGAAACTAGTAACAGTGGCTACTTGGGCAGTGGGCAAATGGGCTTTATTTTGGAATCAAGTGACTGTTTCCCATTCAAAGATTATTTTAAATAAGAGCTATAACAAAAAAGAATCGCAAATAACACTTCTATCAAAGCATAAAAGCATTGCATTTCCATTTGCAACAAGTTGAATAACACCAACTTGACAAATTACAAGTTCAATGATGAAGGTACTTTTCCAATGGCTCAATTTTACTCAATGTGTAAAATTCAGAGATGTTTCATTCCTTAGCTTTTGGAGCGGAGCTTAAGAGTCACTCCTTTTGGCTTCAGCTACACAAGGTTTTTATTTTTTATTATTTTTAAAATTTTATTTATTTATTTTTGGCTGCATTGGGTCTTTGTTGCTGTATGCGAGCTTTCCCTAGTTGCGGTGAGCACGGGCTACTCTTGGTTGTATGTAGGCTTCTCATTGCCGTGGCTTCTCTTGTTGCAGAGCCTGGGCTCTAGGCACATGGGCTTCAGTAGTTGTGGCTTGCGGGCTCTAGAGCGCAGGCTCAGTAGTTGTGGCGCATGGGCTTAGTTGCTCCACGGCATGTGGGATCTTCCCGGACCAGGGCTCGGACCTGTGACTCCTGCATTGGCAGGCAGATTCTTAACCACTTCGCCACCCGGGAAGCCCTAGACGAGATTTTGAGTTGGCAGCTGGCATGTAGGCTTATCGAAAATCTAATGACATTTCTAATTAAAAGCTTTTGAAATGAGGAAGACAACTTAAGGACACTCCAGTGTTAAAGAAGCACATGTTAGGGAGGTCCCTAGCAGTCCAGTGGTTAGGACTCAGAGCTTTCACTGCCAGGGCCTGGGTTCAACCCCTGGTCGGGAACTAAGATCCCACCAAGCCACGTGGCATGACCAAAAAAAAAAAAATATATATATATATATATTATATATGCACACGTTATAAATCCTGGACCTTGACGGCATTAATTCTGGAGGAGGGACAATTACATATACAAAGTCTGGACTTAGCTAGTTAGTCCTTAGCTAGTTAGTCAAAGGGAGAGTGTACCCACCCACTTTCCAACACAGCCTCCTGTGTCCAAACAAGTGATGCCAAAATAGATACTAGGATGCTATAGGGACCAATGTATAAATTCTCCGAAATCTCTTGATATTTCTGTAAGTTCCATCTCGTCTTAACTCCTCAAATGTCTTTTTAGCAACATCTTAGGGTAAGTTATGCCAGCTGCTGTAATAAATAACACTTAAATCTCAGTGGCATAATAATGATTTTTGTAACTATCACAGTCCAACGTGGACCGAGGGTGGGGGGACTTTCTCCACACAGTCATGTAGGAATCCAGGCTTTAAGAGCCAACATACGACTTCCAGGTCATCCTGGAAATTGGTATCTAGTCAGCACGCAGGAAAAGAGTAAAGACTCAAACAGAATCGTAACCCCAGGAAGTGGCATTTTTTTCTTCCCTACGTCATTGGACAGAATTCAGTCACCTAACTGCAGGGGAGGCTGGGAAGTGTAGTTTGTGCAGCTCAGAAAAAATTTTATAATTTAGTTAATATATATCCTTGTCTCTGCCATAAGCAGCTATAAATCTTTCTCCTTTAATATGTTAAGATTTCCTGCTTTTCACTGACCTTCACAGTAATCCTTTGAGCTAGACTGCATGGATATTATTCCCGCTTAAACAATGAGGAAAATGCACTTCAAAGAGGACTTGGCTGACTTGACGAAATGGATACTAAGACAATGAAGCACGATCTCGAACCCAAGCCTTGCCACAGTGCTACACCTCCCACCCAAATGAAAGGGGATGCATTTTGCTTCAGTACTCATCCAAACCAAAGGGGACACAGCTTGTTTCAGTACTCATCCAAACCAAACGGGACGCAGCTTGCTTCAGTACTCAAATCAATCACACCTTCAGTAAATTAGTAGATTATGCTTATAGCTTTCTCATACAACTTATTTCCTCAAAATAAAAAAGAAAGAAAAGGTTCACCATCAACTTAAATTTACAAGTAGTCATAAAAAGTTATAAAGATTATGTGGTAAAATTTTAATGGAAATATATTTGGGAGAATAACAAAATTGATCACATACAATAAATTCTGGACAAATTTCAGACTTTATTTTTTCAAAAATTGCCTCTCCTTCTTCTTTCTTCTGGAACTTCTCTCAGATGTATGTTGACTCTTATCTTATCCTCTATTTACTTTTTAAATTCTGAGACATTTTCTCTGCTACTTTCTGTTAATATCTTCATATCTATTTTTCAGTTTGCTAATTCCATCTACAGCTCTGTCAAATCTACTCTTTAATCTGTCCAAAGACATAATGTAAATTATATTCATTTCAAGATGTTCTAATAGGTTTGTTTTCAAGTCTCCTTGGTTGTTCCTTCACCCCCAACAGTAATTTGACCTTAATACTTTAATCCTCCTTTTATGTCTCTATTTTTAAAATTACCCTTCAAAGCACCTCTCATTTTGCTCAATTAAATATCTAGGCATCTAATTCTTCTGTTTCCAAAAAACTGTTGACTTTCACTCATAATGAACTATTTTGCAATTATTTTATAATTTTAAAAGTGCATATTCAGTGGGAACATTTGTAGGAAGTGCATACTTATGGGAAGCCTGTGCAGCCTGGATCCAGAGTGATTTCTGCAGGTGTTTTTGTTTTTGCTTCTGTCAGTTACCTATCGGCATTACTGGCCCAAGTTTCGATGTTTATGCTAACTTTGGCTTGTGGTTCCTGGATATAAAAATTCAAACCCAAAGCCTGTTTGTGGTGCTGGCATGATCACAGGTTTTCAGCAGAGACCTTTTTCTCTACCTGGAGTCCAACTTTCTTGCTTCTGCCCATATGTGTTTTCTTAGCCCATTTTCTTCCCAACAGTGTAGCCCTTGGAGGTTCTAGCACAAGCTTTACAGCCCAAACCCCTAGGTGATAATGGAGAGCACTCCCACACCCTCCCCTGAAGCCACAGAGCCACCTCAAAGCCTTACTGCTCTGGCCATCAGCCCCCATTTGTTTCAGGCTCCTGGGGATTTCCCTCACGGTCCACTGGATGGCTGCAACTGGAAGGCCTCCATCCTACACTTACAATTATATAAAAAGATCAGCAAGCAATGGAAAGGAACACAGACAAATGGAAGCAGATGTGTTTGAGGAGTGCATTAGAGATAAAGCCTTTCTTTTAAAATTTGCCTTTTTATTGTTGTCAATGCAACACAATTCAGGGAGAAAAAAAAAAGAGCTTCTTAAACAAATAAAACTATTAAATAAGCTGATTTTAAAAAATAGGATCAGTAGCACAGGTTTGGGGGATTAAATGTTTATTAAATCAAGCTTTTAAATAATATCCACCTACAGTCTATAAACAAATATAGTACATGTGTAGGTAAAAGGCTCAGATTAGAGCTAGTGGAAAAACTGAAGATTCCTTTGTACAGTGGCACCTCACTACTCCCTGGGCCGATACCATGGGGTCAATATTATAGCTAAGAGTTAAATGAAAAACCAGAAGGAGTTTAACTCAATTCCACCTGCTAGGATGGGTTTCAAGACAGATATTTATTCCACATTATAGTAGGTTGGATTATACAAGGCAACAGTGTAGTTTTTACATTCAGAGATTTGGCTGAAACAGTATAAATTAAGCTTCTCTTCTAGATGTCTCCCTCCCCTATTACCATAATTAGTAAGAAAGGTGAATTAAAATAAATGATGGACCACAGGTGGTTATAAAAATAGATAACTCGTAGAGTAATAAATATCTACAGTTAGCAAAGCACAAACTTATATAAAATTTACCTTTTTCCATATGTGCAGAATATTATAATTATGTTCAAGAGGTACAGTCAGAAGACCTCAGAGTGGTAAGAGGGCATTTATAAAGAAAAAACACTCAAGTACAAAACCCAGAGTAGGAAGCTGAATGCAGATGAGAATATACAAAAGACAAAATCCGAATTCCTCACATCTGATGATCCTACTTGACAGACACCACAATTAGCTTACAGCCCTTTATGTATCTTAAAAAGCAACACTTTGTTACCTATGTACAAACTTTTCAAAATATTAATTACGAGACAAGCAAAAATGGATTGACTTAACAGTGGCCCTAAAATCAATGAAGCTTGTAGCATTTTGTGTGCTTTCATATACTTCTGTGTATAGGAGTTTTTAAAATTCCCACAAAATCTGTTCTATAATCATTTTGGGTATAGAAGGGAAAAAGTCCCAAGCTGGAAAATAAAAAAGGTCAAAATCTCAAAGTGACTGAAAATCCATGAATATGTAAGACATTCATACATTCCCTTAAACACTTATCAAGTACTATGTAAGGTAACTGCAATGCTATCCTGAAACCAATCACATTTACAAAGATACAGTAATTCCCATTCTAATTCTATAATTAAAAGCACTTAGTCCACACAATGTGCGTTTCAGCGAGGTTGACATCCACTTGGCTGTACCTCATAGTGTCACCTTAAAGCTATGTCAAAGATCTATGGCAGACCTGAACTGTAAAGGTTCAGAATGAACACCACCACAGGTAGTCATTCATCCTCATTTCTTGCAGAGAGTGAAGGGTATACTTGAGCTGTCCTAAGGTCACCTCAGCCTGGAAACTTTGGCAAGTTTCCTTGCCAAAAAAAAAAAAAAAAAAACCTCCATAATCTGTCTGGGACTTGCTGGGTTAAATAAACAGGTTCCACTAACACACATTCTACCCCTTCAGGAGAGGTGTACAGATGCAGCTTTTCCCAAACTCACTGGACCTTGCCAGGGAACACCGGAACCAGCACTGGATCCCGGGACACTCGTTTCCTATGGAACATGATTTGAGAAATGCCAATCTAAAATAAATTTTCTACAGTAGTGGTTCTCAAACAGTAGCGAGCATTGAAACACATGGAAGGCATGTCAAAGCAGAGACACAATACCCCCACTTCAGAGGTCTGGGGTGGGACCCGGGAACCTGCATTTCTAAGAGACTCCAAGTGAAGCTGATGGAGTGAGGTCCACACTGGGTGATATCCTTCTAGACAAGGACCCACGCAAGCCTCAGCTGCAGGAAGCCCTCCAACAGCCTCAAGAAAGGCTGCAAATGGCATTTGCTGCAACCAATTAGCGGGAGTTCAAACCAGCTCAGTGATGTCTGAGAGCCTCTGGCTGTGCCCCTACTCACCGGGCGACAAGGCACAGTGACTGCACCTTAAAAGAGGAATAACAGCAGCCCCCTTTCAGGGGACCTGTGAGGCTTAAAGGAAATATTTGCACAAAAGTACGACCTGACAAAAAGCATCATACAAGTGTCATTAATCAGAAGAATGTGTCAGTCACAGCAGAAAAATCCCAGATGAGTTTTCTGTCTTCTGCCACTGCTGAGCCTTTATGAAAGCACATTCTGGTAGCTAATGAAGAGAAAAGAGGCTAAAAATGCAGAAAACTGCAGTGAGAGGAAAATCTATGAGTGGATTACCTAATTAAAAATAAGTAATTGTTAAAAAAAAAAGATCAACCCACAATCGAAGTAGTTAATTATGTTGGCTTTGAGATAGTGTTTAAAAGTTACAGTATGTTGATCTTTGAACTCACTCACTCATCCACTTTACCATGTTAATGTTGGTTAAATTTTAACCTCAAGAGAATGAGAGAAAAAAAAATTCCTTCACTAGAATACATAGGAGTTAGATCCAAAACTTTTAGCTGCGATAGTTCCAATCTGATAAACTACCACAGTGGGAAAATTTCAAAAGTGATTTTTAAAAAGGGCCTTTAATTTTGGTTCATAGAAACATCCACAGAATGAAAAAGGAACACACACTCACACGTTCATATATGTGCGTCTAGATGTTGCCCAGTAACATCTTAGCTAATGAACTTCATTTCGCAATTCAAAAATGAACCTGTAAAAATTCATACACATCCATGATGGGATTACGGTCAAGCAAACTTCTTGTTGCCAAGTCCCGGTTTCCATCTGAATCCAAATGACTGATCGGAAAGGCAGGCCTTTCCCTGACAGGTTGCAAGATTCACTTTATGTATGCTCTGGATGGCTCTGGAGACAAGACAACATCTCTTGAACGGGCCTGCCTTCGTAGCAGATCTGGTACACCGCAGTGAACAACGGAAACCTGGTCAAGGGGACAGGAAAAGACAAGTTAAGCCATCTGGTCTACCTCACAGAACCAACTAGTCTTTCTCTCCTGCCTAACGGACTGCAGACTAGCATATGCTAGTATTGGAAAACAAAGCGACCGCCTTCACATCCCTCCATTATTTGGTCTGCAGAGAGCCTCTGCACGGTGGCTGTAAGAACTTGGTACAACCTAAACCATCCCCTGCCTCGTTGTTTGGAGTGCGCTGTCTACACTCACATCCCAGGGTAGTCTTTACAGGGTGATCTGTAGTCAATGACATCAAGAGTTGTGGCTCAGGCTCTTGGCCAAATCTAGAATGAATCCAAGTTTTTGTCACTATTTTAAAAGGTTGGAGAATAAATTTTAAATCGCAGGGAGGTACTTCTCCTGCTGCTCCAAAATGAATCATCCAAGAATGAAGATGAGGCAGCCCACACAGCACCATAAATAATGCAGGCCTGGAACATTCTCAAAAGAATCAACGTGGGGACCCACAATTAGCGAAGTGCTGATCTCATGTTGGAAGTGGGGTTTATTCTGCCTTTTCTTCCAAGATGCGAACACAGGTATAAATGAAAGTTTGAAATGGATGAGGGCACGAAGGAGTGGGCTAATAATCCACTGTAAGAAAAGACAGCGTTATCCCAGGGTACTGCTGGCTCAGCAAGTTATTTATTTATTTTTTTTTTATGGCAAAAATCACTAAGGAAATAACTTTATAATTTCAATCAGGCTTTTAAACACACACACATACACACACAGCCTAAAGTGAGCTTGAAAGAATCCCAGGAATCTTAAAAGCCATTCTGAAAATTATCTAGTTAAGCATCCTATAATGACGATGTAATTTAAGAACAGCAAACAGTGCTGATTAGTCATATGTCTTTACCACAGTCTGTCACTGTGGGTTTTTTAAGGTTCAGAATGTTCTGGGGGTTTTTTGGAGTCAGGTAGAGAATCAAATCTGACTCCACAGCCTATTAACTTTGGGCAAGTTTCACAAGCCCTCTGACCCTGTTGCTCATCTGCAAAATGGGGCTGGACACTCAAGATTATTGTAGTAACTGACTTACGTTTAAGGTGGACAGTACGACACTTGACATATGGTGGATGTGCAATAAATAAACAGCTTATAAATGCAGCCACAGGGTGGCCACTGGGTTCCAGACTGTTCGAGAGGACAGGGCCCAAGCCTAGTTTGTTCACCTCCGCATCAGCACAGCCTGGCCCAGTGCAGGCAAGGGGCAGGTGCTCAGTGAGTATTTGTTGAATAAATTCTTGTGAATGGGAGTTAGAGCCTAAAGATTTCAACCCTTTCCATGGCTTAGTTTTCCTCTTCCTAAGATGAGAACAACTTGTATGTCCCTCAAGCAGGGTGGCAGGTGGTAAGTGGCCACCCGAAACCATTCCCAACCCCCTTCTCTCCTTATCGAGATTGGAAATAGCCTAAGGCTCACTTTCTCAGCCTTTCTTTCACCTAGAATTGGCCCAGTAAGTAATTTCTAGCCAGCAAGACACAATACATCTGGGAGAGTTTCTGGGGAAGATCTTTCTCTCCTTGAGAGGCACTGGAGGAAAAATCTGTTACCCAGACTGCCCTTGCTCCCTGCCCCTGAGTGCAGTTGTGTATGTGATGCTTGGAGCTGCTGGAGCCATCTTGAGGCTTTGACGGAAGGTTAACAAGATCACTAAGATTCTAATCCAGAGGCACTGAGCCAACACCAATAATGTCCACCTCCAGATTCTCTGTTACGTGAGAAAAATAACCCTACTGTTCAAGGCATTTTAACTGGGCACTGCTCTTAAAGTCAAGAGCAATTTTCATGACCAGCCATTTCCAAAATGTGTTCTGTAGATGAGATGTTAACAAGTGATACAGAGGCAGGGAGAGGGGGGATTTCTTTCAATAAGTAATTTATTTAACCCTCACAACTGCCCTATGAGGTAGATAATATTATCACCACTCTATAGATGAGGAAACTGAGGCACAGTTTCTGACTTTGTAGCCAACACTCAACCACTAGGTTATAATGCCCGTCTAAATGCTATTTTCTAAATTTTAAAATGCTACAAAGCTAATTAGATCAGTTTGGGGAACTCTCTAAAGAAGGTTAGAAGTGAAAGGAGGACAAGGAGACCATAAACAGAATGAAAAGACAACCTAGTGGATGGGAGAAGATATTTGCAAATGGTATGACCAATAAGGGGTTAATATCCAACATGTATAAACAGCTCATACAACTCAACAACAAGAAAACAAACAACCCGATTAAAAAGTGGGCAGAAGAAGTGAATATACATTTTTCCAAAGGGGAGATGCAGATGGCCAACAGGCACATGAAAAGATGCTCAATCATCAGGGAAATGCAAATCAAAACCACCATGAGATATCACTTCACACCTGTCAGAATGGCCATCATCAAAAGGAACACAAATAACAAATGTTGGCCAGGATGTGGAAAAAATTTACAGTCCTATAGGTGGGAATGTAAATTGGTGGAGCCACTGTGGAAAACAGTATGGAGGTTTCTCAAAACACTAAAAATAGAACTACCATATGACCCAGCAATCCCACTACTGGGCATATATCTGAAAAAAAACAAAAGCACTAATTTGAAAAGATACATGCACCCCAATATTCATAGCAGCATTATTTACAATTGCCAAGATATGGAAGCAACCTAAATGGTCATCAACAGATGAATGGATGAAGAAGATGTGGTATATATAAACAATGGAATACTACTCAACCATAAAAAAGAATGAAATTTTGCCATTTGCAGCAAATGGACTCGGAGGGTATTATGCTAAGTGAAATAAGTCAGAGAAAGACAAATACTGTACCATATCACTTATATGTGGAATCTAAAAAATACAACAAACAAGTGAATATAACAAAGAAAGAAGCAGACTCACAGATACAGAGAACAAACTAGTGGTTACCAGCGAGGATGAGGAGAGGGAAGGGGGGAGGGGCAATACAGGAGTGGGAGAACAGGAGGTACAAACTATTATGTATAAAATAAGCTACATGCATATATTTTATAACATGAGGAATATAACCAATATTTTATAATAACTGTAAATGGAGTATAACCTTTAAAAATTGTGATTCACTATATTGTACACCTGTAGCATATAATATTGCACAGAAAAAATACTTCCCAAAAAATAAATATTTTTTTTCAAAAAGTGAAAGGACGACAAAAGATAATATTTTATTAAAAAATGGGCATAAACCAAATAAATCAGCTATCCTACTAATGGATACTGAGGGCTTAGATGTGTCAGGCCTCAATCATGAGCAGGGATGTGCAGTGTTATAAATGAGGCCCCAGCCCTCAAGGAGCTTACAACACTGTTATGGGTTGATTGTACTCCTCCCCCAAATTCACCCAATGCCCCAGCCCCTCAGAATGACTATATTTGGAGACAGGGCACTGAAGGAGGTAATTAAGCGAAAAGGGTTCATTAAGATGGACCATGGGACTTTCCCAGCAGTCCAGTAGTTAAGACTCTGCCTTCCAATGCAGGAGGCTCGGGTTCGATCCCTGGTCAGGGAACTAAGATACCACACGCCGGGTGGTGTGGCCAAAAAAAAAAAAAGATGGGCCCTAAACCAATACGGCTGCAGTCCTCATAAGAAAAGGAGACTAGGACTCAGACGTACACAGAGGGGGGACCACGAGAAGATGCGGGGAGAAGAGGCTTCAGAGAGGTCAACCCTGCCGACACCTTCGATTTCTGTCCTCTATAACTGTGAGGAACAAATTTCTGTTGTGTGAGCCACTCTGTCTGTGGCATTTTGCTGTGGCAGCCCAAGCAGACTAATACAAACACCTGATACTCACACATGGTCATAAAGACACAGGCACAAGGACGTTAAATAAAGCAAATTTCACAACAACAGAAAAACCCCAACAATGTCTATTAATGTCTTAACGTCTATCAAGAGAAGATTGGTTAATAAATAAACTGAGGTTCTCCCACACCATGGAATGTTCTGCAGCCATTAAATGAGACCTCTAGGTGCAGATGTGGAATGATTTTCAAAATATATCCTAGGGGACTTCCCTGGCGGCCCAGTGGTTAAGACTCCACACTTCCAATGTAGGGGGCACAGGTTCGATCCCAGGTTGGGGAACTAAGATCCCACATGCTGCATGGCGAAGCCAAAAAAAAAAAAAAAAAATTCTGAAGTGATGAAAAGGGACAAAGCAGACTGTGGAGTTCGTTACCCATCACACAAACAAAAGGGCCATGTGGAAAGTTCACCGAACCCTGAGAAATCCACCTCCATCTGGGGTAGGGATCAGGGCCCACTTTAACCTGTGTGCCTTTTTGTATGACTTTAATTCTTTTTTCTTCCAAAAGCATGTGCCCCCCCGCTCCCAAATTTGAAAAATAGAAGTAAAATTGTAAGTTTATGCAATAAGTCCATAGCACATTAGCAGCAATAGTGTCTAAACCAGGGGTTGGCAAACCATGGCCTGAGAAGCAAGTCTGGCCTGTGACTTGTTTCTGTGCCGCCTGTAGGCTAAGAATCATTTTTACCTTTTTAAAGAGCTATGAACAGAAACAAAGACTATAGGGCAGAGTCCTGTATGTGGTCTACAAAGATGAAATCTTTGTTATGTGATTCTTTACAGAGAAAGTTTGCCGACTGCTGCTCTAAACAGTAAGTTCAAAGCAGGGAAAATGATTTGTATCTGGAGGATACGAAAGAGGTTCTCTGAGGACAGACCTGGCTTGCCTTGTGGGTGGTGATGGTTGAGATGCTCATAAGGGGGTGTCCAGGCAGGCCAAACCGCAGGACAGATGCACACAGGAGTCTGAGAAGGAGGCGGTTGGGGCCAAGGGAGGTCCGCTTCCACTAAAGCAGGGGTCACAGGACACACTGTTAGAAACAAAGTTGGTACTCAACTGAGATGCCAACCTAAGGCCTGTGGACCTCCTTCTCTAAGAGCAGGAGGCCTCTGAGTTAGAGGTGACCACAGCAGTCATCTGGTCTACCACTTTGACTTTGTGGATAAACGGCACAGAGCAGCTAAAAACATGACCTGCCCAAGACCACACAGCTAATGAGACACAAGGCCACTGGCCTCCTGCTCAGCGCTCTTTTTATAGCAGGGAAGGGAGAAGGAAATGGAGGAAGACCAGCATGGTGATGGCTAGAATGGAAAAGAAAGAAATCCAGGTAAGCAGCGGTGCAAAGGGAGAATAGCAGGACTTGGCTCTACTTGTGCCACTGGGGGCAGGCGCAGTGGGGGATGGGCCCATGGGACTCGACACGAGGCCTGGGAGAAGGGCAGGTGCCCCGCAATCCAGCAGCGACCTCACTAAGCACAGGGATGGCTGGGTCAATTTCTAATCAGAAGAAAATGGGACATGACTGTGGAGAGGCGGGTTTCTCCTGCTTGGTTACACTTGCTTTTAAACAGGCAGGTACTGATCCCAGAACACCTGTTCCAGCCTGTATCCTCCAGTAGTTAGACAACACACAGACTCACACCAGCCAATGTGTCAACTCATAGAATCCTATCAAAGGGCAGGACCCTATCCTATCTGTGTACTACTGTGGGATCCTAGGACTCTATCTTGGTTGCACACAGATGCCACTTTAAAACTGTGATTGGGAGAGACTCACCATCATCAAACACCCAGGTATTTTTTTTAAGACTTAACACAAAATTTCCTGATAAAGACTTAACGGTCATTAAAGTAGCCCCAATCACACACAAACCCATCAGTGTCTGCTGTTAAATAGGTAAGGAAAACCATGCATGTCATGGGTATTTTCCTTTTAATCATGATTAAAAGGTAGTTCTCCTCCTCCGAGGCTTGTTTATGACTCCCCCCTCTGCCCGGCTGGCATTGAAAGCCGTTTCAAAAAAATCAAATGCAAATTAAGGAAGGAAGACAAATGTTCTGTTGTCCCTCATTTCTAACTTCCAATAGGGAACTGGACGGCTGAACAAGGGGGAGAGCTGGATGCAGGCGGCGGGGTCAAGATGCAGGTGCTTGGGACCAGCAGCATCTAGACTGACCTGTAGAGGGTAAGGGACCTGATAGCAGACCCGTGACCCACCTCCCGGTGCAGAGAAGTGCACGCTGGGGACCAGCTCCCTACTCTCCCAGGCACCCACCTCTCCAGACTATTACAGGAGAGTTAAGGACGCCCAGGATGTGCCACACAAGCATTTACTGGGTGGTGTGGTGGCATCGCGATTATGGAGACAGGCTTAGCAAATCAATAAGAGGAAGGGCTGGGGCAGCCTCAGACGCTGCGCAGCTTCTGTGGGACTACCGGGCTTCCTCCCTCCATCCCGCAGCAGAGCAAGCTGATCCAAGCCACCTCTAACACGTGACCCACCTGGACGGGCAGCAGAGGATGGGTGGGGAGACTACAAGGCTGCTCATCACACCTTAAACAGGGCATCTCTAGTGCTGCAGTCCTGGGGGCAACTTGTCCTTCCTTCTTTTCTGAATTGTTTGACATTTCATTAACAAGGCTATGTCTTTTTATTAAAAGGACAAAGTAATCTTTTTTTTAAAATTTAAAATGTATGTCATGTAGCTCTTACCAAACACCCTGCAGGACAAGCCAGAATCTCAAACTTCCTATTTTGTACTATGCCTTACAGCGCTGAGCCTCCCTCCCTCGTTTTGTGTTTTGTGTAAAATGCTCATTTTCAGGGCAGGCAGATGTTTCCTGCCACAGACCCTCACATCACACAAAGGATGGAACTAATCCAGTAACTTTCTGCACACACTCATCAAATGCCTGTGCTCACGCGCTGACCAGGCTGGGGGTCATGAGCAAGGGGGGAGATGATGGCCGCTCCTCTGGCCTCGTGGACACTGGGACACTTACTTGTCGAGCAGCCCCTTCTGTTTGAGTATGCGGTACACCTCGGCCGAAGTCTGAGGTCCTTGCAGCTTCTGCCCATTCAGCATCTCCTTCTCCAATTCTTCGATGGTCTTAAAAACAAAGGATGAAAACAATCTCCTGTAAAATCTAGAGCATCACTTATTTTAAGAGCAGAGTGGGGGAGGAGAGCTGCAAGCCAAGAAAAGATAACGACATACAAGGCAGAGGGTGTAGGACTGAAGTGCTTTTAAGCAAAGGCAGATGGGGGTCAGCAGGACAAGCCCAGCACACACAGCCTCCACCCCCAGGACAGCGGCTCTCCCCAGCCCGGGATCCCATGCCGGGGGCTACCTTTCCGGTCCTGGCAAAGGCCTCGGCCACCCTGCGGTTCCGGCCCCCATAGCAGGTGGTGATCAGATCAGCCACGCCGCAGCTCTCCAGGAAGGTGGCCGTGGACACCTGGCCCTTGCAGAAGATCCTGGCAAAGGCGATCATTTCCATGAGCCCCAGGCGGATGACAGCGGCTTTGGTGTTGTCGCCACAGTGGAGGCCGTCGCAGAACCCGGCTCCCACGGCCACGATGTTCTACAAAGGAGACAAGAAGCCCGGGGATGCCGTCACATGCCCGCTGGGGGAGAGAATGCAGGGAAGGCAGGGACACTGGCTCCCCTGGGTCCCACACGACCCAGGGTTTTTTGGTTTTTTTTTTAACATTTATTTATTTATTTGGCTGTGCCGGGTCTTAGTTGCAGCATGCAGAATCTTCGTTGCTGCACGCGGGATCTTTTAGTTCCAGCATGCGGGATCTAGTTCCCCGACCAGGGATCGAACCCAGGCCCCCTGCACTGGGAGCTCGGAGTCTTAACCACTGGACCACTAGGGAAGTCCCACGACCCGGGGTTCTGCTTCTGGACCCGTGAGAGAGAGAGAGTAGAAATAAGGGACCAGGCTCCCATATTCCCATTCACAGGGCAAAGAGCCCACACCTGTGCTCAGAGGTAGGCATCAGCCAGAATGGGAACGGTGGATGGTAGTCTCTGGTCAAATACTGTTTGAACAAATGGCTTTTTTTTTTTTCTTTTATAGTTGAATAAATCAAATGCTTTATTCAACTATAACATTCACAGAAAAGTAGTCAAATCATAAGTGCACAGCTTGATGAATTTTCAAAAACCAGACACACCTGTGTAACCAGCACCCTGATCAAGGAGTAGAACGTAACCAGTGCCCCAGGAAGTCCCCTCTGACCCTCTCCTGGTCACCCCTGCACCAAAGGTAACCTCTCTCCTGACTTCTAATGGCACAGGTTTACTTTCCTTGTCCTTAAACTTTATATGAATAGAATCATACAGGGTGTAATCCTTCGTGTCTATCTTCTCTGTCTCAATTTGACATCACGTTTGTGAGCTTCAGCCGTATTTTTACACATAACCCATTTATTTTCATTGCTACGTTATATTCCATTGTGCAAATATACTGCAATTTATCTGTTCTGTTGATTGGCATTGGGGTAGTTTCCAGTTTGGAGCCATTACAAATGGCTCTGCTATGACACCTGGTACATGACCTCTGGTGACCGTGAGCAGGCATTTCTGTTGGGAGCGTACCTGGGTCAGAAGTGCTGCGTGATGATGAATGTGTACGTGCAGATCAAGTTTCCGCCTTTTGTTTCATTTAATAAGCCCTGGGACTTCCCTGGTGGTGCAGTGGTTAAGAATCCACCTGCCAGTGCAGGGGACACAGGTTTGATCTCTGGTCTGGGAAGATCCCACATGCCGCAGAGCAACTAAACCCGTGCGCCACAACTATTGAGCCTGCGCTCTAGAGCCCGTGACCCGCAACAAGAGAAGCCACTGCAATGAGAAGCCCGTGCACTGCAACGAAGACCCAACTCAGCCAAAAATAAGTAAGTAAATAAATAAATTTAATAATCCCTAAATGAGCATTTCTGAAGCGCTGGGTTGTTGTGTGGCTCTATGCTGGACACCAGGCAGATCAGACACAGACTTGACTCTTCAGAAGCTGATAACCTAGTTCGGGGGTCAGCAAATTAGGGCCAAGTGTTATAGGTAACGTTGTACTGGAAACCAGGAACCCCCGTTCAGTTACATACTGTCTGTGGTTGCCTGTGTGCTGTCAACAGATCTGAGTAGTTGTGCAGAGACCTGTAAGGTCTGCAAAGCTCACATTTTCTAACGAGCTCTTCTGGAAAAAGTTCGCCACCCCCAACTTAGCAGGAAAATAAAACCTGTGCACAAATCACAACGATGCTCAGCAGAAAGTGATATTCCGTAAGAGGTACTGAAGGTTGGGTCTCATTTCAACCCATGTGTACTGAGCGTGCACTGTGGGAAGCCCCGCTGGACCCTGGAGGGGTTGAGGGTGCCCTCAGGGGGTGGGGGGCTGCAAAGATAGAATTAGACACAGGGCTTGTCCTCAAGGACTTGACAGTATCACTGGGAAAAGACATAGAAAAGCACATCAGGAGACAGAAGGACGAGATTGTACGGAGAAGCTTCATTTCAAAGCAGGGAAGCCTGCATGGAGGAAGTGGCATCTGAACTGGGTCTCAAATCCTATGTAAAACCAGACAATCACATATGCCAAGTAATGCCTGAGTGGAGGTAACGGGGGGGTGGCGGTGGGGGGGTGGACTTGTTTGGGACACCAGTCAACCCTCAGGTTCCCAGCTCTTTCCATGTTACCAGCTCCCTCTCCAAGAGCACTCAATGCAGGAAAAAATGCAAGTATTCTGCCTCTGTCTAACCACACAAGCATTTTGCCATAATACCTGATGCCTGTATAGGGATTTGTGCCTTAAGAGACCTTAAACTATGAAGCCAGTTAGTAACAATGAGAAATAAGCTAAAATAAAATAAGTGCATTTCTTCCTCACTCCCCCTAATTTTTTAAAATTAATTAAAGACAGAACATTTTATTTTATTTTATTTTTTTTTTTTAATAAATTTATTTATTTATTTATTAATTTTTGGCTGTGTTGGGTCTTTGTTTCTGTGCGAGGGCTTTCTCTAGTTGCGGCAAGCGGGGGCCACTCTTCATCGCGGTGCGCGGGCCTCTCACTGTCGCGGCCTCTCTTGTTACGGAGCACAGGCTCCAGACGCGCAGGCTCAGTAGTTGTGGCTCACGGGCCTAGTTGCTCCGCGGCATGTGTGATCTTCCCAGACCAGGGCTCAAACCCGTGTCTCCTGCATTGGCAGGCAGATTCCCAACCACTGCGCCAGCAGGGAAGCCCCCCAAGACAGAACATTTTAAAAAACATTCAGGACTATAAAATCTGAGGGATGAGGTAGAAAATGGAATGACCCGGGGAGGAAAAATGTCTTCTCTGGTTGATATGCAATTTTGTATAAAACAGATCAAACACAGCACTGATGTGGCCAGGCTCACCCTGACAGGACGCGGCCACTTCAGATGAAAAAGTTCCCGTGAGCCCTCTAGAAGCTTCGGTGGGCTTCCAACAGAGCAGGACCCTCTCCTGGTTCCCTGGGTGGCAGCAGATGAAGACAGCTGAATGAGGGACCAGAAGGCAGGGGCCCTAAATGAACCTTCCTTTCCTCAGCAATCACATCAGGCCTTACTCTGGTTCTGGCTATTCCTCTGCAAAGGCCAGGATCCACGCAGACCCCGGCTCGTACAGCTGCAGGCGGAGCTGAGGAATCCAGCCTCCTGACCCGGGAGCATGTTTTCATAAGGTACCACCTCTGCCTGTACCTGTGAGCTTCTCCAGTCCTTCCCACCACACAGGCAATGCAGACTGTAGGTCTCAGCAGCTCTCTGATGGCAACCACCAGCCCCAAGCACCTGCTGCGTGTGCAGAGGGATGGGGGGAGGGCGATTCCTGGCTGGGCGCGCTTGGCGTCTGGCAGCATCACGTGCAGAGGAGGGGGGAGAGGCAGAGTGAAGGAGCTGGAGAGATGCTGACGGGCGAACTAGGATCCATTCTGTGGCTCTTCCCCAGAGCTGCTGAGTTGGGATGGAACAGCCGGACCTTTTAGATGGGACACCGTGCAGAGACCAGGAGCGAGAGAACACCCAAGGCTGGGTCCAAACAGGCCCAGTCACCCCTCTTGGCATAGCAGCCAAACTGAGGAAGCGCATAGGGAGATACGAGGGGCACACGCATGACATCCAGAGGGCTTCTGGTTCTCAGTCTGCCTTGTCGCTGTGTGACCTTGGGATAATCCCTCCACCTGTCTGAGCCTTCTTGGTCTTGGTTGTTAAATTCAGGGCTTGGACGAGATCTCTCAAGGCTCTTCTGGTGGTGACATTCCTCCAGGGAAGCTGGCCCAGTTGTGGCCTGCCCTGGGACTGCAGACAGTGGGAAAGCCCTGGGGCAACAGAGAGACACCGAAGGACGTGCAGAGGGACTGACCACAGAGACCATGAAGCCAAATGTTGGTGAGCCCACCAAATGGTTTTATCGAAGTTACCATGGCAACATGCCAAGGCCTAGCTTCCAAATGGTTAGATTGTGGAAATGGCTCTCTGATGCCTCCTGGGCTGTGTCTCTGTGGCTCCCCCTTCCTCACAATGCGACCCACTCTGGAGGTCACTTGACAAACCAACCCCAGCCAGCGTCTACAGACTGGATGGGACATAACACGGACTTCCTTTCAACAAGGGGCTCCTACGGATTATTTACAAAGTGCCTACAGTGAGCCCACCAGGCCACTGCACACACGGTCTCATCCGAATTCTCATGGCAACCCCGGCAAGTGTGTGCCTGTCCCCCTGGCTGGCTCACCGAGGGTCAACGGCTTGCCAAGAACGCCTGGCTGGTAAGTGATGCACATGGGACACGCCCCCGGTGCCTGGCTCCACGGGCCCACTGTTCCTTGTTCCCTGCTGCTTCCATGGTATGGCAAACGTGGCCTGGCCACTCCCACCCCTCTCCGGGTCCAAGAGACCTTCCTGAGACCTCTGCAACCAGATATCAAAGAGGACTGCCTCTTGGGCCTGCATGGAGGCTCAGGAGGCAAAAGCGGGAGGTCTAGGAGGAGAAAAGATTTATGGGAAAGAATAATAAAAATAACAACAAAAGTTAACCTTATGATACGGGGAGGGGGAAGGGTAAGCCGGGACGAAGTGAGAGAGTGGCATGGACATATATACACTACCAAATGTAAAATAGATAGCTAGTGGGAAGCAGCTGCATAGCACAAGGAGATCAGCTCGGTGCTTTGTGACCACCTAGAGGGGTGGGATAGGGAGGGTGGGAGGCAGACGCAACAGGGAGGAGATATGGGGATATATGTACATGTATAGCTGATTCACTTTGTTATACAGCAGAAACTAACACACCATTGTAAAGCTATTATACTCCAATAAAGATGTTAAAAAAAAAAGTTAACCTTACTGAACTGTTTCCAAGTGCTTCATATATTATTAACTGATTTAATCTTCACAATGTTCCTATAAGGCAGGTCCTGTTACTACACACAGTGAGAGGCAAGGAAACTCAGGCACCCGGGGTAAGTAGCCCATCCAAGGTTGTACAGTCAGGACCAGGAGAGCTGGGTTTCAAGCCCTGGCAGCCCAGCTTCCTAGTTCTCTCCAGGGAGCAGATCACACAAGGCTGCTCCAGGCCAGTGAGTGGAAGGCACAGAGGGGCCAGCTCAGCAAGACAAGAACTTTCTAACAAGAAGAGTTGACCCCACCCAACGGAAAAGACCGAAGCAAAGGGAGTGAGCTCTCAGTCACTGGAAGCATCCAAGCAGGAGCTGTAATGGATGAGCCCTGAGCTCCAACGCAGTGCTTCTAACCTTCTATATCACTGCGCTCAGAGAAAAGGCAGAGGAGGGTGCCCGTGGCCCAGGGGCACACAGGTTGGGACCACCTCCCAGTTTCCCCTGGATGTCTGGCCTCCCCACCACGGGGAGGAGGGGCCACTGCAGAGTCAACCCCTCCCTTCTAAGGGGACCCTGGGCCAGTTTAATCACCATATGATGCATCCTGAAATCCTCACTCTCTCACCTACCACTTATCACTGTCAAAAGAAAAATAAACACACTGAGCTGGTCAGATCATGTCTGAATAGCACCCGAACAGATGTCCTCTGAGATCGCTCAGCTGTGAAATTTATCACTATCCGCTGGGCATTTAAATCTACTTTAAACTATTCATGTGACTAGTGAAAATTTATTCACTATTTTAAACACAGAGCTAAAAATACCATGATTTTCAGAAGACAGGCGTCCTTAAGCCACTGCCCATTTCCCGGGTGATAGCAATACTCAGAGGCAATCATCCTCCGCGAAGTGCGGTCTCTGCAGTCCTGAATTGGGGCGGGTTGGATAGGGCTCAGTTTCTTTCGCTCCCACCCTCCCACAAAAAGACTACAAAACTGGAGGAGCAGCCCATGTGACCCACAGTTTATGCAAACACTCTCACCACCTAGGGAGAATGGCCCTGCTGAAACCCAAGTCAGTATTTTCTGTAAGTCCAACAACCCGCCTGACTCTTCCTGAGGCCACCTCCGAGTGCATCTGACCACGCGGAAACCTGAAAAGTGTAGGCTAACTACGCCGAGGTACTACGTATGGTTTGCAGGTTGAGTACTGTGTAAGGCCACCTGGCTGAGATGTCTAGGAGGCCCAAGATCAAGCCCACGCTCAGCCCACCAGGCTGCACACCCTGATGAGAAGCTGCCTTAGCGAGAGCAGTGTTGTCCAGCAGAAGTTTCTGTGATGACGTAAATGTTTGCTATCTGCTTGTCCAACAGAGTAGCCACTAGCTGCTGAGACTCACTGAAGACTAATGTGGCTACTGAGTCTCCGAAATGGGGCTACTGTGACTCAGAAGCTGAATTTTGAATTTTTAAAAAAGTTTTAATTAATTTGCATGTAAATGCACACAGCCACATGCGGCCCTGGCTGAGACTGGGCACCAGGCTGTGGCCCACAGTACATTCATCACAGCCAAAGCTCTGGAGGAAACCTACACGCCCAGCAATTAGGGTGGTGAGCCTCACCACAGACAACCCTACAAAGAACGCCGAGCCTCTGTGGCACAGGTAATGGGTGTATCTCCCAATCTACTCTCCTCTTCTTCCTGAGTCCTAGAGTTCCTGATTTTCATGCAAGTTTATGGCTACCCAGAGAGAGGGGGAAATTTCCCAACCTCCCCTGCAGCAGGTATATTCACACAATTAAGTACTAACTGCCCATTAAGATGAAGCCAAAGTGTTACACTGTGACTCCCAGAACCTGCCTTAAAGGACAGCTGCCACATGCCCTTTATCCTTTTTTTCACCCTGCTGCCTGGAAGGCAGATGTGATGGTTGGAGCTCTGGTCACCATCTTGGAACACAAGTACAAGAGCCATACCTCGTGAGCTGGAAGGAGCCTGGGTCCCTGAGAATTCGGTGGAATGGAGTTGTCATATGGATTCAGGATTTTTACACAAGAAAGAAATAAACTTCTACCTTGTTTAGCCACTATTTTTTTTTTAATTGTTTGTGAAACTAAATCTGGTTTTAATGCACAGGTTTTATTATTTATTTATTTATATAAATTTATTTATTTTTTATTTTTGGCTGTGTTGGGTCTTTGTTGCTGCACGTAGGCCTTCTCTAGTTGCGGTGAGCGGGGGCTACTCCTAGTTGCAGTGCGCGGACTAACTGCAGTGGCTTCTCTTGTTGTGGAGCACGGGCTCTAGGCGCGGGCTTCAGTAGTTGTGGTGCACGGGCTCAGTAGTGGCGCACGGGTTTAGTTGCTCTGCGGCACGTGGGATCTTCCTGGACCAGGGCTCGATCCCGTGTCCCTTGCATTGGCAGGTGGATTCCTAACCACTATACCACCAGGGAAGTCCCAGTCACTATTATTTTGGGTCTCTGTTAATGAAACTTAATCCTGATAGAGTATTTATTAAAAATAACATAGGTTGAGGACTTCCCTGGTGGCGCAGTGGTTAAGAATCTGCCTGCCAATGCAGGGGACACAGGTCCGAGCCCTGGTCCGGGAAGATCCCACATGCCGCAGAGCAACTAAGCCCGTGCGCCACTACTGAGCCTGCGCACAATTACTGAGCCCGCGTGCCACAACTACTGAAGCTCGCATGCCTAGAGCCCGTGCTCCACAACAAGAGAAGTCACTGCAATAAGCCTGCACACTGCAATGAAGAGTAGCCCCCGCTCGCCACAACTAGAGAAAGCCCTCGTGCAGCAACAAAGACCCAAAGCAGCCAAAAATAAACAAATTAATTAATTAAATAAAAAAGAAAACACAGGTTGAGCTGTACACTTACGGTTCCTGTACTTTTCTATATGAAGTACCTCTTAAACTTCACATTAAAACAAAAATTCACTGCTAGTGAAAGAAGCCAGACACAGAAGAGTACATATTGCACAACTCCATTATAAAAATTCTATAGTGTACAAAAGCAGATCAGTGGCTGCTGGCTTGGGAGAGAGGGGTGAACTATAAAAAGACATATATGTGGGCTTCCCTGGTGGCACAGTGGTTAAGAATCTGCCTGCCAATGCAGGGGACACAGGTAAGCCCTGATCCGGGAAGATCGCACACGCTGCGGAGCAACTAAGCCCGTGTGCCACAACTACTGAGCCTGCGCGCCACAACCACTGAAGCCCGCGTGCCTAGAGCCCATGCTCCGCAACAAGAGAAGCCACTGCAATGAGAAGCCCACGCACCACAACGAAGAGAAGCCCCCGTTCGTGGCAACTAGAGAAAGCCCACGCGTAGCAACAAAGACCCAACGCAGCCAAAAACAAATAAATAAATTTACAAAAAAAAGACATACAGAATTGTTTGGGGTGATGGAAATGTCCTGTATTGTGGTGATGATTTTCAGGGTATATACACCCAACTGTTAAAACCCACTGCATTATATATTTAACTGGATGCAGTTTAATATACACGAATTATGCCTAAATAAAGTTGATATTTACAAAGGAATACTCCCGTAGTGATTAAGAGATTAATGTAGCTAAGAGGTGAAGGACATTCTGAAGCAGTAAGATGCACTGGTACAACATGATTTTGCATTTTGAATTTTCTTTTTCTTTTATCCTTGTAAGGAGCTGTTATCTTTCTTCTTCCTTTTTTTTTTTTGGTAAGTCAAATGCCCTCATGTTTTTGAGCACACAAAAAAGTGTACTTCAAAAATTTTTTTAGTGTGGAGAAAATTACTAAAGGTTGTTAATGTGGAAAAAGTAAAACATACAAAAAAGAATGCATATACGTGTGTAACTGAATCACTTTGTCATACAGCAGAAATTAACACACCATTGTAAATCAACTATACTTCAATAAAATAAATTTTTTTAAAAAAGTAAAACATAAACTGCTTGAACAGTAAGATCCAGTTTTTGTTTTAAAGAGGGGACCTACACGAATGTGTACTTGCTAAAAAGACTGGCAAGGGAGACAACAAACATTAATAGTGATTATCTCAGGATGTAGGGATTGTCTATCAGTCATTTTCACTTTCTTTACACCTCTCTGTTGTGTGAAACTACCTTTTATAATCAGGAAGAAAACAACAAAATGATTAATTACGTAATCAAAGAAACACATGCCCATTTGCCCCGGTTGGGCAGGCTCTAGCAAGGGAGGGCTTCATTTCATTCAACTGCCCGGACACCAACCAGAAAGGTCAGGTCGTCCAGAGTAACCAAAGAACACTGGACTGAATCTTAAAATCCAGGATCACATTCTGACCATGCTAATATTTGCTAAGTTTGAGTCATTTACTCTTTATATTTTTTAAATTAAATTTAATTTTTTTATACAGCCGGTTGAGTCATTTACTCTTTGGCTCTCTCATCTCCTTATCTGTCCAATGGGATGGTTAGACTCAATTACTGCCAAAGCACCTGTTTCTCAGTTTTCAAAACTCCCAGCTCTGATGCAAGCCGGCAGCAATGATGGTAACTGATCCTGTTTTAAAGGAAAGCCAGGGGAAGGATGATAAATGGTCCTCAACCCCCATCTGCCTCTGCCCCCCATGAACCACTCTATCATGGGTAGCGGGAGGCTTCCTGCCAACAGACGTGAAAAGCCATGCTCAGTTCAGACACAGGACCAGCATGTGGTCCCATCAGCAGAAACTTCTCCAGAGTCCTCAATCTAGAATCTTTCTTCTCCCCCTGCTCCTTTGTTCTGGGCGGGTTCTCACAGCTTCCCCATCCACCACGGAAAATAACCCAGTCACTTCAAGACAGCTTTGGAGCACACAGACCATGCTGAGCAATTAGGCCTTCATGGTGCCACTGCTGGTGAGTTGTCATTAGTTTAATGAAGGACTATTAAAAACACATAAAAATCTCAACCAACAAAAATAAACAACACAGCCAAAGCCAGCATCTTAAATGTAGAGCAGGTCGTGTGCAATGTGAGAATCCCCCACCAGCATTCGAAAAGATGGACTGCCTGGGAGCCCAAGTCTTTCGTTGGCTTCAATTTTTAAAATTCTCATTGTATGGAGAGTGACCACACATACACACACGATATTAATTCTACAAAGTGGTTTTCAATTCTGACCAGGAAAAAAGGTGTACACTTTGGAGAAAGCATGGGAAGGCGCTCTTTGGACTGGTCTCCCCTGCATTCTTTTGATCTTTGCAATTTTCACCTGACAAAGTGAGGCGAATGCCAGATTACTTAATTTCCTACCCTAGGTGCTCAAATTCCTGAAAAGCTGCTTCTGCTACAAAAGAAATTACTCAAAAGTGACTCAAAGGGGTTATCCATTCACATGGAAGCTCTTTATTTTTCCTTTTTTTTTTTTTTTTGAGATGGCAGCTAAAGCAGCTCTGATTCCAAGGGGAGAAGGATGAGAAGGTGCAGCCCAGCTTCCCGTGGGCTGTTCCCTAGAGTCAGGATAGAGGGACCCCGACCACGACTTTTAAAGGCAGAGGGGAACAAGTCAGGAGCCCAAGACCAAGTGCGGAAACTTCCCTTGACCCTCCCAAGCCACTAGCCAATAGAAGCTGGTTCTTTAATCTGATCTTTTCCCTTTACAGGCAAAGATAAAGCTGTTCTTAGAAAGACCTGTCAGCAGCAGATTGTTTTTTTCCTTTAAAAACAACAACCAGCCACACCATCAAACCAATAGAGTAGCATCATTCAGAGGGGCCAAGTTCCTCTTCCTGCTCAAGATAGTAAGTAGGAGAAATGTATAAATTAATAGAATACTTCACTCCCTGGTTAAGACTCCACAATCAAAGTAGTCCCTGGCTTTCCAAACGTTAATGCTGTCAATTTCCCAAAGAACAAAAACCCACCCGTCTCCCAGATTTACAAATAAAAGCCAACCATGAGTGAGAGAGGAAATCTAACCGCCAAGGAAAGGCTGGGGCAAAGCAGGAAGTGATAAACAAGGCTGCCAATTCACTATTCTCCCCAGAAGTACGTGCACAGAACACAGAGGCCATTCTTCAGGACTGGCTGCAATGATGCTAGCAGTGGCCCTGTGTGATCACTCCTCCTGTGAGCAGAAATATCAAGGCTGCTTTACCTTCAGAGCACCGCACAGTTCAACCGTGTCTGCGTCATCCACCACTGTAATTCGAAAATTTGGAGTCTGCAGAAGTTCTTTGAAGAGAAGGCCGTTCTCCATTACCTTGCTGCCTATTGAAAGGTTAGAAAAAAGGAAATTAATAACAGCCTCTCATCTTAATTTCTGCATCTAACACAGTTTAAATTGACGTTTTTCTTATTACAAAAATAACATATTTTCCTGATAGTAAATTTGGAAGAGTCATAGGACTAGAAATAGAAAATTAAAATATTCCACAATCCCACCACAGGATCATTAACAATTTGGCATACATCTTTAACTTACTGAAATAGGAATATACATAGTTTTTCTCAAAATTGAGAACAACATATGTGATTTCATAATCTGCCTTCCCCCATTTATGGCAGGAATAATTTTCAGTGACATCATATACTTTCTACATTACTTTAAATGGCTGCTTTGTATTTTACTGCATACATGCGTTATATTTTATCTAAGCATCTTTCTATTGTTTGATATCTAAAACTGTTGCAACTTTTTGCTACCATACACACTTATAAGCTCCTTCCAGGGGAGGAAGTACATCCCTTTCTACCAACATTTGGCTTGACCAGAGGACATGCCTGGACTCACAGAGGGTGGGACAGATTTCCCCACCCCTTGACCTTGGGCTTAGTCACGTGACTGGCTTTGGTCAATGGGACATTAACAGACCTGACATAGTGGAGGCTTGAAGCCTATTTGTGCAGTAGTAGGGCTGGTTCCCTTGTCCCTCTGCCTTCACTGTGAGAATACATCCTGGCTGGCCCGCTGGACTCTACAGGAAGATGAGACAAAGGAGCAGAACCACCCCAGCTTTGATCTGCCAGCCTCCAGCAGACCCACAGATGTGTTAGCTGTGCTTATTTTGGATGCCACTGAGAATCTGGGATTGTTTGTTACTTAGCATCACTATGGCAACAAGAGAACTGATACAACATCAACAAACATGTTCACTGACAATTGTGGAAGACGGAAATGCATTCAAAGGGTCCTCATTTTTGTTCCCATTGTATCCCCTCCCTTGGGACCGTGCTTAGAATGACACGGAGGATCAGTACTTTTCACGTTATTTTTTTGGTTAGCGACTTTCAGTTCAAAACAAAAATAAAACTTTACACATAGAGCCTGATGTGAGATCTGCTCTGGTTGGTGGGATGCAGGGTGGCGCTCTGCTCTGGGAGGGCTCCGGACATCAGGATGATAAAATTCACCAGCCAAGACCTAGCTCTCACGTGATGATCTCCACACAGAGCCTGGGGACTATGGCACTTTGGCCCTTCCTGCCTCGAGGTTCTCAAGCCTATTCCCAAGCTTGTTTGCACATTACAATCACCCAGGATCTTTAAAAACACCGAAGGCTGGCTACACCCCAGACCCATTAAATTACAAGCTCTGGGGTGGAGCAGGCATCACTAATTTCTGAAGCTCCCCAGGTGACTCCAATGGGCAGACAAGTTGGCAAACCTCTGATTTAACCTCCTCTAGCCTCATGAGTAAAACACTATGGCACGCTCAGGACTGTCTGAGGTTAAATAGGAATCAGGGGGCTTCCCTGGTGGCGCAGTGGTTGAGAATCTGCCTGCTAATGCAGGGGACACGGGTTCAAGCCCTGGTCTGGGAAGATCCCACATGCCGCGGAGCAACTAAGCCCGTGCGCCACAACTACTGAGCCTGCGCGTCTGGAGCCTGTGCTCCGCAACAAGAGAGGCCGCGATAGTGAGAGGCCCATGCACCGCGATGAAGAGTGGCCCCCGTTCGCCGCAACTAGAGGAAGCCCTCGCACAGAAACGAAGACCCAACACAGCCAAAAATAAATAATAAATAAATAAATAAAAATTAAAAAAAAAAACAAAGCAATGAGCAAGCATCCTTGAGTATATGTATTAAAAAAAAAAGAGAAAAGGAATCAGGTTTGAAAACAGCCTAGGCTCACAAGGATCACACAAAGGTCTATATAATAATAATAAGATAGCTGATACTTACATGCCTATGACTGATTTGCCCCCTTGACAGACAGGAGGCCCAGAGAGGTTTACCAAGTTGCCCTAGGTCACACAGCTAGTAGGAGGCAGAGCCCAAATTCTAACCCAGGTGCTCTGGCTCCAGGGCCCGCACTCCCTCTCTATGCCATGTTCCCCTCAGGGGTGGGGAAAGAGAAGATAAACAAGCAACAAACATCACAATCAGAACTACAGTCTTCCAACGCAGGAAAAAAAAAAGAGGATTGTCAACAATCAAAATTACACCCAGAAGTAATATAATGTCAAAATGATCCAGGGGAGAGTGGAAAGAGGGTGGGAAACAGGTGAAATAAGGCCAGCCAGCAGTTAATCATTACTAAAGATGGGCAGTGGGGTTATGATACTGTTCTCCCTACATTTGTTCGGTTTAAGGAAATTTGCCATCATATAATAAAATGTTTAAAATACCTACACCCGATACTTAGAAACACATTTTCAGGACCTCCCTGGTGATCCAGTGGTTAAGAATCCATGCTTCCAATGCAAGGGGTACAGGTTCGATCCCTAGTCAGGGAACTAAGATCCCGCATGCTGTGCTGTGCAGCCCAAAAATAAACAACAAGAAAAGAAACACATTTCCTATTCTACAGGCATTGCTATGATGTCATTTAGCCGAGTTCTCCTCTGTCCAAATATTAGAAGTATGTCCACTTGAGCAAACTGTCCTCTTCCTTTTTTAAACAGTCCTCCAGACCAGCAGCACCGTTTCATCACCTGGGTTGGGCAAAGCAGCCCCGGCCTCACATCGTGATGTTATTCCTGTCCTTTTCCTCTGTCCTCACCACCACGGCCACTGCCTGGGGCCTCCGACACGAGGGAGGCTCACAAGCGTTACAGACAGGCCCCCACTCCTCCCACTCGAGCCACTTTAATCCAACCATCAGCAGCTGTGAGTAACCTGACATGGCAGGGAGAAGACTGCTCTCCATTTGCCGCTGATAAAAGGTGGCGTCTGTTGGTGCCTCTGTGGCTGCAAATTACACATGGTGTCCATTAGATAGGTGAGCTTGATTTACGGCAATCTTACATTTTCTCAAATTCACCTTTTATTTATTTTTATTCTTTTCCATTATGGTTTATTATAGGATATGGAATATATTATATATTGAATATAGTTCCCTGTGCTATACAGTAGGACCTTGTTGCTTATCTATTTTATATATAGTAGTGTGTATCTGCTAATCCTAACCCCACCCCCTTGCCCCTTTGGTAACCACTGTTTTCTATGTCTGTGAGTCTGTTTGCGTTTCGTAAATAAGTTCATTTGTATCATATTTTATTTTTATTTTTTTATTATTTTTTATCAGTTTTATTTTTATTTATTTTTTTAACATCTTTATTGGAGTATAATTGCTTTACAATGGTTAGTTTCTGCTTTATAACAAAGTGAATCAGTTATACATATACATATGTTCCCATATCTCTTCCCTCTTGCGTCTCCCTCCCTCCCACCCTCCCTATCCCACCCCTCTAGGTGGTCACAAAGCACCGAGCTGATCTCCCTGTGCTATGCTATGCGGCTGCTTCCCACTAGCTATCTATTTTACGTTTGGTAGTGTATATATGTCCATGCCACTCTCTCACTTTGTCACAGCTCACCCTTCCCCCTACCCATATCCTCAAGTCCATTCTCTAGTAGGTCTGTGTCTTTATTCCCATCTTGCCCCTAGGTTCTTCATGACCTTTTTTTTTTTTCTTAGATTCCATATATGTGTGTTAGCATACGGTATTTGTTTTTCTCTTTCTGACTTACTTCACTCTGTATGACAGACTCTAGGTCCATCCACCTCACTACAAATAACTCAATTTCGTTTCTTTTTATGGCTGAGTAATATTCCATTGTATATATGTGCCACATCTTCTTTATCCATTCATCTGTTGATGGACACTTAGGTTGCTTCCATGTCCTGGCTATTGTAATCATATTTTAGACTCCACATATAAGTGATATCAAATGATATTTGTCTTTCTCTGTCTGACTCACTTCACTCAGTATGATAATCTCTAGGTCCATTCATGTTGCTGCAAATGGCTTTATCAAATGCACCTTTGAAATTTTTAGATCTTTTATTGTTTTAAATCATGGATAAGAAAGCACTGACCGTATTATTATTACCAGTCATAAGCAGTGATGCAGCAAGCAGGGACCCATGGCATCTGGTCCAGAACAGGGAAGGCCCATCAGCCACATGGAAGGGCTCCTCAAACTCAATATGAACCAAAAGACAGGAAAATCCCACTTCTCTTCCACACCAAGTTTTGGAGATAATCAACCTATTTAATAAGACTCCTTCAAAACCCTCATCTCAGTCTGTAATTCCCTACTGTTTGTGTACCTAGAAGCTCCTTCTACATAGAAGGGGCTTATGAATCCCTGACATTTAGCATCATTGACTGATACATAACAGACTCTGAACAATATTTGTGGGTTGAGTGGAAGTCTCAGACTCTGTGAAGTCAGTCCCAAGAAGGAAGGGAGTTCTCACCACAAGGGGGTGCCGCAGTTCCCCATGCGCGTTAGTATTTTTACCAGACACTGAAAACAATGCCATCTTCTTCCTCCTCCACAGAAGACTCAAGTGGACTAAGATTCCTGAATCTGTCATAATTAAAAATGAGTTGGCTGCTAATGTCATCAAGAAAGGAGACCTGGATAACCACAGCACAACGATCAAATCCGGAAAATTTAATGTTGATACAATTATCTAACTACAACCCATATTCAAATCTCCCCCATTACCCCAGTGTTGCCTTTATGGCAACCAGGATCCAGCCCAGGATCCTGCACTGCACTTAGTGGTCAGGTCTCTCTAGACTTCTTCTTTAGCCTTTCAATATCTTCTATGACACTGACATTTTTCAAGTGTGGACCAGTTGTTTTGTACCAATGTCTCTTCCTTTGGGCTTGTCTGACATTTCCTCACAATTAAATTCAGATAAAATAAGAAAATTTTAAAAGTATCACTTTCCTGTTCTATCTTACTTTCAACAGTTAATTTAATTTAATTCAGGTCACTCTTACCAGCCATGGACCAACCCACAGAGAAGGCAGTAGAAGCACTGGGTAAACAGAAGCCAGAGGAAGAGACGTAACTTCTGTGCATTTGTCTGTGTTACACACCAAAAAAGTCTAATGCACCCAACTGGGAGAAACAAGGCCAAGAGGCAGGTAAAAATCCTAGCTAAAATCTACAGGTTTTTTTTTTTTTTTTTGGCTGCGTCGGGTCTTAGTTGCGGCACATGGGATCTTTCACTGCAGCGTGGGTTCTTTGTTGCGGCTCACGGGCTTCTTTCTAGTTACGGTGTGCAGGTTTTCTCTCTCTAGTTGTGGTGCGTGGGCTCCAGGGAACTTGGGCTCTGTAGTTTGTGGCAGGCAGGTTCTCTCATTGAGGCGTGAGCTCAGTAGCTGTGGCACGTGGGCTTAGTTGCCCCCGGCATGTGGGATCTTAGTTCCCCAACCAGGGATCGAACCCACATCCCCTGCATTGGAAGGCAGATTCTTTACCACTGGACCACCAGGGAAGTCCCTCAAATCTACAGTTTTGAATCAAGGATTGGAGAAGTCTCAATCCTATATAATGATTGGTGTAAACAGTCAATCCTAACCAACTGATTAGCAAATTGATTACTGGCAAATAGGATTGAGTTGGAACAACTAGTTAACAATTATTTTTGAAAACTAAAAGTAATTACATAACAATTTGACAGGCTACATTAAAAGCATAGATGAATAAAAGAACTAACTATGAAAGAATAAAACCTATATACAGACTAGCATACATATGAAAATTTTTTTTCTGGAAGGATACATAGGAACTGCTAACAGTGACTCTCTTTGGGAAGAGGGAATAGGTGGGAAATTACAATCTTAATTCTATTTTATACCTTGTCATACTGTTTGAATTTTCTTACCTGTGACTATATTGCTCTTGTAAATATCAACCTGGGTGATGTTATTATAGGTCATTTTGTTTTCTTCCTTTTACTATTTGTGATACCTCTCCTCTTCAAAATTATTGTTTCTCCCCCCCTAAAAAAATTTTTTTAAATGGATTGTCAATAGAATGCTACGCAGCTATGAAGATGTACGCTGATAGAAGTAAATGAAACAATTATAAAAGAGTATATAACAACTACAGCCGTAAATAGTTTGCCACAAATAGAAAAAAATAATGAAATTTAAATGAAATTAAAAATGGTTTTTGTAAGTCAGAGAAAGACAAATATGATATATCAGCATATATCATACTGCTTATATGTAGAACCTAAAAAAAATGGTACGAATGAACTTATTTACAAAACAGAAATAGAGTCACAGACATAGAAAACAAACTTATGGTTACCATGGGGGAAAGCAGGGGGAGGGATAAATTAGGAGTTTGGGACTGACATATGCACACTACTACATATAAAATAGATAACTAATAAGGACCTACATACATAGCACTGGGAACTCTTCTCAATACTCTGTAATGACGTATATGGGAAAAGAATCTAAAAAAGAGTAGATATATGTATACGTATAACTGATTCACTTTGCTGTACAGCTGAAACTAACACAACACTGTAAATCAACTATACTCCAATAAAAATTTTAAAATAAAGAAATTTTTAAAAAATGGTTTTCTTTTGATTATCTCTCTTTTCCACTGTAATCAGATAATGTCTGTACAATTCCAAATAAAGGAGAAAAAAGCAAAAAAAAAGTGAAAATGTCCTAACTTACAGGCATGCACCTTTCCCCATACGTCCCATCTTACTCAAGACAGCCTGATCTTGCTCAGATGCTCAGAGCTTCCTTTAACAAAGCTGCCAAGGAGAAATGATTCACATTGCCGGTATGTTTGACAAGGGTGGAAGTAAGTTCTGGAGTGGTAGATAAACTTAAATACACTTTTGCAAAGCACCTGCAAACCCAACAATATTACTCTTCTACGAGTCCTATAATATGGGCACTTGGGAATTCCAAAGCCCTTTTTAAAAGAAACAAAAATTTTCACAACACCAATGTGTAAGAGTAGAAAGAGCTTTCTGTTTCAAGAAACAGGAGACCCAAGTTCACGCCTGGGTTCTATATTAGCTGTGTGACCTTGGGGCAGGTAACTTACTCTCTGGGCCTTGGGCTTATTCACCTGAAAGTGGGGATCATTCCAATCAATTTCTAGATTCTCCTTGGAATCTAATGAGGATCCAGATCCTGGCATCTGTGAGTAAAGAAAAGCTGGGTTTCCCTTATAAGAAGAGGTACCAGAGAACTTGCTTTCCCTTATCCCACACCCCCCCCACCCCCATGTAAGAAGGCAGCTGTCTGCAAGCCAGGAAGAGAGCCCTCATCATAGAAAAGTGTTGGTTAAACCTTAATCTTGGACTTTCTAGCCTTCAGAACTGTAAGAAATAAATTCCTGTTGTTTAAAAAACAAAAAAGAAAAGAAAAGCTGGTTTTCTAAGGCCCCACCATGGATGTAACCACCTGCTTCTTGGTACAAATACCCTTGTGTTTTTGTGTTTAACCTCGATAATGCATTACTGGATCACAGCGGGTCAACATGGTCTCCTTGGCTTTACTTTCACTCCAGAGGTTACTGAAACGCTTCAGTCCCACAGAATGGCCTCCTACATAAAATTCCCACCCCACTGAATGTCCACCCCAAGAATGTTAAGGGCAGCAGGGAAGAGTCCACTACAGGAAATTCCAGAAACGGAAAGTGTGCCTGTTAAGACACCCAATGTCCCTTCCCCAGGTGGCCCTCACCAATGGTGGTCTCGCAGAATTTCCCAGCGGCCACCTCATTGGCAATGTTGGCTCCCATCAACACGCTGATGTCAATGCCCATCTTCTCTCGGATGATGTCGGAAATGAGCTTCAGCCCCTCAGGACCCTCGTCTATGCCCTGCAAGGATGTCAGCAAGTTAGGGGAAAACGAACTACCAAGGACAAGAGGCAGGAGATAGTTGCTTTATAGGTCATCTAGATTCAGACTTCCAATGGCATATGCAACTTGAAAAATCTCTCTTATTTACAACAGTAAACAAACATACTGTGTATGTACCATTTAAAGAGTAAAAATAAAATGAAAATGTAACCACTCAGGTTAAGAAAGAGAACATGAAGGACACCACTGAAGTCCCCTGTGTCTCTCCCCAAGTTCATCCTCCTTATTAGTGTTTCCTGGTCCCCGCCAGGGTGAACCCCTATCCTGAATGCTTTATGCCCTGTTCCCTTGCTTTTCTTGATCATTTTGCCACATAAAACTATACCTAAACAGTAAGTTATATCAGTATATTTTTGAAAACCTATAAATGAAACTGTACTGCTCACCTGTGTGCTGTTTTGTGCTATATTATTACTTTGGAGATTCACCCACACGGATGCATGAATGCTCTGGTTCATTCCCATTTACTACTGTGTAGTATTCCACCATTCATTTGTCCATTCTATTGATGACTGACATTGAATTGTCTGCTTTCATAAACATTCACCTGTGAACACTATGGAACACACTGTCTCAAAGAGGGTTCTTCCCCTGGCAGCCTGGGGAAGTTTATGGACTCATTCTCAGACTTGATATGCATAAAGCAAAATACATAAGATTACCCAGGAAGACAATTATATTGAAATATAGTTATTAAATGTTAAAAAAAAACCAAATTTGTGACAAAGTAATATATGTATGTTATTAATGTAATTATAAAAAGATGTCATGGCAGGTCTAATAATTACCATAATTTCCAAGTAGTGATGAGCATAAATGATACTTTGAGATATCTGAAGCCACTGTAACGTGATACGAAAATACCTGTAATTTCTATTGATCACAGGGTCAAGGTCCTGCTAGTACTACTGTCATTGAAACTCTGGCCTGTGGCCTACACTCATAAGCGAAGGAAACGCTTGTTTCAGTTAGAGGTTAAAATAAATAAAAATGCAATTCCGCCCCCACATTTAGGTCCATGAACTCTTGAATTCTATCTGTGGACCACTGTGGGTGGTTTGTGGACTTCTGGTTAAAAACTCTCTCTTTTGAAAGTAAACCCAGGAGTGGGAAGTAAAGATGATTAATTTCCCAGCAAATGCAAACCATGCAAGATTTCCAGAGCTGGTGGTTCTTTCTTTGGGGGACCCCACTCTTGCGCCCCCCGCCCCTGCCCCTGCGAACCCTCTCTAGATAGAAAGCAGCCCCTCCTAAATGTGAGAGGAGCGAGGCTCGTGGAAGGCGTGGTTTTGATTCTCTTCCAGGCATCTTTAAAAAAACAAATCCAAACCAGCCATAACTTCCCTTCAGCTCCTTATCTCCGAGAGGTGAAAGAGGAAAGGAAGTTCCCAGTAACCGGCGCGCAGCGAGGGCCCGTCACCTTGATGAGGGTGATGCCCAGCGCGTCCTTGGGCACCCTCCCCGTGATCTCTTCGCAGATCCGGTGGATGAACTGGTGGGGGATGACAAACACCAGCAGGTCTGCGTCCTGCACGGCCTCGCTGAGGTTCGCAACAGCAACCTGCGAGGGCGAGGGGGACACGGTTACTCCTAGTCGGGGACACGGTTACTCCTAGTCCGAAACACATCTCTCCACGCGCTGACCAGCCATCAGATGCCTCCGCTGTGCAGACTGACAGTCAAATCAGAGCCGTGTTTGCGCCGCCTTCCCCACTCGGGACGTGCAGACGTGCATCTGAGGCCAGCAGGGTCCTGCCTCTGTTGCTTACCAGCTGGGCGAGTGCCATACCCTCTCCCCACCTCGGTCCCCTTCCCTGTAAAAGGCGGTCATAACCAGCCTGTGCGGGTGGTTCTCCGTTGCTCTCCCACCCCTCCCCCCCGCATCCATTTCTACCATTCTTTGCTCCACTCTCTCCCCAGGAGGCTGCACTCTGTGGGCTGTTTCCCCAGGTGCCCTTGCTCTCTGGCTTCCAGGTGGCTTCAGCCCAAGGCGGGCACTGCCGGGAGCTCCAAGGTGGGAGGAGAGACGGGCAGGGTGTTGCTCTGCTCCTGGGGCCACTCCTCCCCGGCTCGCAGGGGTGCTGGCCTGGCTTCCTTCTACAGCTCCACCTCCTGACCTGGTCTGAGGCAGCCCCTCTTCCACGTCTCTAAGCTCTGGTGGGGCCGCTGGAGTGACACTGGTCTGTCCCCTTGCCCTTTCAGGGGTGGCCATGGCTTCCTGCTGCTGCTAATCTCTGGACACTTCACCGAGCCCTTCTGGTTCCCTAGACTCCGCCCATGTCTCTGTCAACAGTCCTACGCTAAGCTCTCCTATGTAAGCACTTTGAGAGCGCTGTTGTGAAGAATAAATGACATAGAACAGAGTCTGGCACCTGGTAGGCACTCAATAAATGTCAGCTATTATGATGATTTCTTCCCTTCAGATGGGTTTTAAAATTTAACATGGGCACATACACACACACACACACCCAGAGGCAGAGGTGAGGCCACCGACTGAGGACACAGGGGCATGTAGTCTCTAGCAGAGACTGCCTGTTGTTGCCCAATGTCTCTTCTCCCCCTTCTTCCTCAGCAAGAGAACCCACAGTTTAGGGTGAGGCTCATAACTGCCAGGAAAGAAGGCTACATCTCTAACCTCCCTTGCAGCTAGGTGCCCTGTGTGACTAAGTGCTGACCAATAAGGTGTAAATGGAAGTGTTGCGTGTGACTTCCAGGAAATGCCTTTGAAGGCCTTTCTTCCTCCTTTTGCCAGAGGGAATGTGAAGAGATGGCTGGAATTCAGGTCGCCATCTTGGACCATGAGGAGGAAAGCAAATGCTGAGATGGCAAAACAGAGTCCCTGACATCGTGATGCCTCATTACGACAAACATGTTTTTTTTTTTTTGAAAAGTATGTAACAGATTTCTTTTTTATTTACAATCAAGTTCTGTTGGGCAACAAAATTAAATAAATAAAAGATGTGATGAATGTCTTTTATATAAGAGAAAAAAAGCGCAAACGTTTACTTTGCTTAGGTCACTGTTATTTTAGGTTTTCTTTTCTTTTTTTCCTTTATTTATTTTTTATTTTTTGGCTGTGCCGCATGGCATGTGGGATCTTAGTCCCCCAACCAGGGATCGAACCCGCGCTCCGTGCAGTGGAAGTGTGGGGGTCTTAACCACTGGACCGCCAGAGAAGTCCCTATTTTAGGTTTTCTGTCATATGTAACTGAACCTAACTGAAACTGACATAGTTCCCATTAAACACTCCCGGTTCCCAAAATGAAGGGAATTGGACACAGAATCTTCCCTGAGGAAGTGCTATCTGCCTCAGGAACATCATTCAGAATGAATAAGCCTCCTAGGAAATCTAGTTTGGGAGTTGTGATGGAGATGCCAACTCCTCGACAAAATTTATTCTCCCCTTTCTCCATAAACACAGAGCTGCAAGCTGGTCACTGGTCACCTAGCTCAGGACTGCATTTCCCAGCAGCCCTTGCAGTTACACAAGGCCAAGGACCAAGTTCTCATCAACAGAATGTGAGACGGAGCAGTGCACACCACTTAAGGCCCAGAGCCCTTAAAACAGTGGTTGCTTCCTCCACACTTGCCCTTCCTACTTTTGTGCTAGTTGACAACCTAGATCTAGGAGATGGCACAGAAATGATGAAGAAAGATGGGACCAAGAACAATGGTGTGAAGCAAAGCTGCCAGACCACTATTATGTGAGAGGGAAATAAATCCCTTTGTCCTTTAAAAGTCACATTGTCTCTCCTTACAGCTTAGTCTAGCCTATTAACTAACTTGTGCAAGAGTTACTCCCTCACTGAAAAAATTCCCCAAGGGAATCTACCTGGCATTATTTCACTCCCTCCTCCCTTTGGCTGGTATGCAAGACCTGTCATTTACCACCCAGCCTTCATTCCCCTTCTTTCTAGCAAAAGTGCCTCTAAATTTCATTTCAAAAGCTACTGCTTCCCCATTTTACCATGCAATTTGGGTGGAATGGGCCCCCCCCCCCCCCGCTCCGTGGATGCTCCTTAAGTTGTTCAAGCCAATGGGCACATAAAACAATGGGAGCCAATGTTTGCTGGAGCTTCTGAGAACAGCTGCTTCCTTATACTTCTGCAACAGCTATTGGGTCTTTCCTTGAAAAGTATGGGATGACAGTGCGAGGTCTGGAACAGCTACAACCATTTTACAAATGTGAGGGGCAGAACCTAGACCTGCCAAGGGGCTCCCATGTGAATGAAGGCAGAGCAGAGAAACAGAGGGCCTCATTGACATCACTTAAGCCACTGTTTCAGGCCACACCTGAAACTGGGCCTACCTGAATTTTTAGTCATATAACCCAAAACATCAGCTTAAGCTGATCTGAATGGCAACATAGTCGTTCCCCATAGAGCAGATCACAACCCAGAGCTTAGCACGTCTCCCTCCTTATTCATACCCCCAAAGGCCGGGGGAAACCTGCATTCCTCTTCAAAGGGGCTTCTTCAGGTTGGCAATCTAGGCTGGATAGCAAGGACTCATCACCAAAACTCTACTTGCCTATTAGTTCCCTGGCACCTGGAGATTTTACCTCCTCCAAAAAAGCAGTTACTTATTCTATTCCATTAGCCCCGATGCCAACATACAATTGCTCTGTTTGTCCCTGATTGGCGAGGCTCATTATGTTCTTACACATTCCCTGTGGTCCCAGCCAGAACCACCAGCCTTTGTAAGACCTCTGACCCCCCACTCCCCCTTGGGTTACTAGCCTTACTTAGGCAGGGACTTCTGCTCTCGAACCCCTTCTCATACAAAGCCTGGCCACCTAAATTTTAATGAAAACCCTCCTTCTCTGGACCTATTGTTTCTCCTCTTCCCCATCCACCTCCACACACACACACACACACACACACACACACACACACACAGACACACACACACCCTTTCCATCTCTTCGGGGCACTTCCCTGACATGGTGAGATAGAAAAGACACCAGAACCAGAGAAAAGATGGAAAAGATGTAAGTTTGGGTCCCATGTTTGCAACTGATCAGCTGTGGGACCTGGACAGATGACTCCTGTTCACTGACCAGTCACCCCGCCTACAGAATGGGGATAAAAATCACCTTTCCTAACAGCTATTTCACAGAGCACTTTCTTTTTTAAAAATTTTTATTTATTTATTTATTTTTGGCTGTGTTGGGTCTTCGTTTCTGTGCGAGGGCTTTCTCCTGTTGCGGCAAGCGGGGGCCACTCTTCATCGCGGTGCGCGGGCCTCTCACTATCGTGGCCTCTCTTGTTGCGGAGCACAAGCTCCAGACGCGCAGGCTCAGTGATTGTAGCTCACGGGCCTAGTTGCTCCGCGGCACGTGGGATCTTCCCAGACCAGGGCTCAAACCCGTGTCCCCTGCATTGGCAGGCAGATTCTCAACCACTGCGCCACCAGGGAAGCCCAGCACTTTCAAATTAATATAAGTAACAGCACTCTGCAGTGATATGAAACAAGTGAAAGAGATTACTCATCAGAAAAATCTACCTGCCTCCTATAAATTCTTAACCTTTAAGGCATCAGCCCATCCCTATGTCCCCTGTTACAAAATATTCCCATGGAAGCTGCCAGCGGGCCCAGGATTTCTTCCTGTCTCTTACATTTCCTTTCTCAACAAATCAAAGAACTGGTGGTTGGTTGGGTGTGACGGGTCTCTGGGACAATATGCCTGGGGGCTCACTCAGCGTGGACTGATGGATGTCCTTCCATTGTCCTTGACCTTGCCCAAGTGCTTAGGGTTTAACCCGCAGAAGCAACCTGTAACCCGAGCTGCATTTGTGTGGTGCACACGGCCCGTGATTCCTGTTACACAGGATCAAAATGAGCTCTCCTCAACGAACACAGTAAATCAAATACCCTCTTTCAGAATTAAAGCTTTAGCTAAGCCTCTATCTTATCTTTTACCCTGAACCAAATCAGGACACTGCTTCGGAAACGCTGACCTATTTCATGGGTCACCTGCCAAAATCTTCTGGAGGGTATCTACCATCAAAGATCCTGAAATGTGCTAGGAAAGACAGCTCAGAAGAAAAGGGCTTGCCTTCCATTGGCAAGGAGGACAGGTAATCAAATCAGAACAAAGGCATCACGGCTGGTCCGCCTGATGCCAGGAATCCAGGGCTCTTGGTCCAAGTTAATAAAGAAACTAATAATAATTAAAATCATTTAAAACAGAGCCAGTAAAGTCTGTGGGCCAAGCCTGAAGGTTCTTTTGTTTCTCCCTGGATTAGCTATCACTGTGCAGTGTGTGGGCATCTTGCCCCACCTCTACCACCAGTTAGCTAACTGGACACCACAGGCAACTCGCCTACATTCTTCAGGGAATAAGCATTTAGGTTAAACACAACAGCATGAGTAATACACAGAGCAAAGTACACAGAGCAAAGTAATACACAGAGCAAAGTACACAGTAGGGGTTCAAAAATATTGTGGTTTCCTCCTGTTATCCTAACCTCAACTTAGGCCAAGATTGTAGGTGAAATTCATATCCTTGGCTCTACACTCAGAAAAATGATCCTCAGGTACAGACAACCTTATCTGATGATTCTTATATAAATATACCAGTGTGGTAAGTGAGGTTGCTTCTGGGGGGAAAAAAGAAAGCTGCTAACCCCCTGAATTCCACAATACTATACGAGTAATATAAACTTATTATGTAGACCAGTGGTGCCCAAACTGTGGTTCCTCAACCAACAGCATCACCATCACCCGGGAAATCCTTAGAAATGCAAATGCCTGGGCTTCCCCTGAGACCCAGTGAATCGGAAACTCCGGGGGTGGATCCAGTGATCCCTGTTAAGCTCTCCAAGTGGTTGTGAGGAACACTTAGGTTTGAGAAGCACCAGTGAAGGTGAATCCTCCAATGAAAATGAAAAAGCTAAACTCAGGCAGGAAAGAGTTAACATTGAAGCTCCTACTGAACTGATGTTCTAATATCCAGAAGCCTTTAAGCCAAAATTAATAGATATACTCGCAACCCTACTACCCAAGTCAGTGGTCATTTTTTTTTTTTTTTTAATTATCTTGGCCTAACCCTCCATCCCACAGGACACCACCGAAAGCACTGAAACAGAACTCTCCAGCCTGGTTCGTTCTCCCTCACCACTTCTGCTGTCCCTGGCACTAAGCCAAACCACAAATAACACCTGGCACTATTCCAGGCACTGAGGACACATCAGTGAATGCAGGCCTATGCAAGGAACCAAATCCAGAGAGTCAGTAACAAAGAAAAATATCTAAATTGGATTTCAAAACTTAAAATTTTTTGTACTTCCCTGGTGGCGCAGTGGTTAAGAATCCGCTTGCCAATGCAGGGGACATGGGTTTGAGCCCTGGTCCGGGAAGATCCCACATACCACGGAGCAACTAAGCCCATGTGCCACAACTACTAAGCCTGGGCTCTAGAGCCCGCAAGCCACAACTACTGAGCCCGCGTGCCACAAGTACTGAAGCCCACGCATCTAGAGCCCATGCTCCGCAACAAGAGAAGCCACCGCAATGAGAGGCCCATGCACCGCAACAAAGAGTAGCCCCCGCTCGCCGCAACTAGAGAAAGCCCACACGCAGCAACGAAGACCCAATGCAGCCACAAATTAATTAAGTTTAAAAATGATATCAAAACTTAAAATTTTTACGCTTCAAAGGATACTATCAAGAAAGTGAAAACTCACAGAATGGGAGAATATACTTCCAAACTATGTAGCTGAAAATGGATTTGTATCTAATAAAGAATCCTTACAACTCAGTAATAAAAAGACAACCCAATTTTTTTAAATGGACAAAAGATCTGAATACACATTTCAGATACATAAGATATACAAATGATATAAAAGATATACAAATGGTATACTGTTTTATATTTTTCAGATATAAAAGATATACAAATGTCCAATAAGCACATGAAAAGATGATCAACATCATTAACCATCAGGCAAATGAAAATCAAAACCACAATGAGATACCATTTCATACCCACTAGGATGGCTGGGATCAAAAAGTTAGATAATAACAAGTGTTGGTGAGGATGTGGAGAAATTGAAACCCTCACACACAGCTGGTGGGAATATGTATAATGGTGCGGCCACTTTGGAAAACAGTCTGGCAGCTGCTCAAAAAGTTAAACAGCTACCCTAAGACCCAGCAACTGTACTCCTAGGTATATACTCAAAAAGAACTGAAAACATGTTCACACAGAACACTTTACACAAATGTTCCCAGCAATATCATTCATAATAGCCAAAAAGTGGGAACAACCAAAATGTCCACCAACTGATGAATGGATAAACAAAATATGGTATACCCATAAAATAAGAGTATTAGCCATAAAAAGGAATGAAGTACTGATACAGGGTACAACGTGGATAACCTTGAAAACATTATGCTAAGTGAAAGAAGCCAGTCACAGAAGATGACATATTGTATGGTGCCATTTACATGAAATGTCCACAACAGACAAATCTAGAGACAGAAAGTAGATTAGTGGTTGATTAGGGCTGGGGACAGGAGGAAATAGGAAGTGACTGCTAAAGGGCATGAGGTTTCTTTTTAAGGTGATGAAATATTCTAAAACTGATTGCAGTGATGGTTGCCCAACTTTGTGAATATACTAAAAACCACTGAATTGTACACTTTAATGGTAAATTGTATGTCTGTGAATTCTATCTCAGTAAAGCTGTTTTTAAAAACAGAGCTGGCAAGGCTTAGAAGGCAAAGATGAGGGTTTCCCTGGTGGTGCAGTGGTTGAGAATCTGCCTGTCAATGCAGGGGACATGGGTTAGAGCCCTGGTCCAGGAAGATCCCACATGCTGTGGAGCAACTAAGCCCATGTGCCACAGCTACCTGAGCCTGCGCTCTAGAGCCCGCGAGCCCCAACTACTGAAGCCCACGCACCGCAACGAGGAGTAGCCCCCATTCACCGCAACTAAAGAAAGCCCGTGCCCAGCAATGAAGACCCAACACAGCCAAAAATAAATAAATAAATAAATAAATAAACTTGGGGAAAAACAAAAAGAAGACGACAAAGATGAGACGTCATGACAACTATAATTCACAGAAGATGCTGCAACTGTCAATCCTGGTGTCACAATGAGGTTGGTTAAAGCTGGACCGAGGCAGAAGAGCTCTCTACCTGCGTGACCTCCTCTAAACAAAGGCCCTGGACAGACAGCCATAACACAGGACCAACAATTTTTATCCTGCAGTGACAGGAAATAAGAAATGTTCTTCCATTCAGGTCGAAGGGGAAATCACAAACCCAGACTGCCTCAGCTTTTAGTGAGAAGTTGATGACATGGTGATGTCATTGTTACAGAAGGTTCCCCTGTGGAGGGGTCACATATGAGCACGTGGTGACCTGGAGAAGGGTCAGGCGGTCAGCAGTCTGGGGGCACCAAGCAAGGATGACTCACAGTCTCAATCAGCACAAGTGGCAGACGTCATAAAAAACAATCCTACGTGGATGAAATGCAGCACATCTCTTCTGCTTGAATCCGCAAGACAGAAATGAGTAAAGCCAGCTTTTTAGCTCTAGATCCACATTCGCTCTGAGTCAATTAATCTTATGTCTGGCTTTTCATCTTAAAAAATGGTAACAATAATCGGTCTTGTCTAACACTAGTTGACTTTTTAAATGATCGAATGAGGTATTTGAAAAACTCTGAAATAAACATAAAATTTTTTAAAAAACCAACAAAAACAAAGCCCTAGCTTTGTAACAGATTCTTAACACTAAACAATTTATGTGAATCTTCTCATTTACTCCTCACAGCACTGCTAAGGAAACTACTCACAGGGGCCCATCTTACCAAGAGGAGGGGGGCTACCCAGGCTCACTCAGAGCAGGCCCTCGACTCCAAGGTGTGCCCATCACCACCATGCTTCACCACTGTTCAACTTTTAAAATTACTTATTATGAGACATTTCATACATACAAATTCTAGAAATCTAGAAAGCACAAAGAAAAAACAAACAATCAAGCACCTGTGTACCTTCTGCCAGCTTAAGAAATAAAACTTTCCAATACCCTGGGTGTCCTCTACCAAGCCCCAGCAAGGATGTGGAAGGATGTGAGTTCTCAAACCCCACTAGGTGTGTGGAGATGGGCACAACTGAAACAGGAGGGAAGGGGGCAGGGCACAACCTTTAAAAGAAGGACACGGGGCTTCCCTGGTGGCGCAGTGGTTGAGAATCTGCCTGCTAATGCAGGGGACACGGGTTCGAGCCCTGGTCTGGGAAGATCCCACATGCCGCGGAGCAACTAAGCCCGTGAGCCACAACTACTGAGCCTGCGCGTCTGGAACCTGTGCTCCACAACAAGAGAGGCCGCGATAGTGAGAGGCCTGCGCACCGCAATGAAGAGTGGCCCCCACTTGCCACAAGTAGAGAAAGCCCTCGCACAGAAACGAAGACCCAACACAGCCAAAAATAAATAAATAAATTAATTAATTAAAAAAAAAAAGAAACAACCCAAAATGGTTTAAAAATAAATAAATAAATAAGAATAAATAAAAGAAGGACACAGCCATTGAGGATACATCATAAACTGGTTAGAACCAATTAGGCCCAAGATGGCAGAAGATTCGACTTCCAGTAGACCTTGAGCCTCATTAAGCTCTTATTATAATACATTAGCATATGCTAAACAACACACCCACAGGCACCATGACTGAAGGCCTCCCATAAAAGGCCCAAAAGTGGGTGGGGTCCAATTGCTGGAAATTCTCACCCCCTCTCCAAGACTGTTAGAATACTCCTCCCACTCATTAGCCTATGAAATTAGCCAGCCCGTGAACACTAACAACCCCCGTAACCCCGAGGCCTCTGGCCTTCTGAGATGGCCCACACTCTGTCTATGGAATGTGTATCTCTCTAAATAAATCCACTTCTTACCTATCACTTTCTCTCACTGAATTCCTTCTGACCTGAGACATAAAGAACCTGAATTTCAGTAGGTCCTGACACCAGGTGTATGATTTTAATTAAAAGACAGTGGGTTCAAGTTCCAATCTGGGTTTCGGTTGGTTCGAGTCCCCGCCCGTGGGTTCAAGTCCTAATCTGAGTGGTGTGGTTTCACTATCACGCTGGAAACCAGTGGTGCCATCTGGCAGATTACAGGCTGCATCCCTGTGACCCAGCGATGCCATCCCTGGGACAGGGACAAGGCCTTTCCCGGGGGCACTGTCTACAACAGCAAACGACCGGAAACCATGCAAACGTCCAGTCCAGGGAATGGATACACTAACTGTCATGAGCCTACAAGGCTTCAGACGTCAACCATCTGGCAGCAGAGAGTTCCTCCCTCATCCACACCTGGGCACCCGGGGAGGTGGGGGGTGGAGTCAATCGTGGGCCAGGCTCTGAGAGATGTGGCTCTGGACTCCTTCCTTCCCCGCTGCTCCCCTGTTCTCTGTTCTGGCAGATTCACCTCCCCCTATGTTCCCTGAGCACTATGCTAGGAACCTTGGGAGAACGAAACCCCAGAAAGTCAAGCCCACATGCCTGGGGCAGGTGGGGGTGCAGAGTGGTCCCCACAGAGTGGAAGGAACTCTCTACAGAAGGGAAGGAGTAATCGATCCCGACAGGTATGAGAAGGGAAGCTCGGAGGAATGGTCTGCCCCAAGCATGGTTAGAGATGACCTCAGAGGCCTTCCAGAGCCACGGGAACAGCGGCACCTTTACTCTTTCCATCAGATACTTGGGTAACTTAACTGCCCAGCTCAGAACCCTAGGGAACCTTCCTCTCCCCACTTACTGCACCAGGAGTAACTGCAGGGAAACGCTGCCTGGCCCTAGTGCAGTGACACAGGGAAGTCATCAAGTCATCACTGTCTAAAAGGCCACGACTCAGCAGGCTCAGGAACAGGTGTGCCAGCCACCAGCTCTGTGACCTGGGACAAGTTCATTAACCTCTCTGAGCCCTGGTTTCTTCCCCTATAAAATCAGAATCACCATCACAGTAAGAAAGCTAATAGCACCAACCTAAGAGGGTCACTGAGAACATTAAATGAGACTGTAACCAGACAGGGATGGGGTTCCCCGGAGAAAGAGAACAAGGCATGGCTTTCTTGACAGAAGAGAAGCCATCTTTGGCCTAAGCCATTTTGTGATCTGAGCCACAGTGCTTGCCTTTGAACAGGTCTCAGTAATTAATGATCAAAAGCACAAACTTATCAGGCAAGAGAAGTAACAATAGCAAAGATAACAATTCAGTTGTAAAGACTCCCAGTTAGACTAGCCTAAAGCACTACCTTAAGCGGTTTGCGGGATTTAAACCCGCCTGGGGTTTAAACACCACCAGATCAACTGGAACCTAAGGAATGATGATGTTGACCATTTCTGACCCTTGTAACTTTCAATCCACTTTAGCCTGGACTCAGTCCACCACCCAAGCTCCTTCGTGAGTATGCATGTTCCCTTAGCTTAAAACTTCCCCAATTTTTCCCCTCCCCCTTTCCTTTGACTATAAAATTGTAGCCCACTTAATCCTCAGGGCAGAGCTCCCTCACCTGACCGCTTGCATCTCATACAAGCGTCCTATATTAATAAATCTACTTCTTGCCAAAAAAAAAACTTCCCCAATTTTGTTGCTGGGGAGACACTGCTTTAGGAAAGATCCCTGGTATTCTCCTTACTTGCTCCAAGTAATAAATCCAAGAGGTAAACCCAGTTTTCGGGTAACATGATGATATATGTAAACTACTTTGCACAGGGCTTGACACCAATGAACACTGTAGCCAAAGGCAATTGGAAATCCTCAGTGAGCAAGGTCTTTGCATCTCCAAACTTGCTGGCATTCATCAGCCGACAAATCTGTCTCCCCTGCTAGGAGTCAGGCAGCCACCTGGGCTGGTTTTCAAACAGACTCTTACAGAAAGCCATCCAGGGATGAATCTGGAACAGGAGTTCATGAATTCCACTCACACAAGCAGCCGGGTCACCATTCTCATTCTCAGGCTCACCTTCTCCTTCCTCCGCAAGTCACTGGAATGAGGCCAGGCAATAACCTAGATTTTTCCTGCTCAGGCCTAATAAGCTGGAATTTTAAACTGTCAGTCTTCCCATTTTCTATTTCCTCCAATCTTATTCGGTAATTTAGGTCTTGACCTTGATTTTAATTACAGACCAATAAAACAGGAGGGAAGGGAGCAGGGCACAACCTTTGAAAGAACAACGTAGCCCAAGGACATGACATAAACAGATTAGAACCAAATGGGTCCAAGATGGTGGACAAGTCAACTTCCACCAGACCTTGAGCCTCAGTATACGCTCACTGTAACACATCAGCAAGCTAAATGACACACCTACAAGCGCCATGACAGTTCTAAGGCCGACCATAAGGATCAAAAAGTAGGTGGTGGCCCAATTCCTGGAAATCCCTGCCCCTTCCCAAAACAGCTGGAATACTCCTCCCACTCATTAGCCTATAAAATTACATACCACTATAAAAACTGACAACCCCATACCCTGGGGCCTTTCTCACCTTCTGAGACGGCCCACACTCTGTGGAATGTGTTTCTCTCTAAATAAATCCACTTCTTACCTTTCACTTTGTCTCTCACTGAATTCTTTCTGCGTGCGATAAGACATCAAGAACTTGAGCTTCATTAAGTCCTGAAACCAGGTGTGTGACCTCAGTCGGAAGACTGTGGGTTTTGGCTGGGTTTGAGTCCCAGCATGTGGGTTCAAGTCCCAATCTGAGGTGCATGGTTTCACCAGTGCATTAGCTGGCCTAGGGATGGACCAAAGTCCATGCACTTAGAAAGGGTATGTGAAATAAAATTCTTATTTTGTGGCAAGACAAGAAAAATTTAAACAAAAAAAATTTTCTCTGCCCTTTGGCCTCCTCTCTCCCCGCTACTGTGCATTGCGTATCTGCATTACACATGGACCAAACCTTCCCCATTGGCGGAAATACCTGCTCAACCATGAAGAGCAACATTCTTAGCGTCAAGGAGACAACTCCTTAAACATAACATTCCTTATCTTGTACAGATTTGGATTGTATGTACTGTCAGTAATTCATTTAACATAAAGCCCTCTGTCTCAAAAAACTTATGTAACTATGCCTTGACTTCTAATGGGCAGAACAGTTCTCAACACTGAGATGCTATTCCCAAGTTATAATCCTCAATTTGGCTCGAATAAAATTTCTGCTTCTTTCTTAGACCAACTGATTAATTTTTCGTCAACAGGTATCTCGGGAGTTACCAAGAGACACAAGACAAAGGCAAAATTATTAGTTCTAGCTTTGATGTGACCACCACTCTGAATGTCAAGAAAGTAGCCTGTGATGAGCTGCAGTGTGTTCCCCCAAAAATTCATATGTTGAAGTCCTAACTCTAGTACCTCAGAATGTGATTGTATTTGGAGACAGGGTCTTTAGAAAGGTTATTACGTTAAAATGAGGTCACTGGGGTAAGCCCCATTGCAACATGACTGGTGTCTGTCTTAGGACACAGATACACAGAGGGAGGACCACGTGGAGACACGGGAAGAAGAAAAGTCCAGGAGAGGCCTCAGAAGAACCAACCCTACCAACACCTTGCTCTTGGGCTTTGTAGGGGAGCAGATTTTGCCACCTCAAAATATGCCTCTTTGGCACATTAATTATTTTAAGGTGGTTGTTTTTTAAGAAACAGCAGACAAGGAAGAAACTGAAAACCAAGTAGGAGTTGTCCTTTTGTAAGAAACATTTACATTCATGAGGGAAATCTCCACTTGTAAGGGGGTCTCCCTCCAAGTACCTGGAAGAGCTGGGAGGACCAAATCTCTAGAAACTCTCAGGAAAGGGGAAGGCACTGACTTAAATCTGCGTAACCACCTTACCCTTGTTTACTGTGCTTTCCCCATCACCTCCCAGAACTGACTCTCCCCACCTTCAACATCCTCTTTTGTCTTTAGCTGAGGATAATATTTAAGGTGAGGGCTTCAGCCATTTTGGCGAATGACATAGTTTTCCTGGGTCTCTCCTATGCATACATGTTATTAAACTTTTGTTTGATTTTCTCCTGTTAATCTGTCTCATGTCAACTTAATTCTCAGACCAGACAGAAGAACCTAGAAGGGTAGAGGAAAATTTCTTAATCTGTCTCATGTCAACTTAATTCTCAGACCAGACAGAAGAAACTAGAAGGGTAGAGGAAAATTTCTTCCTCCAGACAACATGAAGCCTCCAGAGCTGTGAGAAAATTAATTTCTGTTGTTTAAGCCACCCAGTCTACTGTACTTTGTTATGGCAGCTCTAGCAAACTAACACAAGGCCCATGTTCAGAGTCAGGAAAACCAAAACGGACCAAGCAATGAACTTGGTGGTACAGAGGAACAGGAGACCGGGGAAGCAGCTTTCCCATCTCCCCACGTCCCAAGTGCTAACTCAGCCAAGTGTAACTTTTAGAATTAACCAAAGTCTTACCACGTTTTCTGGCAGCTTGTGTCCAGGGAGATATTTTACATTTTCATGGTCATTATTTATGATGTCTGTCAGTTTTCTCCCATTAACCGTTTCTTCAAAGACCCACATCTTGACCGTGGAGGCAAACTTCTGAAGTTGCTTGACATTATCACCAATTATTTTTGCAACAGCTGAACCCCTGCAAAAGAAAACAGTGGAAAAGAAAACAAACTCACTTGGGCAGAAGAGAAAAAGCACTAGATTATATTTCAGGAGACTTGTGTTCTGATTCAAGCACTGAGCTTAGAACTCAGATGTGATGTCGCCTCAGCCGCAAGCTGTTTTTTTGTTTGTTTGGTTGGTTTTTTAATAAGTTTATTTATTTATTTGCTTGTTTTTGGCTGCATTGGGTCTTCGTTGCTGCGCACGGGCTTTCTCCAGTTGTGGCGAGCGGGGGCTACTCTTCGTTGCGGTGCGCGGGCTTCTCATTGTGGTGGTTTCTCTTGTTGCAGAGCACGGGCTCTAGGCATGCAGGCTTCAGTAGTTGTGGCACGTGGGCTCAGTAGTTGTGGCTCATTGTCTCTAGAGCACAGACTCAGTAGTTGTGGCACATGGGCTTAGTTGCTCCGTGGCATGTGGAATCTTCCCAGACCAGGGCTCAAACCCGTGTCCCCTGCATTGGCAGGCGGATTCTTAACCACTGCGCCACCAGGGAAGTCCAAGCTGTTTGAAATTTAGTTGTTTTCACTTGGAAATACCACCGCATGATCAGGAAAGCCCCAGAATTTGCTACAAGGTCAGAAAGCACCACCCCTTGAAACTAGTAAGCACCAACCTATCTTGGAAGAGAGTATCACAGAACGAAGAGAAATCCACCTGAAAGATGGCATAAAAATAACACTTCAAGCGTTCATGAAGTCTCCGAAGCAACTAGGCTATATTTCAAATCCATCAAGGAGATTAATATGCAGCTACCGTAGAATAAGCTGTGTTCTGGGGAACTGCAACAGGCTCCATGTGCAGTCATAAAGGAAAAACAAGACCCAAGTGGATTCCAGAAAAGGAGCAGAGCAAGGGCCTGGGTCCCCACAGCAGACACTCAGAGGCCTCTAAAAGCTCCCTTTTTTCTGCATCTCTATTCACCAAATCTATTCTGGTAATGAATCAGTCTCCCATAGGCTTTCCCACAGGGGAAGAGAAGATGCTAGTTTACGCCAGTCCTCTGCACAAGAGCTGCGGGTGTGCGGCTGGTCCCCGTGGCAGAGGTGATCATGGTCAGTGGGCACCTGTGCCCATCTCACAGGTGTGTTGAGTGCACACTGATTGGGCCGCGGGTGGTACCTAATCCTGGCTGAACCAGTCAAGTTCTTTTATAGGAATCTGAACAGAGAAATAGTTTGTTTCTTAGATAACTTTCCTGGTGTGAGGAGCAAAGGAAAGAATGGTAAAGAGCACCTTGAGAATTCACTTGTCAGGGCATTCATTATTTTTTCTAATGATTTTTTCTAACGATTCAGACAATTTGTGAAATGGAGTAAGGGGTGATGACAGAAAGGGGGTGGGACCAAGCTGATGCAGAAGAACAGATTGGAGACAGTTACCCTTATGTTTATCTTCGGCTGCACAATAGAATTACCTGGGAGACTGAGTCCCAGGCCACACCCAAGATCAATGAAATGGGTACCTCTGGAGTGGGATCAGGCATCAGCAGTTATTAAAGCTCCCCTGGGACTGACGTGCGGCCAGAGTTGAGAACAGCTGCTCTGCACAAGGATCTAGAACTTTGGTGCTCTCCTTCCTCACAAAGGAATAGCTGTAAACATCAAAGCTCTGTGGCTTTCCCTGTGAAGTCCTTATTCTCTGTCAGCAGGACAGTTTATTAGCTAAATATCCATTAATCCAATTCTCCTCTGACACCCTGTAGAAAAAAGGCCGAGAATCTCCCCACCATCGCTATCACTTTTACCCTAATGTTTATCCTAATAACTCACACAAGGTCAAAGAGAACAAGTGTGATTCTGGGGAACTGAGCAAACCGAGGAGGGGATCTATAAGACACTAGGAATCCAAGTCTAGTAAATCAAGTGAGAAAATAAACTAGAACCATGAGCCCCCTACCCACGGTCCACAGTCTTACTGGAATACACCTGTTTCTCCCTTTACAGCCGCCTCCTGGGGAAGCCAAGCATTTGCAACCAGAGACAAACCTACTGTGTTTCTGCTGAAAAGTTAGTTAAGAAAATTTAAATAAAAATTGGAACTATTAAGAACTAAGCCCACCAGGGCTTCCCTGATGGCGCAGTGGTTAAGAATCCGCCTGCCAATGCAGGGGACATGGGTTCGAGCCCTGGTCCGGGAAGATCCCACATGCCGCGCAGCAACTAAGCCCATGTGCCACAACTACTGAGCCCGCGTGCCGCAACTATTGAAGCCCGAGCACCTAGAGCCCGTGCTCTGCAACAAGAGAAGCCACCGCAATGAGAAGCCCACGCCCTGCAACGAAGAGTAGCCCCCACTCACCGCAACTAGAGAAAGCCCGCGCGGCAACGAAGACCCAATGCAGCCAAAAATTTAAAATAAATAAATAAATTTATTTAAAAAAAAAAAGAACTAAGCCCACCATACCTTGTCCTTTGGAGTTCATATGGGGCTTAGGACAGAACAAAAATAAGGGAAACTCCAGCTGCATTTTTTACTCGTGGGAGGTCAGCAGGACCTCACTCTACCTCCTCCCAGGTTTCATCAAGGACTTCATTCAGTCATTCATTCATGCATTTATCTCAGTTATCAAAAATGTCCTGAGCACCTACTGCACATAATGCCTTGGGCTAGATGCCGGTGATATAAAAGGCACAGCTCTCAAAAGCTTCCCACCCACTTAAGAGAGATGAACAAGGTAAAAGGAATTCACAATCCTGTGTGTGATAAGAGGTGAAAGGGAATGAGGGACACGAGATTAGAAGGGTAAACTGCGAGGGACTTTTAACACAAAGGACTCAGATGCAACCCCGGTAATCCATGGGAAGGCTCGCCTGCCCAGCGTTCAGCTGAGGGAACCACGGTGGACAGACCTGGCTGGGGTCCAGGGAGAAGACATGGGAATGGTGCTGAGGAAGACCATACCTCCACAGAGAAGCAAAAAGGGCTTCATACACCAGGGATGGGAAAAGGAGGCAAAGCAGAGCTTCCAGCCAACACTCAGCTAATCACAGACACGTGAGGGAGCCGGGCCAAGCCAAGAACTAACCAGCTGATCCAGAGATGCACAAGCAACGTGTGCTTGTTATTTTCAGCACCGAGTTGGCGGAGGGTGGGCTGTTTTGCAGTGGTAGCAAGGGATGCATCAGACTCAGCAACGCTGAGGCAACCAGAGGTAACTCCAGGTAATTCTGGGCCAAGCTATTGGATCTGCCACTCATGGATGGGGGAGGGGAGGGAAGGGAAGGGAGGAGATGGACGCGGGGAAGAAGCATGAAATTCAATTCAAGAATGAATCCAGGGAGGGACTTCTCTGGTGGCGCAGTGGTTAAGAATCCGCCTGCCAATGCAGGGGATACGGGTTCGAGCCCTGGTCCGGGAAGATCCCACATGCCGCGGAGCACCTAAGCCCGTGCACCACAACTACTGAGACTGTGCTCTAGAGCCCGTGTGCCACAACTACTGAAGCCCATGTGCCTAGAGCCTGTGTTCTGCAACAAGAGAAGCCACCGCAATGAGAAGCCCATGCACCACAACGAAGAGTAGCCCCTGCTCACCACAACTAGAGAAAGCCCGCGCGCAGCAACGAAGACCCAACACAGCCAAAAACAAATAAATAAATAAAAAAAAAAAAAAAAAAAAGAATCCAGGGAGATGAACAAAAAGATTCTACTGCCTATAAGGCCTAGTCTTGTTCTTTCTATATAACTTATACAATAATATATATTTTTGGAGATCAGAAATGAAAACACTTTAATTTGTTCTGTTTTAATCTCTTTCAGTACCATCTCCATTTGAACCAAGTATTTTCTTTGCTGTCCACCTTTTCTGTGTTGTTTATAAAACCTCAAAAGTGTATAATTCACCTCAACATATTAAAGGCTATATATTCTATACGACAAGCCCATAGCTAACATAGTACTGAATATTCTTACCACCAAAAATGGGGAGATGGGGGCAGGAGGAAACTCTTGGAGGTGATGGATATTTATTACCTTGATTGTGGTGATGGTTTCATGGGTGTATTCCTATCTCCAAACCCATCAAATATTAAGTATGTCTGAGTTTTCTGTTTCAATTACACCTGAATAAAGTTGTTTTTGTTTTTGTTTTTAAGTATAATCCATACTCAAACTCCTTTGTGGCTCTGAAATGGTACTAAATGTGTTTGTCACATATGTGTAAGGAACAGGATCAAATAGCAAAGGGAGTGTTTTGGAAGAACCCGTGTGTTTTGAAGGCAACTATATAAAGTCCACATATAAGTGAAAACCCTGTCCTAAAAGATGCCTGGCCGACAGAGGACCAGTCTAAAAACATGCACAGATATATTAGAACTAAGCCTAAAATAAAATAAAAATACTGCGTCCAGTCCAGTCCACGGAGGCGGTTTGTGTGTGGCTCAGCCATGGTCGGGGCTGGGGTCCCATGGCCACGGTGGTAGCGTCTCCTTGTTTCAGGGGCTGTCCTGTAACTGGCCCAGCCCGGTCAGGCACAGACCGTTAACACGGCTGGGTCAAGGGCACAGCAGCCATTGCTCCACCTGCCAGCTCATCCATCTACTAAAGGCCAGGTCTGCGATGAGTCCAGTTTTTCCCAAAGTGAGGAGTGGGGGCCAGAGGTAGCCCCAATGGCTGAGCGCTGCCCACACACACACACACAGCATCAAGTGACTACGACGCATGTGTGCCCTTTTCAACTCTCCTGGCCTCCCTGAGAGAGCACCGAATGTCTCACGTGAGTGTTACGGTGTTTCCCAGCTCTCCAGCCTGTGTGAATTTCCCTTCTTCCCAAAATATGAGGCGGCCTCCACTCAGAGCCTTGGCAGGGACCAGTATCTGGCAAGGATTTTATAATACTGTTTTGTTTCCATTCTACTGGTGGCTGCTGTTACCTTCTACTTGCGGTCTTTGGAGTGGTGATATAAAGTTTTCTTTTAAAGTCAACTTTTAAAGAAAGTCTAAGTGAATAAGCAGAACAAAAGCGAGCAGGGCAGTTTAAAGGAGGTTTAATTCCATCTAAACCTCCACCTGGCAGATTAAGACACGACACAGGAGGCTCGGTCACTCTGACCTTGGGTTACTCAACCAGGTAGTGGCAGAACTGGGAGGGGGACTCAGGACGGCTGACGGCCAGTCCTGGGTCTTTACTCCGGGGTATAATATCACATTTCCCATGGAATCATGAATTATCTTATCAACAAGTCTTGGGCCTCAAAATACAGACTAGTTTGCAACCTCAGCAATATTATGCCAACAAAATTTAAAAGGGACTTGGGGTGGGAAATCACGACCCAGTGCCAGCTGGGTACACAGTGGGTATTTGACACAAGAGCTCATTTCATCTTTCCAGCAGCCACGTTATCCCCACTTTACAGATGAAGAAGTAGAGGCTCAGAGAGAATGAATAAGTTACCCGGTCACGCTGTCCATCTAGAGCCAGCAGTTCTGACCCAGATCTGTTTCCAAGCCCACACTTTCTACTAATTCCTGTTTGCTGAGGGGTAGAGTAGAATCATTTGTTGAGAATACCCATTAAGCACCTATGCCATGCAGACACTGTGCCGGGCACAGAGGACACAGGGGATAAAGCTGGTAAGTCTAAGGTTGGGGTGGGGGAGAATTCGAGCCAGAGGGAAGGGCCCGTGGAGCAAAGGTGCAGGAACAGGAGGGGCAGGGAGACTGTCCTCTGCTTTTTTTTTTTTTTTTCTTGATGTTTTCAACATTTAGATTTTTTTAAAATTAATTAATTAATTAATTAATTATTTTTGGCTGTGTTGGGTCTTCGTCTCTGCACGAGGGCCCTCCCCAGCCGCGGCAAGCAGGGGCCACTCTCCATCGCGGTGCGCGGGCCTCTCACCATCGCGGCCTCTCTCGTTGCGGAGCACAGGCTCCAGGCGCGCAGGCTCAGTAGCTGTGGCTCACGGGCCCAGCCGCTCCGCAGCACGTGGGATCCTCCCAGACCAGGGCCCGAACCCGCGTCCCCCGCATTAGCAGGCAGATTCCCAACCACTGCGCCACCAGGGAAGCCCTGTCCTCTGCTTTTACCCAGAGTCCACACCTGGTGGGAGGTGGAGGAAGGGGGAGGGGAGAGGTTATGAGCAGGAGGGGGAGAGAGGGAGAGGAGGCTGAGAAAGGAGTAGAGGGAAGGGGAAGGGGAGAGGGAAGGGGAAGAGGCAAGGATGGGGCAAGAGGCAGAGGGTAGGGGTTTGCTGACTACCAGGTGTCAGGCACTGTTTGTTTGCTTTTTGTTTTTTGATTGACACGTAACTGACAAATAACATTGTATAAACTGAAGGGGTATAACCCCTTGGTCTGATACATTTATGTATTGCAGTCTGATTACCACCAGAGTACTGTTTTCAATACCTTACCCACATTATCTGTTTCAAGCCTTAGCAACCCTCTGAGACAGGGACTATCACGATCCCCATTTTTCAAGTGAAGACACTGAACTCCCGGGATCACACTGGTGGGTCAGTGGAAGAGGAGAGATCCACAGTCCAGGCCATGTCTTCACCACTCTGCTCTCCCTCCCTGGGTCCCAGCTGGACAGACACCCACATGCTGGCGGTCCTAACCTCCATTGGCAACACACCCCTTCCCCCAACCCCTTGGCATTCACTCACCTCTTCCTCTCTAAAAATATGTGACATGTTAATCAGCCAAGGAACAGGATGCTTATCAAGTCAGGTTGACAATTCCCAGAACTGCACGGGGTGCAGAAGCTTACTGGCACAGAAAGGACCCCACAGACCATCCCTCTTTCACCAAGGAGGAAACTCTCTAGGGAGAACAAACAAGGGTTCAGCTAGATTCTCCCCATCCCATGCCCAGAGCTGATCCTACGTGTGGATCCAAGGGAAGAGGGTGATCAGTTTTGGTTTAAATAACATCTACTTTCTTATTCATAAAAGCAATACATGAAAGACAAAAAAAAAAATTATAATCTTACCACCCAGGGAGAACCACTGTTAACATTTTGTGTAATTCTTTGCAGTTAAAGGGCTTTTAAAGTACAATCAAATGCCAGAGTATTAGATGCAAATGTGAAAAATAAAGTATTTAAAAATAGATTCAACTTGGTGAATGTTTATTTGATCTCTGGATAGGGAAGCTTTCTAAGTTTAAAATCAAAGATAGCAACGACAGAGGAAAAAAGATCAATGTGAACAACTTCACATAGAGAAAAAAAGGAGGCGGAGAAGCAGATGAAAAAAGCCTTTCTGTCTATCAAAACCCAAACTGCAGAGGAAAAGCCTCAAATAGAATGTTACATTTAACAAAAAACAGGATGCAAAATTGTATATGCCATATGATCATATGCATCACATGCAATTAACAAAATACATACCACCTCACACCTGTTAGTGTGGCTACTATATTAAAACAAAACAAAAACAAGTGTTAGAATGTGCAGAAATTGGAACCCTTGTGCTCTGCTGGTGGGAATATAAAATGGTGTAACTGCTATGGAAAACAATACAGTGGTTCCTCAAAAACCTAAAAATAGAATTACCATATGATCCAGCAATTCCCCTTCTGGGCATATACCCAAAAGATTTGAAAGCAGACTCTTGAAGAGGTATTTGTACACCAATGTTCACAGCAGAATTATTCACAACAGCCAAAAGGTGGAAGCAACCCAAGTGTCCACTGATGGACTGAACAGATAAACAAAAGCTGGTATATTCATACCGTGGACTATCATTCAGCCTTAAAAAGGAAGGAAATTTTGGCACATGCTACAAAAGAAGTGAACCTTGAGGACATTATACTAAGTGAAATAAGCCAGTTACAAAAAGGACAATTCCTGTATGATTCCACTTATGTGAGGAATTTATATGAACTCTCCCTTGAAGTTGGAATCCAGCCACGACATGGAGAAGCCCAAGCTCACCTGCTGCAGAGAGATAGACACGTGGCCGGTCGCCCCCATTAGCCTGGCCAAAGCCCGCCCACTGTGAAAGGGGGCATCGAGGACCAAGAGCCCCAGCCCACTAAACACCTGACTGCTGCTTTATGAGTGAGCCCAGGTGAGACCAGCAGAAGACCCTCCCCGCTTAGGCCCAATTGCTGACCCCCAGAATCACGAGCTAATCAATGATTGCTGTTTGAAGCCATTAAGTTTCAGGGGAGATAGTGGGGCAGCAACAGATAATCAATGAAGTTCCTAGCACCCAACTGTGGAAGGAACTGAGCCCCAAAGTAGAATGATGGCAAAGTGCCACTAGGATAACCTTAAAGGAGCAGGGGGACTTCTGTCTTAGTTCCTGACGTCATCAAGCCTGGGAGTTAGGGATGAGGGGAAGAAGAAAGACCTGGATGGTTGACGACCCCAGACACAACTTCCCACCAGCAAGGATTGAGAGGCTTGGAGATACTACTTGGTTGGCCTGCCACATGGAAGATTTAGGGGACATGTGACTCTTCTATCCAATGGGACATGTTTTAGAAAAGAGTGGGCTCGGACTTCTCTGGTGGTGCAGTGGTTAAGAATCCACCTGCCAACGCAGGGGACACGGGTTCGAGCCCTGGTCCGGGAAGATCCCACATGCCATGGAGGGACTGAGCCCGTGCGTCACAACTACTGAGCCTGCACGCCACAGCTACTGAAGCCCACGTGCCTGGAGCCCGTGCTCCACAACAAGAGAAGCCACCGCAATGAGAGGCCCGCCACCGCAGCGAAGAGTGGTCCCCACTTGCCGCAACTGGAGAAAGCCCCCGCACAGCAACAAAGACCCAACGCAGCCGGGAAAAAAAAAAAAGAGTAGGCTCGCCTCAGCACTGCTCACAGACTAATGGGTAGAAGCTGGAGGTGACAGATTCTCCTCTCAAACATAAGACTTTTCTAATAACTAATTTACTAGATTAATTTTAAGATGAGGTGCCTTAAAAACAGTAAACTATGCTCATGTCATGTCTACAAGAAATGGGATGCCTCCTTTGGAGGGAAACTGAACAGGATGATTTTTTTTGGCCGCACTGCAAGGCATGCAGGATCTTAGTTCCCCAACCAGGGATCGAACCCGTGCCGCAAGCAGTGAAAGCGCAGAGTCCTACCCACTGGACTGCCAGCGAAGTCTCTCCAGGATGATTTTTAAGACCTCATTTCAATTTGATTTTTCTTAAGTGGAATATTGTTATACTAGACTTTTTTGGGAGGGTAAGCTACTCAATATTTTTGTGACGATGGGATTTGTTCTCAGGTAAAAGTATGCTTCTCATGAAAAATGATAAGAATTTATAGAAACACGGACATTGGAGTTAGAAAGATCTGGGTTTCAACTCCACCTTATTAACCACTGACCTTGAAAAGTTTTCTGATCTCAGTTTTGTCATCTAAAATAGGAATAATGGTAGTACCGCATAGACTTGTTATGAGATTTAAATGAAATAACGCACATCCCAGACACAGAAAATGACCCTAAGTGGTAACTATTATGATTATCCCCCTTAAGGGAAGGGAGGAAGTGAAGAATGATGAAAGAGGTGAAAGAGGGCTAAGATATGAAAATCAGACTCATCCCCAATATAGCTGTGATGTATACACTGCACAACAACAGAAACAGGTGTGCGGATCAGCCTGGCAGGTGTCCTCAGCCTGGCTCCTGAGGGACATGGGTCTCCTCCCAGGTCAGCCCGAACCACCACTACCTCTCCCTCCAGCTTCCACAGTAGAGGTGTGTCAGTGCCGCCTGTGGACCAGGAAGGGGTCATTTTGACCTCAGAGGAGCTAACACACAGATGCCTAAACTGTTTCGAGCTCTGCACGTGGGGGTACAGCAAGAATCATCACAGACACTGAGCAGCACAGTCAAAAACGATGACACTGGGGGATGAAGAGCTGCCAGGCTGCATTCAGATGCTTCCAACAGGACAAAAAGGGTCTGGCACACGTCCAGCTTCAGTCATCGGTGCAAAGTAGGCCAAAGCTCTCCCTGACCTTCAGTCCCAGGAGTCAAGCTGTGGTGAAAACAAGGGCAAAAGATAACTCCCGGAAACACCTCTCGCTCTTTTATCTTCTCCCTTCCTCTGCCTCTATTCCTTAGCATTTTGTGATTGGCATTGGTAAAAGTACACTTCTCACTGAAAATGCTAAGCATTTATAGAAACATGAACATTGGAGTTAGAAGGATCTGGGTTTCAATTCCACCTTATTAACCACTGACCTTGAAAAGGTCTGTTTTGTGATGGCTCTGGTCAAGGATGATGGAACTAACACAGACAGCATTTTTTCATTAGCTGACAACTACTGAGTGCTAGTCACTTTGCACTCTCTCAGATCATCTCATTTCATCCTCACCATGATCCTAGACAGCAGGTACCCATGTCAGGAGCAATGATTCTTGGAGAGAAGCAGTTTGCTCAAGGACCTAGAGCTTGATGGGGCCAGAAACCCGGGGGGTGAGAATCCCGAGTGCCTCCTTCCACCGCTGCCTGACCCAGCCTCCCAAGGAGGTGTGGGGTGTTTCTGGACTTAGACTGCAAATACAACCCTGAGGTTTTAGTTCTAGAACTGCATCTTGCACTGTGTCTGGGTGCCCTTCCCAAGGTTCTGGTGAAGGAACTTTGTTTCATCTTTGGAGGAACCTACGAAGCTTTTGTTTTTTCCTTTCTGTTGCTATTGTGAGTCACCAGGACCAAGAAAAGCCATGCCGGTTAGGAAGCACCTCCCTGCATCCCCACAGGGGGCAGCACAACAGGGCTCAGCTGGATGCAAGAGGCCCCCTTGGCCTCCTCTCTCTCACCGTCTAGAGGAAAAGAGGTGAGGGAGGGCGGGACAGGCCCGTCAGTCTTCAGGTATCTGCACAGCAATTGATGATTATTTACATTGGGGGACGCACCAATGTGAGCTTTAGAGCCACCTTTTAGCTATAGATGTAACATCATTATTTCCATAAGCATTCTGAGCTGCTGCAAAGTCCCAAATGCAGGGACTTCCCTGGTGGCGCAGTGGTTAAGAATCCGCCTGCCAATGCAGGGGACATGGGTACGATCCCTGGTTCGGGATGATCCCACATGCCACGGAGCAACTAAGCCTGTGCGCCACAACTACTGAGCCTGCGCTCTAGAGCCCGCAAGCCACAACTACTGAAGCCCGCGTGCCTAGAACCCGTGCTCCGCAACGAGAGAAGCCACCACGAGAAGCCCATGCGCCGCAACAAAGAGTAGCCCCCGCTCTCTGCAACCAAAGAAAGCCCGCGCGCAGCAACAAAGACCCAACACAGCAAATAAATAAATAAATAAATATATATTTTTTAAAAGTCCCAAATGTAAACACTGCTTAAGCAATTTCCTATTCCTGAGCATCTGGAAGGGTCCGTCTTTTGGTAACCTGTTTTAAAATCAGCAGAAGGCTAAAATCCCTTAGGGAAAAATCTGTTCCACCCTCAGGGAATATGATTCAGCAAGTCTAGCTTCAGTGCTAATTCTGATGCAAGTTGTCTTTGGACCACATTTTAAGAAACATTACTAAAAACACTATTTAGAACGTCTACTCTTGGGACTTCCTTGGCGGTCCAGTGGTTAAGATTCTGTGCTTCCGCTGCAGGGGGCACGGGTTTGATCCCTGATTGGGGAACTAAGATCTCGCATGCCCCATGAGGAAAAAAAAAAAAAAATTCAGAACAAAAACAACAAAAAAAATCTAAAACATCTAATCTTGTGACAGATATTTCATTCTACTTTGTACTTCTTTTGAATTTATCTTCCAAATCCTTATCTATCTGTGACCTGAATGAAGGGATGGTGTCCACTTGTGTCCCTATCCCTGGAAAAACCAGCATATCTGCGTGGAGCAGACAGTCAAATGTCTTTGACCAGAGCTGAACACTCAGTGGGCCCCTGGGCAGCCTCTCTGTGTCCTTTTCTGTCCCTAAATTCCTGAATCTCTCTGGGGAGGTCGTGAGCCTCTCTCTAGGACTGGCACGGCTCTGCACCCAGGGCAGCGACAAGGAAGCCAACGACTGTTCCAGTCTGATCCCATCATTAAGGGAACCAGCAGCCAGCCCAGACCATCGGCACATTTCTCAATTGCTCTGCTCCAGTGTCACTAGCCAAGTTCTACTCCATTTCCTTGGGCTGGAGTGAGCCAAGAAAAACAAGTCAAGTACATCAGAGAGAAGCTGCGGGAAGCCGGGGGCGTGGGGCCAGTGGGGGGAGGGGGGGACAGGGGGCAGGGCAGCAGGAGGGTCACTTCACAACTCTTGTTTCAGGCCCAAATCTGGCGTAGCCCAGCCATGCCACTTCTCCTGCACCTTGCAAAGGAGGAAAAGGTGCTGTCGTCTGTGGTTCTGTGGCCTCTTACAGAAGAGGAAACTAATGTTAAAGAACACGCGCTGAATGGGCGCTTTTTCAGTCTCACGGCCCACAAGGCAGCTGACATTTCACTCAAGTGACCTTGGGATCAGAACTGGCAAAGTCCAGCTGAAAGTCCATACGAAGCTCTGCAGTGGGCAGGTACCAACTCCATTACATGTGGGACAGAACATTCTGTTGTTGGTTGAAAAAACAAGTTTACAGAAAAGTGCATAATATCCTAATATTTGCAGGGCAGAGAGATAAAAGAATATATGTAAACATTCGCTTGCATTTGATAGAATTCTTCCGGAAAGAACAGAAGAAACTGATAACACTGGTTTTCTTCCAGGAGATACCTTAGGAGACAAGTGTGGATGGGAGATGTTTCACTGTTTTTTTCGTGGGGTTTTTGGTACCTTTTAAACAATGTGAATTATTGCCAAATCATATACAATTACATTTTTACATTAAAAAGTTAGTTTTTAGACATTCATTTAGTATTTACTTAGCATATGCCCGGCACTAAGGTATATGCTGTTCTCAAGAGCTGGGAGGGGAGGAGTGGAAACAAATAATCAAATAAATCATCATCTTGCAATGACAGATGTCAGCAACAGAGGCACAGGGAGAGGCCCCTCACCTTGCTGGGATGGAAAAGTGGAGAATCAGATAAGGTTTCCTGCAAGAAGTACTTTCTGGGCCAAGTCTTAAAGACGGAGACCAAGTAACTAGTACCAATTGCTGCAGGACTCCTAGAAGCCTGAACTGTGATAAGTGTCCGGCCACAAAAAAAACAGAAGGACTTTAAGGACATCACTCTGAACTATTCTATACTAGTCCCTCGGATGTGGGAAAAATAGCGCGCAGCTATGGAAAAAAGACTGAAAATATCAGATGCTATACCATATTCTGCCTCCTCTCCCCCAGCCCACTTTCCTCTACAGTAACCCAAACACACCAAATAATCCCACTGTGTAAGTTTCAGAAAAGTAACTGAAAGAGCTGACATTTAAAGTGCTTACAAGAACGCCTGGCACAAAGTGCTTTATAAACGCTAAAGTCAAACAAAGCCTATCGGAGAAGCAAAGCTGCGCAAACATCCCCCCAAGGGAGAATTCCCAAAGTCCCTGAGCTACTGGGGGAGACCGGCCTGTAGGAACTTGGATTTTCTTCCCGATACTTTATTAAGATACTAGACTTCGCAGAAACCGGAACGGGACCCGCACTTGGAAGGGCAGAGCCGGCCCCGCCCTCGACCTGGATAGCAGGCGCCCTTCAGTCCCCTCTGCCTCGGTTTCCTCGATTCAGAAACCCCAGCAAGAACGTTCGAGCCTCCTCCAACTCCTCGACCCAGGCGATGTGCCCAGGAGAAATGAAGAACGCCCTGTGGATGTTGCGCAAACCCCCCGGGCGTGGCGAGCAGGTGGCCTCCGTGCGTCCGCCGCGCAGTGCCGCGAGCGCAGACAGGTGCCCGCCGGTGCGCCATCCCCTCTCTCCGCGCCGCCCCCGCGAGCACACGGGCCCAGGGCCTCCCCGCCCAGTGCCTCGGCGCGGCCTCCCCGGGCGCGCGGTGCCCATCCCGGCCGCGAGGCCGCCCGCCCCGCCTCCCCACGCACGGTGCCCGGTGCCCACGCCGCGGCCGGGACGCGCGCGCTCGGACGTCCGGCAGAGGGGCTTCCCGCAGGCGGAGCCCGCGCCGCCGGCCCGCCGCCGCTCACCAGTTCCCCGAGCCCACGATGCACACTTTCAGGGGCGCCGCTGCCATGGCCAGGCCGGAACGCAGCAGACCGGCGCGCGCCTCCCCGGCCGGCCGCCCGCCTCCGCCCGCTCCGCCTCCTCCCGCTCGGCCTGAACCCTCTGCGGCTCGCGGCAGCCCCGCCCCTCCCGCCTCTCGGCCAATGGCCGCTACCACCCCCGCCCGAGCGCCCAGGGCCACAGCTGACAGCCGGGAGGACCCGCCCCGCCACTCCCGAGAACCACCGCGCACGCCCGGGCCCGGCTGGCCTCCCGGCCCCGCTCCGGCACCGCCCAGCCCTGCCTGAGGCCTGTCGGGACTTGTAGTCCGCGCCCCCTGGATCGACGCTCCCGCCGCGCCCCTTGCCTCCCCGGGCGGCTGCGCCCTGACTGGCGCTCCGGGCGCCGGGGGCTGCACCAGCCTCCCCGCGGAGCAGTCCTGACCCGGCTGGCCCGGGTGCCCCCCACTCCGACCCTCTCGGGAAGAGCTGCCGGGGCTGCAATTTGGAGCCGAGAGAGGATCCTGGATTGACTCTAAAGTCAACCAGGCTTGGTCCAGAGCTCGAAGTGGCCACCCCATCCTCTTCAGCTTCCGCCTCCCTTGTGGAAACAAGAAACCACCTGGCACCGCCGAACTTCGCGGTGGCCGTGTATCTTCTGAGGCCTTCGGGACTTGGCCGGACAGTACCTGAGCTCTAGGGAGGGGGAGACCTGGACGCGGGCGGCGTCGCCGTCACCCACTGGCTTGGCAGGACTGGCCTCCTCATGGTCTTCGCCCCAGGACACCAGCAAGGTTTGCGGTTCTGAGACCACGCTTCCCTCCTTCCTGAGAAACAGGACGTTGTGTATCCATTCTGAGCATCACTTTCCACCAGGCGCCGCGCTGGACCCTGAGGAGGAGGACAAAGCGGTGTGAACCAGGGTTTCTGAAACTCCGCTGCAGCTCTGAGTCTCCGGAGCTTTTCAAAATCCCCACGCCCAGGCAGCACCCCAGACCAATTGCATCAGAATCTCCCGGAGTGGGATACAAAACATTCAAATTTTTTAAAGTTCAAGGGGTGATTGCAAGAGGACTCAAGATTGAGAACCAGAGAACCAAAATATCAGTGGAGAGTGGCTGAGGAAACAAATACTCTAGTACCTAGAAAAATACTAGGCTTATTAGTTTGATGCCCAGAGGATTAACTGTTATTTTTGTTGTCACTTATACATTGTATGAAAAATTTATCTCTGTTACTTATGATACTTAGGCAAGGAACTACTTAGAATGAGTGAGACAGAGCGTGCCCTCCACTCCTCACCGGTGGTTAGCTCTCAGTTATTTGCCAGGAAGGATACCAAAGCGGGAATGATGTGAAAGATGGACTATCCAAGCTTTATTCATTTTTTTCCCCTTGCCATTTGTGTTACCAAACAGGTTTGTCTAATTAAGTAATGAACTCATGTACTTGAGGAGTCAGCATACTTTGCCAAGAGTCACACCAACTGATCGGCTCATTTTTAGCCTTTGCCTAAAAGATTTATTCCTCATATGGACGCTCCCATTCCCCAATGCTGCCACTGCACCTGCATGAAAATGAACTTCCTGGATGCTCTGTGGACCCATCCTGCACAACATCATACAGGGTTTATCGATCACCGGAGATGCATGACACATTGTGCCAGGATGACATAGTGAGTAGTCATTTATTTTCTAGACTGGCTACAAAGATCATGCAAAATTACATGTATCAACAGGGATATATACATACATAGTATAACTGTAAGGGAAAAGAAGGGAAGGAAACACAAAATACAGGATTGTGGTTCTAGTGGAGAGGAAGGTTGGTTAATGCTTTACATTTTTACATATATTATTAACATTTTTGTGTATTGATTTAATGAAGGTCGTGGGGGAGGGGAGAAGCTCCAGGACAGAGGAGTGAGACAATCCAGTGCTCAGATGGCTGGTCCTCTGCCAGTCCCCCTCCTGGTCAGCTAAGATGGCAGGGCTGCCGAGGTTGGCCTTCTGTGGGTCACCCAGAAGAGGGTTAAACAACCTGGAGGACGACAGGTTAGCCCGTCTCATTGGACGTGTGAACTCTTGAGGGACCTGGAGAAGTCCCAGGGTGTCTACGATTCAGTGCGTGGAGACAGCACCTGACAACATAACTGGGGTACGCGTGTATCTTGGTAAACACTCACCAGGCAGCTGGGAGAAGCCAGGCAGCCCTTTAGAAACTCAGCCTAGCAATCTCCTTAGCCAGGTCATTGAGTTCATGCAGCACACTTCTGATTTTCTGCATTACAGGAGGCACGGCAACACTATTCCAAACTTTCCTGTATAACTGGAGGCTCCTTTCCTCTCTTGGCTGCAGCTAACATTTTCCCCCGTTCTCTTAAGCCCTCACCACCAGCCTCCTACCCTGTCCCTAACACCCTCCCAGGGCCTTTCGACTCCTGCCTGGTACCCGGTCCCAAAGCCAATGCTGCATGTCAGGTGGCAGCAACACTCCACTTGCAGGGCTCAACATCCGCCTGGTTATTTCTTGTTGCTTAACAAAGCATCCCAAAGTTAGATCTCCAAGCAACCACGTTCATTTCTTTAGCTCCAGAATCAGAGGGGAAGGCTCTCTTCACATGGGGTGCACGGTCAAAGGGGGCTGGAGGATCCACTTCCAAGCTGGCTCATTCGCATGCTGGCAAGTCAGTGCCCACTGCTGGCTGGTGGGCTGCAGACCTGAGTGTTCTCCACGTGGGTGGGCCTCCCCAAAAGCTGCTTCTCCTCGTGCCTGCATCCTACCAGCAAACATCTCAAGGGAAAGGAAACAAAAGTTGCCAGTTTCTTAAATTAATCACAGCATCACTTCTGTCATGTGATCTTTTGGTCAAGAAATCACAGAGGCCAAATTCTAGGGGAGGGGACATAGGCCTCACCTCTCAGTAAGACAGTGTCAAAGAAGTTGGGGGCCAGGGTTTAAAACTGCCACAATCTGTAGTGTATTTTCATATTATAAGTGAGGACATTGAGATACAGCAAGACTAAAAAAGACTTTCCAAAGTTCCCATGGGGAGTCAGAGCCAGGAATTGGGGATTCTGTATCTTACACTCATCTGACTACTCATTCATTCAGTGTGTATTTACTGAGCACCTGCCGTGTGCCAGTCACGGTGCTAGGTCCCAGGGATGAAGTATGAAATGAGAGGCCATGTCCCTCCCCTCTTAGATACTTACATTTAGAGGGAGATACAGGGCCAGTTGACAGGTAATTACCCTACAGTGTAATTTACTATGGCAGCCCAGAAAAAAAGCCTCTGTTCCAGATTTGGGGGCTCACGGAAGGCTTCTTAAATAAAGTAAGATCTTTGTTGAAGCCTGAAGAAAAAGGTGCTGTTGGCAAGGTGAGGGGCTGGTGGCGGGTGGGCGCACAAAGGAGCTCTTCCAGGCAGAGGGAACAGTATCAGCTAAGATTCAGAGATTACAGACAGATGACATGTTCAGGAACTAAAAGGAGCTCAGTATGGATGGAAGGGAGAAAAGAATAAGGGAAAGAGTATGAGGAACAGGGTAAATTGAGAGAAATGAAGGTAGGGAGGTAGAGGAAGTGCCTGATCATGATTGGCCTTATAAATGATATCAAAGAATTAGAACTTAAATCCTGAGGGCAGAAGAAGCCATTGTAGGGTTTAAAGGAGGAGCTTGACATCGTCAGGGCCAGGAGGCAGAGGCCAGGTGGGAGCCTGCTGCAGTGTTTATTCTTTTTTTTTTTAATTAATTTTTATTGGAGTATAGTTGATTTACAATGTTGTGTTAGTTTCAGGTATGCAGGAAAGTGATTCAGTTATACATATACATATATATACACTCTTTTTTAGATTCTTTTCCCGTATAGGTCATTACAGAGTGTTGAGTAGAGTTCCCAGTGCTGTACAATAGGTCATTATCAGTTATCTATTTTATTCATTTATTTATTTATTTATCTATTGGCCACACCTTGCGGCATGCAGGATCTTAGTTCCCTGACCAGGGATTGAATCCGGGCCCTCAGCAGTGAAAGCACTGAGTCCTAATCACTGAACCACCAGGATATTCCCTAGTTATCTGTTTTATATATAGTAGTGTATATATGTCAATCCCAATCTCCCAATTTATCCCTCTCCCCTCTTCCCCCACTTAGTGACCATAAGTTTGTTTTCTACATCTGTGATGCAGTGTTTATTCTACACGAGAGGTGATACTGGCTTAGATAGGATGGAGGCTGGTGTGGTGGTGATGGCGATGGGGAGATGTGGGTGAAATTGAGACATATCTAGGAAGTAGAAAAATAAGACCTACTACTTTCTTGGGGCAGAGAGAGGAAGGAGTCTAGGATGACTCCAGCTTTCAGGCTTGGGCAACTGAATGAGTATCATTTGCTAAAACAGGAAGAGGAATTGATCTGGAGAGAAGGGTGATGAGCTCAGTTCTGGAGAAGTTAAGTCTGAGGAGTTCATTTGGATTCCATGTGCAGATTTCAAGGAGGCAGTTAGAGACACATTTGCAGATCATCAGCATGTACTTGGAAATCCCAAGGGGTCAGTGCCTAGGACACTGCCAGGCACAGAGTAGACACTCAATAAATGTTGAGTGAAAGTGATTGACATCACTCACAGAGATGGGTCAAGTATCAAAGGAAGACAAACCAGGACAGGACTCTGAAATGGACTTGACATTTAAGACCCTGAGAGGACGAGAAAGGAGCAGCAGGAATGCAGAGGGTGGTGTTATGGTTGCAAAGGAAGACTGCATTTCCAGGAGGAGGGGTGGTCACAGGGGAGTTTGAGAGTGGTCAGACAAGATGAGACCAGAGTGCATCTTTCAAGCTAGCAGAAAGAAGGCTGCCAGCAAAGTATGGTCGTGCAGGTAGCACACTGCACAAGGCCAGTGGGCGCCATGCACATTGTGGACATTGCGGATTGGTGTGCTTGAGAGGACCATTTTCTGACAGAGGGAAGCAAGTGTCTTGAGGAAGGGATACCTTTTTCCAGTCCACACTGGAAAGGTCTGGTATGGGCTAACCACGGCCCTGGCTGTTGGTGGGCCCCATGAGAAGACTTCAGTTTCAGTTCTGGGCAGAGCTTTTGGTGGGTGGAGGCATAAATGGAAAGCAAAGAAATGGCGCTTGAGAGAGTGTAGATGCTGCTTTCTAGAAGTTTGGCTGTCAGCAGAAGATGAGGGCTAGATGATGGGGCGGGACGGCAAAACCGAAGGGGGAAGGGAAGAATTCATAGGGCTTTTTTTTTCCTTTAAATCATGCGGGAAAGGCTAGAACATGTTGAAATATTCCTAGGAAGGAACCAGTAGAGAGGGAGAGGTTGAAAACACAGAAGAGAGAATGAGAGGGAAAGTAGGAGAGGGAGAGAGAGATTAGCCTTAAATTAGATGAGATGATCGGAGAAGGACTCTGAGCAGGGACACCTGAGTGAATCAAAGGAGCCAGCACTCCAGGGAGGGGGAGCAGCCAGTGCAAAGGCCCTGAGGCAGGAAATAGCCTCCGTGTTTAAGGCACAGAAAGAGCTGTAGAATAGTGAATAGTGAACAAATACGAGAGAGGGGAGAATTGCAGTCAGAGTTGCAGTCAGGCCAGGACCTTGTGGTTCATGGTTTAAAAGAAAAAAAAAAAAAAAAAGGATTTCTCAGTAGCCAAATCTGTGTCAACACAAGCATTAAAGTAAATAATGATAAATAACAAGGATTTACTGTATAGCACAGGGAACTATATTCAGTACCTTTAATGGAAAAGAATCTGAAAAAGCATACACATATATATGTATAACTGAATCAGTTTTCTGTACAACTGAAACTGACACAATGTTGTAAATCAATGTACTTCAACTTAAAAAAATAATAAATAAATAAATAATAAATAACTAAAAATAAATAAATAATGATAGTAATGGGCTTAAACCCTTTGAATGAACTAAAAATTCATGGGTCTATGGTGATTTAAAGAAATACGTAAACAATCTAGCAGAAGGGAGGGCTCCTGCTTACAGTAACATGCCAACTAGTAAACGCAGAGGGAAGGACAGTGCTCCACAGTCGTCAGTGGGTGCCAAAATAGTGGTAGAAGTTTGATGAGGGACAGGATATTTACGGAGCCCCAAAGTTTCCACGCAAATTGCTTACAGGGGATAAAAAACTTCACAGTAGAGAAGACTGGCCGACACCACCTTAACCAATTGGGCAACATCGACATTACCCGTGATGGGACACACATGCCTTCTTTAGCTGGCTCGAGAAGGCATTTAGTTAATATTGGCTTGTCGAAAAAATATTTTGAAATAGCTCCCAGGCCTTGGGATCTTATAGATTAAACACATTTTTACTTGTCTGGAAGTCTGACAGAGAATCACCAATTTTTTCTTTTTCCAAGTAAGGATATAAACCATTTGCCATATACTATTCGTGTTTCATTTATTTTATTTATTTTGATTCATCTTATTTATTTTAATTTGATTAATTAATTAATTTATTGAATAACTGCTGCAGTCACAGGATTCAAAATCCAAAAGGATGGAAAGGGTATACAGTGAAATTCTCTCTCCCTCCCTTTTCCAGCCCCCAGTTCCCTCCCTTGAGGAGACATCATTACCAGTTTCTCTTATGGACACATTATTCTGTTGCCTGCATCCCCACTTAACATTATTTCATATTGCAAATGCCAGTCAATGTCAAAAACTATGCACATAATGAAAAGGCAAAATGAAGGATGTAAAGAATAAATTAAGCTCTTTAGAAAACTCTCCCCACAAAGTCTTTCTTTTCCTTATTTTTCTGTGGCACTGAAGATGTTTTCACAGGCTGGTATTGGTTAAATTCATTCCTCTAATTCCAGGGAAGATGTAAACTTGGGTCGCCCTCGAGAAACATTTTATCTACTCTGTCCCCCAGTACATGCATCACTGCTCTGCTTCCTAATTACACACCGTATAGCCCCCAGTGGTAACATTTGTTCTTGGTAGGACAGGCTTCAACTGAAATTGCCCATCTTCAATATTGCTATTGACAGTCTAATTAGAAAGTACAGATTTTTGGCCAAAGAAAACAGTGTCTCATTCTGGAAATTTATGTGGGCTTTTATCTCACTTCCTTGGGGAAAAGAGACAGAATAGATGAAAGACAGATTTCGCTGCTTGAAAAAACCAAATAGAGTTCCAGACACAACAGTAGCCAGTGTCAATTATAATCTGTTCATACCAAAGTATTAAATTATCAAAAGGGTTGTGCACCAGGTTGTATCCACCAAAATTACCTTTTCACCAGCCCCTTAGACTGGGGTGGTGTAAGGATTTGTTGCTTGTTTTGTTTTTTTTTTTAAACTTTGGGTTTATTTATTTATTTATTTATGGCTGTGTTGGGTCTTCGTTTCTGTGCGAGGGCTTTCTCTAGTTGCGGCAAGTGGGGGCCACTCTTCATCGCAGTGCGCAGGCCTCTCATTATCGCGGCCTCTCTTGTTGCGGAGCACAGGCTCCAGACGCGCAGGCTCAGCAATTGTGGCTCACGGGCCTAGTTGCTCCGTGGCATGTGGGATCTTCCCAGACCAGGGCTCGAACCCGTGTCCCCTGCATTGGCAGGCAGATTCTCAACCACTGCGCCACCAGGGAAGACCCTGTTGCTTGTTTTAAAGATCATACTACTATAACCTACCTTTTTTTTTAATATAAATTTATTTATTTTATTTTATTTTTGGCTGTGTTGGGTCTTCGTTGCTGCGTGCGGGCTTTCTCTAGTTGCGGCGATTGGGGGCTACTCTTCGTTGCGGTGCACAGGCTTCTCATTGAGGTGGCTTCTCGTTGCGGAGCTTGGGCTCTAGGCATGCGAGCTTTAGCAGGTGTGGCTCATGGGCTCAGTAGTTGTGGCACATGGGCTCAGTAGTTGTGGCTTGCGGGCTCTAGAGCACAGGTTTAGTAGTTGTGGTGCATGGGCTTAGTTGCTCCGCGGCATATGGGATCCTCCCAGACCAGGGATCGAACCCATGTCCCCTGCATTGGCAGGCGGATTCTTAACCACTGCATCACCAGGGAAGTCCTATAACCTACCTTTATTTAGGAGCCAGCTCTTAGCCAAGCACTGGGTATTATTATTGATTACATCTAGTGTACCAGCCACCTTGGATGACTTGGAGAACTTGGGAGGTTTAAAGATGAAATTATCAGACTCAGCACTGTACCCTACCAGAGAGAGTCAGAGATACTTATTCAGTTGCTACCTGATTAAAAATCAAATGTTAACCTGGTCTTGGTTCTAGATTTGAGTCTTACTCGTGTGCTTATTCAACACTGAACTCCTACCATATGCTGGGAGCTGAGGATACAATGTTGAAGAAAAGAGGCAAAGGTTAGTCTGGAAAGGAGATCAGATAAAGAAACAATATCTTCCATAGAGTCCAGCCTGATGTTGCTCTGATAGGAAACAGGGGACTCTGGGAACAGATGGGAGTGGTACCCACTGTGCCCAGAGCAACAGGTAAGACTTTCTGGAAGAAGGATGTCTGAACTGAAGGATGAGTAGGAATTAAATGGGAGAAGACTGAGGCAGAGAGAATAGCACATGTGAAGGCTTGGAGGCAAAAGAAACCTAGCTCTTGGTACCTCTGAGAACTGAAAGTTCAGTCACTTAGAGGATAGAGCAAGAGGTGAAGACAGATGAGGCAGACAGGTGGACAGGGACCAGGTAATGGAGAGTTCTCTTGTAGGGGTTTGGATTTTATTTTGAAGGCAGAGGAGGAATATTGAAGCATTTAGGCGGATAAGTGATGTGGTCATATTTGTCTTATAGACAATCACTCTAGTTGCATTTGAAGGGGTGAGGGGGGGAGGAAGTTAAGGATGACGTGCAGATTTCTGACTTGGGTCGCTGGGTGGGTGGGAGTGTTTTGAGGCAGAAGTTGCCTTTCTTGGCAAAAGCAAAATATCTGTTGCTTTTCTAGTTTTCCTCTTTTCTAGACCATGAAATCAGATACCATGTCTGTGTTACATTCATGCCCAGCTGTATTCAAGATTGGTTGTAGTTGTCTGTAAATGACCTGCCAGCATAAGAGATGTGATTAAATTTGTAAAAGATTGGCACTTTGGAGGAATTAAAATTTTTCCATTCTTTGGTCACTTCTCAATGCAAGACAGAGTTGGGTACAGCTTAGCCCTCATAATATCACTGTCACTCTCCATGGGATTTTTTCTCTTAATTTTTCAAAACCAAAGTAATACATACACATAGTTTTAAACTGTGTATTGTACTAAATACTACTAAATGGAAAGTGACAATCTGCCTCCCAAGATTCCACTCCCTGGAAATAACCACTTTCAACTACTTTTGGTCTTTCATCTGATATTTACTTCCATATTTCTAAATAATGTTCTTATGCTACTATTCCTTTGTAATATATTTTTCTTAACCATATTTGCTTATTTATTTATTTTTATTTTATGGCTGTGTTGGGTCTTCGTTTCTGTGTGAGGGCTTTCTCCAGTTGCAGCAAGTGGGGGCCACTCTTCATTGCGGTGCGCGGGCCTCTCACTATCGTGGCCTCTCTTGTTGCGGAGCACAGGCTCCAGACGCGCAGGCTCAGTAGTTGTGGCTCACGGGCCTAGTTGCTCTGTGACATGTGGGATCTTCCCAGACCAGGGCTCGAACCCGTGTCCCCTGCATTGGCAGGCAGATTCTCAACCACTGCGCCACCAGGGAAGCCCCCTACTATTTCTTTTTAAAGTAAAGTTTTGGGGTAAGTAATGTGTTCATGTGGTCCTAAAATAAGACATGTAGAAAGAAATACAGTAAAGAGTCTCTCTCCTTCTTCTGTTTCCCATCAGTCTACTTCCCACCCAATCCACTTTCCTCAGGTCACCACTGTTAGTTTTCTACATGTACCTATATACAAGAAAATAACATTATATATTTACTTTTCTTTTTTTCACACAAAAGGTGGCATAGTACCCCTCATCAATCAGGGTGAAGTAGAATGTGTTGCAGTAACAAACCATCCAGACACCTTAGCGGCTTCTTTCTCATTCGTGCTCTGTGTCCTCCCTTGGTGGTTTCACGTTTTCCTCATACAAGGTTGCAAACCAGCTGAATCTCTGCCATCTGGAGGGTCATGCTTGTGATGGCAAGAGGCAGGGAATATAACAAATTGTTCTTAGGCCCCTAAAGGCTTCCTCCCAGAGGTGACACGTGTCACTTCTGCTCCCATTCATTGAGCAAAGCATGTCATGTGGACCTGACTGTTTAAAGGGGGCAGCGAAGTACAAACGTATTGTGTGCCCAGGACTCAGAGAGCTGGATGTGCTGGTGGACCACATTGATGGCCACCTCATAGATGCACCGCTCTGCACCTTGCTTTTTTTCAGCTAAGAACATATTTAATCATGCCCTATTTGCTCTATTTAAGCAAATAGAGCATCTTTATTTATTTATTTTTTTAAAAGGAGATGGACATTTGCATTTTCCCCAATGTTTCCTTTACAAAAAAGGCTGCAGTGAATAGTCAGATGTTATTTTGCACACACGTGAATATATGTCTAGGATCAATTCCCATAAGCGGCATTGCTGGTTCAAAGAGTACACACATTTGTAATTTTGATAGGTATGGTCAAATTGCTCTCCACAGACAATAGGCCAGTTTACATTCTTCCCAGAGCCTTGCCAAGGGAGGGAGTGTATTACCAAACTTGTGGGATTTCACCAGTTTGATGGGTGAAAATATTCTCACTTTATTTTTACACTGTTATTTTTACACTCTTATTATGAATAAAGTTTTCTGCTACTTCTTGATTTGTATAATTCAGAGGTCCTGTAATAGTAGATGGGGAGTTACTTCATTAACACTGGTGCCCACCCCACCTCCACCACTCCACATGCACCTATTTCCTCCCCAACATCCTCTCTGCTCTGTAATTGCATCACCGTTTGGGGTCAATTCAGTAATTAGTTTGCCTTTTTATGACATGTAAACATATTTAGCTATAGCACTGAGAAGTGTATTATAATAAGATTTCCTCTCATGTATTCTTTTTCCCCCTTGGACTTAATAATTGCCTTGGTTTTTTGCTCACATTTTGTTTTTCTACCAATCCTTAAAGTTTTATCATTTGCTCCATTGGATCAAGTATATTCCTATCAGTAGTTTTGCCCAAATGATCAAATGTATTGACTATTTTATTGATCCTATCTTTACCTGGCGATTTCCTTCCCACTGTCTTCTGTCTCTTACACCATCCTGACCTATTTGCTCTTTAAGCCTGCTTCTTGGATCCCATGTCCTTCTTCTTCTTGGATTACTCCTTAGTTAAGTAGAGCATATCAATCAAGAACTTCTTAAAAATTCTGTTTCTAGGTCTTTAATGGCTTTGTTCTGACCTCACCTTGATATTGGATTAGTATGACATCATTGGGTAAAGATCATTTTCTCTCAAATTATGGAGACGTTATTCATTGGCCACTAATATCCAGTGATGTGTGAAATAATACATTTCAGTTCTATTTGTCCTCCAGGATCCATTCTTCCTTTTTCCTTTAGTAAGAAAATGCCTGACTTCTAGCTTCGCTGGAGATCACATTTCCTAGCCTTCCTTGCAGTGCTCTCTGGACAGGTGACTTAAGTTCTGGCCAGTAGACTGAGTTGAAATCCTGCTTTCCACTTCCAGATTGTAACCTGGAAAGAATCAGTGTCCAAAGTCCTTTCACTTTTCCCTCTTCCCCGAGGAGGGATGCAGACATGATGGGGGTACCTAGGTTCACCCCCTAAACTCAGAACTAGAAGCTGGACTGTGAAGATTCCTGAGCTACCCTTCCAGACCTGGGCTCTACCTCTGAGCTATGGCGGGAGCTGGGAATAAATTTCTATTTTGATTACACTGCTCCATTTTCTGTATCTCTGTGTTAAAGCCACTTAGATTATTCCCTGCTACACTGTTCCTGTCTATACGACCTGTGTTTCTTTCTCTGAAACTTTTAGGATCCTCTTTTTAACCCCAGTGTCCTGAAATTTCATGATTATGGCCCTGTCACGGGTCTTTCTAAATTCAGTGATGCACTTTCTGTCGGAATTATTATGTTTTTCAATTCTTGTCTCATTTTTGAGGAATTAGATCATGTCTGTTTTCTCTGTAGTTTCTGTCTGCAACTTTCATCATTTAGCATTTGTGTCCTTCACTGAAGTCCTGCCCCCACCCTCACTTTCTGGATTTTATCTTTCAGCTCTTTTGGTGCTTCTATTTTTTTTTTTTTTTTAAAGGCTGTGTTGGTGGTTTCAGTTTCCAAGAGTTCTTTCTCATTATTCTTTTTTATCTCTTTGAACATATTAAGTATAGATTTTTTCCCCTTCGTTTTCTTTTGTGTTTGCATTATCCTGTGTGTGCTATCTGTCATGGCAGAGGCTTTTCCACACGTTTGGTGTTGTGAGCTGTTCATAGTTAAGCGTGAGGCACCTCTAGGTGGCTTGGGCAGGCTTGTCAACAGAGGGGTGGATGGGTGGGTGGCAGCAGGACTTTTATGTAAGGCACTCCCAAATGTCATTATCCTGATGACTTTTCTCCAGAGCAGGTTAATTTCTCAAGAGGAGAGTTCTGTAGTTTCCTGGCAGGGTGGAGGGCATATGCCTCATCCTTAAAGTTGAGGGGGAGAGAGATCACACGTACACTCCAAACTCGCTTTCACATATAAAGGTATTAATGATTCACTTTAGCAAGCCAAGGATCATAACATATGCATGCTATAGCATGTTTGTTTGTTCATTTAACAAATATTTATAATGACTCTCTCGTGTGTGTGTGTGTGTGTGTGTGTAATGCTGGTAAGACAAAACTGAGAAAAACCCCATCTCTGCTTTGGTTTGTAGCAGATGTGATCACAATGTATGGTCAGATAAGGACTGCCGTGATGGGGGTGGCGATGCCAGGCAGGGGATTCACCTGTATTTTGCAGGGAAAGGGGAAGAGTGGGTGGGGGAGGGATTCTACTCCTTTCTGCCCATTTTACAGATATGGAGTTTCCCTTCCTGCTTGTCCCCTCTCCTGCCCCCCCCCAAAAAAATAAACCCAGATCTACCAATTATATATTGATAAATCAATATGTGTTGGTAAAACCTTTGACATGCCAATACTCCTGAGAAAATGAAAGCCTACCTGTCATTCATACCTTGGTATTAATTACGTTAACCAGATAATCACTTAAATTTAACTAAACTATGGGATGTTAAATGTAAGAAAGGAAGATCACTAACTGCCAGTCTAAGAGAAAGCTGAATGTATTTGCTTGCCTGGAAAGGGAGAGCTATGCCATTCAGTCTGAGTTTCAGAGTGTTACCCAAAAACTGGGTTTGCGTCTTGGTGAGTGTCGAGCCAAAAGACACAACCAAGCCAGAGATCGAGAGAAGGAAGGATTTACTACTTGCAGCAAATAAGGAGAACACTGGGGATCTTTCCCAAAGCAGTGTCTCCCCGAACTGCGAAATTGGGGAAGTTCTAAGCTAAGGGAACATGCATACTCATGAAGAGGCTTGAGCTGAGTGAGGAGTCAGCATAGAATCAGGGCAAAGGTCGACAGAGTCCAAGCTTCAGCTGATTGAAGCCACGGTGGTCAGGAAAAGTCAACATCATCATCCCTTAGGTTCCAGTTGATATGGTTGTTGAGCCCCCACCCCACCCCACCCCGCGAGGGGGTAGGGTTAAATTCTGTAAAATAGCTCAAGAAAGTGCTTCACGCTAATCTTTACCATGAAACAGAACTGGGAGTTTACAACTGGTTTATTATCTTTGCTGTTGTTACTTTTCTTTCTTGGTAACAATAGTTTGTCCTTTTGTTCCCTTCAGATCATTACTACTGAGACCCATTCAAGGGCAAGCATTGGCCAGGCTTAGATCATAAAATGGCTTAGGCCAAAAATGGCTTCTCTTATGTCAAGAAAGACATGCCTGGTTCTCTTTCTCGGGGGACCCTTTACCTTATCTGCTTACAAGAGCAGAAATTGGAAGGGCCAGATACAGAGCAAGAAGGGAGCAAGTAGAAACAAGGTAGCCTTCTGAGCTCTGGTCTCTGCATGGTACACAGGGAGGACTGTAAACTCTCCTTTGTAAACAGTCACTTTCCTTCCAAGTGTCACATCAGTGATTCTGAGAAGCTTAGATTCAAACAGATCCAGGAGGGGCCCAGGACAGGATTCAGTAGACAGGATTGTCTAAAGATAGTTGAAACTTAACAAGACGTTCTTGTTGTTTATTTTTTTTTAAATAAATTTATTTATTTATTTGTTTTTATTTTTGGCTGTATTGGGTCTTCATTGCGGTGCGCGGGCTTCTCATTGGGGTGGCTTCTCTTGTCGTGGAGCACAGGCTCTAGGCGCGAGGGCCTCAGTAGTTGTGGCGCACGGGCTCAGTTGCTCCGCGGCACGTGGGATCCTCCCGGCCCAGGGCTCCAACCCGTGTCCCCTGCATTGGCAGGCGGATTGCCAACCACTGCACCACTAGGGAAGCCCTGTTGTTTTGTTTTTTAAAACAGGGACCAAGTGGTTCCATGACAGTGTGGATTGAGTTTACAGGAAGCTTGGAGGCCTTCCAGGTGGGACATTCCCGAGGTAGCATTAAGGGGTCTGAAATAAAGGAGGAAGCCTCTGACAGTGTCAGGGGGATGTAGAGAGCGTTAAGTGTGTCTGTTTGGAAGAGGAACTTAATAGACTTTGCTGCTTTACCTAGGGTCTTAGGGATACCTCTCTCCCCTACGTCTGCAACCATTCCTGGTGGTCTTGGCTCCTCTCCATGCAGTAATGAGGAAGTTGGAAGGTTGATCACATTTAGCTGTATCAAAAGGAACCCCACCCAGTCCTTTGGGACAGGCTATCCATTTAATTTTTTTTTTTTTAAAGATTTATTTATTGATTGATTGATTGATTGCTATGTTGGGTCTTCGTTTCTGTGCTAGGGCTTTCTCTAGTTGTGGCAAGCGGGGGCCACTCTTCATCACGGTGCGCGGGCCTCTCACTATCGCGGCCTCTCTTGTTGCGGAGCACAGGCTCCAGACGCGCAGGCTCAGTAGTTGTGGCTCACGGGCCCAGTTGCTCCGCGGCATGTGGGACCTTCCCAGACCAGGGCTCGAACCCGTGTCCCCTGCATTAGCAGGCAGATTCTCAACCACTGCGCCACCAGGGAAGCCCAGGCTATCCATTTAGAAACCGTCTTGGGACTTACCCAGTGGCGGTGGCGCAGTGGTTAAGAATCCGCCCGCCAGTGTGGGGGACATGTGTTCGATCCCTGGTCCGGGAAGATCCCACATGCTGCAGAGCAACTAAGCCCGTGCGCCACAACTACTGAGCCCATGTGCCACAACTACTGAAGCCCGTGCACCTAGAGCCTGTGCTCCGCAACAAGGGAAGCCACCACAAAGAGAAGCATGTACACCGCGACGAAGAGTAGCCCCTGCTCTCTGCAATGAGAGAAAGCCTGCGCGCAGTAACGAAGACCCGATACAGCCAATAAATAAATAAATTAATTTTTTTTAAAAATTAAAAAAAGAAGAAGGAAACCGTCTTGCACAGCCTTTGGTCTCTTTTTGTTGCCCTTCTCTGACTTGAGTCTTTGTTCTTGGTTTTTCCTTTTTGATGTCTTTTCTCCCTACTTCCCCCCAGGTTTTAATTCCCCCATGCTCCCTAGGATCCACCTCTGTGGACATTTCCTGAGCTGTACCTTCCTCTATTCCCATAGAGTCCAGATCCTTCACCTCCATTGCCAGTTAAACTTCAGAAAATTGTGTAAAATATGGAACAGATCAGTGATGAATATCCTAATATAAAAGAGCTCTTATAACTTAGTAAAGAGAAAACTGAATATCCTAGCAGAAAAATGAGCACAAGACATGAAAAGAGAATTTGTACCAGCAGAAACACAAAGGACCAATAAACATGTAGAAACATTCAGGATCAGAGGTAATATTTAGATGATGGAAAGAACAGGTAACCTTTTAAAAATTTATATCTTCTAAATGTTCTATAATAGATATGTATTACTTCTGTAACAAAAGAACAGCAATAAAATATGTTCAAACCATCTGGGATTCAAGTCCTGCTTGGTTCATCTTGGTTGAGGAGTTTGTAAAGGATGGAACAGGCTTTATGTATTCCCCATTCGAAAAAAACATTTACTGGGAATTCCTTGACGGTCCAGTGGTTAGGACTCTGCACCTTCACTGCCGAGGGCTCGGGTTCAATCCCTAGTCGGGGAACTAAGATCCCCGCAAGCCGCACGGCACGGCCAAAAAATAAAATAAAATAAAATAAAAATTAAAAAACATTTACCTTTGAAGACGGGTACCCAGACCTTAACACAGGGGAGAGAACAATTATCTTTTTTCTGGTTTCGTAAGATACAGAATCTCTATTCCCAAATGGGAATGGTAGGAATTCCCGAGCCAGCTTGAAAGAGGCGATAAGAGATTTCTGGGCAGGCCTCTGATGTTTCAGATCCTGCTTTGTGGGGCAGCTGCCTTCAGAGAGAGCTGATAAGGACTCAGTGCTGATGGTTTCCTTGTCAGCTGATTCCTGGAAGAGAAACCGGTCTTTGGGTGTATTTCCAGAGGCGGTACCGTGATTCTTGGGAGTCACGGAGAGAGCTGGACAGAGACAGAATGGACCTCACAGGAAGGGGGATCTTAGCACGGGGGTCTCAGAGCAGAGCCTTGATGACTGTTTGTGAGAGAACCTGCTAGACGGGCCTGTCCTTGGTGGACCAGACACCTTAACGGCTGCTTTTGTACTATTTATATTCTATGACTCTGTTTGTCCATGTAACTGCCCCTAATGGCACCAGCAGGACCAAACTAGAAGACAAAGCTGAGTTTATAGCTCACCATACACTACCTGCACAAAGGCAGGGGAAGGCAAGGTGGAAAGGGCTTAGAATGGGGAGTTCGGTTTGTGACCTTGATCAGGACTGGATGAGGAGGCAACTATGCAGGATTGGTGAGGAATTTGAGGGATTCAAAGAATCTTAAGTTGCAAAGTATCTGTTGATGGTTTCCACTGAAGGGTGATGTATCTTTCAGGAAGTTCCTGTTCTGAACAATCTAGCCTTTTGTCTCCATGTAATCTTCTGGAACAGTAGTCATGCTAATGAGGGCAGTGGAATTCTAAAGTTAAATCAACACAGCCTCTAAAGGGTGTGGGGGGCAGGTGGTCTCAGTCCTCAGGGCCCAAGCTGCGTGTGGGGGGAGATGGTTTGCGTTGTCATATTTAAAGTTGAATCTAAGAGAAGAGTCTCTTTTGTACATTTTTACTCACCTTGCTTTCCCAGGTTGACTGCTTTACTGGGAAGAGGACACGTTAACTGCCGATCAGTTCACCTGCGTTTAGATTTCTTATCCGAGGTGAGCCCTTGTACAAATCAGCCCCGTGCTGTTCCGTGTCCCAAGCTCTTTATGTAATTCATTCAGTCAATGCTAGTAGTATTTACCATGAGGCAGGCTCTGTGTTTAGTTTAGTATTTCACATTCATCATTCATTTATTTATTCATTCAATAATTTTTCAATGAGCACCTATATAGTGTCAAGCAGAGTGCCAGGTGCCAAATACACAATTGTGACCAAGACACAGCTGCTGTTCTCAGGTGGTTTATCCTCTAGGAATCTCATCTTCAAAGCAGTCCCAAGGGATACTGTGTTAATGTCCTTTATGGAGGAGGGGACAGGGATGCAGAGTGCTCACGTGATTTGCCCTGTCTTCCTGATTGCAGGAATCCTAGTTAACCTGACTCTTAATGACCCTGCCGTTAACCTCCGGTGTTGGTCTGTTTACCCCTGGCCTGGTCACTCTGTGATGTTAAGGCCCAAAGATCCTGAGCTGTAGAGCTGAGACCCTGGACTTCTACTTGGCCGCCTTCCTGGTCTTCACGTGGCTCTAAACCCCTTGCTTCCTTGGCAGCCTCCAGCCCAATGCAGGATTAAATGGGGAACTAACTGGTCACTCTGGTGCTAAAAATAGTCAGCAGCCACCTCTTCCCCTGAGATACTTCAGATCAGTATCACTCTTCACTTCCTCCAGAGGAAATGCAATGCTCTGCTATTGTACCCTTGAAACATACCCAAGTTGATTTAGCAACCAAGAAATGGAGTTGAAACTAGAAATGGGGAATTCCCTGGCGGTCCAGAGGTTAGGACTCCGTGTTTTCACTGCCCAGGGCCCAGGTTCGATCCCTGGTTGGGGAACTAAGATCCCAGCAGCCGCATGGCATGGCCAAAGAACAAAACAAAACAAGACAAAACCAAAAAAACAAATACAATCAGATGTGGTGACTGTTCTGACAGGGCGTCTGGGGTTCTCAGGGACAGAGCAGGAGGACCTCCTCAGTGTTGGCCTGCACAATGGGCTCTGGAGGAGGTGCCTGAAGGATGCACAGGGAAGGTGAGATGCAGAGGGGAGAAGAGTGATGTGCGGGGCCTGGGGGACAGCCTGAGTGAGGCTCCTGTGAGGAACCAAGAAGGGTCTGTGTGTCTGATGGACAGAGAGGGGGCTGGAGAAGGTTCCGAGGAGAGGGAAGAGGCAGCAGGGTCAGATCAAGGAGGGCCGTGTACTCCATGCCAAAGAGTTTGGGCTTTGTCCCCAGGGCAGGAGAAACCAACGAAGTGTTCTTTAAGCTGGAGAGAGACATGGTCAAATTTGCCTTCTTGAACATTAATTCTGGCTGCAACTGAAGAGAACGATTGGAGACAGAGTGGGGCTACTGTTACTCTGGGGGAATAGCGTCCTTGGCGAGGGCAGAAGTGGGAAGCACGGGGTAGATTTGGGATAAAGATAAATGGTAAAACCAATATTATTTTTGGTAGCTGAGTGTCTGTGCAGGATAAGAAAGAGGTAGGAATTGAGAGTGATGGTGTCCAGCCTGGGTATCTGATGGATGGGGAGAGAGAAAGAGGATGAGCTTGTTGGAAGCACATTGAATTAACCTCTGTACACGTGGGAGGTGGGAGGCTTGAAGTGCAAACTAGTGCGGAGGAGGCCAGACCTCGCCTGTAGGAGAATATAGCCAGCAGCTATTTAGTTAGTTAACTATTTTATTTGATTTTTTTGATTTTTTTAAATCGAGGTATAGTAATTGATTTATAATATATTAGTTTCAGGTGCACAATATAGTGATTCACAATTTTTGAAGATTATACTCCATTTAAAGTAATTATAAAATATTGGCTCTATTCCCCGTGCTGTACAATACAAACTTGTAGCTTATTTATTGTATACGTAGTAGCTTGTACCTCCTAATCCATCCTAATCCCCTACCTCTATTTTGTCCCCCCCCCCTTCCCTCACCTCACTGATAACTACCGGTTTGTTCTCTGTATCTGTGAGTCTGCTTCTGTTTTGTTATATTCACTAGTTTGTTGTATTTTTTAGATTCCACATATAAGTGATAACATAACACTATTTGTCCTTCTCTGACTTATTTCACTAAACAGAATGCCCTCCAGGTCCACCTGTGTTGTTGCAAATGGCAAAATTTCATTCATTTTTAAGGCTGAGTAATATTCTATTGTGCGTGTATACACACACACACAAACACACACACACACTCAGGTTGCTTTCATATCTTGGCTATTGTAAATAATGCCACTATGAATATTGGGGTGCATGTGTCTTTCCAAATTAGTATTTTCATTTTCTTCAGATATATACCCAGGAATGGAATTGCTGGATCATATGGTAGTTCTATTCTTAGGTTTTAAAGGAACCTCTAAACTATTTTCCACTGTGGCTGCACTGATTTACATTAGTTAGTTAGTTAATTTTTATTTATTTATTTATTTTTTATAGCACTTTTTGTTTGTTTGTTTTTTATTTTATTTGTTTTGGCTGTGCCGAGTCTTAGTTGCGGCATGCGGGATCTCCGTTGTGGTATGCGGGATCTTTTAGCTGCAGCGTGTGGGATCTAGTTCCATGACCAGGGATTGAACCCGGGCCTCCTGCATTGGGAGCGTGGAGTTTTACCCACTGGACCACCAGCTAAGTCCCTCAGGAATGCCTTTCTTTCCTGTCTTCCTTTAATGTCTCTGAGCTGTCCTGATACAATTTTTTTTTTTTTTGCCACGCCACGCAGCTTGTGGGATCTTAGTTCCCTGACCAAGGATTGAACCCGGGCCCCCTGCAGTGGAAGCTCAAGTCCTAACCACTGGATCACCAAGGAAGTCCTGTCCTGATACATTTTTTAAAGGTGACAATCAGACTGTCTGCCTGAACAGGTATCATGCTACCTGAAGCCGAGAGTATAATATTATAATCAAATAGTCCAGCAAGTTTGTTTGATGTATGCTTACTGATTCAGAACCAGTTAAAACATACAGAAGTAGTCAGGACTCAAAAAAGGCCATACTTTTCCATAGTTACAACACATTTTTCGGGCTTCCCTGGTGGCACAGTGGTTGAGAATCTGCCTGCCAATGCAGGGGACACGGGTTCGAGCCCTGGTCTGGGAAGATCCCACATGCCATGGAGCAGCTAGGCCTGTGAGCCACAACTACTGAGCCTGCGCGTCTGGAGCCTGTGCTCCGCAACAAGAGAGGCCGCGATAGTGGGAGGCCCACGCACTGCGATGAAGAGTGGCCCCCACTTGCCACAACTAGAGAAAGCCCTCGCACAGAAACGAAGACCCAACACAGCCAAAAATATAAATAAATTAATTAATTAATAAAAAAACCCAAAAAACCCCCACATTTTTCGTGTTTTTTTTCTTCTCAATTTGTTAGTTATCTATAATCATATTTATGTCAATGTTTTTGTCTGGATATCTCATCATGAAAATTTTCAAACATACAGAAAAGTTGGAAGAGTTTTACAGAGAATACCCATATACCCACGGATTAGATTCTATAACTGGCAACATTTTGTTAAAGCTGCTTTAGCACATACATATCCAGTTAGCCACCATCAATTTATCTGATTTGTTTTGTTTTGTTTTGTGTGTTTTTGGCTGCACCACATGGCTTGTGGGATCTTAGTTCCTTGACCAGGGATTGAACCCAGGCCCACGGCAATGGAAGCTCAGAGTCCTAACCACTGGACCGCCAGGTAATTCCCTATCTGACTTTTAAAATAAATTTATTTATTTATTTATTTATTTACTTATGTCTGCGTTGGGTCTTTGTTGCTGCGTGCGTGCTTCCTCTAATTGTGACGAGGGGGGTGCTACTCTTCGTTGTGGTGCGTGGGCTTCTTATTGCGGTGGCTTCTCTTGTTGCAGAGCACGGGCTCTAGGCACGCAGGCTTGAGTAGTTGTGGCACACGGGCTCAGCAGTTGTGGCTTGTGGGCTCTAGAGCGCAGGCTCAGTAGTTGTGGCACACGGGCTTAGTTGCTCCACGGCATGTGGGATCTTCCTGGACCAGGGCTCGAACCTGTGTCCCCTGCATTCACAGGCGGATTCTTAACCACTGTGCCACCAGGGAAGTCCCCCCTACCTGATTTTTAATGCATTTCAAAGTTGCAGACATTGGGACAATCCCATGCATATCATTAATTAGAGTTCAAGGTTTGATTACAGATTTTTTTTTGAGGTAAAATTTATATGCAGTGAAATGCACAGATCTTGAGAATGCTATTAGATAATTTTTGAATGTCAATGGTTTCCTGATAACACCATGAATTATTAATCCTTTGAATGATTCCTATCACCATACCCACACGAGTCCATGCAATAAAAGATCAAGGTCATTCTCACCTCAGACTGGTTTCTTTGCATCGGTTACTTTCCTCAGGCTCCAGAGCTAAGTACATGTGTCTCAGCTGGTCCTCTCCTGGGCTGGTGCCCCGTCCTGAGGCTCCATGTTTCCCTTTCACCCCCATGGGGGCCGACAGGTGGTAGACAGTGTGGAGCAGATATTACCAATCCCGGGGCAATGGCTGGATCAGTTGGCAGTGGGATGTGGGGTTGGGGCATGGAGGAAAGAGCCAAGCTACCATGATGGTGTGCAGGAGAGAAGGTAGGTGTGAGAATGGGTTCTGGATCTTTGAAGCCTTGGATGTTGGGAGTGGAGAGATGGGAGGGGGATAACTATCAGGATTGGGGAGAAGGAAAAGGAAAGGAAAATCTAATAGATGTCGCCCAGCGCAGTGGTCAGAGGAGCAGGTGTGGGGTCAGACTGCCTACGTTCATGCCCCTGCGCCTCCATTTATTAGCTGTACATTTGTTTTCACTGAACTCTCTGTGTTCCACAACTCTCAATTTCCACATCTGTAAAACGGGGATAATAAGAGTACCCACCATTCGATTCTTGTCAGGCACACGTGAAATCGTGTAGATGAGAGTGAATACGCTGTTTCCTGGTTGGTGAGGGACAAATGTTGGCTGAACAGGTTGGAGGAGTGGTTGTCTGGTTTAGCTTTGGGGCCAGTCTTAGACATTTACAGTTTAGAACAAGGAAGGCCTCCTGCCTCTCTTCCTCATTCCCGCATCCTCATCACTCTGCCGTCTGCCTGCCATGGAAGCAGCATTAGTTTCACAGGAAATCGAGCTGCTCATTTTGCAGAAAGTCTTAGTTGCAGATGCCCAGAAGAGTTACTATATTAAGTGGGTTTCATTTAAAGTGAAGATCTCTGATCTTTTTTTTTTTTTTTTTTTTGATAGGGAAAGGTAGAGTGAACTAGGAGTCTAAAGAAGATGGGAGAACTAAAGCCACCAGGAGTGGGGGATAAGCAAAGGGGAGAGATGGGTACATCCAAACTGATTCTGTGGAGTGTCAGTTATTTTTTTTTTTAATTGGAGTATAATTGCTTTACAATGTTGTGTTAGTTTCTGCAGTACAGTGAAATGAATCAGCTATATGTATACATATATCTCCTCCCTCTTGGCCCTCCTTCCCTACCCACATCCCACTCATCTAGGTCATCACAGAGCACCGAGCTGAGCTCCCTGTGCTATACAGCAGGTTCCCACTAGCTATCTATTTTACACATGATAGTGTATTTATGTCAATCCTAATCTCCCAATTCATCCCACCTTCCCCTTCCCCCTCTGCGTCCACACGTCTCTACATCTGCATTTCTATTCCTGCCCAGCAAATATGTTCATCTGTACCATTTTTCTAGATTCTACATATATGCGTTAATATATGATATTTATTTTTCTCTTTCTGACTTACTTCACTGTGTACAACAGACTCTGTCTAGGTCCATCCACATCTCTACAAATGACCCAATTTCATTTCTTTTTATGGCTGAGTAATATTCCATTATATATATGTACCATATTTTCTTTATCCATTCATCTGTCGATGGATATTTAAAGCAAGCAGTGTTTTCATACATGGAGGACCCCATTTTTGCAATGCAAAAATGTTCCGTACTGTAACTAAGAAATAAGAAGCTACAGGAAAGTGGGTTCAGGACAAACAGTAGAGCTAAGATTCCGGATTTTTTTTTTCTTAAACCTTGAATAATCACATTTATTCTTTCTGCGATTTTGTTTCGTGCTGCTGAGTCAGCCCTGTGGGGGAGGGAGAGAGGAGAACGCCGAGCCAACCCCGCTTCCCCCCAGTTCCCCTTCGAGGAAGATCTCGCGGGAAATCTGAGAGGCTGACAGAATTTTCAAGCTGCAGGACCAGTACCGCCTCTAAAAGTGCTTGTCAACTCTGGCTGCAGGCTGAACGCTATCAGTTGGGAACATCACCGCCCCTCCTTCCCCCACCAGGTAGAAAGCCAAGCTTGCCGCCATTCCCTTGTTGACCTTGTCTCCATTTCCCGATGACTCTGCTGTGTACACAGAGGTTCACATTCTGCGCCCTCGCTATGGCTCTTTCACAACCGTCTCTGCCGGCTCTTTGCAGATTGATCTGTTAGCATTAACTCAATTATCAGTTTACTCTTATCATAATCACCATAACAGCTCCTACTAAAATTTACTTTTACGATAGTCATTAATGGAATCTGGCTCCTAAGTGACTCACAAGCGTTTTCCTGCCTCTGGGGGAAGCCCAACGGAGCCTTCATGCAGAGGGAGTGGGAATGTTCTCCGGCAGGAACCACACTCCTAAGTGCCTTTAGGAAACCGCTCAGGGCTCCACCCGGACTTTCTCACTCACCCGAGCTCCTGGCACCAGCCCTGTGTCATCTCAAAAGGCAAGGCATGCAACAACAACGAAAAATGCAGTTTAAGGGAAATTAAATACTGTAATTTATCTCACACTGTAAATTAATTTTAAAGGGAAGACACAATTAGGTTACTTTGGAGCCTTTCAAAGCAGGCTGTTCATTCAGAGGTAAGCCTAGTTTGCCCTCCAAAATCAGGTTCCCGTTCCTGCAAATTTCCAGGAGAGGCTGCATTGAATTGTTATTTCGAGTAAGATCCTTTTTTTTTTTTTTTTGGCTGCGCCGCGCAGTTTGTGGGATCTTAGTTCCCCGACCAGGGATTAAACCCGGGCCCCAGCAGTGAAAGCGCCGAGTCCTAACTACTGGACCGCCAGGAAATTCCCTATAAGATTCTTTCAACAAATGATCTGTGAGATCCTACAACGTGCAGGGCTCTCCACTAAATGCAGCAGCTTAGGGAAGAGAGGGGCGGATGTGTGCCACTAAGCATCCCAGCAGGCTGACCACAGGATCAATTCTGACCCTGGAACTGGTGGCGCACGGAGTTGGGGGGGGGGCGTTGCTTTTGTTGCCTTTTTAAGGAAGAATAGGACTTTGACCCCTCAAAATGGAGAAAAATGGTATGTTCTAGTTCCTACTACTGCATAATAAGCTGCCCTAAAACTTAGTAGCCAAAAAGAATCATTTTATTATGCTCACAGACCCTCTGCGTCAGCAATTCAACAAGAGTACAATGGAGATACGGTATCCAGGTTCCCCAACTAGAAAGACTTCAAGGCTGCAGGTGACCCCACAGCTGGGGACTGGAATTATCTGGAAGCATCTTCACTCACATGGGGGGCAGTTGATACTGCCTACTGGATGTGACCTTAGTTGGGGTTGTCAGCAGGATACCTGACGGGGGCCTCTCCGTATGGCAGGGTCTTCCTCACAACATGGTGGCCGGCCTCATGATGGTCAGGTTTCCAACTTGGTGGCCCAGGGCTCCAAAAACGAGTGTTTCCAGAGAACCGGGCAGAAGCTGCATGGAGTTTTCTGACCTAGCTTTGGAAGTCACAGCGTGTCACTTCCACCACATCCTATGGGTTACAAAAGAGGCACCAAGGTGAGCTAGCTCAGTTTCAATAGGAAAGGACAGAGACCCTCACCTCTTAATGGAAGGCATATGGCCATTTAAACACTTGTCACAGGTGTGCTGAGAAAGCACAAGAGCATGTGGTGTGCTTCCAGCTGCCGGGTGGTCTGTGCTGCTGGAATTTCCCGTGCAGAGTAGAAAATGGGGCTGTGAATGCGGACCAGAGCCCCGGTTTGAAAAATCTTTACTGCCTTTGTGGCAGGCGCCATATCTGAAGCCACACATCACAGAAGAAATAGAACTTTGTTCTCCTATGAGTCAATCTGCTTTTTCTTTTGAGAAATTCCATCAGGGCGTGGAGACTTAATCTCAATTCTGGCAGCTCTCTGCCACTCTGGGTCACTCACCGAGAGCGAGCTCATTCCCCCCTCCTCCCTTCTCCGGGGCGTATGCAGTGGGGAGGGAGCCAGGTCAGGGCTAACTTCCATCCCAGCTGGCATCGGCCCAGATGTGCCTGTACCTGATTTGTCCTGGGATGTGATTCCAGCAGGGTGTGCCATGTTGTCCCTTACTGCTGGGCTTCTTGAGCTTGGCTATAGTTCACCTAAAACTGCCCCCTTCACAGGGCATGTGGGGCGGGGGTGGATTTTGGCTCCTCTCCTGCATCTCCCTGGGGCTGCAGGGAGCTCTGGGAGGTGCTTTGGGATCTTCTCTGTCTACCTACTGCGTTACACTCCTGTGCCAGGCCAGCTGCAGAGACAGCTCAAGACCTCAGAGGTAACAGTCAGGCTCCTTCCCCTCTAGAACCTCCAAATCTATCTGGCAGCTCTCCCTCACTCCCTTTGCCCTCAAAAACCAGGTTCCCTCCCCTGCAAGTTTCAAGTAGAGGCTGCATTGAATTGCTATTTCAAATAAAGTTGAGAGATACCATTCTTTCAGCAAATAATTTTAACCACTCTCCCTTACCTTTTTTCCACCCCAAGCAAGGATTCCTTAAGATCTAACCCAACAGTAAACCCCTGGGACTCGGAATGTGAATTTGACCACATTCTTCCAAAACCTTTTGTATGTATGCCCAGAGGACCTCTCTTTTCCAAACTCAAAGGTAAAGATTGGACTCGGGTCCTGAGTCATCCCTTCCCTGAGGCAGTGCAGAGGAAAAGATAGCTCCTCAGCGTGGAGAAGGTCCAAGGGGTAAGAGTGAAGAGGGAGAGCAGTGATCACCTCGTATACTGAAAACATTCCCATTACAAGCCTGGTGAGGCAGGCACAGAGGTGCACCGCTCACATCCCCTTTCAAGGAAGGGCTGGTTGCCCAGCTCTGAGAAGTGTGCTTGTCTGGCAACTTCCAGCTTCTAGCTTCTTCAGAATCTGCCTCAGCTTTTTTTCCCCCCCCAATTGTGGTAAAATAAACATAATGTAAAATTTACCATCAGTGGTATTTAGTACATTCACAATATTGTGCAGCCATCACCTCTATCTAGGTCCAGAACATTTCATCGCCCCAAAAGGAAACCCCAAATGCATTAAGCAGTCAGTTCCCTTTTGCTCCCTCCCCCCCAGCTCCTGGCAACTTTCCGTCTCTGTGGATTTGCCTACTCTGGATATTTCAAATACATGGAAGATACGGCCTTTTGTATCTGGTTTCTTTTGCTTAGCATATATACAAGGTTCCTCTATTGACCATTGTGATTAGTGCTGCTGTGAACATTTGTGTGTAAGTTTTTGTTTGAACACCTGTTTTCAATTCTTTTGGGTATATTAGGAATGGAATTTCGGGGTCATATGGTAATTTTATGTTTAACTTACTGAGGAACCACCAAACTGTCTTCCACAGTGGCTACACCCTTTCACATTTCCACCAGCAATGTATAAGGTTTCCAATTTTTCCACATCCTCACCAGCACTTATTATCTGTCATTTTGATCATAGCCATCCTAGAGGGTGGACAGTGGTATCTCACTGTGGTTTTGATTTGCATTTCCCTAATGATTAATGATGTTGACCTAAAAAAATGCACAACGTGAGAGTTGTGAGTTAAGTTTTATTTGGGGCAAAATGACGACTGCAGCCCGGGAGACAGCGTTTCGGATAACTCTGAGAAAATGCTCCGAGGAGGCGAGGGGAGGGGCCAGGATATATAGGAGTTTTGCAACAAAGGGCAGGTAGTCAGGAACCTCAAAAGATTGTTAATTAAAGAAAACCAGATATCTCAAGTTAAGGAATTTAGCGCTTTTCTATGTATGGAAAGATGCAAGAGGCTGGGCTTACTGAAATCATTCCTCTGTTATGCACCTCAGCTATCTGGGGCCAGCATCCTGTATTTTCACCTCCTGAGTTTCCTCAGGGCTCACCGCAGGGAGTGGCTGCAGTCTGATGGCCGCTAGATGGCAGGTATTCTTTTCAGACCTGAGTTTCCTTCCAGCTCACCGGCTCACATTGGAGGGCTGCAGACGTTGATGACTGTGGCATCCTTTGTTTATTGATATGGCAGGAAATATTCCATGTATAAATATTCCATTTATCAATGATGTTGAACACCTTTTCATTTGTTCCTTAGCCATTTGTATATCTTTGGAAAAATGTCTTTTCAAATTCTTTGCCCATTTTTCTTTTTTAGTTTTTGTTTGGCGGGGGGTGGGTAGCACCCCCCTGCCAGGGGGGCCTTGAAGCTTACAGGATCTTAGTTCCCCGACCAGGATTTGAGTCGGGGCCACGGCAATGAGAGCGCTGAGTCCTAACCACGGAACCGCCAGGGAATTCCCCTCTTTGCCCATTTTTAAATTGCGTTGTCTTTTTCTTGTTGAATTGGAAGGGTTCTTTATATATTCTGGATACCTGCATCAGCTTTTAAGTTGAGATTCTCTCTCCTGGGGCATCCCCTGGCCAATGACCAGGTAAGACAGCGGTAGGAGGTCTTGGCCAATTCCATCCTACAGAGGATGTCTCTACAGGGAGAAATGTTGCCAGGTCTGCCTCACAGTCAGTCTGAGATCTCACCCTGCCCAATCCTGCTTCCTCCCCTTTTTTCTCTTGCCAGTGTCACTCCCAGTAAATCTCGTGCATGCCCCGCTCCATCCTAGCAACTGCTTCCCCAAGTACACAACCTCCAACAACCAGATGACAGCGGGTTTATCCATTCTTCTTGTTTGACTGAATGTAGTCACAGCCAGGTGACCACATCAAGATGGGGTGGGCGTGGGGGAGGGTGTGTTCCATCCACTCGACTGTTTTAATTTGGGGCCTATAGTGTTGTCCAAACACATGCACACAACACACACACATGAGAAAAAATACATAATACTAATATAAGAACATTTTGAATTGTAAACTTTAAATATTTTCAAATATACTTTTTTGTTATTTCTGTATTTTATTTACTTATTATTATTATTTTTTATTACTATTTTTTTTTTTTTTGGCTGCACTGCATGGCTTCTGGGATCTTAGTTCCCCAACCAGGGATCGAACCCAGGCCCTCACAGTGAAAGCATCGAGTTCTAACCACTGGACCGCCAGGGAGTTCCTGTTTATTTTCTATTAAATTGAAGTATAGTTGGTTTACAATGTTGTGTTAGTTTCAGGTGTACAGCAAAGTGATTCAGTTATACATATATGTATATATATATATCTTTTCTTTTTCAGGTTCTTTTCCCTTATAGATTATTACAAAATATTGAGTATAGTTCCCTGTGCTATACACTAGGTCCTTGTTGGTTATTGTTTCTTCTTAAAGCAATCTGGGTAATTTGTATTTTCTAGAAGATCATCCATTTCACTTAAAGTTTCAAAATCATTACTTATAAACATGCACACATATAATAGTATTTATAATCAAAATTGTGTTATTACAGGAAATTTGGAAAAGTCAAGAGAAAATAAAAACCACTTATAATCAATTTAAAGAGAGAGAATCACTCTTAACATTAAGGGGTATTTCTTCTGTTTTAAGTTAAAAAAAATCCTACATCTTTGTTTTTATACCTATGTTAAAAACAACACAACAGGCCCAAAATGGAGTTGCTTATGCTACACCCAATGATACCTAAGAGTCTTAACTTAATTATAGTTTCAGCCTCTCCCAGAAATGGAATCTCTCTCTCTTTTTTTTTTTTTTTTACTTTTTTGGCTGCACTGCGTGGCTTGTGTGATCTTAGTTCCCAATCAGGGATTGAACCCGGGCCCTGGCAGTGAGAGCTCAGAGTCCTAACTACTGGACCACCAGGGAATTCCAGGAATCTTAAACTAGTCAGTCTAATGATCAACAGCATTAGGTCATCTACTTGATAGACCCTGCCATGCCCTAAAGGAAAGTGACTGCGATTACCAACCCACTTTTTTGCCTAGTATAGCTTCCTTATTCCTGCTCCCTTCTGGCTACAAAAGCCTTTCATTTCATTACTCAGTTGTAAAAAAGAATGAAATCTTGCCATTTGCAACAACATGGATGGACCTAGGGGGTATTATGCACAGTGAAATAAGTCAGACAGAGAAAGACAAATACTGTACGATTTCACTTATATGTGGAATCTAAAAATCAAAGCAAATGAACAAATATAACAAAACAGAAACAGACTGACTCATAGATACAGAGAACAAACTGGTGATTGACAAGGGAAGGGGTAGGAGATGACTGAAGTAGGTGAGGGAGATTGAGGTACAAGCTTCCAGTTGTAAAATAAATAAGTCACAGGGATGTAATGTATAGAACTGGGAATATCATCAATAATATTGTAATAACTTTGTATGGTGACAGATGGTTACTGGACTTATCTTGGTGATCATTTTGTAAGGTATAAAAATATCGACTCACTATGTTGTACATCTGAAACTAATATAATATTGTAAGTAGGTCAATTGTACTTCAGTTTTTTAAAAAAGTCTTTTATCCTGTGTAGCTTCTCAGAGCTCCTCTCTCTCTGCTAGATGGATGCTGCATGGTTTGAACCAATTTTTGCTCAAACTCAAAAATGTCAATAAGCTTCAGTTTGTCTTTTCACATCTCCTTTAGAATTTCTATGTTCTTTTCTTCTTTTTTTAAAATACATTATTTCTGAAGTTTAGCTCTTTATTAATTCTTTAATAGCTCCTAAAATTTTTATATTAATCTTACTGTTTTCTAGATTGTTACTAATTTTTTATTTTGTCTTTGTAGTTTACTTGGAGTAGTCTTTTAGTCCATCTTAACTTCTAGATAAGGCTTTTTGTCCATTTATTTTATTCTTCTTGTCTAGGATATGGTTTTTGTATTTTTTTTTTGAACAGCTTTATTGAGTTATAATTTAGCTACTGTGAAATTCATCCATGGTTAAGTGTACAATTCAGTGATTTTTAGTAAATGCACTGAGTTGTGCACACATCACCACAATCCATTTTAGCACATTTCCATCATGCCATTTTATAACTCATGCCTGTTTGCAGTCAGCCCTCATTCCCACCTCCAGCCCCAGGCAACCACTGGTCTGCTTTCTTTATCTGTAGATTTATTCTTTCTGGACCCTTCATGTAATGGAATCATATAGTATCCAGTCCTTTGTGCCTGGCTTCTTTCACTGACCATAATGTTTTTGAGGCCCACCCATGTATCAGTACTTCTGATTTTTTAGATCTGTCTACCTACTCCTTTCTGGTGGTTTTCCCCCTAGATTCAGGCAGAAATCAGCACTTTGCCAAAATCTCAAGAGGATTTTGCAAATCTCTGGAACTCTCAGTGCAACTCCCTTATCTCTGCTACGTTACTCCAGATCTTTTAGATATTTTATAAACAACTTTTTTGCTCTTACATAAAAACACTTTTTTTTTTCCCCCCCGAAGTCCTCCGAATGATGCTCCCTTTCCCTTGAAAGCTGCAGAATCTCTTCTAGGATGTACAGATTCTCTCCTCTGTGAATGAGGAGATGGCCACCGGTCAGGTGACTGGACTGTTCTTACCCCCTTCATTGAGGGAGGTGTCAGATTTCTCCCTTCAGGCTGATGGAGAACTGGACTGCACTGTTTTCCAAAACAATTTCTGGTGACCGTGAGGCTTTCTTCTTTTTTCTTGGCTGCATTGGGTCTTCGTTGCTGCGAGTGGGCTTTCTCTAGTTGTGGCGAGCGGGGGTTACTCTTCCTAGCGGTGAACGAGCTTCTCGTTGAGATGGCTTCTCTTGTTGTGGAGCAAGGGCTATAGGCGCGTGGGCTTCAGTAGTTGTGGCACACAGGCTCAGTAGTTGTGGCTCCTGGGCTCTAGAGCGCAGGCTTAGTAGTTGTGGCACACGGGCTTAGTTGCTCCGTAGCATGTGGGATCTTCCCGGACCAGAGATCAAACCCGTGTCCCCTGCATCGGCAGGCGGATTCTTAACCACTGCGCCACGAGGGAAGTCCCTGTGAGGCTTTCTTCTGACAGAAGCAAAACTTTTTTCTGCTCACATTCTAAGATTCTCCGACTGCAGAACCAGTCCAGGAAGCTGCCCAGTGGAGTGAGAGGGCCATCTGCCTCCTGCTTGCTGCCCAGCCCTCCTAGTGAGCCCAGAGGCACATTCTCTGTCAGATGGGGTGCATGGGGGGCCCTTTCTTCCAGCACTTATTGTTCTGGGATTGCTGCCTGAGAGGATGCTCACCTCCCAAGATGCAGCGGGCGCATCAGTAACGGTAGTTGTTGTAATTGAATGGGGAGGGTGCCAGACAGTGAGGCCCAACTTTGGTTTAGACCAGTTTATTTTTTTAAATTTTTATTTAAAAAAATTTTTATTGGAGTATAGTTGATTTACAATGTTCTGTTAGTTTCAGGTGTACAGCAAAGTGAATCCGTTATGCATATACATATATCCACTCTTTTTTAGATTCTTTCCCCATATAGGTCATTACAGAGTACTGGGTAGAGTTCTTTGTCCTATACAGTAGGTGGTTCATACCAGTTTAGATCAAGCTAGCTTGCCTAAACTAGCAGGACTTCTGCCTAGGTGTTTGGTCAGAATGGGGGGATAAGTCGTCTACTTTGTGGCTGTCCATGGTGCAGAGAGCTGAGTGGGTACCATCACGAGTGTGTTTTACAATCAGTGTCTGTTCAAACACAGCATTTAGTGGGAAGGTCTTTTTTTTTTTTTCTTTCAGACTTTGCCGTGTGACCTCTATCTTTCACTTGTCTCCCTGTGTCACTCTGAGGAGCAGCATCTTAGCAAGTTGGGAGGTGCTGGGGGTTTACCCCCTGTTAGCCTTGAGGCAATCTAAGGATTTTGTATTTGATTGTGTAGGAATTAGTAAACTCTTGACAGTTTCAGAGTGGAAATGGAGAGGTGAGTGGGTCCCAGGTCAGAGTCGTGACTCTGGAATGGAGACTAGTTATGGGGCTACTACCACCATCTATAATGCATAAGACAAAAATGGTGGTCTGGCCAGGGCGGGGCAATTGGGATGGAAAGGAGGGAAAAGTTTCTCATTTTTTTTTTTGGTGGTAAAATATATGTAACATAATGAGGGACTTCCCTGGCGGTCCAGTGGTTAAGACTCTGCGCTTCCACTGCAGGGGACACGGGTTGAATCCCTGGTCGGGGAACTAAGATCCCACATGCCACATGGAGCAGCCAAAAAAATTAAATACATAAATAAAATAAAGGATATGCAAAACAAATTCAATTTTTAAAAAAAGCTTTAAAAAAAACCCCATAATGCCGTACGTGGAGTAATCAAATTCATAGAGACAGAAAGTAGAATGGTGGTTAGTTATCAGAGGTGGAGGCGAAGAGAACAGGGAGTTAGTGTTTAATGGGCACAGAGTTTCAGTTTTACAAGATGAAGAGTTCTGGAGATGGATGGAGGTGATGGTTGCACAGCAATGTGAATGTACTTAATGCCACCAGACTGCACACTTAGAATGCTTAAGATGGTAAATATTATAATGTAGAACTTTAACCTCTGTTCTATTTTCTCTCTCTATGAATTTGCCTTTTATTTTTTGCTTGTTAAATCTGTGAATATAGCTTGAGTTCTTTTCCTGCCAGAAGGTTGAGGGATAGAATGAATGGATATACTCTTAAGGGCTCTTCCAATCATTGTTTTTTTTTTTCTCTCTCTCTCTCTATATATATAATTAAAAAAAAAAAATAAATTTATTTATTTATTTATTTTTGGCTGCGTTGGGTCTCTGTTGCTGCGTGCAGGCTTTCTCTAGTTGCGGCACGTGGGCTTGTTGCAGAGCATGGGCTCCAGGTGCTCGGGCTTCAGTAGTTGCAGCATGAGGGCTCAGTAGTTGTGGTGCACGGGCTTAGTTGCTCCACCGCATATGGGATCTTCCCGGACTAGGGCTCGAACCCGTGTCCCCTGCATTGGCAGGCGGATTCTTAACCACTGTACCACCAGAGAAGTCCCGCAATATTTTTATTAAAAAATAACATCAGTATCTGATCCTATTGCACAGATGACATTATCTGTTGTGAGTTTCTGTTTTAACATATTTTTCTTCTTTTTTTAATTGCTCTATAGTTGATTTACAATATTGTGTTAGTTTAAGTGTACAGCAAAGTGATTAGTTTAAGTGTACAGCAAAGTGATTCAGGGACATATATATGTATTCTTTTTCAGATTCTTTTCCATTATAGGTTATTATAAGCTATTGAATATAGTTCCCTGTGCTATATAGTAGGTCCTTGTTGTTTATCTATTTCATGTAGAGTAGTTTGTATCTCTTAATTCCATATTCCTAATTTATCCCTCCCCTCTCTTTCCCCTTTGGTAGCCATAAGTTTGTTTTGTATGTCTGTGGGTCTATTTGTTTTGTGTGTAGACTCATTTGTATAAGTTTTAGATTCCACATATAGGTGATATCATGTTATATTTGTCTTTCTCTGTCTGACTTCACTTAGTATGATAATTAGCATATTTTTCTATAAAATATCTTTATGGTGTATCCTACACCCCACCCCACCCCCACTTTCCCATCTCCAGGTTCTCTCTGGGGTGGCTGGCTGTGTACCTGATGAGACTGTCTATTGCATTTATATTTCCTATTTCTCATTGTTTGCTTTTACATATATGCTCTTCCTGTATCAGTTTTTTCCTCTTGAGTCTACCACCAAATAGTCCTTTAAAAGTTACTAATATCATTAAATCAGCTATACTTCAATTAAAAAAAACATTTAAAATAATTTAATTAAGTAATTAAAAAAATTTTTTTAAGTTACTAACATCAGAATTTTGTGGAGCCTTTCAGTATATTCAAAGCCTTCCTGATTAAATAATGGGAAACAATCTAAAAAAATTTTTTTTGCAAGAAGTTGGCCTCTGGCCCAAATCATAATTTAAAAAAATTATGTTCAATATATGAACATTAAAAGTTCTAAATACCAGCAACCTTGTCTTCATCTGTGAGCTTAAAATATATTCAGACAGGACAAACCCAGTTTCTCTCCCTGAAATTCTAAAGTTGTGAAGTGGGGCTTCCCTGGTGGCGCAGTGGTTAAGAATCCACCTGCCAGTTCAGGAAACACGGGTTCGAGCCCTGGTCCGGGAAGATCCCACGTGCCGTGGAGCAACTAAGCCCATGCGCCACAACTACTGAGCCTGAGAGCCACAACTACTGAGCCTGCGAGCCACAACTACTGAAGCCCGTGTGCCTAGAGCCCATGCTCTACAACAAGAGAAGCTACCGCAGTGAGAAGCCTGCACACCACAATGAAGAGTAGCCCCCTCTCGCTACACCTAGAGAAAGCTCTCACGTGCAGCAACGAAGGCCCAATGCAGCCAATAAATAAATAAGTAAAATAAAATAAAATTGTGAAGTGTTTTACTTCTTTTTGTAGGTGAAGTTCACTTTAGTTCTCCTTGATTATTTTCAATCTTTCTATTTCCCTTGTTAAAATATTTCATATTATCTTATCACCCCCTTGAGATAAAGAAGTACTTTTGGACAAAATATGATTCCAACCAGAGAATATTTTATATATAAAGGTTGTGCTTAGTAAAATTTTATCACTTGCTTCCTCAAGAAAATTTAGATACTATAAATTTAGCCTCTAACCTCCTTTGACATAATCCTCACTCTCACTTTATGACACAGTCTCTTCTGTTTTATTTAATGGTTTAATAGAATCGTGTTTGAAACTGGCTGGAAAGCAATTTCAAGAAATGGTTTACAGGCTACGTTCAATGGGCAAAGTTAGAGGATTTATTGCTCTTGGATATAACATTATTATTATTATTAAAAATTATTTGTTGATTGCTGGTGGTTGCACTTGGAGCCACATGAGACATAAAGAAACCGTAATCACTGCCCTACGCCCCATTATCTGGCAAATAAAAACGATGTGTCTCTATACGGTTTCTCTGGCTCTGCCTCAGATATTTCCCCCTTGGAGTGAGACGATGCAGTTTCACCTTATTTTCACTGGCTCTCTTCGCATGTGTATTAGATCCCCTGGTAGTCAAGTTGAACTCCCTAAGAGAAAAAGCACTAGAGTGCTGAGGTGTACCAGTGACCTCTGCCGGCACATAAGGTTGATTTATGACTCCAGGACGGGCCTCAGGCTGCCGTTGCTCATTTCTGTGAGTGAGTGTTGGAAATAACCTTAGAGGTTAGTGTCATTCCAAACTCACTGGAAGAGAAATTTCCCCACAGGAATGAGATAAAGGGATTTCTTCCCTCAATCGGCAAGGACACTTGGCAAACTCTGCTTGTGCCCACTTTGACGAGCGTTGTCTCTCTTTAGCTTGTTCATGCCCACTGTACACTTTCTTCTCTGCAGGCCTGTTTACCAGATCGACAAGGGCAGGGGCCACGGGGGGATGCTCTCTGGACCAAAGGCCCTGCCCCTTTTGTTCTGGACTCCAGCTGAAAGCAGAGTTTCTTAAAGCACGGCTTTCCAGCTCTCTAAGGAAGAAAGGCGGGAGGGAAGGAAGGACAGAAAGAAGGAAGGAAGGGAGGAAGGAAGGCATTTAGAATTAGGCAGTCACTCAAAAGATTTATTTGTTTATTTACTTATTTATTTATGGGACTTCCCTGGTGGCGCAGTGGTTAAGAATCTGCCTGCCGATGCAGGGGACACGGGTTCGACCCCTGGTCTGGGAAGATCCCACATGCTGCGGAGCAACTAAGCCCGTGCGCCACAACTACTGAGCCCACACGCCTAGAGCCCGTGCTCCGCAACAAGAGAAGCCACCGCAATGAGAAGCCAGCGCACCACAACAAAGAGTAGCCCCCGCTCGCCATAACTAGAGAAAGCCTGCGCACAGCAACAAAGACCGAACGCAGCCAAAAATAAAAATAAAAATAAAATAAATTTATTCATATTGAAGTATAGTTGATTTACAATGTTGTGTTAATTTCTGCTGTTCAGCAAAGTGATTCAGTTATACATATATATCCTTTTTTTACATTCTTTTCCATTATGATTTATCATTGGATATTGAATATAGTTTCTTGTGCTATACAGTAGGACCTTGTTGGTTATCCATCCTATATATAATAGTTTCCTTCTGCTAACCCCAACCTCCCAATTCTTCCCTCCTCCAACCCCCTCTCCTTTGGCAACCACAAGTCTGTTCTCTGTGTCCGTGAGTCTGTTTCTGTTTCGTAGATAGGTTCATTTGTGCCATATTTTAGATTCCCCATGTAAGTGATATCATATGGTATTTGTCTTTCTCTTTCTGACTTACTTCACTTAGTATGATAATCTCTAGGTCTATCCATGTTGCTGCCAATGGCATTATTTCATTCTTTTTTATGGCTGAGTAATATTCCATTGTCTGTATGTACCACATCTTCTTTATCCATTCATCTGTCGAGGGGCATTTAGGTTGCCTCCATGTCTTGGCTATTGCGAATAGTGCTGCTATGAACATAGAGGTGCATGTATCTTTTTGAATTATAGTTTTGTCTGGATATATGCTTAAGAGTGGGATTGCTGGATTATATGGTAATTCTATTTTTAGTTTTTTGAGGAACCTTCATACTGTTTTCCATAGTGGCTGCACCAACTTACATTCCCACCAACAGTATAGGAGGGTTCCCTTCAAAAGATTTTTGTAATGGACTGTGCTAGGCTCTCTGATGATGGGGCGGGGTGGGGGGGAACACAGGTAAAATATAGAAGGAACCTTTCCCAAGCAGGGTATAGGTAATTAGAGAGGATAAACCATGTGTTCCAGTAACTGCAGCACAAGGTCAAAAGTGGGAAGTGCCACAGGGCGTCTAGATGGAGAGCTGGGGAATCCAGAGCACAGAGCAGACTTCTAGTTGGTCCTCACATCCATCAATAAGGACACAGCAAACTAAAAATGCACCATACCTTCCACAATCTCTCTTTCCTCCTACCTTCCATCAATTATTTCTCATAAAAGGAGCAGATATCTTAGCAATAGAAAAGACGACAGAATGAAGAGGATACCAAACATTTAAAAATACAAAAAAGGAAATAAAGAATCTATGAGCTCCAAATGTTTCCAACCTGCTTAGAGAGGCTTAAAATATAAAAACCGCCTCTTTGTAACATTCTTCCTTTGCAAGAAAAGGGAAGAAATACATTTTATATTGCAATTGAGTGTGCATATTATGTGTGTGGGTATGCGTGTCTGTGTCCAAAACACAAGTTTTACAAACCAGTACTTGCAATGAAAGAATTATCTGTTATCTATTCTGTAGCTGATGGTGGCTGGGATGTAGAGTGTGAGGGAAGAGAGCACTCTGGTCTTTGGTTGAAGCAGTTGGGTCAGATGGTGGTGTCATTTACCGAGATGGAGAAAATGGGGGAGGGACATTTTTCAGACATTTAGAGAGAAGAAGTGAATGGAATAAAGATCTCTGATTCGGCCGTGTTATGTTTGCATTACTTACGATAGTGGCTCTCAGACATTTTGACTGTGACTCACAGTTGGACAGACATTTGATGTTAAGACCAAGTTGACTGCCACATCTACCTATGTGAGCACGTGTGCGTATGAGAGAGCGTCTGTATGTCCTCCTTCCTGAGCCAGACCACGTAAGCTCTGGGCTGAGAGGTGGGTTGAAAGATACCAGCTAAAGAGAGGACCTGCTGAAGTGGCGGGGCCATCATGAACGGGGAGGGAAATTCTCAATGTTTCCCTTAATCCCAGGCTGAGCCCCCATCCAGAACCCACTTCCAGAACCCAGCGGCTAGTTAGTTTCAAAAGGCCAAGGTGGCTGACAGAAGACAGCTATCCATTCTCTCCATTGCTCCATCAGGAAAAGAACAGGAAAGAGGAAGCTCTAGGTCTTGTCTTGCTGTGAGATAAAGCTAAATTGTGACGCCTGAAGAGGCATCTCCATTTTTTGCAGGAATCTGCAAAAAATCCTCTTGCGTAAAATCTGAACACATTCCAAAAAAAATTTTTTTTAAAAAGAAATAAAGAAAAAGAAAAACGGAATTCCCTGGTGTTCCAGTGGTTAGGACTCCGCGCTTTCACTGCCGAGGGCGCAGGTTCAACCCCTGGTCAGGGAACTAAGATCCCACAAGCTGTGTGGCCGTGGCCAAAATTAAATTAAATTAAATAAAAAATCTGAACATATTCAATTTTCTATTAGTTTTTTTTTTTTTTTGAGCTAAACATACTGAAAAATATATAGAAAAATTTAGCAAATACTCCCATTTCCAACATCAAGATTTTTGGGGTTTTTTTTGGCTTCATTGCCCGGCTTGCAGGATCTTAGCTCCCGGACCAGGGATCGAACTCAGGCCCTTGGTAGTGAAAGCACCAAGTCCTAACCACTGGACTGCCAGAGAATTCCCCCAACGTCAAGAATTAATAACTGTTAATGTTCGTCTGATTTGCATCTCGTCTTCTCATTAACGAATGTGAAACATTATAGATGAAGCCGGCATACCCTTTAATCACCGCCCCAACCCGATTCCTCTCCTGTTCTGTGCCCTGACTTCAGTCAGCCCTGATGAGTTTGGTCTGTATCTTCCAATCCATGTTTTATAATTTTCATACATAATCATTTATAGCTAACGTAAGGTATTAATTTACATATCATTTCATTTATTTACTTATTTTGGCCACACTGGCATGTGGGATCTTAGTTCTTCGACGAGGGATCAAACCCACGCCCCCTGCAGTGGAAGCACAGAGTCAACTACTGGACCGCCAGGGAAGTCCCCACATATCGTTTTATTAATAAATGACTCCTTGGCTGGCCATGGCTCTTCTCACTCAAGCTAGTCTCCTAGAACTCCAAAGTTTATCCTCTCTGGGCATGACAACAGCCAGTCTGGGGGCTGATGCAGATCTGTGGATGCCAGTGCAGCATCTCTGGCCCAGAAGTGAGGGTATTACCAAGGAAGTGAAGGGGGCTCTGGGGAATTTCGGTCCTGCACCTGCTTCCTCAGCTTAGAGCACTCTCGGCTAAAAATAGCAGAAGTTGTGCACCATCTGCAAAACGCAGCTGTGAGGGCCCCTGTTTGGAAATGAAGGGAACGTTAGCATCACTGGTCATTTCCCAAGAACAATCTTTGTTCATGAGGCAAAATGTACTGCATATATTAATTGAGGGAGGGTTTTCTCTCATGACCAGTGGTATGTGGTAGGAAGCACCCTGGAGTAATAGTCACTAAGGGATCTTTCAGACACACATAATTTCTTTAGCCTTCCCTTTAGGCATCCCTGTAATCACATCAATCTGGGTTCTAAGTTGAAGTTATATTAATCAGAAAAGGAACTCCTTAAACAATATTAAGGTTCTTACAGAATCTTAGTGAGGACCAAGGAGTTGGTCTTGGAGGCCACGGAGCCGAGAACAGTGCCCAACGCCCTGCTCCAGCGTTTCTTCCCAGACAAAGCTCGTTTCTGTGACTTTCAGCTTGTTTGTGGCTATGCTTCCTTATACTATAAATATTTTTATAAACTAAAAGTGTGTGTGTGTGTGTGTGTGTGTGTGTGTGTGTAGGTAATACCTGTACATGGTACAAAATTCAAAAGGTATGAAAGGATAAACAGGAAAAAGAAGTCTCCTTCCCTCTATCCCAGTGGCTCAATTTTCTTTCACAGAGGCAGCCTTATTTTCAACTCCTTGCATGTTCTTCCAGAGAAATGCTATGCCTATGTATAAATGTTTATAGATTTGTTTTTACTTATACAAATAATAGCACACCATATACCATAGAGTTTGTAACATGCATTTACCACCTAACACTGTATTTTGGAGATTGAAAATACAGACCTGCATCATTCTTTTCAGCAGCTGTATCACTCAGTCTAGGGTAGGTTAGGCTACAGTAACAAAGAGCCCCCACATGTGATGGCAGCATTACCCTGATACCAAAGCCAGACAAAGATATCACATGAAAAGAAAACTACAGATCAAAATTCCTCATGAGCACAAGCACAAAAATTCTTAATAAAACTCTATCAAATCAAATTGATCAATGTAGAAAAAAGGATTATGCACCCTGACCGAGTGTATTCCCAGTATATCCTGTGTCCTAGGTATGAAAGGTTGAATTAGCATCCAAACATTAATTAATTTAATACACTATACTTATAAAGTCAAATAAAGTAAAAGACTACATGATCATTTCCATAATATAGAGAAATCCAACATTCATTCATCATAAAAGCCTTCAATAAACCAGATAGAAGGGTACTTCTCAATCTGATAAAGGGCATCCATGAACAACCTACAGCTAACATCAGTCTTAATAGGGGAGGACTAAATGCTTCCCTTCCCAAGACTATCTACTCTCATCACTTCTATTCAGCCCTGTACCGGAGGTCCTAGCCAGGATGATAAGGACAATAAGAAAACAATTCAACTTAGAATCAAACAGAACAAGATACTTAGGAATGAATTTATCAAAAGTAGTGCCAGGGACTTCCCTGCTGGTGCAGTGGGTAAGACTCCACGCCCCCAAGGCAGGGGGCCCAGGGTTCGATCCCTGGTCGGGGAACTAGATCCTGCATGCGTGCCGCAACCATGAGTCCACGTGCTGCAACTAAGAAGTCCTTATGCTGCAACTAAGATCCCAAGTGCCGCAACTAAGATCCTGAGTGCCTCAAGTAAGACCGGGCACAGCCAAAATAAATAAATAAATAAATATTTTTTAAAAAGTAGTGCCAGATATATACACTGAAAACAACAAAATATTGCTGAGAGAAATTAAAGAAAATATAAATAAATACACATAAGTTCATGGATTGGAAGACTCAATATTGTTAAGATGGCAATTTCCCCAAAACTGATTAACTCAACACAATTCTTAACAAAATCCCAACAGATGACTTTTTGCAGAAATTGATAAGCTGATCAGAAATTTTTAAAAGAAATTATTTATTTATTTATTTTTGGATGCGTTGGGTCTTAGTTGCAGCATGTGGGATCTTTCGTTGTGGTGCCGGGCTCTTCACTGCAGCACACAGGCTTCTTTCTAGTTGTGGCGTGAGGGCTCCAGAGCACGTGGGCTCTGTAGTTGTGGCACACAGCCTCAGTAGTTGCAGTACGCGGGCTTAGTTGCCCCGCGGCATATGGGATCTTAGTTCCCCGACCAGGGATCGAACCCGTATCCCTTGCATTGGAAGACGGATTCTCAACCACTGGACCACCAAGGAAGTCCTCTGATCAGAAAATTTATATGGAAATACAAATAATCTTGCAGAGACAAAACAGTTTTGAAAAGGCAAAACAAAGTTGGAGTACTTATGTTGTTCAATCTCAAAAACTTACTATTAAAGCTCCAATGTGCATAAGGTATTATTATGCCAATTAGGGTACCAATATACTGAGATGTGCTACAAAAGGGATGACTCTTGAAAACATTATGCTAAGTGAAAAAAGCCAAATGCAAAAAATGAGTATAGTATGATTCCATTTATGTAAAGTGTCCAGAAAATACAAATTTAGATACACAGAAAGTAGATCAGTGGTTGCTTGGGACTAGATGTGGAAGGGAGATTGTCTGCAAAAGGACTCTAGGGAATTGGAGGAAGGGGTGTTCTAAAATTCAAATGTGATGATCGTACAGTTTCGTAAGTTTCCTAGAACTCATTGAACTGTGTACTTCAATGGGTGAATTTTATGGTATTTAAATTGTATGTCAATAAAGCTGTAAAAAAAATAAAAAGGACAAAAGATAAAATTCAAATGCTGCACCAAATCATGAAAATTCACTGTCAGAGCCAATTGTATCATATAAGTGCACAGGCATCCAGATTTCTGATGTTTTGTGTGATAGGCTCGTTAACTCTGCTTCTACAGAGCATTTTGAATGGAATTTGGAGAGAAATCCCTCCATCACTTTGGGGTCCACATTTGAACAAATATCTAGAACCATCCGAAGAAGCAGAGGCCCTTGCTACCCTGGCCAAAGATCACAAAGTAATTGTGATTTAATTTCTATTTTCTAGTTAAATAGAAACAAAGGATAGGGCTTCCCTGGTGGCGCAGTGGTTAAGAATCCGCCTGCCAATGCAGGGGACACAGGTTCGAGCCCTGGTCCGGGAAGATCCCACATGCCGCAGAGCAGCTAAGCCCGCCAGCCACAAATACTGAAGCCCATGCGCCTAGAGCCTGTGCTCCGCAACAAGAGAAGCCACTGCAATGAGCAGCCCGCGCACCGCAACGAAGAGTAGCCCCCACTCACCGCAACTAGAGAAAGCCTGTGCGCAGCAATGAAGACCCAATGCAGCCAAAAATAAATAAATAAATTTATTTTTAAAAAAAAGCTTAAAAAAAAAAAGAAAGGATAACAAAGGGAACTAACTTGATGAAGAATCGACTACAATTCAAGCTATTGATCATGGAGCCAAGTGGAGATAACATGATGAAAGACTGCAAACAATTTCACATTTAACAACTTGTATAATTGCATTTTTAAAATGTGTTGAATCTTTTTTTTTTTTTAAACGTTCTTTTTTTTTTTAATTATTTATTTATTTTTGGCTGAGTTGGGTCTTCGTTTCTGTGCGAGGCTTTCTCTAGTTGCGGGAAGTGGGGGCCACTCTTCATCGCGGTGCGCGGGCCTCTCACTATCGCGGCCTCTCTTGCTGTGGAGCACAGGCTCCAGACGCGCAGGCTCAGTAGTTGTGGCTCATGGGCCTAGTTGCTCCGCGGCATGTGGGATCTTCTCAGACCAGGGCTCGAACCCGTGTCCCCTGCATTGGCAGGCAGATTCTCAACCACTGTGCCACCAGGGAAGCCCTTGAATCTTTTTTTTATAATGCACTTCCACTCAATTATTTACACATGTGACCAATCCCCATTAAGTGGTGTGTGGCCATTGAATGTATGAAAACATCAAGTTAAGAAAATGCTTTCTATTCCAACTATCTAATAGAAGCTTACATGATCTTTGTCACCAGTCTTTCTTTGCAAATGTATTCCTTTCTTCAGAACTTTCCTCCTACCACACATTTCTGCTTAGTATGAATTTCCACCTCTCCTTAAAGACTTAGTTCAAATACCACTCCATAGCTCATTCCTTCTTGAGCTCTGATTATTTGTGTAAATAGATTATCAAGTATACTTGTGTACAAAGAATGGTGCCTCATTCCTGATGCCTCTAGGGCACCCTGCACTTGGTAACCTCGAAGTGTTTGTTGTATTGAGTGGAATGTGCCACCCCCTGGTGGCTGAATAGAGGAACAACTTCAACTTTGCTGAAGGATGGCCCAGTTCTTCAAACTCCTGTGGACTTTGGAGGGCTCAAAAATTTGTGGAATTCAATTCAAGAGAGTTTTGAGGGTGATCTTCTAAAATCAGAATGAGGTGATGTTTGCATGACCCCCTCAAATCAAGAGTGGCTTGGGCTCTCTCTCGGTGGAAATTACCTTTTTTCCATTTCTCCCCCCTCCTCTTCCCCTCTCACTTTCCCTTTTTCTCCCTTGTGGACCCTTTTTTTTTTTTTTCTCATATCCACCAATTTTGAAGTTTTTCTTCTTTCACTTCTTGTTCTCAACTTTTCACTACTCAGTTCTTTGAAACTGTGGTTTCCTTTTGATTTCTGCTTGTTTATATTCCGTTATTTCCAATGTGATCACACAGGAAACAATATTTTCTTTCTTGTTGTGTTTAATGAACACAGTGGACCAAACTCCAAACTCAGCCACTGATGTTCAATTCCGGGGATGAAGAAGACCTCTTCAAAGAGGGTGTCTTGCATTTTTATTAACTTTCTTCCAATGTTGTTTCCCATCTATTCTCTTGCTCACTCTTTTTTTGGTACTTGAAGGAGTCTTCTTAGGGTGAACATACAGGTATTAGAGCACTCTCCACTCAACCAAAAAAGCAAACTGAAGCAGAGTGAGAAGGAATACCTGTCTCTGATCACAGATACTCAATCTGATTTTTTTTTTTTAATTTAAGTATAGTCGATTTACAATGTTTCAGGTGTACAGCAAAGTGATTCAGTTATAATAGTATATACACATATATGTATATGTATGTACAGATATATTATTTTTCAGATTCTTTTCCATTATAGTTTATTACAAGATATTGAGTATAGTTCCCTGTGCTCTACAGTAGGTCCTTATTGTTTATTTTATATATAGTAGTGTGTATCTGTTAATCCCAAATTCCCAATTCATCCCTCCCCCCGTCCCCTTTGGTAACCAAAAGTTTGTTTCCTATGTCTGTGTGTTTATTTCTGTTTCATAAATAAGTTCATTTGTATAATTTTTTTTAGATTCCATATATAAGTTATATCATATGATATTTGTCTTTCTCTGACTTACTTCACTTAGTATGATAATCTCTAGGTCTATCCATGTTGCTGCCAATGGCATTATTTCATTCTTTTTTATGGCTGAGTAATATTCCATTGTATACATATACCACATCTTCTTTATCTGTTCATCTGTCAGTCGACATTTAGGTGGCTTCCATGTTTTGGCTGTTGTAAATAGTGCTGCTATGAACATTGGGGTGCATGTATCTTTTCAAATTAGGGTTTTCATCTTTTCCAGATATATGCACAGGAGTGGGATTGCTGGGTCATATGGTAACTCTATTTGTAGTTTTTTAAGGAACCTCCATACTGTTCTCCATAGTGGCTGCACCAATTTACATTCCCACCAACAGTGTAAGAGGGTTCCCTTTTCTCCACACCCTCTCCAGCATTTATTATTTGTAGACTTTTTGATGATGGCCATTCTGACCGGTGTGAGGTGATACCTCATTGTAGTTTTGATTTGCATTTCTCTAATATTAGCGATGTTGAGCATCTTTTCATATACCTGTTGGCCATCTGTATGTCTTCTTTGGAGAAATGTCTATTTAGGTCTTCTGCCCATATTTTGATTGGGTTGTATGTTTTTTTGATATTGAGCCTCAGTGTGATCTTTGTTCCCACTGCCCATTCACTGGTGCGCTAATCCATGTACAAAGCTGATTTCCAAAGCACTGGGATCAAACTTCTTTACCATAAGGTTTAACAGCTCTAGTTTTTTTTAGGAGTCTGTAATCACTTATTTCTTTAAGTTTAGCGATACAATGAATGTAATTGCTCAGAATTCACCTGGCGTGATAGAATGTTAAAGCTAAGAAGATAAATTCTTTTTTAACAAATGAGAAAATCGAGGCTCAGAGGTGAAATGACTTACCTGATGTCACACAGCCTGTTTGTAACACAGCCAAGATGAAAACCCAGGTCTCTTTTTTTTTTTTTTTTTCTCACACACACTGTATTTTATTTTTACAAGATAAATAGACTGACACCAAGCATTGTACATGGATGACCACAACAAAAGCAACAATGATTGCAATTACCAAACATGAAACACACTCATACTATGTCATAATATTGACATTCAGTCCAGTAATCCTCCACTGTAACAGCTCCTTTACCTTGCAGTGAAAATTGATTTGTATATTCTTTGCCTCTGAGTCCTTGTGGGATTTTTTCTTTTTTTAAATTCAAACAGAAAGTCACAAAAATTATACTCATCCTCATCAGTTCACTCAGTCCCATGTAATTAATTTTTTTTTTTCATCTTGATCTTTTGTTAGCACTTTTATGAGCTCATCAGTTTTTCATTAGAGTTCTGAAAATGCTTATTCGTTCAGTTCAGCAGTACAGTCAGGTACCAGAAACCTGTACTTGTCAGAGTCTTTTCCATGAATTTCCTGAAGATGAAACCCTTTTATAGGAACATATTTACAAAAGCATCAGAGTACACCCAGAACTGTCTGTAAATGACAAAAGACTTAAAAATGAAAAAACCCAGGTCTCTTAAATTCCAGTTTTGTGCACTTTGCAGTGCTCTGTGCAGTCTAAACACAGTGTGGAGGCATTAAGGCAGGGCACAAAGAGCCAGGACCTTGGACCCAAAAGACCTGATTTGAATCTCAGCCTTGCCACTTCCTAAATCACATTAGGTAAGTTATTTAAGCATGTTTCCTCCTCTGTAAAACTGATAGAACCTTGTACTGACCTTATAAAGTTGTTGTGAAAATTAAAAATATAAAACACTTAGCATAGGGAAAATGTGTAGTTCTATAAAAAGTAATTATATTTTGAGACCAGTATAGCATAGTAGCTAAGAAAGTGATCTTTGGAGTCAAACACCTGGTGTTTCTAGTTGTAGGACCTTTGGAAAGCTATTTACCTTCTCTGAGTGTTAGTTTCCTCATCTGTCAAATGGGAATAATAATAATACTTGTCTTTTAGGGTATCTAGAAGCTTGAATGAAATAACGTATGAAAAATTCAATGTGCTTGGCACGTAAGTCAAAGCTCAATAACTCAGGCCTCCTAATCGGCAAACCACTGAAGTAAAGAATTAGTCTAGGAAATATTTTATTAGAAAATAGTATTTTCTTTGCAAAGTGATGAGGTTTGCAAGGAGAGCAGCAGTAATGACTTTTCATTGTCAAAAAAGTGTTAACAGCCACGAAGCACGAGCCATGGGGCTGCCGGGTCTTTACAGTCTTTTCCTTAATTTAACTCCCCTAATAACCCGACGAGGTAGGTATCAGAGTACTCAGATGCAGACAGATGAAGTAACTGACCCAGGGTCATCCTGCTAATAAGCAGTTTCATCCGGGTCCAGGTTGCTCCAAGCTCTGTACTATTATTCTGGTGTGCTATTTTAATTCTGTCTCCCCAGCTGAACTGGTAGGAGAATTAAAACCTGAGACTTTGAAAAACTGCACTAGATTTCGATAACCTATTCTAACCACCAAAAACTGTTAGAGATAGCATCTGTACATGGCTTTTATAAGTCAGGAAAAGCTCTTTTTTTTTTTTCTTTTTAAAATATTTATTTATTTATTTATTTATTTATTTTATTTATTCGGTTGTGCCAGGTCTTAGTTGTGGCAGGCGGGCTCCTTGGTTGCGGCTTGTGGGCTCCTTGGTTGCGGCTCGCTGGCTCCTTAGCTGTGGCTCGTGGGCTCCTTAGTTGTGGCTTGCCAGCTCAGGAAAAGCTCTTTTAATGCTTAACCATTCCACGAAATCTCTTGATTATTCCTAAATGTAGCTCCTACCACAATTGGCTTTTAAACCCCGTATTAGTTTGCTAGGGTTGCCATAACAAAATGCTACCACCCGGGTGGCTTAAACAGTAGAAATCTGTTTCTCACAGTTCTGGAGGCTGGAAGTCCAAGATCAAGGTGCTGGCAGGTTTGCTTCCTCCTAAGGCCTCTCTCCTTGGCTTGCAGACAGCTGCCTTCTGTGCACACGCATCCTTGGTGTCTCTTCCTCTTCATGTTTTGTTTGTTTTGTGGTAAGAACACTTCACTTGAGATCTAGTCTCTTAACCAGTTTTTAAGCGCAAAACACAGTATTCTTAACTATGTTGTACTCAGAGCTCCAGAACCTATTCATCCTGTGCTAACAGAAATTTTTACCCATGGAGCAACATCTCCCCATTTCCTCCTTCCCACAGCCCCTGGCAACCACCATTCTACTCTCTGCTTATGTGAGTTTGACTAGTTTATATTCCTCATATAAGTGGAATCATGCAGTATTTGTCCTTTTGTGGCTGGCCTATTTCACTTAACATAATATCCTATAGGTTCCCCTATGTTGTTGCATATGACAGGATCTTCTCTCTTTTTTTTATGTATAGAATGTTTATTGAAGTATTGTTTGTAATGACAAAAACTGACAACATAAAACATCTCATTTTAAGTTTTTACTTAGACCAAACCAACTATGCTATAGACTTATGATGAAATACTGTTAAATCACATAATATAGCTTCATAGTATACATGGTATACATCAAAGTGCTATAGTATTGATAAATCTTTACAAATGTGGGATGATATTCACATGTGTGTTTGTGTGTAACAGGTATATATTTGGAGAGAGGAAAAGATTAGCAAAAGGTACATTTAACTGTATAGAATTAGTAAGTTTGATTGGGTTGTAGGATCTTCTTTTTTAAAAGCTGAATATTACTCCATTTTCTCTCTCTCTGTGTATACCACATTTTGTTTATCCATTCATGTGTCAGTAGACATTTAGATTGTTTCCATATCTTAGCTATTGTGAATAATAATGCAATGAACGTGGGAGTGCAGATATCTCTTTGAAATCCAGATTTCAATTATTTTGGATATATACCCAGAAGTAGGATTCCTGGACCTTATGATAGTTCTATTTTTAATATTTTGAGGAATCTCCATACTATTTTCTATAATGGCTGCATGAATTTGCATTCTCACCAACAGTGTACAAGGATTCCCATTTCTCTACATCCTGGCCAACACTTGTTCTTTTTGGTCTTGTTGATAATGGCCATCCTAAAACGTGTGAGGTGATATCTCATTATGGTTTTGATTTGCACTTCCCTGGTGCTTCGGGATGTTGAGCACCTTTTCACATACCAGTTGGCCATTGTATGTCTTCTGTGGAGCAATGTCTATTCAAGTCCTTTGCCCATTTTGTAATTGGGTTACTTGTGTTTTTGATATTGAGTTTTACAAGTTCCTTATATATTTCGGATACTAATGCCTTATCAGATATATGGTTTGCAAATATTTTCTCCCATTTCATAGGTTGCCTTTTCATTTTGTTATTGGTTTCCTTTGCTGTGCAGAAGCTTTTCAGTTTGGTGTAGTCCCACTTGTCTATTTTTGCTTTTGTGGCCTGTGCTTTTGGTGTCAAATCCAAAAAATCATTGCCAAGACTGATGTCAAGAAGCTCTCTCCCTGTTTTCTTTTAGGAGTTTTACAGTTTCTGATCTTACGTGTAAGTCTTTAATCCATTTTGAGTTGATTTTTGTGTATGGTGTCATAGAAGTGTGCAATTTCATTCTTTTGCCTGTGGATATTCAGCTTTCTCAACACCATTTGTTGAAGAGACTATTCTTTCCCCATTGTGTATTTGGCGCCCTTGTTCAAGATCAGTATGTTACCGACCTGGGTTCTTGGACTCTTTAATCAATAGAAATTGATAAGAGGCCAGAAGAGGAATTCAGGCAAGGCTTTACTGGGACTCATGCTGTAGCAGGGGGGAGAAAAAACAAGTAACATGTGTCCTTGCTTGCTCCCTGAGGTGGGGTGAGCTGGTTCCTTATATGGGGTGAGGGTGGGGGCGGATTGGTAGGTCAGGCAGGAGGGGTGGCTCAGGTGGTCTGCCCACCCCCTTGGTGGTGCTCTGTGCAGGGAGCATGCGCAGTACCTGCTTTTGCTCCTGGCACCTCAGAAGTGGCAACTGGATTCTGGCCTTTTTGTATCTTGTTCATAATTTGCCCCAAAAGGCACATGCATGCAGTTATTTTTAGTCCCTTATAGTTTCTTTGTCTTCTGTTGCTTGAGGAGATGTTTGTCCAGGTGCAAGCGCTGCAGCAAAGGGTCCCAGGTCCCAGGTCTCAGCCTGTCTCAAGTTCACCGTATAAGATTGGGTTTATTTCTGGGTTTTCTATTCTCTTCCTTTGGTCTATATGTTTGTTTTTATGTCAGTACCATACTTTTAACTTCTGTAGATTTGTATTATATTTCGAAATCAGAAAATGTGATGCCTCCAGCTTTGTTCTTCTTTCTTGAGATTGCTTTGGCTATTTGAGATCTTTTGTGGTTCCATATGAATTTTAGGATTATTTTTTGTATTTCCATTAAAAATGTCATTGGAATTTTGTTGGGGATAATATTGAATCTATAGATCACTTTGGATAATATGGACATTTTAACAATACTAAGTTTTACAAGCCAGGAGCATGGGATGTCTTTCCATTTATTTGGGTCTTCTTTAATTTCTTTCATCAATGTTTTGTAGTTTTCAGTATACCAGTCTTTCATCTCCTTCATTAAATTTATTTCTAAACATTAAAATTGGGAGTGTTTTCTTAATTTTTCTTTTGGATACAGTGTTAGTATATAAAAACGCAAGTGATTTTTGTGTGTTGATTTAGTATTTTGCCACTTTATTGAATTCCTTTATTAGTTCTAAGAGTTTTTTTGTGGAATCTTTAGGGTTTTCTACATATAAGAGTGTGTCATTTGTGAACAGAGATCATTTTACTTCTTCCTTTCTGATGTGGATGGCTTTTATTTCTTTTTCTTGCTTAATTGCTCTGACTAGCACTTCCAATACTGTGTTGAATAGAAGTGATGAGAATGGGCATCTTTGCCTTGTTCCTGATCTTAGAGGAAAAGCTTTCAGTTTTTCACTGTTGAGTATGATGTTAGCTGTGGGCTTTTTATTTCTATTTATTTTATTTTATTTTAGAGGGAAGCACCTTTTATTTAATTTTTTTTTTTTGGCTGAGCCATGCGGCATGCTGGATCTTAGTTCCCTGACCAGGGATTGAACCTGTGCCCCCTGCATTGGGAGTGCAGAGTCTTAATCACTAGACTGCCAGGGAATTCCTGTGGGCTTTTTATATATAACCTTTATTATGTTGAGGTAAATTCTTTCTATAACTAGTTTTTTGAGAGTTTTCAATCATGAAAGGTATTTTTGTGGGAGAACGGGGCCTGGGACTTGTATTCCATCATCTTACTAATGTCACCCCTCTTCCTCCTCTTATAAGGACGCCAATCCTATTGCATTAGGGCCCCACCCTTTTGGCCTCATTTAACTTTAATTACCTCTTTATAAGCCCTATCACCAAATACAATCATTTCGGGGGTTAGGACTTCAACATATGAATTTGGGAGGGGGGACAGTTCAGTCCATTAAAGAATCCAAATTTTTATCCTCAAGGTAATAAGAGTGTTTTCTATAAATACTTTCAGAAACACTTTGATTGACAAACACAGTCATGAATTTTGTGTCCAAGTCCCCCAAATTATACAATGTGAGCGCCAGAGGGCACCTTACAGATCATAGTTCAGTGCCTTCAGTTTTCAGTTGGTGAAACTTAGAGCCAGAATGGGGAAGGGGCTTGTGTGAGGGTCACACAGCTGGGACTCACTGGCACCCATACTGGAACCCAGAATTCCCATGTGGTGCAGGGGTCATTTGATTGCAGTGCACCTGGCTATTTCAAATCTGATTTTATATGTGATATCCCTGCTATTCACCACTCTGAATTTCACCAGTGCTTTCTTTATACCTAGGCAGATAGCAACTCAGCTCACGCCAAGCACATTTTCTCATTTTATAGATAAGGATGTCTGAGAGGTTAAGTCACTTGCTCAAGGTTCTCCAGCTCGTAAGAGACATAGCCTGAGGTGGATGTAGAGTTGAAGGTTTATGTGCTGATGAATTGAATAGCTCATGTGTTTGCTCACTCTGAAAACTGAGTCATCAGCTTCTTTCTCCGCTCCTATTATGACGTATCACGGCAGGTTCAACAACAGACAGCAAAAGAGGGCAACTACAGACCTTCACAGGGCACTGAAAAATGATTCTTTTGTTCTGATTCTTGTGCAAAAAAGGATTGCTGGGGAAAACAAATAATTTCTGCATGGCAGGACCAGGGCACTTTAAGCAGATGGGCTGGAGAATACTTTATAACAAAAGCACTTTACAGTGATGGTAAAAATATCCTGTCCATGATTTTTAAAAATCTAAACAATGTAGAGAAGTATAAAGGAAGAGTAAATTTTCTCATCTTCCTGAACCATCCCCAGTTGCATTCTCCAGAGGTGATTATTACTACTTTCGTGCATGTATTCAGAAGTATATTTTAAGTACACGTAAGCACATATCTAATGTATATAAATTATAGTGTAGGATAATACTATAGTTATTGTTCAGCAATGTACTTTTTAATCCTTAATGGTACATCTTGACATAGTTTCATATTAATATATGTAGTTCCATTTCATTCTTCTTAATAATGGCAAAATATTTCACTGTAGGAATATACCACGATTTATTTAATTTTTCCTATTATAGACTGAATAATGCCCCCTCCCCCAAATGTCCATCTCCTAATCCGTGGAACCTGTAAATGTTACCTTATTTGAAAAAAGTCTTTGCAGATGTGATTAAATTAAGGATCTTGAGATGGGGATATTATCCTGGATGATCTGGGTGGGCCCTACATGAATCCCTAGTGTTCTTTTAAGAGAAGTGTGGACAGGGACTTCCCTGGTGGTCCAGTGGTTAAGACTCTGCACTTCCACTGCAGGGGGCATGGGTTCAATCCCTGGTTGGGGAACTAAGATCCCACATGCCACGTGGCGTGGCCTGAAAAAAAAAAAAAGAGAGAGAGAGAGAGAAAGGCAGAGATCTGACACACACAGAGGAGAAGGTGATGTGAAGACAGAGGTGGAAATTGGAGTGCTGTGGCCACAAGCCAAGGAATGCCAGCAGCTGCCAGAACCTGGAAGATGCAAGGGACAGATTCTCTTCTAGAACCTCCAGAGGATGTGCAGCCCTGCTGCCACCTTGATTTTGGACCAGTGCTATTGATTTCAGACTTCTGGCTTACAGAACTGTGGAAGAAGAAACCTGTGTTATTTTAAGCCACCAAGTTTGCGGTAATTTGTTAAAGCAGCCACAGGAAATGAATACAATTCCCGTATTGATGGACATTTAGGGTGTTTCTACCATTGTGAATGTGAGCTATAATGATTAGTTGGCACCTGTAGCTTTAACCACTTGTACAATTATATTTGTAGGACAAATTCTATGAAATGGATTATCAGAGGCAAAGGATGTACACGTATAAAACAAAGATTTCATCTGGCCAAAAGAGAATATTTTATGCTTCCCAAATGAATTTCAGATACTATATGTCAAAATGTATATCTTTGAGTTTATAGCTTTAAATATTTGTCATAAAACAATAAAGACTGAAACCAAATGACCTAACCACTCAACTCAAGAATCAACTTAAAGAACAGAGTAAATTTGAAAAAATAAAACAAAAGGAAGTAATAAATAAAGACAAAAATCAGTAAAATAGTGAATAACAATAAAACAAAACAAAAATATGATATATATCAATATAACCAATACTTTGTCAATATAATTAGTTTGACAAACCTCTAGAAAGACTGAGCAAAAGAAAATGAGAGAAAACATGCAAACAAACAAATTACAAAGTAAAAAGCAGGAAATCAGATATAATAGAGATTTAAACACAATAAAATAACATTTAAAAATTTATACATAAACATATCAAAAGTAAAAACTGATGGGAGAAGAAATAGGAAACTTGAACAGACTTACTAGTATCTTGAGAAAAAGTATCTCAAAGATCTCTTCCTATGCACATTAAAAACCACAGACCTGTGATGAATTGGGAGACTGGGATTGACATATATACACTAATATGTATAAAATGGATAACTAATAAGAACCTGCGGTGTAAAAAAATAAATAAAATAAAATTCAAAAATTCAAAAAAAAAAACTACAGGCCCGTGATGAATTGGGAGATTGGGATTGACATATATACACTAATATGTATAAATGGATAACTAATAAGAACCTGTGGTATAAAAAAATAAAATAAAATTCAAAACAAAAAAAACCCCAAACAAACAAACAAATAAAATAAAATAGAGGGAAAAAACCCACAAAAAACCACAGGCCCAGATGATTTAACAAATGTCTCTCAATCTCTCAAGGAGTATATCATCCTTACTTTATGTCAGTTGTTCCAAAGAATAGAAAAAGAAAACCTGCTTGACTCATCTTTTAAGTCTAGTATAACCTTGATTCCAAATCCATATAAGGAAAGTAGAAGAGAAGACATTTCTAGGTCTGGGCAGATATAAGTATGGTAATTTATAAGTGACATTCACCCAATATTCCCAGTTCTCCCCCAGCTTTCTGGGTGCACAGTAGAATTGAATATATTAACCCGCTTGAGGCTGGGTGGGGCCTCTTTAAGTTCTGACCAATGATTTATGAGCATAAATGGTAGGTTATTTCCAGGCTGGTAAGTTTAATGGCTGATCTGAGACCCTCTGGTGTCTCTTTACCTTTGTCATGGCAACCAGCAATGTGCGAGGTGGCACTGGCTCCATCAGCCTGGGTCTCTGGATGACTAAGATGAGCAGTTACATCCCTGCTGACCGGTGACAGGCAGGTGGCATATCTAAGAACTAAACCTGTGCTATTTTAAGCCACTGTGGTTTGGGGCTTGCTTGTTATTGCAGCAGAATCTCATCCATCCTGGCCAATGCAATGGTCAATTGATACTCACTCTCCAACCCAGTGTTCTTCCAGCGAGCCCACCCGTACTGCAAAACCCGGAAAACGAAATGCAACCCTTTTCAGTCTCCTTTGCAGCTGGAGTTCTTGGTCTGATGAAGTTTCAACAATTAGCTGCACGTGAATAAAATGTAGACGTGCCAAGCGTGGAACAGGCCGTCTTCCCACTGCTCTTGCTGTTACTTTGCTTAGCGTGGTCATGGAGACACTATTAGAGCAGCATTTGGAGTCCAGTCGCTAGCTGTGAGTGCTGAGAGGCAGTTTTGGAAGCACCAGGCTCTGGCGTTTGCATTCTTGTGTCCAGTCACTAGCTCCTTGGTGTCAAGGGGCTGTCGTGATGGTTCGGCAGCTTCCTGCCCTGTAGGTCTCAGCTCCAGGTGGGATCTGGCAGCTGCTCCTCCGTGGCAGTTCTTAGTTCTTCCTCTGCAGCTGTGACAGTGGAAATAACACCCATGGTCTGTTCTGAGAGTCATTCCTGGACACCCAGCCTAGCGCCTGCTTCACCATCCCTTTTATGACTTTATAAGCACCCAATTCCCTAAATTTAAACCCTTCCTGCTTATGTGACTTCGTACATGCAATTAAACCCTGACTAATTTAAGGCCTACCTCACAACTACAGATGCAAAAATTCTAAATTAAATATTAGTTAACTAAATCTACCAGTAACTATGTATATATATGGGTGTGTGTGTATTATACACACACATAAACAGACATATATGTACGTAATGCAAGGATGCTTCAACGTTAGAAAATCTCTATATGCAACCGACCCTATTAATTGATTAAAGGAGAAAAATCACAAAATTATCATAATATAGAAAAAACATTTAATCAAATTAAACAACTTGTGCTAAAAACTCTCAGAAAATTAAGAATAAATGGTAATTTTATTTTCTTGATAAAGGCTATTATATTAATCAGGGTACAGTGAACTGCTACAACAAAAAGGTGTAAACAGTGGCCTAAACAAACACTATTTCCTTCTTACTTAACCATCTCACTGTGAACAGTCCTGGTCTGGGGGACAGATGACCCTCTCCATGTCATCATTCAAGTTTCCAAGTTTCTTCTGAGTTATAGTTCCAGCATCCCACAGGGATGTCATTGTCTTTGGTGGAAGCTAGGTGGCTGCCACAATCAGGTTCCAGCTGTTAAAAGACATCACAAAGGAGGCATGGCCAGTGTCTTAAGTCCCAGACCCAGAATGACTCATATCGTTTTTTGTAAAATTTATTTTATTTATTTTTGGCTGTGTTGGGTCTTCGTTGCTGTGCGTGGGCTTTCTGTAATTGTGGCGAGTGGGGGCTACTCTTCGTTGCAGTGTGCAGGCTTCTCATTGCGGTGGCTTCTCTTGTTGCAGAGCATGGGCCCTAGGCACGTGGGTTTCAGTAGTTGTGGCTCGCGGGCTCTAGAGTGCAGGCTCAGTAGTTGTGGCACAAGGGCTTAGTTGCTCCGCAGCATGTGGGATCTTCCCAGACCAGGGCTCGAACCCATGTCCCCTGCATTTGGCAGGCGGATTCTTAACCACTGCGCCACCAGGGAAGCCCGACTCATATCATTTTACATTCCAGTAATGATAGTTTAGACACATGGCCTCGTCAAACTGCAAACATGTCTAGGAAACGTGCCAAGCTCTAACTCTGCTGCCATGTGTACACAACCATTATGCACCACTCCAGATCTGCTTGGCTATGCCTACCTCAGTCACTTGCAAGGGTGCCCCTGGTGACAGCTCATGCCACTCCTGGGGCCTTAGACACCTAGAGGTCAGGGGAGGGGACCTGAGAGGGTCACGGTGAGCCACCATCTGGCATTTCTTGAATGCACACTTGGTGGCAGTGCTGTTTCCACAGTCCAAGGAGTCCCCACCTGTGCACTGCCCAGAATGGACCTGCAGAGTCTCTAAGTCTCCTTGAAGCTATTGAGGGGGATGAGGGATGAATCCAAACACGAAGGATTAAGGCCTTAAGGGGCTGACCTGCACCACTGGGAGAACACGGCAGGATACAGCAAAAACAGTGCTCCCTTTTCAACTGTATCAGGTGGTTCTGTGCCTCAGTCATTTCACACAGCCTCTCTGGAGACATGCTTCAAAGTCCGGACAGCACTGTTTGAAGCTGTTTCCAGCCTGGGAACGTATTCCCTGTTTGCTTTGCCCCCTTTCTTGTTTTACTTCCTTGATTTGCTTCCATGGGTTTGCTCCTCTCCCCAGTAGAGTGTTAGCATTTAAACTTTACCTTAGGTTCCATTTTCTAGGGAAACTGGGCTGAGACACCAAGGCCCACAGAAAGCATCTTACACTAAGGGACAATTTTAGATGCATTCCCTTAAGATCAGAAATAAGGCAGGGATGATTGATATCACCACTGTTGTTCAACACAATACTGCTGGCTCTAGCCAATGCAAAAAGACATAAGAAAGAACTAAAAGGTAAAAGGATAATAAGGGAAGAGATAAAATTGTCATTACTTGTGAAAGATATGCTCAACTGTATAGAAAACCCAACAGAATCAATAAACAAACTATCAAAATTTGTAAAGGTTTAGCAAGGTCTCTAGAAAAAAGACCACCTTACAAGACTCAATAGCATTCATTCCTTACACTAGCGATAAACAACTGTAAGGTATAATAGAAAGTGTATCTTTCATAAGTACAAAAAATATAAAGTATCTAGGAAGTAAGATATCAAGGAGGTACTCAAAACCTCTTTGGAGAAAATTTGAAAAACTTAAAAAAATAGAAAATGATCTGAATCAATGAAGAGACAGTCCATAATATTGGACTGGATGATTTAATATTATAAAGATGCTTATTTCCTTCCAATTAGTAGTCTATATATTCAATGCAATCCAAGCAATATTCCAGTCAGATTTTTTTTAAAGAAACCCTACCATCTTCCTATAAAATGTCTAAGGAAGGACACACGTCTATAAGGATACATGTCACTAGGTTCACTTTGAAATAGAAAAGCCAGGCTTCATCTTCCCAGATATTAACACACACTACAAAGCAACAGTAACAAAAACAGTATGGTAATCATGGATGAACAGACTGGCCCAATGGAACAGAACAGAGAGCTCAGAAACAAATCTTTGTGTACAGGAGAACTTGATAGATGGTAAAGTTGACACAAATCAATAGAGAAAGGAAAAAGTGCCTTAGTATTGGAGAAAAATAAAATTGGGTCCTTACCTCACTTCGTTTATAAAACTGAACTACAGATGGACTAAGGTGCCCTGGAAAGATAAAAGTATAAAGTTAAAAGAAGGGAATTCCCTAGCGGTCCAGTGGTTAGGACTTGGCCCTTCCACTGCAGGGGGCGCGGGTTCCATCCCTGGTGGGGGAACGAAGATCCTGCATGTCACACAGTGCGGCCAAAAAATAATAATAATAAATTTAAAAAAATAAAGTTAGGGCTTCCCTGGTGGCGCAGTGGTTGGGAGTCTGCCTGCCGATGCGGGGGACACGGGTTCGGGCCCTGGTCTGGGAGGATCCCACGTGCCGCGGAGCAGCTAGGCCCGTGAGCCACAACTACTGAGCCTGCGCATCTGGAGCCTGTGCTCCGCAACAGGAGAGGCCGCGATAGTGAGAGGCCCGCGCACCGCGATGAAGAGTGGCCCCCGCTCGCCGCAACTGGAGAGGGCCCTCGCGCAGAAACGAAGACCCAACACAGCCAAAAATAAATAAATAAATAAATAATAAATAAATTTATAAAAAAAAAAAAATAAATAAATAAAGTTAAAAGAAGAAAATGTAGGAGAATATCTTTGTGATGGGAGTGGGGTTGAAGGATTTCTTAAGCGAGGCCCAGAAAACACAAACCAAAAGGTGAAAAAGTTAAATGGGTTATAGTACATAAAAATTAAGAATTTCTTTTCTTTCTTTTCTTTTTTTTTTTTGGCTGCGCCGAGCGTCTTGCAGGATCTTAGTTCCCTGACCAGGGATCGAACCCCGACACTCAGCAGTGAAAGCACAGAGTGCTAACCACTGGACGGCCAGGGAATTCCTAATAATTTATTTTAAATATGATACAAGTGACAAAGTTGACAGTTGTCTTACAGGGAGATTTTTACATCATCAAAGAGTGACACAGAAATGCAATCTAGATTATAAAGCAAATCTAATAGAAAAATGCACATAGGGACTATCTAAATGGCCAGCATTGCTCAACTTGGTTATGTAACTGAGAAATGCAAAATAAAATGAGATACCACTTTACAGCCTCTGGGGTGGCAAATGTTAGCATCTGATGATTCCAAGTGTGGGTCTCTGGAGAGCAGTGTGCCCGAACTTAGGGATGCTGCATACACCCCATGACCCAGCCAGCCCACTCCTGGGTGAGGACTCCTGGGTAAGTACTCCAGAGAAACTTGCTCACAGCCCACGAATGGATGTGTCCACGGATGTTCATCTCAGCATTCACCTGGTATTGGGCAGGTGGAGGCAACCAGGCTTTTAACAAGAGGAGGACGGAATAAGGACTATGGAACAGATCCACCTATGGGGTAACTTTCAGCAGTTAGGTACTATAAACTTGATATCCAGGTGCATCCTGGGCAGATCTTATTTACTTATTTAACTGAAGTATAGTTAATTTACAATGTTGTGTTAATTTCAGGTGTATAGCAAAGTGATTCAGTTATACATACATATAGATCTATTTTTTCCACATTCTTTTCCCTAATAGGTTATTACGAAATATTGAGTATAGTTCCTTGTGCCATGCAGTAGGTCCTTGTTGGTTATCTATTTTATATATAGTAGTGTGTATATATTAATCCCAAACTCCTAATTTATCCCTCCCCCCCCTTTCCCCTTTGGTAACCATAAGCTTGTTTTCTATGTCTGTGAGTCTATTTCAGTTTTGTATATAAGTTCATTTGTATCATTTTTTAAGATTCCACCTATAAGTGATATTGTATGGTATTTGTCTTTCTCTGTCTGACTTACTTCACTTAGTATGATAATCTCTAGGTCCATCCAGCTTGCTGCAAATGGTATTATTTCATCCTTTTTTATGGCTGAGTAATATTCTATTGTATATATGTACCACATCTTCTTTATCCACTCATCTGTTGATGGATATTTAGGTTGCTTCCATGTCTTAGCTATTGTACTAGGCAGATCTTAAAATCAGAGTGTTGACTGAAAGAAGCAGATTCAGATCCATGGACAATATGACTCCTGTATATTTTAACAAGGATACCAACATATGCAAAAGTACTTATCAAGTCCATTAAATCAGAGGAGGAGGGGAGAGAATAGGGGTGGGAACTGGAGGGAGAAAATAAAATAAAATAGGAGACTGATGTAGATGCTGTGAGCTGAGGATTATAATTAACTCAATTTCTGCACCTGTTTTCCAAAAACCAATTTAAAAAATTCTAGCCGTCTTATTTTTTGTCTGTAATATGTCCTGCATTGTTCTAGGGCCTTGACACACTTTGAAGCAGTTGTTTGTGCGTCTGTCGCTCTGCGAAGCTTCGAGGGTCTGGAGAGCACCCATGTTCCCCCCAAACCCCTACCCTCCATTGTTCCCTTGGTACCTGGCACAAGCAGGTGATAGTTTTGTTGAATGAAAACTCAGAACACTTTGGAAACCAGTTTATACGTTCCTCAAAAGCTTAGAAATGTAGAAAAACCAAAGAATGTGGCGCTTAGAACCAAGATTTTCTACATCTCTTCCTGCATATTTTCAAGGCTCGAGGTTGGAAAGCAGGTCCTGTTTTTGGTGCTTGTGTTCTGTCTCCCCTGACTGGTTCCCTGTCTGCTCCTCCGGGTCTCCAGCTCTTTCCAGCTACCCTTTCTCTCTGGGCGGGTAAGTCAGCTGACGGTGGCATTGTTGTGCAATCCTTCCTGGTGGTAGAAGTGAGAGGCCAGGAGTTTGCCCATCAGGGCAATAATCCAACGAAGGCGGGCCAGGGAACTGTGCTCTCCTGCTTCCACCCCTCCTTCCCCCGGTTGTGGGGGGGAGGTCGGGGGTCGGTGGGGGGGCAGCGGGGGCGGGCCCACACTGCCCTCAGGGTAAAGTCTCTACCTGACGTTCCAGATCTGCTCAGCCATCCGGCCTCAGCCTTTGCCACTTGAATTGGTAAGATCTGCTTCTTTAACCAAGGGTACAACCATGGTCACGCTTTCCGCCTTTTTAAATTCAATAATAAATGATTTTAAATAAAACAGTTAAAATTAAAACTAAATAAGGGAGTAATCAAAAACGCTTTCTTTCTTTCTTTTTTTTTTTTTTAACATCTTTATTGGAGTATAATTGCTTTACAATGGTGTGTTAGTTTCTGCTTTATAACAAAGTGAATCAGTTATACAGTTATACAACGCTTTCTTATGCCTGGCTCCGGAGGCGTCACTTTGTAGCAGACACCAGCTCCACCGACCTTGGGCCTGCCCCTCCCTGCTGTGCTGTAAGTAACAACTCCTTTATCTCACTGTTTCAAACTCAGCTGTTGGCAGGGTGAACAGGTTGGAAAGCACTCTCAGCATTAACCCCCGTGCTCGGAGTTTCCACTCTGCCTCTCCAGACCCATGATTCTCCCTTCTCCACCCTGCTCTGGGCCCTGGAAGGCCCACCTCTCCAGAGAGCATCCGCAGGCTTCCTCCCCCTCCACTTCTTTTTTTTTAAATTTTTTTCACACACACACACTGTATTTTATTTTTACAAGAGATAAATAGACTAACACCAAGCGTTGTAAATGGATGACCACAACAAAAGCAACAATGATTGCAATTACCAAACACGAAACACACTCATGCTATGTCATAATATTGACATTCAGTCCAGTAATCCTCCACTGTAACAGCTCCTTTACTTTGCAGTGAAAATTGATTTGTATGTTCTTTGCCTCTGAGTCCTTGTGGGATTTTTTAAAAAATTCCAACAGAAAGTCTGACTTCTGATTGGGTTCAGCCAGTGAAGAGACAAGCAGGAGAACGAGCCCGTTTCACTGTGCAGTCTGTTCCCTCCCAGGACCTGGAATGATAGCACCCACTGCTGAATCCAGGTCTCTCCTCGAGGCCACCTTATGTCTCTGTAGCACTTTTATCTCTGGAGTCTCATTGTCCTTCCCTGCAACTCAGCATTGGTTGAAGGCCAGCCTTGTTCCCCTGAATGTTCTCAGGAAGTAGGATAGGATGGTTCAGGGCAAAGTTGACACAATGGCTCTACTTCCTCTTCAAGGATCCGCTTTGCTCCATAACCAAGTGCCTTAGGAAGCGGCAGCCCCATGCAGCCTACTTGCCTTTCACTTGGGCGTATATAGGAAGAACACGCCAACAACCCTTCCCTGAACAAAGAACACACACTCTAAGGTGACTGTGCGTTCCACCCTTCAATGTAGGAGAGTCTGGTTATTTTATACCGTCTGGTATATATTATATATTATATATATGTATATATGGTATATATTATATACCAGACGGTATAAAATAACCATTATGTGCTTCCCGCCCCCACCCCCCTCTCCGTGTACTAGGTGTACTGTTGATTCACCTTCACCAACACCACCAGTTCCTCCAGTGTGCCACCCTCTCCCTCTTATGCCTTTGCCCAAGTCCTTGCTGTGCGGTAAGGTAACCCCCCCCTTCATTTGCCCAACTCCTGCTTTTCCCAGAGCGGGGTCTGCCTCGTGCAGGCAGTCTTCCTTAACCTAATTTACGTCTAAAGTAAATCCCCTAATTTGACACCTTTCCGCACTATATTGTAATGACCTGATTATCTGTGGCCCTCACCGAGACATAGGAAAGTAAAAATTAGCACGAACTTTTAAAATCTACCTGGCCAGTCATCAGGCTAGGATAAAAGATACAGATAAAATCTGTTCCAAAGTTAACAAAAATTAATATCTCTCTCAAGGACACTGTAGCTATAGAGTGTTACAACAACTCCCTTCTTAGAGTGAGTACTGTTTTCTTACTGAAGAATTTTTTCTCTAAAATCATAGGCTATCAGAAACTTTGCTGTCTGGAATTATGTTAGTTAGAATGAAGCATCCATCACAAAAAAACAAATGATAATTATGTGATGTGATAGAAGTGTTAGCTAAGGCTATGGTGGCAATCAGATTGCAATACATAAATGTATCAAATCAACATGCTGTGTACCTTAAACTTACACAATGTTATATGTCAATTATAATAAGAAACGTTTAAAAAAGTGAAACATCCCAAGGTGGGGGGGAGGGTGGGTGTGTCTAAGTCATGACACAGAGAAAAGCCTCATTTACAAACCAGGTGCAGAGCTTACAACCCAGGTGCAAAACTTTGGATAAAACAGTATTCCAACACTATCATAACTTTGTTTCCAAGTAAACAGGTCCCTGGGTCCACTTCATAGTCCAGGACTTAGGATAATACCTTAACACACAGCCCTGCTTTGCTTTGAGTCTATCAGTATACGGCTTCATTTACATTTCACCTAACCGCCATTCTTTCCCCCAGTCCTATAACTCTCTCTTTTCCTTTGTTTGGTGAGACCCCCTATGAATCCTCTGATGTGCAGTCCCTCTGCCTTACGTCAATGAACCTGACTTTGTCAGTCTGAGGTTTGTGCCTGGTGGTCTTGGGCTGATTGAGACAGCAATTCATCACAGCACCTAGAACACAGGATAAGAGCAATATCTGTTCAGTGGGTGAATGAGTGAGTGACACATTCCCCTAGATAGACTAGTGTGAGCCAAGAAGTGTCCCTAGGCCCTGGCCAACTTGGATGGTTTAGATCAGGATTTTGGAGTCAGGGCTGCGTCTGAATCCCAACCTGCCATTTACTAATTATGTGAGCAAAACAAGTTTCTTACTTCTCTGGGTCTCAGTTTCCTCATCTCTACAGGGATTATTATTATTATTTATTGAATGTAATCATCCCTCTGTTACAGAATTGTTGTAATTATCAGAAAAGATTGTCCAAAGATTGAAAATGGACAAAAGAGGGACTTCCCTGGTGGTCCAGTGGTTAAGAATCCGCCTTGCGATGCAGGGGACGCTGGTTTGATCCCTGGTCGGGGAACTAAGATCCCACATGCTGCGGGGCAACTAAGCCCGAGTGCCACAACTACAGAACCTGCATGCCGCAATGAAGAGCCTGCACGCTGCCACGAAAGATCTCGCGTGACACAACTAAGACTCGACGCAGCCAAAAAAAAATACATAAATATTAAAAAAAAAAAGGACAAAACAGATTATTGGGTGTCCTATCAGGGAGTGCTGGCCATTGTTTAGGGAACTTCTGAGATATGTTTCCATAGGGGCGTGCACATTTAATTGACTTGCTGTTGGCGAGACTTTTTTTTTAAACCACTCTCTGAGGGTAAAACTAAGTTGAGAAAACTGATGGTTCATAGTAATGCAAGTGGTTCCTGTTCATGACAATGCCAACTAATTTTGTCTGATAGAGAATATAAATCTCTGTAATTCCAATTCTTATTTGAACCAGTTTTAACATCTTACCAGTCTCCTATAATTAATGAGTTGGATAAAACCTTTGACACGTGTTCCTTTCACATGTGTACCTGAGTCATGATTTTACCTTTTGAGATTGTAATTTAGTATCATGAAGAGCAATGATAGGTGTAACATGCTTCCTCTGCTAGAGACCCTTAAGAAGTGGCTGTAATGATTATTTCATCGGCACACTGAGATAGGAGACAGAATGTGCCAACAGAGCAGCAAGGGCATAGAGAAGGGGTGAGGAAGGCGTAATTCTTTTTTTTTTTTTTTAAATGTACTAGCTATATATTTTATTTATTTATTTACACATATCTATTCTTTTTTTTAAAATAAATTTTATTTATTTATTTATTTTGGCTGCATTGGGTCTTCGTTGCTGCGCGCGGGCTTTCTCTAGTTGCAGCGAGTGGGAGCTACTCTTCGTTGAGGTACGCGGGCTTCTAATTGCAGTGGCTTCTCTTGCTGCGGAGCACGGGCTCTAGGCGCGTGGGCTTCAGTAGTTGCAGCACGTGGGCTCAGTAGTTGTGGCGCACGGGCTTAGTTGCTCCGCGGCATGTGGGATCTTCCCAGACCAAGGCTCGAACCCGTGTCCCCTGCATTGGCAGGCGGATTCTTAACCACTGCGCTGCCAGGGAAGTCCTATATCTATTCTTTTCCAGATTCTTTCCCATATAGGTTATTTACAGAGTATTGAATATATTTCCCTGTGCTATACAGTAGGTCCTTGTTGATTATCTATTTTATAAATAGTAGTGTGCATATGTTACTCCCAACCTCCTAATTGGAAGGGGTAATTCTCTTGGGACACCTTCTGGCTGGATGGATAAGCTTGCCCCTCATCTTAGGTGTCTCTTGTTTTCCAGCACAGAACCCCACCTGGAACAATGGTGGGGAGCTCATGCCACCAACATGGGTGGAATGGCCAGGCTTCAGGAAGAACAGACACCAGCCTGGGTCTGAGGGCATCTTTATTCAAGGACCCCAGTGGCATGGGATGTCTTCTCTCCCCCTCTGAACTCTGCCTGTTTGTTGGCTTGATTCTCTATTCCTGCCATGGACCTTGTCCACATATTCAGGAACATGGCTGCCAAGGCTCCCAGGACCCACTCCCCAAGGCTGCCACCAGGAAAGAAGGATGGTCTCTCCTCAGTCCCAGTTCCATGGCTCTCCAGGGAGGACTCTGAGTGGTCTAGTTTGACAATCTGTCCATCTTAGAGTCTTCAGTTGTGACCATGTAAGAAAAAGGTCTTTGCCATGTGAACCACATGGCTGGAGACAGGGGGGGAGCAGTTCCAGGAAGAAGAGAGAGATGCTGAGCAGAGAAGGCGAAATGTTGGAAACTGGAGTGTAACCTACATGGAACTGGCATTGAGGGGGGACAGCTAACAATGTGAAAGGAGGGACAGTCGGGGTAGGGGCTGACACACTGTGCTGAGAATAGTGCCATGATTTTGTACAGAAGATGTTGTGGAAATACCTGCAGAATGAGTGAGATAAGCGATGGGCTTATATAGGTGTATTCATTACCCTTCACACGTGGGTCAGTATGCTGGCCTCCTTACAGGTGTCAGTTAGCCCTCACAGAGGCCCTCTGGAGAGGTATGATTGTCTTTACCTCCACTCAGTTTTGGATAAGGAAGCCCACAGAGGTCATATAGTTATTGAAGTAGCGGAACCAATTGGAGGCAATTTGATCCTAAATACCATTTGGAATGGACCTTTGGTTTTGTAAGCACATATTACAATATAATATAAGCTTGGACATGACTCTGATCTTAATTTTCCTCCTTTATCTCAAGTGCTAACTCACCTGAGCAGAATGACCATGCCACAGTGAAGGTATAGGGAAGGGAGGGAGGCTGACACTTGTATAAGACCCAGGAAAATGAACACCATTTACCAGGTACAGGAAGAAAGCCTTGAATAGAATAACCTGGTACGATTAAGGAAGGCGGAATGAAGGCTGAAATTTCTGACAGGGAGATAATCTCCCCACGAAGATAATCATTAGACCATGTGACTCAAACCTTGAGGAACGGCTAGGGTCACAGCTCTAGATGTTTAAAAGGAAAACGAATTAGTCTTGAAGAGGCCTCTCAAGAACATTTCGGCACTGACCTCAGGTGAGGGAATTGAATGATCCCTTTCATGCCCTGTCTTTAGGGCCGGTTCTGTGATGGCAGTAAAATTATTTAGAGTCTGATTGGAGAGTTCCATTATAAAATAGAGTGCTCTGTGGGTCTTATTTCCCTGGGTGGTGGGTGTGCCTGGGAAAGGCAAAGCTGTCAGGGTAGTGATCCTATTCCTGACACCAGGGTATAGTTGAGACAGCCAGATTTTCTGAACCCCATAGCAAGATAGATGAATGGCTAATGATTTTTTTAAATGATTTTTAAATATCTTTTTGGAAACAACCTCCTGGGGCATAAATAGGTAATCAGATTTATTGAAAAGAAAAAATTGGGGGCCATGTCATCACCGTTGACATAGGGGAACCTAGTGGGGAAGGGGCTAGCAAGGCAGAGAAAATGATACTTTTGCCAGGTGCCATACCCCAGGTGACTACTGCAGCCCGGGTACAGCCTGTCCCTAGAGTTAAAATAATGCCATCAAGAGAGCAGAGGGGAGATAGCTGATCAAGCCTGTATGTAAGTCCCAGAGCAATGCTGACAGCAAAGTAGGACCAAAGGAAAAGTAAAAATTAGGCCCTCTCCTGGAGCTTATCATCCGTATCTGACTGATTTGAATTTCGCAAATTATGCCCCTCCTTCTTCTCTTTTATGCATCTTCCTCAAACTTGCATTTTCTTATGAATGCAGATTAGCTAAATAGATATTAAAGATCCATTTATTCTAAAGTGTGAATGACTACCCAAAGCTGATGGGTACTCCCATTTGGAAAAATAAATTTTATTTATCCAAAACAGTTGAAAAAGAACTGAGATAGTTGGAAACTCTCCAGTAATGGTGGAGATCTACCATAACCAAAGGGGGAAGAACTCTATAAGGACAGAAAAACCAATAGACATGGGCTATTAAGGAAAAATCAGGAACAGGAGACTAGAGCCAAAGAGGGAAGAGGTGGAGTTCCCAATATGGACTGAATTAATGGGTAGCCAATTGGAAAGAACAGCTTTAAAACAGGAAATCCAAATTACCTTATTTTTCATTTATGTATCAAAAATCCTTGGAAAATATCCAATGAAAGAGATAAGGTGGTTGGAAATTGCTTATGGGTTCTGCTGGTGACAGAATGAAGTATCTCAAGCCATGCGATCCCAAATTAATATACTTGTGAAGTTCTCTTTCTCAGTTGTAAATAAACCCAGTGCTTGGGGACAACTCTCTGCTCAAATTCTGACTGTTAACAAGTCTCCCTTGCCAGCAAGAAATCAGCTGACTCAGTGCTCATGTGGAATATTTTGTGAGTAGTTTTCATTTGACGGGCTGAACCACCAGTGGTGAGGTATGCTGATGGGGAGTATAACTTGATGGTGAGGACATTTTTTCTCTCTTCCTTTTCATTTGGGAGAGAAATGCTGAAAGGAAAACAAAAACCCAAACACACCCTCTCATTTTTTGGTACTTTACTATTCACAAAGCATAACACAAAATATCTTATTTGAGCCTTAAAACATTTTTCTGATGAAAACACTGGGGCTCCAAGAGAGAGAGTTGGTTCCTTCCATGGCAAGGAAGAGGCAAAGCTGGATGCACATTCAAGTCCACTGGACCCCAAATGCCACTAAGCCCCAGCCCTTCCATCTCCCATCCCAAAAAATTTGTTTGATGAAATGTGTTGTAAGCAGACTATCTGATGTGGAAAGCAAAATACAAAATTCTCCTTGTGTCTGGCATCTGCCAATTCACTAACTCCTCTCTGTCTCTAAAAATGAATGATGTTCATAAATGATCATAAGACTACTAGAACTTAAACACTGTCTATTGCAACTGTAATAGTCATACTTATGGGGCTCTGCTAGGCACATAAATCGGGCATGCTTTTATAGCCAGAAATAATTTACTGCATAATGTCTGCCAGTAAATTGGAGCATATGATGATCCTAAATGTGTCTTGTCAGGAAGTAAACCATTCAACTGTAGAAAGGGCACGATATCTGTAAATAAAGGCACCCACCTTTGCATCAAGGTGAATCTCCACGATCATCGCCTTCCTTCTGGCTTCTATCCCACTGTGAGTGGGGAGCCTTGTGGGGAGAAGGGGAGAAGCCCTTTGGTTCTGCTTTAGTTCTCCAAGATTCACAAGCTTCCTGTTATTTGGAATGAAGTTCTCACAACAATGAGCTTTCTATCTCCTGTCCAGAGATACTTGTCAAGTTTTTGTTTGTTGTTGTTGTTGTTTTAGGATATTATAGTTCCCTGAGCTATACAGTAGGACCTTGTTGTTTATCCATCCTATATATACTAGTTTGCATCTGCTAATCCCAAACTCCCAACCCTTCCCTCCCCCATCGCCCCTCTTGGCAACCACAAGTCTGTTCTCTATGTCCATGAGTCTGTTTTTGTTTTGTAGATAGGTTCATTTGTGTCGTATTTTAGATTCCACATGTAAGTGATATCATATGGTGTTTGCCTTTCTCTTTCTGATTTACTTCACTTAGTATGATAATCTCTTGGTCCATGTTTGTTTGTTTTTATTTATTTTTTAAATTCTGCACTCTCTGGAGAGGAGAATGGGATCTATTTATTGCTTTTTGGTCTTTTGCTTCAGGCAATTTTGTATTCTTTCTTCAGTAGTTTCAAACTACAGAAATTGACCCGAATGTTAGGATTAATCCAAAAATAAACTTCAGTACAGGGCAGTTGCTTGTCTCTGGAATTCCTCTCTTTCCCTTGACTGGGTAGTACAAAGATACATTATAGATTTCCAGTAGAGTGGTCTTTTCTCTTTCTAAACTTTAGGAAAACCAATTCTTAGATCTGTGGATAAAAGCCTTAAGGTCCACGAACCCCCTTTCTTCCTTGGAAATTTATATCTTAAAAAAATTCTTCAGATCAGAGCACAGGCTGGCTCATATGTAGAGGTTGAGAAACCCTCCAAGTAAAAGAACCCACAATCATGTTGTTGTTCTCTTGCATGGGAGAGCAGAGAGAAATCAGTCCTCCCAGCAGATTGCAGCAAAAAGAACGTTACAATTCTCAGTTAAATTTAAAATGTTTCCTTGGACAGATGTTTTTCTTTGTAGGAATGCTACATTGTTTTTTTTTTTCATTTTTATGTCTCTGGAATATTTTGCCTATTTCAGTAATCTGCCAGTCTGGTTATATGGGCTCAGCCACTGGGAAGTTGGCATAACTATTGTGCAGACCACTTAAAACTGAATTGAAATGGACTCCAGTGAAGAACATTCAGCACGAGACTGGGGCTCCAGCTCTGCCACCAGCTCACGGTGTGACCCTGGGGAAGTCTCTTCCTCTTTCTGGGTTTCATTTTCCTTTTCAGGAAAATGCCGAGATGGGCTTCATCTTCTCTTTCCAGCCCTTCATAGAGCATTTGTCGGGTGTCGAGTTGGGAAGGGGACATGTCGTGGATGGTCATTAGTGGTGGCTTTGTACCACAGGTACCTTAAGCATTCACTGCACATGTATTTCGCTGCATCTTTGGACGGGGGTTTTCTATGGATTTTTTTAAAAAATAAATTTATTTATTTATTTATTTTTGGTTGTGCTGGGTCTTCGTTTCTGTGCGAGGGCTTTCTCTAGTTGCGGCAAGCGGGGGCCACTCCTCATCGCGGTGCGCGGGCCTCTCACTGTCGCGGCCTCTCCCATTGCGGAGCACGGCTCCAGACGCGCAGGCTCAGTAGTTGTGGCTCACGGGCTCAGTAGTTGCTCCGCGGCATGTGGGATCCTCCCAGACCAGGGCTCGAACCCGTGTCCCCTGCACTAGCAGGCGGACTCTCAACCACTGCGCCACCAGGGAAGCCCCTCTGTGGATTTTTTAAGCTGGGGTGTTTGTTTTGTGGCCTTTCAGGAGCCTCAACATTGTTGCAGAACAAATGAATGTCTAGATTGTTTCTTCCTTTAGCAGTAGCACAGCTGGCATTCGTATTACACTTTTAGTTTATAAAGAATTTTCACATTTGGTGTCTCATTTAGATTCAGACACTCACTGAAATGTAAACGGAGGATAGTGTATAGAAAAGACACTGGCATTCCTTCCTAAAAGGTCTGAGTAGGGCTTCCCTGGTAGCACAGTGGTTAAGAATCCACCTGTCAATGCAGGGGACACGGATTCGATCCCTGGACCGGGAAGATCCTACATGCCGCGGAGCAACTAAGCCCATGCGCCACAACTACTGAGCCTGCGCTCTAGAACCCGCGAGCCACAACTACTGAAGCCCACACGCCTAGAGCCTGTGCTCCGCAACAAAGAGAAGCCACCGCGATGAGAAGCCCATGCACCGCAACGAAGAGTAGCCCCCATTGGCCACAACTAGAGAAAGCCTGCACGCAGCAACGAAGACCCATTGCCGCCATAAATAAATAAATAAATTAATTAAAAAAAAAAAAAAGGTCTGAGTAATATCAACCAATCAATAAATAAAAAGGTCTGAGTAATATCACTTGGGAAACCTAAAGATTTGAGCAGGTGATGATAAGTATGCAGGTAGGCAGACATTCATCCATCCTTCCTTCCATCCATCCATGCATCCACCACCCTGCCTTCTTTCCTTTCATCCATGCATCCATGCATCCGTCCTTGCATCCATTCGTCCTCTGTTCCCTGCCATAGGGAACCCATTCCCTAACGTGAAGGTAACCTGGCACTTGACCTCATATATCTTTTTTTCCTTCTTTTTAAAAATTTGTTTAAAATTTTTACATTTAATAAAATTCACTCTTTTTTGGTGGAGTCTATGAGTTTTGACAAGTGGATAGAATCCTTATAACCACTGCCACGATCCTCCTACCGAGCAGGTCCATCACCCCACCCCACTCCAAAAAATCCTCTCCAGCTGACTCTGTAGTCAGACCCTGGCTTCACCCTTACCTCTCGGCAACCACTGATCTCTTCCTTGTCCCTATTCTTTTGCCTTTTCCAGAGTGTCCTATAAATGGGATCACATAGTATGTGCTTCAGTCTGGCTTCTTTTTCTTAGCATAATGCATTCAAGATTTACTTGTGCTGTTGCAGGGATCAACAGTTTGCTTTCTCCTATTGCTGAGTAGTTGTCTGTTGTATGAATGTATGTTTTGTTTTGTTTTCAGTTCATTCCCCAGTTGAGCGATACTCGGGTTGTCTCCATGTTTTGATGATTATGAATAAAGCAGCAATAAACATTCTTTTAGAGGTTTTATTGTGAACATAGATTTTTGTTACATTTAGATAAACATCCAAAGTGGGATAACTAGGTTGTATTTGTTGTTGCTGTCGTTGTTGTTGTTCTTTCACTTGTATTTATTTTTAATTGAGGTAACATAGATTTATAACATTATATAAGTTTCATGTGTGCAACATTATATTTCTACTTCTGTATACCCTACAATGTGCTCACGCCCAAAAATTTGGTTTCCATCCCGTTTACCCATTTCACCCTCCCTCCCAGACCCTCCTCCTGTGGTAGCCACTACTCTGTTCTCTGTATCTTTGTGTTTGTTTTTGTTTGGTTTGGTTTGTTCATTTATTTTGTTTTGTTTGTTTTTTATCAATATTTTTATTGAAGTATAATTTATTTACAATGTTGTGTTAATTTCTGCTGTACAACAAAGTGATTCAGTTATACATATATATATATAAACATTCTTCTTTAAAATAATCTTTTCCATTATGGTTTATCATAGGATATTGTATATAGTTCTCTGTGCTACACAGTAGGACCTTGTTGTTTGCTTGTTAGTTTTTTATATTCCACATGTTGATGAAAATAACCAATAAACAATCTATAAAAGGAATAGAAGAGAGTTTTATTTGAGCCAAACTGAGGACTATAGCCCTGAAGACAGACCCTGCACAGTTTTATGTCTTGTCAGAACAAAGAACATCAAACAAGTCAGGGAAACATTCCTTCAAGGTTTCAAAAAATAGATCAGCACGTACACAGCAAGTCAGCGTGGCCTTGGCACCTGAGAAAGGAGTCTTATTGCCAGAGGAGGACCAACATTGGTGTCCCACGAAGGGAGGCATTTAATCTTTATTTTTAACATGGACATTCTTGACTTCTGGTCAACGTGCCCTTTTCCTTAATAATTAAAGGAGATGTACAATGTATGTTTGATAAGCCACAAACAGGCTGTTTTAGCGTGAAATTCAAGTGCATTCATGTATAAGCCAGAATGACTTCCTTATATCTCCATATGTGAAAATTTCTTTTACTACACATATGAGTGAAATCATACAGTCTTTGTCTTTCTCTGTCTTATTCATTTGGTAAGTGTATGTTTAACTTTAGAAGAAACTGCCAAAAAGTTTTCCAAAGTGGCCGTCCTAGTATGCATTCTCACCAGCAATGTGTAAGTGTTCCAGTTACTCTAAGTCTTCACTAGCACGTGGTATCATTAGTTTTTTGTGGGGGGTGTGTGTGTGTGTGTGTGTGTGTGTGTGTTTAGCCATACCAATAGGTATGTAGTATATCATTGTAGTTTAATTTGCATTTCCCCAATGACTAAAGATGTTGAGCATCTCTTCATGTACTTATTTGCCATCTGTATATCACATTTGATGATTATTTAAAACTTTCACCATTAAAAAAAATAAGGCTGTTTATTTTCTTAGTTCTACATTTTGAGAGTTCTTTACATATTCTGGGGACAAGTCCTTTGTCAGGTACGTGACTTGCAAATATTTTCCCCAGCCTGTGGCTTGTCTTTTCATTCTCTTGTCAGTGTCCTTGCAGAGCAAAAATTTTTTAATTTTGATAATGTCAAATTTTCAATTTTTAACAATAGATTATGCTTTTGTTGTAGTATCTGAGAACTATTTCCCTAATCCAAGTTCATAAAGCTTTCTCCTATGTTTTCTTCCTAAAGTTTAAGAGTTTTACCTTCCACATTTTGGTTTATGATTCATTTTGAGTTAATTTTTGTATAAGGTGTAGGTAAGGTTCGTATTTTTTTTTTTGCATATGAATGTCCAGTTGTTCCAGCATCATTTGTTGAAAAGATCACCCATGTAGGCTCAATGTAATCACAAGAATTCTTGTAAGAGGGACACAGGAGGGTCAGAATCGGAAGGAAATGAAACGACAGAAGCAGAGGTTGGGGTGATGCCATTGCTGGAGGGGCCATGAGCCAAGGAATGCAGGTGCCCCTAGAAGCTGGAGAAGGCAGGGAACTGACTCTCCCCTAGAGCCTTCAGAAAAAATACTATACTGCCTGCTAATACTTTGATTATAGCCTGTAAGACCCATTTTTGAATTTCTGACTGCCAGAACTGTAAGATAATAAATTATAATAAATTTGTATTGTTTTAAGCCACCAAGTTTGTGGTACTAGTTTACAGCAGAAACAGGAAACTAATACAGAAAGCTCCATTGAATTGTGTTTGCACTTCTATCAAAAGTCAATTGGCTATTCTGTAGAACTATTTCTAGATTTTATATTCTGTTCCATTTTTCTGTGTCTATGCTTTTGCCAATACCACATCGATATATCATTTTTATTTTAACCTGCCCTGAGTTATTTTATTTTCCCTGCTTCATATCTTCAGGATATGAAAATTTGGTCAAGGGTAGTGAGAAGGAAACAAAGAGATAAAAATTACAAAATGACAACTTTCAAGGTAGCCATCTGTATTAGTTAATTACTGCTGAGTAAAGAATTATCCCAAATTTAGTGGCTTAAAACAGAAAACACTTACTGTCTCACAGTTTCTGAAGGTTGGGAATCTGGAAGCAGCTTAGCTGGGCGGTTCTGGCTCAGGGTCTCTCATGAGGTTGCAGCCAAGCTGTCTGTCAGGGCTGCACTCATCCTGAGGCTTGACTGGGGTGGACCTGCTTCCAAGGTCACACATGTGGCGGTCAGCTGGCCTCTGAAAACCTGCTTCCAAGATGACTCACATAGTGGCTGGCATGCTTTAATTCCTCTCTGTAGGCTGCCTGGGTGTTGTTATGACATGGGAGCTGGCTTCCCTAGTGTGATGAGAGAGAGAAACAGAGAGAACATTCACCTAAGACAGGAACCATTGTCTTTTTATAACATAACCTTGGACATGATGTCTCATTACTTCTGCCAATGTTCTCTTCACTAGAAGTGGGTCACCAAGTCTATTCCACACTCAAGGGGAGAGGAATTAAGCTCCACCTCTTGAGAAAGTATCACAGAATTTGTAGACATATCTTTGAAACCACTATAGTCTGGCCACAAATTATTTATATCCCTCCCACATGCAAAACACACTTGTCCACTCAAGGGCCCCTAAGAGTCTCCTCCCATCACTGCACCAGCTTGAAGTCAGAATCACATCCTCTAAGCTGAGTCCAGGAGAGGAGAGGATGCTCAGGGGTAGCTATTGAAGATCAGCTCCTTGAGTTCATTCCCACGACCTGTGAAACTGAAGAAAGGCTGTCTGCCCCCTCCCCCCTCAACAGACAGTGGTCAACAGACACAGACACAGGATAGCTGCTCTGATATTCCTGTTCAAAAAGGGGGAAACGGGAAGCAGGAAGGAATCAGTGGTCCACGGTGATTCTAAAATCCAGTCAACAAGTTGTAATCCTCTTTCAAGTCCCTTGATTGCATCTCAAGACCTGGGAATAATTCTCCCGTGGTCCTTGACTCCCTCTCCAAACCCTTGGTTTTGCCTCCCAGTCAAACTTCCCTCTTTACAAGAGGTAACGCACCTTTGCTCTGTTTTCCTAACCCCAGTTCATAAAGATTTCTCCTATGCTTTCTTTTAAAAGTTAATATTTTTGTGTTTCACCTTTTAGTTTTTGATTCCTTTTGAGGTCATTTTTGAATAAAGTGTGAAGTATGGATTTTTAAATTTTTTGCATATAAATGTCCAATTGTTCCAGCACTGATTTTTGTGGGGGTTTTTTTGTTGTTGTTGTTTTTAAAGAAACTGTTTATTTTCCAACCACCTTTTTTCCATTTTCTGTCTAAGAGTCTGTGGAAGAACAGCTTCCGTGTGTTCCTGCTGCAAGGAATTTGAAAATATCTTCCTTGTTCATGTGCAGGACCTCAAGGGCTCTGGATATTGTGGAAGTTTTCCTTTAAGTTACCATGGGAACCCAGAACACTGCCGTGTTGACCCCTCCCTGGGTACCTTGGAAAGTCAGCACCTTTGTTGAAATGTGGCAGAAATGACCCTGCGCCAGTCCCTAGACCAGGCTTCAAGAGGCTTTGCATGCTTCCTCTTTCTGGAACCCTCTCAGTGCCCTGAGAACAAGCTGAGGTGAGGCTGCAGGAGGATGAGAGATCCTGGTGAGCACGAAGAGCCCAGCTGTCCCAGCCAAGGCCAACCTAGACCATTCAGCCATCGCTCAAACACGCGAGGAGACCCAGACAGGATCAGCACAGTGAAAACTGATTCACACTTTCTTGGAGAATTTTGTAATACATGAGCCATGTTTATAATAAGCAGTTTGACCCAGTCATTGTAATTCCAGTATCTTATTCTAAGGAAATAATTTAATTAATGTACAAGGTTATTTAAAGAACATTTTTTTATAACAGCAAAAGTTTGAAACACTATAGTGTGCCTCACTAATGGGATGATTAAATAGGGGTGCACATACATAGAACAATACTCTGAAACTTTTACAAATATATAGCTGATATACAGGTGATATATATAGATGATATAGCTCTAAAGGAACCTCTCTATACCATATACTTCAGTCAACAAAGCACGTTAGAAATATATTTTACAGTGTGAACCTTTTTTTTTTTTTTGGCCGCATCACAGCTTGTGGGATCCTAGCTCCCTGACCAGGGATTGAACCCAGGCCCCCTGCAGTGGAAGCACGGAGTCCTAACCACTGGACAGCCAGGGAATTCCCAGTATGAACCTGTTTTTGGATAAGATAATCTGTAACTATATTTCTGCATAGAAAAATGTCTGGAAGAACATACACATAACTTATTAACAGTGGTTTCCTCTGGGGAGGTGTTACAAATATATTTCACTTTCTATTGTACATTGTATCTTTGTGTGTATGAATCTGTACAAATGAGCACCCATTTAAATAAATTAATCATCAAAACAATGACATAATTTCCATTTTGGAAAAATGTCAATATAATGTATATATGGCTGTATTGTGAAGTTGCATATGACCATTGTAGTAATTTGATTTTCCTGGATATAACCCTCAGGGCGGTCCTGATGGAGTGCTCCTGGTTCACAGGGTGATGGACTGTCCCTACTCCCATTGTGGTGTTTCCATCTTCCCAGCGGCTGGTAAAGTTGCAAGTACATACTGCAGCTGAAGTCCAGGCAGTGAATTTGTAAGAACATTGGACTTGGCGTCAGAAGACCTGAGTTCAGGTTTAGTATTAGCTTCTCCTTTCTGAGTTTCTGTTTCTTCCCCAGTAAAACTGCACTTCATTCATCAAACAATAAACATTTATTGAGGATTATGGCGTGCAGGCCCTGTGGCTGGATGCTAGGGGCCCAAGCTCCTGCCCTGCTTCTCTCCCAATGGTGATGGGAGAATCAATTCCTACATGAACAAAAGTGTAACAAGAAATGGAATTCCAGGCACTGAGCTGTACTTTTAGTGGTTTCATTAAGTAGAAGAAAGAAGACTGAATCCATTATGAAGCAAGTGGAATAGTTTAGTGGTAAAGAACTCAAGTTCATTAGCCAAACTGCCTGAGTTTAAATTCTAGCTCCAGCAGGGTTTGGGGGGATGTTGCTTTTTTTTTTTTTAAGTGGTTTAAGCCAGATATTGCAAATATATTTAATTAAGAAAAATTTTTTTGGCTGTACTGTGTGGCATGTGGGATCTTAGTTCCCTGACCAGGGATCGAACCCATGCCCCCTGCATTGAAAGCACAGAGTCTTAACCACTGGACCGCCAGGGAAGCCCCTTAAAATTTTTTTTATTTTAAAAAATTTTTATTGAAATATAGTTGATTTACAATGTTGTGTTAGTTTCAGGTGTACAGCAAAGTGATTCGGTTATACATATATGTGTATGTATATACATATATTTCTTTTTTAGATTCTTTTCCATTATACAGGGGATGTTGCTTAACATTTCTTTTTTTTATTTTTTGAAATATAAAATAAAATATTTTTTTTTAGTAAATTTATTTATTTATTTTTGGCTGCGTTGGGTCTTCGTTGCTGCACGTGGGCTTTCTCTAGTTGCAGCGAGCGGGGGCTCCTCTTCGTTGCGGTGTGCGGGCTTCTCACTGTGGTGGCTTTGCTTTGTTGCGGACCACAGGCTCTAGGCACGCAGGTTTCAGTAGTTGTGGCACGTGGGCTCAGTAGTTGTGGCTCCCGGGCTCTAGAGCGCAGGCTCAGTAGTTGTGGTGCACGGGCTTAGTTGCTCCGTGGCATGTGGGATATTCCCGGACCAGGGCTCGAACCCGTGTCCCCTGCATTGGCAGGAGGATTCTTAACCACTGCGCCACCAGGGAAGCCCTAAAATAAATTTCTATTTCTCCTTGTAGAACAAGTATAAAATTTTTTACATCTTGCCCCATTTTTGCTGAACATTTCTTTCAGTTTTTCTCCACCTGTAAAATAGAAACAGGAACAGTGCACAGCTCATGTGGTTGTTGTAAAGATTAAATGAGTTACTATGTATAAAACACTTGGCACAGTGCCTGGCACATAGTAAATGCTCAAAAAATATTAGCTATGATTGTTATTATTTGGGATGGAGAACACATTAGATCAGTTGTTTCTAACACAAATGTGACCAAGTTGAAACAGAGGGTGATGTGCCTGTGACAAACTTCTCTCTACTTGTGGCTTCATGTATGGCATCTGGCCAACCATGTCAGTGACTACTTTTTCTAAAATTTATTTTGGGACTTCCCTGGTGGCGCAGTGGTTAAGAATCCGCGTGCCAATGCAGGGGACACGGGTTCGAGCCCTGGTCTGGGAATATCCCACATGCCGCACAGCAACTAAGCCTGTGCACCACAACTACTGAGCCTGCGCTCTAGAGCCTGCGAGCCACAGGTACTGAGCCCGCACACCACAACTACTGAAGCCCACGTGCCTAGAGCCTGTGCTCTGCAACAAGGGAAGCCACTGCAGTGAGAAGCCTGCACACCGCAACAAAGAGTAGCCCCCACTCGCCGCAACTAGAGAAAGCCTGTGCGCAGCAAAGACCCAATGCAGCCAAAAAAATAAATAAATAAATAAAATAAAATGCTGTGAATTCAGAACACAAAGATAAAAAAATTTATTTTATTGAAGTATAGTTGATTTACAATGTCGTGTTAATTTCTAGTACTACTTACTCTTGCTGGTCCATGAACATCCTCTTAAGACTTTATGTGCCATTGGCAAGAATGACAGTCCCAGCTAGAAGAGGGGGTTCCGGAAACAATTACTGGAAACTCCAGACCAGCTCTCTGGGTCCATGTGGAGAAACTGGGGTAGTCAGCTCCCTACTCGGGGCGACTGTTTCTGCCCATTATTTGAAGAGGTGTGGTGTGTTTGTCCTTTTGTTCCAATTATGTATGGCTTCCATTCACAAAGTCTTCACATGGTCCAAGATGGCTGTTAGATTTCCAGTCATTCTATTTACACTTGTATTTTTCTTAATGATTTATGCAATCTGGGTGAGTTAAGGAAATAAGTCCTTGTTTTGGGCATGTACGTTTTGCAAATATTTTCACCAATTTATTATGTCTTTTGTTCTCAAATTGTTTTTCCAACATGAAGAGAATTCTGCAGGTATCTTTTCTTCACTTGCTATTCTACAGTGGGTCAAGGAAAGCTTTCTAGAAAAAGTGACTTTAAATTTAAAACTCCAGTGATCCAGCAATCCCACTCCTGGGCATATTTCTGGGAAAAACTCTAATTCGAAAAGATACATGCACCCCAATGTTCACAGCAGCACTATTTACAATAGCCAAGACATGGAAGCAACCTAAATGTCCATTAACAGATGAATGGATGAAGAAGATGTGGTACAGATATACCATGGAATATTACTCAGCCATAAAAAGAATGAAATAATGCCATTTGCAGCAACATTGATGGACCTAGAGATTATTATTACTAAGTGAGGTAAGTCAGACAGAGAAAGACAAACATCATATGATATCACTTATATGTGGAATCTAAAATATGATACAAATGAACCTATTTATGAAACAGAAACAGACTCACAGACATAAAAAACTTATGGCTACCAAAGGGGGAAGGGGGTGGGGGAGGGATAAATTAGGAGTTTGGGATTAGCAGATACAAACTATTATATATAAAATAGATAAACAACAAGGTCTTATTGTATAGCACAGGGAACTATATTCAATATCCTGTAATAAACCATAATGGAAAAGGAATATATATATATATATGTGTATAACTGAATCACTTTGCTGTACACCTGAAACTAACACAACATTGTAAATTGACTATACTTCAATTAAAAAAACAAACAACAACAACAACAACAAACCCAATTCCATGGGTAAGAAGCACAAGCCTGGTGAAGAGGCGGGGAAGAGTGGGGACATGTGTGCTCCTCTCTCTGTCATGGTCTTGCCTCTTCTTGCAGCACATCTGCTCCATGCACCTCTTGCTACTGACTTACCTCTTTGGCCATTTCTGATCCCACACAGCTGGCTTGCTCTTGCTCAGCCCTGGCTTCTATAGTCTGAATATTTGTCAACCACAGTTTCTGAGAAACTCCCTCAATCATGTTCTACATAAAATGTATTTGACATTAATTACTACCATGACCGGGATGCAGGAAAATTAGAGTTATGATATCTCATTTGTTTTTTTTTTGTGACTTGATCAAATTACTCACTTTCCCTATAAAATTCCTACACTGTCTGCAAGAGTAATTAAAGCATTATATGAAGTAATACAAGGCCAAAATGCATTGGAAAAAAATTTTTTTTTCTTCTTTTTGGCAGAGAGTTTTGAATCCCTTATCAATATCCACCCAATTCCTATGTCGAAATCCTAATGCCCAATGTGATGGTATTAGGAGGTGGGGCCTTTGAGAGGTGCTTATTAGTTCATGAGGGTGGGGTTAGTGCTCTTATAAAAGAGACCCCACAGAGCTCCCAAGACCCTTCTGCCACTTGAGGACACAGTGAGAAGTCTGAGGCTTGGAAGAGGGTTCTCACCAGAACCTGAACATGCCGGCACCATGATCTTGGACTTCCAGCCTCCAGATTTGTGAGAGATACATTTTTGTTGTTTATAGGCTCCCAGTCTGTGGTATTTTGTTACAGCAGGCAGAACAGACTAGGACTCTGACCTTGACTAGTCCTTTCAGTGTAGCCCCTCCCCCCTTCAACTGGACTATCTCAAGGGTCTCAATTTTTTAGTCCAAAGTGAGAATTTCCTGGGCTGGCTCATCCAGTCACAGGTGGGCTGGGTAGGATGGAGTAATGGTGGTAGAGGTTCGATAATATGAAACAAGATGATGGCACCTCCCCACTTTTAGCCGGACCCTCAGGTGGCAGGCCCCTACGAGGGGTGCTGTGTGGGCATATAAAGACTGACGATTATTGTTCAGTATGTGCCCACCTCCCAGTCCTCATGCCAATGAAGGGCTTCAAGAACACTCACACACTGACCAGCTGGCTCAGGGAAAGTTATGCTGTGGGGCAAAATGGTTCCTAAAATCTCAGCGGCAAAGATTTTGTGCATGTGGCATGGCCAAGGCTAACTGGCTTCAGCTCTGTCACATGTCTTCTCACTCCAGGACCCAAGCTGAAGGATAGCCCTGATCTGAGACATGCTGCTCACCTGGCAGGAGGAAGAGAAAGATGGTGGAACCGTGTGATGACTCTTAGACTTATGTTTGGACATAGCATCTATTATATCTGTTCACAGTCCACTGGCCAAAAGAATTCCATGGCCAAGCCTGAGGGTCATGTGGAGGGAGAACAGTCCTCCCAGGGGAAGAGGCGGTAAGTATTTTGAACAAATAAACATTCTCATGTAGTTCATCCCAGCCAGTAGTATCATCAGTCCCATTTTGCAGGTGAGAAAACTAAGGCTAAAAGAGGTAACATGATCAAGGTCATAGATTAGAACTCAGCTCTGTCTGGCTTCAAAGTTGGTCCTTTCTACCATGCAGTCTCTTGAGAATTTTTCTCTTTTTACACTGTGTGGGTACTTGGGATTGTAATTTATTCAGGGCACAACCAACTCTCATCAGCTCCAGAAGCTTCTCCATGAAAATTTCTAGAGCTAACCCACCTTTGAAAGCTTCCTGGAAGGATATGGAGCTAGAAAGGGGTCAGGCTGGGGGAACTGTCCCCATGAAAGCCGACTCTATTTCATTTAGTAATTTTTAAACTGTTGAATTATTTATCTGCGTTATGGGTTTGTAGATGGGGATCACCTATCAATATTTGTTTTTGTTTTCTTGTGTGTGTGTGTTGGGGAGAGTGTGAGATCCTCAAAGCTATTTTCTAGGTAATTTTGGAAACTTCCAGATTGCATTGGATATTTATATGCACAAAAATGATGAGTGCAGTGGAGAGAGTGTAACCCATCTACTTTTGTGGAAGAGCAAAAACACAACTTTAGATTTAGAAACCCAGCTGCAGCTCCGTGTACCTTGGGGCGGCGAGGGGGTGGAGGTGGGGGGGGGCAGAAGTTACAGCCAATAGACAGAATACTTCCCTCTGTTTCTAAGTATCTCTGATTTCTCCTGCCTTCAGTGCAATCTTACCCATTTCGGAGCCTCCGGTTCCCAGGTGCTTCGTGCTGTCTGATAACACCAAGTAGGGTTGGATTTGCCCGGTTTACGTGTGTCCATCAGGGTGGGGATTAGGGTGAGGGCAGTGTGGCGCCTAGGACGCTCAATTTAAGGAGGCACTCGCAGGAACCCGAGTTCTCTTGCCTCCGGTCCTGGCCCTGGTGTCCACTGTGCCATAACTCCGCTGGGTGAAAATGCCCCGGGAGAGCTTACCTGCCCTGCCCTCCCCTCCCAGACGCACAGGAGAGCCCGGAGAACCTCCCTGCCCTGCTTCTTGGCTCGGCCAGTGAGGTCGATGTCCAGGTGACCGTGTACGTGTGTCCGGGGCAGGCTCAGTGCGGAAAACTGAGAAGAGTGTGCGCGTGAGCCGGCGTTAGGCCGGGCGGGTCCATATCCGGGTGGACCCGGTGGGTGGGACCGCCCCTCCCTCCAGGTCCCGAGGTGGGTGGGGGGTGGGGAGTGACGCGCGGAGATTCCCTTTCGCACCTTCCCATCCGAGAGGGGGCGGCAGGGTGTGGATTCCGGGCGTGCCCACCCTGCGCATCGGCGCCGGGAGCGCCCCGAGCCCCGGGCCTGAGCGGCCGCGGGGACTGAAAAGCAGAGGAGGAGGAACCGGAGGAGGGCTTGCCGAACCGGCCACCCGCTCCGAACTTGCCGGGGAAACTAGTGCGGAGGGAGGGGCCGGGGCCCGGGCCGTGGCGGGAGGAGGGGCGGCCGCAGCTGCATCCAGCCCGGTTGGCTTCCTTCCCAGCTCTCCTTTGCCTCCTCCTCCTCTTCCTCCTGTATGAGTCAGGCGTTTCCCGGGGATTTGGAGCAGCCACGCGCGGCCCGGGTGCCCGGAGCTGTAGCCGCCGCCGCGCCAGGAGCTCCAGCGCCGGGGTCGCCACCGCTGCGGGCCCCCGCGTCCCAGGCGTGCGCGAACCATGGAGAGGGCGGCCCAGGGCGCAGACGGCGGCGGGGGCAGCAACAGCAGCAGCCGCAGCAGCAGCCGCGCCACCTCGGCCGGCTCCTCGCCCTCCTGCTCCCTAGCGGGCCGGGGGGTCTCCGGTCGGTCGGCGGCCGCCGCGCTCGGCGGTGGGGGCAGCCGCAGTAGCCCGGGCTCGGTGGCCGCTAGCCCGTGCGGAGGAAGCGGCCGGCGGAGGGAGCCGGCGCTCGAGGGCGTGCTCAGCAAATACACCAACCTCCTCCAGGGCTGGCAGAACAGGTAACGCGCCGGCCCCCCGCCCCTCCCCGCGCGCCGCTTGTTGTGAGTGTGAGTGTGTGCGCGCGCGATCGGGCCGCCGGCGAGCCGGGGCCGCCTCGGCACCCGGGCCCTTCCCGCGTCCCCGCTCCCCTCGGCGACCCCCCGCCCCACCCCGGGACCGCATCGCAGTGGAGGGGAGGGAGGGAGAGCCCTGGCTTCTGCTCGGACTGGAGCGGCGGGCGGGCGAGCGCGCTGGTCCCCGGGCCCTGCCTGCTAGCGGTTTCCCGTTCTCCTGGAGAATGGCTGAGGACGGGAGGCAGAGGGGGCGTGCTTGACGCCTGGATGAAAGAGCTAGTACATGTGGTCCCATCACAGCAATTCTCCCCATATCATAGTTCATTTAAAACTTTGTCGTTTAAAGACACCACCACCACCACCAGAAACCAGCCACTTATCCTCGGCGGCTTCCGGCGCGCATGCTAGCCCCCTGCCCAGTTGGTGGCCGGGAACCTCCAATCTCTGCGACGGAAGTTTAGGTTTTTTTTTGTTTTTTGCTTTCCTTTGACACCCTCTCCCCTTTCGAAATGGCAGGTCGCTATTTAAATTATTATTATTATTTTCCCCCTTTAGGTGTTTTTTGAAGTTCCCTGCTCACTCTACCCTCACAGTTGGGAAGCCTAGTTATGGACACGTGGAAGGATGGGTGTCAAGGGAAGGGGTCGCGGTGCTGTGTGGACTGAGTAGTGAGAATAGTGAGGAACACTTGAAAGGAGCAGATGGGGTACTGCTGCTGACATTTTTTAACTTTGTTTTTCAAAAGCAAGTCAAAGGAAAATACAAATATCCATGCAAGGAGAATGGGGCTTTTTGGAGAGGTTGTTGATGAGATCTTGTGTCTGGTCCTTAATAGCCCTTGGATATTAGGACTTGGGGTTCTTAAGGATGCTTGTGAGATTTGAATCACACCCTGGGAACTCTTGCTTCTCTCTGCTGGTTAGTAGAGTGCGTGGTCCTCTCTCCCTTTGTAAGTTTCAGATTGTTTACGGCTGAAACAGCAGGCAGTTATTTACATGAAACTCAACTAAGAGGAAGATGACTTCCTACCTATGGAACCTGAGTTGATATTACAGACAGAGAACTTTCACCGGGCTTTCCTTGGAGATCTGCTACTGTGTTAGTGGAAGTTGCACCTTAACTTTTGAATCTTTTTATTTCTTAAAATAGCCCGTGTCTGCTCTTGCCTCTCCCTTTTCCCCTTCAATTCTTGGAGAGCTGAAAGGATGGGTCGAGTGCCGAGAGGAGGAAGATGAGAGGACTGAATCTGATTTCAGTTCCTGGTAATTGCGTTGTTAATGGCACCTCACCATGCCTTGCTGGTGATAGCATTTGGTTTGTGTGTTGGACAGTCACCTTTAATGCTTTTTTTCCCAAGTAGCTTATGAGGCCAACAGAGCTTTTACCCTGGATTACTGTTATTTCACTTGGGGATGGCATTTTACCTGCAATGTATATTAAAGGATTTGTTCTTTGGAGTGGATTTAGGGGGAATTGGAGTAACTGATGCTTTTGTGTATCTAAATCTACTGGAGTATTTAGGTTGAAGGCCAGATTGAGAAAAGGCAAAATTTATAATAATGATAATAGTAATAATAACAACAACATGTACCTGATTGCAGGCTACACAGGTGAAATGTACTGTGTGTGCTGCTAAGGTCTCATCTTTATTGAGTTTGTTTACTGTGGTTTATAGCTGCCTGCCAATGTTTGTTCTCATCATAGTAGATGCATCAGTTTTGAAGTCTACCACTGACTCCAAAAGCATTGTCTCTTTCTAATGGTTAATGTCTCAGTGTTAGGTTTTGTTTCCCACATCTGTGTTCCCCCAGCTGTGGCCAAGGCTCCATTTAGTGATCCGGAGAAAATCTGTGATGGCTGTGACTGCATAGTTTCTTCTCAAGGGGTCTTATAAAGGAAGATCTGGATCAGTGAAAAGGAAGAGGGAGGAGGACAAAGACGGAAACTTGGAAAATATATTCATTTGTCCATTTAATTATTCAGAGGCACCATTCCAGCTACTCTGGAGCTACTCCAGTGTTTAAAACACATGGGCATCTTCTCATCAAGTAGTGGAGGGGTCGCAGGATTCAGAAGTGGAAGGAGCCCACCCTTCCCCAGTCCAGGGAACTGCCTTGGTGCAAGTAGGTGGGCTGGGTCAAGCTCCCTGCATTTGGGGGCCTCATGGTGTGTTCCTTTGCAGTTCTTTTCAAATTGCCTGCAGTTAATGAGAAATCTCCAGCCTCGAAGTCCTTGGTGAGTGTTCCCAGACTGCCACGCTGCTGATGACATCCTCCACCGGCTCCTAGGGCTTTGCACCAGTCACCCCCTAGTCACCACTTTACTCTGGTGTCTGCTTGCACGTCCTCAAGTTTCTGTAATGCTTATATTTTACCGTTCAGTATCATATTCTGCCTTAACTTATTTGTAGTACTCTCATCCTCATCCCCATGCCCTGAGGAAGGTGGTGTGGCCAGAACACAAAATAAATGACATAAACAGAGGTGACAGGAGGGAAAACTACACAGGTGGGACACGCTCAGGAGAGCATGTCCAGGACACTTGGCTCTCTCATTGGCTGAGAAAGTGTGAAGTAATCAGAGCCGGGGGAAGTGGGGAGGGCAGTGGAGGGAATACCCATTAAGGAGTTTCTATAATCCGTTATTATAGTTCTTTAAAGAAAATATCTCAGACATTACAGCATGGTAGAGATTTGTAAGATGGCATTAAGGAGTAAATGCCTCTAAACAAATGAATACAATTTCCGGAAGAGGTAGGTGCTACAAATATTAAAAATATATTTAGGGAATTCCCTGGTGGTCCAGTGGTTAGGACTCTGTGATTCCACTGCAGGGGGCCCGGGTTCAATCCCAGTTTGGGGAACTAGGATCCCACAAGCTGCACGGCCAAAAAAAAAAATATGGAACCAGCTTCTAATTCTTTTTCAGGTGATTGGTGGGGTTGTGAGAACTCAGTAAAACACTGAAAGGCAAATCTTGAATAGGATAAGGAAGATGAGTGTTGGCAAAAGAAAACCTCAGGCCACCAATGGACATTTATTTGGAAAATTAGAGCAGTGTGTCCTGACGTCAGCATTTAGCACACCTGTTACCTTGGGCCAGTTCCCTTATTGCACTGGGCTTCCATTTTCCCATCTGTTAAATGTCGAAGATGGTGTTACCCCTATGCTTCTCATTAGTTCAGTGTGGGGATTAAATGAAGACACTGGTGTATAAGGGGCTGAGAATAGTTCAGGATCCTGGGAAGTGGGAGCTATTATTGGATCTTCAATTTGCCCCTTGGTAAATGGACCCTTTCTGGTCCATAAAATTCTTGGTCTAATTTTTGAATGCTGGGATGACTCTGGGACTCCATTAACGTAATTATCCTAGAGTTCTTTGAGGGGAGAGAGATCATTTAAAACTTGGAACCAGACATTTACATCTCTGTGGGAAGTGACTTACTCCCTCTTCCAGCTTCTAATTCCCATCTCCCTTCCTTGCTTTTCCTCCTTAACACTTAACCGCCAGCTGACATGCTCTGTATTTTACTCTCTTGTCTTTCTGCACTAGGTGTTAGCTCCCTGAGGACAGAGAATAATTTCACCTGTCTTGTTCACTGCTGTATTGCCAGTGCCTAGAACAGGGTGTGGCATATAATAAAGGTTCAGCAAGTATTATTGAATGAGTAAGCAAAGGAATGCATGGCAGAGAAGAAATCAAACCAGGACTTAGTTCTGTTTTGGCCAGTGTTTGCTACTGTTATAATTCATAGTTCTCTACCTGCTCATAGCCTTGTCCTTGAGTTAGTACGTTTATCATTTGCCCTGCTGTCTGCAACCATCAGTCTTTGTCTCCTGGGTCAGCAGACATGCCCACCCTGACTTCAGACCCACCACAGCCCACCCAGGGTGGACCTTTAGGGACTAGATTTCCAGGGCTTGCTTTTGTCTTGATCTGCGTTAACATACTTTGAGAAGGTAGTGTTTAGCCTCCAGCCGTGATGTCCCAGGATTTTGGGGCCACCTGGCCCATTTAGCAAAGCCAGTAGGGGCATATATTAACTTTAAAAATCATACTGCATTAAAATGAATGGTTTTTGAATATTCCAGTAGTTTTAGAGGTAATTGGTGGTGATACTAGGTTTGAAAATCACTGCTCTGGTTTAACGTTCTTGCCTCTGTGTACTTTGGAAGGATTTGCACATCTTGCTGTCCGGGTTGTCAGATTGTTCTGAGGCTGCACTCAAATAGTTTAGGGAGCCGCGTCTGTAGCGGCGCCGATCTGCAGCATATCGGCTCCCTTCCACGGGAAGGCCGTCCAGGCCAGTCACGTTGGCTGCTTCTGCACCCTTCTCTCCTTCAACCACATCAAACTCCACAGTTTCTCCATCTTCTACACTGCGCAGATATTTCCGTGGGTTATTCTTCTTGATGGCAGTCTGAGCCGTGTGGATGAAAGGCTCTTGGTGCTCCAGCCAGGCATCAGGGCTGTGCCTCTGAGGTGGGAGAGCCAACTTCAGGACACTGGTCCACAAGAGACCTCCCAGCTCCACGTAATACCAAACGGCGAAAATCTCTCAGAGATCTCCATCTCAACATCAAGACCCAGCTTCACTCAACGACCAGCAAGCTACAGTGCTGGACACCCTATGCCAAACAACTAGCAAGACAGGAACACAGCCCCATCCATTAGCAGAGAGGCTGCCTAAAATCATAATAAGGCCACAGACACCCCAAAACACACCACCAGATGTGGACGTGCCCACCGGAAAGACAAGATCCAGCCTCATCCACCAGAACACAGGCACTAGTTCCCTCCATCAGGAAGCCTACACAACCCACTGAACCAACCTTAGCCACTGGGGACAGATACCAAAAACAACGGGAACTACAAACCTGCAGCCTGTGAAAAGGAGACCCCAAACACAGTAAGATAAGCAAAATGAGAAGACAGAAAAACACACAGCAGATGAAGGAGCAGGGTCAAAACACACCAGACCTAACAAATGAAGAGGAAATAGGTAGTCTACCTGAAAAAGAATTTAGAATAATGATAGTAAGGATGATCCAAAATCTTGGAAATAGAATAGACAAAATGCAAGAAACATTTAACAAGGACGTAGAAGAACTAAAGAAGAACCAAGCAACAATGAAAAACACAATAAATGAAATTAAAAATACTCTAGGGCTTCCCTGGTGGCGCAGTGGTTGAGAATCTGCCTGCTAATGCAGGGGACACGAGTTCGAGCCCTGGTCTGGGAAGATCCCACATGCCGCAGAGCAGCTGGGCCCGTGAGCCACAATTACTGAGCCTGCGCGTCTGGAGCCTGTGCTCCGCAACAAGAGAGGCCGCGATAGTGAGAGGCCCGCGCACCGCGATGAAGAGTGGCCCCCGCTTGCCACAACTAGAGAAAGCCCTCGCACAGAAACGAAGACCCAACACAGCCATAAATAAATAAATAAATTTGAAAAAAAAAAAATACTCTAGATGGGATCAATAGCAGAATAACTGAGGCAGAAGAACGGATAAGTGACCTGGAAGATAAAATGGTGGAAATAACTACTGCAGAGCAGGATAAAGAAAAAAGAATGAAAAGAACTGAGGACAGTCTCAGAGACCTCTGGGACAACATTAAACGCACCAACATTCGAATTATAGGGGTCCCAGAAGAAGAAGAGAAAAAGAAAGGGACTGAGAAAATATTTGAAGAGATTATAGTTGAAAACTTCCCTAATATGGGAAAGGAAATAGTTAATCAAGTCCTGGAAGCACAGAGAGTCCCATACAGGATAAATCCAAGGAGAAACATGCCAAGACACATATTAATCAAACTATCCAAAATTAAATATAAAGAAAATATATTAAAAGCAGCAAGGGAAAAACAACAAATAACACACAAGGGCATCCCCATAAGGTTAACAGCTGATCTTTCAGCAGAAACTCTGCAAGCCAGAAGGGAGTGGCAGGATATACTTAAAGTGATGAAGGAGAAGAACCTACAACCAAGATTACTCTACCCAGCAAGGATCTCATTCAGATTTGATGGAGAAATTAAAACCTTTACAGACAAGCAAAAGCTGAGAGAGTTCAGCACCACCAAACCAGCTTTACAACAAATGCTAAAGGAACTTCTCTAGGCAAGAAACACAAGAGAAGGAAAACACCTACAATAACAAACCCAAAACATTTAAGAAAATGGGAATAGGAACATACATATCGATAATTACCTTAAATGTAAATGGATTAAATGCTCCCACCAAAAGACACAGACTGGCTGAATGGATACAAAAACAAGACCCATATATATGCTGTCTACAAGAGACCCACTTCAGACCTAGAGACACATACAGACTGAAAGTGAGGGGATGGAAAAAGATATTCCATGCAAATGGAAATCAAAAGAAAGCTGGAGTAGCAATTCTCATATCAGACAAAATAGACTTTAAAATAAAGACTATTACAAGAGACAAAGAAAGACACTATATAATGATCAAGGGATCGATCCAAGAGGAAGGTATAACAATTGTAAATATTTATGCACCCAACATAGGAGCACCTCAATACATAAGGCAAATACTAACAGCCATAAAAGGGGAAATCGACAGCAACACAATCATAGTAGGGGACTTTAACACCCCACTTTCACCAATGGACAGATCATCCAAAATGAAAATAAATAAGGAAACACAAGCTTTAAATGATACATTAAACAAGATGGACTTAATTGATGTTTATAGGACATTCCACCCAAAAACAACAGAATACACATTTTTCTCAAGTGCTCATGGAACATTCTCCAGGATAGATCATATCTTGGGTCACAAATCAAGCCTTGGTAAATTTAAGAAAATTGAAATCGTATCAAGTATCTTTTCCGACCACAACGCTATGAGACTAGATATCAATTACAGGAAAAGATCTGTAAAAAATACAAACACATGGAGGCTACACAATACATTACTTAATAACGAAGTGATCACTGAAGAAATCAAAGGGGAAATCAAAAAATACCTAGAAACAAATGACAATGGAGACACGACGACCCAAAACCTATGGGATGCAGCAAAAGCAGTGCTAAGAGGGAAGTTTATAGCAATACAAGCCTACCTCAAGAAACAGGAAACATCTCGAATAAACAACCTAACCTTGCACCTGAAGCAATTAGAGAAAGAAGAACAAAAACCCCCCAAAGCTAGCAGAAGGAATGAAATCATAAAGATCAGATCAGAAATAAATGAAAAAGAAATGAAGGAGACAATAGCGAAGATCAGTAAAACTAAAAGCTGGTTCTTTGAGAAGATAAACAAAATTGATAAACCATTAGCCAGACTCATCAAGAGAAAAAGGGAGAAGACTCACATCAATAGAATTAGAAATGAAAAAGGAGAAGTAACCACTGACACTGCAGAAATACAAAGGATTATGAGAGATTACTACAAGCAACTATATGCCAATAAAATGGACAACCTGGAAGAAATGGACAGATTCTTAGAAATGCACAACCTGCCGAGACTGAACCAGGAAGAAATAGAAAATATGAACAGACCAATCACAAGCACTGAAATTGAAACTGTGATTAAAAATCTTCCAACACACAAAAGCCCAGGACCAGATGGCTTCACAGGCGAATTCTATCAAACATTTAGAGAAGAGCTAACACCTATCCTCCTCAAACGCTTCCAAAATATTGCAGAGGGAGGAACACTTCCAAACTCATTCTACGAGGCCACCATCACCCTGATACCAAAACCAGGCAAAGATGTCACAAAGAAAGAAAACTACAGGCCAATATCACTGATGAACATAGATGCAAAAGTCCTCAACAAAATACTAGCAAACAGAATCCAACAGCACATTAAAAGGATCATACACCATGATCAAGTGGGGTTTATTCCAGGAATGCAAGGATTCTTCAATATACGCAAATCAATCAACGTGATATATCATATTAACAAATTGAAGGAGAAAAACCATATGATCATCTCAATAGATGCAGAGAAAGCTTTCGACAAAATTCAACACCCATTTATGATAAAAGCCCTGCAGAAAGTAGGCATAGAGGGAACTTTCCTCAACATAATAAAGGCCATATATGACAAACCCACAGCCAACATTGTCCTCAATGGTGAAAAACTGAAACCATTTCCACTAAGATCAGGAACAAGACAAGGTTGCCCACTCTCACCACTATTATTCAACATAGTTTTGGAAGTGTTAGCCACAGCAATCAGAGAAGAAAAAGAAATAAAAGGAATCCAAATCGGAAAAGAAGAAGTAAAGCTGTCACTGTTTGCAGATGACATGATACTATACATACAGAATCCTAAAGATGCTACCAGAAAACTACTAGAGCTAATCAATGAATTTGGTAAAGTAGCAGGATACAAAATTAATGCACAGAAATCTCTTGCATTTCTATACACTAATGACGAAAAATCTGAAAGTGAAATTAAGAAAACACTCCCGTTTACCATTGCAACAAAAAGAATAAAATATCTAGGAGTAAACCTACCTAAGGAGACAAAAAACGTGTATGCAGAAAATTATAAGACACTGATGAAAGAAATTAAAGATGATACAAATAGATGGAGAGATATACCATGTTCTTGGATTGGAAGAATCAACATTGTGAAAATGACTCTACTACCCAAAGCGATCTACAGATTCAATGCAATCCCTATCAAACTACCACTGGCATTTTTCACAGAACTAGAACAAAAAATTTCACAATTTGTATGGAAGCACAAAAGACCCCGAATAGCCAAAGCAATATTGAGAACGAAAAATGGAGCTGGAGGAATCAGGCTCCCTGACTTCAGACTATATTACAAAGCTACGGTAATCAAGACAGTTTGGTACTGGCACAAAAACAGAAACATAGATCAATGGAACAGGATAGAAAGCCCAGAGATAAACCCACGCACATATGGTCACCTTATCTTTGATAAAGGAGACAAGCATATACAGTGGAGAAAAGACAGCCTCTTCAATAAGTGGTGCTGGGAAAATTGGACGGATACATGTAAAAGTATGAAATTAGAACACTCCCTGACACCATACACAAAAATAAACTCAAAATGGATTAAAGACCTAAGTGTAAGGCCAGACACTATCAAAATCTTAGAGGAAAACATAGGCAGAACACTCTATGACATAAATCACAGCAAGATCCTTTTTGACCCAGCTCCTAGAGAAATGGAAATAAAAACACAAATAAACAAATGGGACCTAATGAAACTTAAAAGCTTTTGCACAGCAAAGGAAACCATAAACAAGACCAAAAGACAACCCTCAGAATGGGAGAAAATATTTGCAAATGAAGCAACTGACAAAGGATTAATCTCCAAGATTTACAAGCAGCTCATGCAGCTCAATAACAAAAAAACAAACAACCCAATCCAAAAATGGGCAGAAGACCTAAATAGACATTTCTCCAAAGAAGATATACAGATTGCCAACAGACACATGAAAGAATGCTCAACATCATTAATAATTAGAGAAATGCAAATCAAAACTACAATGAGATATCATCTCACACTGGTCAGAATGGCCATCATCAAAAAATCTAGAAACAGTAAATGCTGGAGAGGGTGTGGAGAAAAGGGAACCCTCTTGCACTGTTGGTGGGAATGTAAATTGATACAGCCACTACGGAGAACAGTATGGAGGTTCCTTAAAAAACTAAAAATAGAACTACCATACGACCCAGCAATCCCACTACTGGGCATATACCCTGAGAAAACCATAATTCAAAAAGAGTCATGTACCAAAATGTTCATTGCAGCTCTATTTACAATAGCCAGGACATGGAAGCAACCTAAGTGTCCATCATCGGATGAATGGATAAAGAAGGTGTGGCACATATATACAATGGAATATTACTCAGCCATAAAAAGAAATGAAATGGAGGTATTTGTAGTGAGGTGGATGGAGTTAGAGTCTGTCATACAGAGTGAAGTCAGTCAGAAAGAGAAAAACAAATATAGTATGCTAACACATATATATGGAATCTAAGGGAAAATAAAGGTCATGAAGAACCTAGTGGCAAGACGGGAATAAAGACACAGACTTACTAGAGAATGGACTTGAGGATATGGGGAGGGGGAGGGGTAAGATGTGACAGGGTGAGAGAGTGGCATAGACATATATACACTACCAAATGTAAAATAGATAGCTAGTGGGAAGCAGCCGCATAGTACAGGGAGATCAGCTCGGTGCTTTGTGACCACCTAGAGGGGTGGGATAGGGAGGGTGGGAGGGAGGGAGATGCAAGAGGGAAGAGATATGGGAACATATGTATATGTATAATTGATTCACTTTGTTATAAAGCAGAAACTAACACACCATTGTAAAGCAATTATACTCCAATAAAGATGTTTAAAAAAATTAAAAAAAAAAAAGTTTAGGGACACTAGATCGTTTCATTGACAATAATAATAAAGGGGTGGTTGCTTAGTTTACAAAACTGCATATTACATATAATATATGTAATATGCACATATATGTAATATATTGTATGTGTTATAACCTGCTGTGTGTTAATCATTCCCTGCAGGATCCCCTCTCCCCCACCTGTTAATTTTATTATTATTATTTTTAAATTTCTTGATTTATTTGGTTGCACCGGGTCTTAGTTGCGGGAGGTGGCCTCCTTAGTTGCGGCAGGCAGGCTCCTTAGTTAAGGCAGGTGGGCTCCTTAGTTGCAGCACGTGGGCTCCTTGGTTGTGGCATGCAAACTCTTAGTTGCGGCATGCATTTGGGATCTAGTTCCCTGATCAGGGATCGAACCCGGGCCCCGTGCATTGGGAGCGCGGAGTCTTAACCACTGCGCCACCAGGTAAGTCCCCTCCCCCACCTTTTATTTATTTTTAAAAAAATTTATTTATTTATTTGTTTTTTTATTTTTGGCTGTGTTGGGTCTTCCTTGCTGTGAGCAGGCTTTCTCTAGTTGCAGTGAGCGGGGGCTACTCTTTGTTGCGGTGCGCAGGCTTCTCATTGTCATGGCTTCTCTTGCTGCAGAGCACGGGCTCTAGGCGTGCCGGCTTCAGTAGTTGTGGCACATGGGCTCAGCAGTTGTGCACTCTCTAGAGCGCAGGCTCAGTAGTTGTGGTGCACGGGCTTAGTTGCCCCGTGGCATGTGGGATCTTCCCGGTCCAGGGCTCAAACCCGTGTCCCTTGCATTGGCAGGCGGATTCTTAACCACTGCGCCACCAGGGGAGCTCTCCCCCGCTTTTAAAACGTACATGTATTTGGGGAGATTTACACCAAATGGTTACCATAGTTTTCCTTGGTTGGTGGGATTGTGGGTGATTTTTATTTTCTTCTGTTCTCTTTTTTCCATTATTTTTTCCCCCTAAGGTTAACTTACATCCATTTTGCGGTTCGAAAACGTTATTGAGAAAAAGGAAAGCTGCCCACACCTTTTCACATAATCTCTGAATAACTGAGTTTTTGAGGGTAAATTCGAAGTCTAACATACATTCAGAAAAGTACACAACTCATAAGCGTACATAATTCAATGAATTTTCATACACAGAGCACACCCAGATCAAGAAAGAGCAGCCCCCCAACCCCATCCCTTGCAGTCATTCCCTCAACCCCCCTGGAGGGCTCCACTATTCTGTTTTCTAGTACCGTAGATTAGTTAGGCCTTTTTTTGAATTTCATATCATACAGGATGTGATCTTCTGTATCTGGCTTCTTTCTCTTAACATTATGTTTGAGAGCCCCACCCATGTAGTGGTCTATTTATTTCCACTACTGTTTGGTGTTCCATTGTGTGAATATACTACATATGTTTATATCTATTGCAGATGCAGATAGACATTTGAGTTCTTCCCAGTTTTTGGCCCATACGAATAGTTTTGGGAAATAATATGTATGCCTTTCTGTGGGTGGATACCTAGGAGTGGAGATATTGCAAATGTCCCCCTTACGAGATATTGCCAGAGAGTTTTGCAGAGTGGTTGTGTCTGTTAATATTCCACCAGAAATGTGTGAGTTCCAGCTGTTCCACAGACTCTTGCACACTTGACATCGTCTGTTGTTTTCATCGTAGCCAGTCTGGTGGGTATGCGGTGGTATTTCATTGTGTGGTTTTGATTTGCCTTCCCTGAAGACTAATGAAGTTTAGCGTCTTTTCATGTATCTATTGGCCATTTGGATGTCATGTTTTGTAAGGTGCTATTTAAGTCCTTTGTCTATTTATATATTGGGGTATCTGCCTTTTTCGTATTGACTTGTAAAAGTTCTTTTCAGGATACAAGTTCATTGATGGGTCTGTGTACACATGCACACAGGCAGTGCATATTAGAGAAGGCAGCTATCTTCTTTCACTCTATGGTTTGCCAGTTCATCTCTTACTAGTGTCTTGGTAAACATAAAAATCTTAATTTTAATGTCACATTTTCAATGTTTTCCCTTTATGTTTGGTTCTTTTTGAGCCCTGTTTAGGAAATCTTTGCCTACCCCATGGTAATGAGATGTTCTCTGATGTTTTCTTTCAAGAGAAAAAAACCCTTTTATTAATTTGAAATTAATAAATTAATTTCTTAGGAGTTTGAGTTGATACTGGGAGAATGTAGACTGCTGGCAGAAGCAATACAGCTTTAAGGCTTCCAGTCTGTATTAGTTTTCTTATGGCTGTTACGAAAAATGACCACAAACTTGGTAACTTTAAACAACAGAAAGTTATTTTCTCATAGTTCTGGAGGGCAGAAGTCTGAAATCAGGTTCACTGGGTCGAAATCAAGGTGTTGGCAGGACCGTGCTCCCACTGGATACGCTAAGGGAAAATTGCTTCTTGCTTCTTCCAGCTTCTGGTGGCTGCCAGCATTCCTTGGCTCGTAACTGCATCACTCCAGTTTCTGCCTGTCTTCATGTTGCCTTCTCCTCTGTGTGTGTCAAATCTCCCTCTGCTTCCCTGTTAGAAGGACTCCTATGAATGCATTTAGTGCCCACCTAGATAATCCCTCCATTTCAAGATCCTGAATTTTATCTATCTGCCACATGCCAAAAACTTTGCTGTGTAAGGTAACAGTCACAGGTTCCAGGGATTAGGATGTGGACATCTTGGTGGTGGGGGGTATTGCATCCCGACAGTCATAATTCTAAGGTGGTTCTTTAGCTCTCCAGCTCCCTTCCCCATCCACCTTTCCTGCCTTCCACCAGCTGCCATGGTGACAGCCATCTCTCCCATGGAAGGGCGCAGGTTGCTGTCATGACTATCATGGGCTTGTTAGGAAGCATTGGTGGGCTCATTCATCTTTGTTTGCTAGACAGACCCCTTGGGCAAATATTAGGTAGGTAATATTGTGAGGGAAATCGTTTCTAATGCCTGTGAGTAAACCTAATTTACTTTAATGGGCAAATCGGGGTTTCTTTGGGGTTTCTTTAAGTTCTACTGAGCAGTTAGTTTTGGAAGGAATCATGTGATAATCTGTTTTCCATTTTATCATCAGAATGACGCATTAGTCCAAGGACTTCTTTTTAAAGTTATAATTAACATACAATACAATGCACAGGTCTTAGGTGCTCTGTTTGGATTTTGATACTTGTTTATACCATGTAACCACTGCTCCAAAAGGTACAGAACATTTCCGCCCCCCGGGGAGTTTCCTTGTGCTTCTTTCCAGTCCATTCCCCTGTCCCTGCAATCTGTTTCTGATTTTTATCACCATGAATTTGTTTTGTCTCTTTGGGTTTCATGTAGGTAGACCCATACAGTATATCCTTTTCGGAGTCTGGTTTGTTTAGTTCAGAAAGATGTTCTGAGATGCGTCCACATTGCCGCCCCTCTCAGTAGTTTATACTGGGTTTCTTTCTGTTGTTGAGTCGTAGTGCATTTGTGGATATACCACAGTTTGTTTATTGATATACCTGTAGATGGACGTTTGGGTGGTTTCCAGTTTTTGGCTATGACAAATAAAGCTGCTGTTTGTGTACAAGTCTGTGTGTGGACACAAGCTTTATTTCTCTTGGGTCAACACCGGGGTTGGAATTGTAGGGTCCTAGGAGAGGTGCATGTAGAAACTGTTAGAGTGGCTGGACCGTTTCCCACTGCTCACCATCAGTGTATAAATGAATGCGTTGCTCCCCATCCCGGCCACCTTCTGTGTTGCCACCTGGGGAGCTTTTGGAAGCTAGGACTGCCTTCTTCTCCTGGAATTGCCTTGCTTCTGAGGAGACAGCCTGCAGGAGCACAGGCTGGTGACGTGCTTAGACCCCCTTGCTGGTCCAGCTTTGCCTCGTTTTTGCTGCACGACCTTTAAAGTCACTTATCTCTTTGGACCCTGGTTTCCTCATCTGTGCATGAGGCCAGCCTCATAGCGTTGCTGTGAGCTCCTGCATGCATTGGGCCTGGCACAGTGCCTAGCACGCAGTAGTTTGTTTGCTGGGAGTCTGGTATTTTAAACAGACCGGTGGGTGACTTCGTGGAACCTGGGGGTGAGTTGGTGGTCATTGTTGACCCAGCCGTAGCCAGTATGCAGCTATTTCTCAGCCCTTCCTCCCCCTGCTCAGGGCCCCAGGTGACAAATGGTTTGATTTGTGTAGCGGATGCTGGTCTCCATTGGCTGCCCAGCCTCTGGCCCGGCAGGGTGTGCTCCAGCGGACAGCTGTTTGAGAACCCTGGGAGGAAAGGAGAGATGAGGGTCTTTGTGTCCTAAAAGCAGGATTGAGATGATTGTGCCGGAAATATGGGAGGCGTTTTGCACATTTCCTCTGGGCGGCTCCTGATGGGATTTCGGGCATGGCCAAGACAGAATTGGAAAGAAAACCATCCAGAATTTGGTTTTGATAACCCAGACTCGATTGGATATGGTCACAGCCCAGAAAGAAAGTGCTTTATTTGTGCTTTGTGTAATGTTACCAAGAATAACGATACAGGGCTTCCCTGGTGGCAGTGGTTAAGAATCCACCTGCCAGTGCAGGAGACATGGGTTCGAGCCCTGCTCTGGGGAGATCCCACATGCCACGGAGCAACTAAGCCTGTGCGCCACAACTACTGAGCCTGTGCTCTAGAGCCTGCAAGCCACAACTACTGAGCCCACGTGCCACAACTACTGAAGCCCGCACACGCCTAGAGCCCCTGCTCCGCGACGAGAGAAGCCACCACAATGAGAATCTCGCACACTGTAACGAAGAGTAGCCCCCGCTCGCCAACTAGAGAAAGCCCTCGCGCAGCAACAAAGACCCAATGCAGCCATTAAAAAAAAAAAATAATAATAATAATAACAATACGATCAGGAAACGTGGTACGCAAGCCTGTTCTTTGAAGGTCGGAGAAGGCATTTGAGCCATGAATAACCTTTTCACGTTGTGTGGTAGTTTTTAAAGGACTGTTTCTGTTTCTGTGTGGTTTGGTCCCTTTCTAGAAATATTTTGATGAAAATATAACCAAGTTGAAAGGCGACTGACCTCAGTGTTTAGTAACTCTTTTCCAGGATATGTTGTGTTTATCTGCAGTGCTGGTCATGTGGCCGGTGAGCCACGAGCAGGTATTGGGAACCACCGAGGAAGCCGTGGGATTCAGGTTCTCCCGAGTGTGCGTGGGGCTGGGGCTCTCTGTGAGCCCCTTGTTCGGGGGGAGTTAAGTGGATTAGGCAACAGGTACGTCCCTGCAATGGTCACCCTGTCAGAACTGTGATGGGTTGTGAACAGTGCAGGGAACGCCGCCACGGCGGTTTTTCTGGGCCCTTTGATTGTTCAGTCGGGAGACTTTCCAAGCCCTGCCTGAGTTGGCAGCATCAGCCCCCAGACGCATTCCTCTCTATGTGTAATTAGGCCTGATGGATGTTCACACCCCACGTACTTGTTGAGCACCTTTTATGTGTATACCAAATGCCGTGCAGTATTTCTGGAGAAAACTCTAGTTCAAAAAGATGCATGCACCCCAGTGTTCATTACAGCACTAGACATGGAAGCAACCTAAGTGTCCATTGACAGATGAATGGATAAAAAAGATGTGGTACATACACACACACACACACACACACACACACACGATGGAATATTACTCAGTCATAAAAAAGAACGAAATAATGCCATTTGCAGCAACATGGATCGACATAGAGATGATCCTACTAAGTGAAGCAAGTCAGACAGAGAAAGACAAATATATGGTATCACTTACATGTGGAATCTAAAAATTGATACAAATGGGCTTATTTACAAAACTGAATATACTCACAGACATAGAAAACAAACTTATGGTTACCAAAGAGAAAAGGGGATGGGGGAGGGATAAATTAGGAGTTTGAGATAAACAGATACAGACTATTGAATATTATATATAAAATAGATAAACAGTGAGGTCCTGCTGTATAACACAGGGAACTATATTCAATATTCTGTAATAAACCATAATAAAAAAGGATATGAAAATGAATATATGTATAACTGAATCACTTTGCTGTACACCAGAAACTAATACAACATTGTAAATCAACTATACTTCAATTAAAAACAAATAAACAAATGCCCTGAGAGATGTGGGGGTCAGAAGAACACAGTGCAGGCCCTGCCTTATGGAGCTGACAGCCTGAAACAGGGGTGGCTGACTTTTCCTATAAAGGGTCAGACAGTTAATATCTGGCTCTGTGGGCTCTGCGGTCTCCATGGCAACTCCTCAACTCTCCCATTGTAAACAACTGGGTGTGTCTGTGTTCCAGTAAAACTTTATCTACAGAAACAGGTGGTGGGCTGGATTTAGCCTGTGGGCTGTGGTTTGACCATCCCTGGTCTGAAATGACATGCAGACCTCTCAATCAGGGAGTCAAGGCAGCCTCATGTGGTGGCAAAGGGTATGGATTCTGCAGTCCAACAGCCTGTGCTTGCATCCTGGCTCTGCTGTTTACAACCTGTGTGGCCGTGGACCATCTGGTTTACCTCTCTGTGCCTCGGTTTCTTCATCTGTAAAATGGTGTTATAGTGTCTGTGTCATAGGGTTGTTGGGATCAGCTTCAAAGCTGCGTGTAAAGGGCTTAGAACAGGGCGTGGCCCATAGAAAGCACTTATGATACGGGGTGGGGTGGGGTGTGGGGGGGTGACGCTACCTGAGAGGAAGCATCTGGGGGGAGCCCTACCTGGTGGGGATAGAGGGGAAGTGGCAGGTGAGGGGAGACCTAGGATGTCTAGGGGGCTCATTGTGCAGCCCAGGGCTTGGGGAGAGCTTCCCTGGTAGAAGCTCTGTGAGTACAAAGGTTGGGAGGCATGGAAGGAGGGAGATAGTTTGGTATGGCTGGAATGCAGGTGGTACATGGGCTGTGGCCAGAGACTAGCCAGTAAAAGATAGACCAGGCTGGAAAAGCCTGTTTCCCAAAGGACATCTCAAGCCGCTGAGACCACAGGTCATAAAATGTCAGCACTGCCAGAGGGGAAGGGATACATTTGTGGGCCCAGGGAGCATCGGACGCTTTACATTTACAATTTAATCCTTAACATGGGATGAGAAGTGTTGCAGATTTATCCAGTTTCCCCTTCTTCTATAGTCATAGAACCCCAGGTTTAATCTGGATGTGTGCTTTGTCCTAGATAAAACTATATTTGCACCCCTCATTCCCCCCTCGCCTAGGGATGGCCATGCGATTGTATTCTGGTTACAAGCAGAGTGGTCACATAGTAGTTTCCTGGAACCTTCTTTGTACCTTTCCCCTTTTTTCCTTATTGGAATATAGACATGTGGCCGAAACTGGAATATAAATGTGATGGCTGGAATTCCAGCAGTCGTCTTTTTTTTTTAATAGATTCCTGGAGTCATGGCAGGTCCTCCGTTTTTAAAAATACTCATTTTATTTATTTGGTTGCACTGGGTCTTAGTTGCGGCAGGCGCACTCCTTAGTTGCAGCATGCGGGCTCCTTAGTTGCGGTTCGCCGACTCCTTTAGTTGTGGCATGTGTGGTCCTTTGTTGTGGCAGGCGGGCTCCTTAGTCGCGGCATGTATGTGGGATCTAGTTCCCTGACCAGGGATTGAACCCCGGGCCCCCGGCATTGGGAGCGCGGAGTCTTACCCACTGGACCACCAGGGAAGTCCCCCAGCAGTCGTCTTGAGTCTTCAGGTGACTGGGATGAAGGCTATCACGGCAGAAGATGCCTCTGATGACTTTGTTGATCAGAGCCACCTCACAAATCCTGGGCTGCCATCTTCTGGACTTTTCTATGATTGGGGGAATAAGCTTTTTTTTTAAGTCACTATTCGCAGCCAAATCTAACCCTAACTGATGCAGGTGGAATCTCTGTTTTACAGATGAAGAAACTGAGGCATAGAGTGACCTAAGTTGCCCAGTTAGTCAGGTGTGGAGCCAGGATCTGTCTGACTCTGGAGCATGTTTTCTTTCCATTACCCTGGAAGGAACTTGGAGATCTTCTACCCCCTCATTTTATAGATGAGATCACTGAGGGCTTTGCCTCAGGGTAAACCAGCAGTTCATTCCACTGCAAGGTAATCATTGCTCTGTTTTATCCCTCATTCACTGTCTCTTCAGCCCTGGCCTTTCCCAAGAAGGGCCCCTGTGTTGTAATTAGTGATTTTGTAGCCTTCCCCTGGGCAGAATTGCCTTCTGTGAGTAGTTGATATTTGGTGGGTTTTCCCTGGTCAGAAACAGGCACTGTTTTTGGGCTGTATGTTTAGAGCTTTCATAGCCTTGCCTCTTGCCTCCTGTAGTTCTTAGTCATATCTTTTCTTACTGTACTGTCCTGTCTTCACTCGGGCTCCAGGGGCTGGCTGAGGGGGCCCTGTGACTCTTTGGAAGCGCTGACAGATGAATCTTGATTGACATGGAGAACTCCCAGGTCATGAAGCTCAGAGTGTGGACTTTGGCTAAAATGGGGTCACATGTTTTGAATGCATTTTGCTTTTGGGATTCTCGTGTAGCTGAGTTCCACCCTATTACTAATACCTTAAAAATGGGCCTCCCGACTCCTTTGGCTAACGGCTCAGCACAGAGCTTTTCTGTGTGCCTGTTCCAGCTGACTCATTTCATGTATTGGTCCCAAAAAGTGGAACAGGACAAAAGGCAATTTGTGCTGCTAGTGCTGTTGAGAGAGCATTGTTGCATACTTATTATATATGTGGCATTTCATATTTGGTCACTTTCTGTACTAGCAACAATCTTTGCGGTCATTCTTATTTGCCTGGCTAATGTATGCCTTTTTCTTTTTGTGAGGTCTCCATTTGATACCTTGGCCCGAAGTGCATTGTAACACTATTGTAGTCACTTAGTTAATCTGGAGTTTCCTGTAACTGAAATTTTTTTTGTTAAACGTCAGTTTTCGTGATTCCTTTGGGGTCAGCTGAAATTCAGGAAAAGAGTATTAAAAGCCAAAACTCTGTATTTTTTTTCTCACATTGAATAACAAGATAGGATTGACATAAAGATACTTCAGAAAATCTTTGTATCAAAGAAACAGGACTAAACTTGTGAAATCAAGTTTAAGTCTGGGCGAAGTCATTTTTTGAACAAAAGCAAAGTGTAACCTAACTTGGAAGAGACTAAATCGCAGTTATCCGTGTCATGGAATTGTCTGAATTTCTGTTTATCTAAAGGCTTGCTTCCTTTTCCTTTCCGGCATTGTAGCAGTCGTTGGTATTTTTAGTGTTTTTTGTTTTGTTTCCGTCTTTATTTTTGCTTTCTTAGTTTGAAACTGTAAATTCCCTTTTAACACTTCAAAATGTACATTTTGTAACAACTAAATATAACTTGTGATCTGATTTTTTTCTGTAAATGACATTATGACAGTATGCGGTCTATAACAGTACCGTATCCATGTTAATTATTTGATTTTAATATTTGTACAGTGAAGTATATGGGGATAAAGGGGCATTATTTTGGCAACTTACTCTCATGTGGTTCAGGAAAAATGTGTGTGTATATATAGAGAGAACGAGAGAAAACGATAAAGCAACTGTGGTGAAATGTTAATAGTTCTTTAGTAATAAATAGTTCTTTGTATCTTTGTAACTTCTCTGTAAATTTGGAACTTTGCTAAAAAGTTAGCAAAAATTTGTTTGGCTTATTTTTTAAAAAGGCTTTGGGGCATGCAGTATATACTTCCTGGCCCAATGTAGTATGTATCTAATAAAAATTACCCAGTTTGCCTTAACCTCTAATCTTCTCAAGTGGCCACTGAGGCAGCCATCCTGCGTACTTCACCCACTCTGGTTTGGAAGATGCCCCAGGTATGGTAAAATGATTCTTAGACAATTCCGGACGTTAGCTATAGTGAAGATGGTGGGAATTGTTAGTGCCTGGGAGCAACTGTCCATTAAACTAGGTAATGCCACCATATTTGCAGCTTATTGAAAGACCATTCAACCAAAGGCTTGGAGATTTGTGTTTTTATCCCTTCCCTGTCTAGCTGTTTCATTTTATGTGGGTGTCAAATGGTTTTGTTTTTTTTTTTTTCATCTGTAAATGAGATGAAGTGAGAAGCATATTGCTTGTTCTCTCTGACTGCAACATAGGAAAATTAGAATGAATTATCATTTATAATCACTTTTAAACCTACAACTTATAAATTCTGTTATCTAGAACTATGGTGATGCTTGTTTTAAAATTACCTGTGAAACGTTTGTTGAATAAAGAGGGCGGGGGGGGGCTTCCCTGGTGGCACAGTGGTTGAGAATCCGCCTGCCAGTGCAGGGGACACGGGTTCGATCCCTGGTCCGGGAAGATCCCATATGCCGTGGAGCAACTAAGCCCGTGCGCCACAACTACTGAGCCTGTGCTCTAGAGCCCGTGAGCCACAACTACAGAGCCCATGTGCCGCAACTACTGAAGCCCACGCGCCTAGAGCCCGTGCTCCACAATGAGAGAAGCCACCACAATGAGAAGCCTGTGCACTGCAAAGAAGAGTAGCCCCCGCTCGCCGCAACTAGAGAAAGCCTGTGCGCAGCAACGAAGACCCAACACAGCCAAAAATAAATAAATAAAATAAATAAATTTATTTAAAAAAAAAAAGGGCAAAGGGAATGTGTCTTGGGAGTTTTGTGTGACGATGGGCCAGCTTCTGGGAGCAGCTCTGGGCATGTGTGGTGGCCTTGACTGCAGGACTGTAGATGAAGACTTTGGACAGGAAGTGGTTCAGATATTTTCTCCCATTCCTTTGGCTGCCTTTCCACTCTGTTGATTGTGTCCTTTGATGCACAAAAGCTTTAAAATTGGATGTTTTCCCATTTGTCTGTTTTTGCTTTTGTTGCCTATGCTTTTGGTGTCATATTCAAGAAGTCATTGCCAAGTCCAATGTCATGAAGCTTTTCTCCTATGTTGTCTTCTGGAGTTTTATAGTTTTGGGTCTTATGTTTAGATATTTAATCTAATTTTGAGTTAATTTTTGTATATAGTGTAAGATACGGGCCTAGCTTCATTCTTTTGCATGTGGATATCCAATTTTCCCAACACCATTTGTTGAAGAGACTCTCCTTTTCCTACTCAGTAATTTTGACACCTTTGTTAAAGATCATATGATCATATACAGAATGATATACTGTATGGGCTCTCTGTTCTACTTCATTGATCCACTTTCTTTGTGCCAGCACCACACTGTTTTGATTACTATAGCTTTGTAATATGTTTTGAAATCAGAAGTGTGAGTCCTTCAACTTTGTTTTTCTTTTTCAAAATTATTTGGCTATTCGGGGTCCCTCGAGAGTCCATATGAATTTTAGGATGAATTTTCAGTTTCTGCAAAAACTGCCACTGAGATTTTGCTAGGGATTGCATTGAATCTGTAGATCCCTTTGGGTAGTATGGACATCTTTTTTATTTATTTTTTATTTTTTGGTTGTGCCATGTGTTAGTTGCAGCACGCGGGATCTTCGTTGAGGCATGCGGGATCTTTTGTTGCAGTGCACGAGCTTGTCTCTAGTTGTGGCATGCGGGTTTTCTCTCTCTAGTTGTGGCACATGGTGTCCAGAGCTCGTGGGCTCTCTAGTTGAGGCATGCGTACTTAGTAGTTGTGGCCCGCGGGCTTAGTTGCCCCGCGGCATGTGGGACCTTAGTTTACCAACCAGGGATCGAACCCGTGTCTCCTGCATTGGAAGGCGGATTCTTTACCACTGGACCACCAGGAAAGTCCCTGGACGTCTTAAAAATATTAAGTCTTTCAATCCAAAGACATGTGGGATGGCTTTCCATATATTTATGTCTTCTTTAATTTCTTTCAGAAATGTGTTGTAGTTTTTAGTGTATAAGTCTTTCACGTCTTTGATTAGGTTTATTTTTTTTTTTTATTGAGGTATAATTGATTTACAATATTGTGTTAGTTTCAGGTGTACAGCAAAGTGATTCAGTTACACACCACATATATACATATATTTTTTTTCAGCTTTTTTTCCATTATAGGTTATTATAAGATATTGAATATAGTAGGTTAGGTTTATTCTTAAATATTTTATTCTTTTTTTTTAAAAATTAATTAATTTATTTTATTTATTTTTGGCTGTGTTGGGTCTTTGTTGCTGTGCGTGGGCTTTCTCTGGGCTTTCTCTAGCTGCGGCAAGTGGGGGCTACTCTTCGTTATGGTGCGCGGGCTTCTTATTGCGGTGGCTTCTCTTGTTGTGGAGCACGGGCTCTAGATGTGCGGGTTTCAGTCGTTGTGGCTCGCGAGCTTAGCTGCTCTGTGGCACGTGGGATCTTCCTGGACCAGGGCTCGAACCCGTGTTCCCTGCATTGGCAGGTGGATTCTTAACTACTGCGCCACCAGGGAAGCCCAAATATTTTATTCTTTTTGATGCTATTATAAGTAGAATTGTTTTCTTAATTTCTTTTTTGGATTGTTCATTTTTAGTGTATAGAAACAAAACTTTTTGTGTGTGTGTTGATTTTGTATCCTGCAACTTTGCTGAATTCCTTTATTAGTTTTGACAGGTTTTTTAAACTTTTGTGGACTCTTTAGGGGTTTCTTTTTTTAAAAAAATAAATTAATTTTATTTATTTATTTTTGGCTGCATTGGGTCTTTGTTGCCATGTGCAGGCTTTCTCTAGTTGCGGCAAGCGGGGGCTACTCCTTGTTGTGGTGCGTGGACCTCTCACTGCAGTGGCTTCTCTTGTTGCAGAGCAGGGGCTCTAGGTGTGTGCGCTTCAGTAGTTGTGGCATGCGGGCTCAGTAGTTGTGGCTCGTGGGCTCTAGAGTGCAGGCTCAGTAGTTGTGGCACATGGGCTTAGTTGCTCCACGGCATGTGAGATCCTCCCAGGCCAGAGCTCGAACCCGTGTCCCCTCCATTGTCAGGTGGATTCCTAACCACTGTGCCATGAGGGACGCCCTAGGGGTTTCTTTTTTTAGGAAATATTTATTTATTTTTTGGCTGTGTTGGGTCTTAGTTGTGGCACGCAGGATCTTTCGTAGTGGCGCGCGAGCTCTCCATTGCAGTGCGGGGGCTTCTCTCTAGTTGTGGTGTGCGGGCTCATTAGTTGTGGTGCACGGGCTCTCTAGTTGTGGTGTGCCAGCTCAGTAGTTGCAGTGCTCGGGCTCCAGAGTGTGTGGGCTCTGTAGCTATGGCACACGGGCTCAGTTGCCCTGCGGCATGTGGGATCTTAGTTCCCCGACCAGGGATTGAACTGGCGTCCCCTGCATTGTAAGATGGATTCTTAACCACTGGACCACCAGGGAAGTCCCTCTTTAGGGGTTTCTATGCATGTCATTTGCAGAGATAATTTTATTTCTTCCATTCCAATTTGGATGCCTTTTATTTCTTTTTCTTGCCTAATTGCTCTGGCTAGGACTTCTAATACTATGTTGAATAGAAATGGTGAGAGTGGGCATCCTTGCTTTGTTCCTGATCTTAGAGGAAAAGCTTTCTGTCTTTTGCCATTGAGTATGATGTTAGCTGTGGACTTTTCATAAATGGCCTTTATTTTGCTGAGGTAGCTTCCTTCTTTTCCCAGTTTGTTGAGTGTTTTTTATTTTGAAAGGGTCTGCTACCTGCTTTTGTAAATAAAGTGTTACTGAAACACAGTCATGCCCATTTGTTTACATATTGCCTATGTCTCTTTTCACTCTACAGTGACAAAGTTGAGTAGTTGCTGCAGAGACCTTGAGGCCAGCAAAGACTGAAATGGTTACGGTCTGGCCCTTTTCTGATTGCTGCTTTCAACTATTAATGTGGTAGGTTACACTGATTGCTTTTTGAATTTTGAAGCAGCCTTGCTATCCTGGGATAAACCTCACTTGGTTATGGTGTATTATTCTTTATTTATGTTGCTGGATGCAATTTGCTAATATTTTGTTAAGGACTCTTGCATCTATGTTTATGAAAGATATTTGTTTGTAGTTTTCTAGTACCATCTTTGTCTGGTTTTGGTATCAGGGTAATGCTAGCCTTAAAATGAGTTGGGAAGTTATCCTTCTTGTTATATTTTCTGGAAGAAATTGTGTCGAGTTGGTGTTATTTCTTCTTTAAATATTTGGTAGAAATCACCAGGGAAACCATCTGGCCTGGAGATTTCTTTTTTGGAAGGGTTTTTAACTACAGATTCAATTTAAAAATAGTTGTAAAGCTATTCAGATTATCTGCTTCATCTTGGGTATGTTTTGGTAGTAAATGCTGTTTGAGGAATTGGTCCATTTCTTATAAATTGTTGAATTTATAGGGTGTATAGAGTTGCTTGTATTATTCCCTAATTATCCTTTCAATATTTTGAAGCCTATAGTGATATTCCCTTTTTCCTTTTCCTGATATTGGTAATTTGTGTCTTTGACAGTCTTGCTAGAGATTTATCAATTTATTGATCTTACTAAGAACCAGCTTTTTGTTTCACTGGTGGTCTTTACTGTTTTCTATTTTTAATTTTTTTTACTTCTGCTCTAATCTTTTTTATTCTTTCCTTCTGCTATTTATGTTTAGTTTCTTCTTTTTTTAGTTTCTTAAAGTAGAAGCTTAAATTATTAAATTATTTCATCTTTTCTAATGTAAATATTTAATGCTATAAGTTTCCCTTGAAGCACTGCTTTAGTTGCCTTCATCACAAATTTTGATATGTAGTATTTTAATTTTAGTTCAGTTCAAAGTATTTTCCAGTTTCCATTGAGCCTTTCTCTTTGACTCATGGATTATTTAGAAGTGTGTTAATTTCCAAGTGTTTGAAGATTTTCCTGTTATCTTTCTCTTACTCATTTCTAGTTTAATTTCATTATGGCCAGAGAACATACTTTGTATCATTTCAGTTTTTAAATTTTTTTATGGGTTGTTTTATGACCTTGGTTATGTTCTATCTTGGTGAATGTTCTATATATACTTGAAAATAATATGTATTCTTTGTCATTGGGAGAATTGTTCTGTAAATGTCAATTAGATCCAGTTCTTGTTGATATTTTTCAGTTCTTCTATATCCTGATTGATTTAAAAAAATCTTTATTTTATAATTTTAGAGCTGTGGTCTAGAAAGAAAGCACAACCCCTGCTTACAATGTCATATGTATTCAAAATTTCCCCTGAATTTGTGTTCTTTCACAGACTGCCTTATTTGTATATTTAATTTTCCTGAATATCACATGCATAAAGTCACGAGAACTTGATATTTGTTCATATTTTTGGAAAGTACACAAATATTACAGGACGGGGTGCTGTTAATCTGATTTTATGAGGTCCTCTCCCTGACTATCTGGCACTTGCCATTATTTTAGGTAAATATCTAAAAAATCAGTTTTAGGGCCACCTGGAGATACTTTTTTTTTTTTTTTTTTGACCTTGGGGCATGTGGGATCTCAGTTCCCTGACCAGGGATTGAACCCATGTACCCTGCAGTGGAAGGGCAGAGTCCTAACCACTGGACTGCCAGGGAAGTCCCTGGAGATACTTTTTCAGACAATTTAGGGGACTCCAATTCAGGCTTAATGTAAATACATTGGGTTCAACCCTGCAAGCCTCACGGCACAGCCAGAAAAAGAAAATGTATGTATATATATATGCATTGGTTCTAATGAGTGGATGAATGGCCTCCAAAGAGGTTCTGAGACCACAGCTCCCCCGTTAAGACTGCCAAGTAGACTGAGTCACCAGGAAGACATCTGTGGGAGGAACCTTTAGACAATCCAGATTCATCCATCCCCTTTACAAGAGGGGGATTTTCCTTTATCCTCCTAAGACTTCCATTCCAGCTTTGAATATGCAAAGTCTTCTGTAGTATTTTGAGCCTGTTATGGGGCCGGGGTGGACCCTAGACCACATCTATAGAAGAGGGACCATTAGAGCTCTGATCCTTCGGTTCTGAGGATCCCGGGCTGGACTGGAGTCTTGTCTCACACAGAGGTAACACCTTGATCTCTCTCCTTTTTCTCCCCACCCTAGCTTGTGAATGACCTTAGACAATGCATTCTAAATGGGGGTGATAAAAAATGGTTCCTGGGGTGGTGGTGGTGAAAATGTCTCACTTTTTAATATATAATGTGCAGATATAGGTAGAGTACATGAATAGATGAACAGTCTATCTCTTGTATTAATTTCATTGGGGGGATGCTTAAGGAAATTTGTCTGAAAAGGCTTCCTAGGAAACTGATGATGATTAAAAAAGGTTGAGAAATACTGCTTTAAATTGAAGTTGCTGAGAGGCGCCAAGCGGAAGGGCTACTGGGCTTTGAACAGTTTCTAATTGGCGGGGGGAGGGTGATGCTTCAGAATTTTATTACAAGAAAATATTTTTATCCAGAGATTTTCAGTGACTAAAACAAAAGGAAAATCGGATTAAGTCATATCATGAATTCAGGTTAAATGTGAGGTGGTTGTTAAGAGCTTTGTTAAGTAACACAGGGAGAAGTTATAAAATAGGGAGAATTTCCTTCTGCCTGGAGTCCTTTAGGAAAGGTCCTGTGGGAAGTAAACCAGGTCTCCTGGAGGGCTGTCAGTCCATTGGGTGGCTGAGGAAGGAGCCTTCAAATCAGTATATTAAAACCTGGGTACCACCCCTTTTCCCATTGTTTGGACAATTGGCAACATTTGAGTATGGGCTATGTATTAGGTAATACTATTGAATCAATGTTAACTGCCAGAAATTGATAATTGTACTGTGGTTAAATAAGAGACGGTTCTTATTCTTGGAAAATACATAATGAAGTGTTTAGGAATAAAAGGAGATGTCTGTGCCTTACAATGTTTCCAGAAAACCTGTCTATAAGGAGAAAGGGAGAGGGAAGGGGAGGAGGAGGCAGCTGGGTGGGTGTGGATGGAGGGGAGGAAAGGAAGGGGCAGGGCAGGAGAAGGGAGGGAGAGAGCCAGAGCCAGGATAAAGCAGATACTAGAACATCAGTAAGTGTTAAATATGGGTTCAGCAATAAAGGAGTTCTCTGTAATATTCTTGGAACTCTTCTGTAAGTTTGAATCATTTCAGAGTATAAAGAAAAAGGAAACAAGAAAACACATGGCTTCTTTGAGATATACAAGTCACACCGTGTCCTGTAATATTATTTGATTTGATGGTTTATTTTTTTAATTTTAATTTTTTAATTGAAGTATAGTTCATTTACAATGTTGTCTTAGTTTCTGCTGTACAGCAAAGTGATTCAGTTATACATATATATACATTCTTTTTCATATTCTTTTCCGTTATCGTTTATCACAGGATACTGAATATAGTTCCCTGTGCTATACAGTAGGACCTTGTTGTTTATCCATTCTATACATAATAGTTTGCATCTGCTAATCCCAAACTCCCAATTCATCCCTTCCCCACCCACCTGTAATGTTATTTGAAATCAACAAATCAATGAAACAGTTTGACTGAAAGCAGGATCCAGGAGAGCAGGTGTTGCCCTAAGTCCTGGCGCAGTGCTGGGCTGTAGTCGGCTCTCAATAAATATTTGCTAGAATGGATGGAATCAGAGTAGCAGTGATTTCAGAGTAGGCCTTGCAGGTTTGGATGTGTTTCCCCATACACACCTCTCTGTGCCTCTGTGGTCTTTGTGAAAATCACCAAATGACAAATTTTGTCTCAGGGACCTTGCATTAACGACTAGTGTAATGGAAGAGACTGAAACCCTAATTTTAGACTTCTTGCTGGTAAAGCACACGAGGCACCCAGCAGAGCATTTGTGACATTCTTCCTGTATTGGTTCCCATTTAAAAAGTATGGAATCTCCAGAAAACTGTGTTTAGGTGGAAGCTAAAGTTCCTTTTATTATGGTAAAATATACATAACATAAACTGTACCATTTTAACCATTTTGAAGGGGACAGTTCAGTGGCATTAAGTATACTCACACTGTTGGGAAGCCATCACCATTCTCCATCTCTAGAACTTTTTCATCCTCCTAAAGAGAAACTCTGTATCCATTATGCAATAACTTTTATTATTATTACTTGCTTAGCAAACCATTTATTCTACAGAATTATAATTGTTACCTTTAGTGACAGTAGGCTACGGGACCCCAAATCTCAAATTGGTGGCACCAAAATTAAAGAACTTACTTTAATTAATTATCTTGAAACACAAATTTAACAGGAACATCTACTGCTAGTTTACACAAATTAACTTTCCCTAAAGATTATGACATACATGGGGAGGGGCAATAGAGGGTAGGGGATTAGGAGGTTATAAACTATTATGTATAAAATAAGCTACAAGGATATATTGTACAACACGGGGAATACAGCCAATATTTTAAAATAACTATAAATGGAGTATAACCTTTAAAAATTGTGAATCACTGTATTGTACACCTGTAACTTATGTAATATTGTACATCAACTGTACTGCAGTAAAATTTTTAAAAAAGATTATAGCATACACTATAATATATACTGTTTAAAGTGAAATGTGGGACTTCCCTGGTGGCGCAGAGGTTAAGAATCCACCTGCCAATGCAGGGGACATGGGTTCAAGTCCTGGGCTGGGAAGATCCCACATGCCGTGGAGCAACTAAGCCTGTGCGCCACAACTACTGAGCCTGTGCTCTAGAGCCCGTGTGCCACAACTACTGAGCCCTCTTGCCTAGAGCCCGTGCTCCACACCAAGAGAAGCCACTGCAATGAGAAGCCCGTGCACCGCAACGAAGAGTAACACCTGCTCGCCGCAACTAAAGAAAGCCCGCGCGCAGCAACAAAGACCCAACGCAGCCAAAAATAAATAATAAATAAATAAGTTAATTAAAAAAAATAAAGTGAAAAGTAAGATTTCTAAGGCTTTTAAAAATACTTCTTAAAATTAACCTTATGGTGGAATAATTAACAGACGTACCTGTTTTCAGTGTATAGTTCAGTGACTTTTGTGTCTTTTTTTAATACAAAAAGGGGGTCATTCTCTGTTTTAATGACTTAGTTTTCTAGTTGTAAAGGTATTATTTCATGTTCCTTATAAAAAACTTGGAAAATTCAGAAAAGGTTATAGAGAAAACAAAAGACATTAATAATGATCTCTATCTCTCTTTAAAAATAGACTCTTTTTAGAGCAGTTTTAGGCTCATAGCAAAATTGAGTGGAACTAGAGTTCCCATGTACCCCATGTGCATGCCCCCAGCCTCTCTTATTATATTTTAAATTATAAAGTAGAGAGTTGCTAGCCTTCTGAGTTTTCTGGGGTCACTTTTCTCCCGGAGCCTCCCTGGCACTTGGGTTCTCCTACACCTTGTTTGGTGGCTCGTGACAAAGTCATGCCAAGAAGGCAGCCACGGGGTTCGTGTTTGCCTGGTAGGTCTTCAGTATTTGATGGTTGAGCCAACAAGTGATTGGCACAGCTTCAGATTTCGGTTTGTTATAGACTTGCTTAGAAGTATTCTTTTCGGAGTGAGTTCTACATGGAGGCTCTAAAACAGCTCTGGCAAATAAAAAATACAGCTCTGGCTTCTTGATGAGACATTAACAGAAAGAGGCACCTGGGCATTTATGAGCTATGAGGTGGTTTAAGCTAATTTTCAGACAGCTTTCGTGTCCAAGCAGATTGTGTCCTAACTCTTTGTTGGTGACTATTTTGGATCTTGGAATGTATTTTCCTTCTGAAAGGAGGAATAAGGATTAAAGAGGATGGTTCGTGGGAAAGAAAGAGAGCTGGTAAATTACTCCTAGGGGGTGAGCAACACTTCGTGTGTGTGTGTGTGTGTGTGTGTGTGTGTGTGTGTGAGACACGTGACTGATGCCCTTGAAAGGGGGGGAGAGGTGGTCACGCAGTCTCTTGTGGCAGTTTCCAGGAAATCAGGAAGGTTCAGAGACACTCATTTGGTTTCTGAGCCGATGAAAGGGGAGACAGAGCTGCAAAAGGAACTCCCATTCTCACTCAGAACTGGATAGTTTTAAGCTGTGGGGGGAGTGTTATGTACACTAGCTTGCAACCTTCTGGTGTCCATTCTAGCCTTGCTGTCTCATTTAGGTCAATTGGATCTGAGTTAGAAATTTGGCCAGACAGCAGAATATTTAAACTGGTTTCCCCTGTTGCACCTCATTTCCATCGTGTTTATAATCCGAATCGATGCAAATGCTCTTGTTATCCTGAATGTGAATGCAGGCTTCTGAGTTGTTTAATTTTATATCATGTTAATAGACCCACAGACATAGAAAACAAAGTTATGGTTACCAAAGAGGAAAGTGTAGGGAGGGATAAATTAGGAGTTTGGGATTAACAGATACACATTATTATACATAAAATAGATAACCAACAAGGGCCTACTGTATAGCACAGGGAACTATATTCAATATCTTGTAATAAACTATAATGGAAAAGAATCTGAAAAAGAATATATATGTATATAAACATATACATATATATAACAATCACTTTGCTGCACACCTGAAACTAACACAACATTGTAAATTTTACTGTAATAAAAGTGGAAAAAAATTTTTACTTCACGTTGTTGAACTTGGTGAGTGTAGCTGAGGGTCTGAATGACAAGTGGGGTGTGGCTGGTGCCAGCCTTACTTTATGTGGTACCTCTGGCATCCTGGGCCACAGGGGAAGGGTGCTTTAGTTAGGTTGATAAAACCCAAAAACAAGTTCAGGAAGGGACCTCCGGGGCTCCCCATTTGCCCTGGGTCTTGAGCTGTTTGTTGCTCGTGGAAGCTTTTTTGTATGTAATTTTTTGAACATTCAGCATGGCACTAAGATGGTCCTCTCTGTGCCAGGGAGTTTGGAAGAACCGTTGTACAAAAGAATACATCAGACCCCAGGAGGGAGAGTTTTATATTTCTTAACTGCTAGGCAACTTTTTCATTCTCAGCATTGGAGAGAACTTGATTGTAAGTAACCCTATGACCACATGTTACAACTCAGGAATAATCCTGACGTTTTACCTCTATTCTTTTTCTGGAAGCATTTTCCAAAATAAATAAAAATTGCTTAACAGTAAAAGGCAGGGGTAGGCTGACATTTTCCTTCTCAGGGAATTATTCCGGGACCCCGAAGGCCCTCAGATGAACTTGCCCTCATCTCACAGGTAAGGAAACAGCCCCAAAGAGATGACATTTAATTCAAAGTTATACTCTGACTTTGTGGCAGAGTCAGAACAAGAAACTGGATCTCTGCTCCTCAGGCAATTTTGGAAAAACTCCAGAAGAGTGATGCTAAATATGGTCTTTCTGCCCTGTGGTTTTGTTATACAGCAAAGAATACCCACTGGTTTCTCATTATCTGGCCAGTGCCCTGAGATTCATTCCACATTGCAGTTTATTAGCTGTTTTGAATGATGGAGAAGCATTTCAAAACGTGCAGAGAGCTATTCTTGAACCCTGTGTTCCTGGGGTATTAAAAGATCGTGTTGGGGATATCTTATCTCTGAGTCTGATGCTAAGTTCCTCTAATATATCGCAAAGAATAAGTCACTTTTTTTTTTTTTTTTTTGGCCGTAGGGTTTGTGGGATCTTAGTTCCCCAACCAGGGATTGAACCTGGGCCCTTGGCAGTGAAAGTGCGGAGTCCTAACCACTGGACCGCCTGCAATTCCCTATATCGCAAAGAGAACTGTTTTTTTTAAACTTTTAATTAATGAATTAATTTTTGGCTGCGTTGGGTCTTCACTGCTGCATGCGGGCTTTTCTCTAGTTGAGGCAAGCGGGGGCTACTCTTCATTGCGGTGCGCAGGCTTCTCATTGCGGTGGCTTCTCTTGTTGCGGAGCACTGACTTTAGGAGCGCAGGCTTCAATAGTTGTGACACACGGGCTCAGTAGTTGTAGCTCGCGGGCTCTAGAGTGCAGGCTCAGTAGTTGTGGCGCACGGGCTTAGTTGCTCTGCAGCCTGTGGGATCTTCCCGGACCAGGGCTTGAACCCGTGTCCTCTTCATTGACAGGCGGATTCTTAAGCACTGCACCACCAGGGAAGTCCAGAACTAGGTTTAATAGTAGCTTTCTGTAGCCAATGTTGCTTTTATTTCATTTTCCAAATTATGAATAAAGAACCAGTCTTTAGGACTGCTTCGAATCTGTCAGTAGATAGTGCACTGTTTCTTGTGATGCTGAAATAGAAGATGCACTTTTGAATTCTGGAAGGTACCTAGCTAAATCTGATTAGGTTGCATTAAACATTTAAGACTTCCCTGGGGACTGATGTTTCCTAGCAGGTCTTAGGACAGAGCATTCTTCAGTTGCTTGGCAGTGGCTCTAGCCTGGACCTTGGCATGTTGGCAGATGTGACATGTTTGTTTTTCTTGCACACTCCTCCATTCTTGAAGAACTGCTCTTTTGGACCACACCCTGGCTCCCTAGAGATGGTGTTTGACCTTTGGGGGACACTTCCCATGGTGCACTAGTGAGCTTTCCATGTGCTGCAGTGGCTCCTCCTCTGGTTAGGTATAGGGGTTGGCAAACTTTCTGTAAAGGGTCAGGTAGTAAGTGATTTCAACTCTGCTGTTGTAGCATGAAAGCAGCCATGGACAGTATGTAAACAAACAGGCATGGCTGTGCTCCAATAAAACTTTATTTACAAAAAACAAGTGGTGGGCTGGATTTGGCCCATAGGCCATTGTTTGCTTATCTCTGGTTTAGCAGCTTTTTGGAAAACAAGGGCTGAAGCACCTTCGGCTTCTGTGGGTGATGGAGGAGAGAATCCAGTACTTGGGACATAAACATCTTAGCTGAGATTTAGCATCCGTGGTGGGGAAGATGCTTTTGTATTATTTTTCAATAACTTCTCAGTTATTATAACAAAAAAGGCTTCTTCTGGGAAAAAATTTCCCCTAATCTCACTGCTCTTGGGATCATACAACTGTATTTTCATTTTTGTACATTTCTTTTGAGTCCTGTCATTTTGTACTTTCACTTTTGCAAAGCCTTGATGTGTGTGCATACCAGTTGGTTTTATTCAAGAGCAAAATGCACCTGCGTATCTGACAGGTGTTAGTACATTGAGATCTAGTAAAGCCTAAAAGGTATAAATGAGTTTTGTTGGAGAAAATATTTTAAGGACGGATTTGTGAGGAGCAGTGTCATTTTCTGTTTTTTGACTTTTTCAATAAAAGAGTTATAATTCACTCTTAAGCCCTGTAAAAGAGGAATAGCCAGAGGGCCAACTATTGGAAGAAATCAGGCCAGGACTAAAGTGAATCAGGTAAATGGCTCTTCAGTGCCAAAGTCACACTGTCGCTCTAAGTTAACTTTGTGGTCCCAGGTTTCATGGCGGCATGAGCCTTCCTGCACCTTTGCCAATGGCCGCAGAGGCTAGACCACAGCAGATTAAAAATTTTTTCTTTCTTCTTGGTTGGTGCACACACAATAAACCAAGAAACAAATGACCACACTTCAGTCTCACACTATATGAAGTGACTCTAAAGGTGTATTTTCCTAAACAGGAATTCCCAAATATATGTATCTCCAAGAATGGCAAGAGTCCTTTTTACAACAGTGCTACCATTGCTCAAATTATTTTGAAAGCTACTTTTTTGGAATAGCCTTCAGAACAAGTACAAGCCACCACAGAAAAGAAGTCTGCCCGCTTTGTGGTCTTACCTCATTTTTGACTAAAAATGGCTCTGACTTGCTCTCGGCTGTTTCCCAATCTTGTAACCATGCTCAGAGCAGATGAATTTGTCTCAATGGACCTAAAGGTTATGGGTAATGACAATAAGCCAGGAGCCTCTGAGGGTCTTTCATTGGAGGGAACAAAAATATTTATTTCTGTGTAAGTTGTGGTAGTTAAAAAACAGTCATGCCTTTGTACATCATTAGGCTCTTCTCAAATCACCATGCCAACATGACTTTTGAATGAGATTATTCTTACCTGAAGTGGCCTCCAAGAATGACCTGCTTTATTCCAAATCCTAGTCTAGGGCGTGAGGCAGAGGTCCTTGAAAGGCCCTCATTTTTTATGTGCTCTCTTGTCGCTGTTACCTTGGATATTTGAAAGGCTGTTCTAGGTTTGCTTTTCTGGGAGACCGTGTGTATATTCCTAGAAGCTGACAGACTGTAATATGTTCTCCCTGTTCCTCTTGTCCTCTCCTGCCCTCCCTCCAACATGGCAAGTGGGAAGCTTATGTCCTGTACTAGGGAGTTTTATTGTCTGGCAGGCAGTTGTGTAGGCTCGTAACTTGGGAGACTGTCTCGGAGCTGCTCAGAAGCAGAGTTAGGATCTTCGTTGCAGACAGTAGATTCCTTCTAAGCCATCTAAGCAGCAGGCGATTTACTAGACAGGTTTAATTAGACAGTATTTCTGGGAGAACCAAGCTTCAGTGCTACACGTTCAGCAATGATACAGCTTGTCTCCAACCAAATCGCAACCATAACATGGTTCTAATTCACTTCCACCCCAGTACCTGTGGCAGTAGAGGCAGAACAGTAAACCCTCTGCACAGCTGTTCCAAGACATCAAACACGCCTCCCACTGTCCTGTCTTGCTGAAAGTTCTGACCTCCCAGCCTGTGGCTGCTGCCTCCTGTTGTTCCCTTCTGCCTTTCAGGTCTTGCGTGGGTGCATCTGCTTGTAAGAATCTAGCTGCAAGAGAGTCGGTGAAGGGAGCGTCTAGCTTTCTCACCTCTGCAGAGCAGGAAGGCAGGTGGGCTTGAAGACTGTTGGATAGTGGTGAACTTTGCAATATTTGTGACCAAGGGTGTTTGCATAGAGGTGATGACTAAAACTCTGGTGGGTAGATAGATTCTTGAAGTGCAAAGAACAGAGGGAGAAGGACTGAGTGTGGGAGACTCCGGGGCTATTGGGAGAATTCAGTGAATGGGATTCAGTGCAGCTGTCAGTGCTGTTACCACTGTGTGGCAGGTGGCACTACTGTGTAGGAGCGGTTTCCTGCCATGCCTGTGCCCTTGGCACGGTCCTGACCTTGGGAAGAGGGAAGAAGTGCTGGGCTCATGGTGCTCTTTCCTATGTAGCTCTGGGGTTTCGTGGCTGGCAGAACCAGTTTCAGTTTCCAGCCTGATGACCACAGGTAAGTTATTACGCCATTCTGAGTTTTAGTCTGCTTATCTATAAAATGATGATATGCCTATCATGCAGGGAGATTGCGATGGTAAAATCAGATAACAGGTGACTGTCTAACCCACATCTCTGATGTATGGTGGTTGCCCAATAAATGACTACTATTATGCTCAACTTTGCCCTCTTTCCCTTTTCCTTTTGTCAGAGCAGGTCACAGCTGCCTTAAACCCCAGTGGGTACAGTAGCTTCTGTGCTTTTTCTTAGCAATTAGCTTACCTCCCCCCCCCACCCCCCGTATGGCTAACTTTCCCCTTGCTCCCTGAACATTTTATTTTGAAAAATTTCAAACATACAGGAAAGTTGGTAGAGTTGTATAGGGAGCACACATATATCTATCATCTGGACTCTACAATGAACATTTCATTATACCTGCTTTATTACGTAGCTTTCCATCTATCCATCCATCAACCCATTTCCTTCCTTCCTCCCTGCCTCCCTCCCTCTCTCCCTCCCTTCCTCTCTCTCTCCATCCCTCCTCCCTCCCTTCCTCCCTCCCTCCCTCCCTCCCTCCCTCCCTTCCTTCCTTCCTTCCTTCCTTCCTTCCTTCCTTCCTTCCTTCCTTCCTTCCTTCCTTCCTTCCATCCTTCCCTCCCCCACACGGCTTTCGGGATCCTAGTTCCCCGACCAGGGATTGAACCCGGGCCCTGGCGGTGAAAGTGCGGAGTCCTAAACCACTGGACTGCCAGGGAATTTCCCATTTTATTTCTTTATACATTTCAAAGTAGATTACCAATATCAGTACACTTCCTTGTAAACATTTTATCCTATCATTAACGATCTGTGTGCAGTTTTTTTCTCTTGATGTAAAATTTCACAATGAAATGCATGAATCTTAAGTGTGTGTTTGCTGAGTTTTGACAACTGCGTGCACCTGTTACCCAAAGCCATGTCAAGATATAGAACATCACCACCTTCCCAGAGTTCCCTCGTGCCCCTGCCCCTCCCGTCACAGGCAGCCACCACCCTGCTTTTCTCCCACTATAGATTAGTTTTACCTAGTCTAGCATTTCATGTAAATGGAACCAGACAGTAGGTACTAGTTACTGCCTGGCTTCCTATAGTTAGCCTAACGCGTTGGGACTCGTCTGTGTCGTCATGTCTTATCAGGCACTGATTCCCTCTCACTGCTGAGATGGCAGCTTTAAAATCATTGCTGCGAAGAAGGAAGAACCATGAGCCTTCCTCATGGAACTTGGAGGTGGTTTCTCCTTTTCCTTTCCAGTTGGATGGCATCAATGCACAAAGGCTCTTTGTAGCCGATTAGAGTTAAAGGGTCTTAGAGGCCGTTTGGCTCAGTCTCTCTGAGTCTCAGCATCTGGGCCAGGGCGCCCTTTCTCTGATCCGTTTCCCTCCCCTCTCCAGGAATAGTGTTAGTGGAGGTTTATGTGCAGGAGGAGTGAGAGGGCCAGTGGATGGGCACCTTTGACATTTAATTGTCTTAAGGTTAAAAAGCATGAATCCAGCCTTCTTCTAATGATTTTTGTTGTTGAGGATTTCGTTATGCTGAGTATGTGCTAGAAATATAGGACCAGTCGGCCGCAACAGCTGGGTTGGAAACAAATTTCTATTTAGCTTTTCTGTTAACGAATTAACCAGAACCTGAAGCTGCTAAATTCTCTGATGGAAAAAGGAGTCACTTTCTTGCCTCCTCTCCCCAATTTCTTCCTCCCCCCCCACCCTTCCCTTTCTTTCTTCCTTCCTCCCTTCTCCTCCATCTCTCTGTCTCTGTCACACACACACACACACCACACACACACACACACACACACGAGACACACACCCCTTTTGAGCATATTTACATTTAGTGACTTATATGAAAGTTTAGGTAGATCGTTTTTGAAGGTGATTGAGATGTTTGAGGGGCAGAAGGAAGAGGGTGGGAAAAGAATGGCACGGCTTGATGACAGGGCGGCAGTGCCCACTCTCCGGGGACAGGTTATTAAGTAATGTGACAAGTGTTGGACCCAGCAAGGCTCCGTATGTGCTGGTTCCTTCTTTGTTCTCTTGTGTGCAGAGGTTCTGGAACCTGCCTGCACAGGAGAAGTACTGGGAATTATTACAGAATACTTCCCACTCTGGACCAGTTGAACCAGAATGTGGGCCCCTTCCCCCCACCATTCAGTGTGCACCCACAGTTTAAAATCACTTTGGGACCCATTTTCACATACATTATCGCCGCTAATCCTAATAATCATTCAAGGCAGGCAGGTTTTAGTAAGATCTTATTATTTTAGCTGAGCCAGCTGATGTCGAAGTGGACGTTTGAACAGAGGGCAGTCTGACTGCAGTGGCCACATTCTCCCCATTACCCCGTGTCCCCCCTGATCCCTTTATGTGGATGGATTTCATGGAGCAGGATGGTTGTTCATTCATTTGTTGCTCACCATCTGCCACGTGTGGGTGGACGGTCATTGGTGGATCCCTTCCTCTGGGAGTAATGGGCAGGGAAGGAGACCCCGGACCGTGGCGTGGAGTCCCAGGGCACAGGGGGAGCACGGTGGAGGGGCACCAGTTCTGGATGTGGTAGGCAAAGAACTCTTTCTGGAGGAAATACCACCTGCTTAGGATGTGGAGTTGTGAGAGAGTTCTGAAGCTTAGAGCCAGAAAGAAAAGAACCAGGAGCTTGTTACTTTATCACTTTTATCATGAAACACTCTCAATCCACCCATCGTGTAGTAAAGCGTGGTTTCTTACTTGCTCCAGCATCCTCTTTGCATTTGAAAAATAAAAGAAAATGCTTTATCATAGGTTTTCTTTAAATTGCAATTTTCATTGAATTTTAAAGGATTTTTTTTTTGTCTGTTCAATATAACATGTTAAGAAGATGTAAAAAAAAATTGTGACTTTAGAGCTAAGAAATCCTGAGCAAATAGTGCTTATGTCCTACCACTCCTGGAAGGCATAGGTGTTCTGTAAGAAGAGTAGAATCATATGAATTATTTCTAATTTCTTTTCTTCCTGGTGGAAACCTTATAGTATAGCATAGTGTTAAAAGCCTCGGCTTTTAACATTAAGTAAAAGCCCAGCTTTGTCACTTTCATTTAACTGTATGTATGAAAGTTACCCTACCTTTCTAAACCTCAGTTTCCTCATCAGTAAAACGGGAATAATAATACCACATATAATCTAAAAAATCACTTATTTGTTGTTTGTTTCCATTTTGTAATTTTATACTGTCATGAAATGAATAGATGACTATTTTTTATCTTTTTTTTAAATTGAGTTATAGTTGATTTACAGTGTTGTGTTAGTTTCAGGTGTACAGCACAGTGATTCAGTCTTACATCTATCTATCTGTCTATCTATCTATCTATCTATTCTTTTCCAGATTCTTTTCCCTTATAAGTTATTACAAAATACTGAATATATTTCCCTGTGCTATACAGTAGGTCCTTGTTTATCTGTGTTATATATAGTATTGTATATATGTTAATCCCAAATTCCTTATTTATCCCTCCTCCCCACCTTTCCCCTTTGGTAACCGTAAGTTTGTTTTCTATGTCTGTAAGTCTGTTTTTGTTTTGTAAGTAAGTTCATCTGTATCATTTTTTAGATTCCACATATAAGTGATATCATATATTTGTCTTTCTCTGTCTTATTTACTTCACTCAGTATGATAATCTCTAGGTACATCCATGTTGCTGCAAATGGCATTATTTCATTCTTTTTTATGGCTGAATAGTATTCCATTGTATATATGTACTACTTCTTTATCCATTCATCTGTCGATGGACACTTAGGTTGTTTCCATGTCTTGGGTATTGTAAATAGTGCTGCAGTGAACATTGGGGTGCATGTATCTTTTTGAATTATAATAGTTTTCTCCGGATATATGCCCAAGAGTGGGATTGCTGGATCATATGGTAACTCTATTTTTAGTTTTTTAAGGAACCTCCATTCTGTTCTCCATAGTGGCTGTACCAATTTACTATTTTTTCTCAGCTTTTAAAAATGTAATATTTGGTTTATACAAGAGTATATGCAAGTATATGTTACATATATAAATGTATATGTCATAAGAGTAATAAGAACATGAATAGGTGTGAGTTCACTGCTCAATCAAGGAAGGATCATGTAACCACTAGAAGCTCACCTACGCATGCATTCTCCAACTCTTACACCTCCCCCCTTTCAGGTTACCATTAATTCTTGGGTTTTGAGTCATCATTTTTTAAAAAATATTTTATTTATTTGTTTATTTGTCTGAACCGGGTCTTAGTTGCACCACGTGGGATCTAGTTCCTTGACCAGGGGTTGAACCAGGGCCACCTGCTTTGGGAGCATGGAGTCTTAGCCACTGGACCACCGGGGGGGGTCCCTTGATTCATCATTGCTTTGTCTTTTTATAAATAATAATATAAATTATTTTTATGATATTTATTTAAATAATTTATCATTTAGTTTTGTTTGTTTTCAGTTTTATATATTTAAAAAGTATGTTGTGGGGACTTCCCTGGTGGCGCAGTGGTTCCAATGCAGGGGGCCCGGGTTCAATCCCTGGTCAGGGGACTAGATCCCACATGCATGCAGCAACTAAGAGTTCGCATGCCACAGCTAAGGAGCCTGCGAGCTGCAACTAAGGAGCCCGCCTGCTGCAACTAAGAGCCAGCACAACCAAATAAATAAATAAATAAATAAATAAATAAATATTAAAAAAAAAAGTATGTTGTATGTAGTCTTCTGCAGTTGTTGTTTTCACTCATTATGGTTCCAAAATTGATCCCTGTTATTGTGTTTAACTGTGGTGCATTCTTAGAACACTCCTTTGTGTGAATTACTTACCTGGTGGTAGGGGTTTAGATAGTTCCATTTTTGCTCCCAGGAGCACTGTTGCCACCATGCGCACACGTGTGTGTGTGTCTCCCAGTGCATGCGGTCGAGAATTTCTCTGTGATGTACATGTAGGAATGGGATTTGGGGGTTTTAGAGTATCTGGACTCTCAATTTTATAAGATGATGCTAACTTGTTTCCTAATGTAGGTGTACCAGTTTAATGCCTGCCAGTGGAGTATAAGTGTTCTGTCATTCTACATCTTTTCCAGTGTTTGTCATTGTTAGACATTAATTTTTTTAAAAAAACTTAATTGAAGTGTACTTGATTTACAATGTTGTGTCAGTACATATATATATTCTTTTTCATATTCTTTTCCGTTATGGTTTATTATAGGATATTGAGTATAGTTGCTTGTGCTATATACAGTAGGACCTTGAGCTTATCTATTTTATATATAGTAGTTTTTATCTGCTAATCCCAAACTCCTAATTTATCCCTTCCCCCTCCCTTTCCCCTTTGGTAACCATAAGTTTGTTTTCTATGTCTGTGATTAGACTTCTTAATTTTGCTAAGCTACTGGGTATAAATAGTATCTCCTTGATGTGTTAACTTGGGTATCCATGATTCTCGGAAAGAGAGCAGCTCTTCATTGTTTAAGGGTCATCTTTTCTTCCTCTTTTGTGAAATTCCAGCTTGTGTCTTTTGCTCAGTTATCTAGTAGGTTATTTATGTTTTTCACATTGGTTTATGAGTTGTTTATATATTCTGAATACTTATCCTTTGTTGGATGTATGTGTTACACATATATTTTCTTAACTGATAGCTTGTCTTTTAACTTCGTGATGCTTTTTATGGAAAACAAATTTTTATTATTTTTTATATTATCTTTATTATGCTTCCCAACACTGGCAGCTGCTCCCTTCACTGACAGAAACAGCCATCTCCCCTGGCAGGCTCATCTCAGATGCCTGGGAAGCAAACATAAGTAGAGTTTCCTGCAGAGACCTACTTTTAAAAAATTGCTGATTCTCAGATCGCTGCATCAACCCACAGCACAACTGACAACTCAGATCTTTCACTGAGAGTAGCTCCCAGCTCCGACCCAAACCCCGTCAATCCACAGATAGTGACCTTAGGTCAAGAGGTTCTTAATTTTAATGTGACAGGGTTTCTGTATTTTCTTTTCTGGTTAGCTAGAAAGATATTCTTCTTTTTAAATTGAAGTATAGTTGATTTATAATATTGTGTTAATTTCTGCTGTACATCAGAATGACTCAGTTATGCATATATATTCTTTTTCATATCTTTTCCACTGTGGTTCATTACAACATATTGAATATAGTTCCCTGTGCTATGTAATAGGACCTTGTTGTTTATCCATCCTATATATAATAGTTTGCATCTGCTAATCCCAAATTCCCAATCCAACCCTCCTCCACTCCCCCTCCACAAGTCTGTTCTCTATGTCTGTGAGTCTGTTTTTGTTTCATATATAAGTTCATTTGTGTCATATTTTAGATTCCACATATAAGTGATATCATATGTTATTTGTCTTTCTCTGTCTGACTTAGTTCACTTACTGTGATCATCTCTAGGTCCGTGTAGCTGCAAATGACATTATTTCATTCTTTTTTTGTGTCTGAGTAATATTCCATTGTATATATGTACCACATCTTCTTTATCCATTCATCTGTTGATGGACATTTAGGTTGTTTCCATGTCTTGGCTATTGTGAATAGTGCTGCTATGAACAGAGGGGGTGCATGTATCTTTTCGAATTGTAGTTTTGTCCAGATATATGCCCAGGAGTGGGCTTGCTGGATCATACAGTAGCTCTATTTTTAGTTTTTTGAGGAACCTCCATACGTTCTCCATAGTGGCTGCACCAATTTACATTCCTACCAGCAGTGTAGGAGGGTTCCCTTTAGAAAGATATTCTTTATTTTCTGCTGAAAGTTTCAAAAGTTTACCTTTCTCAGTTAAGTCTTTAATCTGTCTGGACTTTTGTGTCTGCGGTGTGAGGTAGGGATCCAATATCCTTTAGTGTTTCCTGCACTGTACAGTGTTTTCCTGAGAATGGAGAGGAATGTAAACACCCCAGCTCCTTACACAGTTCTGGGCACATGCAAGGTGCACTGTAAGGGTAATTTGTTGCTATTTTAACTTTCAGTCAACTTTTTTTTTCTGTTGATTAGTGCATTTCTTCATGAAATCATTAATGTGTACATTTTAGGAAAGACAACTGAGGCAGGTTTGCATTGGTTAAGAAACCAACCTGCAATCTGTCCTCCCCCCAACTCTGCCCTAGTATTGTCAGAAACTTGATCTGTGAGTTTAATCAAAGGGTAAATCATAATTAATGAGTTAATTGATTTGAGCATCTATTTCCTTTTGCACCTGGTTGGTGATTCAGAATTTCTCTGGCATCTTACTGAATACCTTCTCGCGCTGCCCCTGGATAATCAGATAATCTTTTATTACAAGGTCCATCTCATTACTTTGGAATTTGCTTATTCAGCTGTGTATTGCCATAGATGTACCCTCTAAATACATGAAGGCAGGGGCTGGGGCTTCAGCCAGGATGCTGGAAGTTCTCCTAAAGTTAATTCCTGCTTGAATGTCTTGGACCAGATTGTTTAGGCTGCCCAGAAAACTTGCTTTGGGGGCCTTTTCCATTTTCTCAGCTGTACTGTAGTGGAAAGGAGAGGCAGAGAAGTACTTCTTGGAAAATTAAAACTGCTTGGCCGCACTCCTGGGACACATTGAGTGCACACAATGAAATCTGGAAAGTAAAACGTGCAACTTTATAAGGTGAGCATAAAAAGCATCATAAAAATTGGAGGAATGTTGTCAGTTATATGGCTGAGGATGACTGCCCGTTTATTGCTTGCGTACCGTCAGAGAAATCCACTCTGAGGCCGGAGGGGTCCTGGGCAGAAGGCAGGTAGAACTGCTGGCTGCTGTTTGTAACAGGCAACAGAAAACCCAAACCTGGGAGAGCAGCCTTCAGCCTGGGTTGTAAAGTTACACTCCATGCTCGAGGCTTTTCAGAGATGCTCAAGCACCTTGTGGAGGTGAGTTTGTTAACCTCCTGGACAGTTTCCAGGGAGGTGGAAAGATGGAAAGATTCGTGATGAAGAAGGACCCTTCTCTATTCTCCTGCCTAAATGTTGTTCTCATGGACTTCTGGAATGATTCTGTAGCAGATGTTGGTACCCTGTCCGGAACCCCTTTAATGACCCAGTGCACCCAATGCTTGGCTACAGCAGGGTTGGTTGCTAACCCCTCACACCTGGATCCTTCACTGGAAGATTCTGCCTTGCTGGAGAGCAGCTCCGTAACCTGGAGATGGGTGGGAGGAAACCCCTCATCCCCTACCCTGGGGTGCCCTGTGCCCAGGGGCTGACATCATTGACCGATGTCCAAGACTGGGGTGTAAAACCTGGCCCTTTGCCTCCAGGCAGCATGAAGTCTGTAGCTCAGTTGACTCCGGAGCTCCCTGTGGGATCAGACCGTGGCTCGCCTGCTCTCAGCCCCCCTTTTCCTTTCCTTTTCCTTTCCCTTTCCTTTTCCCTTCCCTTACTTTCTTGCACGTTTCTCTTGAGAGCACCTCCTCCAGCACCCATTGGCACAGGAATCCCCACATCAGTTTCTTCTTCTAGGGAACATGACCCAAGACAGACTCATCCATTTATCCTCTCTGGCCATCACACTTGGCTCTGTACGTGGAGCTTCACATCTGAGTCTTTTCTGCCCTGTGAGGGTCTTTGGAGGGCTGGTTTCATGTCTTGTCCATCATCAGACTTCCACTAACCTCCCAGCACCAGGCCCTGCTCCTGGGACCTGCTCAGTGCTTGTCCAACTGCATGAGGGGAGATTTCATGTGTAGATGTCGAAGGGCTGGGGAGGTGACTACTGATGTTGCTGTGGGGTCTGGTATTGATAATGTGGACGGTTACCCACAAGCATGCAGTGGGCAAAGCACAGTCCTGCCTCGGTGAGGAAGCCAGTGCTCGGATTTCTCACTCTTAGTGATGCTGTAGGAGCTGTCGTTTGCAGCCAGGTTGGGTGGAGGAAGGTGCCTCAAGCTTTGGTGCCAAGCCAGGGGCTCTCGGCCAGGCTGGATGGACAGGGGGACGTGGCCCTGCCTTGACCCTTGATGGCCAGACTCCGCAGGTGGGATGCTGGCCTTTCTCTCTCCCCCCATAAACCCTCACTTCTCAATCATTGCTCTTCTTGTGTCTCTTGTCTTGGCTTCATAGCTCTGACATCCACTGAGTTGCTGGAGCCAGAAATTTTGTGACTCTTTCTGTCTCATTCTCTCTCCAATATCTAACCAGCCATGGAGCCCTCACTGCCTCTCTGCCCCGCTCTTCCTGCCCTTTACCTTTGTTCAGATGCTTCTTGCTCTGGCCTGGACACCCATGGTCGCTTCTTACTGGCCTCCCTGAACCCAAGCTGATCTTCTTCAGCACCATCTCCACGGGGATCTTCCCAAAGTGTATGGAATCCTTAAAGCTCTTAGCAACTTCCCATGACCTCCAATCAAATCCAAGCTCTGCTACAATGGTACCCAATGCCCAGCCCCAGTGTCACCCCCCATCTCATACTGTCGCTTCCTGCCCCCCACCGCCCTGCCTGATAGGTGCTGTGTCCTTTTTTTTTTTTTTTTTTAAATTTTCTAAACTTTTGGCCACGCGGCAAGACTTGTGGGATCTTAGTTCCCCCACCAGGGATGGAACCTGCACCCTTGGCAGTGAAAGGGCCGAGTCCTAACCACTGGACAACCAGGGAATTCCAGGTGCTGTGTCCTTTGATAAAGGCTCATGTGCTGATCCCAGGCGGGAGCTGCTACTACTGCACCTTGCGCAGCCTTCTGTTGTGGCACTTTTCACACGGCATCTCCCTCCATCTGCCCGTGACATTTAATCTGTGTCTTACTCATCATTGTGTTTACAGTAGGAAGCCTCATCTTTTGTACACAGTAGGCAGGAAGTAAAAAAAAAAAAAAAAGTTAAAAAAATTCTTTTTTTAAAAAACTTTATTCAACTATAGTTGATTTAAAAAATTTTTAATTGAGTGGTTTCTAATCTTTTTTGTTATTAGTAAAATAAAAATTTTGAGTTCCCTCTTCCCATTTAATACTTAATAGCGTTTGCTGTTTCAAGAAATACCTAATGGTAAAAGGTACTCTGAATTCAATTATGCTTTTCAATAATTTGGGTTTTATTAGTTGCAGTGGGATCTGCAGACATATGAAAAATAACCATATTTATGTGCATAACACATTATTCCTGTCAGACCAGGGTCATAAGTGCAAATGTTTTGCAGGGTCCAGGCCCTCGAGCTCGAGGTCAAGGGTGGCGGCCTCAATGTCCTGAGTGGTCGGGAAGGTGGGATGTGGGTCTGCACCCAGTGTCTGATGGGGCAGCTGCTTCTCAGCTCTGGCCTCTCGTTGCCACGGGGTGAACATGGGCCCAACGTTGAGATACTTGGGTATTTCAAGGGGAACCAGATGTGGATTTTTGTGAGAAGCTCTTTTTTTTTTTTTTTTAAACCTGTCTGCTTTTTTTTTTAAATTTATTTTTATTTATTTATTTATGGCTGTGTTGGGTCTTCATTTCTGTGCGAGGGCTTTCTCTAGTTGTGGCAAGCGGGGGCCACTCTTCATCGCAGTGCGCGGGCCTCTCACTATCGCGGCCTCTCTTGTTGCGGAGCACAGGCTCCAGACCCACAGGCTCAGTAATTGTGGCTCACGGGCCCAGTTGCTCCGCGGCATGTGGGATTTTCCCAGACCAGGGCTCGAACCCGTGTCCCCTGCATTGGCAGGCAGATTCTCAACCACTGCGCCACCAGGGAAGCCCCTCTTATTTTTTAAAGACTGGCAACTGGTTCAAAATTCAAAAACAAACCAAAAAAATGACAAAAAAGCCAAAATAAACAAAACAAAACACCCTTTTCTGGTCAAAACCAAATGGATTAGTGGACTTGAGGCCTGGAGCCTGTGTTTCCTGCTGTCATTGGAGACTCTGGTCCAGATGGTCCTCAGAGCACCTCTGTGGGGACTCCGGGACCCCCTGGTTGCTGGTGCTGCGGTTGGAACCATAGCTTTGGACCTGAAGTCCGTGGTGGGATTTGACGCCTTGTTGGCTGACATGGAAGGGAAGTTTAGGGAATCTCCTTCTCCATAGTGACCTCCGGGTGCCCTTTGTTGGTGTGGCTTGTTCCCTCTTCATCTGAAGCCACCACACTGGCTGGGATGGGGCTTGTCTCTAAGTGACAAGTGGGTGTCACAGGTGGGATTTACTTTTTTTTTAATAATAATCTTATTTATTTATTTATTTATTTATTATATTTATTTTTGGCTGTGCTGGGTCTTCGTTTCTGTGTGAGGGCTTTCTCTAGTTGCGGAAAGCGGGGGCCACTCTTCATCGCGGTGCGCGGGCCTCTTCACTATCGCGGCCTCTCTTGTTGCGGAGCACAGGCCCCAGACGCGCAGGCTCAGTAGTTGTGGCTCACGGGCCCAGTCGCTCCGCGGCATGTGGGATCCTCCCAGACCAGGGCTCGAACCCGTGTCCCCCGCATTAGCAGGCAGACTCTCAACCACTGCGCCGCCAGGGAAGCCCCGGGATTTACTTTAAAATCACCATTTGGTTTCTTTATGTGTTTGTTCATAAAGTGGTGGAGGTTGGACCTGCCCTTTCTACTAAAACCCAAGCACTGGATCTTTCTAAGTAAATATGTTGTAGGCATTAGAGTTGCCTCTAAGTCTATCCAGGCTTGGGTGGAAGGGACAGAGGGATCATTGGGGAGTGAGGGCAGCCACTCATAAGTCTTTTTCTCCACATGTCTCTGTGTGAATATATTAATGTTTTAGCAGGTCTGTTCATTTAAAGTAGAGATTACCATTTTCATAGATGCTAACTCCTCAGATGCCCTGATCTCATTCTTGAATAAGAAAGAAAGTTGTTACCGCACACAGTTTAAAAACAGTTCTAGGGCTTCCCTGGTGGCGTAGTGGTTAAGAATCCGCCTGCCAATGCAGGGGACACGGGTTCGAGCCCTGGGCCAGGAAGATCCCACATGCCGCGGAGCAACTGAGCCCGTGCACCACAACTACTGAGCCTGTGCTCTAGAGCCCACGAGCCACAACTACGGAAGCCCGCATGCCTAGAGCCCGTGCTGCAACAAGAGAAGCCACTGCAATGAGAAGCCCGCGCACTGCAATGAAGGGTAGCCTCCGCTCACCACAACAGAGAACGCCTGTGTGCAGCAACAAAGACCCAGCGCAGCCATAAATAAATAAATAAATAAATAAAAGCAGTTCTATTCTATTATGCTCTTCTATTCATTTTTAATTTTAATAATATTTTGTTATAATCTTTAAAATTTTTGATTTTAATAATTTATGTATTTTTACATTAAAAAAAGCTATTTAACATTCCTGGTGGGAATGAAGGTTGATATGACTTTTATGGAAGACAGATATATAGTCTTTATCAACAGCCTTAAGAGTGTTCATGTGGTTTGACCCAGTGATTCTAATATATCTAATGTATCCTCAGATGGCAATCAGAGAAGTCCACCAGAAACACTCATGAAGATGTTCATTGCTGTGTTATGTATAACCATGAAAAATAGGGAACAGCCTAAATAGGGGAATAGTTAAGAAAGTTAAGCTCCACCTGATGAAATACTTTTCAGATATTAAATGATGTTTCTGAAGAACATTTAATGATAATGGAGTTAATGCTCCTGATACAATGTCAAGTGGGAAAAAGCTGGTTTCAGTGAAAATATCCATGTGTGTCTGACTCTCTGTGTGTGTGTAGCTAGACAGTAAGATTTTAAGGGAATATTCCAAAATATTAATAGTGGTTTTCTTTGGGTGGTGTAATTATTCTTCTTCAGAGTTGCCGCAATGAACGCATATTGCTTTTATAGTCAGGAAAAAAATTACATTTGTTTTTCTTTCAAGCTATTAAATTAAAAAAAAACTGTTGTGTGACCCAGCATTTCCACTTCTAGGTGTATATCCAAAAGAATTGGAAAAAGGAACTTGAACAGACACTTGTATGCCAGTGTTCACTGCAGCATTATTCACAAGAGCCAAAAAGTAGAAGCAACTCACGAGTTCATCAATAGATGACTGGTTAAGCAAAATGTGGTCTATCCATATAATGGACTATAATTCACCACAGACAGGGGTGAAGTTCTGATGCATGCTGCAATGTGGATGAACCTTGAATGCACTATGCTAAGTCAGATAAGCCAGTCACGAAAGGACAAATGCTATAGGATTCCACTTATATGAGATTCATAGAGACAGAAAGTATACTAGAGGCTACCAGGGGCCGGGGATGGGTGCAGAGTTTCTGTTTGGGGTGATAAAATCGCTTTGGGAATAGATAGTACTGATGGTTACACAACATTGTGAATGTAACTAACGCCCCTGAATTGCACAGCTACAAATGGTTAAATGGCAAATTTTGTTATATGTGTGTTACCACAATAGAAATATTCAAAACACGAGAAAACTGTGTTGGCCAGTTGAACCGTGTGTTTGCTTTGAATGACAGTGGCTGTCACTTTTTGGTTCATTTATCTCAATTTTTGCTTTTCACTTTGACCCCACAAGTATGCCTGCACTGTAAATGTGTTGTTTTGAAGATTTCAGATGCCAGGCTCAGATCTTGATAATGGAGCAGGGGTTTAATGAGGCATCTAGGAGGGTTTAAAAGAATTTAAAAAGGGAAATGTGTTACTCTTAATCTTGGGCCATACACTGAATTCTTGCCTGGGAGGAGAAGGAAGAAAGAAAAGGCTTGGTGATACCCAGCAGCCCATAACAGTTCTGGAATATTCAAAAGTCTTCTGGCACATCAGACAGCCCTTGAAGAAATACAGCCGGCACTTTTTTGCTTTGGGAATTCATTTGGCAGCAAGAAGTGCTAAAGGAAGAGCTTTCCTTATATTCTCTGCTTCCTGATATTTAAGGAATTCATTTCACTTGCAACTTCACACCAGTGCATTTTCTTTCCCTTGCAAAGGGGAGGTGGTGCCCCTCTTACATGTTAGAGATGGTGGATGGCTGAGGCTGCTTCCCTTAAAGGTGACTTCTTAGCAGTCCATCTGAAAATGATTATGGAAAGTAAGCAGTTGGGGTCAGCAGGGATCTTGGCAACAGGCAAGCAGCCAGATCCCTCTCAGGGGAGTTTGAAGTGTCTAGATGTGATGCTTTTGAACTCTTGGTATGTTTCCAGATCATTGTTTGGCTCCTCTCTGCTTCTGTTAGAATTTACACAGTTCACAGAGGTTTGTTGGACTAACGCTCAGCTCCCCTTAAATCAACTGAAAAAGTGACCACTTTTATATTCATCAAAGAGTCTTCCCTGCTCGGTATGCCTTCCCTGAGATTTATTTGTTAACCCAAGATGACTCCCATTTTCCTTTTATCTTTGCTTTTGGAGTAAGAGTTAACCGAGTCTGTTTGTGTTACTTTTCCTTTCTGTTTGCAGCAGACCTTGATATAATACAGTCTCTTGTGTCTAAGTGGTTACTGAAGTATTAAATATAAAATATTTACGTTTTTTTCTTTTGAAGTTATTTTTCCTTAAATATTGATATTGTTAAGTTTCCATCCCTTCATGTTTAGCTTGAGGAGAAAACATGCTTTGAGTATTTCACTCACCCATTGAACAAATGTTAACTGAATACTTGCTCTCCTCAATCCCTGGCACATCTTGCAGTGACTAGCTCTCAGGCTCCATCCTCGGGGAGTTTATATCCTAGTGAGGCAGATGGACAGGTACATTTCAGAGTAAAAGGGGTTGTTGTATCAGCAAGCACAGGGAGTGGCAGGAGCCCAAGGGAGGTACCTAATTTAGTGTTGGGGAAACGGGAAGACTTCCTGGAGGAAGTGACATCCACACTGAGTCTTGAAAGATAATAGGAGTCAGCCACGTCAAGGGTTGTGGGGCTGCCCAAAGCAGAGGGGGCCAGAGGTGAAAGAGGACATCATTTGTGTGGGAAAATATAAGAACTTCAGTGTGAGAGCACCGTAGCCCATGAGGGAGGGTCAGGGAAGAAGGGTTAAGAGTAGACATTGGGGGACTTCTCTGGTGGAGCAGTGGTTAAGAATCCGCCTGCCAATGCAGGGGACATGGGTTTGAGCCCTGGTCCAGGAAGATCCCACACGCCTCGGAGCAACTAAGCCCATGCGCCACAAGTACTGAGCCTGTGCTCTAGAGCCCGCGAGACACAACTACTGAGCCCGCTGAGCCACAACTACTGAAGCCTGCGTGCCTAGAGCCTGTGCTCTGGAACAAGAGAAGCCACCGCAATGAGAAGCCCGCACACCACAACGAAGAGTAGCCCCCGCTCGCCGCAACTAGAGAAAAGCCCGTGCGCAGCAACGAAGACCCAATGCAGCCAAATAAATAAATAAATAAATAAATTTATTAAAAAAAAAAAAGAGTAGACATTGGAGAGGAAGGTAGGTATGACCTTCCAAAGGCCTTTGTCATGAGATCGTGGAGCTCACAGAAAAATTTTAAATGGGGAAATAACTTGATCAGATTTTAATTTTAGCAACCTCACCGTAGTTGGAGACATATATAAATATAAATAAATACATGTATATGTATGTACATATATGTATATATTTATTTATTTATTTGAGATATAATTACATACGGTAAAATGGCCACAGTTTAGTCGACGGCCAGTTTGGTTGATGAGTTTTGACAACTGTGTACATTCATGTTACCGCCACCCCAAACCAGATATGGAAATCTCTATTCCCCCAGAAAGTTCCTCTAGGTCCCCTTCCATTCAGTCACCCAACCCCAACCCCCTACAGCCACTTTCTGACTTTTATCTCCAGTTATGTCTTTCTTGGAGTTCATGTAAATGGTGTCACACAGTAGGGGCTTTGTTGTGTCTGGCTTTTTTTCAGTCAGCATAATTTGAAACTCATCCACATCATTGTATTTATAAGTAGCAGCTCCTTTTTATTTTTTAAATATTTATTTATTTATTTATTTATTTATTTATTTTTGGCCATGCCACGCAGCTTGAGGGATCTTAGTTCCCTGACTAGGGATCGAACCCGTGTCCCCTGTAGTGGAAGCTCAGAGTCCTAACCACTGGACTGGCAGGGAATTCCCATAGCAGCTCCTTTTTATTGCTGGGTAGTATTCCATTGTATGGATGAACCACAGTTAGTTTATCCACTCTCCTGTTGGACATTTGGGTTGTTTTTAATTTTTGGTTTTGATGAATAAAGGTGCTATAAACATTCTTATACAAGTCCTTTTTTTTTTTTGGATGTACATTTTCATTTCTCTTGGGTAAATAATAGTGGGATTGCTAGGTCTGGCTGTTTTTTTTTTTTTCTTTAATTTTTTAAATAGATCTTTATTGGAGTATAATTGCTTCACAATACTGTGTTAGTTTCTGTTCTACACCAAAGTGAATCAGCCATATGCATACATATGTCCCCGTATCCCCTCCCTCTTGCGTCTGCCTCCCATCCTCCCTATCCCACCCCTCTAGGTCATCGCAAAGCACCGAGCTGATCTCCCTGTGCTATGCTGCTGCTTCCCACTTGCTAACTGTTTTACCTTTGGTAGTGTATATATGTCGATGCTACTCTCACTTCGCCCTAGCTTTCCCCTCCCATCCTGTGTCCTCAAGCCCATTCGGTCTGGCAGTTTTTTAAACAGTATATTGGAGTTGAAGGGCTGGGAACAGGGAGGCCATGGAGTACAGTCCCACTGAGAGATGAAAGTGTCCAGAAATAAGGTAATTTAATCCTGGAGGTGGATAGCAGTGAAAAAATCCCTGTAATGAGGAAGTTGAATGAATAGGACTAGGCGATGGACAAGATGGAGATGAGAAGAAAAAGCCTCACTAGATATGGGAATGAACGGCGGTGTTTTCTCTGAACCAGGAAATGAATGCAGGAGGTGCAGGGAGCGGGGAGGGTAACAGTTTTAGTTTGGGACAGTTGAGTTTGAGATGCTTGGCAGCAGGAGAGAGGGCCAGGAGGCAAATGGCTCTGTGAATCTGGAGGCTGGAAGAGCGATCTGGCCAGCAGGTGAGGAGCAGACAGTGGTCACCATGGAGGCGGTAAAGGAGGCCATGGGAGTGGAGGAGATGACCAGGCAGGGGAGAAAGACCTACCCACAATGGGGAGAAGATATGATGACACATCACCGACAGTGCAGCACTTGATTTCAGAGTATATGGAAGAACTGCTAAATATCAATAAGACAAGGGTAGCAATCTAATAGAAAATGGACAAATGATCAAATGAGGCTCCTCAGAGAAGAGGAAACCAGAAGAGCCACTAAACTCATCAAACTCTGCCCATCTTACTAGTCATCTGAGAGATGCAGTTTAAACCACTGTGGCACACAATTCCACACCTTTTAGGTTGGCAAAAACAAAAACAAAAAATCCTCAGCAACAAGTGATGGCAAGGATGTGAAGTAGTGGGGACCCTCACCCACTGCCGATCAGAATGTAAATGAGTACAACCTCCATAGAAAAACTGTTTGATGCAATAATAATAATAATGAACATACCCTCTAGGAGGGTGGTAATTCTCCTGAGCAGAAATCCAAGTAGATCGGTCACGCATTTGCACAGAATATATGCATACCAAGGTTAATAGCATTGTTTACATGCACACAAATATGCAGGAAGCCCAAGGGTCCACCAACCAAAGATGAATAAGTGAATAAATTGTGGTGTAGAATAGGAGATACAAACATGCATGAATTGCACAAACATAATTTTAGGAAAAAAAAAAGCAAGTTGCCGAAGGGTGTGTAAAACATGCTCTTCTAAAACATTTTATTTTTAATTTTTAATTTTTGGCTGCGTCAGGTCTTAGTTGCGGCATGCGGGATCTTCCTCACGGCACGCGGGATCTTTTGTTGCTGCGCGGGCTTCTCTGTAGTTGTGGCATGTGGGTTTTCTCTCTCTAATCGTGGCACTGGGGCTCCAGAGCGCGTGGGCTCTGTAGTTTGCGGCACATGGGCTCTCTAGTTGAGCTGTGCGGGCTCAGTAGTTGTGGCGCGTGGGTTTAGTTGCCCCACAGCATGTGGGATCTTAGTTCCCCGACCAGGGATCGAACCCATGTCCCCTGCATTGGAAGGCGGATTCTTTACCACTGGACCACTGGGGAAGTCCCTGAAACATTTAAAACTGAGCAACATAGTATTATATATTGCTTAAGGATTCACATCCAAACATAGTAAAATTGGGGGGGAAATACCAAATTAGAGTTGTGGTTTCCTCCAGGAGTGTGGGAGGGGGTGCCTGCCAGGTTCCCTGCTCTTACCTGGTTGATAACGCTTTGTTTTCTTGAGTCGGTGCTGAGTACTTGAGTGCTCATTGTGTGTCTCTTTATGCCTTTTTGCATTTCTGGATGATTTTAAAAGGGAGGGAGCCCAGGACAGAACCTTGGGAGCACCCACATGTAAGGTAGCAGGATTTAAAGTGTTCTGACTCTGACCCACAGAAAGAAGTACTTTCTATTCCAGGTGTACACATGTACACAAATACAAACAAGACCCAGAGACCAAAGTTTCATGGAAGGTCTTTATCCTTCCTTAGGAGACATACTCTGGTAGTTTCTATTTTATTTCAGTTTCTTAAAAAAAAAAAATTGGGGTTGCAACCCTCTAAGCCAGTGGTTCTCAAATGGGAGTGACTGCCAGTCTGACCGTGTCTGGAGACATGTTTGCTGGTCATGACTGGCATCTGGTGAGTAGATGCTCGGGATGCTGGTAAACAGCCTCTAAGGCACAGGGCGGCCCCCACAACAAAGAATCACGTGTTGCGAATGTCAGTAACACCAAGGTTGAGAAACCCTGCTCTGAGTTGATTTCCTGAAGGTTGAAGACTTAACAGTTTGAAAAGCAGTGATGGAGGCAGGGGAAGAAGATTGGCGAGCCAGATACAAGGAAAAGCGAGAGTGTGTGCGGGTCTAGGAAGCTGGGGGAGGAGAAGGGGAGGGTGTCTGAAATGTGCTGGTGAAGTTTGGCAGCTAAGACTGTGCTGGTGTGAGTTTCGCTGGAGGTGTGGGGAACAAAGCCAGGGTTAGTGGAGGGGAGAGAAGATGGCAGAGACGTCTCAAGAAGCTTGGCTGTGAAGAAGAGAATGATAACTAGAGTAGACTGTAGGTTTCAAGCAGGATGTTTTTCCCAAGATGATAGTCTTGGCACATTCAAACGATGATAGAAGGGAGCTGGTAGAGAGGAGGATTTGAGGGTATAATAGAGAGTTAACAGAATGGAGCCTGTGCCTGGGAAGTCAGGAGTGGATGGAGCCCCGAGCAGGGCTGGAGGAGGGAGGAAGGACATAGAGGAAGAGGAGCTTGGGGTGAGGAGGAAGTTGAAGGTATTCTTGCTTCTTCCTCTGTGAAGCAAGAGGTGAGGTCATTTTCTGAGAGTGGAGAGGGAGGAGGGGGGAGGTGGTGGACTCCAAGTCTTGGGTAAAGTGGAGGAGGTTTGAAATAGCCTTTGAAGGGACTGGGAGAAGAGCTGAGTGGGTGTGCTGGGCAGCTCCAAGGGCCTCTGGAGAATGGAGACCATGAACCTGTTACGCCATCAGCTTTAGCGGATGTGTGATTTTCTCCTTGGTGTTGAGCGTCATGGAGAGAGACACAGAGGAGGTGATGGGGAGCAGGATCTGGGGTTGGGACTTGGTTGGGTGGGTGTATACGGGAGCACAGGGGAGTGGAGATCATTGGCCAGTGGGTGGTTGATGGAGGGTGGAGGAGAAAAGGGATGAAGACAAAGGATGCAGAGAAGTAGAAAATAGAGCGATCGGCAAATTGGAACATCAGGTGAAATGGAGGAGCTGGTGTAGTTGGAGAAGCTGTAGGAGAGATCTGAAGGGGAAGGAGTTTATAGAGGATGAAAAGAAGTGGAGCGAGATGTTTGGAGGGCCTGCTAGAGGTGGGGCAGTTCTGAGTGTTGACGGGAAGGTCCAGGATGGCTCTTTGGGAGGAAGGCAGTAATGCAGAGAAGGAGGTTACAGAATGAGGACGAGGAACCAACTAGCCAGAGCTTGGGGAATTCTGAGGTCGCTCAGAATGACAGCTGGACGCAAGGAAGACAAGCCAGGTGACAGGGTCTTCAGCGAATGGGGGGGAGGACTGGTACATGTAGATGGAAGTGTCACCCAAGGGTGGAGGCTCTTAGTTTGGTTTTGGGGAATAAGAAGAGGCTGCAGTGTGTTTCCATCAAAAGTGCCACTTTCAGCCAAGAAAGGAAGAGAGGCTGGGGTGAGAGGTGGTTCCAGGGGGTAGGGGGATGGGGATCGGGATGGGGATATGGGTGTAAGATTATGGAATAGGATGGCTGGGCATGACGGGAGTGAGTAACCCTGTGGTTCTCTAGCTCCCCTGGTGGTTGGGAGGATCTAGTCTCCTCTCTGGAAGCAGTTTGGGAAGTGTTCTGCTGGACCTAAAGTGCTGCTGTCTGAATTTCTGACTTGGAGTAAGTTGGCTGTACCTTCTCTTTTGTGAGTGATGAGCCCCTAAAGAGGATGGAGAAGCTATATGGCCAGGACTTGGCACTAAAAGGTCTTTTATGGCATCTAAGTATTTCATGGTCCTTTGACTTTGACTTTCTAGAGGCCTGTCTACTGGAGACATGAATATTCTCAACTGCTTTTTTTTCCTGGTTTCTAGAAAAGAGGAGAGTAAGAAGACCCCATGGGGTTCAGCTCCATTCAGTGCCTTTGTAAATTGGTGTGATCAGACATGTCTGGTTCTTTAAAAACTATCAAAGTGAATTAAAAGAAATGAATGTTTTAATGGAACTAGATATGATTGAATGGCTTTCTTTCGAAAGCTTTAGTATCAGGATGAAAAATTATGCTTTGAATGCTTTCCCTACTTTTTCTTAAAAATATGAACATTTCTTCTTGGAAACAATACTGGCATCTGTAACAGCATTTAACAGCAGCCTCCATGAGTTATCAAAGAAGGGTGGTTGAAAAAAACAAGTACAAATTATACAGGAAGGGCTGACTTAATAAATAAATGCTAAACCCCAAATTGTTTTGGTAGTATAAAAAATGGGAGAAGAAAGAAAAATAATTAAAACGTGAGAAGCTGAACCAAAGGAGGAGTGAAACCTTGGCGAAACTCTGGAATAGACTTTTTTTTTGGCCGTGCTTCGTGGCTTGTGGCATCTTATTTCCCCAACCAGAGATTAAACCCGCGCCCTTGGCAGTAACGGACTTTTAAAGCCCAAGTTGAAATGTTCAGACGAGGGGAAGTTACGTAAAGAAAGGACAGTTCTGGAGTTGAGAAGGGATGATGGGGAGGAAATGCTTATAAAGCCATAAAGGGGAAACCAAAGATTTTTCTCACTGGAATTGTGACTTTACATAAAAAGTGAAAACACATCAGCTTCTGATTGTAGAATTCTGTTATCACTTCATTTATTTCCAGAACCCTTTGTCTAAATGCAGCATATTCCTTCTACCTTTCTAAGTATGAAAACAGACTCTTTCATAAGAGTACTTTTTCTTCTTTTAGTTCCCAAAGCAGTATTTTCCAAGATGCGTTGCACTGAATGGTGTTTCAACAGGCTGTTCAAAGGAAATAAGGAATTTTGTGTTCAAATAAGTTTGAGAAGTATTGTGTTAAAAAAAGGTAAACAGGTTTATTTACTGCACAGTTTCTCAGAGTCTTTAATACAAAACATGCATGTTTGAATTTCTAAGATAAATGGGATGGATCTTTTAAATTCCTAAATAGACATTCAGTCTCTAGTTTCTTTTTGGTGCTCTGGTTTTGCTCTAGGTGACAATGTACCTAGGTAGAAAATTTCACCTCCCTGGGCTCCTTTGCCACTAGCAGTGACCCAGTACTGGCCAATGAGACGTAAGTTAAGTCTCTGCAGGGTGGGGCTTCCAAGGAAAGCTATTGCTTTCTCGATAAACAGGATCCAAGGAGGCTGGCACACACCTTTGTCATTGTCCTTTCTAACTTCTCCTGCTTGAAGGAACTGTAGTCAACTTGCACCAGCAGAACAAAAGCCACATGGTATGAGTAGGACATCAAGAAGATCGAAGGAAGGAAGATGGAAGCAGTTCTTGATGGCTTCCTGAAGCTACTCCACCAGCCTTGGACTTTCCATCTGGGACTGATTGTCCTAGTTGAAAAATAAAGCCCTATTTCGTTAAACCATTGTAGTTGAGTTTTTATTACATGTAGCTGAGTGCAATCCTGTCTCATACGAGGGTGATGTAGTAAACAGCCATTGAACTTATTTTAACCATAGAAACTTGTTTTGTTTTTGAAACTGTGTGGAAGACCCTTTGGGAAATGCTGCCTTAAAGAAAGAGGGGGGGATAAATTAGGAATTTGGGATTAAAATATACACACTACTACCTATAAAATAGGTAAACAACAAGGACCTACTGTATAGCCCAGGGAACTATATTCAATATCTTGTAATAACCCGTAATGGAAAATCTGAAAAAGAATAGATTTATATATGTGTGTGTGTATGATCACTTTGCTATACACCTGAAACTAACATGACGTTGTAAATCAACTGTACTTACTTCAATTAAAAAATAAAGGGAAAAAAGAATATAATACAAACACAAAGGTAGTCATATATATTTAGCCCTGTTTCTACAAGTATGAATTTTCTGATATTCTTTGGCTGTGGAATAAGTGTTTTGAATTTTGGTCTTTTTCTTCTATTCTTACCTCTTCCCCTCATACGAGAAGTTTTTGCTTCTTTAAAAAAAACTTGATAATTTTTTTATGCCCCTTACCAAAGTACTTTACATAAGCCAGATTTTTTAAAAAACTGAGATGGTTTTATTAGCCTATTCATGCCTTCTTTATATAGTAAAATTGTCCTAAAAATTTGTAGGTGAGTTGATTCAGATGTACATTTATTTCCATCATAATATCAGAGATGTTTCTTCTGAATTCTTTTATTCTTGACTTTGGCACCTACCCTCTTTCTGCCTTCTCCCTCACAAAATTAATGTTGTGTAAACCAACACCTGAATGTCCTAGGGAAGCTCTTCACGTGAGTGATTTTTGTAAAGTTGGAAATCATTTGTAATTTGATTGAACACAGCATGATTGCTCTTCTTCTGTAAGTTGGGTTTTCCTTGGGTTTTAATTTTATTAATTTTTAATTTATTTTATTTTTGGCTGCTTTGGGTCTTTGTTGCTCCGTGCGGGCTTTCTCTAGTTGCAGCGAGTGGGGGCTACTCTTTGTTGTGGTGCGTGGTCTTCTCATTGCGGTGGCTTCTCTTGTTGTGGAGTATGGGCTCTAGGGCGCCCGGGCTTCACTAGTTGTGGCGTGCAGGCTCAGTAAGTTGTGGCTCGCGGGCTCTAGAGCGCAGGCTTAGTAGTTATGGCTCACAGGCTTAGTTGCTCTGCGGCATGTGGGATCTTCCTGGACCAGGGCTTGAACACATATCCCCTCCATTGGCAGGCAGATACTTAACCACTGCGCCAACAGGGATGTCCCTTTCCTAGGGTTTTTAAAAAAATAGTGTTAGGCTATATTCTCTGATAAAAGAATTTTCAAATCTGGTTTTTAAAAAAAGACATGTAGGGACTTCCTCATTCTACAGCTGAAGGGACTTACTTATGGCCTCAACGTTGAGCCAAATGGTGGCAGAACTGGGGTCATCACCCCTTGTGTCCATCTCACTCTGGTGACAGCCTGACAATAACACCATGGAAAGTTATAGTTCATTTCACTGATCTGGCCTCAGTTTCTCCATTGGTAAAATTGGGTAACTTCTCGTTTGCCCGACTCACAGTAAAATCTTTAAACTGTTTTTTATTTTTTTTTCTTTTTTTAGTTTAGTTTATTGAAGTATAGTTGGTTTACAATGTTGTATTAGTTTGTGGTGTACAGCAAAGTGATTCAGTTATACATATATATATTCTTTTTCATAGTCTTTTCCATTATGGTTTATTATGGGATATTGAATATAGTTCCCTGTGCTATACAGTAGGACCTTGTTGTTTATCCATTCTATATATAATAGTTTGCATAAACTATTTTGAGTTGTTTGGAATTGAATACTTTTTCTAGTGTACCATGTTTGTTGGGAAAGAAGGATATTTGGCTCCAAAAAAGTTTATATTTTTAAAAATCAGGTTTACATAGAATTCAGTCTTCTCATGTGTATAGTTTAGCGAGCTTTGACAAATGTATATGGTTTGTCCACCACAAATAAGAAAGAATATTCCCACCATCCTAAAAAGTTAGAGAAACTTATTTTCTTTGATTAATATGAAATAGTAATACTTTTGGCAGTAAAATTCCAATTACTTGCATGCAGATTACCCATAGCAATATTTTGTAAGTACAAGGTAGTTTTTCCTTTTCTCTCTCCTCCTTTCCTTGCCAGTCTGTGTTTATTTAGGGAAGGCCAACTAATTTTTTTTCTTATTGAGGTATGATTGACATATAATACCATATTAGTTTCAGATGTACAACATAATGATCCAATATTTGTATATATTGTGCGATGATCACCACAATAAGTCAACATCTGTCCCCAACATCTGTCACCACCACCATTTGGCCACACTGTGCAGCTCGCGGGATCTTCGTTCCCAGACCAGGGATTGAACCCAGGCCCCTTGCAGTGGATGCGTGGAGTCCTAACCACTGGACCACCAAGGAATTCCCCAAAAACCTTTTTCTTGTGATGAGGCTTTTAGGGTCTACTCTTTAGCAACTTTCCTGAATAGCAACTTTAGCAAACCACATTTTCCTCATTAATTTCAGATGTCGCTTCTATCGTATTCTTATTTCTCACATGCATTTTGGATGGATTGGAGGACTGTTTGTTCTTCACTCATCTGACCCACTGCCCGTACTGATTACACAGTTTTAATTATTGTAGCTTTATGATATATCTGTTTGAATATTTTATAGGGCTATTCTCTCTTTGTTACCTTTATTTTCAGAATTTTCTTTGTTATTCTCCCCTGCTGGTTTTCCCATGTGAATTTTACAATGTGCTTATTCAGTGCTTCCCCCCCACCCCCCAAAAAAAGGTTTCCTAGTACTTTTGTCAAAATTGTATTGGGTTTATAGATTAATTTAGGAAGAATTAACATCTTGAGAATGTGAAATCTATCCCTAAGATGTAATATGTCTTGCTTTTATCTAAGTCTTTTTTAGTGATAGCTTGGAGTGTTTTAAAGTTTTCTTCATATAAGTCTTGCACATATCTTGATAATTTTATTGCTGGATACTTTACTTTTTATTTTGTAGTCATCATGAATGCTTTTCTTCTATTATATTTTATAATGGTTATTTTTCTCTATATTAAAGCTACTTTCTATTTATTTATTTGGCTGTGTTGGGTCTTCGTTGCTGCACGCGGGCTTTCTCTAGTTGCGGCTAGAATGGGGGACTACTCTTCGTTGTGGTGCATGGGCTTCTCATTGCTGTGGCTTCTCTTGTTGTGGAGCACATGCTGTAGGTGCGCGGGCTTCAGTAGTTGTGGCACGTGGGCCCTAGAGCGAGCGGGCTTCAGTAGTTGTGGCTCGCAGGCTCTAGAGCACAGGCTCAGTAGTTGTGGCACACGGGCTTAGTTGCTCCATGGCATGTGGGATCTTCCCAGACCAGGGATTGAACCTGTGTCCCCTGCATTGGCAGGTGGATTCTTGTTTGTTTTTTTTTTTTAGTTTATTTATTTATTTTTGGCTGTGTTGGGTCTTCGTTTCTGTGCGAGGGCTTTCTCTCGTTGTGGCAAGCGGGGGCCACTCTTCATCGCGGTGCGCGGGCCTCTCACTATCGCTGCCTCTCTTGTTGCGGAGCACAGGCTCCAGACGCGCAGGCTCAGTAGTTGCGGCACACGGGCTTAGTTGCTCCGCGGCATGTGGGATCTTCCCAGACCAGGGCTCGAACCCGTGTCCCCTGCATTGGCAGGCAGATTCTCAACCACTGCGCCACCAGGGAAGCCCATGCAGGTGGATTCTTAACCACTGTGCCACCAGGGAAGTCCCTAAAGCTACTTTCTGTTAATTTTGTTTCAGTAAACTTTTTTCATGTCTAATTACATTGATTGGAATCTCCAGATTCATGTTAAAAAATACTGATGATATATTACATTCTTACTTTGAACCTGACTAGAAATCTGTTAGGCATGATGCTTGCTTTCATGTTGAGATAGGGTTTATGATGTTAGAAAATACCTATCTCCATCTTTTTTGTTCTTCTAAGAAAGGATGTTGTGTATTATCAGATGCCTTTTAAGTGCCCGTGGCAATGATGGATGACCTATCATCTAAAAGATTTCTTTTTAATCTTAATTGGATATGAAGGAGGTAAATGAGGTAGTTGAAGGTTGGATGTCTTTGTGATTCTATTGTACAACTCATCTCTCTTATCAAATGGTACCGGTATTTCATAAACACAGACCTGATAATAGATTAATTTTTGAATAGTAATTTTATATTTCTACCTTCTTCCGTCAACACCTTTTGGTACCTTCAAGTCAGACTTCTAGTCTAGATGGAGTTATATGGCCGTAAATGTGCATTCCAGGCATTCTTAGTGGTGCAAGTCTGGGGTAGATGCTAGGGCCTGTATCATCTGAATCAAGAGTAGGGTATTGGGGCGTGGGAAGGGATGGCTCACACAATAATTATTGTCTGGCAGCATGCAGATAAACTTTTAAAAGTCACCTTGATGTATGAGTCATTCCTGAAACTCTCAATTAGTGGGTTTTTTTTTTTTTTTTTTCTCTAGGCAGGTTAAGATAGATGCCAAATGGACAGGATGCTTTGCTTATGTGTTGCCTGTTTTAAAAAAATCAATACCTCTGAATCAAAGTTTTGTAAGGACCTAAGTGCTCATTTTCTGTAGAGTTTTAAATAACGTCTGCAAGTCTCAGTTATTTTTCTTAAAGGTATTTGTGCTTTCCGATAGAAGGTGATTGTTATAAATGTAACTAACCTGATCTCATCCCTTGGGGGTTTCATGACCTTATTTTACTGATTGTGGCTCGTATTTAATTTATTCTCCCTCTTTGTTCCCGTTTTGATCATGCAAACTAGCCTTTTGGGGCTTTTAAAACTTCTTACTCCTTACCTGTGTGTGACTTCCTCCCTGTTCTTGAACAGTGGGCTAGGGGTTGGGGTGGATGAGAGAAACTCCAAGGCATGAACATGCTTAGATGTGAGAATTCACAGGCACAAAGCTCTTTGCCCTGTATTAGTGGAAGAACTCTTTAACCATCCATTCACTCAGCCTCTTACCCAGATAAGGTGTTTCTGGTTAATTACTTCAAACAAGATTTCCAGAAGAGCTGAATTAGAAGAGGCTGCAGATGAAGGCCTGGGCAGGTATGCCAATTGCAGCAGGAATGATGGTTACAGCTTAGTGGGCGACCCTGGAATTAAAACAGGAGAAAACCAGCCATAGGGGGCCGTTTCGTGAAGGGCAAGCCTTCTGTCGCTTTTCAATAGGCTGAGAGGGTTATATTAGTACAGTATTAAAGTAGTTAAGGTGACCCTGGGCATCCAGGAGAAGCAAATTTGACATAGTTTGTTCTGCTTATGAAAGGAGAGAGGTATGCCATGTGTTTTAGACTCAGTTCTTGGGAAAACTTACCGAGCTAGTATTGAAGAGTGCAGATTCCTATTAATAAGGAAACATAGAAGATTTGTTGGTGGCCAAGTTTTTCTTTAGAAATTAATGTTATAAGATTATGTGGTTGAAAATAGCCTCTAAATATTCTGGAGTTTCTGTTACATATAATAGTGGCCTTGGTTCTGATGGTAGTTGAGGAAGTTTCAGATTCACCTTTTGTAAAGAATACAGTTTTAATCTGCTTTAGATCCCAAATGTCAGTGACTCAGGAAGTGTCCAGAATTTGCAGCTTTTATTTCATCTTTGATTTTGTGTATGGTTGAGGAAGTTTCATGTGTGTTATTATTTCTCTTGCTGCCTATGTTCTGTATCATTCCTATGCTGGTTGAATAACCTCTGCTTGAGAGTCATATTCAAAGCACTCTGCGTGACACTATGTATCCACACTGCGCTTCAGGCCAATTTGTGAATCTTCACAGTATGTCTGTGCATTTTTACTTGTCTTATATTACACTAACACCTTGAGTGTGTTGGCTTACTGAAGATGTTTATGGCATATGGGCTAAAAATTTTCATGTCTTTCTATTTATGTCATCCAGAATTTGTAGTAACTTCATGAGGAAGTGAGCTGAAGTTTTAAGTTTATTCCAGGGTTTCTCAGCCTTAGCACTATTGGCATTTGGGGCCTGGATAATTCTTTGTTGTGGGGGCATGATGTGTGTTGTAGGATGTTTAGCAGCATCCCTCTACCCACTAGATGCCAGTAGTATCTCCCCTAGTTATGACAACCAAAAATGTTTCCAGACATTGCAAATATCCCCTGGAAGGCAAAAGTACCCCCAGTTGAGAACCACTGGTTTATGGTATACAAAGAATGGTTTTTGTTATTATAAGAAAATGAATAAACATTTGTTGAGGGCTAAAACTATAGGATAATTCCAGCATAAAGAAGAAACATTCTTCAAAGAAAAACACATAGGTGAATAAGTAAATATAACACTGTGTGATAAAGGCTATCATAGATGTAAAGATAAGGGAGTGGTTACCTCTGCAAGAAAGAGGTCAGAAAACACAAAAAAGTGGGGAGGGGAGATATTTGACTTGGGCCATGAAGGATGAGTAGGAGTTGACCAGAATGAACTTGTAATGTCTTTCACAACAGAGAAGTCATCATGAATAAATGTTAAATGACTCTATGGTCTGCCTTGGGCTATGCTTCTTGTCCTAGCATAGGTATTAATAGCATTCCTTTTACTCTCAAAAATGCTCTAGTTTGAACGATACACGGTCACTCTGGTAAGGACTTGGAGACTTGAAAGCACATGGCCAAATGATGTATTTGAGGTGTAGTGAGTCCTCTAATGTTGTCAGAGTGTAAGTTTCTTTTCCTCCGCTGACTAATATGCTTAAATTCAGCGGGTCGCCACGTCTGATCTGAGGTCGCGTCTCGGAGGGCGCGCACGTGCGCGCGCGCGAGGGTGCCCGCGAGCAGGCGGGAAGGAGAGAGAGAGAGAGCGAGACCTCGCGGCCGAGCCGCGGTCGACCGGCACCCCCCCGACGGCTCCCCTCACCCGCCCGTAGTTTGGGGGTGGAAAGAGATGTAGAGAATGCCTGGAGATGACGTTGGGACCAGATGTGGAGGGTCCTAGAGGGTCTTGTATGCCATATTACGAAGATTGGACTTGCTGCAGACATTCTAGGAACCATTTCAAAGCTTCCACATGAGGGAGTGTGTTAGGAAGACAGCCACAGGGAAGGTAAGCTTTCTGGGCCCTTGAGAAGTTTCGGTTTGATCCATATGGTGTGTGCATCTCCCGAACACTTCCCCTTAGAGAAAATAGTTCCCTGAGAAGTTATTCTTGGCCAAGTTTTGCTTGGTTACATCCAGGTATTTTTACTGAGTCTAAGCTCATACCGCTCGCCGCACGACAGGCCAATAAATCGAGATGCAGGGTGTTGGGGCAAGGAATAGTGACTTTATTTGGAAAGCCAGCAGACGGAGAAGAGGGTAGACTAGTGTCCCAAAGAACCATCTTACCCAAATTAGAATTCAGGCAGCTTTTGTACTGAAAGGGGAAGGGGTGTGGCTGGTTGTTACAACTTCTTAGTGCAGGACTCCTGCTATCCAGGTAGGTCTGGTCACAGTGTTCCTGTAAACCACCACCAAGATAAATGTTATTCTCTGTTCTGCAACTTCTTATCTCTGTGTGAATGGAAAAGCCTGGGAGGCAGAGCCTTGAGAAAGGGCTGTCCCATATATTTCAGGCTATACGCAACATTCTTTTACAAAAGGTGCAGAGCCAGCATGACTAAGTACAGACAACAGAGCCCAAAGTTTAGAGCTAAAGGAATAGGTCCAATATGGAGTCAGGTTTGTTCTTCTCTGTTACAGTACCGTTTGCAATTGTGTGACTTTCAGCTGAGTTTCTTTAAGAAATAAGGAGACTTTCAGAGGATTCATGTAGATTTTCTTCCTGACTTATGAATGAAAAAAGTTTGGGTCTGTTCCTGAAATTTGAATGGATGGCAGCTATTTGAGAGAGAGAGAATGAATTATCTAATTCAGTAGTTGGCAGAGTACATCCTGTGTGTCAAATCTAGCCTGCTGCTTGTTGTTATGTAAAGTTTTACTGGAACAGAGCCCCGGCCATTCATTATTATTGTCTACGGCCGTTGAGTGCTCCAAAGGCAGTGAGTAGTTGTCACAGATGCCCTACAGCCTGCAATGCCTGAAGTGAATAAGATAACTTTTCTCATAAAATCACTAAATCACTCAGGTATTTTTCCCATCTTCACTCTGGCAAAGATAATTTCCAAATGGACTAAATTATGCTGTTTTTAGTACATGTACTTGTTCCAAGTGAGGCTTGTGTTTTCAGTCTCGCGGTAGAAATGGTGTTACCCAGGATTTTACCTGAGGGAGCCGTAATGCTCTAGAACTTGGCTTTTCTGTCTTCCAGGAAGTCTTGAATGTACTCACTGGATCCGTTACTGATCTCACGGGGACATGCTGACGGGCTAAGTGCGTGGTGGGGCTCACTCCATCCTGGGTGTCTGTAACACTGCTGCCCTGTTGGCTGTGGAGCGTGTCTGGCAGCTTTTTCCAACTCCAGAGTCAAAGCCATAAAGGACAAATATATTTCACACTTTAAGTTTTTTTTTCAAGTTTTTTTTTTTGTAGAGAAAAGTGTTGTTTTACATGAATTTGTATGTTGGAGAATATTTTTAGCTTTTAAAAATACAGGAGGAAAAAGAGGTAGTGTTTGGTCGGCCTAGTGCATTTCCTCCTCATAATTTTCTGGTCTCCCCTCATTTTAATGGCCATGTTTGTTTATTGCCTTTCAGAGTGACTCTTGCATTCTGACTCGTGACAAGCTGCATACTGGTGTGGGTAGAAACAGGACCTTTGGCGAGACAGCCAGGGACAGCCAGCTATTAGCCAGAGACAGTGTTAATTAACCAGAATTGGTGGCCTCCTGCCCCCTTTCCAAAATCAGATTGGATAGCTTGGCTTTTTGTGGAATTTGGCTGCTTGCCTTCAAGGATTCTCCAATAAAAAGAGAATGGTTACCCTAGGAAACCAGTTCACATAAATGAAGAGTGCTTTTTAGTCCTTTATGGTCCTTGCCCCTGTTCTTTTTTTGTGAAGTGTTCACACAAGGGTTTCCTTCATCTCTCATTTGCTCCTTTAAAGCCCCAAGTGATTTTTATACCCTGTGAACCCCTGACATTAACTGCTTGAGATTTTTCTGGAAATTCCTGGTGTCACTTAAAATAGCTTCTGTTCTGTGCTGTAGAAAGTTCTTGTTGCCAATTGCCGGTAGCTACATCTTTGAGTTAAAGAGGTTTGGCTGGATTTGGGTGCATTTGTGAGATGAAGAATTTCACCCCAAGGGAATTCCCTGGCAGTCCAGGGGTTAGGACTCTGCACTTTCACTGCCGAGGACACGGGTTCGATCCCTGGTCGGGGAGCTAAGATCCTGAGGCTTGCGCCAAAAATTTAACAAAACAAAACAAAAAAACCTTAAGCATTTAAAAAAAAAAAAAAAGCATCCCATCCCAGCAAGATGGAGCCACACGTGAAGCCAGCTGGGCTGGGGACCAGGTCACTGTTACCACTGAACACTGACACCCCAGATCCTTGGTCTGACTCTTCTCTTTCCTCCCACTTTTAAAAAATTAATAGACTTTTTTAAGAACAGTTTTGGGTTTACAGAAGAATTAAGCAGCTAGTACAGAGAGTTCCTGTATATTCCCCATGCCACCCACACAACGTCTCTGCAATTAACATCCTACATTAATGTGGTACATTTGTTACAATTAATGAACCAGTATTGACACTTTTTTTTTTTTTTTTTTTGGCCGTGCTGTGCAGCAGGCAGGATCTTAGTTCCCCAACCAGGGATCGAACACATGCCCCCTGCAGTAGAAGCTTGGAGTCCTAACCACTGGACCGCCAGGGAAGTCCCCTCGACACCTTATTATTAACTAAAGTATATAGTTTGTTCAGATTTCTTTTTTTTTTACCTAATGTCCTTTTTCTGCTCCAGAATCCCACCCTGGATACCACATTTCATTTACCAGTCTTGTCTTGATTGTGACAGTTTCTTCGACTTTTTTGTTTTTGACAACTTTGACAATTCTGAGCAGTGCCAGTCAGGTATATCGTAGGATGCCTCGTGTTGGAATTTGTTTGATGTTTTTCTCACGATTAGACTGCGGTGATGGGTTTGGGGAGGAAGAGCACAAAGATAAAGAGCCGTTTTCATCCCATCATAACAAGGGTACATGTATCAACACGATTCATGACTGTTGCCGTTAACTTTGATTGCCTGGTTGGAAAGTAGTGATTGTCAGCTCTCTCCACTGTGAAGCTTCTCTTTCCCCCGCCCTTTTCATGCTGTGCTCTTTGGAAGGAAGTCACTATGTGCAGCCCACGCTTAAGGAGTGGAGAGTTATGCTCTACTTCCCTGGAGGAAGAGTATTTACATAATTTATTTAAAATTCTTGTGCATGGAAGATTTGTCTGTTCGCCTCCATTTAATCATTTATTCATATCAGTGTGGAATCATGGGTATTTACTTTTAACTTTGGGTTATGGTCCAATATTACTTTATTTTGTTGCTAAAATTGTTCTAACTTTGACCATTGGAAGTTCTTTCAGTTGGCTTCTTTGTCATTTTGACATGCCCCTATCCTTGTGGCCTTTTTATTTGTTTGTTTTTGAGCGCTTCCTTCTTTCTGGCACTGCAAGACCCTCCAGGCTCCTCTTGTGTATTTCCTGCCCCAGTCCTAGCATCAGCCATTTTTCCAAGGAGCTCTGGTTCCTTTTATTGGAGAATGGTGTTAGAAACCAAGATCTGGGTGTTAGGTGTGCTTGTTGCTGATGGGGTGTCATTTCTCTTAGCACCTCTCAGCTGACAGAGGAAAAAAAAATGTGTGTGTATACTAAGCCGCACGTGTGTGTGTATATATGTGTAAACTTCTGTATCTATACATGAGTTTAACTCATTTTTAACATTACTGATATCTCCAACTCTAATCCATTACCATATGGATCATTCTAGACTCCTCCTCTTGTTTATCTGTAAACCCCCAGTTCAACAGTGAGAAACTTGGATTTTACCTTCTGACGTCCATTTACTTAATTGTTCAATTCCATTGTACATGTATAGTAGTATCAGAATTGTTAACTAATAACCCCGTGGGAAACAACTTTATCAAGGAGAATAAGTGCTTGGGTGTAGTTTCTTTTGCCTTTAGTCTGACAAATTCCACTCATTTCCAAAGTTACTTAGGTCAGCACTTCTCCCCACTCCCTTCAGTGAGGTTGTTTCATACATTTGTAATACAGTTAGATTCTCTTGTCACAGTCTGAATTCTTTCCTGAAATCCCCGACCTCCTAATTTCTTTCTTAATCTGCATACATCAGGGTTCACTGTTTGTGTTGTACATTCTATGGGTTTTGACAAATGCATGCCATATCCACCATTATAGCATCATACAGAATACTTTCACCACCCTGAAATGCCCTATGCTCCACCTATTTATTTCTCCACTTTTCCCCCCAGACCATTGACAACCACTGATCTGTTTGCTTTCTCTACAGTTTTACCTTTTCCTCCTTCCATTTAAAAAATTCTTTACATGGGAATTCCCTGGCGGTCCAGTGGTTAGGACTCTGCACTTTCACTGCCGAGGGCCCGGGTTCAATCCTTGGTCGGGGAACTAAGATCCCACAAGCCACACAGCGTGACCAAAACAAACAAACAAACAACTTCCCTCTTTACGTTTGACTCTCTGAAGTAAGTTTCCACTGAGAATGACCAGCCATTCAGAGCTTATGGTCATTATTCTGCTGCTCTGGGAGGTTCAGGAAGGTGGACCTCTCTTTGGAATAAAGGAGATGATAATTATGATAGTGTGTTGGAGGGGAGGGGAAGGATAAATTAGGAGTTTGGGATTAACAGATACACACTACTATATATAAAATAGATAAACAACGAGGACCTACTGTATAGCACAGGGAACTCTACTCAATATTTTGTAATAACTTATAAGGAAAAAGAACCTGAAAAAGAATAGATAGATAGATAGATAGATAGATATAGATGTATGACTGAATCACTGTGCTGTACACCTGAAACATTGTAAATCAACTATACTTTAATTAAAAAAAAAAGAAACCACCAAAAAAAAAAAGAAAGTGTGTTCGTTCAGACTTTCTGCACAGCCTGGTTTGGGGGGCAGTGCTGCCCTGCCTGTGTCTACAGCCTTGTTTTCCCCAGCCCAGGACAGGAATCCCCATTGGAGACACATTCCGGAAGCCATTCCTCCTTCTTTGTGGATTGCCTCCCACGAACACTTGTTTATTCCCCTCTCTTAGACATTTTAAATTGCAGAGATGGGCAATCAAGGTGGGTTCTTGCTGGAACTCTACAAGGTGCCCCCTCAGGAGCTGGAACAGTTATGTTCATCTCTGGAGAAACAGAGATTAGAATCAGAGAGAGAGGGGACACTTCCTCTCTGTTGTCTGGATTTCCAGTCTTTGCTTCCAGGGCCTTCCTAAGGCCTGGCCACCTCCCTTGGCTTCTATGAGATACGTTGAACCCCCTTAGTAAGTCACCCCTGGGTTTGCTGAAGCAAGTTCAAATTAGTTTCTGTTATTTGCAGTGAACGAGCCCTACTGAAGTGATCTGTGTTTCAGTTTGGTCTTTTCCTCTGCCAGGTGCCATTCTGAATGTGTTTGATGTGTCAGACTTACATTGATACTAAACTGTTATAAAAGCCCTAGTGGAAATCTGTGTAGAGGCAAAGGAGGGGATGGTTGAGGTTCTCTAGGGGCAGCAGGACAGAGCTCAGGACAGAGGTGGGTCTGTCAGGTGGGCAGGGCAGGGCATTCCATGTAGAAGGTGCGGTCTGAGCAGAGGCCTGGAGTTGGGGAGTGGAGTCATCTCAGGAGTTGCAATAGATTTATCGAAATCTAAATATTACAGTAAAAGAGATAGCTTTAACAACATATATTTAGTCCATGTATTTCTTAATGGGAGTTGAGGCTTACAATAAAAACATGTATTAAACAAGCACAGTAAGTCAGAAAGACAAATACCATATGATGTCACTTATATGTGGAATCTAAAATATGACACCGGGGGAACTTCTCTGACAGTCCAGTGGTAAAGAATCCGCCTTCCAATGCAGGGGGCGCGGGTTTGATCCCTGGTCGGGGAACTAAGATCTCACATGCCACGGGGCAACGAACCCCGTGTGCCACAACTACAGAGCTCGAGCGCCTCAACTAGAGAGGCCGCGTGCCACAAACTACAGAGCCCACGTGCTCTGGAGCCTGCACGCCACAACTAGAGAAGAGAAAACCCGCACACCACAACTACAGAGAAGCCTGCATGCCGCAACAGAGAGCCTATGTGCTTCAACGAAAGATCCCATGTGCCTCAGTGAAGATCCCGTGTGCTGCAACTAAGACCCAATGCGGCCAAAAAAAAAAAAGATAAATAAAAAAATATGACACAGGGACTTCCCTGGTGGTCCAGTGGTTAACAGTCTGCTTTCCAATGTAGGGGATGCAGGTTCGATCCCTGGTGGGGGAACTAAGAGAGCCTGCAGGCTCTGGAGCCCGTGTGCCACAACTAGAGACCCTGTGCGCTGCAACTACTGAGCCTACACACTCTGGAGCGCACGCGCCACAACTAGAAAAGCCTGCGGGCTGCAATGAAGAGCCCGTGCACCTCAGCAAAGACCCAGTGCAGCCAAAAATAAATAAAAATAAAAACAAACAAACAAAATATGACACAAATGAACCTATCTATGAAACAGAAACAGACTCACAGACATAGAGAACAGATTTGTAGTTGCCAAGAGGGAGGGGGTTGGGAGAGGGTTGGATTGGAAGTTTGGGATTAGAAGATGCAAACTAGTATATATAGGGTGGATAAACAACAAGGTCCTACTGTATAGCATAGGGAACTATATTCGATATCCTGTGATAAACCATAATAGAAAAGATTTTGAAAAAGAATTTTAAAATATTTATTAAACAGAAGAGTTAAAATTAAGATGGAAACAGCGAGATAGGTGGCCATTTTTAGGGAAGGGCCAGGTGGTTGAGTCAACCCAATTGGGTTCTTCAGCAGGAACACGAAAACCCACTGATCTTGGTTTGGCTAATTGGAAAGAGGAAGGGAGATTAACAGGTGCCTGAGAAGTAATTAATCACAGATTTGTAAAGCTTTTATGTTGGGGCAGTGGGGGGAGGGAAGGTGATTGTGAAAGTGTCCACTTCAGTCTTTTAAGAGTACTGAGTGGAGGGCTTCCCTGGTGGTGCAGTGGTTGAGAATCTGCCTGCCAATGCAGGGGACACGGGTTTGAGCCCTGGTCGGGGAAGATCCCACATGCCGTGGAGCAACTAGGCCCGTGAGCCACAACTACTGAGCCTGCGCGTCTGGAGCCTGTGCCCCACAACAAGAGAGGCCACGACAGTGAGAGGCCCGCGCCCGCGACAGTGAGAGGCCCACGCACCGCGATGAAGAGTGGCCCCCGCTCGCCACAACTAGAGAAAGCACTCACACACAAACGAAAACCCAACACAGCCAAAAATAAATAAATAGATTAAAAAAAAAAAAAAAAGAGTACTGAGTGGAACAAATATTTACATTTTTATTGTGCTTATTAACATGATCCGTGGTGAGTGGTGGACTCTGGGAAATGATCATTTTAGGGGATGGTGGTAAAAAATTGACTGTGAGTCAATTTAGAGGGAGGTTGGTTTTTTTTTTTTTTTTAATTAATTAATTTATTTTTGGCTGTGTTGGGTCTTCGTTGCTGTGCATGGGCTTTCTCTAGTTGCGGTGAGCGGGAGCTACTCTTCGTTGTGGTGCCCGGGCTTCTCATTGCGGTGGCTTCTCTTGTTGCGGAGCACGGGCTCTAGGCGCGCGGGCTTCAGTAGTTGTGGCTCGTGGGCTCTAGAGCGTAGGCTCAGTGGTTGTGGCGCACGGGCTCAGTTGCTCCGCGGCACGTGGGATCCTCCCCGATCAGGGCTCGAACCCGTGTCTCCTGCATCGGCAGGCGGATTCTCAACCACTGCGCCACCAGGGAAGCCCCGGGAGGTTGGTTTCTCAAGAAAGTGTAGGATATCTCACTTCTGCTCTGCTCACGAAAACAGAGGCATCATAATGTCTGTAGGAGACCTCTTGTCACACTTGACCCCTCTGATTTTAGAGGCAGGGGGCTGGCCACTCACTCTAAAACCTGCCAGATGCACCAGCCAGGAAGAAAAACCAAGAAGGAACATTTTATGGTTACTCTAAAATTGAGGAAATATGTTTTTGCATGTTGACTAACTTCGAAACGTTCTAGAATGTAGGCCCTCTGAGTAGAACTGAGTATCTATCAATGTGTGTTTTAGACTTTTTGATAGAATTTGAACCAAGGCATTGAGAGTAAATAAATACTTACTGTGCATTATTTATTGACTTACTAGAGACAGTGCTGGATCCATGGTAAGGAGATTTTTTTCCAGCTTAATGAGATGTAACTGACAGACATGTAATGTTGTATAAGTTTCAGGTGTAAGATGTGATGATTTGATACACTTATATATTGCAAAATAATTGCCACAATAAGGTTAGTCAACACATCGATCACTTCACATAATTACTGTGTGTGTGTGTGTTTGTGTGTGAACAGTTAAGATTTGCTCTCAGCAACTTTCAAGTATGTGATACAGTATTGTTAACTATAGTCGCCATGCTGTACATTAGATCCTCAGAACTTATTCATCTTATAACTGGAAGTTTGTACTTGAGGTATAAACTTGTACTTGTGGGATTTGACCAGCATTCCACATTCTTCCACACCCTAGCCCTTGGCGACCACCAATCTACTCTCTGTTTCTATGAGTTTGGCTTTTTTAGTTTCCACGTATAAATGAGATCATGTAGATTTGTCTTTGTCTGACTTACTTCACTTAGCATAATGCCCTCAAGGTCCCTCTGTGCTGAGGGGATGCTGTGAGGTCGGTCACCAGAGAATTTGAGGACAGGAGTTGGGAGGGGAGAGGGTGTGGTTGGAATAACTGCAGAGCAGGGCAAGTCTTATTCATGATAATTTTTACCCTGTTCTCATCCAACAACAATTTATTAAATGCTGTGTTCAAAACACTGTGTTGGGTGCAGGTGCGCATACAGTAGAAAACACAACAGACACTTCCCTGAATACAGGAAGCGTAGATTCTAGTGCAGTGCTGTCCAATAGAATCTTCTGCAATGATGGAAATGACCCATAGGTACGCTGTTCAGTACGGTAGCCCGTAACCATGCTGTGGGTATTGAGGAGCTTTAAATTTTATTTAATTTTAATCAATTTAGCCACATGTGAGTAGTGGCCACTTAGATAGCATAATGGATCAAGTAGATTCTAGTAATCTTCCTATTTCAACTGCCTCATTCTAGGAAACTAGAAAAATTTAGTTTTTTGTCTTTTCTTTTGTTGATGTGGTGTATCACATTGATTGATTTGCGTACGTTCAACCATCCTTCTGAACTTGGGATGAATCCAACTTGGTTGTGGTATATGGTCTTTTTTATGTGTTGTTGGATTCGGTTTGCTAATATTTTTTTGAGAATTTTTGCATCTATATTCATCAAGGATATTGGCCTGTAATTTTCTTTTTTGGTGGTGTCTTTGTCTGGTTTTGGTATAGAAAAATTTGATACCAAGGACTAGAGTCCCAGGCTCAAATAATCCCACATATGGGGAAATGAGAATCCCATCTTGGATATATTTTTGCTATGAAATTTCCCAGAGCAAGTTCCATGGAACACTAGTCCCATGAGATATATTGCCCACCCCCCCCAAAAAACTTACTATGGTTTGTAAGTTTGGAAAACACTGCCTGCTGGATATCCTTGTAGGGCTGCACAACAAACACAAGCATATTTATAGACTCTGATAAGTCATACAGTAGAGAAACTGATGCTTGGTTCAGTTTCGCTTTAGCTGAGTTTTTCAAACTTAGCTGATGATAGCACCTTTTTATTCACTGACACCTAGCAACACACAGAACACTTTGGCAACTGAGCTTGGTTTAGGACTGGCTTAAAAACAAAAGGAAGAAATGGCTGTAGTTTTGTCATAGACTGAATGTGTCCCCTTTCCTCCCTCTCCCAATTCATATGTTGAAGCCTAATCCCAATGTGATGGTATTAAAAGGTGGAGCCTTTGATAGGGTAATTAGGTCACGAGGGTAGAGCCCTCCTGAATGGGATTAGTGCTCTTGTATAGAGACCTCAGACAGCTCCCTCGCCCCTTCTACCTTGGCAGGACTCAGCAAAAAGCTGTCTGTGAACCAGGATGTGGGCTCTCACCAGACACTGAATCTGCTGCACCTTGACTTTGGACTCCCAGCCTCCAGAACTGTGAGAGAGAAATGTCTGTTGTTTATAAGCCACCCAGTCTGTGGTATTCTTTTATAGCAGCCTGAACGGAATAAGAGAAGTCTCTGCTTCATTCTTAATTTTCCAAGTATATGAGAATCGTTCCATTCCTCTAGATTTTGGTGGGTAGAAATATGACAGGGTCTGGGGCATAGAACTGCATGGTACACATTTGGGTGCTGAATGATTGCTTCTTGTCTAGAACAACTAAACTCTTCAGAGTTTTATGTATATAAATGTTGTCTAGTCAGTTTACTAAGTTTTCTAAGCTAGGTTGTGGTCTAAGATAGCCTGAATTTATACATGCACAGAGAGATTGAACTGTTTGATTTTCCTTTTCTATTTATTTGTTTTTATAAAATTTGTACTCCTGCGGCCATTTCCACCTTCTGACTTGGTTTACAAAGGCCTGTATGGACTCCATGGCTGTTGTTTAAGTCCCCTGATCTACTTGGTTGTAAATTAGAAGCACATAGTCTAGGATATATTAACCCATATGGTATTAACAAAATTCTGGTTGGATTGAAGTGTACATCAGTTGTCACTCACTATTTTTAAATTTTATTTAATTTACTTAAAATTTTTTTAAAAATTGGGATATAGTTGTTCTACAATGTTGTGTTAGTTTCTACTGTACAGCAAGTGGAGTTCCCTGTGCTCTACAGCAGGTTCTCATTAGTTAACTATTTTATACATATTAGTTAATGTATATATGTCAATCCCAGTCTCCCAATTCATCCCACCCCCCCTTTCCCCCCTTGGTGTCCATACGTTTCTTCTCTACGTCTGTGTCTCTATTTCTGCCTTGCAAACAGGTTCATCTGTACCATTTTTCTAGATTCCATATGTATGCGTTAATATACGATATTTGTTTTTCTCTTTCCGACTTACTTCACTCTGTATGACAATCTCTAGGTCCATCCACGTCTCTGCAAATGACCCAGTTTCATTCCTTTTTATGGCTGAGTAATATTCCGTTGTTTATATGTACCACATCTTCTTTATCTATTTGTCTGTCGATGGACACTTAGGTTGCTTCTATGCCTTGGCTGTTGTGAATAGTGCTGCAAATGAACGTTGGGGCGCGTGTATCTTTAGAATTAGAGTTTCCTCTGGATATGTGCCCAGGAGTGGGATGGCTGGATCATATGGTAACTCTATTTTTAGTTTTTTAAGGAACCTCAATAGTGTTCTCCATAGTGGCTGCACCAATTTACATTTGTCTGTGGGTATTTTTGTGCTCCATTAACAGAGTTGAGTAGTTAAGGCAGAGACTCTGTGGCCCACTGAGCTTAAAATATTTACTTTTGGGACCTTTCCAGAAAAAGTTTGCAACTCCTGTTCTAGGGCCTCTGCCATTGGCCCTGAGTGTCAGCTGTGAGTGTCCTTACAGATCTGAAGGCTGAAGCAGGCGGGGCATTAGCCGAGTTCCCTGTGGGTGTTGCATTTAATATGAACCCTGCTTTGGTGTCCTGAAAGGCTGTACCATTGTGATGCAAAGAATCAAAGTAACAGCCCAAGTGTGGCAGACCTTGAAATAATCTTTGATTAAGGAGAACATTTTATTCTGGTCTGTGTTTGAAATAAGGGCCTGCTGGCTTACAGAATGGTTGGAATAAAGGAAATAGGGGCCCTTTAATTTATGAAGTGGATTAAATTGAAGTGGAAGGTAAAAGAAGCATGCTATAAATATTGGTAAGGCTTGGGAGACTTAGGGATGCAGTTGACCAGAAATTGCTGGGTACCACAGTGGCGCTGCTGAGTCAGTGAGTCACTGTAGGAATGTCATTTGCATTTTTTCGCTAATGAAATAATTTGCTGAGAGGAGGTGATTTAGTGAGCAGTCCCCCTCCCCTCTCCTTTTTTATTTTTAACCTTGAGCTGCACCAGCCATAGCTTCCATTAGCCACAAGAGTCATCGAGTTAATGGAATCTTTTATTTTCCATTATCTTGTTCTCTTTCCCAGGACTAATCTCCAGGTGCCTCAGAAACAGCCTCAGAAAACAATGCACAAGACCAGAAAGCAAATCAGGAGGGTGTTCTGGGTGAACGCCGACATATTTCCCTTGGTAGAGAACACTGGTTAGAAACTAGAGGTCTTGGTGATAAGAGGATGTATGCCTTTAGTATAAAGGAGAGTGACTGTAGAAACAAAGCTTTGAGAGACCACCAGAGGCCAGGCCCTGCCACCTGAGGAGGCCACATGAGCCCTCAGGTTACTTTCTTCATCAACCTCTAGGGAGGGTTCCCGTAGCTCGGTCTATAAAAACGAAAATTAACATTATTAAGAATCCTGATGCTATTGTTGGAGGATGGAAGGAGTGAAAAATGCCCTCTGAACTGGGAAGGTATCTTGAGATGGAAAAATGAGGCAGGCAGCTCCATGTAATCAATGGACCAGTTTATTAGAGGGTAACTTACAGGAGCGGAATCGGGCAGACAGTGACCCAGAAGTGTTTGCAGCTGCACTCCACACCTCCGAGGGGACATTGGGACAGTTTTATAGTTAACCTAGGGTATGGGGGTGGGTGCTCGGAAACAGGATGTACCTTCCTAAGTCAAGTTTATGAATGGGTAACTGGTTTCGTGGGTGCAGGCAATGTCAGCGAAGGTCTTCATCATTGTTTGGGGACTAACAGAGCATGGAGGCCACCTGGTCCTAATGATTATTAAACACTATCTTTTAACTATTAACTACAAAGGCTCTGACAACAGAGAGGCGATTTACCGCGCAGTACAGTCCTGGGTAGGGTCAGCCGGAGAACAGGAGGAGCCACACAGGCCAAGATGGCGTCAGTTGTGCCAACAGCCATACAGCTGTGTGGTAAGGTTTTATTCTTTCAAGAGACCTCGTTCTAAGCTAAGTGAGACTTCTCTCCAGTGAGCTACAGTCAGTGTTATTGGATGGCTGTTGACCAGGCCCCTCTCTCTGATGGATGCTGTTGGAGAAGTGATTTCAAGTTTTCTTTTTTTTTTTTTAAATAGAGAGATATCTTTATTTATTTATTTTTGGCTGTGTTGGGTCTTTGTTTCTGTGCGAGGGCTTTCTCTATTTGCGGCAAGTGGGGGCCACTCTTCATCGCGGTGCGCGGGCCTCTCACTATCGTGGCCTCTCTTGTTGCGGAGCACAGGCTCCAGACGCGCAGGCTCAGTAGTTGTGGCTCACGGGCCTAGTTGCTCCGCGGCATGTGGGATCTTCCCAGACCAGGGCTTGAACCCGTGTCCCCTGCATTAGCAGGCAGATTCTCAACCACTGCGCCACCAGGGAAACCCCAAGGTTTCTTGTTGGTTACAGATCACGAGTTAAGGGAGAGCCAAGCTGCGTGCAGTGCCTGAGGGGAGCTGCCCATCTTCTCTTCCACCTCTTTGCCCCAAAGTGCCCCCATCACCTATCGGAGATCAATATCCTCCAGTACTTAAAACACATCCTAGCCTACGGGAATGGACTATTCGATCAGGGAATTGATGGCCACAATCCAGAGAATCACACAGACTGTGTAGAAGCAAGCAAACATCTTAAAATAATAGAAACCAAAGTCAATGCCGGTCCCTTCCTTAACCTCATCCTCACCCATGAACCACAGTCAATACAACTAGGCCATTTACAGTGGAAACGCCCTGCGCCCACGCCCAAGGCTGGCCATCCTGCCTCTGAGTCAGCTGATAGAGGAACAAGTTATCAGGCTGCAGGTGGAGGAGAATGGGGTGACTGTTTTAGCTGTGCTGGAAAATTCTGTGTTACTTATCTGTACACGTTACATGTTATCTGCTGGCGTAAATCTCTGCCTGGACTGTTGCAGTTAGCTCTTAACAGACCTCCCCGCTTTTCCAACCACCCACTTGAGCATCGTTCTGGAGTGATCCTCTAGCGTCAGAACCCTCCAGAAGCCTCCCCTCGTATCTGGAGTAAAATCGGAGGCCCTTACCGTAGTCTGCAAGGCCCTGCGTGATCTGGCTCCTGGCTGTCTCGCAAGTCAGCTCCCATCACTTGCCCCCTCACTCGTCTGCTCCTGTTACACTGGGCTTTCTCCTGCTCTTTTCCAGCATGCCCAGCCTGCTCCCACCTCTGAAATTGTACTTATTGCCTGGAACACAGTATTTCCTTCAGCTGGCGCACCTCACCTTCTTCCTTCTGGTCTCGGCTCAAATCCTCCGCGTATAGACAGGCCTTCCCTGACCTGGTGACGTTAGAATGCTCCAAATGGCAGCCTTTTTTCACTTTCTGACACTGTATTGTTTTATTTTTTTCTAAAGCACTCACGGACACTTAACATATTTGCTTATATGTCTGTAATTTCTGTCCTCCCACTAGAACTCCATGAGGCAGGAATTATCTGTTTTGTTTACTGCTCTTTCCCCAGCATCTAGAAGAACGCCTGGTAGTGAATGTAAACCTAAGTTTAGGAAACCTTATCATTTAATGAAATAAACCATGGATCAGAAGTTCAAATAGCCGGTCCTTTTACAAACTAGCTGAGAGATAACAGGTAAGTCACTTAAATTTACCAGCCTTAGGTTTCATTTGCATAAAATGGAGTGAAGAATACCTCTGCATTTTATAAGATGATGAAATAAGGACTCAGATGAGTGTTGGGTGTGCTGGGTGCCGGTTGGGTTCGGGGCCACAGGACCCTTGCACCGCAGATGCTCGGGAACCATTGGCTCCATGTTGCTTTTACTCCTAGTCACAGACCCTTGAGTGGGTACCTGGCATTGCATCCGGGGTGTGACCTATGACCTAATGGAGACCTTTCAATAAATTATGACATCGGTAATTCAGAGGCAGGCTGTGTAGTTTCCTTGATTCTCCAGAGGGCTGGGGAAATGTTCAGCTTCCCAGAGCCATCAAAGTTCTCTCGACGTAAAATCTTCTACAGAAGTGGGTTTGGCAGGTATGCTGTCTTCAATGACCTGAGTGACGATTTTTCAAAATCAAGTTTAACTTCAGGGAGTTCTCTGTTAGCCATGGATGACCTAACACCATCATTGTCATCATCAGGTGCAGCCTCTCTTATCCCTGAAAGTCGAATCCAATCTGCTCGTGGTCAGCTGCGTGGAGCCAACCTGGTTCTCGTTTCTTCCTATTCAGAAAGGAGTGGCCAGTGGGGGAGGGGACTGGGGACTCAGGGTGGTCACCAGATGGTTGAACTAGGTCCTGAATGGTTGGGGATTGATTATTCTGACTGGCTGGTCTTTAATCAGGGACAAGTACACTGGGTAAGATGCAGAGTCACTGACTTGAGATTTCACAAAAGCAAAGTTTCCCATCCTGGTGTGGAGTCTCAGGCGTATTCATAGAGTACTAAAAATGTTCTTGGTGATGGAGAATAGTTTTGGCTTTAGAGAGCTTTCTATTCTGATTGTGATGGTGGTGATAATAGGTAAATGAGGACAATAAATGATAATGAAGGGACATGTTTTTGTTTACTGACCTTCACCTTGGTCCATCAGGGAACTTGTATTTGCCTCCTTCATATGCTAGGTACTGTGCCCAGCCCAGAGGGATTCTTAATCAAGTGACATGGCCCCAAAGGAGTTTCCAACTTAGGTGGCAGAGATAGTCGTGTAACTGATGATGGTGATGATGATGATAATAATAACAGTAATAATGATAATAGGAAGCCAAGCGATTTCCCACTTTTTCAGCTCCAACAGTCGGCTGCGGGAGGGTTGATGAAAGAGAGATGAATTCTGGCTGGGAGTGGTAGGAGCAGGCAGGTCATATATATTTTATGAAAAACAATTTAAGAGATGGTTGGGGGAGGGTATGAGAAACTTGAAGAATCAACTGAAAGGAGATTAGCTTTTTGTGAAGTGGACTGTTTTGTTTGCTCTTGCTCTGCAAACTGAAGTGGCAAGTAACTGACCAGGCAAACAAAATAGTTGTCATGCTGCCCTCCTTGATATTTACGTCTTTGAGTTCACTGTCTGCAGTGCGTTCTTGAAATACCACACAGCTTAGTGGGGAGCCCCCAAACTCATGTTGCCTCCACGGGAGAGGAGATTAATAAGGTCGAACAGTGGCCACCGGTGCTCAAAATTCAGGCTGGACCGTCCCTGTCTGTGGAGAACACACATCTCTTCATTCCTCTCTTTCTCCTGTTTCCCCCTCTTTGAGGGATGGGAAGAGTCAGAACGGCGAATCAAGTGACAGTTTCTTGGCAAGAAATGCTGAACTGTCTTGCTAAGAAGGGTTAGATGTTTGTTCTGGAGATGGTGTAGTGGACATTTCAAGTCAGATTTGGAAAATACCCTTGATGTTTGGGATTCAGTTGATATTTACTAATCTTCATCCTCCTAAATCTCATTATTGAGATGAGCAGCCATTAGGCTCTTGGACATGGTACTCTTTGTGGAATGCCACTCGCTCTGACATGTTGACAGGTTTGCTGTCGTCATGTGACTTGGGGAGTAGGGAGTCACAACTGGTGTGTATCCAGTACAAGATCACAGACACATGCCCCTGAAAAAATAAGACCAGGATTCCTTTCTGCATATTGTTTCTTTATTGGTAGAATAGAAATAATATCTATGTCACAGAGCTGTTACTAGAATATAGTAAATTAAATTCCATAACCTGCTGTTCCTAACAACAAAAATAATAAAATAAAAGCTCTTTCCTTAATTGTAAAATAAAAAAAAAAAACAAAAGACCAGGATTTTTTTAAGGGTAATTGCTAAGTATCTCCTCAATATGTTATTTGAGAAATAATTGCGTATATATATATATTGTTTATATATGTGTAATATGTGGAATCTATATATTGCTAGCAGCGTGCCAGACACTGTTCTAAGCATTTTACAAATAATAACTTATTTAATTCTCAAAAAAGTCCTTTGAGGTAGATACTTTTCTTACCTGATTTCTTTGTTGTGTGTTCGTTTCGTGGCCACTAGAGACATGTTGGTAGTTGCGTCTAGAAAAATTCTTTGAGAAAAACCTCAAAACTGGGAATTCTGTCCACTCGCTGACACCTCCTCTTCCCCAGAAAATTGGGGAGGTTCCATGTTTCCTTGAGCTCAGTGGCAAAACACCAGCGGCTTCCCCAGGCGCAGATCTTGACAAGGTCAGACCAGGTTGGAAATGATTTTGACTCAGGCTCCCTGAGAGAGTCTGTGGCGAGTGGGCCTGTGTGGACACTTGGGCCTCTGTGTCCCCGCTCAGGATTCTGAGTCCGCAGAGAGCGTGCTGTGTCCACAACTCCCAGGAGGACCCGGCGACCTCAGGGTGGCTTTGTTTTGGCCTCGGTGTTGTGGTCACGGTGGATCGTGTTGCATGGAGGCCTCAGAGCATGTGTTGGAGGAACAGTTGAGACTTTAATCTTGTTTTGGGCAGCATTTTTGGTATGTTGGACCTTTTCAGGTTAGTTTAATGACGTGCCAGGTAGAGCTAGCCAGCATGCGGATTTCCCTTTGGGAATGTGTGTATTTTTCCAGGGCCCTTGGTGGCAGCCTGAGCTGAGCTGATCTGATCTGCCCATCTGTCATCTCGGCTTATTCTTGCATTAGTGCCTGAGACTAGTTGCCAGGCCTGGCCTGTCCTTCCTCCCCAGCCCTGAGATCCATAGGCGGGGGAGCTACGATGCTCCTGCTGAGTGTTCGGTTTTCTGGAGGACCAGGGAGAGAGTGAGCGAGCCAGCTGCCCACGGCGGCCTCAAGAGACAAGATGCTGATCTCTCTGGGGTGAAGCCCATCAGCCCTGGTGAGAATTCTTTGGACGGTCCTGTTTGGATTTTCCCCTTTCATCTCCTCTCCTCCCCGTCTCCTCGGTGTTAGCTGCCTGCAGAATCCCTAGAGGAGAAATTGCCACTGGGCAGCCGAGTTCACTGGTTTGAGCAGACATCCCACCTCTGACTTGCGGTCTGAATAGTCGACATTTCCTGACCGGTGTGTTCTCCCACCCCACACCTCTGCTTAGAAGATGCTTGAAGGCTGAGGCGCCTTGTCCTGAGGGGGGAGATTTAGTGTGCTCACAGCTTTCTGAGACAGGCAGGATGGTGCAGGGGTTAGGGGCAGATTGCCTGGGCTCATGTTGTCTCACAGCCTATGGGCTGTGTGACTCTGGTGAAAGAGAGCCCCTCTCTGTTTCTTCATGGTTAAAAAGGGGTACTAATGATACCTACCTCAGAGGGTTAGACCAATCTGAGCAAGTATTGTCTTTTCCACCTTCCCTCCTCTCCTCCGTAGAAGGACCATGAGATAAAGGCAGGAATTTTTTTTTTGTTGTTGTTAACCTTTAGATCCTTCTTGTTTATTTTTTATTTACTTATTTTTTAATTGAAGTAGAGTTGATTTACAATATTGTGTTAGTTGCAGGTATACAGCACAGTGATTCAGTTATACATACATACATATATATATATACATATATATATTCTTTTTCATATTCTTTTCCCTTATAGGTTATTATAAAATACTGAGTCTAGTTCCCTGTGCTCTATAGTATAGGTCCTTGTTGTTTATCTATTTTATATCTAGTAGTGTGTGTGTGTTAATCCCAAACTCCTAATTTATCTCTCTCCCCTTTCCCCTTTGGTAACCATAAGTTTGTTTTCTATGTCTGTGGGTCTATTTCTGTTTTGTAAATAGATTCATTTGCATCTTTTATTTTTAGATTCTACCTATAAGCAATATCATATGATATTTGTCTTTGTCTGTCTGACTTACTTCACTTAGTATGATCATCTCTAGGTCCATCCATGTTGCTGCAAATGGCATTATTTCATTCTTTTCTTATGGCTGAGTAATATTCTATTGTACATACATGCTTTTTTGCATAAGCTTTGCAGGGTTGGTTTGGGGTTCCACAGATTTCAGAGACCCATGCTCCTTCTACCTTTCTGCTTCATCATCCCTAGGGTGTGGCCATGTCCTCAAAGTCCAAAAGGAGTGTTGGAATTCCAGCCATCACATCTACCTTCCAAAAAAGCAGGTAGAGGAGAGGAAGGAATCTAATCCATCACTGTTCTTCATGAGCTAGAACTTAGTCAGATGACCACATCTAGCTGAAAGGAAGGTAGGGAAATGTATTCTGGCATCATGTATTGGCCCAGATAAAAATTGGAGTCCTCTTGATTTGAGAGAGACAATGGATATTTGGTAGGTGGGGTAGGTAGTCAGTCAGCTGTCCCCACTATACTTGGTTTCAGACCACAAGTTAATCCTAGCTAGAGCTGAGGTTGCAGCCCCTGGTTTCAACCCAGAGATCCATCTTTCCAGTGTTCCCAGTAAAAATGGAACATGAGTATTGGGAAACAGCTGGTGGACTCAGTACATGTTTGGAAGAAAAGAGAAGTTGTTTTCTCTTGGGCTTACACACCAACAGGAACTGATGTGCTTCACAATAAACTTAGGGTCATGGAAATCCATGAATCTTGAAATATACAAATAGATCATGTATGGTCACAAAGAAGACATGTTTCAGTTCCTATCTTACTGACACTTCGTTAGCATTTGTCACAGATGATTACTCCTGCCTTCGTGAACGCTCTCTTTCTGGGGTTCTGGTTTTCCTCCTACCTCTCTGTCTTGTTCTGTCCGCCTCTTTTCCTGTTTAATGTTGTAGTTCCTCACGTCTTGATCCTGGGCCCCCTCATCCCTGCCCCCCTTCTCCTCCCCGTATTCTCCGTCTGTGCAATCTCACCCATGGCTTTGGCTTCCATGGCTACTTATTTTTAGATGATTTCATCTTTATATCTCCAGCTTTGGACCTTCTCTGGGTTCCAAATCCATTCATCCAATTGCTAGTCAACACCTTTTGGAAGTTTTAAAGGCGTGTGAAGTGCAACAGTCCCCAGACGGAATTCCCAGTTCATTATCAGGTCTTGTCAATTGTACCCCTGCAGTGATTCTGTCACCTCCACCCTGGTCTAGGCTATTGCCAGGATTGCTGAAGTTTTTTAAAAACACGTTTATTAAGGTATAATTTACACACCATAAAATAGACCCATTGTAAGTGTACAGTTCAGTAATTTTTAGTTAATTTATATAGTTGTGCAGCTATCACCACAATCCAGTTTGAGAACATTCCTGTCAGCAAAAATAATTCCCTCTAGCCAGTGTGTAGTTAATACTCTTCCCATCCTCAGCCCCAGACAGCCACTCATCTGCATTTTGTCTCTATAAATTTCCCTTCTCTGGACGCTTCATATAAATGAAATCATACAATATATAATCTTTTTGCATCTGGTTTCTTCCATGTAGCATCATATTTCTGAGGTTCACCCATGTAGCATGTATCAGTACTGTGTTCTTTTTATTGCTAAATAGTATTCCATTGTATGGATGTAACACAATTTGTTTATCCATTCACCAGTTCATGGACATTTTGTCTTGAGAAATGAGACTCAGCACAGCTATAGTCATACGTTTAGTTTTGTAAATATTTTATTGTATGTTGGCACCATTTTTCCAAGCCCCCATCAGATCAGGGACCTTGTTGCCCCCCCCAATATATTTTTAGCATTTAGCATATAGTACCTAGCAAGGTTGGTACTCAGTTAAAAAAAATTTTTTTTAAAGAAACGAGGGAATTCTTGGAAATAAAACTTAGTTTTGGAACCAAAGCTAAATTCTTTAAAAATAGCTGGGCTTATGTAGATTCTCTTTTGTTTAACCATAGAATGAGTAAATGTATCCACAATGCTTTATCCATATCACAGAACATGGTACAGCTGACCACACTGAGAACCTTGCCAAATAATATTGCCATGGCACCTCCAAAAAAGAGCAAACACTGGCTCGTGTTTTAAGTTCTGTCTTGTTGGCTTTGTAGTCAATTAACTAAAGTGCTGTTGCTGATACAATGCAATATGAGCATTGGATCCGACTCACTGTCTGCATTCAGAAATGCGATGTGGACTTTTGGAAGTTCTTGTTTTATAACCAGACAGACCTTGAGGCACAGCGATGGTGGAATGGTTCCAAAGAGAATGAGCCAGCTTTGTGCTTTTGCAGATGTGGGCATCGAGGCTCAGAGTGGATAAGTACCGTGGCCAAGGTCACAAAAGTGAGAATTCAGTGCCTCTCAAAGCGTGGTCCTACCTACAGCATCAGCATCATCTGGGAACTTGCTAGAGTTCTCTGGCTCTACCCAGATCTCCTGAATCTGGGGGGGGGGGGGCGGCACAGGAACTTGTGTCTTAACAATCTTCCAGGTGATTCTGATGCAGCAAATGTTTGAAAACCACAGGTCTAGTCAGGCCTCTTGCTGCCAGATCACACCTGTTTCCTATGTGCTGTGTAACCCAAAGGGAAAAATTAAGGACGCTCTGATCCAGGGACAGTGGGGCTTAGGGCCTGACTCAGTTGGATATTTGGGGCAGAATAGCTGAGCCTAGGGGCCTGCTTCTGATCCTAACTGCTTCCATGGTCTCCACAGGCCAGCTTCCCATCTCTCTTCAGTTTGGTGGGTACCAGGCCTGGGCTGCCCACTCGTCTTTGTCCCGGGGCTTTAGCCAGTATCAGAATCCTTTTCCCTGTGACTTGATGTATATGTTGAAGCTTTTAGTGATAGGCAGAGACTTGATTCAAGACTCGTCCCATCTCAAGGATACCCAGGTAAGTTCCATGTGTTGTTGATGGCACGAATGAAAATGAATTGTGAGCATTAAGATGGGTCTCGATATTTTACAGTTTAGTTAAAGTTGTAGTTGAAGTTCTTACCTAATGTCCTTGGAAACCTAAGAGTTAATAGGAGTTCAGAAGGTGATGGGGCAATATTCTGAGAGCCTGTACTAACTTGTGTTAGAAAGCTCTCAGTTCTTGCTCCTGGTATTAGATCACCTGGTCTTTAAAAGCAGATGGAGGGCTTCCCTGGTGGCGCAGTGGTTGGGAGTCTGCCTGCCAATGCAGGGGACACGGGTTCGAGCCCTGGTCTGGGAGGATCCCACATGCCGCGGAGCAACTGGGCCCGTGAGCCGCAATTACTGAGCCTGCGCGTCTGGAGCCTGTGCTCCGCAACAAGAGAGGCCGCGATAGTGAGAGGCCCACGCACCGCGATGAAGAGTGGCTCCCGCTTGCCACAACTGGAGAAAGCCCTCGCACAGAAACGAAGGCCCAACACAGCCATAAAAAAAAAAAAAAAAAAGCAGATGGAGTCTCATGATAGATTAAATCCAAGCGCAGTACATCAAATCTTGTGTTAAGAGTTCACTGTGACTTATGCTGGTCCTTTGTCAGGTGAAGGTGGTTCCCGAGGCAGCAGCCACTCGGGCTGGTGGCCCTTAATCTTCAGGTGCTTCACTTGGGCTGGTCCTGGGGCTGCTCTGCGCAGGTGGGCACCTACATGATGCTAGTTGATGATCCGATTATACAGGAACTCCAGGCCTGGTGACTTCGTAACTTTTCTTTAAATCTTTCTCAAAAATACTTCCAACGTAACAGAGCCAAGATACCTACTGCCTGAGCTGTGGTGATTTAGGAGCAGGGCTTTGGCTCTTTCAGACCAAGACAAAATGAGGTCAGCTCACACTTAAATAATATATTCCGCTTGGTTGCATGGGCCCATAGTGCTGAGATGTTTGCTGAATGAATGCTTAGGGGTAAAAGCTTGAACGACCAGAAAAAAAACAGGGTGTGAGTAACACTCAAAGGTTTTACCCTGACTCGATTTTGCACTGGTTTTTCTACTTGGATGATATAGGCAGACTTTGAAATTCATTTTCCTGATTTCCTGATCTCAGCCACAAAGATTCTGATTCTCTAAGTATGGGCTGGGAGTCAGGAATCCACATTTTTAACAAGCTTCCAGGCTGATTCAGAAGCAGGAGGAAGTAACCCAAACTGTAAAAAAACATTCTTTTTAGAAGGCAAGACACTTCAGTATTCTTTTTTAAAACTCTGCTTTACTGGTTGTCTTTTAATTTTATTTATGGATTATTTTTAGCTGGAGATTTTTTTAAATTTAGAAATATGTGTCAATACTTTTCTTTATGGTTTTGCAATCTCTTGTTATGGTGCTCTCCCCACCCTAACTGTTTAAAAATATCCACCCATATTTTCTCCTAATACTAATATATAATATAATTATATGTGAATATATTATTAAAACGAATACTATTAGTTTATTTTTTTAAAGTCTTTAACATGTCAGATGTTATTTTGCTATGAGGTGCAAACATTCTGCCCTATAAAATTTCTACTTTTAGATGTTTGATTTTTTTTAGACAACATTTTGGAAAATGTTCCATGCACATCTAAAAAGAAGTTATATTTTTCCTTGGAGTATGTAATTCTTTGTAACATTTAAAATAAAACTTGGGAATATATTGTTTTGAATCTATATATCCCCATTTGTTTTCTGCATATCTGTCCAACTCTGGGCGAAAGGAGAATTCTAAAAATCTCCCAACCTGATTGTGTTTAATTTTTTTTTTTCTTATCTGTCTGTCCGTTTTGACCCTATGTTTTTGCATCTCTGTAGTGAAAACGGTATTTTAATAAACACAGGGTATCTTAACAGTTTTGAGCCGTGGCCTGTAAGGCTAGATTCCCTGGTTAAAGACTACCCCATAATTTCCTCTCTGTAAGATCTTGAGCGTGTTTTTTTTTTACCTTTCTGTGCTTGAAATTTTCATCTGTAGAAAGAGGTTATGGTCACATCTACTGCCTAGGACTGCTGGGAGGTGTAAATGAGATAATATGGCAGCACACAATGCGTGACACATAGAAAGTGCTCTGTAAACATTAGCAATCATTTTTATCAGTGGTTCAGTTTATATATTTTTAAGACATCTGAAGACCAGCATAATGGTTCTGCTAGACAGGCCATAGTACATGACAATTTTCTGATATATTTGAGGTTGAACTTGTATTGCATGCCTGGATATTTTTAATAATGGCTTGAGTTATGTGACAGAGTATATTTATCCCTGAGTTGGTGATGTGCCTTAGGGTCCTCTGACAGTTTAGTACTTTCTGGAGTGTGTTGGAGTCTCTCACTTAGTGCTTTTGGTGGGGGGTGGTGGCAGTTGTGGAAGTCTCTGATGACAGGTTGAATAGTAGGGAGCTGAGAGATGCAAGCAGGCCTCTCTGCATTTCTCTCGCCATTGCCCCAATTTCATGTGTTCAGAGGATTCCAGACTTTAACACTTGGCTGGGATCCAGGTTGCCTGCAGGTGCTGTGCCTTGGAACCTTGTTGTGAGGTTTTGGTGCCTGGATCCATCGTCTGTCCTCTCCAGGAAGTTTGGTTATCATGAGAGAAATTCTGGAAGATTTATCCTTCTTTCTCAAGCCAGAAACTCTAAGGGTTTTGAGTGTGAACCCTTCTGAGGTAAGGAGACCACAGTGACCAAGGTGTCAGAGGCCCACCTGGAGAGGCAGAGACACCCTCTCTTACATGAGACAGGCAACTCCACGAAAGTAACTCTGGGGAGAACTTTGATACATTCATTAATGAAGATGAGAGGTGTTCAATCAATGATAGGCAGCTGATAGTCCTTTTGAAGACTTCAGGTAAACTTAGGCAAATACACCCACAATTTGAAATCCTCCTTCCCTTCACAAGTGAGTATGCTTTGCTTTGCTGATTTTCCTTGAGTTTTTATTTTCTATAAGCAATAGGTTGGAAGTTTTAGAAACGTGGTGATACTAGATCTCAGAAATGGTGCTATTTTGGGTGGTTGTGGGCAAGACTGAATTGGAAGGCAGGTGAAACCTGGAAAATGGGTGTGTAGTGCCTGCACCGGGCAAGGCCTCCTTGGGACTGTGGGGAGAGGAGGACACCCAAGGCCAGGAGGACGCCCAAGGCCAGCAGGACCAAGCTGCTGCCATTTTGGTGTGTTGCTGGGATTCTGGAAGAGTTAGGCAGTCAGTCACCCAACCCAGACAAGGGTCTTTAGCTGAAGAACAAAGGTCACTGTTGTCATGGTCAGGACAAGGCACAGGTGGCCTCCAGCAGGACCTTCTCAGAAGACAGAGGGCCTGGCATATGCAGATTTCTTCAGAAATTATGAATCCGTGAAAGAGTTTGAGGCGGTGAAGAAGGCTGGCATCTTTCAGAGTGCAAAGTGATTTTGGAATGTAAAGAATTTCTTTGGGTTGAGTTCAATGGAAGTTTGTCACTGAGCTGTGTTCCTGAACTATGAAGTGTGAATATTTGGACTAAAGAATAGCTTCTCTTTTTTTTTTAAACATCTTTATTGGGGTATAATTGCTTTACAATGGTGTGTTAGTTTCTGCTTTATAACAAAGTGAATCAGCTATACATATACATATATCCCCATATCTCCTCCCTCCTGCATCTCCCTCCCACCCTCCCTATCCCACCCCTCTAGGTGGTCACAAAGCACCGAGCTGATCTCCCTGTGCCATGCGGCTGCTTCCCACTAGCTATCTATTTTACATTTGGTAGTGTATATATGTCCATGCCACTCTCTCACTTTGTCCCAGCTTACCCTTCCCCCTCCCTGTGTCCTCAAGTCCATTCTCTAGTAGGTCGGCATCTTTATTCCTGTCCTGCCCCTAGGTTCTTCAGCACCATTTTTTTTTTTTAGATTCCATATATATGTGTTAGCGTATGGTATTTGTTTTTCTCTTTCTGACTTACTTCACTCTGTATGATAGTCTCTAGGTCCATCCACCTCACTACAAATAACTCAATTTCGTTTCATTTTATGGCTGAGTAATATTCCATTGTATATATGTGCCACATCTTCTTTATCCATTCATCTGTCGGTGGGCACTTAGGTTGCTTCCATGTCCTGGCTATTGTAAATAGAGCTGCAGTGAACATTGTGATACATGACTCTGTTTGAATTATGGTTTTCTCAGGGTATATGCCCAGTAGTGGGATTGCTGGGTCGTATGGTAGTTCTATTTTTAGTTTTTTAAAGAACCTCCATACTGTTCTCCATAGTGGCTGTATCAGTTTACATTCCCACCAAGAATAGCTTCTCTTGATAAATAGTTAATAAATACTGTGGGGGCGGGGGGGAAAGAAGAAAGAAAATAGAGGGCCTGGGAAGGTGAGGCAGATCCCAACAGGAAAAACGCCTGCGCGAGCTGGGGGCTTGGTCCGCTTTCGCGCGTGGAGGGTGCTGGACGGGGCCTCGTGCCTGGCGTGGAGCGAGCGGCGGAGCCCCACGGAGAATGGGCGGGGTCCTGACTCCCTCCTGGAAGTAGTACGGTGGGTATAAAAGGTGTCTGCTCAGGCATCACGGGCCTGGCCATCACCTCCCTTCTCAAGCCCTTTCCTCTTGCTTTAATTTTCACTTTTAAGTTTAGATGAAATGATTTAGCTTTTTGTCAGCAGCAGCCTGTCTGGCAAAGTTCCTGTTCGAAAGATTTTTTTTTTCACTGCATTTTTTTCCTCTTTGTAACCCTCTTGTAGTTTGCTTGTACCTTCTGCTTCTTGGCATTAATGAACTGGTTCCCCCATGTTCCCCCCCCATCCCCCCAATCCTTTCCCTTTATTTTTCTGCTCCTGACTGGATGCTAATGGCCATTGGTGTGCTCCACCTTCTCAAAGTAAATATGTCTGGTTTTCAACTTCTAGATCCTGAAGTTGAACCTTCATGAAACTATCTCAGGCAGGTGGGGGTGGGAATTAAAAGGCTACAGGTGTTGACAAATGACCCTCAGCGATGCAAGGCTTGGAGAGCAGTGATGGGTAAGGGCAGCTACTTTGTGTGTAGGCCTGCTCAAGTGAGCGTGAATGTGTATGCGCGTGTGAGTGCGTGTGCATGCAGGTGTGTCTGCGTCTGTGCACGTGCTCACGTGTTGTTTTCGAAGCAGTGGCCTGTCCTCAGCCCTTCTGAGGCAGCCCTGCCACTTGCCGCGGGTCCCAGCTTTGGGACGGGGCGAGGCTGCCACCCCGAAGCTGACCTGATCGGGACTGATGGCTCTTTTCATGGGTTGGTTTGATGTCTCCCCTCTTTCTCTCTTTCCTCTCTCAGCACCCTCTTTGGTCTGTTAACCTAGTCCATAAAATATGTTCCCTCCGTATACAGTTAAGTTCACCTGCACATTGGTCAAGTTGCAAACTAAAGCTCTAGATGCTAATTAGAAAAGAACCCACTAGGAATTAGGTTCGTCTTATTCATTTCTCCAGAGGGAAAAACCTTAAAGAATGTTTCAGGATTTTATCTGGTGTTGCACCTCATTTACTGAAGCCTCATCCAGAAATACGGTTAACTTTTCCATTTAGAATGAAAGCTATGAGTTTCAGATACAGCAGCAAGCTTCAAACAGCAGTGCCTGACAGAGCCCTGACCCTGCGGGAAACCAAATGTAATTTCTTACCTCCCAGGGGGTGTGACCCACAGGCAATGCCCTTCTTAGTGCCACCTGCATGTGACAGAATCTAAATCAACTTTCAAAGACCATCCTGAAAGAACACTTTATGTTTAGTCTGTTGTAATTTTTAATCAGATATTCTCCTTTCACTCCCTTCCAAATAAGTTCGAATTTTTAACTGTCTTTAGGAAAGGAGTAAATTATTGATGACCTTGCTTAGTGCACATGATTCAAACCTGTGCATTTGCATTAAAACTATTTTAGGAAGCAGTGGAAATAAGTTTTTATTCTGCCTGAGGCAGGGGGTTAGAATTAAGATGTCATTTTGAAATAGGTAATGTGAAAAATCATTAATGTGTTCCCGTATTCTGCATAATGTGACCTCAACTGGTTATTCCGTCATCCTTATTGAAAAAACCCCCCAGTATTCAGTTCATTTCTTGGTACCAGCTTCTTAACCATGTCCTTTGCGAATATATGGTTGGTCTGAGCAGGATGCGTTTGTGAAGCCGCTTCTGGGAGCGGGGAAGGCTGATGGGGGCCTGGTTGATGAGTGGGCAGAGCAGAAAGGGGAGAGGTGTTCAGCCCTTTCTCCATTCCAGCCAACGACACAGGGTGGATGGGGGGCGGGCAGGGGAGTTGAGGGCAACTTGCTCTTGCCTTTTCCTTGAAGCCTGTTCAGGTTATGCGCTACCTTTCCTGCTTCCTGCTGTGTAAAGGAGGCATGTTTATGGATGGGGGACACTGCTGCTCTGCCAGAGCGGTTTGGGGGGGTGCAGGGGCGGCTGGAGACACAGAATGCTGTAGTCGGAGCCGAGGTTCCTTCCCTACACTTGTACGGATTATTGCTCTTCATGCTGTGATTTGCCAGGAGCCGTGTCTGCACAGCTGCAGTCACCATGACATTAAGTATAGGTCACGTGGAAAACATTTGCTCTTTTTTTAAATAGATCTTTATTGGAGTATAATTGCTTCACAATACTGTGTTAGTTTCTGTTGCACAGCAAAGTGAATCAGCCATATGCATACACATGTCCCCATACTCCCTCCCTCTTGAGGCTGCCTCCCACCCTCCCTATCCCACCCCTCTAGGTCATCTCAAAGCACCGAACTGATCTCCCTGTGCTATGTGGCTGCTTCCCACCAGCCAACTATTTTACATTCGGTAGTGTGCATATGTCGTTGCTACTCTCACTTCGCCCCAGCTTTGCCCTCCCACCCCATGTCCTCAAGTCCGTTTTCTATGTCTACCTCTTTATTTCTGCCCTACAACTAGGTTCATCAGTACCACTTTTTTTTTTTTAGATTCCATATATATGTGTTAGCATACAGTATTTGTTTTTCTCTTTCTGACTTACTTCGCTCTGTATGACAGACTGTAGGTCCATCCACCTCACTACATATAACTCAATTTCGTGAGAACATTTACTCTTTTTTTTTAAAACTTTTTAATTTATTTATCTATTTATTTTATTTTTGGCTGCGTTGGGTCCTCGTTGCTGTGCGCGGGCTTTCTCTAGTTGTGGCGAGTGGGGGCTACTCTTCTTTGTGGTGCACGGGCTTCTCATTGTGGTGGCTTCTCTTGTTGCGGAGCACGGGCTCTAGGTGCGTGGGCTTCAGTAGTTGTGGCACGTGGGCTCAGTAGTTGTGGCTCACGGGCTCTAGCGCGCAGGCTCAGTAGTTGTGGCGCACAGGCTTAGTTACTCCACGGCGTGTGGGATCTTCCCAGAGCAGGGCTTGAACCCGTGTCCCCTGCATTGGCAGGCGGATTCTTAACCACTGCGCCACCAGGGAAGCCCAGAACATTTACTCTTAAAGAGAAGGGCAGGGTCAGTATTTGAATAATGTGACCACTGGCGGCTCAGAAATCACCCCAGCTCTTCTCTCGTTGACGGAATTTGGTCTTCACATCACAGAAAGGAGGAGAGGAGCACATTTCAAGTAGAAGGACGTGAAAATAGACATTTAAAAAAGATTTTTTGTGAATTTGTCAGGCCGGCTTCTTTAACTGATTTTAGTGGCCTAATAAGCAGAAGCTTCTTTCTCATCCATGTAGAAATGAGGTGACTCTCTTCCAGGTGGTAATTCGGGGATCCGGGCTGCTTTCTTCTTATGTCTTTGCCACACCCGTTGTGGATCCCGAGTTGCCCTGCAGGGTGTCTCCATTCCAATCTGTGTGTGTGTGTGTGTGCGCGCGCGCGTGCATGCGTCTGTCTGTCTGTCTGTATGTTACAGGCGTGACTTGCATTTGTTCTGCTCACATTCTGTTGGCTACAGCTCAGTCAAATGGCCACACGTCCTTACGAGGAAAGCTGGGAAGTGTATTCTGCTTGTGTCTCCTGGAAATGGAGGGCAGGGATTTGGTGATGAGCTATTAGTTTAGGCCAGTGCTTCTCAAATTTGAGCTGCATCAGAATCACCTGGAAGCTTCCTGGCCGCCCCACACCCCCACCCATTTCTGATTCAGCAGGTCTTGGGTGGGGCCCAAGAATTTACATTTCAAACAAGCTCCCAGGTGATGTTGATACTGCTGGGCGAGGAACCGCACTTTGAATAGTCCTGATCCAGGAGCACATTTTTGTGTCTTGATTTATCCATGCTAATCGTGGATACCAGAAGTATATCCTTATTATTGTGACTCGAGAGATAGGGAAGGAGAGGGGTAAAAAAGATAAATAGCCTTGGCCAGGACATTTGGAATGTTACAAATAATTAATGTTTCTTAGAGGAATTGGAGTTTTGGAGGGTTGAGACCTGGGTCGTCAGGTGTGCCTGCTCTGTGGGCGGGGGATGAGGTGGGACCTCTGTGGCCAGGCAAAGGTGCTTTCAGCTCGGCTAGCTCTGTTGGAACGGGAAGCTTTGGAGAATAAAGTACCTAAGTGGGTACAGGAGAGGTGACATGGAGCAAGTGACAAGGGGGGACTTGCGTGAGACTCGAAAGAGAGTTTGTGAGTGCTGGACTGAACCAGGTGTGGATTTGGACACAGATAAGTGGGACTTAGATTTTGAGTTTCTTTGAGTCTTAATGCCTGTAAAATGGGGAATAATGATGGCTGTCTGTTGGTTACTATGAGAATCAGTTAGGTCGGAAGTTTGTAAACTTTCTTGGTTCGTGGTGCTTAGAGGTTAAAAAAAATCCTACAGTTTCATTTATTATGAAAGCAGTCAGCTTTTTTTTTTTTTATTATTAAAGCAGTCAGCTCCAAACAACTTCATGTACATTGATGTCCTAACAACTCAGTGGCCGTTTGAAAAAATAATAAACATAAATGTTTATGTTTCTATGTTATGAGTATGTTTCTACATTAAATAACTGCAATTACTTGTTGACGGACTGTGTGTGCCTGCGGATTCTGCACAGCTTCTCTCTCAAACCTTGGGATCTTGTTGGCACCGCTGCCCTTTTCCTATTCCCTGTCAATGTTTCCTTGTTAACCCAGCAACTGCTGAAAACCCAGCTTTGCAAAGATACTATGTCTTTGAAAGGAATGCAGTGCAACTAGTATCGAAACCGTGAAAACTGCCTGAGTTGTTCGTATGCTTTATATCTGACCGATGTTGAGCATCGCTCTGTATCCCTCAAAAGTGTGACATATTTTCCAGTGCCTCTGCAAGTTCACAGTGGTGACCCAGCTGCTTTGGTGCACGGATTGAAAAGGGTGGAATTTGGTAGTTTTTTCCCTTTCATTCATTCATTGAATAAATATTAACTGAGTATCAGCGAGGTGTCAGGCACTGTCCGCCTCCGAACAGCATAGACTCTGGGGGGAACCAGACACTGAATGGGATAATCCTGCAAATGTAGACTCCCGATGAGGCCAGGGCCATGAGGAGTGAGTTCAAAGTGAGAGCTTGTGGGAGGAAGATTTGACCTGGTCAGGAGACGCTTTCTCAAGTTGGTGGCACCTGAGTTGTTCCTCAAGTTACCGTGCAGTAAATAGGGGAGGGAACCATGTTCTAGCCACAGGGGTGGCAAGTATATCTCAAGCTGATGAAGAACTTGCTTCCTCCCACCCCCCAATTGCGCCGTGGTTGATTTGAGACTGGTATTGTGGCTTGTGTGCGCCATGTGTGTCAGACAATGTCTGGACTCTTTCTTTAACGAGACAAACCCACTGACCGTCCAGTTGGATGCTGATGCGAAGCCCAATTGTGGGAAGAGTTTCGATGTCATGGATTGGTAACAATCTGTAGACCATCATTTCGAGTAACTGCTCCAGGTGGGGGAAACAGCATGAGCAAAGTGGTGGAAGGCAGCTGGGTGAGCCAGCGTGGGTGGAGCAGAAAGTGAGAGGCTGGGAGAGTCAGCAGGGGCTGTGGTGAGCCTCTGGGTCCCAGGGAGCATGTGGGTCTCACATGAAGACAACTCGTCCTGGTGGAGAAGGGGAAGTTGTCTTGATTGCTTCCTGGTAATAGATGGTGACTATAAACAGGCCAGGTACTCGGCTACCAAGATTTGTTTGAGTGATTTTAGGCAACTAGCAGTTTCCCTGTTTTCACCCTGAATGTAGACTCCAGTGGCATTACAGCCTCCCAGAGCTGAGGGAATTCTTGTCCCTTTGTGTGAAAAGTGATCCATGGAAGGGCCCGCTGGAGGGTGCCCAGGGGGCTGTGTGAGCACCTCCAGTTCCTGGATTGACCAGCTCTGGAGCTCAGGCCCCATACAGTGCCCAGGCTGTTGGCTGGAGTCCGGCCCAGCTTGCTGCTTCTGGGGTGTGAATTTCAGCTGTTCCTGTGAAGTCACATGGAGCCTGTTACCAGAGTCTGTGTCCCAGTGCTTCCCTCTTCTTTACCATTCTGAGGCTTACGTATGAATGGGCATTGCACCGAGTCCAGAATGGGCCTGGCCCTTGCCCCAGGGGCCATGACAAGTTCTGCTTTGACTTAAGAATTGGGTGCTCTCTCCCTACACGTGGATGACTTGTGTGGGGCCTGGCAGGGACGTTTAGCTTCCAGCATCCTGGATTGGGAGCCTTGATGTCAATTTAAGGATTATGTTCTTTTTCTTCTTTGCTTGGAGAGAAAACTGACGCACTGTGGTTTCTCCACACAGGTACTTTGTGCTGGATTTTGAGGCTGGTATCCTGCAGTATTTTGTGAACGAGCAAAGCAAACACCAGAAGCCTCGAGGGGCCCTGTCTCTGTCCGGCGCCATCGTGTCCCTGAGTGACGAAGCGCCCCATATGCTAGTCGTGTACTCTGCCAACGGGGAGATGTACAAACTGAGAGGTACGTTCTTCTCCCGGGAACTTTTCAGACGGGCCTCCTGGGTTCACAGTTACCATGGTGATGGCTCTCTTGTTTTTTGATTTTTAAAAAAAATCACCTTTAACAATTTGCCGGGTTTGTGGACTCTGGTGACAGATGCTGCTTTTCCTACCCCTGGGGTGGGGAGAGGAGCTGACATTAGGAAGTGTTTGTCCTAATTAACTGAGCAATTAAGGACGAAGGAAAGGTGAGTGATCGCAAACCTGGCTGAGCCTTAGGACTTGGGCAGATTTTTTATATTAGCTCAGAATATATTTTCCTGGACCGTATACCGTGAATCTTTCCTCCAATGCCCGTGGGGCTGTGATCTGAGGACAGGTCAAGCCTTTTAAGGGTCATGGTGTCCTCCGCTCAAAGTTTCTCTAGAACCAGCTCTTAATAAAGGCCCCTTCACTTGTACTTTATTTAACCCATTGTGGCCCTAGAGCCTGGTGAAAAGCCAACTGGTGTTATGTCCTGTTGTCCACTTGCTCCCCTTCTCTTTGCTTCTTGAAAGCTGAGGTCTGCTAAGCATCCTCGTCAGGTCTCGGGGGAGCCCAGCATTTGGCCGGAACTGTAGGTCTTGTCGCTCCCAAGGCATATCCACCTCGCAGGTTTTCTGATGGGCCAGAGTTGTCTGCAGCGGTGTGATTTGATCGCTAGATCATTCTTCCAGCATTCTGTCATGGGCACATTGCCGGAAAAATTGTCAGTCTTCTTCTAACAAAATAACAAGACCAAATCCCAAATGCACATGTTTGCATACGTGTGCATGTACACACACACAGAGTCAGTGTTATTAAGGTCTGAGGAAAGTAGTGTGTATTAAGTGTTCAGGGGTGGTAATTCTGCCTCTTATATCACATTTTTCTTTGCCCAAGAAAGGGCCACGTACAAAGAAGAGGCCCCTCGTTATCTCTCCTTGATGCCGGGGGCTGACAGTGGTGGGTCAGCCTCCGCAAAGCCAGACTGAGGGCCTCGATTCCCCAGCTCAGAGCTCAGTGTTTGCTGACCTTCCTCCAAGCTTTGCTAGCCACAGGTGGGCTAAGCTGAGGTTCCTTTATGTTTTATTTTTCAGCCACGCTGTGCAGCTTGTGGGATCTTAGTTCCCCAACCAGGGATTGAACCTGGGCCTCTGGCTTTGGAAGTACAGAGTCCTAACCACTGGACCACCAGGGAATTTCCTGAGGTTCTTTTATTATCAATATACAAGTCATATCTCAGGATCTATAAAACAATCCACGAACCTATGATATAAAAATGTCTATAGTTGAAGAAAGTTTTTTGCTTTTGGGAACTGTGAGAAGATTCATGTTCTCTTTGGAGATTCATACAGTACGTGTCCCAGATTTATATGGTCCTTGGTTTCTCTTTGCTCTTTATTGCTTAATAAATTGTCAGAGCAGAAACAATAGCAGGTGAAAAACTTAATGCCCCACCGCTGCCTGTGGTTTCGTTTTCTTTTTTATTGAATTTTTGAACTTTATTTAATTTATTTTTTTATACAGCAGGTTCTTATTAGTTATCCATTTTATACATATTAGTGTATACATGTCAGTCCCAATTGCCCAATTCATCACACCACCCCCACGCCCCCCCCCCCCCGCTGCTTTCCCCCCTTGGTGTCCATACGTTTGTTCTCTACACCTGTGTCTCTATTTCTGCCTTGCAAACCGGTTCACCTGTACCATTTTTCTAGGTTCCACATATATGCGTTAATATACGATATTTGTTTTTCTCTTTCTGACTTACTTCACTCTATATGACAGTCTCTACAAATGACCCAATTTCGTTCCTTTTTGTGGCTGAGTAATATTCCATTGTATATATCTACCACATCTTCTTTATCCATTCATCTGCCTATGGGCATTCAGGTTGCTTCCATGACCTGGCTATTGTAAATAGTGATGCAGTGAACATTGGGGTGCATGTGTCTTTTTGAATTATGGTTTTCTCTGGGTATATGCCCAGTAGTGGGATTGCTGGGTCATATGGTAATTCTATTTTTAGTTTTTTTAAGGAACCTCCATACTGTGTTCCATAGTGGCTATATCAATTTACATTCCCACCAACAGTGCAAGAGGGTTCCCTTTTCTCCACACCCTCTCCAGCATTTGTTGTTTGTAGATTTTCTGATGATGCCCATTCTAACTGGTGTGAGGTAGTACCTCACTATAGTTTTGATTTGCATTTCTCTAATAATTAGTGATGTTGAGCAGCTTTTCATGTGCCTCTTGACCATCTGTATGTCTTCTTTGGAGAAATGTCTGTTTAGGTCTTCTGCCCATTTTTGGATTGGGTTGTTTGTTTTTTTAATATTGAGCTGCATGAGCTGTTTATATATTTTGGAGATTAATCTGTTGTCCGTTGATTTGTTTGCAAATATTTTCTCCCATTCTGAGGGTTGTCTTTTCGTCTTGTTTGTAGTTTGCTTTGCTGCGCAAAAGCTTTTAAGTTTCATTAGGTCCCATTTGTTTATTTTTGTTTTTATTTCCATTACTCTAGGAGGTGAATCAAAAAAGATCTTGCTCTGATTTGTCAAAGAGTGTTCTTCCTATGTTTTCCTCTAAGAGTTTTATAGTGTCCAGTCTTATATTTAGGTCTCTAATCCATTTTGAGTTTATTTTTGTGTATGGTGTTAGGGAGTGTTCTAATTTCATTCTTTTACGTGTAGCTGTCCAGTTTTCCCAGCACCACTTATTGAAGAGAATGTCTTTTCTCCATTGTATATCCTTGCCTCCTTTGTCATAGATTAGTTGACCATAGGTGCATGGGTTTATCTCTGGGCTTTCTATCCTGTTCCATTGATCTATATTTCTGTTTTTGTGCCAGTACCATATTGTCTTGATGACTGTAGCTTTGTAGTATAGTCTGAAGTCAGGGAGTCTGATTCCTCCAGCTCCGTTTTTTTCCCTCAAGACTGCTTTGGCTATTCGGGATCTTTTGTGTCTCCATACAAATTTTAAGATTTTTTGTTCTAGTTCTGTAAAAAATGCCATTGGTAATTTGATAGGGATTGCATTGAATCTGTAGATTGCTTTGGGTAGTATAGTCATTTTCACAATATTGATTCTTCCAATCCAAGAACATGGTATATCTCTCCATCTGTTGGTATCATCTTTAATTTCTTTCATCAGTGTCTTATAGTTTTCTGTATACGGGTCTTTTGTCTCCCTAGGTAGGTTTATTCCTAGGTATTTTATTCTTTTTGTTGCTATGGTAAATGGGAGTGTTTCCTTAATTTCTCTTTCAGATTTTTCATCATTAGCATATAGGAATGCAAGAGATTTCTGTGCATTTATTTTGTCTCCTGCAACTTTACCAAATTCATTGATTAGCTGTAGTAGTTTTCTGATGGCATCTTTAGGATTCTCTGTGTTATCTCCTGTCATCTGCAAACAGTGACAGTTTTACTTCTTCTTTTCCAATTTGTATTCATTTTATTTCTTTTTCCTCTCTGATTGCCATGGCTAGGACTTCGAAAGCTATGTGGAATAAGAGTGGCTAGAGTGGACATCCTTGTCTTGTTCCTGATCTTAGAGGAAATGCTTTCAGTTTTTCACCATTGAGAATGATGTTTGCTGTGGGTTTGTCATATATGGCCTTTATTATGCTGAGGTAGGTTCCCTCTATGCCCACTTTCTGGAGAGTTTTTATCATAAATGGGTGTTGAATTTTGTCAAAAGCTTTTTCTGTATCTATCGAGATGATCATATAGTTTTTATTCTTCAGTTTGTTAATATGCTGTATCACATTGATTGAGTTGCGCATATTGAAGAATCCTTGCATCCCTGGGATAAATCCCACTTGATCATGTATAATCCTTTTAATGTGTTGTTAGATTCTGTTTGCTAGTATTTTGTTGAGGATTTTTGCATCAATATTCATCAATGATATTGGTCTGTAATTTTCTTTTTTTGTAGTATCTTTGTCTGGTTTTGGTATCAGGGTGATGGTGGCCTCATAGAATGAGTTTGGGGGTGTTCCTTCCTCTGCAATTTTTTGGAAGAGTTTGAGAAGGATGGGTGTTAGCTCTTCTCTAAATGTTTGATAGAATTCACCTGTGAAGCCATCTGGTCCTGGACTTTTGTTTGTTGGAAGATTTTTAATCAGTTTGAATTTCATTACTTGCGATTGGTCTGTTCATATTTTCTATTTCTTCCTGGTTCAGTCTTGGAAGGTTATACCTTTCTAAGAATTTGTCCATTTCTTCCAGGTTGTCCATTTTATTGGCATAGAGTTGCTTGTAGTAGTCTCTTAGGATGCTTTGTATTTCTGTGGTGTCTGTTGTAACTTCTCCTTTTTCATTTCTAATTTTATTGATTTGAGTCCTCTCCCTCTTTTTCTTGATGAGTCTGGTTAATGGTTTATCAATTTTGTTTATCTTCTCAAAGAACCAGCTGTTAGTTTTATTGATCTTTGCTATTGTTTTCTTTGTTTCTATTTCATTTATTTCTGCTCTGATCTTTATGATTTCTTTCCTTCTACTAACTTCGGGTTTTGTTTGTTCTTCTTTCTCTAGTTCCTTTAGGTGTAAGGTTAGTTTGTTCATTTGAGATTTTTCTTGTTTCTTGAGGTAGGCTTGTATTGCTATAAACCCGCCTGTGGTTTCTAAAATGACACGAACCCGTACAAAAGAACAGCCCAACCAATTAACCATTTGAGCCATCTCATTTTGCCTTTTAGTTGTTATTCTCTGGGTTATTAAACCCGAAGTTTTTTTTTTAAGGGTTGTTTTAATAGCAAACGTAAAAGTTTTATTATCTGCATGAACTAATCACAAGGGCTAAATTTAGCTTAAACTTACCCACTGCAGCAAAGGCAGGACACATTTCTGCCTCTTTCTGGCTGGTCCTTGATCCATTCCAAAGAATCTGGGCATTGGTTTTCTCATTTTACATCTCTACATGTAGAGATGAATCTTGATATTAATAGATGCACAGCTTTGGGAATGTATTTGGTGCAGAGCCTTTGGGTACTGCCGCAAACCAGCAATTCTTCATGTTCCTAAGGAAAATGGCTCTAGTTTCTGCAGAATCCTTTTATTCTTTGGAAGTAGGGTTCACCTAGTTTTACGCTGGTCTGCACTTCAGATTTCTTCACCAGAAGTTCAAGCTGAAGTTGGGTTTTATTGACAGATGACAGGCTCATTTTTGTAAGCGATACAAATTTCTAGGGGAATCATTTTGTTTTCTGCATAGTCAACATTTATGCAGTAAATATTCTGTTAAAATATTTATGCAGTGAGTTATGCAATTAAATTAACTTGGATTTTATTACAACCTGTTATATATCCATGATCTTTTAAGAAAATAATTTTATATATTTGAGAGATGGGGGTGTAGATGGAAGATTGTGACTATGCAAGTGACTGGTACTGTAATATCTCTTTGGGGGACATTTGAGGGTCTGTAAGTCAACATTTTGTACCTTGTTCTGTTCAGTCATAATAAGAACGCTTGAGAACACGTATTAAAATGGTAATTCAACTGAACACTAATTTTGTAAAGGCTGATAACTCCACATTACAACTCCAATAGATAACAAAGGGGCCTCAAACACTGCACTTTGATCCTCCTTTTAGCCACCTGTGGTAGAGGCATTAAAAATAATCATGTTTTCTCTTCCCTGCTGCTTTTTAAAGAAGTAGAAATGACTTTTTCAGAAGAGTTTAAAAAATTGGCCAAATTGTTCTCATAACAGACATTTCAGAATAAGTTAGGTTTTTAACGTGGTTTAAGAGGGAATTTTTTTGTCACTTCTTCAGGGAAACCTTCATTAAGCACCTGTCATAGGACTATATTAGGTGCCCCCACTGTGTACTACACAGTAAAGCAAAGTGTTTTAACAAAGCATATTTGCAGCCACTTAGATAATGCCCCACCGAAAAGGAAATTCCACCTCTAACCCCCTTCTAATGACAAGAAACTTACTTTATTCAGTTTTGTTCTGTTTGAGGTTTCTGAGTTGGTATTTATAAGTTGAAAAGAGAGATTTAAAAAAATGTGTTAGGGGCAATAAAAATGCTACAATGTGGATGAACCTGAAAAACATTAAGTAAAAGAAGGCAGCCACATACTGCATGGGAGCATTCATATGGAATGTCTAGAATAGGCAAATCTATGAGACAGAAAGCAGATTAGTGGTTGCCTAGGGATGGGAAAGGGGTGGGGAGGGAGAAATGGGAAGTGACTGCTGATGGGTGGAGGATTCTTTGGGGGATACTGAAAATATTCTAAACCAAGATTATGGTCATGGTTGTACTATTCTGTAAATATACTAGAAATCACTTAATATTAAAAACAGGTGAATTTTATGTATGTAAATTCTATCTCAAAGCTGTTAAAAAATCTGTTAGAAATTTTAAAAAAGAGAAGGAATATAAGTGTATTGATTACTTTTGGGGAAAGTGATCTGTATGTGTTCAAGTGATTCCATCCAGGAAGATGGAATTCTGAAAATCCCTTTAAGTTTCTCAAAACTTTTTAGATTTCTTAAAAAAAAAAAAAAAAAAAAGATTTTTGATTGAGATTTGGTGTTGTCAGATTTTTGGCATGAGTACCATCTGCATTTGCCTTTCGCTCCTTCATTCCCAGGCCCCCAACCCCTCAGGTGTGAGTAGAAATGGGTTGGATGTGTTTTGACTCAATTGCTCCAAGCCTTTCTTTCTCTATTTTAGCTGCTGATGCAAAAGAGAAACAGTTCTGGGTGACTCAGCTTCGAGCTTGTGCCAAATACCACATGGAGATGAATTCTAAGGTAAGTCACTGCGGGGTGGGTTGGAGGGGGGGGCATTGCATCTGCTGGGATCAGCCTTCAGCCCAGTGATTGGCTTCTTGGGGGAAGCTGTTTTCCGTAGTATCTTTAAAGTTCTCCACCATCGAGGAATTCATACTTGTCCTGTGACATTTACATTTAAAGCCAAGAGAAAGGTGGGAGGATTTGCTTGTAGGTAGAGTGAAGGGGCATGCAGGCACTTTATTGGAACTGATTCTGGAAAGACACTTCTGTGTCTTTCTGTGTTGTCCATTTAGGCAGCTGGTAACTGGTCTGCGGAGAAGCTTGAGCAGACGGTGTCATTGTGGCGGCGGCAGGAGTCAGATTTACTGTTCACGAAGACTCGCTGTTGTCACAGACCCTTAAATAAAACGAGACCCCAGCTCGACGAAGCGCTCTGTCAGGTGATTCTGCATCTGAGTGTGTCAGAATGTTCTCAGGTAGTTTGGCATCCATGTATGAATTAGCTTCTCCTCAGGATCCAGTCTGAGATCTTGGTACAGATGCGCAGGGGATAGGAGATAGGAGGTAGGCATTTTCATGGATTATTTGGAGGATCTCCTATCCTTAAATACAGGAAATAAATAAGTCAGACAGAGACAGCCAAATACTATTTGTTATCGCTTATATGTAGAATCTAAAAAAAATAATACAAATGAATGCATATATAGAATGGAAAGAAACTCACAGACATAGAAAACAAGCTTGTGGTTGCCAAAGCGGATGGCGGGGGAGGGATAAATTAGGCGTATGGGGTTAACAGATACAAACTACTATACGTAAAATAGATAAGCAACAAGGATTTGCTGTGTAGCACAGGGAATTACAGTCAATGTCTTGTATTTTAATAATCTATAATGGATTATAATCTGAAAAAAACCCACAACTGAATCACTTCGCTGTACACCTGAAACGAACACAATATTGTAAACCAACTGTACTTCAATTAAAAAATTGTATAGGAAATAATTGACCAATGAATTTATTCAGGGCAATAAATATTTGTTAAAATTAACGAATTAACGTTCAAAGGGCTACCCCTTTTATGTCATTAGTTCAAATTTAGTTACGATATCCATTTGCATTCTTTTTCTGTATTCCATGTATCTGATGGGAAGACCCACACTTCAGACTTCTTAGGCTTCCATTTACTGTAACCTGTCTGCTGCCTTGCTCAGGGAGGACATGGAAATGTCTTGCTTAGTTATACCTCCCTGTTCTGCTTCCAAATACAACCTGAAATGATTTCTTCACAATTATTTTATTTTTTTCTTTCTGGAGACATCTTCTCTCCTTGACTCGCTTACAACAGTTGCACTCACTGTAATGCCCCTCTTGACTTGCTCCAAATGTGGTCTTTAATCATAGGTAGGGCCCCACTTCTTTTTTTAAAAATTTATTTTATTGAAGTCTAGTTGATTTACAGTGTTGTGGTAATTTGTCCTGTACAGCAAAGTGACTCAGTTATACATATGTATACATTCTTTTTCATATTCTTTTCCATGATGGTTTATCCCAGGATATTGGATATGGTTCCCTGTGCTCTACAGTAGGACCTTGTTGTTTATCCATTCTGTGTATATCAGTTTGCATCTGCTAATCCCAAACTCCCAATCCATCCCTCCTCCCCCACCCCCTCCCTCTTGGCAACCACAAGTCTGTTCTCTGTGTCTCTGAGTCTGTTTCTGTTTTATAGATAAGTTCATTTATGTCATATTTTAGATTCCACATATAAGTGATATCATATGGTATTTGTCTTTCTTTTTCTGATTTACTTCACTTAGTGTGATCATCTCTAGGTCCATCCATGTTGCTGCACATGGCATTGGTTCATTCTTTTTTATGGCTGAGTAGTATTCCATTGTATATATGTACCACATCTTCTTTATCTATTCATCTGTTGATGGACACTTAGGTTGTTTCCATGTCTTGGCTATTGTGAAAAGTGCTGCTATGAACATAGGGGTGCACGTGTCTTTTTGAATTATAGTTTTGTCTGGATATACGGGTAGGACCCCACTTCTAAAGCTTTTTTCTCTCTGGCCTGGTTTATTTTCCAGGAATTATAGTAGGAGTTCTGGACATTACATCAGTATTTTATAAACACCTAGGCAGGGCAGTATAAAATTGTTTTCTTTTTATATGTATTGTTTTATTTTTTATAAAATAGAACAGAAGGGGATCAAATAAAAAGGACATATCTCCACCTATTGCCATAGGTGCTCATTGGAGATGACTGCTCTTTGGTACATCAGCCTAGTAAATTTAGGTGTGCGTTAGTGTGTATGTGTATGTATCTGTAGCTCTACATTTGTTTTTTACACAAATGGATCGTATCACGCACACTGTTCTATCCTTTGGTTTTTTTACACTTATTAATGTATCTTGGAGATTTTTCCCTATTGGACATCTGGATCTACTACACTCCTGTTAGGATGGCCAGATGCTGTTCTGAGGGGTGGATGTCAGTGCTTTATTTGAGTCCTTCACTGACAGACGTTTAATTTGATTGTGGTTGTTATACATGATGCTATAATAAACATCTTTGGACACACATCTTCTGGTACCTCTAGGTGTGTATATATATGAATCTATACCAGCGGAAGTACTGGGTTATAGAATAGAACATGAAAGGTGGATTCGCTTGTGGGGTTGACTCGTATACTAAGTTCAAGAAGTCTCTTCTACTTCTAAGTCTACTTCTGCTAAGTCTCTTCGGATGCTAATTGGGCGTTAATACCTTCTCCCCTGCCTTTCAGCCCCTAAAGGATGAATGTGTGACAGGAGGGGATGATTATCGCTGCCTCTGGAGGTTAAGTCTCCAGCCAACCCCACGATGGGGAGAGAGGCAGTGGGGTTCAAACTCTGGGGGGGCGCCCAGGGCCCCCTTTTGGCTCAGCTGCCTCCTTTCTGACTGGTGCCCCCATCCCCACCACAAACATAACTCCTGTTGCGAGTTCACTGCTGACAGCTTGTGAAGGCATTTTTTTTCCTGTAATGGAAGTAGCATTGTTTTTAAAAAATTGTGAATATTACCTGTACACAATGCAAAACATTCAGAAGATAGGAAAGTGTAAAGAAGGAAAAAAATCACCCCAAATCCCAGCCCCAGACCTAATCTCTGATGATACTATTTGAGTGTGCATCCTTATCTGTGTAGAGAAATATCAACAGAAAGAGGTCACGTGACCCCATGTGGGGTCCATCCTTCCAGTCTTTTCCATACAAGCATGGGGGTGTGTGGACTATTTCTGGGAATCAGAAGCCTCGTCTGTTGTGGGGAGGTATGGGTGAGGAATTCTATCAGGCTGTGTGTTATGCCTTGTGTGAAGAGTAAGGAGATGTGTAGCTGCTGTTTAATTGGTTCTCCCAGGAAACTCGGTTTCTGATGACTAATGACTACAGCTTTCCTGACTGTCTGCCGCCCTGGGGTGTGAGCCAGAGGGCTTTGCAGAGGTGCTTAGCTGTCTTGGCTGCGCGGCATCACAGCAGGGAAGCACCTGCCACCGGGACTAACCCAGTGGCGTCTGTGGAATCTGGAACCACGTGGTTGTGAGGGACTTAAGATGTCATCCAGTCCTGACCCCACCACATCCCACCATCCTCACAGAAGCGCGTACCAGAATATTTATGGTAATAATGAAAATATGTGGGCTGATTCTCTCAAAACAATCCCTGGTTTTATTCACCTAGAGGGGGCACTGCTGATACCTCACTGAGTGAATGCTAAGAATTTGGGGAGTCATCTAACAAATGACGTCAAATACCTCTCTTTTATGACTAAACAAATTTGAGGCCCCTCAGAACAGTTTGGAATAGCTCAGAAGTAATGGAATGATTAAAAAGTGGGAAGGGATCCCAAACACCCTCTGTTCAATGTGTCTAAAAACAGTAGCTATAAGGAATAGGACAAGAGGTAGGTCCTAAAACTGTGTGGTCCAATATGGAGGCCTTGGGGCACGTGAGGCTGTCCAAACTGAAATTATTTGAAATTAAATTTGAAATTCAGTTTCTCGGTCATGCTTAGCCACATTTCAGGCGCTCAGGGGCCATGCTTGGCTGATGCCTGCCGTACTGGACAGCACAGGGTTAGAACATCTTCCATCATCACAGAAGGTTCTGTTGGCAAGTGCTGATAAAGCTTCCATTACGGCTTCATGGTTTCTAAGGAGGGACTTGCCGGTGTCCGGTTTAATCTCCTCTTGCGCCATGGACAGTGTTTTGCTTTCTTTAAATCTGGAAAGGTTGACTGGTGCTTCCCACCCCTCTGTCCTTCCTTCTGGGCTTCCCCTGCATCTTTCTGAGCTTCCCCTGCATCCTTCTGGTGAGGAGTTCTGGTCTGTGCCACAGCCTTGGCGTTGAATATCCTGCTCACTCTCACTTCTCCCGTGGCCTCATCTGTGCAACAGGGACCCTGACCTTACTTGTCTAAAGTTAGGAACTGGTGTTCTCATGTGGTCAGATTCCACTACATGCTTACTGCACTACAGCTGTTTGCCAAGAAAACGAGTTTGAGGTGTTTTTTTTTAAACTTTTATTTGCATTTTTTTTTGCAGAATTTATTCTCGGGCCATAAGTTTTTGTTTCTTCAGTTTCTTCTGGGGTATCTTTTTCTTCTGTGCAACCTCCTTTCCCGGTTTAGGGACAATCTGCTCTTTTTCAGTGAAGATCATCTCAGTGTGGCCGGGAGAGCTCATGCACAGGTTGATCGGACCATGGGCTCTGCTAAGTCCTGAGCCGCATTTTAGGAGCTGTATTCACCTGAATAGGCTCACTGATCAGGGGATCTACATCTAGGCCCTAAAGTTCAGCATCACTCTCTGCATTTTTGAGCACGTGCAGTAAAAATTCAGCACTCTTTTGGGACCATCGACCGTGCGTCCAGCCCCACAGTTTGGCCTGAGCACACCTACTAACTTCACCACTGGAATGATGGAATGGCACCCATCGCTTCTGTAAAGGGACATCCTTCAGATAACTCGGTAGCTTTTTGGATGTGCATATCTTTTATGGCCTGGGCAGTTTCACGAGTGTTCTTAGAATGAACACGAAGATTTGAACCTCTTGTTTTGCATGATTTTGTGAGGTTTTCTGGGTCAAGTGAACAACAGACCATTTTCAGAGGTCACCTCTAGGCTGCTTACTGGAAAAGCTAGTTCGAGCTTCTGTGAGGCGCAGAGGAGCGAGGGCAGGCTGCTCCCTGGCTCACACAGCCTTTGCTAGCACCCGCTTCCTAAGACAAAGTCCAGAGCTTTACCTTGGCGATGGCTGCCCCTTACATGCCAGGTCTGGTTTCTCCACCTTCACTCTCGGGCACCCAGTGTTCCAGACACACGGCTCCCCAGGCACACTGTGTACTTTTCCTGCATTTGTGCTGTTTACTGGGCGAGGAGTGCCTTTCCCTCTCCTTCCTTCCTGGGATGAATACCCATGTGGTCTTCAAGGCTCATAGAGTTCTGTGATGCCTTCCTGACCTGCCTGCTCAGAGTGGATCTGCTCTCTCCTGTGCTCCCGTTTATACCAGGACACACCTGTATGACAGCACTTTTCATGGTGTGTGTGTGCGTGTGCACACACGTGTCAGCCCTCAAGGCTGACTGTGTCCTTCCGCCCAGGACTGTGGGGAAATCATAGCTGTCTCCTCCATACCTGCCACTGTCATGACAAGTCGCGATGGATATAAAGCATTTGAAGCAATAAATGTCAGCCCTGCTTCCTCTTCCTCACTCCTTCCTGTGTGTGTTAGTAACAGTAGTCTTAGTAGTGGTAGTGGTGCTGGATTTGGGTTCCCTAAACGATACCTAAGTTATCATATTTTAATTTTCATTGAATACTATTGTATTTTATATTAGATCAAGTACTTGAGGATTCTTTCTATGTAGAGAGAGCTCTGAGCTTCCTGCAGCCAAAAATCAATCAGGAGTAATTTCAAACAAAATGTATCCTGACTTTTTTTTTTTTAATTGAAGAAAATAGCAATCAAAAGGAACACATTTTGGGCAAAGGAAATAATAATAAATGGCCTCTATCAACACATTTCTACGTGGCAGATACTAAGAGAGGTGCTTTTCTTGGATGATCTTAGGTGTGTCTCACAACAGCCCTACGAGGCAGGTACAACTATGACTGCGTTTTTTGTTTGTTTTTTTAACATCTTTAATGCAGTATAATTGATGACTGCGTTTTATAGGTGAGGATGGAAAGGATAAGTAATATGCCTGCCCATGCCCGCATAGCTGGCAAGGGCTGCCGTCTCTTTAAAAAGATTTGAGATATAATTCACATACCATAGAATTTACCCTTTAAAAGTGTACAATTCAGTGGTTTTTAGTGTATTCATAACGTTGTGCAACCATCAGCACTGTCTCGTCCCAGAATCTTCGATCACCCTCTAAAGAAACCCCTCCTGTGCCCATCAGCAGTCCCTGCTCATCCCTCACCCACCTCCTCTCCCAACCCCTGCCAACCCCAAACCACTGTCTCTGAGAAGTTGCCTATTCTGGACATTTCATGTAAATGGAATCATTAAGTATGTGGTCTTTTGTGTCTGGCTGATTTCACTTAGCGTAATGTTTCCAAGCTTCCTCCATGTTGTAGCATGAATCAGTACCTCATTCCTTTTTATGGCTGGATAATCCCATTGTATGGATATGCCAATTTTTTTTTTTTTTTTGCCTTGGCCGTGCGGCATCTTAGTTCCCTGACCAGGGATCGAACCCGTGCCTCCTGCAGCAGAAGCACGGAGTCCTAACCACTGGACTGCCAGGGAAGTCCCCATGATATGCCACCTTTTTTTATCCATTCATCAGTTGATGGGTGTTCGGCTTACTTTCACTTTTTTGTTATTGTGAATGATGCTGCTATGAACATTTGTGCACAAGTTTTTGTGTGAATGTATTTTCTCATTTCTTTCGAGTATATACCTAGGAGTGGAATTGCTGGGTCACGTGGTAACTCTGTTTAACTTTTGGAGGAGCTGCTCTTTTCCAAAGCAGCTGCGCCATTTTACATGCTCAGTGAATGAGGGTTCCAGTTTTCCTACATCTTTGTCAACACTTGATCTTGTCAGTTTTTGATTATAGCCATCCTAGTGGGTATGAAGTTGTATCTCATTGTGGTTTCGATTTGCATTTCCCTAGTGACTAATGATTTGGGGCATCTCTTCATGTTCTTATTGGCCATTCATGTATCTTCTTTGGAAAAATGTCTACTTCAATCCTTTATCATTATTTATTTATTTATTTTTAATTGTTGAATTGTGAGAGTTCTTGATATATTCTGGGTACTAGACACTTATCAGATACATGGTTTACAGATATTTTCTCCCATTCTGTGGCTTGTCTCTTCACTTTTGTCATCTTTTTTGACATAAGCAAAAATTGTGAGGACAAATGGGACATCTGGTATAATGGAGTGGGGATTGGAGTCCAAGGACCTGGTTTCTGGCTGTGCCTGGACCACTCACAGCAACTAACTAGTCTTGTTGTCTAGAATAACTTAATCTCTCTTAACCTCTGTAAATGGGGCAAAATAATTGGCATCAACCATACAGGATGGTTTTTAGGGTGAAATGACATTAAGTACTTCACAAACATCAGTTCTTTTTATAGCATGAACTCTTCCAGCTCTGCCAGAACATCTGTGTTGACAGGTAACTTGGTTGTAGAGCTGGGTTCCACCTGAAGATGGATCACTCAGGACTAGAGGCTAAGAACCGCCTCCAAAACCTGACTGTAATGACTCTTTCCCCGACAAGGTTGGCTAGACTGTCCAAAGGATTATATTCCCCATGCATCAGAAAGTTCGAGAATAATCCCGACTGAACCAGTTTGGTGGTTTTCATGTTGTGTGGTCTTGTGACCAGTAGTTCCAGTCTCACTTTCTGAGGCTGTGGGGTGGCCCGGCCACCTGGTTCACAACCCGTCCTCTAGTGCCACTTGGGACGAGTTACTGTCTGAGCCTCAGTGCCCCATCTGTGAAAGGGGGATGACAGTTATCAATGCGAAGATCGAACTGTGGGTTGTGGTGAGGTTTCAGTGAGTTAACGTCTGTCATACTCTTACTGTAGAGCCAGATGCTGAGTTAGTTTCCATAAGGGGTGCTGGGCTGGCAGGAGGACCCTGCCAAGTTGGGCCTCATGAGGTCATCTCCCTGGGAAAAGGCCAGGACCAGACTGCCCAAGACTGTATGCACGGCTTGCGACACGGGGTATTTCTGATAAATGAGTCTCTAAGAGAATCAGAAGAGAAATTTTTTTTTCTGGGTGCACCACACAGCTTGCGGGATCTTAGTTCCCCGACCAGAGATTGAACCCAGGTCCACGGCAGTGAAAGCGCCGAGTCCTATCCACTGGATCGCCAGGGAGTTCCCAGAAGAGAAATTTTTTACCTGTTTAAATAGCCAACATTAAAATAGATGGAAAGTTTAAGGGGAAAAAAGGGTGGAGAAGGTGTACCATTGTGGAACCAGTCAACCAGTCAAAACAGACAACAAACAGAGCAAATGGAGATACACAACACACACAGTCTTTGGAAGGAAACATAAGGGCCTTGTAACAGTGGTTGCCCCTGGGAGGGAAGGGGGAAACTGGGGATTTAGAGTTGAAAGAAAGTAGGGGTTCAGGTGTACCATTTGATACTTTTTGAAATTTTCATGTTGTGCATTGACATATACACATATAGTAGTTACTCAAATGGTTAACATTTAACTTTGTAAAATTTTTCCTTTTTAAAAAGCATCACTGAGGCTGTTTGGCAAAGTGCTGTACTCTCTCAGGCTACTGTCAAGTTGGCCCTTTATCTGCAGACAGAAGCTCTTCCCCAGTCACTGATTAACCTGCTTCTCTTTATGTTCTCTCCTTGAAGGTCTTAAAACCAAATGTCCTTAAAGATATTCAATAATTCCAGATTCCTGCCAATTCAGATGAGGCTTCTAGTCTTGTTTCTCAGAATTGATTTTACTTGATACGGTTTGGGGTGTTTAAAGTTTAATGCTCTTTGGGGGAAGTGTTCCTTCCCCCGCCCCCACCCCGATTTGAATCGAACAGTGATGAAGTGTGAACGTGGCTCCCTCTTCTTCGGCTGAAGCCTTAGGTGCTGGGGCGATTGACTGAGGAGCAGGGAGCCTGCATCTGGGTGCGGGGTTCTATGAGCAGAGCTTCTCCACTGGAGGTTGAAGGGGGTTTGTGTTGCCTACCTGACAACATTTTTAGAAATTGCCTGTGTCTCAAAAAAATTCAGCTCATCCTTCTTACTGTATAATATACTAGCCTGATTTAATATTTTAAATGTGTTTTATTTCTTTACCCAAATTGTTGGGTAAAAACCAAGATATTTGGGACTTCCCTGGTGGCGCAGTGGTTGAGAATCTGCCTGCCAGTGCAGCGGGCACGGGTTCGAGCCCTGGTCCGGGAACATCCCACATGCCGCGGAGCAACTAAGCCCATGCACTACAGTTATGGAGCCTGAGCTATAGAGTCTGCGAGCCACAACTACTGAGCCTGTGTGCCACAACTACTTAAGCCCACGCGCCTAGAGCCCATGCTCCACAATAAGAGAAGCCACCGCAGTGAGAAGCCCGCGCACCGCAACAAAGAGTAGCCCCCGCTTGCCGCAACTAGAGAAAGCCCGCGCAGCAACGAAAACCCAACGCAGCCAAAAATAAATAAATAAATAAATAAATTAAAAAAAAAAAAAAAAAGCAAGATGTTCATCTCCCACTGAGACCCTCAGGTAAAAAGTGCCCCAGGTTGAGAAGCAGAGCATCACAGGGTCCTGTCTGTGTTCCTAAGTGGCAAGTCTTTGCGGGAATCTCATACGATGGGTTTGAGCTTCCTAAACACTCCCAGTAAGTAAAGCTGGACAAGCCCATTGGAGGATTTACTCTTCTTGGCTCCATCTTCCTGTTTTCTGTTATTGGGCAATTTTACTTTCATGTTATATTGAGTGCATTGCCATTTTTCTTGTAGAATTTTTCACAGATAATTACCTTTTGGGTACTTAAAACTAAGTGTAAAACATCACCCTCTGAAACACACCATCAAATTAAGTAAATAAAACACAATTTAAAAACAGTCTTTATTAAAACGATAGTTTGGGGAGTTTTTATTGCCTTAATAAAGTGCAACAATTTTGCATACATTCTCGAGCATAGTTTTAAAATTAGGCTGCCTGCCTTGCCCAAAAGGGAAGTATTAGTGCTACCAAGGAGGATGATCTTAGGCCAAGGGGACCTTCAGATTTTTAAAATTTTTAAGGAAAAAGTAAGGGTGAAGTTTTGATTCAGTTGAACTCATCTATTCCACCTTTTATCTGTATATATATAGGGCTTTGTTCTAGAATAAGTAGTTGAGTTGCTGTTTCTGTCTAGAAGTTCAGTGGATGGTTTTATATTGTGAGGCCTCTTTGAGAAGTTTTGACTGGAGGCAGGATAAACAAGTCTTGGTCTGAGGACATTTCCTACACTTCATTGTAGGCAAGTATGAATGAACACACTAAGGACAGGAGAATCCAGGCATACAGTTGGGATCAGCTGTTCACGGTCTGGTCACGGTTTTGCTGACATTGGGAGAGAAGTTTAGAAGGAGGCCAACTTGGGAAGAGTATTCAACAAACCCTGAGTGCTTGGGTGCCATGACATTCTGGCTCTGGGGACATGGTGATTCCATGGAGAGTGGCTACATGGAGCTTACACTTTTTCGGGGAAGACAGTCAACAGATAGGTACTGTCAGGTAGCCATAAGTTCTAGAAGAAATAACAAGGTCAGAGACTAGAAAACAATTGAAAATTTTAAGGTATTCCTACTCAAAAATATATCCCATGTATGCTGCATTCTTTAAAAATGTCAATATCTTGAAAGATCAAGAAGGCTGTGGAAATATTCCAGATTAAATGAGCCTAGAGGCATGACAACTCAATACAATACCTGACCTTAAACTGGATTTGAGTCTGTATTGACAAAATTAGGTAATGGATCGTGGGTTAGATAAAGGTAGCTGATAAATGTTTTGTGGTTATGTAAGGAAATATCCTTGTTTTTAGGAAAGACACCCTGAAGTAGTTAATATTTAAGGGCAAAAGGCCATGATGCATGTAACCCTCACTCAAATGGTTTAGGAAAAAATTTTAATATGTCTTATAATTACACTTGTGTGTGTGTGCACATGCGTGCACCCGTTTACTGGGGAGAGAAAAGAGAGGGAACAAATGATAAACGGGATAAAATGGTAATTGGTGAAACTGACTAAAGGGTACACAGGAGTTTTTCTTTTGGTGTGTGCAACTTTAAGTTTGAAGTTATTTCCCTGTAAAAAATTTAAAAAAATCACATATAGTCTAACAAGTTTGAAAACAAGATCCTATTCTTAAAAAAAAATATATTCTTTGGGAGAAATTTTCTATAAATCATTTATATATTAGTATGACTTTTTTATTCTTTTTTTTTTGGCTGCGCTGTACGGCATGTGGGACCTTCTTTCCCCAACCAGGGATCGAACCCACGGCCCCTGCAGTAGAAGCGCAGAGTCTTAAACATTAGACCGCCAGGGAAGTCCCATTTTTCATTCCTTTTTTTTTTTATTTTTAATATTAGTATGACTTCTAAAGAAAGTAATTTTTCACTTGCTATTATCTAGCTGAGACTAGCCACCAAGGTGCTCGATGGTTTTCTGAGAATTAAAGATAATTTGGGGAAAGGAGGCATGATAGGGTCATTGCAGTCAGGCTAATATGGAGAACTGGTTAGAATACTGGGCTTTGAAGAGCAGGGAGGATGATGAGTTATGGGTGACGGAGACTTAGAAAAGGGGGGGGGGCAAGCCAGTGATAAACTACCCCCGACTGAAGGTGGGCAACCTCTGTAGCCCCTTCTATGTGTAACTTTGGCATTTATCTTTAAAAAAAAAATTTTTTTTTATTGAGATATAATTTAGATACCATGAAAGAAGGTTGTGGATGACCAATAATAATGATATTTTATTTTATTTTTTTTAACTTTTTATCTTATATTGGAGTATAGTTGATTAGCAATGTAGTGTTAGTTTCAGGTGTATAGCAAAGTGATTCAGTTATACATATACATGCATCTATTCTTTTTCAGATTCTTTTCCCATTTAGGTTATTACAGATTATTGAGCAGAGTTCCCTGTGCTATACAGTAGGTCCTTGTTGTTTATCCATTTTATTTTTATTATTATTTATATAAATTTATTTTATTTATTTATTTTTGGCTGCATTGGGTCTTCGTTGCTGCATGCGGGCTTTCTCTAGTTGCAGCGAGCGGGGGCTACTCTTCATTGCAGTGCACGGGCTTCTCATTGCGGCGGCTTCTCTTGTTGTGGAGCACGGGCTCTAGGCACACGGGCTTCAGTAGTTGTGGCTCGCGGGCTCTAGAGTGCAGGCTCAGTAGTTGTGGCGCACGGGCTTAGTTGCTCCGCGGCATGTGGGATCTTCCCAGACCAGGGCTCGAACCCATGTCCCCTGCATTGGCAGGTGGATTCTTAACCACTGTGCCACCAGGGAAGCCCTCCATTTTAAATATAGTAGCATGTACATGTCAATCCCAAACTCCCTAACTATCCTTCCCCACCACCCTTCCCCCCAAGTAACCATAAATTCGTTCTCTAAGTCTGTGAGTCTATTTCAATAACAATATTTTATATCACTATATTGTAATATATAAAATTATTATGCCAGTAGCTATCACAACTGATCAAAATGCTAGGCACGGTGGTAAGTACTTTAATAGACATTATTTCCTTTATTCTTTAAAAGATGCTTACAAGGTCGTTTTAGTTTCCTAAGAGAGAACGAGGATAACAAAACCCTGAGAGATTATAAATAACTCCCTTGGGTCACATATCTGGTAAAGGGCTGGATTTTGAACCCAGGTCTCTGATACCCTGAAGCCAGTGGACGAGGCTGCCTCGCTGTGTCCGGGACCCCTGCTGCAGGAATTGGGCTGGCAGGGTGAGAAGAGATGTTTTACTTGTCTCTGGTACCTAGGAACAGAACACGGGGTACTTCTTGAAATGTGGAAGAAGAAAACTGATACTTCTCAGCCCAGGAAGGGAAGAAAGATTTTGTAAGTAATAGATCTTCAATGTATTAATGTAGGGAAATGAAAATACTTGGAAAGTTAATTGAGTGGTTTTGGGTTAGTATCAGTGGAGTCAGTTCTGGGCTGGATCCCTCCATTTACCCACCCACCCATCGGACTTGCATCCTCAAGGTGACTGTCTAACACTGACCTGTAGTTTTTTGGTTCTGCCAGGCACCTACACCCCCAACCTCTCTTGCCCGTGCTGCAGGTTTGATGATCCTATTTCTCTACCACAAACTTTACCCTCATCATCTTCTACTCTTAGCTGCTTTTTTTTTCTGGCCACGCTGTGTGGCATGCGGGATCTTAGTTCCCCGACCAGGGATTGAACCTGTGCCCCCTGCAGTGGAAGCATGGAGTCCTAACCACTGCACCGCCAGCGAAGTCCCATACTTTTAGCTGCTTTTAAAGCCCCCCCGCCAGACTCCTTGACACCCATCTGGAGAGGTTATCAAGAAGCCCACTGGAGTTAGGACACAGGGACATTTTCAGTGAACCCTGAGTTCCATTAGTAGGTTGGCATCCACCTTCAGGATCTCTCTTCCCTCTGAACCCTCCTTGGCCAGGTCGGCAGCTGGAAAAGTTTGCCGATGCTGATACCTGTATTTAAGGTATTTCTTTTTCGTTCATCTACTTGGCAGCTTCTCTTTATGGCATCTTCTTTTTATCCCCCTTCAGCCCTGCTACTTGGCAGGCCTGCATACCTCTTCGGATTCCAAAGCTCTTTCCTTTGGGCACTCGACAGCAGGCATTTATTAACCACCTACTGTGTGCATTAGACTCTCCCTGGTGCTCTCTCCTTTAACAGCTTATAGCATAGAAGCTCGAAGTTCCTAGATCCTTATCATGTATTGAGGTAAAAAGCAAGAATGACAGCAGGAAACTGTTTTTGTCCCATGGAAATAGTTTGTTCAGATGCCACAAAAACATGTTTTTCCCTCATAATAACAGCGATAAGTGGTGCCCTGTAGTTGCTAAGTTCCCTCCGTGCAAATCACGTGGTACCAGGGTTTCTCAGCCTCAGCACTGTCGCCACCTTTGGCTGCATCATTCTTCGCTGTGAGGGGTGTCCTGAGCGTCGTAGGACACTCAGCAGCATCCCAGGCCTCCACCCACTAGAGGCTAGAAGCACCCTCACCACCAACTGTAACTCCCAAAAAACTCTCTGGACTCTGCAAATGCTTCTTGGTGGGCGAGGGGGGTTTGGGGGGGCATCACCCCTAGTTGAAAACTATTGCCTCGTATAATTCTCACAATAGTCCTGTGAGGTAGGTGTCATCTCCATTTCACAGATGAGGAAACTGAGGCTCAGGAAGGTCCAGTGGCCCCAGGGCTAGGGTATGACAGAGGTGAGACCAGAAGCCATCCCCACACCTTTGCTTCTTCATCTGAGCCTCTTTTGGACCCGGGGCTGCTGTGCCCTTGAGCCTTTGCTTTCGGGAGAGGCCTTGCTCTCTTGCCAGGTGTGAGGTAGCTCATCCGTCACGTCTTGAGATTCCTGGGCTGCTCCCCCCGCCCCCTACCCCGCGGGGGATGCAACGAGGAACTGAGAGAGATTTTAGCAGCGGAGCAAGGGTGCACTCGCTCTCCTGCTCCACCGAGCCGGTCCCCAGGCCCAGCCGTAGAATGAAGGGGACCCCACACTTTGCAGCCTTGGACCCCCTTAGCCAGGATTTTGCACAAATCTGAGAAGAGGCGGTGGCACCTGGCACGTGTTTCTGAAGTTTAATTTCCCCCACGCACTGCGCTGCACTGATGGGCAGAGAAAAGACAGAATGTTGGCTGGAGGCTGAAGCTTGACGGCCTGTGTGTGAGCCGTGCTGGGCACTGGCTGGGGGCTCCGGGCCTCCTGATGGGCTGCGGGCACTTGGCCGCCGTGAGGACCCCCGGTGGCACGTCCTCCTGCCTCATCCCACTGTGGGCCGAGGCAGAGGGAGGCCCTCGCCTGCCCCCTCACCCCTGGTCATCAAAGGTAAACGGGGTCCCAGGAACTGAGGAGGGGGGTGAGGGACGCATTTACTCATCAGCTCCCCTCCATGTCTCCCTTGGGACAGTGTGGTCTAGGCTCCCAGGGCACAGGGGTTTCTGCACATTTTGAAGCCATGAATATTCTTTCCCCCAGTGGATGCACAGTCCAGAACAGCCAAACTTGAGGAGGTGTCTCTTTATTTTTATTTATTTATTTTTATCTTTTTTGGTTGGGGCATGCGGGCTCTCATGAAGACTTGCCACAGCTTCAGCTACCGACCTCAGATGGCTGCTTTGATCTGCTGGCTTTTGAAGCCCATGGGAGTCATCATGTTGTTAGTTTCCCCTCATCTCACGTGTCGGGATGATGTGCAGACACAGCCCGTGAGCGGAGGGCAGCTCAGCTCTGAGAGTCAGGAGACGGGGTGGTGGGGTCGGTGTTCTGGTGGTGCTACTGTGGGCCTTGACCTTGAGCTGTTTGCTTTCTTTTGTACCTCGGTTTCTTATTCTGTAACATAGGTGGAGTCCTTCCCCTCTTGTGTTTTGCAGAGATTTTGCATGATAAGTAAATGACAACTGTCAGAGAGGCTTAATGAAAGTAGTTATTCATATCATAATTATGATGATGATGAGTAGTATAATTGCCAGCTTTCTGTGCTCAAGGTGCCGTGAGGGTGACCTGGGGGGACGTCTCCTGTGGACCTCCGTGTGTTTCTGTGGGAGAAGAAGAAAGCACATTTTTCTCTCTCTCACACTTATTTTAATTTGGGAATGGACAGAAAGTAGATTTGCTTTTTTATGTGTTGGAAGTTCTCTGCTGCCCCCTTGCTCTCTGCCCTTCTGTTCTGTTCTGATCCTGCGAAGTCAACATTTTAGGCACTTTTTTCAACAAGGAAGGGAAATGAGGCCCTCTTTTATAAATTGTTTTGAATTTTACAAAGTTGCTTTTGTATTGTTTTGTTTGTATTTGTCACATGATAGTCTTGGAAATCTTTCCATGCCACTGGGTGAATCTGTCTTTAAAAAAACCCAGCTGCATGGCATGTAATGAATGCATTTGTCATAATTCTGTTAATAATCTCCTGGTGAGCATTTTTTGAGTACATAATAGACCCTTGGATGTAGAGAAAGGCCTGGTTTATCTGTGGTATGAAGTGGTAAGGCCAGTGAGACCTAGAATAAGGTAGTCTCCTAGTCTTGGCTCTGTGTGCTTGGAGTTAATTGTTCAGCTTCTCTGGGCCTCGATTTTCCTTTTAAAAAGACAGATTTGGACTAGAAGGTATTCTCAGATCCTATCCAGCTTTCAGTGTTACAAATTCATCCTCAGATCTCATGTACTAGTTGTCTCCTTCTGTGTAACCAATAACAAACATCCTGAAACTTAATGTCTTAAAGTCACCACCACTTTATTCAGCTTACAGTTAGGCTGGGCCTTTCTTCATGTCTGAACTGGGCTCAGTGGTTCTCCTTGGGCTTGCTTATGCATCTGTAGTCACCTGGCAGGCGGGTTGGGCCTGGTATTCCTGGATTGCCTCACTCACATGGCTGGTGGTTGGCTGGCTGTTGGCTGGGCAGTTGGGGTGAGGGTTAAAGAATATATCTCACCCTCTAGCAGGCCACTCCGGGTCCCACGTGGCTGGGCAGGGTTCCCAAAGTAGCAAGAGCAGAAGCTGAAAGGCCTCTTGAAGCCTGGGTGTGGAACAGACGCAATGTCACTTCCATTGCATTTATAGGTCAGAGCACATCACAAGGCCAAGCAGATTTGGGGGGCAGGGAGACAGACCCCCCCCCTCCTGATGGGGGGAAGTGCCAAGGATCGTGGCCATTTTTACAGTTTAACATGTCCTGCAAGCTGAGCCTTTGAATAGCAGTGAAAGACTGTAGAAAGGGAGGAAGAAACAGAGAGAAGCTGAACATGGAGACTTCAAGAACTCCTTCTGGTCAGCTGTAAATAGCCTTGATGTAAAACAGACAAACACACAAAGAAAAAAAAGAAGCAAACAAAAACACTTCTTTGGACTGCTACTGTATATATGCTAGATATGTCTCCCAGCACCAGGGTTAAGAAGATAAATTCCACGTGGCTGCTGTTTTGAGACAGTTTAGTGTGGGATTTGATGGCTACTCCAATAAGCTGTAATCCAGAACAAACATTTCTGGTTGAAATACATACCCAGTGCTGTGCAATCCCAAAGGAGGGGCCCACCTAGTCTATCTGGGGGGGGGGGTCAGAGGAGATTTTGGGCATCTGATTCTAGCAGGATGAGTTGGCATTTAGTGAGCAGAGAAGGGCCAGAGTGGGCATGGGAGGAGGGTGGCAGATAAAGGAAACAGCGTGAGTGGAGGTTCTGTGCCCTAGAAAGACCAAAGGACTCAGGGTCAGGAGGCTATGGGGTCAGTAAGGTCTGAGCTTAGGGGGCAGATATGGTGGATGTCACAGATGTGATGCCAAAAATGCTTACCTCATCACTGAGAAAATGGAGCCAGACAGGCTTGGGAGCTCTTTTAACTTTTTCTGAGATGGTGAAAGTGAACCGGAAGTTCAGCATTTCCACCGAATTTGTCCTTGTATGTTCTGGAAGACAAGAAGGTAGTGTATTTGTTTTCCCCTTCCTTTATTTCTGAGGCATTTGTTGAGTCTAGTACATGTCTGTCATATACCAGGTCAATTAAATGAGGGAATAATACTTATCTCTTATTTAGCCCTGGCTGCTTCCTCGATGACTTTGAGGTAGGTGAGAATAGCCGTGAAAGCCCAACGAAGAGAATTCTGCCATCCTGTTCTGTACTCAAAGTGTGTTCTTTCTTTCAAGGAGCCTAGAAACATGATTCTGGGGAGACTGCCCGTGACAGTAGCTGTTGGATGCCAACCCAATAGCCATTCCTTGTTTGTTCTTGCCACTGGACCCCTGATTTGCTCCACAGCCAGTGGTCCTGGGCCCAGGGATGAATTGTGCTTGATCTGAGCCCCTCCTGGCCAAGTACTCGCCCACCAGCCCCTCCTGTCACTGGGGATGGTCATGAGACCCATTCTGACCAGTGGGGCTTGGAGAGGGGGCTGTTGGGGGCAAAAGGGGAATGTTTTGATTCTGGTAAAAGGAGAAAGCTACAGAAGGAGGAAGTCCCTTGGTCTCATTTCCCTGGATACTCACGTGTGTTGACATGGCACCTGGAGTAGTGGCAGCCAGTTTGTCACCATGAGGGATTGTGCTTTGGGCCAAAGCCACTACACAAAGCTGAGCAGAGGTGTGGACTCTGGGACCACCCAACTCTGAACTTATTGCTAAGTAGTAAAAAGGGTTATAAAGTTCAGGCCACTATCAGTCAGTTTTGTTACCTGCAACCTTTCCTAAATGATAAACTGTCTATATCATGATCAGGGATAGGATGAAATAAAGAAGAGAACCAGGGTGTACCTTTTATCCAGCCGCATTTTAATGTGGGAGGAAATATTGCAGACCATTTTGCCATGCTTTTTGATGGACTGGCATCCTTGGCTTTTGGCTAGAAATGCTCCCCAGCTTTTCCTGTGTTAATCCTGAAACCTGGGCAGAGAGGTGACAGCACGGAGTGGGCATGTAGGGGGGGCAGGCATTGCTCCCACTGATTCTGGGACAAAAGCACCATTAAGAGGATGGGCTTTGGCATGGGAACTAGTTGTTCTTTAAAATGTAGGCTTCTTTTTGTTTTAAACACAGTAGGAGATTTGAGAATGGTGGAGTGTGAGTTTTAAAAAGGAACTGAGGAAAAAAGTCTCTGGGTGGGATTGGAACCAGCGTAATGGAACTTGTGATCTTCATGTTTGGAATGAGAGTTGTACCATGTTTTTAACCATGACCTTGTACCTGCCCTATGTCCATATTTGAACAAGGGGTTGGGGGAATGTGAAATTCTTGGAGGAAGAGCAAATAGCAACAGCAGGAGACAAAATGAAGTATGACCCTGAGAAAGGGCAGGCGGTTCAGCAAGAGGTAGGATGGAGGGTTAAAGACCTGGAGAAAAAAATAACAGAGAATTATGCCAGAGTCTCTAGAAGCACACCATGGTCAGGGCCTAACAAGCAAACAGCAAACCTTTAGGGTAGGTGCCCTGGCATGTAAACCCTGGTTCTGAATAATCTCGTAGGGCTCAAACTTGCCTGTTTGGCTGTGTGTAAGGAAGGCCTTATGGGATGCCTTGCTCTGGGTTCCATCGCGCAGGTTCAGTCAATGGGGGGGTGGGGGTGTGTGTGGAAGCAGCGTGGGCAGGGGCAAGGAGGGTGGGCGTGGCTGTCCGTTTCCCTCCGCCTGGGGTGGGCGTGGGCCCCGGCCAGCCCCACCCACCAAGTCCAGCGCCTTCCGGGTGCTGCTTCCACCCCTCTCCCCAGGATCCCTTCAGCCCTAGAGGTAACCTAGAGATTACACAAACCTCCAGGATGCCTCACCCTTCCCTGGTGGTTCTTTCTGCTCTTCCATCCTATGTTTAACCAGTTTTCCACATAAAATTTCCCCTGAGAGATTTCCAATTTCCTGACCGGACACAGTTTTGTTATCTCAGAATGTGCGCAGTTCCTTGTGGGAGAAGCCCAGTTCTGATCGCCCCTGTGGAGGACTTCTTTGGTGGTCAGCACAGACGTGGACTGGGGTGGTGGCCGGGAGTGGGACAGGAATGGACAGCTCTGAACAGGGAAAGCTAGACAGGAAGGTTACCAGAGTGTGAGAAATAGAGTGGGGAGGATTTAGGATGACTTGTGAGTGGGGTTTGGGCCGGGAGAAGCCAGCCTGTGGGCAGATGATGTAATAAGAAAGCCGGGGGGCTGAGGGGGGAGTACTTCCCTAGCAGTCCAGTGGTTAAGCCTTCCCCTTCCAATGCAGGGGATGAGGGTTCGATCCCTGGTTGGGAAGCAAAGATCCCACATGCCTCCTGGCCAGAAAACCAAAACATAAACAGAAGCAATATTGTAACAAATTCAATAAAAAGACTTTAAAAATGGTCCACATCAAAAAAATCTTTAAAAAAGGGGGGGGGGCGGAAATGGGGCAGGGAGGGGGTCCTTTGAATGAAGGCATTTTAAAAAAATTAATCTTTATTGGAGTATAGTTGATTTACAATGTTGTGTTGGTTTCTGCTGTACAGCAAAGCAAATCAGTTATACATACACATATATCCACTCTTTCTTAGATTCTTTTCCCATATAGGTCATTACAGAGTATTGAGTAGAGTTCCCTGTGCTATACAGTGGGTCCTTGTTGGTTCTCTATTTTATATATAGTAGTGTGTATATGTCAGTCCCAATCTCCCAATTTATACCTCCCCTGTCCCCTTTCCCCCATGGTAACCATAAGTTTGTTTTCTACATCTGTGACTCTGTTTCTGTTTTGTAAATAAGTTCAGTGGAAGGCATTTTATAGATGATTGGAAATCTGTAGTTTGAGGGCTGACAGTGAGCATTTATAAGTCCTCTGAGAAAAGGCAGCAATTGAAGACACAGTGAGAAAAAGCCCTTTGTAGAGAAAGGTACATGCATAGGACTGCGGATTGGCCCTCAGGGTTCACCCACAGCTGGGTGGCCTAGGATAACTAGAAGACTTTGGTGAGAAAGACGATATGTGCCGCAGATGCAGGAGGGGCCTGGGGAGGGTTCATCATCCCGGAGGCTTTGAAAGGTGGGAGTGCTCAGTGGCATCAGAAGCTGCAGGAAGAAGGGTGATTGGGAAAAAGCATTAAGATTTGCCCCGAGGAAGGTGAGAGAGCAGGATGTTTATATTTAGCCACCAGCATTAGAGGAATTGTTTCAAGTAGGATTTTAAAAACAGCCATTTCTTCACTGTATCATTGTTCAGTGGCCTCAGATTTGCCCTCTGCAAGGTGCACATCTCATCTTCCCAAGGCCTTGACCTCAGGTGTGCAGGATCCTTCTCGAAGTCAATAAGTGATGCTCGGATGAGCCATGCAAACTGTAAATGGGGCAACACTGGGACCGAGAGAGCCTGCCTGTGACACTGACAGAGGTTTGCCCACACCTCCCTCTTTCTGGGGCACCTGGACCAGTAGAGAATTTCACATCTGGACTTGAGGGAGTGATTGTGTGGGCCTGGCAGCATCTCTGGGTGAAGTGAGAACTGCTTCCTACTGAGTTCTGCTCTGTGTTTAATACAGTCTACCTTAGAAGGCAATTCCAGAATGATATAATTTATTTGTTAGTTTAACTTTTTCGATTATAGAAGTAATGTAATGGGATGTAACAAAGTTTGGAAAATAGAAGAAAGAACAATGTGGTCTCACCACTGTAGAACTTCCGCTGTTAACAATTTGTGATAGTTTGTGCAAATAGTTTTTTACTTCTGTGTTGGTTGACTGACTTCCTATTTTACTAAGAAAACTTGAGCTGTTGTTTAGAAATGCCTCCCAGTTTTTAGCCAGTGGCCCTGTGTGTATAGTTCTGCCTGCATTAAGGGGAAATAAGACCAGCCTTATAATAAAATAAAGTTCCATATACATGGAAAAAAGAGAAGAATCCCTTTCAGGATGAGTAGGAGGACATGGGGAGAGGCTGACAGACACAGGTTATGTTAGAATTGTCTGCGCAGGGTTCTCTGATTCTTAAGGCATTAATCCTTTTTTTTTTTTCTTCATTTTTAAAAACTGAAATTCAAATATCATAAAATAACCACTTTATTTTATTTTTTTTAATTTTATTTTTTTGGCCATGCCTTGAGGCATGTGGGATCTTAGTTCCCCAACCAGGGATTGAACCTGCGGCCCCTGCATTGGAAGTGTGGAGTCTTAACCACTTGACCACCAGGGAAGTCCCTAAGGTAACCATTTTAAAATGGACAATTTGGTGACATTTAGTACATCCACAATGCTGTGCATCCACCACTTCCATCTTGTTCCAGAACATTTTCATCACCGCAAAAGAAACTCCTGAAGTACTTACTTCCCTGAGCCCCTGGAAACCACCAATCTGCTTTCTGTTCTACGGTTTTACCTGTTTTGGATAGTTCTTGTAAGTGGAATCATACATTATGTGACTTTTGGTGTCTGACTTCTTTCATCCAGCATCATGTTTTTGAGGTTCAACCACATTGTAGCACGTCTGATCATTTCTTTTTATGGCTGAATAATATTCCATTGTATGTTATGCTGTAATTTGTCCATTCATCAGTGGATGGAGATTTGAGTTGTTTCTACCTTTTGACTCTTGTGAATAGTGCTGCTGTGAATATTTGTGGATGTGGATGTGTATTTGTTTGAGTCCTGTTTTCAGTTCTTCTGGGTGAGGCACTGATTTTACTCCTCGCTCCCTAGGTTGTAAAATACATAGATTGAGGCAGACCACTTAGACCCTGGCAGCTCTCTGTTGGAACCCACACATTTTGCTGCCTGCATAGCACTTCTCTGCTTTATATTGATTTTGGTTGCAATCCCAAAGATAATGCATGGGGCCTCTTTTGCCCAATAGAGGGTGATTGGTGCTTTGTTACAGGAATCCTAGTTCAGCATCTTCTGTGTATGGTGTAAATCTCATTGGTCTTGTCACAACTGCTCATGGGGTAAAACAGTCTTTTACTGCTCTGCCTGTCAGTGGATCTTAGTTCCATAGCCCCAGACTCCAGAGTCCCTGTCATTGCCTCAGAGAGGGGCTGCCTTCTTTGTTTGGCTCAGATCTGAGGGTCCAGGGCTGCCGGCGACTGTGGACCATTAGATGTGTGACTCCCCATGTCCTGGAGATACCCCGCCATGGACTTTTTAATCAGTTATGTTCTATTCACAGTGTCTAGATCGGGCCCTTGTCTGGAAATTTCTCTCTATATTCCTCAATAGAACTCTTGAAAGATTTGAGGAGGAAATGAAATTTGACGTCATGCTTATGGAACTTCAGCCTGGAAGAGTAAATCTGGATGGAAAAGAAAAGAGGAGGGACCAGCAAATATCAGCTCTGATGACAGATTAAAGCAAGCGTACCATTTTGGCTACTGTCTGGCACCCTGTGTAACAATGCGTAGTACCTGTTGTTTTAGGTGGATTCTCCCAGAGGGTAGAGCCTGAGAGATGAAGACTTGGGTGCAGGATTGTGGAGTTAGGGAGACCGGCAAGAGGGAAATATGGAAATTGACAAAGGCAACCAAAAGGGCGGGTTTTTGTGCTGGTTACCGCTGTGGGCGATTAAAGCAGAATCACCGGTCGCCCTTGTAGGAATGTGCTTCAGAATTCTCTACCCCAGGTCCGGAAGATGGGATTATTTATCCACTGGCTGCCAACACCCACTGATCAAGGGTTGCCCCATGGGCGTGTTAATTCTCTCTTGTACTTCCAAGTTTGCTCTTGAACCTGTCAAGACAGGTACCTGTACCTCTTGAAAGTTCGTTCCCATTGACTTTTTGAATTGGCTCCCATAGAACAGCCCCAGGTCAGAAAGTTGGAGGTTTTAAATAGTGCAGCCAAGGCTGGTACTAACATCTGTGCACAGCTGGTCGCCTCAGAAACTGCTGGAATCGAAAGGTGGGCTGGGAGGATGTAAGGCAGGACACACCTGTATCTGACACATGTCACTTCCACATCCCCTATCTCTCTTTTGGTCGCCACTGCTTCTTTGTCTCTCAAAGCTTCAGGAATATCCAGAATTGATGATATCTGATCATAGGGGATTTTCTCAGCCAGGTTCCAAGTGAAGGTCATGTATTTGTCCCAGTGCCCTTAACCTCTTTTTTCTCCTCTATTATTCATTTTGATGGAATTAAGCCAGTTGATCTGTTAAAGTCACCAAGTCTGTTAAAACTGTAGGAATCCAATTAGATTTTAATACAAGACAAAACCCTCTTTTAAAAAATGAATGATTTGGACTCTTCAACAGGTAGTGGAGTCTCTGGAGACAGTAAGGAATGAGGAAAAATCTCTCTAGTACTATCATGCAGGGAGCGATCAGAGCTTAACTTTCCCCTTCATGTGCCCTCGAGTCTGTTGTAACAGTGACATATTAGCTCAGAAGCACTTTGAGTCCTAGAAGGACCTATTGTGTGTCTGTAACACCCAACAGCTTTGCATCCACATTTCCTGTGAGGATCAGGCCATCTTCCTCCCTGTCCCCTGAGTATTAACATACAGCTGACCTGCCCAGGTATAGAAACCTGGAGCCAATACCACCTCCCCTGTGATGAGCCCAGAAGCTCTTGGCCGAGCCAGTATTTGCACTGGTGAATTCATGGAAACTGCTATCTTGAAGCTCACTCATGGAGAACAGGGTTTAACCCAGGGCTGACACTCCAGGAGAAGTTCTCTTAGCTGATGATTTGGAGACACTGTCCCTTGATAAAAATCAGTTGGCTAACTATGGAGAACAGTATGAAAGTTTCTTAAAAACTAAAAATAAAGTTACCATATGATCCTGCAATCCCACTCTTGGGCATACATCTGGAGAAAACTATAATTTGAGAAGACATCTGTACCCCAGTGTTCATTGCAGCACTGTTTACAATAGCCAAAACATGGAAGCAACCTAAATGTCCATCGATAGATGAATGGATAAAGAAGATGTGGTACATATATACGATGGAATGCTACTCAGCCATAAAAAAGAATGAAATAATGCCATTTGCAGCAACATGGATGGACCTAGAGATAATCATACTAAGTGAAGTAAGTCAGACAGAGAAAGACAAATATATGATATCACTTGTCAGTGGAGTCTAAAAAATGACGCAAATGAACTTATTTATGAAATAAAAATAGACTGACAGACAGAGAAAACCAACTTATGGTTACCAAAGGAGAAAGGGTGGGTGGGATAAAATAGGAGTTTGGGATTATTATATACACACTACTAAATATAAAATAGATAACCACCAAGGACCTGCGATATAGCACAGGGAACTATACTCAGTATCTTGCAATAATCTATAAGGGAAAAGAATCTGAAAAAGAATACACATATATTATAATATATTTATATATAACTGAATCACTTTGCTATATACTTGAAACTAACACATTGTAAATTAACTATCCTTGAATTAAAAAAAAAATTTAATTTACAGTATCAAAAAAGAAACACAAACCAGTTGGCTAAAGCTAGGAATCATAATCTTAAGCATGTATGTCATTTTAACTTAAAATCCTCACTCACCAGTCTCTGTGGGAGGGAATGAGCTTCACGTTCTACTACTCCACCATCTTGATTGTTCTCCCTCACTCACCAGTCTTTAGAGGTAGGTCCAAGGCCCTTTCACCAAGCATGGGTTTACTGGTGGAAAGTCTGCATCTTCTCCCCTGTAGAAAGCATATCTGTAATGTATCACCTATAATCTTCTGTTTTGGTTTCTTTAAAGAACAGGGCAAACTGGTTACAGAATCCTTCTAGATTTTTCAAAATGGTTTCTAGTCTTTTACAGTTATCATGACCATATCTCACTGAACAGCAGTTTTTAGCAACTCAACTTTTATTGACATTTTCCAAGTCATCCAGCTTAGTTTCATGGAGACTTTATGATTTCATAAAGAATTCATCATACTGATCTTGGAGAGGCAGCAGTGTGCGGTGGCTTGAAGTGAGATCTTAGTTCCCTTCCCAGCAGTTGAATCTGGGTAGCCTGGATGAAAACCAGGAATCCTAGCCACTAGACCAGCAAGGGCTAGAGGCTAGAAGCAAATTTCCCTTGGCTCTTGCCTCCATTGAAAAATGCATTTCTCAAGGAGGCAGAAACTGTAAAAACAGGTACAAAGCTTATTATTAGAAACAGAGCACAACAAGTGGGGGAGCACACAGAGAAACAGTTTCAGTTAAGACAGAAGCAAGGCAGAGATACACACGGGGAGTGAAAGGGTGTGGGCGTCCCCCCTAATCAGGAGGAGTGCAGTGAAGAGGCAGTTAAATCATTTATATAGGGCAGGTCTTCCGGGTCTTTGTTTACCTTTGGCCAATTATCTGGTTTCTTTTTCCCCACGTGACCTGCCCTAGGACCCTTCCCGACATGCGTGTGTAACTTTTTTCCAAGATGGATTCCAGCCCAGAGGCCTATGGGGGGCCTTGGCATCACGTATTATGGGGTGGTTCCCTCTCCTTTGTGACCCCCCGAGGAGCCTTTCTGCACATGTGCAGTATCTCCCTTGCCCCTAAGGATGGGAAATATGTGACTTCTTGATCTTTTACTCAGACAGGGTTTAGCCCCTCTCTGTCCCTGCCATGACTGTTATTTTAAAGTGTCCACAGGAGACAAAGTCCAGCTATTTACCTTGTTTCTGTTGTTATTTCTATTTCGTAGTGCAAACAGGAGGCTGATTGTAAATATCTAACCTGGAGCCCACCTATCTCCTGTCTCAGGAAATGCAAACAGGAGGCTAGTTGTAAGTGTCCAGACAGAAGCCCATCTTTTTCTCACCCCAAAAAATGTAAACAGGAGGCCAGTTGTAAATGCCTAACCTGGAGCCCACCTACCTCCTGCCTCAATACATTTGAATGATTTTTCGTAGTTATATTTTGTCAGTTTACTATGTAAGTTAGGCCGTTAAAGTAATGTGTACACCAGCATCAACAGAGTAGGGACTAAATCCACGTGGCTCTTTGTGGACCCCCAGCTCCGCTGGTGGGCGGAAGTGTGCAGGCATCACTGCGGGGGTGGGGGGTGGGCTGTGAGACGTGAGCAGTCTGTACCCGCTGTGCTGGACGGTGGATGGAAGGAATGGAAAGTGGTGGGAAATCCAATTACTTGGTTAAATTGAGGACATTGAGAACATCCACTAGAGCTTTTCTAACTCTGCTACCTGATACCCTAAGGTTGGACATGGCAAAAATCCTCACATATAATATGGCATTTACAACTGGCCTCTGGTTTACATTTCTTGGGATGAGAAAAAGATGGGCTTCAGGCTCGTCACTTACAACCTTTTCTGGGCTGCTTCTAATGACTCCATCCACAGACTTTCTGCATGGAAATTACTGGCACCCACTGGGAGTCCTATGGGCTTTTTTGCTTTGCCAGATACTCATTTGCTGGGCCAGCTTCTGCAAATTTCAGTGACTGGAATGACAGGGCCTAGTCCTTAAACCACTTATACTTCTAATGACTCCCGTCTTAAATTCTTGGATAAAAATTGAGAGATCTGAGAGTGAGTCATGTTCTTTTCTTTGCAGTCCAGAAATCATTTGTAGGGGAAAAAAAAAATCTTGTTGGCTCTGTATACTTGTCAAGTCTTGTGTCTGGATTGTTAAAAATCCTAGACACAAATAAATTCCTTAGTGTTTTAAAAATAAGCTTAGCTTAGTTTTAGCATAAGCTTGTGAACCTGTGGTTTGTTTCTCTTTGGCAAGGACTGCCTTAGGGAGAATTAGGGAGGGGTTACGTAGGTGCAGAATAGCTACCTGTGTGTGTTACATGCAGATAACAAGTCCAGTAGGAAAGAGGAGGGCAAATATCAATAGCTTCAAAGGTTCTGGTCAGATATAAAATTTTAGGAAAATTGCAGTTTCCTGTTGCTACCACCCCACCTCCCACCATGTGGGTTGGTAAGGTGCTATTTACCCAGATTCCCTGAGTTATTAGCAAATCCTGCATTTCTGTCTTAACTTCATCAGTAATATCAAACTTGAAATAAGTAATTTCAAGTGGGATTTATTCCACGGATCCTGTAGGATTCTGCATGCAGCTGAGGCATGTTGACAGTGGTGTGATTTAATTTTTTTTTCCGTGGGAAGCATTTTGAAACACAAGTAAGAGTGCCCTTTTGAGCTTCCTGCTTTTGTGCCTGAGCATTTGGGGAGGAGATAATGATCTCTAAGTAGATAGGAGTGCCTCTGTCAGAGATGAGTTATTGATTGTAGGAAAATCACATTTGCTTCTTAAAATGTTCTGTCTTAGAATTGCACTTTGGACTTTCCATCCCTGTGGCTGGGTTGACCCACTGGTAGGTGATGGAAGTTTAAACATAAAATAAGAGCCCCCTTTCTGCCATGTTATGGAGTGATCATTTATAGAATCTCTTGGCATGCAGTCTCCTTTTGTTCTGTGATTCACGTCTGGCATAAAGTATCTTCTAGGTCGATGATATTGAGATGTGAGAGGAAATAGGGAAGGGAATAAATCATGAAGTGCCCATCTGCAGGGCAGTACAATTTAACCATGAAAATGATCCAGTAGAGATGATCTGTACTATGTAGACATATATAAATTGTATGCAAATAACAAGTTAATGCCTGAATATGGCCCTGAGGAGGAAAGCTTGCTGGAACCCATTGTTCTCATTTGCTTATCTTTCTGAGCGTCTGAATCAGCCCCAGGTTATACCAGGTACTCTGGCTTGCCTGGCCATTGTCTGTAATGTCTAATTCAGGAGCTCTTCTTTCCAGTTGTTACCTCTGACCTCATCTCTTACTGCTGTGTGCCTTGCTCACTTCACCCCGGCCGTGCTGTCCTCCTTGCTCAAACGCGCCAGGTGGACTCCTATCCCAGGACCTTTGCACCTGTTGAGTTTCTACCTAGAATGCTGTTCCCCAGTTGTCAGAGCATGGCTCACTCCTTTGCTTCACTCAGGTCTTTAAGTCAAATGTCACCTTCTCATGAGGCCTTTCCTGGCCACCTATCTAAAATTGGTAAGCCCTCCCACTTTTGTCTATCCCTGCTTTGTATTACTTTTATCTATTATTCCTGCTTTAGATTATTATATATTATCTAAAACTTTATATTTTAAGTCTGTCTGTCTCTTTGCCTCCCCAGAATGCCACTTCCATAAGGACAGGGATACTTGTCTGTTTAGTTCACTGTTGTATCTCTATTGCCTAGAGCGGTGCCTGGCACATAGTAGGTGCTCAATAAATACCTGTTGAATCTCTCAATTATGTGTGTTGGTTGAAACTGTACCAGGTTGCTTTTTGAACATTTTGGGCTTGGGTATAATTAAGTGGAGGTGGTGTGTCTTTTCCAGACTCTTCTGCCTCTTGGAAAAGGAGAGGGATATCTCCCTCTCCTTTGAGTCATTGTTGGTATTTTTAAAATTAGGTTTCCAGGGAGGGAGCAGTGGTGTAACCAGTGGTTAAAATTGAGGTTGGGGGGATTCATTGCTCTCATTTACTGCGTTTGTAGCACTTGCGAGGTGAGGCCTGTGTCAGATTCCACAGGGTACACAGTGGCTGGATGCAGTCCCTCGCCTGGGGGAGGTCACAGTCTAGGGAGGACAGTGAAGCATGGACAGACCACCCGTGGGTAAAACACACTAAGTGCTACGAGGGGTGTGAGCTGCATTTTATTCTTTTTTTTTTAAAATTTATTATTATTATTATTATTTTTGGCTGTGTTGGGTTTTCGTTTCTGTGCGAGGGCTTCCTCTAGTTACGGCAAGTGGGGGCCACTCTTCATCACGGTGCGCAGGCCTCTCACTATCATGGCCTCTCTTGTTGCGGAGCACAGGCTCCAGACGCGCAGGCTCAGTAGTTGTGGCTCACGGGCCTAGTTGCTCCGCGGCATGTGGGATCTTCCCAGACCAGGGCTCGAACCCGTGTCCCCTGCATTAGCAGGCAGATTCTCAACCACTGCGCCACCAGGGAAGCCGCTGCATTTTATTCTTGATATCTGTAGATATACCATTGCCCCTATTATTATGGATAATTGATTAAAAAACTTTAAATCCATGTATTTTCCTCTTAAAGAGCTTACTGTTTGAGTATTTGAGAATTGGCACGCTTACGGGGCTTTGATATTATAAAGGATTTTTCCCCCTCCACATGCTAATTAAGCTATTAGTTATGGTTATAAAGAGTTGTGGTGACTTTTTCAGACCTCAGTTGAAGAGAGTGGGTGAATCACTCTAGCAAGTGCAATGTAATGGGCCACGGAGGCAGCTCGCTTGGACTTGACTCCCAGCTCCATTGTTTACTAGCTGTGTGACCCAAGGAAAGATACTGAATCTTTCTGTGTCTTATTTCTGAAATGGAAACGATAGATCTACCTCATGGTATCATACAGATTTATTATAAATTTTTATTTTAAAGATTTACATTATTTAAAGATTTATTAAATCTTTTATTATGAATTATAAAAATGATTTAAGGTGTGTATATAATACTTAAAACAGTTCATGGCACATAGTGGGTGTCATGTAAGTGTTAACTATTATAAATATACTTGTAATTAAATTTATAACCGTCATTACTGGATCATGGTAAACTCATCAGTCCAAACAAGTCCTTCTCTTAAAAATTTTTTTAAGAAACTCTTATAATTATTTTTCTTTTTTCCTGGCTCCCATTCCCCTGTCAGCATGAATTCTTGGCATACGTTATGTGTCTTTGTTTGCCTTGTGTATGCGTTTTGAACTTACCTAAGTGGTATTGTCCTGCTGGTCTTATCATTTTCTTCTTAAACTTTTCTAACTCAGCAGTATGTTTATCAGTGTTGCTCTACATACCTCTAAGTCATGACTTCTAACTGATGCATGTGTATTATTGTATGAAGAGTCTACTTTTTATTTATACAGACTCTTACTTCTGTCCACCTACATTGCCTCCAACTCCCCACCTTCATCACCTGGGAGCATCCTTGTATCTATCCTTCTGTATACATGTGACTGGGAGCATATTTGTTGGGTACCTGCCCAGCAGAAAGTTTGAGGATCATAGGGAACATACATATATATTTTCACTAAATTCTGCTTTACTGCTACCAAAATGGCTGCACCAGTCTACCCTCTCACTAGCAATGCAAGGGATTCTAGTATCTTTGCATCCTTGCCATTATTTGGGGATGTTTTACTCTTTAATTTTGGCAAATCTGGTGGGTATACAATCTCCTGGTGATTGTAATTTGTATTTCTCTGATTACCTTGATATATTATTAGCCATTCATAAATCTCCTGTAAATTGCCTATCCTTATCCTTTGCCCATATTTTTTGTTGTGTTTTCTGACTTCTTTCTCTAGGAGCTCCTTTTATATTCTAGATATTAATCTGTCTTCTCCCAGTCTCTACACACTTGTGATTTTTGTCTACAGTGTCCTTGTTGAATAGAAACTCTTACTTACAATGTAGTCAAATCCATCAAATTGTTCAACTTGTGATTTACACTTTTGGTCTTGGTTAAGAAATGCTTTTCTACATGTTACGAAACTTTTCTCCTACCTTTTCTTTTGTTAGCTTGTAGTTTTACTTTTTACATTTAGATTTTTGTGTTTGTATATCCCGTTAGACAGAAAGCCAGCAATATTTTTGCTTTTCCCAATAGCATTTGTTCTCTCCACTGGTTTATGGTACCGCCTCTGTAATATACCAAGTTCTCATATATACTTAACATGTTCTCACACCCTCTCTTCTAGTTTTTAGTCCAATTGCTAGTTCCTGCATGAATACCATATAGTTATCGTGCCTTTGTTGTTTGTTAGTATTTGTATCTGGTGGGAGGGTGAGCCCCTCTCCTTTTTCTGAATTAACTTGACTCTTCACAGACCTTTATTCTCCCATTTATATATTGTAATAAATTTGCTGAGTTGCTCAAAAAATCCTACTGGAATTTTTATTAGAACAATTATATAATAATTCAGGAGAAATGATATCTTTATAATAAGTTGTCCAATTCGTTCACCTGGGTGTGTCTTCATCTTCTCAATTCCTCATTGATTTATTTTCACAGATTTAAAAAAATCTTCTCCACAAAAGTCTTCTGTATTCCTTATTGGATTAATACCTGTACATCATAGTTTTATTGTTATTTTGAATATCTTATTTTCTACTGTATTTTCTAGTTGGTTATTGCTGATACAGAGGAAGGCTGTTGACCTTTCTAAGTTCATCATATATCTGGCAACTTTGTTGGACTCACTAGTGTGCTTTCTTTTTATTTTTTTGTACAATGGTCACACCTACAGTCAATGACATTTTTGTTACTTCTTATCCTCCTACCTCTTTTTCTTTTTTTGTTCCTATTTTGTTGGCTAGTGCCTCTAGTACTATGTTAAACAGTGATGGTATTGGAATCCTTATCTTGTTTCTAAAACTAAAAGCAGTGAAACTAAAATTTCTATATTAAGTCTGGAGGTTGCCCTAGGGTTTTGGTGGTTGTTCTGGGTTTTTGGTGGTTGCTCTAACGTAACTAAGTTAAATCAACTTCTTTCTAGTCCTTGTTTTCAGAGTTGTTTTTTTCCTATTGAAACAACTATTCAGCATTAAAAAGTCTTTGTTTCATGTTATTTACAAACAACATATATAAAATAAAATGATTTTCTTTGAGGATCTGCAGTTCTAAGAGAATATAGTACACAGTTATCCTGCTTTCAAAGGAGTGTTGCATGTGTATTTTTACGATAGGTGAATGTGCAAGAGGAAAGGTGAAAATGGATAAACTGGTATCAGCTTTCATCCTTTCTATCAAATGATTTTTTTTAAAGGAATTCCTTTATTATTATTTTTAAAAAATAATTTATTTATTTATTTATTTATTTATTTATTTTTGGCTGTGTTGGGTCTTAGTTTCTGTGCAAGGGCTTCCTCTAGTTGCGGCAAGCGGGGGCCACTCTTCATCGCGGTACGCGGGCCTCTCACTATCGCGGCTTCTCTTGTTGTGGAGCACAGGCTCCAGACGCGCAGGCTCAGTAGCTGTGGCTCCCGGGCCCAGTTGCTCTGCGGCATGTGGGATCCTCCCAGACCAGGGCTCAAACCCGTGTCCCCTGCATTGGCAGGCAGATTCTCAACCACTGCGCCACCAGGGAAGCCCCTCTATCAAATGTTTTAATGTCAACCTTGTGTCAGACACTGTTTCAATGACTAAGTCCTCATTTAATTGAGAAGGACCAGCTGGAGGGCCTGAGTCTCTCATCAGGCTTTTTTAGTTAAATCTTGACCGAGGCTCGTAATTTGGGTCCTCTTTTGGTATATTTCATTTTATCTTTTTGAGGCTGTAGTTTTTAGATCTGTAAAGTGGGAGGACTAGACTTGAGATTTCTTCTAGCTCTAAAATTCTGTAATTCCACAGCAGGAGGATTGGAGAGAATGGGGCTTGGACAATAGAAAGAGGGAACCTTCACGCTTTTAGAATAAAGCATCGAAAAGGAGTCTTGGTACGTGGAATCACAAGGTCCCAAGTAAAGGATGTGGATAGAAGGTGCAAGAGCTGAGAGGGTGGGTGTGTGGAAGGTTTTAAAATTGCACATGACCACTTCTAGGTGGATCTGCAAGATGGCGGAAGCTGGGGGAAGTGGGAAAAAATAGTAGTGTGTGATATGCCAAGTGCATGAGACCAATGCTTTCAGCCCAGTTGTTTTCTGTTTTTTGTTTTTGGCCTTGCCATGGGGCATGCAGGATCTTAGTCCCCGACCAGGAATCAAACCTGTGCTGCCTGCAGTGGAAGCACAGAGTCTTAACCACTGGACCACCAGGGAAGTCCCTTTCAGCTCTTTTGGGACCTTCAACTTGACCTGGACAGAGGCTGGGCCAGAGTATGGGTTAGGGATTCTGGAGCAATTGGATTAGCTGTTAGAGAAGAGTTAGTAGAATTTATTTGGTGGCTGAAAATGTTGGGAGAACAGGCAAGCTGAAAATGTCAAGATTTCTATCCCTCTATTTGCAGGAAATGGAAATATATGCATTTTGCTTGCCCTGATTTTTCAGAGATCTAGCATTTGCATGTATAATCAGGATAATACGTTTAGAAGCAAGCTAGAGCCTTCCTCTCTGGGGAAAACCACGATTTTTCCTTTGCAGACATGTTTGTATGCATGTGTTTGTGTGTATTTTAACAGAATCTTGGTATAAAGTTAGTGGAAAGTGTTTAAGATGCATTCAAGATTCACAGATGACAATGGAAGAAATTTCCTAGGCTTGGTAACTTAGAATCGAAACTCCTATTTCTGTAAGAAGACAGGAATTTGGAAAAGTAGAGAGAGCTGAGTATAATTTTGAGAAGTTAATCATGGCAATGAACTTGGAAAATGTCCCAGTTTAAAAAATTTTATTTCTACTTTAGGTCTGTTTTAAGCTGAGGTAACAGAATATTAAAAAGCAAAAACAAACAAATAAAAAGCAGGGCAAAAGAAAAGGTTCATATGAAGCTATTAAGTAAAATAGTAGGATAGATTCATTTTAAAAACACTCCACATTAAAAAAAAAAAACGCCACATTTTATTGAGATGTTGACCGCCAGGAAAACAAAAATCTGAATAATTTTAAGGCCCTGAATGTAATATTTTAAAAACTTATGCTTTTCCCTTTTGGTTGATTTTGAGGTATGTTTCCTTTTGGAAGAAAAGGAATAAACCACAATTTTTATGATTAGCTTTCACATCTTTAGAAATGGCATATTAATTTTTTTTTTAGAGGAGAGAGAAGGAATGTGATGAAATGATTTTAGTCAGTTGAATTTATTTTTCACAAAACATAACCAGGCGGGTTTGATTTTTCTGCCTCCTCTGGGCTATTTTATTCTGAAATATAGTGTCTTTTTTCCCGTTGCTGTGAAAGAATTCAAGGAAGTGAGGAAAATATGCACCAAAATTAAATGGCATTTGAAGGCTGTTATAATTGACTCTCAGCAATTTTTCCCATCAGAAAAATTTTCTACAGAAGCAGTTGCCATGAATGTATATTTAAGATAGTCCCCTTCCCTACTCCTTTTCAGCTTTTTAATTTCAGCTGCAGCAAGCTTAATTATAAATTTTTGATACAAGTTTTAAGACGTTTTTATGACCAGCTGATGATCTTTTCAGTTTGAGGGTTTGTTTATTCCAAAATCCTAATGGGAAATTGCTCATTACTTATTTATACTAATTCTTTGCTTTTGGTACCCATGTATCATTGGAGCAATCTACAGGCACTTCGTGTTCTACAACAGATGATAGGTTTTCAAAAACGTGCAATCATAGTAAATGTACTTTGTACTTTTTTCTCTGAAGCAAACTTTTTTAGTAATTAGGATGATTACTCTTAATTTACCTTTTTTTTTTTTTTTGTAAGTTAAGGAAGTTAAGGTAAGGCTATGTCTGCTTAAGGCACTTGGATGAAAACAACCTTTAAATCCATATACTTGACTCTGGGCCCACTTAACAATCATTCACCTACTCGGTAGCCAAAGGCCTCATTTTTATTAATTTTTGAATGATAATGATGACATTTATTGCATGCTTCCTATATGGCATGTGCTTTACCTATCTCTTTTCATGTTACTCTCCAACAACCCATGAGGTAATATTAGCATTTTAGAAATTAAAACACCACGTTACTTTACTAGGCCACACAGCTCATGAGTGGCAGAGTGCAGATTTGAACCCAGGCCGTCAGCTTGAGAAACCGTGGTCTTAACCACTGAGCCACACTGTCCTGTGGGACTAGATCATCTCCTCTTGCTGCTCTTCTGGACGGTAGTCCCGTGATTCTGTTCTAAGCTTCCCAGACTAGACTCTCTCTCTCCGGCTTGTTGCTTGGTTTCCCTGCTGGAAGTATTCTTTCTAGTACTGCTTCTCCCTTTCCAGTCACACCTTTCCTTTATGCCAGTTTGGGCCAGTAAATACAAAAAAGATGTCTGTGTGTCCCTGCCTTGAAACCTTGGGAAACGTAGAAATCCAAGGAAGAAAGCAGGGAAAAACCAAGAGGTTGGTAAATATAACACCTGATTACAGGTGGAATCCTGGGTGGGGTCTGAGCATCTGTGCTGTGTCTTACCTGCTACCTGTTCTCTTCTTTGGCATCACCCCATTTGTCAGGCAGGAACCCCACTTACCTACTGCTACTTGCTGAGGGAGGGGACACAGGGGGTGACTCTCCTAAGTAAAGAGTGGATCTCACTCCCGGGTAGGAGCCATTACTCTTGCCTCAGAATTTTCTGCAGATGGCACACTTGGCATTTCTAGTTGCTCCCTTGAAGTCAATATTTGGAGCAAAACCTTGACATGTTGTTCCTCAAACTTTGATAATATTTTGTTTTAAATTAGTAGCAGAGGGGGTGTGTGTATGACATCTAAGTGTAATTTTCTTTTCTTTTTAATATAGCTGTGCCATGCGGCTTGCAGGATCTTAGTTCCCCAACCAGGGATTGAACCCGCGCCACTGGCAGTGAAATCGCCGAGTCCTAACCACTGAACCACCAGGGAATTCCCTAAGTGTAATTTTCTTTTTTAAATTAATTAATTAATTAATTATATATTTTTGGCTGCGTCAGGTCTTAGTTGTGGCACGCGGGCTCTTCATTGCTGTGCGCAGGTTTCTCTCTAGTTGAGGCGCATGGGCTCAGTAGTTGTGGAGCGTGGGCTTAGCGGGGGCCACTAGTGGCAGCATGTGGGATCTCAGTTCCCCGACCAGGGATCGAACCGGTGTCCCCTGCATTGCAAGACCGATTCCTAACCACTGGACCACCAGGGAAGTCCCCCTAGTGTAATTTTCAAACACAACCTGGACATTTTCGACAGGCCACCTTTTGGAAAGAGCCGCTTGTTTGTAGTGGTTGCAGTTTGCTGCCTTTTCTGCCTTTTTCTCTTGGTGCCTGATGACCTATGGGATTTACCAAGAGAGAGACTTTTTTTGCTCATATTTGCCCTGAGAGGAGTCATGAGTGTGAATTAAACCATGAGAAACATACAGTGAATGGGAAATTAAAGGTTTTTCGACTCAAATTTACTGCTTGTGAATTCAAGTGACAGCCGTTAAGTAATGAGCGTGGGGTTAGACGTCCACAGCAGAATCCTTTGGCTCCTGGGTGACTTTCCTGATTTATTGTCGTTTACATGATAGTCCTTCAGGCAAAGGCGCCCCTTACCAGAGAGGTCTTCCTTTCTGATTTCTGATGGGTTCTCATTCTGCTCAGAATTTAGAAGTGTGGTTCCCCCTACAGTCTTGCTGACCATGTAGGTTCTCCAGTAATTATTTAATTACATTTTGGGCTTCATCACAACTTTGACCCTGTAGAAAATAAGGAACAGGTCAGTGACTGCTTACAATTTTGTGCTAAGCGACTTCTTAACATTTTAAAAATCAGTAATGCCTTCATCGATCAAGTTTTAAGGGCTATAAGGAAAGAAACAAACTTCGGCCATGCAGCTCCTGCATGGCAGGCACTGTGCTAAGTATTTTTTGTGCATGATCTACTTTAATCCTCGTGATGGCACTTCAATATTATGGGTCAATATTATGATTCCTTTTTTAAAGATTAGGAAATTGATGCTTAATAAGAAAGCTTAACTCACTTGAGGTCACATAGCTAGAACCTGGTAGAGCTGGGGGTGTGGGCGAAACCTGCCTGTCTGGCTTCAAAGCCCAGTGAAAAAATCTGCCTTTTCTTGGGTTGGAATAAGGCTCCCAAACAATCAAAATGTATTTCAGAGTGGAACAAAGGGTGAATACGTTGTTCAATAAAGTTCTTGGTGAAAATGAAAACAAAACAAACAAACCAGAAAAACAAAATGTATTTCAGTAGATTAATGCTTAAGCAAATTTGCATCGTTGAAGAATTAAAGACATGGCTTCTTTCCGCCTCTTCACTCCTAGGGAAAAGATTGAAGCTGAAAGTAGACGATTGTTGTATTTCATTGTGATCAAGGTATACTTAATTCTTAGACCACAGATTTCGCCAGTTACCTGTATATAAGCTGACTTAAAAGCAATACACTGCCTCCTGACTTTATGTCTTTCTATTAATTCTGTCCAAGTTCACGTCCAGAGAAATTTACAAGCTACCGTGGTACTGCAGGCTAACACAAAATTCTGATTTCTACCCTGGCTCCCACCCTGCTCCCCAACCCCTTGGAGATTTGTAAAATTGTGGATCATTAACTTTTAACAATTTTTAGACCTGTGACTGTTATCCAAGGCTGGAGGCTTTGAACTTCCTGTCTGGGTTGCTTTGTACACCACCCGTGTCTCTTTATCTCCCTCAATTCTACTCAGGCTTCAAATTCTTTGCCCTCAGAACAGTCTCCTGTGATGAAATCAGCTTGCCTTGATCTTTCTCTTCTTCACTTTGACATTTTCTGGCTGTATTGCCAAATTAGCGTCTTGTCACGCCCTTCCTTACTCTGTGTGTGTGTGTGTGTGTGTGTGTGTGTGTGTGTGTGTGTCGGTCTCGCTGTCTCTGTGTCTGTGCTCTTATATCCCCAGCAGTACTATAAACATCTGTGGTGAAAGATGGCCTCATACATCTCATGTTTCACCTTGACATCACACATCAGATGTTCTCCTTGGCACATAGTAGGTATTTGGTAAATATTTGATAATTGAAATACAGAAACTAACATGAATCCAGCATAGCATCTAACTGCCTTTTTTTCTCAGGCTGAAATGAAGTGTAGAAACATTTAGAACACAGCTTTTTATGTAGAATGTAGAAAATCTTGGATCGATAATCCATTCACATGGTTCAGAATGAAAGAATATGAAAACTATGCAGTGAACAATCTCCCTCCCTCTCTGTTTCTACTCTTTCATTCCTAGCTTCTCCACGAATAAGTAGCCCACTTTGAGTTTCATGTGTATCCTTCTAGAGTATTTTTTGTTTTAAACAATGATTATAAACAAATGATAAAAACACTCATTTTCCACATTTTGACACAGAACTTTGCATACTGTAGAACAGTTAGGAACCTTGCTTTTTTCACTTAACTGTATAGTTTAGAGATTTCTTTTTCCAGACCAGTTCACGGAGACCTTTCTTATGATCCTATTACGTCCTGGTAGTGTTCCATGGAGGTGTGCCGTGTCTTATTAACCTGTCCTAGACGGAGGGACATTTGCATTGTTTCCCATCCTTTGCCATTAATATGACTTTGGTGACTACTGGGTACAGATGCCGTTCCACCTGGGTGCAGGTGTATGGAGGAGACATTCCCAAACAGGGCATTGCTGGATCACGGGGAAACGAATCTGTAACTGGGACAGGTCCTGCCAGATTGCCCTCCTCGGGCTTTCTGCCACCTTATACTCCCACAAACCCATCTCTCTAAGGTCCTGTCAGTAGACTGGGTACTCATACTTTAGGATTTGTGCCAATCCAGTGGGTGAAGATGGTATATCTAAATGTGGTTTTATTGTATGAGTACAGTTGAACATGTTTTCATATAATTTAAGGGCCATTTATATTTCTTTTTTTTTTGTGAATTGTCTGTTCATATCTTGCCCTATTTTAATAGTTTGTTGTTCTTTTTGATTCCTAGGCATTATATTCCTATTTGCAAGTTAGAATGATGAGCCTTTTGTCTGTGAAACTAGTTGAAAATATTTTTCCTAGTTTATCGGTTGGCTTTGTCAGTGGCGGGAGTGGGTTTTTAAAATTTATTTCCCGAGCAGAAGTTTTCAATTTTTAGGGCATCAAGTTTATTGAGCTTTTCTCTTATGGCTTTTGGATTTGGAGGTGTTAGATCTTCCCTACCCCAAGGCTACATGTTTTCTTCTAGTGCTTTTTCTTTTTTTTCCCTTAAGTCTTTGATCCATTTGGGGGTCTGTGATCTGAGAGATAAATCCAACTTTGTTTTTCAGTTAGCTGCCCAGTTATCCCATCACCAGTTATTGAAAAATTCATCTCCACTAAGTTGTGATGCCGTCCTTATCATATACTCAGTTGTTATTTGGATGATATGTTACAATAGGATGAAATACCAGCACTGCACTGACAAATGGGGATTAATTGGTGGATTACTTGGTACATTCATTCACTTATGCAGCAAACATGTATTAAGTACTTAATAAGTAACAATCATGATGTGTCAGGTCTTGGGGATATAAAGATGAGTTTGAAAGAATCAAAGTTTAGCTGGGCAATGAATATAACCTCGATGTAGTGGAATAAGAGCACAGAGGGGCTGAGACAGACAGGGGATGCTCCACACAATGCAGAGCATTGAGCTGGCTTTGCCGGCGGGAGGGGAGGGCATTTAGGAAGAGGAGCACAGCACCCCGAGGGCCCGTGGTGTTGGGGTCCTCAGAGTAGCTCTCCACGGCCATATTTTGGGGCAGGAGACATGACCGGAGGTGAGACCAGAAGCGTAGTTAATGGAGACAGTCTCTCTGGCCTGAGTGAGTGTGGGATTAGAGCATGTGGTGCCGGGCACCCCCCCCCAGCTCCTCGTCCCTCTAAAGACGAAGGGGAAAGCCTGAGAGGTCCAACATAAACGGAAGCCAACACTTGGTTGTGTTCTGCAGGTCGGTTGTTGAGTTTTGACGCCTGTTGCTTATTCTAGACGACTCCAAGCTCCCGAAGCCGAAGTCTCACGTTGCTCCCCCATGGAACACCCAATTCTGCATCTCCCTGTAGCCAGAGACACCTCGGTGCGGGGGCCCCTGGCGTGGTCACAATCACACATCACAAGTCGCCTGCTGCCGCCCGAAGAGCCAAGAGTCAGTATTCCGGCCAGCTTCATGAAGTCAGAGAGGTACGTCTTGTTCTTCTCCTAGGTTCAGTCTTCTGTGGGAGGTGAGGGCTGTGATGTTGCTCTGCCAGCTTCCCTTCCTTTGTACCGTCTTGATTGATGGAGAGAGAGGACCAGAAGCAAACCTCCCAGACACAGCCGTGACAATCCCTCCTGGTTTAAAAAAATAATTATTTCTGGGAATTCCCTGGCTGTCCAGTGGTTAGGCTCTGCACTTCCACTGCAGGGGGCATGGGTTGATCCCTGGTCAGGGAAATAAGATCCCGCATGAAAAAAAAAAAAAAGATTAAAAAAAATTATTTCTGTTTCTTGGGTTAAGTGAGTTTTAGGAGACCTCTGCCAGAGCTCAGAAAGCAGAGGACACCAGCCCATAGTAACACGGAAGGAGATGGAAGGGCCATTCATTAAGGCCTCCATGCTCATAGCAGAGAAGAGAAAGAACAGAAAGAGGGTAATTAGGAAATAATTGAGGGCATTTTGAAACTCAGGAAGTGGTGGACCTAAAGCTGGTTTCCCCTTTTCTGCTTCACTTTATGAAATGCTTACCTGCTCTCACCATCACATATACACTCCAAGGAGGTGTGGGGCAGTGAAAAGAGCACTGTCCTTGGAAGCAGAAGACTCTGTTGCCTTAAAGCTTGGAACCCAAGTTTCTGCACCCATGAAATGGAAATAACACAGGCCCTACCAGCCTCTCAGGGGAGATTTGAGGATCACATATGATAGTGTACATGAAAGCCCTTCCACTGGGTATGCCTTAGGGGTTATGTTTTGTTTTTACTTTTGATTCACTGGGAAGTCATCAGTTTGGGGCTGCCAGGTCCTTAGTATTCGTATCATCCTTTGCAACTGTTGCCAAGAACAGACTGTATAATATCGCTTATATGTGGAATCTAGAAAAATGGTACAGATGAACTTATTTGCAAAGCAGAAATAGAGACACAGATGTAGAGAACAAATGTATGGATACCAAGGGGGGAAGGAGGGGTGGGATGAACTGGGAGATTGGGATTGACATACATACACTACTATGTATAAAATAGATAACTAATAAGGACCTACTGCGTAGCACAGGGAACTCTACTCAATGCTCTGTGGTGACCTAAATAGGAAGGAAATCCAAAAGGAGGGGATATATGTATACGTATAGCTGATTCACTTTGCTATACAGCAGAAACTAACACAACATTGTAAAGCAACTATACTCCAATAAAAATTAATACAAAATTTTAATTTAATTTAAGTAAAAAAAAATTGTATAAAATAAAAGATCTTCATCTTAGTTTTCTAACTTGTGTTGAGTGCTGAGGCTTTTATGCCCTGCAGCTGACTTGTGTAGGCACCAGCTTATCCTCTTAAAGAAGTAGCAGAGTCCTTACTCCGTGTCAAGCAGGAGAATGGGGCTCCCAGAATAGGGTCTTGCTATGGCTTGAATCGGCATGTATCTTGTTTTATTTTTTAAATGTCGCGAGCCAAGTAGTGCTGTGTCAGCTGGCTATCTTGTTCTAATTCTGGCCCAGGACAGAAAATCTGAAGTCTTCTGACTCAGATCTGTAGATGCATATGAAAGACATTTTTGGATAGATTTACACATGCATATACTCTTTATTGCCTAATAAAGAAAAGGTACAGAGTCAGATGCCCCCTTTGAGATAGTCACCGTGATGTGAAAAAAAAAACAAACACAAAAACTGTTTGGCTATGAGCTTAATTTTGCTACCTTGGATGATATACGAGCAGTGATTGTGGTGCACATGTATATATGGCTTTTCACTTGTCATGGTACCTTTTCAAAAAGCTTTATTATGGAAAAACTTTGAATGTACACAAAGCAGAATAGAATAATGGTCCCCATCACCCAACTTAAGTAATTCCAACCCTCTGTTGTTCTTTTTTCATCTATTTTCCCCCCTTTCTTTGGGATGAGTTGAGTATTTTAAGGAAATCTTAAATATTTTATCATTGCCAGTAAATGTTTCAATACTTATCCAACAGATAAGGACTTTAAAAAAAAAAAACAGGAAAACGGCAATACCATCATGTCGCTGTTATGTAAACCTCATTGCATATATATTTTGCAAGTACTTTAGAGACTTTAACCTTAAAAAAAAAAAATAAAAGAGTAAGTTCATGGTATTTTGAGAATTCTTTTAATTCTAACTAATCTCTGATAGACTTAACTATTCTAAGTGTTGATAGGAGGCCTGGTACATATGAAAACAAAAGGAGGAGCGGGGTGCTTGTGTTTAGTGAGCAGTGGCCCAAATAAAAGTTGGGGGACCTGGCTTAACTTTTAGTAGCATTTGATTTCATATAATGCCAAGATCTGTTCTACATCCATTTTTAAGAATTCGAGTTTTTAAAAGGATAAGAGTATGTTCTTTGGTTATGTCTGTATAAAAACGTTTAATTGTATGACGTATATAATGCAGAAGAAATCTACAGAAGATCAGAATAACCCATGACCCTACCTCCCTTCACATAACCACTGTTAACCTTTCAATGAATTTACTTCTTTTTTTTAAACTTTATTTTGTGAGATTCCAAAGAGAGAAATACTCATTTTCTTTTTTTACTTTTATTTTATTATTTTTTAAAAATTGAAGTATAATTGATTTACAATGTTGTATTAGTTTCAGGTGAATTAACTTCTTTTTTTAATATATGAGTTACATATGTAGATATGTAAAAATTCTATAGTATAATCTAAACTTTGTAAATGACATATTTTTTCTTATATTATTATCATATTATTTCTTATCATATTATTATCATATTATTTTCTCTCCATTTTCCATCAATGGTGGGAAATATTGAAATTTCCCAGGGAGTTTTCATTATATGACAAATAACTAGGTGACATGCCTCCATAGCTGTTTTGGTTTGGTTGTTGTACTCCTGGGCAACAACCAGGTATCTTCTTCAGGTGATTGCTTTTGTTTGTGATGACCTTGCTTGCGGACATCTTGAAGAGAAGGCAGAAGTTTTTTTTGTTTTTTTTTTAAAGTTTGTATTGCAAGATAGTCTATGTATGTGTTTTTTTTAAAGCTTCTTTCTTTCTTTCTTTCTTTTTGGCTGTGTTGGGTCTTCGTTTCTGTGCGAGGGCTTTCCCTAGTTGCGGCAAGTGGGGGCCACTCTCCATCGCGGTGCGCGGGCCTCTCACTATCGCGGCCTCTCTTGTTTCAGAGCACAGGCTCCAGATGCGCAGGCTCAGTAATTGTGGCTCACGGGCCCAGTTGCTCCGCGGCATGTGGGATCTTCCCAGACCAGGGATCGAACCCGTGTCCCCTGCATTGGCAGGCAGATCCTCAACCATTGCGCCACCAGGGAAGCCCAAGGCAGAAGTTTTGATTCTCAGATTTCATGCCCAGCTTCCCTCCTGACTGGAGAAGGGTGACTGTTCTGTGACATCAGTCCTTTTATGATATGGACCAGTCCGCCTTGGGAACTGAGAAAATTTCATCCTGACCAGGAAGTTCTGCAGTTTTTTTTTTTTTTTTTTTTTTTTTTTTGCAGTTTTAAAGTATTAATCTCAAAGTATAAAGGCACCTCAGCTTTTGAATGCCACTGTATTTATTTATAAAATAACTAGAAGAAAATGGAATAGGGTTTTTAACCCAGCCGTACAGGGAAGATAAACTTGTGGCCACTGAAGCAAGGGAGAAAATCATCGTCCACAAGACAGATGTGCCCGAATATCTGAAGAACAAAAGAAAAATAGCCCAGCCACAGGCAACAGAATCAATATTAAATGGAATGCCACAGCATGGGTGAAGATAGTGAGACAGTTTAAAAGATGAAATGGTTATTATCCAAAATATAAAAATTGAGATCCCAAAGGTCAATACCCAAAGTCATCTCTGGAAGTGGCAAGGAGAGATGAATATAGAAAATTCAAGACGTGATATCATCGTTGAAGAACAGGTGTATCCTCCTTAGCAATTCAAGAAATGGAAATCAAGACTACTTCGTCTATCAGATTACCAGAAATAATTGCAGGTTACGGTGGTAAGAAATATTGGCAGTGCTGCATGTTTTCTTTTTGCTACAGTCTGGTGATATATAATAAGAACTAAACACAAAACAAAGCTCTTCATTGCCATTGACCCATATATTCCCTGTTGGGAACTATATTCTGAGGAAATCCATGGAATTGGGGGTAGAGGAGGAAAGTTAATTTGGGTTAAGGTATTCATACTAGTAAAGTGAAAGATTCAACACAGAGCATTCTGGGAATGACTGAACAATAATACACTTAACATACTGAATTACTATATAGCAATTCAAGATAAAAGTCTTGTAAGTATCATTTCTACTTGGACATGTGTATATAAAATAAGATCAGAATAGAGAATATTGTACACACATTGGCCCATATGTCCATATTAATAAAGTCCAGAAAGTGTTTAAAAGAGGTGGTTCCAGAATTTTGGATTTTACTTGCGTTTAAAATTTAGAAATAGAATTTTCGGAGAACTTAGTGTTGCAGGTTTTAAAATTTGCCTGGTACGGATGTTTTTAAAGCGCAGTGACAATCTGTTACCACCATCTCATAAAAGCACATTTAATCCCTCCGCCCCCGCCAAGGCATATAATCTTAGAATAAAGGGCCATTTACTGCATTGAATAAGTTTAGTTTTATGAAAACCATACTGCATTTCCCTTGTTTTTAATTTTTTATCATATTGGAAGAACGTTCATCATGGATTGATTCCAGCCTATGAATCTGTGTTTTAAACCACTGATTAACACTGATTTTTTAACTGTCTCACCCTTATGCCCCGCTGTCCACAGGGTAAAGTTTGCACTCTTCAGTGTGGCAAACAAGGCCTTCTGAAGTCTGCCCATCTCTGCCTCTCCGTCTGGCTGCCTGGCCTCAGCCCTCCTCCTCCTCCCCACCCTGCACTTCCTGCCTCCCTCTGTTGGGAGGTACATTGTGCAATAGAACTTTCTGCCACCATGGAAATGTTCTATCACTTTGCGCCCCACCCCCTGGGGAGCCGTTACTTACATGAGACTAATGAGCTCTTGAAATGTGCTGGCCCGAAGTGAAATGTACTTTAATGAACACTGCATGTGAAAGTGCACGTGAGATTTCAAAGACAGTACCCCAAAAAGGTAAAATGTGTCATGAATAATGTCTTAATACTCATGGCAGGTGGAAGTGAACATCTTTTCTATATGTTAGGTTAAATTAAGTATATTAAAATTAACTTCACTGGTTCCTTTTTATCTTTTTAAGTGTGCCTACCAGGAAATTTAAAATTACATATGTGCCTCCCATTAGTGCCACTGCAATTGTTTTATAAATAGAATCTATTTTATTTTTATTTATTTATTAAAAAAAAATATATATATTTATTTATTTATTTGGCCGCGCTGGGTCTTAGTTGCAGCACGCGGGATCTTCGTTGCCGCCTGTGGGTTCTTTAGTTGCGGCTTGCGGGATCTAGTTCCCTGACCAGGGATCGAACCCGGGCCCCTTGCATTGAGAGCGTGGAATCTAACCACTGGACCACCAAGGAAGTCCGGAATCTAATATACTTAAAAAAATCAATTTGAGCCCCTAGCTGTTTAAGCATTTGATGATTGAAATGTGTGGTATTCACTTGTATTCTAACTTTTACAGTTTTAGTGGCATTATAACAGGTTTTAACGTTATTTATTTATGTATTTATTTATTTTTGGCTGTGTTGGGTCTTCGTTTCTGTGCACGGGCTTTCTCCAGTTGCGGCGAGCGGGGGCCACTCTTCATCGCGGTGCGCGGACCTCTCACTGTCGCGGCCTCTCCCATTGCGGAGCACAGGCTCCAGACGCGCAGGCTCAGTAGTTGTGGCTCACGGGCCTAGCCGCTCCGCGGCATGTGGGATCTTCCCGGACCGGGGTACGAACCCGTGTCCCCTGCATTAGCAGGCGGATTCCTAACCACTGCGCCACCAGGGAAGCCCCTAACGTTATTTAAATGGACACAAGTTCAAATGGTACAGGTATAGTGTAATTTTTATAAAATTCCTGTTCACTAGATGCTTTCTGAAAATATACACCCCTCATACCTGTTTATATGTGTGTGCTGTGTGTGTGTGTGTGTGTGTGTGTGTACACACCTGCATACATGAATTGAAGAGCATAAAGTAGGAAAGTCAGAGGTTTCTTCCTTTCCTAATTCTTCATTGCTGTTTCCCAGGAGTGGCTACTGAGGAAATGATCTGAGTGTCTGCACACATGACAGCACATGTCTGTGCGCAGAGCTGTGTGTATGTGTGGGACTATTTGTGGTCTCCAACGGGTTTTAACTATTTTCTTCCTGGGATTAGAGTTAAGAAAATTCTCTAAAGAGAGTCCCTACTAAAATTTTTCTCTAAGTCCAAATATGGTAATAGGCATGGGCATAATAAACATTTGAACAACACAATAAGCTTTGTAGAGCCCGGGTTCTTCTGGCTTTGACCAAATAATTTTTTGTAGTTGTGACATTTGAGACTTAAATACACTTAATTCAGTAGGGAGACTTTGGACTCTGTAGCTTGATGACAGAAAAGGTCAGGTTATTGCATTGTAATGGGTGAGGGTGAAGCATAAATGTAGATTTAATTAAGCATTCAATGATCATTTATTGACAAATAGCAATTATCCTTCTCTTAAACTTTTTAAAATTGTTACATAGCTTGCTTCCAGCCACATCACATCACATACCTTTTTATTTTTTGGCCGCGCCATGCGGCATGCGGGATCTTAGTTCCACGACCAGGGATCGAACCCGTACCCCCTGCATTGGAAGCGCAGAGTCTTAACCACTGGACCTCCAGGGAAGTCCCCAGGCCACATACCCATTTGAAGAGAGGGCTGTGTGCTGCCCTGGTGTATAATGGGTAGATAAACTGTATTGAGGCCATGTCCTTTAATATGGTTTTAAATAAACCTTTCACAGAGTGTAATGTGTGGTTCCAGCTGTGTGAATTTATATGTATGTTTCTTCATTTAATGCACTGTCATGTTTACTTAATGCATATATAAGGAGAGATGCTTTAATGAGGTGCCATCTTTATAAATGATACTGACTCAGTATTCTCCCTTCAGGACGGTTTGGTTTGATTCTGGTACACGCGGATGTAGTGAATGCCTGGTTAGAAACCTTGATACATGTATACAGCCTTTGGTATGGAAGCAGTAGCTGTCAGTACCCTAACGAATTTTATTAGCTGATCAGTGTTAAGGTAGTGGTCAGTACTGGCAGCACTGAATACAGCTCATCCCATCACCAGGGAAACCGCATTTAGGGTATAAAGTGCATTTATCCTTTGTGTGAACAGAATGATTATTTTAAAAAATGTCCCAAATTAATTCTCCTGTGTACTTTTTGGATAAATGATGACCAGTAACCCTCAAGTGCATTGGAGTGGCGATTTGCAATCTCTCAAAATATATGTCAGCCCCAGACTTCAATTTTCAAAAATTGTAATGCGGAGTTCCTTAATAGCAGTTATTTCCAAATGTTTTTAAAGCAGTAGAGTATTATTTTCAAATAAAAATATTATAGATCCCTGCTATATAAAAACAGTGCTTTATTAGTGCAGATTTACTTTAGAAGGTGGAATGGGCATTTACTGATTGACTCCAAGTTGACTTGAAATAGTATTTATGACCACCATTGTGATCTCTTAGTTTCTGTATCCATGCAATTTGAAACAAACATTTGGTGGTGCATGGAACCCCTTGGAGATCCTCTGAGAACCCAGTTTGAGAGTCACTGGATTTTGGCATTAGCAGTATTTCAGGTGAATAACAATAGCAAAGTAGTGAGGTCATGTCCCCTGTCAACCTCCAACTTGCTGTCTTTCAAACTGCTGCCCTGGGGGAAGGAAGCTCTGCCTGCTTAGGGCACCGCTGGGGGCATGCGGAAGGTGGGGGAGGCTGAGGGTGGAATTAACCACAGAAGGACTAACTGCCTGGTCTCCTGGAAAGCTGGTGTTGCTCACAGCTTTCTGTTCCTCACCTTGGTTGACTGATAGGTTCTGGCCTTGCTGGTTATAATTCTAATCCCTCTTTTTGCACTTTTATCCCAACTTCTCCCAGAATTCCTTCCTTACCCTCAGTTGATTCTCTCGCTAGGCTTGTTTTTCTTTCATTATTCTGTTACATTTGGAAATGAGGCATTTATTTGTTTACTTGTTTAATGTCTGACCCTTTTTGTCCATCAAGAGGTTTTTTTTTAAAACCTCTTTATTTCTCAACCCTTAGCACAGTACCTGGCACGTAGTAGGTGCTTAATAAAAATTGGAGTAAATGAGTGATTTTTCATGACGGGGATCATAGCCATTGGGAAACACTCCTGTGCAGATTTGGTTAAAAGCTTTTGGTGAGGAGGGGATTTCTTGCCCTGTAGTATATTTTTAGGAGAGTTATGGTCCCAAAACAGAAGCAATGGGGTTCTTGGGCCCAGCTGTATTATGTATTTACAGTGGGCTGCCTTCCACTCTGCCCCAGACATGCTTAGGTCTTTCTTTTCTTAGTTCCTGGTACACTTTATATCTACCTATATTTTTAGCAAATATGTCTTTATGTTATAATTATCTTTAAAAATCTCCCTACTAGTGTATAAACTTCTTCCCCAAAGGCATGGATTCATTAATAACAATAGCGACTGTTACATGAACAATAATATTTCATGCTTGTTGGGGTCTTACTGTGGCCCGCGTACTGTGCTCAGCTTTACTTGTGTGATCCTCAGGTCAGCCCTGCGAGGTAGATATTATCGTTGTCTGTTGTCTGTTTTACAGATGGGAAACTGAGGCATAGAGAGGTTAAGGCAAAGAGAGGCATATCTCTTGTGGATATGGAATGATATGCGCAGCCCAGGGTTCCACCAGAGAAACATATCCAGCAGAAGATGTATGTGAAGAGATGTATTGCAAGGACTTGGCTTATGTGCAGTTGTGGGGCCTGCCTCTCAGCCACTGGCCCAGGTGGCTCTCTATCCACAAAACTGCTTCTTCAGAAAAGCCTCAGCTTTGCCCTCAAGGCCTTTCAGTGGAACCTGGCCCACCCAGATTATCTGGGTAATCTCTCTCACTTCAAGTCAACTGATTATGAACTGTAATCACACCTACAGAAGACTTCACAGAAACATTTAGATGAGTGATTGAATCACTGCCGAGTTGACACATCAAAAAGGCCATCACAAGAGGTCACACAGGTAATAAGTGGTTGTTTCTGGCCCGGTGTTAGTTCCTATGCTGGGAGTTGTGCAAAAGATGCGATTCCTGATGCATCATCAGTCTATACAGGAGATACTAGGATTCATGCCTGGGAGTATAGTGATTTCTCTGGGAACCCCTACCCTTGTCACTAGTGATTAAAAAAAAAGGGGGGGGGTTTGAGTGGTTAATGATGACCAGCCTATTGAGTTTTGTGCCATGTGACTGTACCATCCCGAACAAAGCTGTCAGACCAGCTGTCGCTGCCTTGTCCTCTAGCCTGGCCTTTGGACTTGGAGGTGGTCTTAAGTGGGAACTCTATATTGAGATTAGCTGCCCCTTTAGAGTGTGAATGGGAAGCACACAGATGCCAAGTGGTGGAGAAGAAGTAATTAGTGGAGAAATGAACTGCTGTCAGCAGAGTGTAAGCAGCTAAGTCACAAACTGGTAGATCCCAGAGGTTACCATTGTATTAGTCAGCATGCTTCAGGGAAACAGAACCAATAGGGTTGGGGGTGGGGGAAGGAAGAAGGTTTATTTTAAGGAATTGGTTTGTGTGAGTGTGGAGGCTGGCACGTCCAATAGGTAGGCTGCAGGGTGGTCAGACAGGCTGGAGACACAGGGAAGAGCCAGGGCCACGGTTCATGTCTGAAGGCTGTCTACCAGCAGAATTTCCTCGTGCTTGGAGGAGGTTAGTTCTTTTGTTCTATACAGGCCATCGGCTGATTGGATGAGACCCACCCGCAATACAGAGGGCAATCTTCTCTGCTCAGAGTCAACTTAAATGTTAATCTCATCCAAAGACAGCCTCATAGAAACATCCAGAATAATATTTGTCCAAATACCTGGGCACCATGGCCCAGCCAAGTTGACACATAAAATTAACCATCACAAGCACCCTAGACTGTTGTATTCCCCCTGTAGCCTTCCTGTATGTGTCTGCCCTGAGGTCTTATTTCTGGAAAGCTCACAGGGCTTGACTGTCTTCAGTCAAACCAGGCTCGGGTCCAGCGCTGGCCTCTGATGTGGGCTTGGAATGATGTGCGCAGCCCTGGCTCTTGTCCAGGGACTGGATAATCTAGGTGGTTGATTAAACTAACATGAAAATTATTTGGTGCTACAGTGGTTAATGGCAGTAGGAATTCACTGGAAAGTGAGGCCAGTGTGGGCTGGCCACCCCTCCACATGGACCCGTACCCTTTGGGCTCCACAAGTCACTGGGACCCCTGGAAAAATCAGACCTCTGGATTATTAGACTATTGCTGAGAAAAATGATATATATGGTGAGGGGACCTGTTTGTCTCTGCCTCTCTCTGGCTCACAGAAAATTCATGGTTCAGACACCTTTGAAGCGTTACACTCAGAAGGAAGCTAAGTGGCAGATTATTTTATGTCACTTTTCTGTGACAGAAAAGACTTCTGCATGTTTTTACCCTAGGTGGCAATTTAATACAAGGAACCTTCCTATCAGTGCCCTCGGGCCAAGAGATAATAACGTATTTTTGGATATTGACTAGGAGGGAAGTTAGACAAGTTCGTCCTTTGGTGCGCAAGCCACCCTTGGAACTTGTGTCTTATGATCTGATTCTTGGTGATTTTTGCAGAAGATGTTGTTTTGTTCCTAGTGGCTCGTAGTAGCATTTCAGGATAAGACAGGGATCCTTCCTCATGTAAAACCCAGTCATCTTGTTCTGTTTTCAGCAGAGGCACTATTCCTCTCTCCCACCCACACTGGATGCTTGGGCACAACAGACTTGCAGGTGAATTACAGTATTCCCTTAACTACCCACCTTCCTTAGCCACCTCTTTGCCCCCCTGCTGGGACCATGATCATTTTCCATTGCTTTGATCCGAGTTTTCTCTAGTTCATTTTTAAGGTGTAGCATCTTTTGCTTCTATTATACTTTTGTATTAGAGATTGAGCAACATAAACAGTCCTGATTGAAAAATCAAAGCCCCATTGGACTTTGATTCCTTTTTCTACCAGGGCAAGCAGTTTGCAAATGGCTGTGAACAGGTCACAGTCAGGAGATAAGAAAAAAATTTTTGAAGTTTTCTAAAAGCGATAGAAGACAATTCACAAGTGTCTTTAAAGAAGATACAAAGGAAACCAGTAGAGAAGCAGTTGATTTCCAGTGAAAAATCAAAGGATATTACATGGTGCCACAGAATTCCTATTTCCTATTAACCTTAATCTATTACTGTATTTCTTGACTTCTTTTTTTTAAAATAAGAACTGTGTCATTAATAGGTATCACTATTTTATATGAAGTTCTGTTTCTGTAGGAAAAAGCATGTTCATGTCTGGAAATATGTACTAGATGCTTGGAGTCTCCGCTAACCAGGCTTAAGGCATATGTGTGCATATGAAGCTTATAGGACTGTAGTCCAGTTTTCTCCAAACATACTTGATCACCCACCCTTGTCAAAAAATGTATGCCTTCCATTAGATATGTATTTATTTACGAAGTATTACATCTAAAACTGATTTGATATATTATGAACATTAATCAAATATATAGAAACAGAAAGAAATAGATTAAAAAAACAATAAACAGCCCTGATTATCTATTGCTGTATCACAAAGCAGCCTCTAACCTGACAGCGTGAAACTACAACAATCCTCTCTTTTGTTCAGGAATCGGCCCTGTGGGCAGGTGTGTTAGGATGACGTGGCCTCACACTGAGGGTGTCTGGGCTCCTTGGGGGATCCTCCATCTGGGCCAGGCCGGGCACCTCCCTGTCTTTGTGTCCAAACAGGCCCTCTAGCTCGGTGGCTTCCGACTTCTTAGGTGGCAGCTCAGGACTCAGGGCAAGTGTCCTGGGAACAGGAAGTGAACATTGCTGGTTTCTTGAAACCTGGGCCTGAAATTGGCACTTTGTCACTCATATTTTAGGGCTCACAGAACACAGAACACCGATTTAGGGGGAGGGGACAGAGACCCTACCCCCTTGATGGGAGCAATAGCTAAAACCATTTTTCGTCTACCAAATAAGCCATTTATGTGTTTTATGTATATTACTGTAACCGAAATAGCCACATATCTGTTTCGTGCTCCTTTGCTTCCGGAATTTGGATCCTGTATTAGTTTCCCAGGGCTGCTACAACCAAGTATGCCAAACTGGATGACTTAAAACACATACGTTTATTGTCTCACAAACTGGAGATTGGAAGTCTGAAATCATGGTGTCTGCAAGGTTGGCTCCTTCTGGAGCCTCCGAGGGAGCCTGTAATTCCGAGCCTGTCTCCTGGCTTTGGTGGTTGCCAGCAATGCTTGGCTTGTAGGTGCATCCTTCCAATTTCTGGCTCCTTCATCCTGTGGCCTTCTCCCCACATCTCTGCCTCTTTCCCCCCTCTTATGAGGCTACTAGTTATTGGATTTGTGGTCCACCGTAGTCCAGCATGACTTCATCTTAACTAATTACAATTGCAAAGACACTATCTCCAAATAAGGTCACATTCTGAGGTTCCAGTGGACTTGAATTTTGAGGAGCACTGTTGAACTCAGTACAGAAGACCCCCGTGAAGTTAAGCTCTTTTATGTCACAGCGCTTGAAGACTATTCTTCCATTTGTCACTGTGTGATGGTGATTTAGTACAAAGAGTTGTCCACATGGGCTTTAAGCTCTTGGGTTTGTTTTTCAACATGGCAGGCCTGGCTTGGAACCACAGCTCTCTTGACCTCTCGGGTGGGCTGCCTGGGATAGGTCTGGGCCAGGTGGAGTTTGTCGGGACCCGGGCGAAAGTCGCCTTGCCTCTGGGGTTCTGTGCCATGAGGTGAGGGGAGGCTTTGAGGGTAGGATGGCTGATGGGACCAGGCTCTGTTGGAGGTTCTGGCTCCGGCTTATTGAAGCCTTGGACAGTGGCAAGGCCCAGCATGTGTGCTCAGGGCATTCCTCCTTTGTCCTGATTCTTCTTGCGGGCAGTGGTGTTCAGTACGTACACGCATCCCTATTACAGGGAGCTCATGCCTATCAGATGCTAACGTGTGTCTTCTGCATCTTGGCACTGTCAGATGGGTTTCATTCCCACTGTACAGATGAGGACAGGAGGCCTCGAGGGCCCAGCCGTGTGCTCAGCTCCTTCAGAGAAGCAGCTGTGCCAGAATTGGAGCCCACGGAAGCCTCATCCTGGAGCCCTCCCTCAGCCAGGCACACAGAGTCCTCTGCACATGCTCCTTGGCGCCACCCACAGCCTTGGAATCGCGCCTGCGATTTCTACCTAGCGACAGGGCAGGTATAGCGCTCACAGCATCTAGACAGCTTGGCTCAGATACCTTCTTTTACGTGTCATTCCCAGCTTACAGTTGGTGCTAAAGGCAATGACAGGAAGTTTGAATTTTTGTAGCTTTGAGGTATATTAACACTTTGTCCCATGTGTCATTTCATAGAGAAAAAAACTGCCTGTGTAGGTGATAAGTAAGTGGTATAGGCTGTGGGGCTGTTGGACACCCTTGTGAGGGCATGGGTCTCTGTTCTGGGCCCGTGAGCTGCTCTGTGACCCTTGGGTGGGTTATCTGACCTTTGCCCCCACCTGCGAAATGAAGGCACCAGGCTGGGTTGCCAGCTCAAAGATGCTTTGGTCGTTTATAAATCAGAACTCGATGTCACGGTGAAAAAGGACATGATAGGATTTCTTTCTGAAGGTTATTTATCCCTCCATTTACTTTTCATTCTTTGATGATTACTCTCCCCAGTGCAAGAATATAGTCTTAAAATAGGTCTGTGAAGAAACATTTCTGTATTTTTATTTACAGAGAAATTCCTTATATAATATATTCTTTATTCCTTGTATTGGAGAGATCCAATGTAAAACATATGTGATTTACACGGGTTGTCCACGAGGGATGAAATAAGAATCCTAAAAGTAAACAAAAACTTCTGCCCTATATTTAGGGAGGAAAAAAAAATAGAAATTACATCATTTTAGTACAAATTTTTATCTCCAACATAAATATAATTGTCCTTCTGACATGCTATTGGGTAAATCTTTTTCTGTTTTGTTTTTTTTTTGCCTGTTGTATAAACTGTTCCAAACATACCTCAGAATAAACATCTATCAGCTTAACACTCAGGAGATGAGAAGGTAAGGTGAAGGTTTCTCACTGACAGAGAAATTATCACAGGAAGCCATGTTATATAGAATTTACTAACATTGGGGCATGTAAATCACAGCAATAATACTTCATAATTACACAGCACCTTTCATTTGAGATTCTAGAGAGACTTTATAGACCAAGTTGGGAGCTGTGACAGTCGTATTAAACTTTGTGCTTGGAAGGAACTGATAGATGTAATTCAAGAACCAGAATCTAGATACCAGGGAAGGTGCTCTCCAGCCCCGCCAAGGGGGAGGTGAGCCAGGTATTGAGTTGTGTTGGTTATAATAATCTTGCCACTTGAGATTGGCAGTTATTTACTTTTGTTCAGAGGTAACTTCCTTGTTAACTCTATTTTGTTAAACAGATTAGAGTTTTGAATTGCTGGTAAGTACACAGGAGATCAGAAGGGACCTGTGTGTCTGCAGAGATGGGTGTTGGCCATCTGTTGACAAACGGCTTTCTTTCCTTCTTTCTTTTTTTTTTTTCTTAAATTAAAGTATAGTTGATTTACAACGTTGTGTTAATTTCTGCTGTATAGCAAAGTGATTCAGTTATACATATATATACATTATTTTTGATATTCTTTTCCATTATGGTTTATCACAGGATATTGAATATAGTTCCCTGTGCTATACAGTAGGACCTTGTTGTTTATCCATTCTATATATAAAAGGTTACATCTGCTAACCCCAGCCTCCCACTCCATCCCTCCCCCAGCTCCCTCCCCCTTGGCAACCACAAGTTTGTTCTCTATGTCTGAGTCTGTTTCTGTTTCATAGATAGGTTCATTTGTGCCATATTTTAGATTTCACATATAAGTGATATCATATGGTATTTGTCTTTCTCTTTCTGACTTACTTCACTTAGTATGATCATCTCTAGGTCCGTCCATGTTGCTGCAAATGGCATTATTTCATTCTTTTTTTATGGTTGCGTAGCATTCCATTGTACCACATCTTCTTTATCCATTCATCTGTCGATGGACATTTACGTTGTTTCCATGTCTTGGCTATTGTGAATAGTGCTGCTAGGAACATAGGGGTGTGTGTATCTTTTCAAAAAGATAGAGTTTTCGATTAGAGTTTTGCCCGGATATATGCCCAGGAGTGGGATTGCTGGATCATATGGCAACTCTATTATCAGTTTTCTGAGGAACCTCCATGCTGTTTTCCACAGTTGCTGCACCCATTACATTCCCACCAACAGTGCAGGAGGGTTCGACAAAGGGCTTCCTGCCTCCTCTTTCCCAGCCTCCTGCCCTGACCAAAGGCAGCCACCGCCATTAGCCTCTTGTGTGCTCTATACATGTGTCGGCATGTATGTTATATGTACCTGTATGTATATGTATAAAATATTCTTATTTTTTAAAAAATAGTCTTGTTTTAAAAAACCCTAACTGTAGTGTATTATACACATTGGTATGTACTTGTTATATTCTGTTATGAACTTTGCTTCTTTCTCTTGGAAATGGCTCCTTGTTGATCACATAAGAATTCTTTCTCTGTTTGGTATCAACAGAGCGCTCTTCTGTACAGATAAACCATGGTACGCTTCAAGACTCCTCTCTTTCAGAACTGCTACGGGCCAAAATTCCATGTGTGATCTCTTGGGTTGAGCACAGGCAATTACAAGGGCTTTACCTGGCAGACCTCATGAGGAAAGCTGCCCTCCTGGGACCAGACTGGATGTGGGATCTGGAGGCAGTTACAGCCCCGTGCTCTTCTGCGCGTCTGCATTGCTAGCCCTGGCGCCTCTCCGAGGCCTCCTTATCCAAGGGCCCTGGCCAAGACCCTTCCCCGGCACCTCTGCCGACATCTCCTTGTGAGAGGAGGGGGCTCAAAGACACTTTTCTCCGCTCTCAGTCCTCAGTACTTTTCCCTTTGTAGCCCTTTCCCTTCTCCTTTGGCAGCGAGAGGATCACCTTCCTGCCACCCACACCCATAGATCTGACCCTCCCTCACCTTCTGCTGTTTCATAGGGGAAAATGGCACCTTTTCCCTGTTCTGCCTCTTGCTTACACAGTAGTCCTTCTGTATCAGCAGGAGATTGGGTCCAGGACCTGCTGCAGATACCAAAATCTGTGGACGCTTAAGGCCCTTAGTTGGCCCTCGGTATTCGCGGGTTCCGCATCCGTGGCTTCACCCAACCACGCGTGGAGTACTATTTACTATCTGCTGTTGGTTGAATCTGCAGATGCGGAGGCAGTACTATCACAGTAAGTAAATAAAGGCTTAGTTGTTACTTTCAGTTTGGCTTCTTGTCCTAATTGACGTCCTCCTCACCAGGCAACTCAAGCTCTTGACACGTTTAAGGAACAATTTACAGTATTTCTAATTTTTTACTCTTGGAAACAACACTGTAAGGCAGTGGTCCCCAACCTTTCTGGCACCAGGGACCAGTTTCGTGGAGGACAATTTTTCCTTGGACTGGGGCGGGGGAGATGGTTTCAGGATGATTCAAGTGCATTACATTTATTGTGTACTTTATTTCTATTATTATTACATTGTAATATATAATGAAATAATTATTCAACTCACCATAATGCAGAATCAGTGGGAGCCCTGAGCTCGTTTTCACTTGCCACTCACTGATGGGGTTTTGATATGAGTCTGCAAGCAATTGATTTATTATGGTCTCTGTGCAGTCCAACCTCTCTGCTAATGATAATCTGTATTTGCAGCCGCTCCCCAGCACTAGCATCACCCCCTCAGCTCCACCTCAGATCATCAGGCATTAGATTCTCATAAGGAGCGCGCAACCTAGATCTGTCGCATGCACAGTTCACAGTAGGGTTCGCATCCCTTGCATGCACAGTTCACAGTAGGGTTCATGCTCCTATGAGAATCTGATGCCACCACTGATCTGACAGGAGGAGGAGCTCAAGTGGTAATGCGAGCGATGGGGAGCAGCTGTAAATACAGATGAAGCTTCGCTCGCTTGCCCGCCATTCACCTCCTGCTGTGTGGCCCGGTTCCTAACAGGCCACGGACCGCTACCAGTCCGTGGCCCGGGGGTTGGGGACCCCTGCTACAGGGAATATCTGTGCCTGTGTGCTGTTTAATAAAAGTAAGGATTGTGGATGGAGAATTGCCTGATGGAACCATTTATACAACCCCCAGTGATGTTCAGGAGAGGAAGTTTCTCTACACCTTTGTGGACTCCCTGGGTTTTCAAACCTTTTGCATTTGCCATTTGGCTAGAAGAAAAACGGTATCAGAATTTTAATGTTATTTTAAGTGAGGCTGAGTATCATTGCATATTTATAAGAGTGGTTCATGTTTTTTGCCCATTTTTGTTTAGTAGGTGTTCTTTATTTTGTTGATTTCTAGGAGTTTTTTATATATTAAGGAGATTCACCTTTCCTAATTTGTCAGTTGTCCTTTATTTAGGGTGTTTTATTCTGTGTTGAAATTTTTTATTTTTATGTGGTCAAGTTACCAATCTTTTTAAGGATTTGGAGTTCTGTATCATACATAATTAGAAAAGTTGTTTTCCACTCCAGGGTTATTTAAAAAGCACCCATGTTTTAAAAAATGTTATAGTTTCATTTTTTAAACAGCATTATTGAAATATATTCCATACCATAAAATTCACTCATTTTAAGTTGTTTTTTGTCTTTTTTTTAACAGCTTTATTGAGATATAATTCATATACTATATAATTCGCCAATTTAAGGTATAAAAATCAGTGACTTTTAGTATATTCACAGATATGTGTAACCATCACCATAGTCATAGTCACATGCTCCTCGGCATGTGGAATCTTCCCAGACTGGGGCTTGAACCTTTGCCCCCTGCATTGGCAGGCGGATTCTTAACCACTGCACCACCCGGGAAGTCCCGTGCATTTTGTTTTTACATTCATCAGCTGATGGACATTTGGGTTGTTTCCATATTTTGGCTATTATTAATAATGCTACTGTAAACATTTATGTACAAGTTTTTGTGTGGACATATGTTTTCATTTCTCTTGGGTATATACCTAGGAGTAGAATTGTTGGGTCATGTGGTAATGACTCATTTGAAGTTTACAGTTCAATGAGGTTTAGTGAATCTTTATAGTTGTGCAGTATGGCCACCGTCCAGCTTTAGAACACTTCCATTGCTGTTTTATTTTTATTTTTTAAATATTTCAAAAATTTGTTCTGTTTTTGTATTTGAATTTTTGTTTGATATGGAATTTATTTGGTGCAAAGAGTGAGAACAGCATCCATCTGCATTTTTTCCTTTGTGCATATTTATTTTTCCAACACCATTTATGGAATAGTCCATAATTTTTCTACTGATATGGCAGTGCCACCTAAACTGCATACTAAGTTAAGTGTTTGGGTCTGTCTCTGTTCTTTCTTTTCTTTCTTGTTGATTTGTCAGCCTGTTAATGTGCCAGGACTATAATATTTTATGTACTGCCACTTTAGAATATGCTTTAGTATCTGATGAGGCCAGAACACCTTAGCCACGTTTTATTTCAGCCATTCCTGGATGATTGTTTCCATATGAACTTTAGAGACAGCTTGTTTAATTTTTAAAAACTCCACGACCGCCATCACCTTATGGGCTTTTTTATTAGGCTTGCATTAAAGTTATACATTCCTTGAGAATTGACATCTGAATGATATCCTTTTCAAGAATCAGGGCATAGTTATTCATCTTTCAACTCACTTCAGCATTCTTTTGTGTCCCTCAGGAGAATTAAAATAACATATTTTTTTTGCCTCTCGGCTTGTGGGATCTCAGTTCCCCAACCAGGGATCGAGCCCGGGCCCTCGGCAGTGAAAGCATGGAGTCCTAACTACTGGACTGCCAGGGAATTCCCCCTACATGGTTCTTTTAATTGCTGAGTATTTTGTCCCTTTTATTGCTACTGCAAATGGATTTTTTTCCTTCATATTTTCTAACTGATTGGGCGACTTGATTGGGTGGCTTGTAAATAAGGAGGCTGTTGTTTTCTGTGGGTTGAATTTATTCCCAGAAATCTAAATACCTTGTGTTATTTTGTTTGTTGTAGCTTCTCTGTTGATCTTCTCTGGTTTTGCAAGTGTACAATCTTATCTGTTACAAATAGTGATCATTCACCTCCTTGATTTTTTAAAAAAATTTTAATTAATTAATTAAATTTTTTTTTTTCTTTGTGTTGGGTCTTTGTTGCTATGCCCGGGCTTTCTCTAGTTGGGGCAAGCGGGGGCAACTCTTTGTTGCGGTGCGCAGGCTTCTCATTGCGGTGGCTTCTCTTGTGGAGTGCAGGCTCTAGGTGCGCGGGCTTCAGTAGTTGTGGCACGCAGGCTCAGTAGCTGTGGCTTGCGGGCTCTAGAACGCAGGCTCAGTAGTTGTGGCGCACGGGCTTAGTTGCTCCGCGGCATGTGGGATCTTCCCGGGCCAGGGCTCGAACCTGTGTCCCCTGCATTGGCAGGCAGATTCTTAACCACTGTGCCACCAGGGAAGTCCCCTCCTTGATTTTTATCTGATTCCTTTTAATAATTGTGTTGGCTAGTGTATCCAGACACTTTTTTTTTTTAAATTGTGGTATAGTTGATTTATATTATTGTGTTAGTTTCAGGTATACAGCATGGTGATTCAGATATATATATATAATTTATTATTTTTCAGATTATTTTCCCTTATAGGTTATTACAAAATATTGAGTAGAGTTCCCTGTGCTATACAGTAGGTCCTTATTGGTTATCTATTTTATATATAGTAGTGTGTATATGTTAATCCCAACCTCCTAATTTATCCCTAAACAAATTTAAGTTGTAGTAGTTATGGTGATAGTTTGTGCCTTAGTCCTCATTTTATTCAGAATGCTTCTAGCTTCCCCATTAAGCATGAAATACATGTATATGTGTTGTATATAAAGTATATTATATATAATACATATATGTATTACATAAAGTATATATAATACATATAATATGTATTATATAGTATATATTATATAATGTATGTATAAAATATATTAAAATATATATATACATTATTAAGAGCTTTTTAGAAATCTAGAAGAGATATTAATTTGCCCATTTGATCAATATTATTGCAGGTCTAAGATGTTCCAGGAAGGATTCTAGTTCTGAGGATATAGTGGGAAATTAAACAGGCAAAGCCTTTGCTGTCACGAAGCTCAAAGTCTAGTGGGACAGACAGGAAAGAAATCACATAATTAATAAATGTCGGGTTCTATGAAGTCAAGTGAGGAGAGAGAGAGGGAATAATATGGTGAATTTAGTTAGGACGGTCAGAAAGGGATTTAGAATTGTTTCAGGTGTCTTTTCATTAGCTTTGTCCTTTTCTTTTTATTTAATTTGAAATTCTGGGTACGCTTGCCCCTGTCCCAGTCTCTAGCATTTTCGCCGGGGCTGTGGGGACTTCAGAGCAAACCCAGCGAGTGATGTGCCCTCTCAATCCACTGGTTGGTATTTGCTTGTGCTCAGCTTATTTCCAGGATACTGATTGTTTAAGAAATGAACTCAGTTCGTTAGAGAGCAGGGTAATTTGTCACTACATTCCAGGATCACAGTCTACAAACTCCACAACCCACAGGACCTCGGGGGCCATGGAGCTTCCGTGGCCGCCAGCTCTCCTGCGTTGCTCCGGCCGCTCCCGGGTGGCTTCTGTGTTCCCTCTTCTCTCCCTGCTGGCTGCTGGATGCCTACCTTTGCCTCTTCTCCTGGCTCCTCCCTCTTCCAACTTCCTGTCAGATCTGCTGGGATGACAGGAGTAAAATGGGAATGATTTTAGTCTTACAGGGTGAGTGTGGAATCTTGGCTCTTTTTCTTCTCAGGGATCCACCAGGCTGTAGGTTACTGATCCTGGGTGACACTAAGGTTATTGTAGCTAGTTGCTCATTTGACAAAATCAGAATAGAACTGTGGACTGTGGAACTGTCTTCATGCTATGTAATTCCACCCCCTTTTTAAATTGAGGTATAATTGACATATAACATTATATTAGTTTCAGGTGTACAGTATAATAATTCCATATTTGTACTGTGAAATGATCACCACAATAAGTCTAGTTAACATCCATCCCCATACATAATTACAAATTTTTTTTCTTATGGTGAGAACTTTTAAGATTTACCCTTTCAGCAACTTTCAAATATGCAAGACAGTATTATTAACTCTAGTCACCATGTTGTACATTACATCTCCATGACTTATTTATTTTGTAACTCCAAGTTTGTACCTTTTGACCCCCTTCATCCATCCCTGCCCCACTGCCTTTAGCAACCACCAGTCTGTTCTCTGCATTTATGAGTGTTGGAGGATGGAGGGAATGAAAAGTGCCCACTGAACTGAGAAGGCATCTTGAGACGGAAAGACGAGGCAGGCAGCTCCATATAATCAATGGACCGGTTTATTACAGTATAACTTACAGTGTGGGATCTGGATCAGGAGGACAGCAGCCTGGAAGCATTCGCAACTGCATTCCACACCTCCGAGGGGACACTGGGACAGTTTTATAGTTAACCTAGGGTGTGGGGGTGGGTGCTCGGAAACAGGACGTGCCTTCCTAAGTCAAGTTTATGAATGGGTAACTGGTCTCGTGGGCAATGGGAATATGTCAGCGAAGGTCTTCATCATTGTTTGGGGACTAACAGAGCATGGAGGCCACCTGGTCCTAATGATTATTAAACAATGTCTCTTAACTAGAAAGCCTCTGATGACAGAGAGGCGATTTACTGCACAGTACAGTCCTGGGTATAGGGTCAGCGGGAGAATAGGAGGAGCTGCATGGGCCAAGATGGCGTCAGTTATGCTAACAGCCATACAATGAGCTTGGTGTGTTTTTTCCTTTCTTTAAGAATCCACATGTAAGTGAGGTCATGTGGTATTTCTCTTTGTCTGTCTGATTTATTTCATTTAGCATAATGCCCTGTGTGATGTTCTTTATACAAAAAGATAAGTTTATTAATGCATCATGATATCAAGGCCCAGCATCTGTATTCTACTTCTTTTTTTTTTTTTTTTTAAATAAATTTATTTATTTATATTTATTTTTGCCTGTGTTGGGTCTTCGTTTCTGTGCAAGGGCTTTCTATAGTTGCGACGAGTGGGGGCCGCTCTTCATCGCGGTGCGCGGGCCTCTCACTGTCGCGGCCTCTCCTGTTGCTGAGCACAGGCTCCAGACGCGCAGGCTCAGTAGTTGTGGCTCACGGGCTCAGTTGCTCCGCGGCATGTGGGATCTTCCCAGACCAGGGCTCGAATCCGTGTCTCCTGCATTGGCAGGCAGATTCTCAACCACTGCGCCACCAGGGAAGCCCTGTATTCTACTTCTTAAATATTTTCTGATTCTTAAATAATTTCTTATTTCTTATAGAGTCCTCAGTGCCTATGTCCTCGAGGCGGCGTTTGGTTCTAAATTCAGACAAACCATATCTCACCACCTCCACCATTACTGCTCTGGTCCAAACCACCATCATCTTACCTTTTAACTCTCCCTTCTCCTGCCCTCGGCCCCCACCCTGTATTTTTCCACACGGTAGCCAGAGTGATCTTTTCATGGCCATATCAGATCGTGCAACTGTTAAAGACCTGTGATGGATTTCCACTGTACCTACAGTAAAACCCTAAATCTGATCCGTGGCCGCAAGCTCTATATGCCCAGGTCCTTGGCTGTGTGTGACCTCATTTCTCAGACCTTTTTCACCCTCCCCTTTCCTGGGTTCCAGCCACCTGGCCGCTGCTGTTCCTGCACTCGCCCAGACACCCCCCATTTCAGGGCTAAAAGCATGTAGGACTGAGCACTGGGTGATGGTGGGAGAATGAAGCATGCGAGGCAAGTTACAGTCACGTTGATTAATTTTCTTTCAGCTCATAACAAGAAGCACTTCTGTATTTAGTTAGCACTGTGGGCTTCTGGAAAGGCACCCTATAGATGAGGGACCAGGGGACGTGGCCAGGTTTAGTGGGTACCTCTCTGGTGCGTACAGACCTCAGTCACATCCTCGTGTGCAGAAAGAGTGAGCGAATCCCCAGAAAGGGTCAACGTCTGTCGTACCTTGGCTGATTGGGGATTTTGTTTGAAAGTTCATCTGAAAGGAGGAGTCTGAAATACCTTGCCTGAAATCACTTGCATAATTCACTTTTAAAGAAAATAGAAACCCATGCTGATTCATTTAAAGCATGAGCAAATGATGTCTTAAAGCTGAGAATGATTCAGCAGACCCTGCACACATTTTAGATTAAACAATAGTAATTATTATTATTATGAATTTCATTAGTGATTTAGAAAACCAGAAGGAAAGTTGGGCATGATAGTGGAGATGTTAAAGTCATCAGGCAGTAAGATGCTCCTCTGGGGATAGTTTGCTCGTTCGAATTAAAATCTGAATCATTCCACTGAGCAGACACACAAAGTGAGAACCTTGATCCTTTAAACAGCCCAAATAAATTGCAGACCACAGCAGATCAGGTAGTTGCGAAAGTGAAGTATTATTAAAGTTGAATAACCTCTGAAACAGCTTCATTTTGTAAGCTTCATTTAGATCACTAATGTTGCTGTTTATTGCTTTGGCAGTCAGCACTTTGAGTGTGGGTAGAATTGCCCTGAGTCCTTATGAAGTGCCTTCGGTGGGCTCTGTCCACCATGGGGTTGGGGTGCTTGCTGGGAAAATGGCAAGTAATTTTGGGGTAAATAATTCTGCTTGTTAAGATGAAGAGCTTCAAGGTATGTTTTTTTGGTTATTAGTTTTTTTTTTTTGCGCTTCTGTCCTAAAGTATGACTTCTAGTTGGTGGATCACAATTTGCTCTTTTGCTAATTGAGATGACCTCTCTGTTTACCCTAGAGGCTGAGTCATTTGCTAATGAAGAACTTGAACTTGTCACTCAGTCCTACTGGCTTTGCATCTTGGCTCCTGACCTGCTGAGTAACCTTAGGCAGGGACCTCTTCCTGCCTCATTTTCCTAATCTGTACAATGGGCGTAATGTCAGAATTATCAGGACCAAAAATCCATTATGTTGAGAGTATTGGGCTATCAACCTTAGAATAAAATAATTATCCATGATTCGTGCTGCTGTAAATAAATAACTGAATAAACAAACAAATGGGGCAGAAGGAACAGCTCTTCCTTACGTAGAATTCCAATTAATAAATGTAGAAAGAATGAGCAATAGAAGATCACTACAGGGCACCATAATAATCATTGTTGCAGGCAAGAACTATCAAAGTATACTAAAATTAGTGAAAGTATGATGAGAAACAGGATATTTCCATAATCTCAAATTATCTCCCCATAAGAGACTTAATAATTACAAAGAAAAAATAGTACTTGATAGCAGAGTGACACAGCAGACACCACCCTGACCGAGTGATCAAGGTTAACATCACCAGTAATAAGATGTCCCGAACCCCCAAATATGATGCATTGAGAAGGCACAATGGTATTCTTGCCAAAAATGCATCTAATAACCTCACTGTAATCATTAGAAAACAAGAGGGACATTTTGAAAATAACTGGCCTGGACTTTTCAAAAGTATCACAGGTTAGAGGAAGTGAAGAGAGCTGATGGCTCAATGCGATACGGGATCCCGGATCCTGGACCGGGAAAAAAGAACTGAATGGGAAAGCTGGTGAAATGCAAACAGGTGTGAAAATTCAGGTGCTAGCCATGTATCAGTGTGAATTTCCTAGCGTTGCTACTTGTGCTGCTTTTATGTAAAGTGTTAACCATAGGGGAAGCTTGGTGAAAGGTATATAGAAACTCTCTGTACAATTTTTGCAACTTTTCTGTAAGTCTAGAATTATTTCAAAATAACATGTTTTACAAAATCCATTATGCACGTGAAGCACCGGACAGAGTGCCTGAGGAAACACAACAGTGATTGCAAGTGCTGCTTTTGGTTTGGAGGAAGGTGGTTACAGATGTTGCTGGTTCCGCCAGGGACTCAGCGTGGCTCTGTGACATGGAGAAAGTGTCCTTCTGTTTTGTCATAGGGTTACAGGCTTGGGCTGTGGTGTCCCTTGACGGCTGGCTATCACTGACCCTCCCTGGAAAAGCTCAGGCCGTCAGGCTGACCTTAGGCCAGCAGTGCCACTCTGGGAGAAGAAGGGCTATAGCTGGTCACTGGTCCAGTGGAGCTTTTCTTGAAAGCTGGGAGCGGGACCACCAGAACCTGCTTCCTCATTGCCTTCTTCCTATGACAGCATCATATCCGGGTGGCAGCTGATGTTTATAGACAACTCTCATTGATTCAGGAGAAGTCATTTGGGGGGATGCTCACAGAATCATGTGCGATTTTAGGAAATCCATTTTGTAGACTGGAAGAGTGTATTAGTCAAGCCCGGAGGCTGTAACAAAGAGACCCCAAATACCATAGTTTAAATAAGGTCCAAGTTTGTTCTCTCTTAGAGGGTCCAGAGGTTACCAACTGGAGCTGGCCGGGTGGCTCTTTGATCATCAGCACAGGCTGGCTCTCCAGTTGTTACTTTTTCCAGCTTGTGGGAAGGGAAGGGAGGGGCCTGGGCTCTGAGTTGGCTTTATGGTGAGATGGAGAATGTAGATCTTTTGTCTCTGCTTATGAATCATGTGCAGGAACTTGGTGGCGTGGTCATGCCTCTCATGCGAGTGAGGCTGACAATACGGTCCCCAGCTGGGCAGCCAAATGCCCTGCTGAAGCCGAGGGAAGCGGCAAGGGGGGATGGATACCAGGGGAGCGGCAGCATCTTGCCCTAGAGCCCCTTCTGCTCTCTTGGTCAAATTCAGAGAAGTCTTTGTAGAGCAGCTTGAAAAATGTCCCCCACGCCTGCAGCCCTGCCCTTTGCTCCCAGTCTGCAGGTAAGGTCTAGGCTCTTACAAGCAGAGGGGGTGATAATCTGATCATAACCCCATGGCATGAGAAATTGATACGGATTTCCTGGCATAACACACCACTGAGGGCATTCATGGCTCTTAGGTATCTAAGCTGCTCCTTTTCTTTCCTTGTGATGGAATTATGTTTGCTGGCAGGTGAGAAGCCAGGATCTGTAGAGCTGTTGAAGGTGGGGGGGGGGTGGCAGGAGGCTAGAATCCACCCTCTCAGATGGGGCCAAGGTCACCTTTTCACATCTGGTCTGTCCTTCCTCCACATACGTGGTGCTAAGAGCAGCTGTTCACTGTAGGAAACTTCCGAGACTCGGGGACCATAGCAGCCCCATCACCGCACTGCAGAGATACCATGCCGCCTTGTGTGGACCAGTTTAGTTCTACCTAGAGAGTCCCCATCCTACGACCCTGGAAGGTCGCTGGTCCTCATGCCTGATACCCAACACCCAGGGACCTGAAAGAAGTTTGGGGTGGCGGGGCCCTAAACCCCTGACTCCTGCCCCCTTGGAGACATCCTAGCTCTGAAATATCAGCAAGCTTATCTTTATCTAGGAAGAACAGAACATTTGAGAGGTTTTTCTCTTTTTTTGGTGAGAGAACAGTAAAGCATTATATTGTCGCTGAATTAAAATCTAAGAAGATAAAGCCTGAAACGCAGTCCCTGTTGTAGGCATATATCAGAAAAGCTTCGGAGAGAAAGCCAAAGGACGTTACAAACTGAATAATTCTGATAACACTTTTCTTCTTAGGGACTCATATAATTTCGAAGTTTCCTTCACTGTTATCAGTACAGTTTTCTTTTTAAAATAAAATTTAAATGTGTACCATAAGTTTTTATAGCATATTGAATTTCATGGTGTAGCTATGAATTTTAACTTGCTCCAAAATATGGCTCATTAAATGCCTTTTCTTGCCATCACACTGCATGATTTTATGCTGATTGTTTATCCCTGTAAGCAGTGGTGTTTTGCCTACTTATTTGCTTTCAGTGAAGGAAGGTGGTTGGAAGGATGGAGAAGGAAAGCACCTCTTCGGGAGAAGGGTTATTAGCAGGAGTTGATGGTCTGTGGGCTGAAGCTCTCCTTGTTAGGATGCCCAGGAGGGGCTGGAACGCGCACACTCTGATGACCCCATCAGCCCTGCAGCAGGCTGGTGTCAGCACTGGGCCTGGTGGCTTACTGAGACTTGTCATTAAAACTTCTCTCTCCTCCCCGAGATGAGCTTCACTTTTACCTGAGTGTAATGGAGACAGCAGGGTACAACCATCTTGAAGTGAAATGTTGCTGCCTGCTTGTGGTAGACCAGCATGAGTTCATTGACCTGGACTGTTATTGAGGAATTTTTTATTTTTTAAAAAATTTTATTGGAGTATAGTTTACAATGTTGTGTTAGTTTCAGGTGTACAGCAAAGTGATTCAGATATACATATGTTCATTCCTTTTCAGATTCTTTTCTCATATAGGTTATTACAGAATATTGAGTAGAGTTCTCTGTGCTATACATTAGGTCCTTGTTGATTAACTACCTTATGTATAGTAGTGTGTGTGTGCCAATCCCGAGCTCCTGATTTATCCCTCCCCCCGTGTTTCTCCTTTAGTAACCATAAGTTTGTTTTCTAAGTCTGTGAGTCTGTCTCTGTTTTGTAAACCAAGTTCATCTGTATCATTTTTTAAAAAATTAGATTCCACATATGAGTGATATCATATGATATTTGTCTTTCTTTGTCTGACTTCACTTAGTATGATAATCTCTAGGTCCATCCATGTTGCTGCAAATGGCATTATTTCATTCTTTTTTATGGCTGACTAATATTCCATTGTATATATGTACCACATCTTCTTTATTCATTCGTCTGTCGATGGACATTTAAGTACAGCAGAGAATGTGGGGAGATGGTCTGTTTTAGAAACATCTGTGGTTTCTACACAAGAGTACGTGGCCCCTGAAGCCATGTCATCAACATGATTCAAGTTCATGTGAGAAGTTGGACAATCCCTAAGATCATTTTCTGCTCAGAGCTTCTTGTCCTTTTACCCTCTGGCCAAACTGAACCCAGACAGAGAGTATTAAATGTGCACCTTTCACTTGTAAGTTTCTGAAGGTGCTGCATTGGATTCGTGGGATTTGGAGCAAGCAACTTCTGTTCCTGGTCCCTTCATTTTCTTACCTGTTAAAGGAGGTTGAGCGATGGTTTCTGCCATCATTTCTGGAGTGTTCACCATGTACCAGGCTCTGTGCTGAGTACTCATTCATCTTCACCAACAGCTCTGTGAGCTTTGCCCCGTTACGGTCATCATTTTACACATGCGGTGCTGGAGGCACAGAGGGTAACTTGTCCAAGGTCAGATAGATAACAGATGTGAGGCTGGAATCCAGACTGGCCCATCAACTCCCCACTCTCTGAGCCGTGCCTATGCTTTAGTCTTCTGCTCTCTCTCGGCATATCTGAAAATCAGATCCAGAGGGTTTGCCTGGCAGACAAACCCCCATGAAGAATCAGATGAGATCTAGTTCTGGAAGGGCCTTGGGTGTAAAAGACTGACTGACATCTGCCTTAGAGTGACAGTTTACTGCACTCCAGATTCAAACTGTATAGAGGACTTGAAGAAACCTGTTTTCTAACATTAAATAAAAGCTTACTTAGGGGCTTCCCTGGTGGCACAGTGGTTAAGAATCCGCCTGCCAATGCAGGGGACAAGGGTTCGATCCCTGGTCCGGGAAGATCCCACATGCCGCGGAGCAACTAAGCCCGTGCGCCACAACTACTGAGCCTGCGCTCTAGAGACCACAAGCCACAACTACTGAAGCCCGCCTGCCTAGAGCCGGTGCTCAGCAACAAGAGAAGCCACCGCAGTGAGAAGCCCATGCACCGCAACGAAGAGTAGCCCGCACGCAGCAACAAAGACCCAGTGCAGCCAAAAAAAAAAAAAAAAAAAAACTTGCTTAGTTGCAACTGAGTATGGCCTTGGGGGGCAGGGGGAGGGGCAGTTAGGTTATCATGGTCCAATAGAAATATAATGGAAGCCACATATGTAATCCAAATTTTTCTTTAGCCATGTTAAAGGTAATAAGAAACATGTCAAATTAATTTTAACGTATTTAACTCAATATATTCAAAATTTTACGATTTCAACGTGTGATCAATATGAAAACATAATGAGATACCTTACATTTTTTTCCATATCAAGTCTTTGCAATTCAGTGAGCATTTTATACACACTGCACATGTCCCAACTGGGTCTGGCCACGTTCCACATGCTCGTAGCCACTTGTGGCTAGAGGCCACTGCACTGGGTAGCTTTTATCAGTAGATAAATGTACTAAGACAGCCTTGCAGGCAGCTTCTTGGGCCTGGACCCAGAATCTGGAACAATTTGTGCAAAAGTGATCATTACTGTTCCATTTTACACCACAGCCTATGAATGTATGTGGAGTCTAGGTTGAGAGTGCTGGGTAAAACCATAGCTGTCAATTTGTTACTGGGTCCAAGCTTGTACTGCTTGCTGCACGACAGGCCAATAAATTTAGAGACGAGTTGTTGGGGGCAAAGAATAGTGACTTTATTCGGAAAGCCAGCAGACCGAGAGATGGTGGACTAGTGTCTCAAAGAACCATCTTCCCTGAGATAGAATTCAGGCTTCTTTTATACTAAAAGGGGAGGGGTTGTGGTTGGTTGCTGCAGACTTCTTGGTGTCCGAATCCTTTGTTCTTGCAGTTGTCCAGGTAGGTCAGGTCACAATGTTAAACCTGCAACAAGATAGATGTTATTCATTGTCCTGCAACTTTTTATCTCTGTATGAATGGAAAAATGTTAAACCTTTAAAGGTCAGAGTCTTGAGAATGGGCCGTCCTGCATATTTCAGGCTGTAGGCAACATTCTTAACTTGTAGCCAAAGCAATAGAATACAAAGGTTAAAGTAAAAGAAACAGATCCAACATGGAGTCAGATTTGTTCTTCCCTATTACGTCATTTTTGTCTAACATACATCACCCCCCTCTCCATTTTATAGATGAAGGTATAAGCGAGGAAAAATTTCTCTCTACTCCTCTGAGTTCTTGGCTGAGACCCCTGTAATAAAAGATTAATGGGAGAAAAACAAACAAAAGCATATCAACATGTATACCTCATGTAAATATGGGAGATAGCCAGGGAAAAATGACTCAAAGAAGTGGCTTAGAATTCTGGTTTATTTAGCATCTTCAACAAAGGACAATAAATTTGTGGAGAAATGGAAGGAAAAAGGAAGTCAGTTTTGGGGTTCCCAGGGCGAAGATGAAGGATAGGGAGTGAAGTTTGTTTTGTAGGTTCCTCTGGTGTCACCAGGCGGATAGGGACTAAAGCTGCCTTAGGGGGTTAACCTTTGTCCTTCTTGGTGGAGGGGGAGGAGGAACACCTTTGTAATTTATGGCCTTCTTGGAAAACGGGAAGGCAGAGGGTTTTTCTTGTATCTGCTTCTTCCCAGTTGCCTTCAGCTCATAATAATCCTTACACCAATGTGGCATATTTTGGGGCAACACCATCTGGTACCCTTCAGAGGCAAGGATACTGAGGAAGATGTCTGGGGTCACACAGGGTTATTGGCTTTGCTGGCTTTGTGATATATTGTATTGTGGAAAAGGCATAAGTGACCACGCCTTTGTGTGTGTTTGATATACCCCCTTTTATGTGAGAAAATAGCTGTGACCTTTTGCAGGGTTCACAGAAACCCTAGATTGGAGAAATGGAAACATTCTCTGAGATCAGCTGGTTCAACTTCATTTTCTTTACTGGGCCTGAGGGTCAGAGAGGTTAAATGGTTTGCACAAGGTCATAGAGGTGGGTCTCTTGACTTGGAGCTGTTGTTTTGCTGTCACACTCGGAAGACAGTCACAAGAATCCATGGCTTTAAGACAACACAGAGCAGAGGAAGGAAAGTCCAACTAAGTGCTAAGGATCTTACCTTTCTTCGAACATTCAACTTGTTTCTGTGTAGCCCTGAAATTGCTGGTGAGGTTTGTGAGTCTCTCTAGAAGGAATGTGTGTGAGGATGGGAGAAAATGCATCAGTTGGGGAGAAAAGGGGTCAGTGACTGCTGGCAGAGATGAGGGATGAGGTTGACACCTCCTAAGTTTGGACACTGGGCGGCCTTCCTTAGCCAGGAGAGGGTCAGCTGTGAGCGATCATTCACAGCAGGGGTTGTCAACCCTGGGGTGTTTGACAGCGCCTGGAGACATTTGCTAACTGGCATCTCGTGGGTAGAGGCCAGGGATGCTGCTAAACATCCTACAATACACAGGACAGTCTTGTACAATTAGGTGGACTAAAATGTCAATAGATTTGAGGTTGGGAATCCTTGACTTAGGGAGGGGCAAAACTCAGATCTATCAGAACTCTCTGTTTTCTTTAATACATCTGAACAATATTGTTTCTTATGAGTCTGAATTTAATTACAGTGACTTTTTTGCTTGGAAAGCTTAGAAAGTCTTCATAATTCCTTGTTATTTTTCATGAACCAGAGGAGCTTTTTAAGGAGAAATAGTCATAGATAACAAACAAGGACCTACTATATAGCCCAGGGAACTCTGCTCAATATTCTGTAATAACCTAAATGGGAAAAGAATTTGAAAAAGAATAGATACATGTGTATGTATAACTGAATCACTTTGCTATACGCCTGAAACTAACACAACATTGTTAATCAACTATACTCCAATATAAGATAAAAATTTTTAAAAAGGAGGAGAAATAGTCATATTTGTGAGATCATCTTATTTCAAAAAGGCAAACATGTATTTGGTGCTGGGTTTGGGGTTTCTTTAATTCCCATACCTGACCCCCTTCGTTAAACCCACATTGTGTTGCAGACTAACAGCCTGATAAATAAGCAGATATCATCTATATTATCAGACATTTATTGCTAATTAGATTACATCTAAGTTTAGAAATTAAAAAAAAACTCTGTACGTTTTAATTTTCTGCATAAATTATTTGTGCTACAGGGGTCCTACAAATGGGTCCTTGATTGTGGTGCTGAAAACTTCAGCAGAGCTGGGGGAAATGCAGTGTCTGGCTGCTTATATTGTAACTATTTTAGGCAGAGACACAGTGACAGGAGCTTTCCTAGTCGGCTGGGAGTTCACGGGAGGTACAGATGCCATCGGAAGGGGGAGGCAGGACCAGAAAGTGATGAAGGGATTACGAAGGCGTTTCTGCCGCGTTTGGTTGGTTTGTGAATAGGGAGGACTGGGGGAAATTGGGGAGCTGGTGAAATTGACTAAATCGACACCTGTTTTCTCCCTTCCCTTTGAGGATACAACAAAGGGAATCTAAAACTTGTTTCATGCTTACCCTCCAGGAAATCCAAATTGTGTGAGTTCTTGGGGACAGAGCCAGCCCCTGTCACTTTCTGGACCATCTGGTGTGTCTGGATAGCTGAGAGTTTAAAACAAACGGACACACATACACAGACACACACATGCACAAAGACAAAGCAAAACTGCTGTGGTGGTGTCATTTTTAGGTAATTAGAAGGCTTTCAGACGTCTCATATGCTGAGTGTGGGGGAGCGGAGCTGCTTTGCTCCTTGCTTAACCTGGGGTGTTTGAAAGCCACCCTCCGCTTTCTTTAAAACTTGCAAAAGCTTCATTGAAAGGATCAATTCTACAACTTGATAATGATTTTTTTCTCCTTCCTGAATTCCTGAATGTTTATTGAAAGTGACTCATAATGTCTGATTGCTTGAAAGCTTCTGGAATGTTCTTTGAGGTTCCAGATGATAATCTATCTTGCTCATGTTTTAATCGCTCAAGGCACCTATACCCACTGTGTAAACCTTGGATGGCTCAGTCAATGTTGGATTGAACGGGAGTATACGGGGTTCTCTTTTTTCCTTCTTATAAATATAACCTTTGAAATGCAATTTTTCATTTAAGCACTGGGTGCTTTTAAGATCATAATCACATAATGATCTGTTTTTCTCAGTTGGTAGTAACTAGCTCTGTTACTTTGGCCTTACGCAGCTCAGCTCAGCAAGGTTTTGTGAAGTAAAATTAACTAGTGTGCTCGCTTCTATGAACCAATAGAAACTCAGGCTTTTGATCCATGCACATTAGAATATAAGTAGAGTGAACTCCTTCCAGAGTGTATGACTGGGTTTATCCTGCCGTGCATGCTCGTACAAACATTTTTCTGAGGCTGTCAGAAAAATGTCAGAACCTCAGGGTGAGTGCATCTGTATTTTTATTTGCTGTTAATCCTGCTTTTATAACTGTGTCCTGGAGACTCCCACCCCCTTCAGATGTGTACTAAATACTGTGGCCGACTGGCTTTTACTAAAAGGGAGTTTTGAGCCTGAGAATGTGCCCTGCACATCACTCCTTCCTCTCAAAGCCACTGTGCATTTTATCCCAGTCTCTGCGGTTTGCAAAGATGCATTATGGTTTTTCAACGACAAGATTTTTCACCTTGCTTCAGAGCCAAATCTTTAGAAGAACAGGCTGTTCCAGCGTGAAAAATGACACTTCTATTTTAAAACAAAAATGTTTTGTTTTGCAAAAAGGTCACACAGGTATTTTTTTTTCCCATGACATTTATTTTCTTGATCCAAGTGGACCAGACTTGAGCCTTCTCCATCCTTCTCTCCTTCTGCACTTGGTAACTTGTTTATGAGTCTCAGATGCCCAGTTCCTTATGCCAGCCAGCCAGGGAACCCTCGACCATCTGGCCTAGGTTTGGGGGATAACATGAAAATGAATTCCAACAAGCAGAGCTGTGTTTCCTGCACCATCTGGCCTTTAGACACGTATGTGGTTGATCTTTCCTGTCTGGGCTGGGGGATCTGCTTTGGATGATGTAAGCCTATTACTCAGGAAAGACGGTTGTGTAGAGCACATCTTGTGGGTGAGTGTGTCCTGTTTATTGCAAGGGTCACCAGGGGGCAGTGGGTGCTTGGGGCTTTCAAATCTTCAAATTCAAGCTTTGGGGTTGGACCCCAGGGACTGGTACCAGTTCTAAGGACCTTCGCAGCTCTGCAAGCATCTCGGTGACATCTCTGCCTGCAGGTGGCTAGGAGAATGCTGTCATGTGGCCTCTTAATCTTTATCCTCCATCAGTATTTAGTGATTGGCAGATGGCTGCTCCTAACATCTGTGATTTGGAGACATAAGAATTTGATACATATGACATGTAAATCAGCCCCTGACTATTCGGGGGTAATTCCTCGTTGAGCACATACTCAGGGGTTTGCCAGTACTGCCGCACGCAGATCGTCTTTGAAGGACTCTGGGAACTTATTGCCAAATGGCCCAGAGAAAAGTCATCCTAATTTACAGCCTTGGCCAGCAGTGGGTGTGACTGCTCACTTCCCTGAACTCTTGCCAACACCGACTTTTATCATATTTAAAATTTCTTGCCAACTTACCCAGTAGACAAAAGACGGGCATCTGATTCTTCTGCTCATTTGCATTTCTTTAATTACTTGTGAGATCGAAAAATGTCACATGCTAATTGATCATTTGTAATTTTGGTAATTGCATTGCTTACAGTTTAAAAAATATTTTTTAATTTTTAATTTATTTTATTGAAGTATAGTTGATTTACAATTTTTTGTGTTAGTCATTGCTTACAGTTTTATCTCACTAATTTCCGCTTAGCTGAAGAAAGGAACACCCATGTGGTAGGATACCAGATAGTCCTTAAGCTTATGTTTTGTTTTTGTTTAATATAAATTTATTTATTTTTGGCTGTGTTGGGTTTTCGTTGCTGCGTGTGGGCTTTTCATTGCAGTGGCTTCTCTTGTTGGAGAGCACAGGCTCTAGGTACGCGGGCTTCAGTAGCTGTGGCACACGGGCTCAGTAGTTGTGGCTCACGGGCTCTAGAACGCAGGCTCAGTATTTGTGGTGCACGGGCTTAGTTGCTCCACGGCATGTGGGATCTTCCCGGGCCAGAGCTCAAACCCGTGTCCCCTGCATTGGCAGGTGGATTCTTAACCACTGCGCCACCAGGGAAGTCCAAGCTTATGTTTTTAAAAAATATTTAATATTGTAGTGAAGTATTCGTAATCTATTAAGCGAAAGAAAATCAGTAGTAAAAATGTGTCTCATGATTCCAATTTAATAAAACAGTAAGGTATGTGACTATGGCACAGAGATTTAAGAGTCGCAAATTTATATACCCTACAACTCAGATTCCAAGGAAAAAAGCACTCTATTTTTGGTGACTGGTCCAGCCATCTCATGGGCCTCCACTCTGGGAGGGAGGAAAGAACTTTCCAGAGTGTCTTAGTCTCTCCTAGCTTGTGCTTTTGGTTCAGCCAGTGCCTGATGGTCCTCCTAGACATGGCCTGGCTTCAGTTCCCCATGATGCTGCCAACCCCTGGCCCTTGGCCGCATCCTCATCCATCCGACTGGGCCCTTTCCCTCGTAGCATCCTTCCTGAAGCAGCATCCCTCCTGGTGGTGCTGCTGCCTGTCAACTTGGCCCCACCCTTCCTCCCACCGGCAGGTGCTAGGTTCTTGGCCTCTTGCCCTGCAGGGCTCATCATCCCCCTGGTCCTCTCTGCCCTGTAGCCTATGGGAGGGGTCTACAGTTCAGACTTCGAAGCTGTGTTTTGGGGTTTCAGGATCCGTTTCTCTTACAGTAAAGCCTGACTACACCACTGTCTCATGGGAGACTCAGATAAGACCTGAAGAATGACCCCTTTTTGGTGTCTACCCCGTCCCCCCCATCACTCCCCCCTGGGTACCTTCCGTTGAATCCATTGATGGGACCTTTTAGGCCTACAATTTATAGGATATGAAAGTACATCTGACAATATTTCGTTAAGACTATATTCAAAGATACTGGAAGGAAATACACCAACATGATTTTTCTCTGGATTAATGGGGTTATATGTGAATTTTATTTTCTTCTTCATGCTTTTCTGTATTTTCCAAATTTTTTCAATGTCTATACTATGTTTTTATAGTTCTCTAAATCCATTTTTAAATGAAGTATTTTTTCTTTTTTGTTTCCTTATAAATGTTAAACAAATGGGGCGTTAAATATAGTATACTTTTTGGATTATGCACAATTTTTAGTCTTTCAGATTTCTTTTTCTTCCAACTTTCTTTCTCCCCCTCACCCCAAGTTTGCAAAACAAGATTAAAAATTATATGCATGCCTGTCACCAGCAGATGGAACCAGGCAAAGGGCTAAATGGAATTAAGAATTGAGGAAAATCATTGTTTACCATTTTTTTTTGATTTTTTAAATTATTTTTTAAATTGAAGTATAGTTGATTTACAGTGTTGTGCTAATTTCTGCTATACAGCAAAGTGATTCAGTTATACATATATATATACATTCCTTTTTATATTCTTTTCCACTATGGTTTATCATAGGATATTGAATATAGTTCTCTGTGCTATACAGTAGGACCTTGTTGTTTATCCATCCTATACATAATAGTGTATATCTGCTATGGTATTTGACAAATATGGTATTTGTTGTTCTCTTTCTGACTTACTTCACTTGGTATGATAATCTCTAGTCGTATCCATGTTGCTGCAAATGGCATTATTCCGTTCTTTTTTATGGCTGAGTAATATTCCATTGTATACATATGTACCACATCTTCTTTATCCATTCATTTGTTGACGGATGTTTAGGTTGTTTCCATGTCTTGGCTATTGTGAATAGTGCTGCTATGAACATGGGGGTGCATGTATCTTTTTGAATTAGGGTTTTGTCTGCATTTATGCCCCAGAGTGGGATTGCTGGATCATATGGGTAATTCTATTTTTAGTTTTCTGAGGAACCTCCATATTGTTCTCCATAGTGGCTATACCAACTAACAGTCTCACCAGCAGTGTAGTAGGGTTCCCTTTTCTCCACATCTCCTCCAGCATTTGCTATTTGTAGAGTTTTTAATGATGGCCATTCTGACTGGTGTGAGTGGTACCTCACTGTAGTTTTGATTTGCATTTCTCTAATAATTAGCGATGTTGAGCATCTTTTCATGTGCCTATTGGCCGTTTGTATTTCTTCTTTGGAGAAATGTTTATTTAAGTCTTCTGCCCATTTTTTGATTGGGTTGTTTGTTTTTTGTTGTTGAGTTGTATGAGCTCTTTTGTATATTTTGGAAATTAAGCCCTTGTTGGCTGCATTGTTTGCAAATATTTTCTCCCATTCTGTAGATTGTCTTTTTGTTTTGTTTATGGTTTCCTTTGCTATGCAAAAGCTTGTAAGTTTGATTAGGTCCCATTTGTTTATTTTTGTTTTTAGTTCTATTGCGTTGGGAGACTGACCTAAGAAAACATTGGTACGATTTATGTCAGAGAATGTTTTGCCTATGATCTCTTCTAGGAGTTTTATGGTATCATGTCTTACGTTTCAGTCTTTAAGCCATTTTGAGTTTTCTTCTATCATTTCTTTAATGCCTGTTTTGACATTTGTTTCACATCAATAAAAGTTATCTTCTATTAAATAACATTGTGGCAAGTGATCCCTTTATAGGATAAAACTTGGTGCAATAACTTCTTTTAGTGTTTTTTGGTGCACATTGATGACCTAACAAAATAATTTATGTAACCCTGCCAGGGTTAGATTGCTGAGATCGCTGCAATCTAGAGATAGGTTGATCCCTAGACAACCTTAAAATTTATTCCAGAATCATCTTTTTCTTGGGGAGAAAAAAATTATAATAATGTGAAAGCAAATTAAAAGAAAAGAACCCCATTTTAATGGTTTTGTAACATTTTCTCATCTTTGTCAATTTGCATAAATATTGTTCATACATTTATTACAGAAAACATATGGTCTTTTTCACTTAATGTATTTATTCCATTTATATCCTATTTATGTATTTTAAAATAAATTATATATTGACTTAAAAATACCCCAATTCCTCTATAATTTATTTAAATAGTACTCATTCTCTTGTTGGGTATTTAGGCTGTTTGCCATTTTATATTTATTTATTTATTTCAATTTTTAATTTAATTTATTTGTTTTTGGCTGCGTTGAGTCTTCGTTGCTGTGCGTGGGCCTTCTCTAGCTGCAGTGAGCGGGGGTTACTCTTTGTTGCGGTGCACGGGCTTCTCATTGTGGTGGCTTCTCTTGTTGTGGAGCACAGGCTCTAGGCGTGCAGGCTTCAGTAGTTGTGGCTCGCGGCTCTTGAGCGCAGGCTCAGTAGTTGTGACGCATGGGCTTAGTTGCTCTGTGGCATGTGGGATCTTCCCAGACCAGGGCTTGAACACGTGTCCCTTGCATTGGCAGGCAGATTCTTAACCACTGCGCCATCAGGGAAGTCCCTGTTTGCCATTTTAAATCTTCGTTTTGGAAGTTATTCTAAAACTCTGTAGAGGCAGCATGTAGATCTTAAGTTACTTGCAAATGCACGGTGTGAGGTATGTAGTCTGTGAGTAAATTTGGTATGAATGGTCTGTCTCTGATCTGTCATCTTGTTGATCAACAGGATTGATGGGGCTGACCTGGTTGGCTTCCCAAAGGACCTACAATAATCATAATATTATTATCTTTCAAATCTATTATATATATGGTTAAAGGGACCAGACTTAATGTAGTTAAATCAATCCACAAGCAGCCCTGAGGCCTAATTCTAGCCTCGATCAAATCCCTTTTTTTTTTTTAATGAGCTAAAAACAAAGAAAGTTGACAAGTTGCACTCTCCGTGATATTTGCATATTTTTTGATACGCTGTAAATTACTCAAAAAGGCAAACAGACTAAAGAAAATGAAGAACTAAGAAGGAGGCAACCAGCCGTGTCTTGACCACTTATTGGGCCGCACGGCATGCGGGATTCTAGTTCCCCAACCAGGAATCGAACCCGTGCCCCCTGCAGTGGAAGTGCGGAGCCCTAACCACTGGACTGCCAGGGAATGTTCCCCAGGATACTTTTTCACAGTTGTCTCATTTAATCCCAGAAAAACCTGGTAGACAGGTAGAGTTATCTCTGCTTTATGGAGGAGGAAATTGAGGACTGGATAGGTTTAAATCATTTGCCTCTGGCCTCAGGTAGTAAGGAGGTGAGCTGGTTCAGATCTGTGTCTATTCAATCTCAAAAACTTCTGCTGTTGATCTGGCCCTAGCTGCTCACACCTGGAATACTGCAGTTTGCAGTAACTGGGGGTTACCTGGGAGGTGTGCCAGGATTCACTTTTATTTAATTTAACTTAATTTAATTTAATTTATTTTTAAAATTTATTTCATTGAAGTATAGTTGATTAATGTGTTAATTTCTGCTGCACAGCAAAGTGATTCAGTTATATATATATGCATTCTTTTTCATTTTCTTTTCCATTATGGTTTATCCCAGGATATTGAATATAGTTTTCTGTGCTATACAGTAAGACCTTGTTGTTTATCCACTCTCTATATGATAGTAGCTTACGTGTGCTAATCCCAAACTCCCAATCCATCCCTTCCCCACGCCCCCTCCCCTTGGGCAACCACATGTCTGTTCTCTGTGTCTGTGAGTCCGTTTCATAGATAAGTTCATTTGTTTCATATCTTGGATTCCACATGTAAGTGATATCATATAGTATTTGTCTTTCTCTGACTTACTTCGCTTAGTATGATAATCTCTATGTCCATCCATGTTGCTGCAAATGGCCTTATTTCATTCTTTTTAATGGCTGAGTAATAGTCCATTGTGTGTGTGTGTGTGTGTGTGTGTGTGTGTATGTGTATACAGGATGCATTTTATTTTATCTTCTTTACAGGATGCATTTTATTTTATTTTTTCCTTTGGGTGTGCCATGCGGCATGTGGGATCTTAGTTCCCTGACCATGGATCAAACTCGTGCCCCCTGCAGTGGAAGCGCAGATTCTTAACCACTGGACTGCCAGGGAAGTCCCCCAGGATGCATTTTAAATGGAGCCAAGACTTAGGTGTAAAAAAAATGAAACTAGGGCTTCCCTGGTGGCGCAGTGGTTGAGAGTCTGCCTGCCAGTGCAGGGGACATGGGTTCGAGCCCTGGTCTGGGAGGATCCCACATGCCGCGGAGCAACTGGGCCCATGAGCCACAACTACTGAGCCTGCGCGTCTGGAGCCTGTGCTCCGCAACAGGAGAGGCCGCGACAGTGAGAGGCCTGCTCGCCGCAACTGGAGAAAGCCCTCGCACAGAAACGAAGACCCAGCACGGCCAAAAATAAATAAATGAATTAATTAATTAAAAAAAAATGAAACTAAAGTACTTAAATCACACAAGAATTCCTTTTGGCCTTGGAATGGGGAATGCTTCTTAAAACATGACTTAAAAAATCTTAAGTCAAAACCAGAAAGAGATTCACGCATTTGACTTCTTAAAAATAAAGACTTTCTTGTGGCTGAAGAAATATTACAAGCAAAGTCAGCCTGGAAAAATAATTACAACTCATAACCTAGATAAAGGCCAATTCCCCAATTGTGTAAGAAGCTTCTCAAAACTGGTGAAGAAAAGCCAACAACCCAATGGAAAAGTGGAGAAAGATTATGAGGATATGGTTCACTGAAAAGGAAAGAAAAATGATATCCCTGGTCTTTGCCTTCATCCTTATCTGGTTCTGATTAGGCTTTTGCCCTCATGAGAATTACAGGAGTGATTCAGAAGCCAAGTTTGGATCCTCCAACGTTTTAGCAAGTTGCCCCTGCCTACAACGATGAACAGTTTGGGTGGAACCATTTGGAATCACAGGCTGGGAATCATAACTTATGGCTGTATTTTGTCCAGAAGCTTCGGCCACTAGCATCCCAAAGCCATGCTAAGAGTGCAGTTCTCTGAAGCTCAAAAGACAGTTTATTGAGGGAAGGACAGAACTTTAGCCTGGGATGGTTGTCTGTCAATGAATAGGAATTGTCCAGCTTCTTCTGGTTCTTAAAGATCAAGCCTTACAGAAGAAATCCCAGAATGGATCCTTGTGAGAACTGAGAGCCCTGCTGGAGTCAGTCTAGTTCAACGGGGCTTCCCTGGTGGCGCAGTGGTTGGGAGTCCGCCTGCCAATGCAGGGAACACGGGTTCGAGCCCTGGTCCAGGAGGATTCCACATGCCACAGAGCAACTGGGCCTGTGCGCCACAACTACTGAGCCTGCGCTCTAGAGCCCACTCTCCACAACTACTGAAGCCTGCATGCTGAGAGCCCGTGCTCCGCAGCAAGATAACCACTGCAAGGAGAAGCCCGCGCACCACAACGAAGAGTAGCCCACACTCACCGCAACTACAGAAAGACCGCGTGCAGGAACGAAAGACCCAACGCAGCCAAAATAAATAAATAATAAAATAAATAAATGTATTAAAAAAAATGTAGTTCAACGTCTTCATTTTACAGGTGAAGAAGGCATGGCTCAGAGAGGTCGGTGATGTGTTCAAAGTCACACACAATGTTCATGTTGAGTTGAAATCTCCAGAACTCCCTCCTTTGCTTTGTGCTTGCAAGTGGGACTGTGGGTCGGGGGGCAGGGGGTGCTGAAGAAGCAGCTTTAAGGCAGATGGTTGCAAGTCTGGGAATTCTTCTTCACTGAAACTATTTTTTCTGCAATTGCCTGGCCAGACCTGAGTTTTGTCTTGACTCCTTCCCTGTCTCCATTTCTCCCTCCCTCAGACACCAATCACACACCTACCACGTGCCCTGCACTGTGATAGAGAAGAGACCTTAGCTTCTCCTATGTTGCCTACTGATTTGAATCAAATACTCATTAGTGACCACTAGGCTGGTGGGACAATAACAGGTCACTCACTCATCTCACAAAGAGATTTCTCTTGTGAGATTTCGCATCTCACATTTCTCTTGTAGATGAAAAAAAATGTTCTAGGCTTTCAAAATACCTAATTTAAATTAGCTACTATGTTCTAATAACTAGCTGGAAAATAGGTGTCACCATTGTTTGATGTTCCCTGTGATCCAGAAACCATGAGAAAATGAGCCACAGTGTGGATCTGGTGTGTTGGGAGATTCCTTACACAATTTGGTTTTTCGTTTAGGTTTTTAGAAGGCTTTGGGTGTGGAGAGAGCCTAGTTGCAAAGTCCAGTGGCATCTTGCTCCTAAGCCTTGGTAGTCTCTGTTCTTCATGAATTTAAACATTAAATACCTTTTTTAATGTTTATTTTTAGTGCAGCATTAATGATAGTCTGATCTTGAGATGGGTGAATTATCACTTAAACTTTTTAAAATTGAAGTGAAATTACCATAACATTAAATTAACTGTTTTAAAATGAACAATTCATTGACTTTTAGTGTATTCATAATGTTGTGCAACCACCACCTCTGTCTAGTTCCAGAACTTTCTCATCACCCCAAGAAGAAATCCCACACCCATTAAGCGGTCAATCCCCACTACCCCCTCCTCCTAGCCCCTGGCGACCACCAGTCTTGGTTCTGTGGATTTACCTATTCTGAATATTTCATGTAAATGGAATCATACAATGTGTGACCTTTGCATCTGGCTTCTTTCACTTAGCATAATGTTATTGAGGTTTATCCATGTTGTAGCATGTTTTAGTACTTCACTCCTTTTCACGACTGAATAATACTCCATTGTGTGGATATACCACAATTTGTTTATCCATTTATCTGTTTATGGATATTTGAGTTGTTTCCACTTTTGGCTGTTGTGAGTAGTGCTGCTGTGAACATGCGTGTATGTGTATTTTTTTAAAAATCAGTTTTCAGTTTCTTGGGGCCTGTAGCTAGAAGTGGGATTTCTGGGTCATATGGTTATTCTACATTAAACTTTTTGAGGAATTGCCAAACTGTTTTCTACCATGACTATCTGATTTTACTTTCTCACCAGCAACGTATGAGGGTTTTAATTTCTCCACATCCTCACCAACACTTGTTATTGTCCACTTTTGTGGTTATAGCTAGCCCAGTGTGTGTGAAGTAGTATCTCATTCTGGTTTTGATTTGCACCTCCCTATGACTAATGATGATGAGCATCTTGTGGTGTGCTTCTCAATTACTTAACTTTTACATATAATTAATCTCAACTTTAAGTCCTAACACTTTCTTGAGACCATTGAATCCAATCCCATCACACCCATGAACCTGGAAGTTGGCAGCCATCACAAGATACCCAGGATTCTAGACCATCCCAGCCTGGCATCCCCATGCGACTCTGTGTATCTCCCTTTCTGACCCTGTTCCCCAGCTCCTGAAACCCTTTCATTGTGCTTCTTGGGATTCATGGTCTGTCATCAAACATAATCCCCTACATCCTCAACCTGTTTTCTGAATGGTTCCTCACCTTCTCTGTCTGGAACCTGGTTCTCCCCAGCAGCCCTCCCACGTGGCTGTGATTCTCTCTTTCCCTCCTCCCAGGACATGGAGATGGAGAAGTGACCTCCTTGTTTCTATGCCCCTTCCAGATCATTCTCCCTCCCTCTTCCCTTAAAACACCCGCCTTTGAATCTCATGCTGTCATCCTACTGTATCCGCACCATCCATGATGGGGATGATGGTTTGACCTTGTGAATTACCATTACTCCCTCCAGGCTTTTCCTTGTTAATCTATTTAGATTCTATGGCCTCTCAGTGTGTCAAGCCCTTGCGTCCCCCCTCAAATCTCTTTACCCTTCTCACTTGGCTGCACTCACCTGGCAAAACCCGCAACCTTGGTTAAACCTTCAAACCTGCAGCACTTCCTTCCCCATCTTCACTTTTAGGTGATGACCTTACTTCTCTTTCCCTGAGAAGATAAAAGCCACCAAAAGAGAACTTCCAATAGTCTCCTTCCTCCATCTCTGCCCACCCACCTGCCTCTGTTTCAGACAATTCATATTCCCTGTTTTAGGCTGGTCCCTGCACTCATGTGCTCAGTGCTACCCCCTCTCACTTGCTCTAGACATAGTTCTAGAAATTCTCCCTCCTATAATGTCAATCTATGGGATTATTCCTGTAGGAGAGGCGAAGCTTAACATTTTTCTTCTCCCCTCCTAAATGCTCTGGCAGGAGCCCTATCCATTAGACAGACAAAAGACAGACTAACAAGAGAAAAATAAACAAAAGTTTAGATCTTAAGGCCTGCATCTTGCATACACACAGGAGTGCTCAAGACTGGGAACTCAAAGGAGTGGTTAGAACTGGGGCTTGTAGTGCATCTTAAGAAAAATAAATTTTTTCTGTGAAGTGACAAAGGAAAAGGACTTTGAGCTTGTAAGTGCTGTACGTTGTGGAAAGGTGGAAATATATGGAGGAAACTGATGGATGATTAGGGGTAGTTACTGAGGTTTGTTATGTGAATTCCTCTAGTGCCTTCTCAGGTTGGTAAGGGTCTAGAGTATCTGGAATTAAGAATCCTCTCGCCCTTCCTGGAAGAAAGGAAGAAGGCACAGAGTGTATCTTGTTTGCTTCGTAACTGCCTTCAGTTTAAAATAATCCTTATGTTAGGACTTCCCTGGTGGCGCAGTGGTTAAGAATCCGCCTGCCAATGCAGGGGACACGGGTTCGATCCCTGGTCCGGGAAGATCCCACATGCCGCAGAGCAACTAAGCCCGTGCGCCACAACTACTGAGCCTGCGCTCTAGAGCCCACGTGCCACAGCTACTGAAGCCCGCACACCTAGGGCCGGTGCTCCGCGACAAGAGAAGCCACCACAATGAGAAGCCCACACACCGCAACGAAGAGTAGCCCCCGCTGGTCACAACTAGAGAAAGCCTGCGCGCAGCAATGAACACCCAACGCAGCCAAAAATAAATAAATAAATAATCAATCAATCATCCTTATCTTAAAGGGACTTTGTTTGCAGTGGCATATTCTGCTGTGTTTCGTTCCCATCAGCATACAAATCAGCTGTAACTTTTTCCTTCTTAAAAAATCCTCTCTTGACCCCATACTGTCTCCAACTGTGGGTCATTTTTCTGCTCCCTTTTAAGCTTGTTTCCAGTCTTTTGTAAGCCTTTCTTATTAAGGCCTTTTCCTCCACAATTTCCACCAAAACAGTTCTCATCAAGCTCACCAAGGATCTCCAGGTTGGTAGATTGCATGGTCACTCCCAGGCCTCATCCCATTGGTGGGTCAGCGGTACTGGATCCAGCAGGTCCCTTCCTCCTTGAAACACTGTCCCCGCCGTGAGCATCCAAGACACCACGCGATCCTGCGTTTCCTCCCATCGCACAGGTCGCTCCCTCTTCTTAGTCTCTGTTGCTACTTCCTTCGTATATCTCAGTCTCTAAAATGCTGGAGTTTCTTCTCTGACTTCAGTTGTCCCCTTGGTGATCTTTTCCAGAACCGTCCATCTGCTGACCACCCCATGCTCACGTGTCCAGCTGCTTAGATGGACTAAGACTTCCACTTGGTTGTGTCATCTCTGTCTCAGAGTAACTACGTTCATGTGGCCAAAACTGAAGTTGTGAATGTCTTCCACATCCCTTCCCCATGCCCCACAAGCAACAATAGCAAAAACTTGCTGCTGTCTCTTCCCGTGTCTTTTTTTAGACATATATATATATATTTTATTTCATATTCTTTTCCATTATAGTTTATTACAAGATACTGCATACAGTTCCCTGTGCTATACAATAGGTCCTTATTGTTGATCTATTTTATGTATATCAGAGTGTATATATTAATCCCAGACTCCTAATTTATTTCCCTCTACCCCCCTGCACTGTTCCCCTTTGGTAACTATAAGATTGTTTTCTAAGTCTGAGTGTTTCTGTTTTGTAAATAAGTTCATTTGTATCATATTTTAGATTCCACATATAAGTGATATCATATGCTATTTGTCTTTCTCTGACTTACTTCACTTAGTATGATCATCTGTAGATCCATCCATGTTGCTGGAAATGGCATTATTTTATTTTTTTAAGGCTGAGTCACCTTTCCATTGTATATATGTACCACATCCTCTATATGCATTCATCTGTCGATGGACATTTTGGTTGCTTCCATGTCTTGGTAATTGTAAATAGTGCTGTGATGAACGTTGGGGTGCATGTGTCTTTTCGTATTATGGTTTTCTCCAGATATACGCCCAGGAGTGGGATTGCCGGATCATATGCTAGCTCTATTTTTAGTTTTTTAAGGAACGTCCATACTGTTCTCCATAGTGGCTATTACCAATGTACATTCCCACCAACAGTGTAGGAGAGTTCCCTTTTCTCCACGCCCTGTCCAACATTTATTGTTTGTAGACATTTTAATGAAAGCCATTCGGATTGTTGTGAGGTGATAACTTGTTGTAGTTTTGTTTATTTGTTTTCTTGTTGTTTTTTGGCTGCACCATGCAGCATGTGGGATCTTAGCTCCCTGACCAGGGATTGAGCCCGTGCCTCCTGCAGTGGAAGGGCAGAGTCCTTACCACTGGAACACTGGCAAATTCCCCCTTGTTGTAGTTTTGATTTGCATTTCTCTAATAATTAGTGGTGTTGAGCATCTTTTCATGTGCCTGTTGGCCATCTGTATGTCTTCTTTTCTCTTCCCAAGTCAACAAATGGGAACTGCATCCTTCCAGTGGCTCAGACTCCAAACCTGGAGGTCAATCTTTGTCATTTATTCCATTTTTTTCCTATATTCCACATCAGAATTGTAAGAATACACCATTGTGTCGTCCATCAAAATATAACCAGCATCAGACTCCCGTGACCCTGTTACCAGCTTCTCGCCTGGATGCCAGTGAGGAGAGCTTGGTTACTGGTCTCCTTGCTTCTGCTCTTACTCATAGCACCATTCTCAATCCAACAGCTGGAGGGATCTTTTAAAAAGTCCGGTAATGTCTCTCCTTTATTCAAGACCTGCCAACACTGAAACAGCTGATTCAGTCTGGAGCAGGGAAAGTACAAAATAAGCTTGGGGCATTATATGGTATCTGAATGGAAGCGCTCAAAGGCTCATGGGTGTGTGTCAGAAAGATAATAGTGGTGATGGTTTATAACATTCGAAATAGAAAAGATAACCATGAGTCTGTAGTGAGAGCAAAAATGAAAAGCGGCAGGTCGTGGGGAGAGAGAATGTCAACAAATAAATGTAGAAAGCAGAGAGAGTTAGAAAATCACCGTTTTGGCATCCCCAAAGAAATAATAGACGTAGGCAAAGACCATTAAGGAATGCCAGAACTGTTAGGTGAAGGGTGCTGGGGAAAGGGATATTCGTAAGGTGTAATTGTGGGTTTTGTGTGTGCATTTGTAAGATGCCAAAGAGTACTTGCTAATTGCAAAAGTGAAAATATAACATTCAGGGAGGTAGCTGGCAGTTCCCACCTTATTTGAGTGTTCATCCCTAGTGTCGCTCAGTGTTCATTGATGGATAACTTGACACGATGTGCCTGCTGATGGGGTGCCATGTGACATTCTCAGCGACACTTACGAAATACTCCCCAATCCTAATCTAATCAAGCCTTTAGACCTACTTCCCAGTTTGCAGAAAGGACAGGGGATAGAGAAGCAGTTAAACAACACTAGGAGGGCGCAGTCGGACAAATCCAGGAGGTGGGACCTCCTAGGAGACCCACAAGTCTTGTCTCCTCAAGAAATAGAAAAAATAGACAGAGACCTTGTAGTTTTAAAGAGACTCCTGTGACATAGCAATCAAATTGTCTATTCGGACCTTGATGTTTTAGACGATTGGGGACCTCTGACTATGGACTATGTATTAATTAATTTAATGGGAGTTATTTTTAATTTTATGAAGGGAGACGGCAGTATTGTGGACAAGTAGAAGAATGTCGTGGCTTTTAGGAAACGCATGCTGAATTATTCAGGGGTGAAGTGTTAAGTTGTTAACGTTTCAAACGTTTCAGGAAGAACAGGTATGTGAGAGAGGTGCAAACACGTGCATACACACAGATAAAGCAAATATAGCAACATGTGAGCAGTTGTTGAATCTTGCTAGTGGGTATGTGGGTTTCTAGCCTTTAAATTTTTCTGAATATTGAAATTTTAAATGACAATTTAAAAAAGCCCACTTAAAATGTGCCCCTTCTCACACAGAGTGGAATCTAGACGTTACAACTGGTCCAAATGGCCCTACTCATGTAGCCCCCTCCTCACCCCTTTGAAACCATCTCCATCTCTCTCCCTCCCCGACTTGAGTCCCACTGGCCTTGATGTTTATTGGCCCTGCCAGGCCTGCTCCCACCTCAGGGCATTTACACTTCCCACCTCTCCTTCCTTCCTAGGACATCCTTCCTTCGGCTCTGTGCATGGCTTCCTCTTATTCCCTTGAGGTGTTTACTCAAAGGCTGTCTCGTGAGGCCTTCCTAGGTTACCCACCTATTTAATATTGCAGCCCACTTGCCCCCCGTCTCTTGCTCTTTTCCCTGCCTAAGTTTTCTCCACAGTACTCATCACACCTGACACACCGCACATTTGCTTGTTTACTTACGGTCCATCTTCCTCCCCTGGAACATCGCTCATGTGGGCAGGGATTTCACCGGTTCATTCCTGGCTGTACCTCCTTGCCCCGGAGAGATCTAGGTTAAGCCTGCCAAGATTTAAGAGGATGGGTTCCCAGGTTTTCTACCCAGAAACTTTAAATAGCCTTAAAAACACCTTGCCTCTGTGAACTGTGAAGAAAGTGACACCACTGAAAGGTAGCAGAGAGGAATCCATAGGTGAACATCATTTAGGAACTAAGATGATTATTTGGACTATGAAATCCAGTAAAATCTGTTGTGTAAAGGCTGCCCAGAGAATGATTTACTAAAAAAAAAAAAAAAAAGAGTATTTGAGAAGGTTTATTCTACATCAAAATCAATACCTTTAAAGGTGAAGGGGCATGTCTGGGAGCATATTTTTCTGAACTTGAATAACTGCAATGGTCATGATTATTCCAATTTACTATTCATCACAGGACTTTAAAATAATTGAGTCAACTTAAGCCTTCTGTTTTGAAGTGGAGATAGTGCCCAATAACAAGTGTCTCTTCTCAGTAATCAGCCGCCTACATTTGCCTGAAAAAGGGATAGACCACAGTGGTTTCATGGAACCACACACACACACACATGTGCTTGCACATGACACTATACTTTTCCTCTTTTTCTCCTTTTTTAAAATTAATTTTTATTGGAGAATAGTTGATTTACAATGTTGTGTTCGTTTCTGCTGTACAGCAAAGTGAATATACATTTCCTTTTTGATTTTGAGTTTATTTGTATTAGTTTGATAGCTCTAGGCTTTCAAAATATTTTAATACTTTAAAAGCATGTAGTTGAGGGACTTCCCTGGCGGTCCAGTAGTTAAGACTCTGTGCTTCCACTGCAGGGGGGTGCGGGTTCGATCCCTGGTTGGGGAACTGAGATCCCGCATGCCGTGTGGCGTGGCCAAAAAAAACCAAAAAACAAAGACCAAAAAAATACAGTTGAGCCTCATTTTTCATGGGTTCTGTCTCTGCAAATTTGCCTACCTGCTGAAATGTATCTATAACCCGAGAATCAATAACTCAGGATGCTTTCCTGGTCAATCATGGCCATGCTGCAAAAAATTCTGAGTCCCTTGACGTGCAGGTCCCCAGCTGAAGTCAAACAAGGCAACCTTATGCCTTTTTGTTTCAGCTCTCATGTTATAAACAAATGTGCTTCTCACAGTCTGTTTAGTGCTACATTTTTGGCATGTTTGTGCTTTTGTCAGTGATTTTGCTGTTTTAAATGGCCCCCAAGTGTAGGGCTGAAGTGCCATCAAGTGTTGCTAAGTGCAAGAAGGCTGTGATGTGCCCATTGGATAAAATATGTGTTTGGTGAGCTTCGTTCAGGTGTGAGTTATAGTGCTGTTGGCTGTGAGTTCAATGTTCATGAAGCAAAAATGTGGTATATCCAAAAAAAGGAAGAGGAAATCTGACGATCTGTATGTCAGGCCACGCTGGAAAATGTAAAAGTAACATCTTTAGTGTGTGATGAAACTTTGGAAAAGATGGAAAAGCAGCTAAATTTGTGGATTTGTGAGATGGTGACCGATTTTTAAAAAGCATAGTGGGCAGTATTGTCGTGGGGCTGAAAGCCAAAGACAGTTTTGGTCATGTTACCCAGGGTCAGGAAAATGGTAAACCCTTCTTGCCTAGTGCTGGCTGGCTCGTGTATCTCAAAAGGTGATATGTCGTGAAAAATGTTAAATTTGTAAGTTGGACAGGTTCTAAAGATCAGGGGACTGAGGAATAATTTAAAAAATGCAGTCTATCCTCTAGGCTTTCAAAATATTTTAGTAATTGAAAAACATACAATTGATCCTCATTATTCACGGATTCTGTATTTGCGAATTCTCCTCCTTGCTAAAATGTATACGAAACTCCAAAATGGATATGGTGCCTTTGCGGTCATTTGCAGACACATGCAGAACATCAAAAAATTGTCACCCAACGCACACGTTCCCAGCTGAGGTCCAGCAAGGTGATGCTCTGCCCTCTGTGAGCACTGTGGTATAGGTGACCAGAGGATGGAGACGGGACGGGCGATTTGTGCTGGAGGCTCCACATCCGCGATTAGTTGGATGGGGTTTGAATCCCAGCTCTGGTACCAGTTGGTGGGACGGCCCCAGGCGACTTTCTGAACCTCGTTTTCTCTTTTGTAAAATAAAGAAAATAGAATCTACCAGACTGAGTTATTGTCAGCATTTTAAGAGATAATCTGTGTGAGATATATATGTGCGTGCACGTGCACACACACACACACACACACACACACACATCCTAGGAATAACGGCTCAGCATTTGCTAATTCACTGTTCATGGTGACTCTGTAGAGCATATTACTGCAAATGATGAGAATCAACTATACCTGCTAAGTGTTCTACAAGAAAAGGATTACATGGAAAAACTGGGCTTTGATGCTAATGAAACTAGCTTGTTTTACAAGGACCTTGGCAGGCAAACCTAGCGGTGGACCAGAATGTCACTGCAGGCTCCCGGGACCCTCACGCTGTATTTCCCTTAGCAGTGATGGTACAGTATTCCATAATCAAGCATCCACGGCCACTTCGTAGAATGTAACTACTGTGAATAATGAGACCCGACGGCAGTCGATTTGGTGAGGTTATTTTTTAAGAACAGGGAAGTCAACTCCAGTAGGGAAGGAAATGGTTCTGCAAGAGATGTGTAATGTGTTTGACATTGACCTCATTGCTTCTGAAACAGGTTTCATGATGGTCTGGTGAAAACCACAGGATAGAAAGATTCCATATCTGTGTTTATTTGCCACTGGTGCTCACCATCACCATGGTTGCTGACGTGTTCAGGGTTTCCTATTTGCCTATCACTGTTTTCAGCTTGTTACACGTAATCTAATTTAACCTGCAGAATAACAGTCATGGTAGTTATAGCAGGAGTGGAAACAGAAGCAGCTGCAAACGCTTGTGTGATGCTGTGTCAGGTTATGGACTCATTCACCCCTCACACATGCCTCTGCCATGAGAACTGTTATGAGCCCCATGTTACAGGTGAGGAACCTGAGGCCCAGAAACGAGTAAACCACATACCCAAGGTCACACTTAGTAAGTGGTCCTGAGTCTGTACGCTTAGACCCTAATTAGTTCTGCTGCTTTCCAGGGTGGATGCGTTGGGGAAGGCGCTTTCTCCACCAATAAGCAGATTCACTGGGTAAGAACTTGTACGCGCTCTCCACTTTTTATTTACGTATTATTAACTTTCCACGCCCTGAGCTCAGATTAGTGCCTGCAGGCTCTTCAGCTGATCAGTTTCTATAGGTTGTGACATAGCAAGTGTCAGATGATAAACTCCTGTTTCTCAAACCAGCCTTGTAAACAGAGGCTGACTTGTTTGCCAAGGAGAACTGACCACACAGGATAAATGGTTAAGAGTTATGGTCTGTTGTGGTTGCCATTTTTTTTTTTTTTTCAATCTTTAAAATTTGTCGACTGAAAAAAAATGCACGACGTGAGAGTTGTGAGTTAAGTTTTATTTGGGGCAAAATGAGGACTATAGCCTGGAAGACAACATTTCAGATAGCTCTGAGGAACTGCTCCAAAGAGGTAGGGGGGAAGGTCAGTATTATATATAATTTTAGTGAAGGGTGGGTACGTGCAATCAGGCACCCCATTGTGGCAGAAGGTTGCTGCTAGGCACGAGGAGCAGATGTTGCCGTTCATGATTTTAGTGCTTTTCTAGGTTTAGGGAGATGCCAGAATTGGGCTCATAAAATCTTCCCCTGAAAATATCTATCTGAAGACCTGTTCTGCCAGTTTTTCCCAGCATACAGAGGGCCTTATTCCTGATCTCCACCCTGAACTCCTTTCAGGGTGTGTTGAAGGTCAGAGGCTGCAGTGGCTTGTGACTTAATCCTTGTAGAGGCAGATGGCAAGTGCCAATTTTTAGTAGGCAAATTGTTGAAGTGATGTGGGGTATTAAGAGTTTGGTGGAGTTAGTTTGGAAAGGAAGAATAGATATTTTTTTTTTTTATTTTGAGAAAAACAAATAAAGGCAAAGATACATTTCTTTTTTACTTAAAAAAAAAAAAAGAATAGATATTTTTTCTTCAATTTAAATCTGAATGGATGCCTCTCAGGATAGGAACCGGAGAGCATGGCATCTCCCCTGGAATTGCTCTCTGCACCCTTCACCTTATCTGAACCGGGGACTTCTTAGCCTGACATCATAGGCCTACAGATTTTAGTTTTGTTTGTTTGTTGACTGATTTACTATTGGCCACAAGTGCCTTTGAGAGTCTCATGGAAGCTAAGGACTCTTTCCTCAGAAGCAAAATGGTCGCAGGCATAAATAACCCTGTCACTGAATCCATTTTGTAGGCACCAGACCTCCTGAGAAGCCCACTGAGAAAGCATCTTAGGGTTCATAGATTCTAGAACCTTCTCTCATAGGGGATCTGTGAGCTATTTTCATCATTGTAAAATTCCATAACTGAAGCCAAGCACTTATCTATGTTTCTTTGCTCTTGGATATAGATGAACGTTTGCTGGGTACTCTGGTTTCCTTATGTGCAAGAAGTCCATGCAGAGTGAGGTGGGGTTCCTTAGCGTGAAAGATTGGGAACCACTAGTCTATATGGGGCCTTTGTCTTCATCGGCCTCACCCTTCCCAGAATCTTGTTCATCTGGACAGCCCTTACTCTATAACTTGACAGTATAGTTTTATACTGTTTTGATGGTTTTGTATGTACATGTTTTGTCTTCTCTGTTCATTCTTAGAATCCTGAAAGAGCTGTGTCTCTTGCCCCTTTCTTCTTCTCAGTGGGACTTGGTACCCAGTAGGCCAGTGGGCTTATTATTATTATTTTTTGTTTATCAGTATTATTTGTTTTTTTTTTAATTGAAGTATAGTTGATTTACATGTTGTTAATCTCTGCTGTACAGCAAAGTGATTCAGTTATACACATATATACATTCTTCTTAAATATTCTTTTCTATTATGGTTCATCATAGGATATTGAATATAGTTCCTTGTGCTACACAGTAGGACTTTGTTGTTTATCCATTCCATATATAAAAGCTTACATCTGCTAACCCCAAATTCTCACTTCATCCTTCCCCCAACCCCCTCCTCCTTGGCAACCACAACTCTGTTCTCTGTCTGTGAGTCTGTTTCTGTTTTGTAGGTATGTTCATTTGTGTCGTATTTTTTTTTTAACATCTTTATTGGAGTATAATTGCTCCACAATGGTGTGTTAGTTCGTGCCGTATAACAAAGTGAATCAGCTATACGTATACTTATATCCCCATATCTCCTCCCTCTTGCTTCTCCCTCCCACCCTCCCTATCCCACCCCTCTAGGTGGACACAGAGCACCGAGCTGATCTCCCCGTGCTATGTGGCTGCTTCCTACTACCTATCTATTTTACATTCGGTAGTGTATATATGTGCATGCCACTCTCTCACTTTGTCCCAGCTTACCCTTCCCCCTCCCTGTGTCCTCAAGTCCATTCTCTACGTCTGTGTCTTTATTCCTGTCCTGCCCCTAGGTTCTTCAGAAACATTTTTTTTTTTTTAGATTCCATATATATGTGTTAGCGTACAGTATTTGTTTTTCTCTTTCTGACTTACTTCACTCTGTATGACAGTCTCTAGGTCCTTCCACCTCACTACAAATAACTCAATTTCGTTTCTTTTTATGGCTGAGTAATATTCCATTACATATATGTGCCAAATCTTCTTTTTCCATTCATCTGTCGATGGACATTTAGGTTGATTCCATGTCATGGCTGTTGTAAATAGAGCTGCAATGAACATTGTGGTACATGACTCTTTTTGAATTATGGTTTTCTCAGGGTATATGCCCAGTAGTGGGATTGCTGGGTTGTATGGTAGTTCTATTTTTAGTTTTTTAAGGAACGTCCATACTGTTCTCCATAGTGGCTGTATCAATTTACATTCCCACCAACAGTGCAAGAGGGTTCCCTTTTCTCCACACCCTCTCCAGCATTTATTGTTCATAGATTTTTTGATGCTGGCCATTCTGACCGGTGTGAGGTAATACCTCATTGTAGTTTTTATTTGCATTTCTCTAATGATTAGTGATGTTGAGCAGCTTTTCATGTGTTTGTTGGCAATCTGTATATCTTCTTTGGAGAAATGTCTATTTAGGTCTTCTGCCCAGTTTTGGATTGCGTTGTTTGTTTTTTTGATATTGAGCTGCATGAGCTGCTTGTATATTTTGGAGATTAATCCTTTGTCAGTTGCTTCATTTGCAAATATTTTCTCCCATTCTGAGGGTTGTCTTTTCATCTTGTTTATGGTTTCCTTTGCTGTGCAAAAGCTTTTAAGTTTCATTAGGTCCCATTTGTTTATTTTTGTTTTTATTTCCATTTCTGTAGGAGGTGGGTCAAAAAGGATCTTGCTGTGATTTATGTCATAGAGTGTTCTGTCTATGTTTTCCTCTAAGAGTTTTATAGTGTCTGGCCTTACATTTAGGTCTCTAATCCATTTTGAGTTTATTTTGTGCATGGTGTTAGGGAGTGTTTTAATTTCATTCTTTTACATGTAGCTGTCCAGTTTTCCCAGCACTGCTTATTGAAGAGGCTGTCTTTTCTCCATTGTATATTCTTGCCACCTTTATCAAAAATAAGGTGACCATATGTGCGTAGGTTTATCTCTGGGCTTTCTGTCCTGTTCCATTGATCTATATTTCTGTTTTTGTGCCAGTACCATACTGTCTTGATTACTGTAGCTTTGTAGTATAGTCTGAAGTGAGGGAGCCTGATTCCTCCAGCTCCGTTTTTCTTTCTCAAGATTGCTTTGGCTATTTGGGTTCTTTTGTGTTTCCATACAGATTGTGAATTTTTTTCTAGTTCTGTGAAAAATGCCAGTGGTAGTTTGATAGGGATTGCATTGAATCTTTAGATTGCTTTGGGTAGTATAGTCATTTTCACAATGTTGATTCTTCCAATCCAAGACCATGGTATATCTCTCCATCTGCTTGTATCCTCTTTAATTTCTTTTATCAGTGTCTTATAGTTTTCTGCATACAGGTCTTTTGTCTCCTTAGGTAGGTTTATTCCTAGGTATTTTATTCTTTTTGTTGCAGTGGTAAATGGGAGTGTTTCCTTAATTTTTCTTTCAGACTTTTCATCATTAGTGTATAGGAATGCAAGAGATTTCTGTGCATTCATTTTGTCTCCTGCAACTTTACCAAATTCATTGATTAGCTCTAGTAGTTTTCTGGTAGCATCTTTAGGATTCTCTGTGTGTAGTATCATGTTATCTGCAAACAGTGACAGCTTTACTTCTTCTTTTCCGATTTGGACTCCTTTTATTTTTTTTTCTTCTCTGACTGCTGTGGCTAAAACTTCCAAAACTATGTTGAATAATAGTGGTGAGAGTGGGCAACCTTGTCTTGTTCCTGATCTTAGTGGAAATGGTTTCAGTTTTTCACCATTGAGAACGATGTTGGCTGTGGGTTTGTCATTGTGTCATATTTTAGATTCCACATATAAGTGATATCGGGCTTATTTTGTTGCAGCTGCCATTTTCGGGGGTGGGGGGCAGTGTCTGGCAAAGGTGTGCATCCTTTTGTCAGCAGGGGGCAGCACTGGAGAGGGTAAAAATGGTCATTGTGCTTCAGATTAGCCAATCTCAAAGCTGAGGAAATTGTTCCCCAAATAAATGCAGCTCTATTAAAATCTAGCATGTATGTCAGTTTGAAGCAATACTTTAAACTTTTACTAGAGGAATGGCTCTACTTTAGATAAGTAGTTTTTGTTTGTTTGGCCATACTGCTCTGCTTGTGGGATCTTAGTTCCCTGACCAGGGATCGAACCCGGGTCCCCAGCGGTGGAAGTGCCGAGTCCTAACCACTGGACCGCTGGGGAATTCCCAGTTCTTTGTTTTTTGATGCTTTGGAGTGGGGTGGAGGGTAACACACACAGTCAGAAACATGAATATTTCCTCTTGCCGAGGGTTACCTTTTATTGCTACTAAATTTACATGAAAATAAAGCCAGTTTATCCCTGGGGTGAAATATGTATTTACATTGTAGTTGTGGAAAGAATTACAGCCTGTGTTTATTTTGCATTTGGGAAACAGGAGACAGTATCTGGAAGAGTCGCTAATAGTATACATTTTCTAAAAGGTTAGGTTAAAGCTGGTGAATTAACAGGACACAGGTGGGCCTAAGGGGAAATAGTCATTTCTAAGTATTTTCTGAATTGAAGGAGAAAATGCATTTTTTCTTCTGTAAATGCCCGGCTTAGCCCAAGTTAGGCAGCCCCAACTACTGACACAAATATAACAATGGAAGCAGAGCATTTTCACTGGGAAGGAACAAACCTGGAACCTGAAACAATGGCCCAAAGCCTGGGAATGCATCTAGTGAGAACATCATTGAAAACTGGTATTCCCAGCCAGGTGCTAGGGGCACACGGGTGTGGGGCTGCTCCCGGGACCTCAAGAACTTAAAAGAAAAAAGGTGAGCACTCATGGGGGGTTGGAGGGGCTGGGGGTGTGGTGACTGGTGACTTCTGCCTGGGAGATGTGCAGAACTTCAGGAGCTGGGCATTGGAAGCCTGGTAGGACTTGACCATGATGGGTGAGGAGGAAAGGATTTCCAGGTAAGATGTAACCTAGAGAAAGTCAAGGGGTGCAGGGCTGGCCGAGGAGGTAGAATATTCACGAGAAGACAGGGGCATGATACACAAGCCACCTGTGAGAATTACACCTAGTTCTGTTTTCAGATCCTGTACTTTCCAAGGTCATTGCCAGGGTCAGACATTTTCTTTTTCTCTCTCAGGTTGGGTGATCAGAAGAGAAGAATTTATTCCCATGAAAAAGAGAACTGTTTTCATCACAGCTGCATGGGGGAAACTTCAGAGGGCTCTTGAGGGAGCGTTGGCTAATGTCAAAAAACCCAGAGCTCCTTGGTGCTAATTTTAATTTCCACAAAGTTAAGGGTGGCATTAGACCCGTGAACCTGATAGGTAACACAGCTTGGGGGTTGTCGTCTAGATGTTGGAAAGTCTCAGGAGAGGTGTGAGCTGAGAGAGGACAGGGGACTGAGTCCCTTTCTCTTCTTAAGCCCCCTTTAGCCTGTGGGACCCTATTGACCTTGCGTTATGAGGTGGTATCACAGATAAGAGAGCGGTGGGGGGGTTTGAGCTCAGTTAGAGTTGGGTGTTTATCATACACATTTATATGAAGTTAGTAAACTTCTAGAACCCTTGGACAGGAGGCTGTGCAAGCGTGGCATTCGTGTTTAGGGAAACACCTCACCACTGAACTAAGTGTTTTGGATGAAAGCGTTGACTGATGTTCCAGCTGAGACATACATCTTCCTGTGAAGTGAGTTTTTAAGGTATTTGTAAAGAGTGTGTATCCTTGTATCTCATGCATGTTAGAATCCTGTATCAGGTTAAAATCACAGTCAAAGAGAAGTGGGTTGAGGGGAGACCCCATCCGGAAGGGGTTGGTCTGTGTGTGCAGGGGTGTGGTATCACATGACACCATTCTTCACATCCCTGGTGTCAGCTGACTGGACCAGGGCAGGCATCCGACCCATGACCAGCCCATCATATTCACTTTCTCTCAAATTTGAAGTCAGACCTGTGAGATGAGGTCGATGTGGCTCCAGGGCCTCTGTTGGGATTTGTCCAAGTGCAAGAAGTTTTCAGGGGAGTAAAAGGAGAGAGAGAAGTGCCGACATCAGAGACCACAGAGACCGGAGGGATGGAGAAGAGAGACCGTGGCATCACTGCAGGACAGAGAGTGGTCCTTTCTGGGAGATGCTAGGCACCTCCGTCCCATATCCATGAAGGGATCCCCTTCTCCTTGAACTCGCGTGGGTCCATTTACGCTTTTTGCTGCTAAACACTCTCTATGACCACGATCAGCCAGACCTGGGAGGCACGTGACCACTGCAGTTTTCCGAGGAGATGTGGCAGGAAAACAGTTAACCTGCTCCTATTCGTCCCCAGAACTGGCATGGTGCCTCCTTCCCTTGTCAATTTTGAAAGCCCATGGCTGTCACTCAGATGGTGTTTGGGGCTTTTATTCATGTGGATGAGTCTCAGGTTGCCCTGTCTTTTTTCATGCCTGAAGGGAGGAGAACGGCTGTTCCCAGCTCTTAAGAGATGCCTGGGTGTTCCCCTTCATCTATTCGTTCACTCATTCTTTCCACTAGTATTTTTTGCCTGCAGTTTCCCAGGCCTTGTCCTAGATGCTAGAGAAGCAACAGTGAACAAAAGAGCCATGGTCCTTGTCCTCATGGAGCTCAGAGGCTCATAAGGGTGAGAGAGAGGAACCAAGTAATAGCATAACACATCGCTTAATTACAACCATGATGTGTTCTATGGGTGATGGGGATCGTGACCTTTTTGGGAGATGGTGGAAGGCTGCCTGGTGAAAGTAACGTCTAAGCTGAGTCTGAAGAAAGAGTAAGACTTAACCAGGAGATACACTTCTGGTGGGAATGTAAATTGGTGAAGCCACTATGGAGAACAGTGTGGAGGTTCCTTAGAAAATTAAAGTAGAGTTACCATATCATCTGGCAATCCCACTCCTGGTCGTATATCCAGAAAAGACGAAAACTATAATTTGAAAAGGTACATGCACCCCAGTGTTCATAGCAGCATTATTCACTATAGCCAGGACTTGGAAGCAACCTAAATGTCCATTGACAGATGAATGGATAAAGAAGATGTGGTACATATATATACAATGGAATATTACTTAGCCATAAAAAAGGATGAAATAATGTCATTTGCAGCAACGTGGATGGACCTAGAGATTATCATACTAACTGAAGGAAGTCAGACAGAGAAAGACAAATACCATATGATATCACTTATATGTGAAATCTAAAAAGGTGATACAAGTCAACTTATTTACAAAACAGAAATAGACTCACAGACATAGAAAACAAATTATGGTTGCCAAAGGGGAAAGGCGGGGGGAAGGATAAATTAGGGATTTGGAATTAACAGATACACCATTATATATACTACTATATATAAAATAGATAAACAACAAAGACCTACTGTATAGCACAGGGAGCTTGTAATGACCTATAATGGAAAAGAATCTGAAAAAGAATATATATGTATGTATAACTGAATCACTTTGCTGTACACCTGAAATACTGTATATCAACTGTACTAAAAAAAAGACAAAAAAGACAACCAGGAAGCAGATATTCCATGGTCAAGCCTAGAGCCCATTCAGGTAGGGCTTTGTTTTTCCTAGGAACATATAGATTAATTTAGGGGCTGTAAGAAACGTGGGGTTGTTGTGTGCCTGGAGATGTCTCATGTGCAGTTAAAACATCCCATTCCCTCTGTCCTCCAGGGAGGACTAACAGTTAAGGCTGAAGGTCTAAGGTCACAGGCTACAGGAGGAAATATCATTTATTCCTTGAGTGGAAGTAGCAGCTCCAGACTAGGGGCATGGGAAGGGAGTTCTTGGATTTGCTAGAGGACCTTGCCAGCTTGTCTACACTTCCCGAAACTTTGGAGCTGTGTCCTTCCTTCCCCCCTTGCTTTCTCGGTAGTCTCCCCTCCTCCCCTCTCCTTCTACCTTTTCTCCCTCCCCCACCCCCCCTTCATCCCCTTCCTTTCACTGCCCTCTCTTCCTTCTTCCTCCTCCACCCATCCACCCATCCACCCATCCACCCATCCATCTACCCATCCATCCAGCATTTGTCAGGCATCTCCTGTGAATAGAGTCTTTTGATGAATTAAGATCCTGTGGGCCCTTCTCACAGTGTATGTGGTCGTGGATTAACTGATTGATCCTATCAGTAGGCTGGGCCCTGGAGGTGGACATGTATGGAAATCATTATAATAAATTCCCTTTGCATGTTTATTCATGTGAATAGTGGTCATGGACTACACACTCTTATACTTCCTTAAAAAGTGGATGCCAGAGTCATGAGGAAGAGTGGAGAAGGCGTAGGAATGGGTCCAGGGCAGTTCATTTCCATCACACAAAAGCAATTTCCAATGCAGGCACCTGTGAGGGGTGTTAGCTCTTTTGTAAAGCACTGTATATTATATATCACTATGCTAGCTCGTATTTGAGCACCTCGAGGATTACATTGTAAGCAGTTGGTGTGCAGGAATTGTGTTCTCTGTTCTGTAAAATGGTGACTGCTGTGTCATTTACCCAGTGGGGATACAATAAATATTAATTACTGGTGGCTTATCCCTTACCGTAATTTTCCCTTTCAGATTAATGAAGCAGATTCCTGATAAATGCATTTGTCTCTCCAGAGTTTCATTTGCCAAGGCTCAGATGCTGTAAAGGATTTGCCTGGAGATGTGACTTTCTTGTACAATTTTGTCCCCCTCTTTCAAGTATCCTTTGGAGATGCATTTGTTTCCTGAAAATAATTGGCCTTAGTGAAATTAATTTTAGCTGGAAAAGAGAACTGTATTGTCATGTTCTTGTCTGCTGCTTTGCATAGATATTTGAACTAAAAACAACGATTAAGTTTTGAAAGAGAGTAACAGGCATTAGTAGGTAGAGCTACGGCCCAGTGTGATATAAGTACGTGCTACCAACCTCTAGTTAGATATAGATGTCTATTGGCTTTTTTTCCCCCAGGAATTCTTAGAACAACCTTTGAATTTCCCCAAATGGAGATTACATATCCAGAAACTTAGAGGTTCTCTGAGATAGGCCGAGCATGTATGTGGAATATGAGTGTGAATAAAGGTAAAGCAGACTCAGGAAAGTGGTTTAATTTCATACTCGTTTATCTTTGGTTTGTAAGGTTCCATTCTGCAAGAGATAAAAACCTGATATACCCGCCAGCATCTGCTGAGAAATGGCAGGTCGACCAGAAGGCTTCTGACATGGACCAATAAAGCAGCATTTTAGTTTTTGTTTTATACATGATGTATATCTAACAGTTTCTGAGGGGACTTCTGAGAGATACTTAAACACTTGAGTGAAACTTCCACACCATTTTCGGGACAAATCCTTACCCTTTGTTGTTCCGGCTTTGTTTATGAATCAGGATTTCTTTTCTGGGGATTTTACCCAGGAAGACTTTGTGGTCTAACTTGTTCTCTTTCAGTTCAGAGTGAATTGCATCTAATTCCTTTTAGGCAGAAGGCCTTGCCAGGTGAGCGTCTCTGTGTGTGTGTGCGTGTGTGTGTGTGTGCGCGCGTGTGCGTGTGTGCTGTGATCACGAATCATCTAGGGCAGTGCCGCTCTGCGTGCCTCCTGGGAGTGAGGCAGAGGGGCAGAGACGTTTGGATCCAGGACACTGGACTTCAGTCCTCACATCTCCACTTGCATGGATTATGATTTGGGCCCCAGGGTCATGTAAAACAAGAATCACAACGACCAGCCTGACTTGGGAGCAGGGCAGAGCTGGGAGAGTGAGAGATGATGAGTGTGGTAGCACTTTGTAAACTGTAAGGCTCCCCCTTGGTCCGGAGGTGAAATGGCCCTGCTTCTATGATTCATGTCAATGGCTGTGACTGGTGTGACTGCTGTACCGGAAGTAGATGGAGAAGTTGAGAAGGAGGAACGTGGGAAAGCCAAGAGCCGCTTTCTGCTTTCCTCTTCAGCTTAGATGCTGGATTCAGATCAGACACCGGACCTTGCTTGGCGAGCTTGGCAAAGGTGGACAGTCCTGCCCTTATCCAGTGGGTCCTGGGGGCAGAGCAGGCAGTAGGACCGGGTCCAGGTAGACGCTCCCTCTGGCATGAGGAGGGTGTGGGCACCTCGGGCATTGTTTCCCATTGTCTCTTTGTCCTTGGACCTTTTAGGAGAGAGCTATGGCTTCTTCATGAGCTTTCCGAATCCAGTTGGTTCTCCTGGTCATCCCTCCCCTCCCTGCCAGGGCTGTGTGCAGCTTTCCTTCCATCGCTGGGGCCACCTTGTCCCTTGCCCTACACCCACCCCCCATCCACACGGCTGCTTCCACCCTGATGAAGGAAGCGTGTTCTCTGGACTCCCTTTAGTCTTATTTGCTTGAATTTTCTTTACTGGATATGGAAACTTCTTTTTTGTTAAATATCTTTGACATATAACATTCTGTAAATTAAAGGTGTACCGCATGTTAATTTGATACATGTACATAGGGTAATAGGATTGACATTGTAGTGAGATTTAGCACCTCTGTCACATTACATAATTATCCCTTCTTTTTAGTGGTTGGAATAATTAAGTTCTAGTCACTTAGCAAGGTTGATGATTATAGTACAATATTATTGTCTATATTCATTATACTGTGCATTAGGTCTCTAGGGCTTATTTACTGCTCGTTGCTAGATGTGGAAATTTCTTAACCTTTTTTAGCCCCATAGTATACAGGGACATGTGCAATGAATTAAAATTTAAAAAAAAATACTGGTTTTCATTTTTTGAGTTTTTTTTGTCTATGAAATTGGTTATGAAAAAAAGATGATTTTTAGAGAGTGCTAATAAGAAAGAAGACAGCTCACACATTGCTGAGGGAAAACAAATTGATAACAAATTTTTTTCGATGGTGAGCTGGCAGTATTTCTCAAAAGCCTTAAAAATTAATGTTAAGTACCCTTAAATTCAGCAACTCCTCTTCTAGGAGTTTATTTTAAGGAAATCATTACAAATTTATGCTGAGATCTACCTACAGAGAAGTTTGTGGAATTGTAATTTGTCACAGAGAAGAAAGTTAGACCTCACTGTAAGGTCCAGCGATAGAGAATTGGGCAATAAATGTGGCCCATTTATGTGCTGGAATGACCTGCAGTATCGTAAATGGTATTGTTACAATTCAGCATGGTATATGGAATAAAAAAAAGCAGTATTATGATGTGCAACCACTTTCGTAAAAAGTAAAAGTACCTATTTGTGCATAAAACTGTTGTAAGTATGTATACCAAAATTTTAATATTTATTTCTCTAGTTTGGGATGTGTTATGGGTATTTTTTTCTTCTATTTTACTATGTGTGGGGTTTTTTTTCTGTGATAAGTATTGTTTTTGTTAAAAAAAAAAAAAAAGAAGAGAGATATTTATAATGAAAACCAGCAGTGGGTGGCACTTCCACCAAAGCCCGGGTCGTGGGCGTCGTGCTGGTGAGGGTGAGCGCCTTTATCACATCCAGCGCCCTGCCGGGGCTGTGCCTGTACGAGGGAGGCAGAGGTACAGAGCGATGAGGGATGAAACAAGGCGGTGATTTCCTGACCCCTTACCTTCTACTCAAAGTCCTTCTGTTGGCCTATGGTGTTTTCGTTGAGAACAGGATAAGAGATGATTCCTTTTGTACCTGGCACCCCTCATTATCAACTTAACATTCAGTACAGACAGGTGGAGTGAAAAAATAATACTTTTTAACGTTTGTGTCAGCATCTTCTGTTACCTCATTCTGAAAATGCATTCTCCACCTCAGTTTTCCTTTACCAAAAATTCCATGAGAAGATGTGATGGTGACATTGCATGCAAGGAGCTTCTGCTCCAGAGCCAGGGTTGACTTTGCTTGGAGTGAAAAGCTCTTCCATGATGCAGCCACTACAGTGAGATCTGTGGAAAGACGTCTGTGATGTGTGTATTAGCTTTCTGGGGCTGCGGTAACAAATTACCACCGACTGGTACTTTGTCTCCCGGTGCTGGATGCTAGAAGCCCTCAGTCCAGGCATTGGCAGGTTGGTGCCTTCTGAGGACTGTGAGGGTCTGTTCCAGGTCTCTCTCCTTGGCTTATAAATCAGTCTTCTCCCACGGCTTCTCTCATCCGCCCTCTGTGCGTGTCTGGGTCCTAATTTCCTTGTTTTCTAAGGACCCCAGTCATATTGGATTAGGGCCCACCCTAATGACCTGATTTTACACTGATGACCTCTGCAAAGAACTTTTCTCTTTGATTGCGGCAAGGATTGAAAGTCCTTGGTAACAGCTAATCATACTTTCTTTCCTGAGAATTTGAAAAAATGTGATTGGAGTCATGCACATGTGCAGCAAGTTTGGAACCCTTCATGGGAGCCCCTAGAGAGGGGGTCCTTAGGCTTCTGCTGTGGAGAGTCCCCACATCTCAGCCCCGTTCTTGTCCTTTCTGAGAGTTGGTTGTTCATCATCTTTAATTCTACAAGAAACTCCTATATTTTTCTAATAAATTTTTTTTTTATTGAGGTATAGTTGATTTACGATGTTATATTAATTTCAGGTGTACAACACACCTGATTCAATATTTTTATAGATTATACTTCATTTAAAGTTATTATAAAATAAGGCTATATTTCCCTCTGCAAAAAAAAAAAAAATCCTGTCTCCAAGTTAGGTCACATTTAAGGTACTGAGGGTGTAGGATGTCAACATATGAATTTTGGAGGGACACAATTCAACCCATAATGATGTATTTCCCCCCTATTTAAAAAAAACTCATTATTTTGAAAAATTTCAAACGTAAAAACATTAGAGAAGATAATATTAAACCTCCATGTCACCACCAACAGCTTCAGCATCCGCAAAGCCAGTATCATTTCATGCTATCCCCCACCAACACCACTGGAGTATTTTGAAGTAACTCCCAGCTATAAGAGATGATGCATTTCAAGTGGTAAAGGTTATACAATTATATATAAGGGATATCCTGTTAAGTAAAATAATACTGTGTGTGTGTACGTGTGTGTGTGTGTGTGTGTGTGTGTATAAATTGGAAGAGTCAGAGTAATACCACAATGTTAGGGCTTATCTCTAAGAAGTAGGATTTCAGGTAATTTTTACTTCCTTTTTTAGAACTGTATTTACTTTCTGATTTTGTTGGGATGGTGATTGATGGTGTGAGTCAGACTTTTGTAATCAGAATAACAAAAACAAGTTGTTTCCAGGTGGTGAGAAAAGGTGGGGTGAGGGACAGTGGAAGAAACGTCACCGTAGTTGTTTTCTGAGGCAGAAAGGGTATTGTGCTTCCCGAATAAGAGAAGGAAAGAGGAGGAAGTATATCAGATCATGCCTCGGAGTGGAGCCGACCCTGAGGAGGAGAGTGAGGGCTGCCACTACAGGTGAAGCTGTGTGTGACCTCAGCACGGACTCCTGGCTTCTCTGAACCCAGATTTCCTGCTTGCAAAATGAAGGAGACAGACTTGACAGCCATAGATTCCTTTGCGCATGAATGCTGTGATCTCATAGTTCTTTTTTTTTTTTTTTTACGTATAGTTGATTTACAGTGTTATGTTAATTTCTGCTGTACAGTAAGGTGACTCAGTTATATATATATATACACACACACACACATTCTTTTTTATGTTCTTTTTCATTATGGTTTATCTCAGGATATTGAATATAGTTCCCTGTGCTATACAGTAGGACCTTGTTGTTTATCCATCCTGTATATAATAGTTTGCATCTACTAACCCCAAACTCCCACTCCATCCCTCTCCCGCCTCCCCACCCCCCAGCAACCACAAGTCTGTTGTCTGTCTGTGAGTCTGTTTCTGTTTGTAGATAGGTTCATTTGTGTCATATTTTAGATTCCACATAGAAGTGATATCATATGGTATTTGTCTTTCTCTTTCTGACTTACTTCACTTAGTATGATAATCTCTAGTTACATCCATGTTGCTGCAAATGGCACTATTTTGTTCTTTTTCATGGCTGAGTAGTATTCCATTGTATATATGTACCACACCTTCTTTATCCATTCCTCTGTCAGTGGACATTTAGGTTGCTTCCATGTCTTGGCTTTTGTGAATTGTGCTGCTATGAACATAGGGGTGCATGTATCTTTGTGAATTAGATTTGTGTCTGGATATAGGCCCAGGAGTGGGATTGCTGGATCATATGGTAACTGTATTATTAGTTTTCTGAGAAACCTCCATACTGTTTTCCACAGTGGCTGCACCAACTTACATTCCCACCACCAGTGTAGGGAATTCCCTTTTCTCCACACCCTCTCCAGCATCTATTATTTGTAGACTTTTTGATGATGGCCATTCTGACTGGTGTGAGGTGTGGTACCTCACTGTAGTTTTGATTTGCATTTCTCTAATAATTAGCCATGTTGAGCATCTTTTCATGTGCCTGTTGGCCCTTTGTATTTCTTCTTTGGAGGGATGTTTATTTAAGTCTTCTGCCCATTTTTTGATTGGGTTGTTTGTTTTTCTATTTATGATCTCATAGTTCTTGAACATTTCAGTATAGGTTTGTCTTTTGAGAGTTGGTAAAGATAAAATGTGCATTTCATATTTGAGCAATGTGGAATTATTACTGGGGGTGGCGAGGAAATGATTGTAGAAAAGCCAAAGTTGAAGGTAAGACAGAAGAGAATCCGTTTTTAGGAAATGTGGGGACTCATCCCCATATCTTCAGAAAGTGTTTCTGAGTATGTGCGTGTGCAGTTCAGAATTTTGCCTTTGCCTTTTGCCTTGGATGGCATGGGCTGCTGTATAAATAGCACTGAGACTTCTTGGTAACACTCACGTTCTCATATTGAAACTATGGAGGGACCAGGATGGATGTCCTTCATCTCTGGATTGGCCTTTCAACCACTCTTTTCTTTCATTTCTATTCCCCTAGTCTCGCATGATAAAGGCCACGTGTCAGAATGTTGAACTAAAAATGCCAGTAGCCCGTCCTGCCTCCCAGTGGTGGGGGTGGACAGAGAGATCTGGAGTCAGCGCGTAAGTCATCTGGTAACAGTCAGCCTCAGTCGTACCCCCTGAGGTCCAGCAAAGTGGGTATAAATCCAGAAAGTAGGTAAAAATGTAGAAACGATGAATGCTTCTCTTCTGTCAATTTTCTAAAAGAGAGAATAAATTCTGTAACCAAAAAAATGAATGACTGGTGCTTGGCCCTCTTCCATCTGGCTAGTTAGATCTGCTTAGGAAGCAGCCTTCAACTTGGAAGTGGAAATAGCATGTATGCACTTAACATACCTTTGAAAGGAAAGCACACTTTTCTGCCCAAAGGCATAAAAATGACTTCAGGCCTGAGATTCCCCTCCGCCACCCAGAGCTGAGGGCAAAGGGGATCCTGCCAAAACAGGCACCTGTCCCCTGTGTGGAAGGTCTGGACTCTCAGGCAGACCAGCAGGGACCAATGGAGACCCCGGGACAGGAGATAAACCAAGCAGATCAAAATAGCACCACAAAGTGCCTGAAATCAGATTGTCATTGAAACCACGGGCCATAAAAGTAGGCTAGGGCTTGTGTGCTCAAGCTAAACATGTGATTGCCTCCTAAAAAAATACAAATTGGACCTGGAATCGCCTAACGTGATAGCCAAAATGTCCAGGATACAGTCGAAAATCACCAGTCACTCCAAGAACCAATAAAATCACACATTGAATGAGACAAGAGAATTACCTGACATCCAAACCGAGATGAGTCAAATGCTAGTTTTATGTGGGCACAGCCTCACCCAAATGTTTACACGGGGACTCTGCCTGCCTTCCAGCTGCAGGGGCCAGGCTGAGCAGTCACCACAGAGATCCAGTGGTTTGCAAAGCCTTAAATATTTACTCCCTGACCTTTTATAGAAGTTTGCAGACACATGTAGTTAGGTCATCAAAGATCTAATGGTCAATTTTTGGGAGATCTTTCCTTCTTTTTCCCATTTTTTTTTTTCCAATTAAAATTTTTATTGAAATTTGAATTTCAGAGCAATATCTCTGAAGAAATTTTCACTACAATTTAGGCTTCCAAATTAAATTTAAAATTCAACTGCCCATGTTACTATTTATTTGAAAAACTCAACAAAGATGACTAGATGATTAAGGCCTGTATTTCAGATGGTTAAATTTACATATGCCCAGGCAACAGTAACTCCATCATAATTCACTCCTCTGCCTAGAAGACGGTAGGTTCTTTTGATGTTGGATACTTTACAATGTGGAATTTTGGTTTCCCTTGGTTTATAGTATAGAGAAATATGTTCCTTACGTTGGTTTCTCTATTCTCTTCCTGTGTTTTGTCACCTTGTTCTTCCTCTTTGTCTGTAACCTCATCTGTGTAGCTGGCAGCCTCACCCCTGGAGAGGGACCCTGTTTCCTCCTGCTCATCCTTGTTCCTTATTGTCACCGTCACTCTCTTACTCCTGTCAAGGAGTGTGGATTTGAAGATCTGCCCACTCGATGGGGTTTTCTTTGTCTGCTCGCCTGATGAGCCTGGAGAGAGATTTGGGAGTCCAGGAGATGTTTAGGTCTGGCCTCCGTGGCGTTGTGCTTGGGACCACGGAGAGCGGTGCAAAGGGACCTGGGACCCTGCTTCAAGGAAACTCTTGGCTTGTTAACATTCCGGTTATGCCAAGAGCTGGAACAACAGACAAAGCCCAGGGAGTGCAGGAGGCAGGTTGAGAGTCAGGGAAGCGACTCAGCAAGACGGAGAAATTGTTCAGGTGAGGCCAGGACTTAACTGGGTTCCCAACACTCAGAAACGTGGAGAAAGGCTGTAGAGGTTGGGATGTTGCCTCTCCAGATGTCACCACCACCCTCTGATGACAAGGCCAAGGGACTTTATTGTTCACGCTGTGGGGGAAATGCCACCTCCATGGGGCAGTGTCGCCCAGCCAGGAGGGCAGCGTCTGGATACGAGAATTAGAACTTTGGTTGACAATACAGGGACTTGATTGGGATCAAGAGACAACGGCTCAGGATTGGTGGAAACAAGGCAAGGACTTTGAGACAAGGCATTTAACAAATTTTAGGGTGCACACTGTTATGTTGATGGCTTCCATTAAAGAGCTGATGGATATTTCAGGAAGCTTCTGTAAGGAGCCACAAGCCATTTCTAGGGTGGGGAGTCTGGAATTTTAAAGTAATGCTGATGAGGGTAGTTGAATAGTAAATCTGTGTTAATGGAGATAGTAAGCTCTGTGTGTGTGTGTGTGTGTGTGTGAGAGAGAGAGAGAGAGATGTGTTAGTTTTAGTTAGTTAGCTAGTTAGTTTTGGTTCTAAGGTCTTTGAAGCCTGAGTTAGCCAAGGACTGATCCCTGACCCAGACGGGAGACTTAGAAGGGGCTCTGGAATTCCACCAGGCTGAGGAGAAATGTCAAACCAAGGCCACCTTGAAGTTGGCATCGAATTGTTTGTTCTCCTTCCAGGCAAGAGGGATTGAGTTACTGAAGGTCCCGGGGAGTCTGTGAGCCCAGAAGGCTCAGCCAAGCAAGGCCGGCAGCCCTGGTGACATTAGGATAAGAAATCCGAGCGTGATGCTGCTGCTTTGGTTACTGACGGATGGATGAGTGAGGAGCTGGTATTCGTGAATGTCTAGCCTGTCAGGACTGGACCTTTCCGGCGCCTCTCAAAACCTGCACCAAGCTTTGCAGGTCAGAACGGTCTGAGGCCATCAAGGCGAGCGAGTGTAGCCGCTGCCCCCTTGCTGCCCCCTTGCTGCCCCCTCCTCAGTTTCCTCTTTAGCAGGATCTCATCTTGTTGAGCTGATGTCACTGGGTTTTGGTGTTTGCCTTCAGCTTTGGTTTCAGCTTCAGTGAAATAAAACCATAAGATCTGCAGCCACTGACTTTCTTAGCAGTAACCTATGCTTTGATTTTGTAGCGCACATGTCGTTGTTTGTGCTATGAGAAGTGGACCATAGCATTTTTCCTTCCCTCTGAAGTTGGATTTGACCTAAAGTTAGACTATTTCACAACCTCAGAGTTGACATCCCCAGGGGGTGGATCTCTGAAATTTCACGGGGGTCCCATTTTGCACCTGTGTTAACAAGGTGGCGATACCCCTGATTGTAGAAGCCAAACGCCACAAGAAATGAAATGTGTGCTTTTTTTTTTGGTTTTTAAACACCACACATGGTTGATGTTGTGCTTCAGAAGAAGTGTTTGGAGCTCTGACTTGAAACTTATGTAATTAGTGGTTCAAGCTGTTCAAAGGCTGGTGGCCGTCACTGGCCGTGCTTTGCTCTTGTGTTGAGGGTGTGGGAACCTTGCAGGGCAGAGGGAGCTGCTTTGAGACTTTGCCGTTGGTGTTTTTATCGTGTACAGCTTTGCGACATCTTCTCATATGGGCCCTTCATTAAAATTAGATATGGAAACAGCTAAAACTTGTTCTTCCCAAGTCTGGTGAAAGTTCTCCATCAGTGCCTCCCAGTGTGAGAAAAGTTAAAGCAGTGATAAGCGTGATATACAAGCGCTGAGGCTGGGAGTCCTGTGTTGCTTTCAGGGTTCGTTCAATTTCTTTTGGAGCCTGATGATGCTAATAGAAAGTGAAGGTTGGCATCGATTGTGTGTTTAAAGACTAAAGTTCTGTTTTGCGTCACATGGAAAAGGGGAGAAAATGACTCTCGGCGTCTCCTGTGTGTCACGCGCTGTGCTAGGCTCGTTTTAGTGCTCAGTTCACCAAGAAAGATGCTGAAATCCATCCAGTGTCTGGTCCCTGGTAAGTCTGTAGCACAGGGTCACTCAGGGAGCGCTCTCGGCATTTTGAGCAGGAAAGTTCTGCCTTGACTTGTGGGGCATGTGGCACCCCTGCCCCCTCCCACTCAGCGCCAGCCGTTCTGCAATCATTGTAAATGTCAAATCCACCCACTGCGGGTTCAGACGTCCTTTGCTGGAGGCTGTCCTGCCTCTTGGCACTGGCAACAGGCTCCGATAAACACTGTTGAATACATTCTAGAGAGCAGATACGTGCCTTCCATCTCTGGGAACCTGCCTCTGTTGTAATAGGGTAGAAGATTCTGGAAGTCACTTTTGTGTTTTTATTACCTGAGATTTGCATCATATTTTATGCTTGTGAAATAACAAGTACTTATCCTATACTATATAATTGGAATACAGTTCTTCTTTTCGTTGATTAAAAAGGAGTATATTCCATAGTTAATGGCTTCATTTTACTCACCTTTTCTCTTAAGCATTATGGTATCGTCCATAATAGTGCAGAACATAATACATTTACATTCCATCATTATATTTGCTTCTTCCCTTTCAACACATCATTTTTCTAAGACAAGATTTTATGGTAGGAATTTACAGAAATGCTGACTACAACAAGTAGCTTGAAATCAACTTCTCCCTAAACGTTAGCAGTTCTACGTAGAGTTGACTGTCGAAGAATATAAAAACATTTTATCTTTTTCAATGTTAAATTTAACCATTTTCTTGGCAAACCTAAACTGATAACGGAGGTATTATTTTTACTGAATCTTCAGCCATGTTGTCCTAATAGACTATAATGATTTGTGTAGACTTTGTGTCATAAACAGACTCTCTTGCGCCCCGGTGAGAAAAAAGGGACCCTGGGGGTTCGTTCATTCTTTCAACAGATCCATCAGTGAACAGCACAGATAGAATGGTCCTTGCTTTCACACTAGTACAGATGAACATAAGAAATAAGTAAATTACAATTTGGGTTGGAAGATGGTAAGTGCTATGGAGAAAAATAAGTTGGGAAGGAGCACAGGAGTGCCAGCCAGGGTTTTGGTTGGACATATGATTTTAAATTATGTGGTTCAGGAAGCTTTCCTGAGAAGGCAGCTCTTCAGCAAAGACCTAAAGGAGAAATGAATTCTTATTGAGCTCCTATTATGCCCCAGGTACTGTTTTAAGAGCCAGAATGGCTAGGTATAACGTCTGTAATCTGCAAAAAATAATTTACATGGCCAGAGGCTGGGCGTGTAATATGTTTAATGTTGATATTTTAAAAAATCTTTGAAGTAATGGCACCGATTTTGGTAAGTAGGATTGCAATGGGGGAGCTTTTTTTTTTTTTTTATTTTAAGGAGATGACTACACAGAGTGATAGGAAATAGCAGATATTTGCCTTCAAAAGAAAATAGAAAAATAAGCCCAAGCATGGGATGAGTTTTGTGTCCAAGTCCAGCAGTCCTTACAGAAGTATTGCTTCTTCTCAGCTGGTGGCATCTTGATGGTAACAGGGATCTTCCTGGGATGACAGTGACAAAGCAGGAGCGATTGCTTCAAATGAAGGATGGCTTTTGTGAGGGATGCTTAAAGAACAGTGGACCGGAGTCCAGAGAACAGGAGTTGGTTCCTGCCTCTGACGCTGACCTGTGACCCTGTGACCCTGTGACCTTGCGCAGGCTGCTTTAGCTCCTCCATGTATCAGCTCGACTGTTTATTTGTTCGCCATGCAATTTATGCTCATCATCTTGCTTATCGAGATAAGTTGTAAAACAGGAGGGGCACGAACTTGACAAGATCACCAGTGAAGTCCTTTTCTAGTTCTTGAGTTCCTTTCTCCTTCATTATTTGTTCAAGGAGACACTGCTTGTCTATAGCTTACGAACTGAAGCCAGGCCACAACACAGGGTTACTGGTTTGTCACAGCTTCAGCCATGGAGCAGGGCTGGCTCTAGAACTCCCAGTTTTTCTCCTCCTGTCACCCTACACACGGTGTTAAGGAAGTCGCGGGCTCTTGTAGCATTTTGGGGTCGGAGTGGGTCGGCACTGGCTTCGGTCTGGTCTCACCCCCACAAATACCAGCCCCAGATGTCACTTCTATTTCTTGAACTTCGAATAGGACTGCCAGGGAGTTAGGGATGGATTGCAGCTGGAAGGAAAGCATGGAATTAGCCTTGCTCTGAGGCAAAGCCACACGCTTCCACTGTCTCAGATAACCTTCCGTGGTCCAAGGACCTTAAAGTTGGTCACAAGACTTCTATACTTTTAGTATATTTATTATTACCTTCCAAAGATCTGTAAACTGATACACCCAGGTGGCCCCGATGGTCCCTTTCAGCTCTAAAGTTCTAAAACCCTCTTGTGATCAGAGCTCTAGAGGCATGCGTTTGCGTGGATGGACCCAGGTAGATTTCACCCAGGCCTGCATCATCCCAGGAGGGATGTGCGCCGAGCACCCTCTGAGCTGTCTCCCACGATGCTGGCAGTCTGGGTGGTGATGCTGTCTCTCACCACTTTCCCCGCACTTTCATCCACTCCGGTGGTTTAAGCGCCGGCTCCCCGCCTGTGGAAGAGAGGACTTCGACCCTCACCTCCTCGCTGTCTTCCCGTTCTGCAGATGATGACCCAGGTGGAGGGACAGCAGAAGAACCTGGTGCATGCCATCGAGTCTCTGCCGGGGTCCGGGCCCCTCACTGCCTTGGACCAGGACCTGCTGCTCCTGAAAGCTACCTCTGCTGCCACCCTCAGCTGCCTTGGGGAGTGCCTGAGCCTGCTCCAGCAGAGCCTGCACCAAGCCGGCCAGCCCAGCCACAGGCCCGGGGCCTCGGGTAAGACCTCCGGCGGCCCGCCTGGGTCTGCAAGTGCGCGCTGTCCGATGTACGCATGCGTGTGTCTGTCTGCCATCGCCTTCCTCCTTCAAATCCATCCATCTCGCCTTTTATCAGAGCGCTTCTCCATTTACCCCTTCTTCCTTCCCCACCTCGCTTGGGCTATATTTTTATTTCTGTTTTACCCATTAGCAGTTGCCATCCTATGCACAATTTAACGTGTTTCCATGAATACTCTGAAGCTACTTTGAGACGTGCTGGCACGCCGTTCTCCGTTGCATTCCGTTTGTGAATTTTGCACTCAGTGTTGTGTTTGCAAGACTCATTGCTATGCAGCCTCTAGTCCGCTATTTCTAACTGTGCCTGTGGAGTGCGTCCCCCAACACTTGGCTCCACACCTTCTCCTGATGGACCCCCGCCTTACCTCCTGCTCTCTGGCCACCCGCCCCCCCCCCTTTCCTGTCCCCTCAGGGCCCGCTGTGAGAATTTCTCTGGAATACATAGCAGAAGCATTTCCAGTTCTTTATCAAGAAGCTAAAGATAATAATAACCCCCCTTAAGATGCTCCAATCCTTTTTAAGTGTTTAATCGATAAGCAGATAGAAAGATATTAGGGAAGATTAAATTAAATGATAAAGGTGAAAATGGCTTGAGATTGGTCATGTCATATAGAATTGTAAAGTATTAGAATTAAGAGACGAATTGAAGCCTCGTGGAGCTTTGTTGCCCAGGGGTCAATAATTAATGAGAAATGAGGCAGTTCAGGTGATGGAAAGTATAGCTGGGTTATGACAGATAGTCTGTATTTCACGCTTCCCGCAAGTCCCCTCTGCCTCCCTCTTTCACCAAGGTTAAAGGGGGGATGTTGGTTTCCTACAGTAAACCGTATAAGGGTAATTCGGGTTTCTTTCTGTAATACCCACCATCATGTACTAAGCTCTGATTCTGTCAGCATTTGGCTTTTGCTACACATTTTCTGAAGTCTTCACCAAGTAGATATTATTATGCCCATCATGTGAGTGAGATGCTGAGGCTCAGAGGGGTTAAATGACCTGCCCGAGGCCACCCAGCTACGGCAGAGCCACGTCCAGAGGTGGGCTCTTCCCACTGTGGCAGGTGCCTGGGGTCCTTTGTTCAGTCCAGAATGGAACACCAGCGGGCTCTGGGTCTCCCAAACTGGGGCCAGGGACACTGTCCTGCTCACATCATAATTTTCTCAGGGCAGGTCTATCTTCTTTTTCTTTACCTTTTTTTTGGAAATAATTTGAGACGTCTAGAAAAGTAACAAGCATAGTATGAAAAATCCTCATATCTCCAAATACTCTGAATGCCAACATTTTATGACGTTTGCTTCATTATCTTCTGTCTGTATATATAAGCCTATTATAATATTCTAACCACTTAAGAGTAAGTTGCAGACTTGATATATATCTTTACTCTTATATACCTCAGTGTAAATTTCATTAAAAGAAAAAAAAAAAAAAAGGACATTTTCCTACGTAATAACAGCGCAGTGGTCAAAATCAGTAAATTAACGTGAATACAGTCCTCTTCCTAGTCTGCAGACCTTACTAAATTTTGCTGATGGCTCCACCAATGTCCTCTGTAACAAAAGGAAAAACATTCAGGTACAGGATACAGGCTGGGAGGGGCATGTGTGTCAAGGCACGGAGTGAAGGCACCCAATCTGCTTTTCTCCTTCCTCCTTCCTTCTCTACTTGAAAAATGGGACTCCGATGCTGGGACTCCCTGACTTTTCCTGATCTGGATGGAGCCTCGGTGAGTGCGTCGGGGCTTGGGCACAAATCAGTGTTAGACCGGATGCTTCTCAAGATTCCTGGGATCCCTGTCACACCAGATTGTATGTCCAGCCTCTGTGACCGAACAGGCTCATTCCGAGAATGAGTGGATAGAAGCTTGACCCATTTTCTTGTTCCTAAAATTCATCCCTTACATCTTTCTTCAGGGTGGCTTTCTAGCAAATTTCTAATTTTTGTTCCTGATTTTCATTGTGTCTCTGGGGTTTTTAAGGGCCTGGAGGGACAAAGCTCGAGGTGGAATTTCAGATGTGGTGACAGGTTGAAATGAGGACTACTGGGGTGGGGGGAGGGGGAGACCGAGCAGTGTCGCGGACACTATGCCACCCACCATGCTGCCTTCTGCAGCTCTTCCCTGTCCCACCCCTGGCCTGGCCCCGTTTGTCCATCCTCCCTTCCTTTTAACCATTTTTTTTTTTTAACATCTTTATTGGAGTATAACTGCTTTACAGTGGTGTGTTAGTTTCTGCTTTATAACAAAGTGAATCAGCTATACATATACATATATCTCCATATCTCCTCCCTCTTGCGTCTCCCTCCCACCCTCCCTATCCCGCCTCTCTAGGTGGTCACAAAGCACCGATCTGATCTCCTTGTGTTTTTAGCCATTTTTACCAAAGAACTTGGCTGAAGGTTGGAGAATAGAGCATGAAGCATCATAAGAGTTATTTTGTTTCTTTGTCTTCTTAACCCTTGCCAAAGTTACATTCCATATAACACAATCCCTTAGGTTTTAAAACATTCTGCATGTGTCTTTTAAATCTGTGCCACATGCAGTGGTTAAGAATCCGCTTGCAAATTCAGGAGACACGGGTTCGATCCCTGGTCCGGGAAGATCCCACATGCCATGGAGCAACTAAGCCTGTGTGCCACAACTTCTGAGCCTGCACTCTAGAGCCTGCGAGCCACAACTACTGAGCCCGCGTGCCACAACTACTGAAGCCCACATGCCTAAAGCCCGTTCTCCGCGACAAAGAGAAGCCACCCCAGTGAGAAGCCTGGGCACCGCAAGGAAGAGTAACCTCCTCTAGCCACAACTAATGAAAAGCCCACGCACAACAACAAAGACCCAACGCAGCCAAAAAAAAAAAAAAAAAAAAAAAAAAAAAATTAAAAAAAAGTAAATAAATAAATCTGTGCCACACATTTGGGGGAAAAAATGGAATTACTTCCTGCATCCAAAGCATCACAGTTGCCTGCAGTTAAAATGGATTTCCAGACTCTCAAGCAAGCAGAATAAGAGAATCTGGCAACCCTGGGAGTGTCACCACAAAATGTGTTTGTTTAGAATCTCAGGGCTCTTGAGGTTGATAGTGGCTGTAGCAGACTGACTCCTGCTGATAAAAACATAATGGTTATATCCAAGGAGTGCCAGGCTGGGTTGATGGAAATCAAAATCTCATTAAAGCCAACCTCTGTCGGGGTTTCCTCTAGATGTTCAAGGGGCCTGGGGCGGGGGGTGCAGATCCCCTAACACAGCCGGTATCCATGGGCATTGTTCTTGAAGTTTCTGTGCTTTCTGACCCCTGCACTGATTTTTTTCCTTCTGCCCCTCTTCAGAATCAAAAATTAATTTGTGGTCTTGCAGCATTTCATCTTCTGTAGCCTCTCTTTGCATCTTCTGGGAAATGTGTCGGCTCTGGAGCCTTTGTCTGCAAATGTTGCTCCCTGATCCTGATTTCATTTCAAACACGCAGAGCAACTGGACCAAGGTCCAGAATTACTTGAGTGTTCACCTGCTCCCACCTATGCATTTCAGGCTCTGGGCCTGTCTCTGATGTTACCTCTAAGATATGCGGGACTGAAATGCTTCATTTAACTTCTGTTTATGAAGAGGTTTGTAGCTAAAATTAATAAAGTAACTTGGCTTTTTGGTCAAGGCTTGTGTTACGCAGCTCTCCTCTGTCCTGGTGACTAGATCTCCTCCAACATCTTGATGGAGGCAGTTGATTGACGGTGTGGGGCAGGTGGGCATCTGGTTTCCTGAGTCTAGATGTGCGCCTCTGATTTTACGTGGAGAGGCAGGCAGGGCTGCTCCAGAGATGGCTGGGCTGCTTGGGAATCTGGGCTTGAGGGGGTTCCGGAACCTTAAAGTGGTCTTGGGGCAGAGTAGTCTGCTGCCTGTGCTTCTGGGTAGTTCCTCACTTGCACCCTTGATGCGGGGAACTTGCTTCAAAGTCAGTGCAGACACCTGTGACCAGACCAGCACATTCTAGTGCGAGGTCAGAGCTGGGTACCAATGAGTGGTGGGTGCAGGGCACGTTGGGAGAGAACACTGGGGTCAGAGCTGCTGGAGCGAGGATGGTAGAGCCTCAGAGAATAGCTGGATGATGCCCATGCCCTTGGACATAAATCTGGGCCAGAGATCAAAACAAGTGTAATTGAAGAGAGGGAAACCGGAGCAGAATTTAATATGTGCTTCTTAACTTGCCCTTCCAATAACTTTTTCATTCTCTTTTAAGATTTGTGGGGATTGTCAGTTAATAAGCCAGTTGCATTGGTTCCTCCTATTTTGGGGTTTGGCCAAAAGGGTCAAATAGGTGACACTATTTTTGTAGGTACTCTTCTTGGCTTTTCTGGCCCGTTGCCTTCTCTTTCTTCTCTGCTTCGCTTGTTTCCAGAAACAGCTTCAGATTCTCAACCTTCATCCCTTTTCCCCACTCAGAGATTCTCTTTGCTTTTCTCTGTCTCTTATACCTTCTTTCTCAATACCTGCTGCTTCTGGTGAAAATGAGTCGCACATAAGTCACCCTCCCTTATTTTGTGATAAAAAGCCAAGATAGAAATGTGACGACGATTCCTTCAGTAAACAGCATATGGAGAAAATGGAAAAGCTAGCATTGCAGAATATTTCAGATGGTAGATTTTTTTTTTTTTTTACAACTGTATAAACAGATTGTTTGAGTGGCAGCTCCTCCGTAAAGAAAGCAATTAGATCCTAACATCCCAGCTTTTCATCATAAATATGCCTTATGTTTTTACCACGTTTGTAAATGTCAGTCTTATTCCATTTGGGAAAAACCCTCTCAGGTTGACTGAACCTGGGAGGCGTGAATTCACTGTGTTACAGGAAGAGGCAGGGACCTTCCAGGGACCTTCACCTGTCACTGGCCTCTGAGCAGAGGTGTCACAGCCCTGGCACGGGCACTGCAGCTCCCAGCACTCAAGCAGGGTGTAAACCAAGGCCAAGGACAGAGTAAGACAGTTCCACAGTCAAAACTTAAAGCCCACAGTTAAATCTTCTGTAGCTTTCTTTCTGCTTCTGGTTGGTTCAAGGAACCAGAAGCTCTTTTTTTCCTTCTTCCTGGCATTCTTCTATCTACTTAGGCATGTTGTGTGAGGAGATGCAGGCGTGTGTCAAAGCCTGGTTTAAGGATTGGGTTTGCCATTTGGTGGACATCCGATCCTTTGTCTTCCTCCTCTCTTCTGTTGGGTCATCTTTGATGGTCTCCTGCTCAGAAAGGTTAAGGTGGACCAGAAAGTGAAAGGTAATTAACATGCAGCTACCTGATTGGCCACCAGTCAGCAGCCACATGGTAATATTTGATCCCAGTCTTCTTTGCATTTGTACTTGCTGGTATGTTTGTGATCTTCTTTCTCCTTTAGACCTTCTGAGTCACTTTCTATAAGTGAGGCATATTTTCTCACCTGTCAAACACATCAACAGTAACACACACCATTAGCCTTTGTGCCACTAAGAAAAAGCTGCCAATTAAACTATGACACGCCATTGAGTGTAAGATGAACTCCAACTTCAGAGTTGTTAAAATGTGAAAATTGGTGTGTCTTCCGATTAATGAAATATGGTTTAGACTTGCATTTTGTTTTATGACACAATCTTGAGAATCTATCTTTCAAAAGAATAACGCAGTCCATTTATTTTTTCCCTTACACCGGTAGTTGTTTTTCTGTTGGTCTCTGTTACACTTTTTTTTTAAAAAATAAATTTATTTATTTATTTTTGGCTGCGTTGGGTCTTTCTCTACTTGCGGTGAGTGGGGGCTACTCTTCGTTGTGGTGCGTGTGCTTCTCATTGCGGTGTCTTCTCTTGTTGCTCAGCACGGGCTCTAGGCATGCAGGCTTCAGGAGGTGTGGAGAGCGGGCTTCAGTAGCTGTGGCTCGCGGGCTTAGTTGCTCCGCGGCATGTGGGATCTTCCCGGACCAGGGCTTGAACACGTGTCCCCTGCACTGGCAGGCGGATTCTTAACCACTGCGCCACCAGGGAAGTCCCTCTGTTATGCTTTTTGTTTTCATGTTTCTATGCTGCTTTTCTTGTTTCCTCTTATTTCGCTACACAGATTGTATTCCCTTTTCTTTAGTGTTTTGGGAAAAAATATGTACATAAATTCTAGTAGTAGTTACATTGCATTCTTCATAAGCATTCTTTAACTTGTATTTTTCTAATCATCAAAATCAAGAATGACACTGTGTCTTCACTCTCTCCTTTAGTGCTGAAGACTTAGAATACTTTAATTTCCTTTGTTTCTCAGATAGACTTCCCAATTTTTGGTAATATAATATGGGGGCTATTGTTATTAGTATTTAAATATTAACTTAATACTTAATAATGTGGGATAATGATTAAATCTCTTTAAAAGAATTTTAACTTCATAGTTGTGTAATCACGTTTATAACAAGTATTTAAATTCAGTTCTAGGACTGGGACAGGATGAAGTGAAGTGAGGCACCCACCATGAGCACACATTTAAGGGTGCCAAAGTAATTAAGGTAAATGCTGTTTTAATGCAATATTTTTAAACCAAAATTAATGCAAAAAATCCAGGATGAACAAAATATCAAAACCTTAAATAAAAACAGGATTTGACAGTGTGAGGCAGGTGAGACTGAGTCCTTTAAGACATTTTTTGTTTTGACATTAATTTTGATTTAAAAAATATTGCGTGAACATGTCATTTATCTTGACTACTGAGTGTTTTGGTGCCTCTCTAAATCTTACCCCTAGGCAAGTGTCTTTTTACCTCCCCTGAATCCCAGCCTTGCTCAGCTCTATGTTCAACTGGGTTCATTGCTCACTGCCAATCCTTTTATACAATTTCTCCAGTCTTGAGTTCTTAATTCTGCTTCTTTTCTTCATGTATTGGGCTATGTCCTCAAGTCGTTTTTTTCCCCAGAAGGTAGAATATTTTCTGAGTCTCTGCAGCGCTGCTCAGAAGGCATACAGTGTAGAGTTTAAGAGTCTGGGCTCTGGAGCCAGGTGGCCTGGGTTTTCATCTCCCTTCTACCCCTGACACTTACCAGCTCTTGTGCCTTTTTGTTTCTTTACCTGTCAAGTGGACATAATAATAGGACCTACCCATAGGTTGTCATTAGGATTAGATGAGTTAGCGCACGTAAATTTTATATGGTAGTCCTTGGCACCTAGCAAAAGCTCAATAAATGCTGACTCTTTTTGGCAGAGGAAAGATAATTTGTCTGAAGATAAGCATTATCCCCCCAGCCCCACACCCACCTTCAAATCTGTAGACTTTTATTTGCATTATTCTCTTCATCTATTCACCTTCTGGTGTTTAGTGTTGCAGCAAAATCCAAGACTAGCTTGATTTCTTTTTTCCTTTAAGGCAGGTCTAACTTTTCTGCCTAAATGCTTGGAAAATTTTTTCTCATGATTTTTTTTTTTAATTAAAAAATGTTGCCAAACTTCATGAGCCAGGCAGTCATTATACTACTCTATTTTTGTATGTGTTTGAAATTTCAGTGAGAAAAAGCCTAAGAAAATATCGCCAAGCTGTGTCTAGATGTGAGTCTTTTCCCATTGGTTTTGCTGGACTGAGGTGGGCTGTTTTCAGCAGAACCCAAAGCCCTCTCTTCCGCTCGGGCTGTGTTTCTTTACTTCTGTCACTGTTTATTGTTTCTGTTCCACTGATCTGATCTCTTTACTTTAGGGTCTCTGTTGTGTATCTTCTATCTTATGTTCTGTCTCATTGCTGGTCTTGTGCCCTTTGCAGCTGCTCACTGGTAGAACTTCATTTTCTTGACACACTACTTACTCGACTTTCTACATTGTTGATTCTACTTTTTCCTCGTTTCAGTATTAACCTTAATTCTGCTAATGTTGACTTTATTTCCTTATAATAATTCCTTTCTGCCTCTATCTCCTTCTTCACCTCAGCCTGTTTTCTTCTTCTGGCTCTCTGTTCTTGTTTCATAGCGGCTACTTTATTTTGTATTGTTGTGAGGATACACCTCTCCTGATGTTTTCTCTGACACCTTATGTTAGAAATTTCAGAGATATATTGTTCCTATAAGCCTTCTGAGGATACTGTTTCTTTTCCCAAGCACTATATGGTCCTTTTTTTTTTTTTTTTTAACTAGTGAAAACTTTTATATTTAAAATTAGCCAGCTGGACTCAGTTTAGATGATCCCAGTTTTGTTGGCAACATCCAAAGCATCATAGTCAGGAGCCAGTTGAACATATGCCTTCTTCTCGCCATCAGGCCTGATCAGGGTGTTCACCTTAGCCACGTCAGTGTCATAGAGCTTCTTCACAGCCTATTTAATCTGGTGCTTGTTGGCCTTGGCATCCACAGTGAACACCAGTGTGTTGTTGTCTTCTGTTTTCTTCATGGCTGACTTGGTGGTGAGGGGGAACTTGATGAGGGCATGGTGGTCAAGCTTGCGTCTCCTAGGGGCGCCCTTCCGAGGATATTTGGGCTGCCTCCTGAGCTGTAGTGTTTTGGGCCATTGAAAGGTGGGTGACATCTGGATCTTCTTTTTTTTTTGTGGCTGTGGACACCTTTCAACACTGCTTTCTTGGCCTTCAAAGCCTTTGCTTTGGCTTTGGCTTTGGGAGGGGCAGGGGCTGAGAGAAGGAAAGAAAATGAGGGTGCGGGGGTGCTCACTACTGGTCTTGAGGCTGGAAGTGATTGATTTATACACTCGTTTTCATTCACTCTATATTAGAATTTTCCTCCTTTATCCTCACATGAGGCAGCTCTATCCAGACTCCCAAACCAGTGGCTGGTGATTAGAGCAGCTGGACTGGTCTGAGGCAGTCTTCTCTCCTGTCCTCCCTCACTGGTTCTTTGATGCTCTGAATCCATAGAATGTACAGAAAACTGCATTTCCCAGCATGCATTGCTACCCCCACCCTTCCTGTCCTGGTCTTTGTCTCAGGATGCTGTGTATCACAAGCAGGCCAGACTCTACTTCCTGCCCTGTTGTCTGTCTCCTGGTTATCATCTCTGAATGATGGTGGTGTGGAGGGGAGGGAGGGACAGAGTTAAGGTGTGGGAGTAATGGGCGGAACATTGTCCTGATTGCCTAGGAGAGCAGATTTCATTTTTTCCCCTAGTGCTTTTTTAAGTTTTCCTAATTATTCCAGAGGACATTTACTACTTGCATAATAAAATAAAATGAAAAGAAAGTAGTACCCCTGTATTTATGAGACAGCTGCCCAGTATTTAAGATCTGAATCCAACTTCAGGTCTCTGAGCAGGAGTTGGTCAACAGGACAGGTAAGAAGTATCTTTCCACCTTTCTTAGGGAAGATTCTGGATCTTAGAACCCTGGGTTGGTTTTCTTAGTCCAACCCCATCCACCTTATTATTTATGGGGATTCTTCATAAGCCTGTCCTTAGCTCATCCTTCAGCCTTTGATTTTAGTGTTGTGAGTTTCTAACTTTTTAAAAATGACATCAAGGACTGATATATGGATGACTTTTCGCCATTAAAAAAAAAACGTTGTGGTAAAAATACAAATAAAAAAAATTTGGATTGGTTCAAGATGGCGGAGTAGAAGGATGTGCTCTCACTCCCTCTTGCGAGAACACTGGAATCACAACTAACTGCTGAACAATCATCGACAGGAAGACACTGGAACTCACCAAAAAAGATACCCCACATCCAAAGACAAAGGAGAAGCCACAATGAGATGGTAGGAGGGGCGCAATCACAATAAAATCAAATCCCATAACTGCTGGGTGGGTGACTCACAAACTGGAGAACACTTATACCACAGAAGTCCACCCACTGGATTGAAGGTTCTGAGCCCCATGTCAGGCT